>NC_050594.1:22291118-23522368 GCF_013368585.1 Megalops cyprinoides
ACTTTCTCGTAACAACCAGACAGGGGTGAGAGTAGGTGGGCTTCAATGACAGATGTAATCTCTTTTAAACAAATCACCGCCTTCAGGATAAATTTCAGACTTCAACTTGCACCTGCTAACCCTTCACAGTTACACAGCTTCAAAAGCATCAAGAATAACTTGGCAGAGTCACATTTAGCTATTTGCGTGCCCTATTCTTATAATAGGCTATTATTCATAGTACACTTGGAAAAAAGACATTCAGGAAAAAAGATCCTTTGCATGTCAGAATTAGCCTTTATCTAAACCCATTAAGCAATTGTTTTGTGGAATGGGAGTTGGATAATGCATTCATAATCTGGTTGTATAACGCCGAGCTCTGAGGATCTGAACCCGATCTGAGGTGACTTCACTAGGTGCAGTTAAAATAAGAGAGCTCTTTTTCTGCTAGATGTCATGCCTGGTCTAGTTTTAAGGACAATTCAAGACCTCTAAACGCCACCATTTGCGGGCAGACCCAGCTTGCCATCTGCCATAGAGAGCAAACTCATCAGGGACATTAACATGTCTAGGCTGGTCTGTTCTTGTCCTCTCCTCTCTCGCCTGATTCTCTCATTCTCTCTGAATTTTTTTTTTTTTTTATCTGTTGTTATAATGAAGGTACCTGAGCGCAGCGAAGACTCGTCCTTCGTCCCCGGTCCTGTTGGACTTGGCCAATGAGGTAATGGCTTCCCCGTGTCATTTTCTGTGTTTTCTGCTGAAACCCACTTGCACTAGCAAGTCTGCTGCAGATTTGGCCACAAGCGTAATTAGACCTAAAACCCGCTGAAGTCCTGGTTGCATTGGATGTTTAAAATTTTTTTCCTGCCTGTTAGTACTTACGAAAATTGGACAAATAGTCCCATCTATTAACCAATCATTTAATATAATTAGTCCTTATCCGCTTCGAGCAGATGTAAAAATACTTTTTGCATCATTATCATAATTGACATTCAGAAAACATTCTTGCAAGTTACTACCTGTCATGATGCAACTGCTGAACCTTAGTTTAGTATATAATAAATCAAAGTCTCTGGTAAACAATTAAACCATTAAAATTGTGTGACAATACATTGTAGTGCATTTTCAAATGCAAAATCAAATTATATGAAGACATAGTTAACGTGAAAGAGTTCTTCTGGTGCTCACAGAGGGCACATTTGTGTGCACACATACAATGAAAGCCTGCAGCTTGCTGTTATTTTAGTATTTATTGGACT
Organism: Megalops cyprinoides; assembly: GCF_013368585.1. Classification (NCBI taxonomy): domain Eukaryota; kingdom Metazoa; phylum Chordata; class Actinopteri; order Elopiformes; family Megalopidae; genus Megalops; species Megalops cyprinoides. Next base: position 22,292,357 of record NC_050594.1, read on the forward strand.
GGTCTGTGCCTTTTTGTGTATTTTGCTTAAAAACATATGACCCTGGCATAGGAAAGTGTTTCCACTCTATTCTCATCCTTCGTAACGCTGTAAAATATTTGGCTCAGTAGCAGTGGAAAGTGGTTCAACATTGCATCGATGCCCATCAGGCTTGCCCCCAGAGTATATAACCTGTTTTAATGTTAGGTTCCGGTGGCGAGTGCTGTGGAGGGAGGGGGGGAGGGGAAACTGAGTGTTTGTATTAAAAATGGCTTGGTGCTGTGAGCATTAAAGTGTTGCAATGAGCGAGTTTCTACATATCACATTAACAAGAATGAATGGGCTTCCCCCAGCCAACATCTCCTGTGCATTGCAGCAAGTCAGCAAATTAGCAATTAACATTGGGCTACTCACAAGGCTTAATGGGTGGTGAAGGGGCCCGCAAGCCCTGAAACGCCATCCATTAAAGAGTGCTCCACCTCAGACCGTGATTTCTGCAGCTGTATTTAAAAACAATGAATGTACTAAACAAAAGCTTGAATTATTACTGTTGAATATAATACAGTACTATGATATATGCTTGTTTGGTTGATAATACAGATCCACCTGCTTCATATCGCCTTGTTTTATATGCTTTTTAATAGCGATAGCCAGGAGTTTGTTGTTAAATCAGCCCTGTTAATATTATCTCATCAACATCATGTGGGCAAATGGATAGAGCAAAAATGATTGATACAGCTGCAGATGGGACGTGATTCATTTGGCTGGGTTGCCCAAAGATGGCTGAGCTATGACTTCACATTGAAAGCATCTCACCACACAGGCTGTTTAGTGCCATATCTGAGGATGAATTTCACAAGCATATCCTTGTGAAATTGTTGTAGTGTTGTTGAAGTTGTATCAAATACCTCTTATAATGGCAATTGTGTATTTGCAGATTTTCCAAAAAAAAAAACAAAACTGAAAATCACTGTGAAATTGAAAAACTGAAAATCATGTGTTTATATCAGTGACACCTTTAAGATAACTTCAGTAATCCTTTTCCGATTTAATTGACATACGATATTTTTTTTTTCAAATAATTAAAATCAGCCTGAAGATTATCTATGCCTATGAACCATTTAACTGTCATTTTAATATGCTACTTAACATTTAAACAAAGCACTCATGATTCCTCAGACAGTTAATTGATGTAGTTGTGGCACTTTATGAGATAATATATCTCCAACAGGGGAAAACTATAAAAATTGATGAGAAATGTAACACTTTTTTAAAATCCTCCATTGCATATTGATGCTTTATCTAAAAGGGATTTGAAATAAACCACACCCCCCTTCTGCACCAGCTGAAATTCTAATCTTTTCTCTCTTTTTTTTTGAAGGTCAGAAATACATTCTCAGGGTGTTAATAGTAGGTACATTAAAGGTAAAAAGCAATGAAATACTGTGATTTACATTTCATTTGCATTAGGGATAATAAAACCAAGACTTAGTTTTCTTCCACCCATAATTATTTTCAGGAGGGATTTGAGGGCCTATAAATTTTACTTACATGTTAAATTCTGACACAAAGCATGATGATCTGGTTTTGGAGGGAGATGGACGCATGATTAATATGAAAATTAGGGAGACGCAAGTACCTGAACTAATCAGGTGGTCCTTATTCAGGCTGGACTACCCTCAGTAATTTCACAATTTTTCATGTGTCAGCTCTGATGTGGGCAGAATGCAGCGATCCTGTTACTCTGGGATTTTAATGGCATCCAAAGAGGATGGATCCTGCATTGTTAAAAGACCTGCGGGTTACAGGGAAGGATTCTCACAAAAGAAAGCGCATGCTCTTTAATGAAGATAAAGACCGTCTTTTACTCGTAATAATTATAGACATCTTTGGTCTTCCAAGGCTATGTTCTGTATGCAGAATTATGGTGATGTTAACAAATATTACCGGCGGTAAATCTTTATGTGGCGCGTGTTCTGCTCCAAGCTCCACTAGAAAGGATCACAGAAGAGATAAAACGCTACAATTCTACAATAAGCTGAAGGCAAATTCACTTTCGGGTCCCAATTATGCTAACAAGAGATTTTTTTTTTTTACTTTTGGGCTTTGAGAATATCTGTTTCATAACCAAAATAAAAAAGGCACAAATACAAAGGGGCATGATAAGGAGTTTTCATATTTTAAGTCATGTTTTTATTTCATTGATCTTTATGTTTTGCTTGATATAATGCAATTCATTAACCACTCAGGCATTTTATTGCATTTGTACCTGTTACGTGTAAATTATGAATGTGCACTAGGTTCCATCACTTGACATATGCATACTGAGGACTGTGAATATGTTCTGTAATATTGGGATTTTATTTATATTAAAATAATTGAAATTTTTATGATTTAGTATATTTGCTTTGTTATCTCTTTTTTATCATCGTGGTCATTTTTACAGCAAACCCTAAACCCCAACCCCAAAAAAGAAGTCTTAATAAAGGAACATGTACATTTCTCCTTTTGCAATTTCTGGTGCAGATACCTTAAGCCATTTAAATGTGGAGTCAAGTGAATATGGGTGAACGGTGGGCTTGCTCTCGACAAGTCCTTGATGAAAACAAACCACAGTGGTCCACTCACCTCGGACACTACAGCACAGATGGCCTCCTAATTGCACCTCTGTCCACCAACCCGCCCACTCACCTTTTCCACCAAAGAGGATTGGGGGGGAGCCCAAACTATTTATAAAAAAAAAAAAAAAGATGACGACCATATTAAACCAATTTATTTAGCTATAATAAGAAATTTCTTCTTTGAACAAAGAAGAAAGGTTAGGCAGATGATGGCTCCCAGACTGCTAATTAATGTAAGGCCCGTTGAAGGATAGGTTAAGGTTTAAGAAGCTGAATATACTTAAGCCCCATTAAAAGGTTTTTTTTTTTCCTTTCTTTTTTTTTCCTGGAGACGTCAACTGGATTACAGGAACTGGCACCAGCATTCTTGTAAAACCACTTTCCGCTTTTCAAAATGCTCTTTTCCCACTCATCAAAACGACTGTGTGGGAGTGGTTTCATTTTGCTCGCCTCCATTTGAATTTCCCTCACCATTCTGTTTAAAAGGAGCAATAACATTTTCACATTTTTTGGCTCCTTTTTTTTGGGTGTTGTTTTAGATTTTCGTGACACAGTGCACTTCTTCCATGGAAAATGATTTTAACGCAGCATGTTATATTTTTTTTTTAACTCTCCGATTTAGGTGGACTTCTCCCCCTCGCTCATGGCGCGTCTGATCCTCGAGAGGTTCCTGCAGGACCAGGAGAGCACAGCGCGTGAGTAGCAGGGCTTTCCTTTGACTTCAGTTCTCAGAGCGGCCCGCCGAAATGAACGCTCTGCTGCCTTCAGACCCCGCTCAGCCACGGCCCGACCTAATGAGAGACAGACCCCCGCCGGTGGTACCTGGGGCAGATGACTGACAATTAAGCACTCAGACGACCACCCACCACTTAACTGCTGTTTAGATCAATGCTATTTCATTTCATCAGCGTTATTTATCACCTCTTATTTCACCTCTTCGCTCGGCTCCCTCAGAGCCAATGGGACCGTGAGGGGAAGTGCGTAAGAAGAGGCGAGCTTTCGGCATGGCAGTGCTGAACAGCTGAATTTCCAAACACGAACTGTCTCCTAAATCCTGCCATTTTCCTCCTTTCTTTCCTGTTAAGTTCAATTCTATTAATCAAGTGGTGTGAGGTTCAAGAGATATATTTTTATAAAAATAAATGATTTTGTAAAAGCTCATTCATATTCTTAAGTGTTTTTTAAACCAGTCTTCTGGATTTGTAAGAATTACCTAAAATATACAATCCAAGAGTGTACGTAAACACACAGTAATCTGTGCACCGCATGATCTAGAATGATCTGAAATTTAACATTAAGTAGTCTTAAATGAAATACTGTCTGTAATACTTACAATACAATATTGACAACCCATGCAATTTGTGCCATCATGTTTAAATTGTCTTTCAGCCGCATATATAGCTTGTAATGCCACAGATATGCCCACAACATCAAATAGCAACAGGATGGAGGTACAAAATACACTTTGAGAAGGAGGAGTGGGACCTTTGTTAATTTGCCACAGAAAAAAACGACATTATTTTCCCAGTGTCAATTGCATGATTAAAATGGGCTGTTAAGTGAGCTCCTGGGACACGCTTGTAAAAGATTTATGAGTAATATTCAATGTGATATTCAAAGTGAGCCATGAACAGTGCCATAATTGCTCTCTGTCCAAGACTGTTCCACTCTTTCACCAAGGAGGAGTTTATCAACTGCCCTATAAATATTTACCGAGTCTCATGTGAACGGAAAAGAGAAAGCGAGAAATTTTTAAAAGACGATTTGATTTTGTACAGCCCTCCCCCCAGATGTAATGTTTACTTTTTGTGTCTGCCTCCATAGTGGAGGCTAGGCCTTGTCTGTCTGACTGCAGGTGCCACATAAATTCTCTCCCTCATTTTAAGAGGAGAAGACAGAATCTACTACAAAAGAAAAATAAAAATGCAATCGGTGAAACACATTGGCTTGTCCTTTTTCCCCCGTACTTCTTTCCTCATTTTTTGTTGCTCAGAGCACCAGTCAGTTGGACGCTGATTTTGTGAATTTTTTTTTTTTTTTTTTTAATCGTTCATGTGAATGAATTAAGTACATTTCCTTCCCCCGCAGAAAAAAAGAGAAAAATTCAATATCATTTAAATAGACACATCCTGGAAAGTAACCGGTAGTGGGTGCTTTATGAGCAAATCACATGATGTCAAAATGGTACGCCTTCGATTTAATCAAGAAAGAGATTAAAGTGGATGTGTGTTATTTTCAACTTCGCCGCGGTACAGCCATTTGTCAAAGTCAAGCTTCTGATTGCTTTGGACCCACTGCTATCCAGCCCTTGTCAAAATAGTAGTCTGAGCAGCGTAAAAGCAGGTGGCCTTCCAGAGGAGGCAGCTTTAAAATAGTGGAAGACACAACCCACCCAGTCTCTGAATCTATTTAAGATCTCTTAAAACTGAGGATGCAAATGGATGTGGCAAATGTAAGCAAAGTCATTGTAAATATGCAGTATAAATAATGCTAAACACAGTCACTTTCTTTTGCCATATATTGTCTTAAACCTGTAATACATCAGGTATATTTAATGCTGTAAAGCTACATGTATGCATAAAATCTTGTGTTTAGTCATATGATAATTTGATATATGGAGCAATATATTCTCATCACCAAGTAAAACGTAATGACTAGTACAACTCTTTGAACTGATAGCACACATTATTTAAAACACGTAGGTGGTGGAAAGAGTAATATAGTAAAAAATAAATGAATAACTGAGTTAGTAAATTTGTGTCATTTGATCTAAGCCACTTTGTGTTATCAGCGAATGTATTTCGAAGATATCAGATTTCAGTATACTGGTATTGCTTCTCCATTATATTCAAAGCATTATCCATGTGATTATGGTCAATCGCTCAAATGAGCTCATGGCCTGTTTTGGTAATGTCTTATTAATAACATGCGAGTGGCTTGCACAGTTATCTTGCTCTTTTCATTGCTGTTATTTACAAGATGAACACACGCTTGCTTTTCTGGGTTATTCCGGCATGGAAGGAGTCAATCTCCCCTTGGCTCCCTGCAGCTTCAGAGCAGCTGTGGAGTGTGGCAGTATTAGTACAGCATAAGGAGCAGTTGGTAATGGTTGTGTTCTTTGCTTTTATGTAATACATGTCGATATGAGCCTCTTCAGGAACAACTTGTTCACCTCCTCTGTAATATTTGTTTAAGTTGTATTTATGATGGTTCCAAATGGTCGCTCTGTTGTATCAAAATGAGGGGAACCAAATAATCTGCTTTCTTTAGTGCAGCTAGAGTACATCAGTTGAATATTCGCTGTGGATATAAGTAGCCAATGTATTGAATGAGTTTCCGGTTTACAAAAGTACAGAGTTTACTTGAATTCCAGCTCTTCCTTACATATAACCCTAGTTACACATAACAATTGTGGAGAAGCACTTTCTCTGGGAATGGAAATAGTGTAGCTAATGTGTGGTATAAACTTTTTTGGATAACAATTTTGATGTGCAGTTTTGTATCATTTAAATATTATCACATTTAGTTACAAGTGTAAATGGCAGTGTACATGAATAAAGATAGAAAGCATTTCCTTTTATTTGATAGCTCATAGAAGGTTCATATTTGTCATTTACTTTCAACATTGTTAGAGTACTTGTCTGTTAAAGCATAACACAATCTCTAATACCAGGTAGAATGCTATCTTTAGACCTTGTAAGAATTTTTTTTGTAAGGAGTAGAAAAAAAATGCTTGGCCTTTTGCATACCAGCTTCATTCATACACCAAAAAAAGGGGTTACTTTTTTCACTTTTTCTACAAGTTGGATTCACATGCGTAGCATGTTTAAAAGGAAGTTACTGTAAATATTTTATCATAGCACCAGGTTATTGTGCTGTATTAATACAAGTATTATTTGTGTATTGACATACCTCCCAATGGGGCTGTTTTGAATGAATGTTACAGATACGTACTCAGCACATTTCATCTCCAATCTCACACCGATATTTACTGGGTATTGTGTTTATTGCGCATGTTCCATCCGGATATGAAAAAACTGGTTAGCAGAAATATCTCTTCTGTGCCCCTAAAAAGATTCCAGAGGGGATAACCTGACACATTTCTCTGTCGACTGACGCTAGCCGGCAAGAGTGACTTCTATTTTGATACGGTCTACCCCCCATCTCAGCAGTGACCCCTCTGGCCTTTGGCAATGAAATTCAGTGTGCATGGCTCCACAGCCAAATCATCAAATCTCCCTGTGTGTATATTACAGTTTTGTAATGTGTTTCCATTATGAAACAATGCAAGGATAATTGTCTTTGGTGGCAATTAGCTAACAGGTTTGTTCAGTGCTATTGGCAGGAGCATCCATCATCTGCACCCAGACTGCACCTTTTTTTTTTGTCCTGGGCGGGCTGCAGGGATCAATAGATTTCTATATAAGGGACATTGCCCCTGACTGTGTGAGCTACTTGCCTTTACCCAGCTCGGTCGTTTTCTTCCTTCTTTTCCCCATTTGCATTTAAGAGACACAGAAATGGTGCCCTGGGGACCGTGGAATACATGTACAATCACTTTGACTGGATCAATGTAGGGTTTTAAATTGTTTTCTGTTTTTTTTATTTTTTTGGTATCATTTCTGTTGTTGACCATGCTAAAGGACTTTGAGGAAATCATATAGGCCAGACGCAAGGCTGTTTGGAGACACGTGTAAATAGATCCATACATTAAAAGCAGCTTTTTCATGTGTTGAATGTGATATCAACATTCATAATGTTGTTCCACCATGTCCAAACAGTCCTAGAAGAGAAGGGGGCAAAGTTTAACTGTCTACTTTCATTCCAAGAGTGAAAGTGTCACAAGAAAGAGTCTTGCATATTATTGATTTGTTTGCTGTCATTTTAATTTGATCATATTTGCCTGTGGTGTGAAATGCTTCTGTCTCTCTCCACATGTCATCCATTTGCCTAATGTTGGTAAATGTGTTGTGTGAAAAAGAGAAATACACTTAGTTTAAATTCTGCAAGAATTCTGGTGAGTTTCTGTAGGGAGATGTATCACATCTGCATGTATGCAAGTTACATACATGAGGTAAGGGATGACCTAAAGATAAATGTAATTTGTATAGATTGAAAGTAGTTTTCTAATTGAAATGTCCAGGTAAATTGGCTGTTACTGTTAGCCAGCAGCTATTTGGTGGGGAAGCACATTGCTTGTTATATTTGAAGTAGCAAAACCACAGCATCTTTAAAGGTGCAATCCAAAGTCTGTTGAATCATGACGAAAATATTAAAATGGGGACTGTGGACCCCTCCGATCTGTGGGAAGATCAATAAAAGTGATGTGCCATACCGTGGGAATTCCTTTTTCTTTCCTTCCCCTGACCTTGTCTGTAGTGGTAAAAAGTGTCATCACAACATGATGTCTGAAGTACCCACTCGTCGAGATCCTTCCTGTCTCCATGAGGGAGTGACACGGGAGTTCTCATTCTTGTTCTCCCTTTTTTGCGCACACTCTCTCTCTCCATCTCCCCTGTGTGAATCGAACAGCTTTAGATTTAGATACAATTTTTTTGAGGAGCAGCTGAGCTGGCCATTTGACCTTTTTCATTTTCCCATGGCCTTACACAAGATTAGATCCTTGCTTCATATTTTCTAATAATGATTGGGCTGCTTTAAGATTTATTGTTGTCTTTGGTAACCAGAGCTACGCGGGTAGCACATCGTGCCCGAGATCCAAAGGTTTTAGTCGTTCTTTGTTTTTTCGTGGTATTGCAGATAGAGAATTCCAATTTCTGAACTGATGGAATGAGAGGATGGTATTCCCCGCTTTTATTTCGCGTCCCAAAGGAATGCTCTCCGTGGAAGCACATGGAAGGACATGGTGGAGTAAACGCTCTCCAAGCCCTGGTGCCAGCTTATCAGCTTGTCTCCTGGTGTCGGCGTTGGGGAGAGCTCTCATATGTTTCCCGCACAATGGCAAATTGGAGAGTACCCGAAGTAGAGCCTTTTTGTTTTTGAATAATGAGACTGGGGGCTGTTCATTAGCTGCTAGTGGGGGGAAGGCGGGGGAGGGGGGGGGGGGTGGGGGGAGGAAAATGGCGAGGTAAGCAGTGGCGGCGGCACCGTACCTCGCTTGACAAGTATACTAATTACTCTTCTTCAGTGGAGGAGCTGAAGGCTGGCTCGCCGCAAGTCTAACGATCTGACCCGGGGAACGCGGGCTCGCCGGCTGGGCTCTGACGGGCGAGGGGGGGGGCCGGGGCGAGGAGGATCAGTTCTGCCCCAGTAACCCTTCCGAGACCCGTCTCTCCGGCAGCACCAGCACCGTCCGCCTCCGCCAGCGTCACACCAGGGAAAAGGCAAAATCACTACTTTTTATATTTAGTGGGAAGATAAATTTAAAAGGAGTAAATTGGAAAATCAAATGAGGGCTTTAGCAGCCGCAGAGATTTGCAGAGCTGTCTGCTGGCGTTTGAAAGGGCCATCCATCATGTCCTACAAGTAGTCAATTCCTCTAGTATCTGTAAATGTTTTCAGATATTAGCCAATTTATATGCTCCGAGATTCATCATGGAAAATCAGCTTTAGCGCTGTGCATTATCTGGTCTCGTCTCTCCTCCGCACGATGAAGTTTGATGTACGAGCGCCTTCGCAGCTCAATGAGTTGTGCACGGGAACGGGGGGAAAAAAGTGCGTTTTTAATTAATAAACAAACTTGCTGAGGAGCTCATCAGTGTCAGGGGCAATAACGATTGTCATCCGTTATTGTTTATTACGTTCCTCCCTCAACAAATGTTGCCTTCTAATGAGGTTTCTTTCCCATTTTTTAATTTAGATAATGACTTTTTCACCCCGGTGGAAATGGAAAAAATACAAAATCCCATGAATGAGAACCAAGCAAGGTTTTTTTCCATTTTGTTCTCGGTGTTCACCTTTTTTAAGGAGTGCATGTAACGAAGAGGTTTTTTCTGTTTTTTTTCTGCAAATTTTTTATTTTTCGCAGAGTACCCTTTCCTTTGTCTCTCTCAATGTAGAGTGAGCGTCTCCGGCTAATATTGCACCTGTCCCTGCTGGTTTTAGATAAGAATACCTCTGGTCAGAATTTATGCCGGCGCCAGACAATTCTAATAAATTTGGTGTATATTTACAGCATTGTGTTGTGTTAAACTGCGATACAGCCTGCGGGGGATTATGGCGGCGCTGTATGGCGAGGTGTCTTTAATAAATGTATGCTGATGTTAGAGGCTGCAATGATGCGGGGATGTTGGGGCCCTGTTATTATTTACTGCAGTGTTTGCGCACAGCGGCGAATCCTGGGCTGCAAATGGCATTATGGCCGTGATGAATGAGCATTAGGGTAAACTCATTTTAAAGCCGCCTGATTTATTAGCGGCCAGGTCTCCATTTTCATCAGGTCAGTGCTTTACTGAAACGTCACAATGTCAGCTCCAAGGTCAACCTCTTAGTTTTTTTTTTTTTTTTTTTTGTTCTTGTAACACCCCCCCACCCCACCCCACAGAAAATTAAATAAAATAATAAACATGTAAACAAACATATAAACATGGGTGTATGTAAAACAGTATGCAATATATACACATACTATACCTGTATATATATGTATATATCTATATTATGTATGTATATATGTATGTATGTGTGTGTGTTTGTGTGTGTGTATGTATAAATATATACATATACACGTGTGTGTGTGTATATATATATATACATACAAATATACATACACACACAAACGCAAATATAGGTGTATGTACATACCCTAGATCACTTTTCTTGTCCCCCTGAAAAAAAGAGACTGAATATAATGGAATGCAATAGATGGTCATACAATATGTGTGTTGTGCGGACAACCAAAATGCAGCAGTGGTCAACCTCCAATTATGAGCCCTAGTAAGACAAGAGCTTTAATGGCGGCTGTTTGCCTTCTGGGAGGTTTATTACACGCCACTGTTTTGCAGAAGTAGCGTCAAATCTATAAAACTACCATTAGGGGGAAAAAATCAATCAAAATGCCATTAAAGTGGAATAAGTTGCCAATATTGCTGATGTGGTTGTGGGTCCTTTGATTTTCCTTCAGATTATTAGGCACAGTCGAGTAGTGACTTTGTTAAGGGAAACGAGTGTTGTTCGGGAGTAATATGTCTCCTGGCTTCATAAAGTTTGCTGCCTCATATTTCCCAGTTTATTGATTATCTATTATCATTTGTCATGAGGTGTCCTAACTCAAGGGGAAAATATAACCCTCTTTCTTCATTGCTGCACGGGAGCGCGGTATAGATCTGCGTGTGAAGGTACCAATCTCGGAGAAAAATGAGCGAAGAAATAAAGCACTGAGTGTGCCTTCCAGCTCTGAGGAGGAGAAAGGGAAGGGAGAGGAGAAGACTGCTGACGGTGCTTTGTTCTCCATCTACCCCTTTCTCATTTCCTCATTTAGCACTGGTAAGAATAGACAGGGGATCACAGGGCCATATTTGTTATATCTCTGCTAGCGGTTTGATATGAGACCCGAGGAACGGCACCACTGAGATAGTGAGAGGAGCCGAGCATTTTATATGTTTTAACAAGGATCTTGTCATAATAAAGGTCTGTGTTTAATAGAAGCTAATGTAGTACTGTAAGTCAGCAGCCTATAAAAGACTGCGAATCGCTGGCCTTAAAGTGGAGCTCATTTCCAAGGATGTGGTTTTTGTTCCTCATTCCTCTTGCTTTAAAACCCTTGAAATTGTGCGGCTTGCAGAGGTTTAATTCAGACGGAATCACAGGTACGGCTTTGGCTCTTTGGGTTTTCTAATGATTAAAATATGAACGGCAACGTTCCCTGGGATTGTTAGTAATGCACCGAGTCTAATATGTTCAAGTGTGTAACCATTAAAACGGTGCACTTTGACCATTTTGTCACACAGCGATGCAATTAATTTCGTCTGAAATGGAAAAATGATGTAGGGAATTTCATAGTGGCTGCAACTGGGAATCAACCTACACGATTGGTTGACTGATTTATGAAATCATAACGCAGAAACATGTGGTGAGCAAGGTGCCCAGGCTCCATCTCCTATAAGCAGTGTACTATGCAGGGCATGTGTACTCCACAGTGGAATAAGCATACTGTATTTACATTAGGCTACATTGGAGTGACAGTGCGGTTTAACTGAATAGAGCGAGGAGGGTTATGGAAACTTTTGGGGTCGTACTGTAGCATCACACAGATGTACTTACACAGTGGTTGAAAGGTTATCTCTGGTCTATTTGTTGCTTTGCTTTAATAGTATGCTTCCTGTTTCTCAGGTCACTCAATAAGGTTACAGGACAGCGAGCCACATGTCTGTGGGGTATTAGCATTTTATTTTGTTCATGTTTCTCTTTTCTTTCAGCCACCAAGCTGGTCATAAACAGCATGCTGAGAGAGCCATCTTTAATTCCAGACCGCAATCTGGCCAACCATGTTTATCAGGTATGTAAGCTGATATCCCTCTTAAATTCGATTTTTCTCACACAGTACCGGAATATAAAATCCTTATGAAGGGTAAATTGGTAAATTTTTGGTTAATTTCCCCTTCCTATGAATTAGGTGTCTGGTTGAAACTAAACCATAGAAATATTTGTGTAAGTGGTCCAAGATGGTCTTTCTCCAGCTTGATTTTGCCCAAATAAAACTGTTTGGTTCATGTTTGTTAATAATTTCATGTGAGGTTTGACAGTCAAGCATGACTACCGTCTGACATTTTTTATGTGTTTGTGTGTGTATATGTGTATGAGTATGTGTGTGGGTTTTTTTTCCTCCCCCATTGCTAGTTAATGGGTGTGTGGGCCTCTCTCTTTTCCCCTCACTGTAATATTTCTTTCCCTCTTTCAGTGCACAATAAATGACTGCTGTTATGGACCGTTGGTAGACTGCATCAAACAGTATCCTTTCCCATAAAATTTTAAGCCTGGAATTGACGAGGAGCTATTCAAGGGATGAGATGTGTCTGGCTTCACCTGACATAAAAGTTCTGCTTCAGAAAGAAGTGTTTCATCCTGCTTTTTCCTTGCCGCCACATCACAGGGCCGAGAGAGGGATGCAGGAGAGGCCTGATCTGTATGCATTTCCTTATTCATGGACTGAATCAAGCCAATGTTCTATGTCATAGAAACTGGAATTGCATCCATAATGGCCAGTTATAGATTTTATTTTTTTTTTCCATCTAGGTTATCCACGTTCGAAGCCATAACATGCGTTGGTGTGTTTCTAGATTGCAGCGTTAAAACCGCCAACTGCGTGTTTATCCCCTCTGAAAATAGGTTTCTGTTGAGTACAGTCTGCCGGAGTTGGATTGAGTTTCAGCATTTATGATTTCTGTAGCTTCCGTAATTTGAATTCTAATTACCTTTTCTGTAAAAAAAAAAAAAAAACATGCGGTTTCAACCATTACCAGGAGGATGTATGGGACATTCGCTGAGCTTGGCACGTCTTGTTTGTGGCTTCCACTCTAGCAGCTAATCTTCTGCAAAGTGTACTTCCATGAGATGCAGAGATGGGGGCCATTTTGGAACCCTGCCCCCATCCCACATCCCGGGTGCCAGAAGCGTTTTGCCGTCCCCCTCCATTTTGTTTGTTTACCTCGAGCGTGCGCTCGGCGGTACGGCTGTCATGGAGAATTATCAGCACCTTGGAGAGAGTTCGCGGCGCGTCGGCGTGACCGTGAAATAACTCACCCTCCGTCAGTCCAGCCGTGGAGCCCCGGTGATGGGCAGTCATGGCCCGTCAATGGCAGCTCATCACCGAGGGGGCAGGCAGCTGGGGACCGGGACGTGGGGGGGTGGGGGGGGGGGGGTGTCCACTGTCCCTGCCCGGTCAACCCTGTCCCACCCTGTCCCCGGGGTTCATTCATGCTCTTTACTCCCTCTCGCCCTCTCCCCCTCAGTGTCGACCTACACGCAGTTAGTTCACCTTTATACACCGCTCAATGCAGTTCATTCGCTGCCCTGGTTAGGAATCACACTTCTCAACGTAACAGAATTGATCTGAATGTTTGTGCACCATCTTCTCTATGTAACAGAATTGATCTGAAGGTTTGTGCACCATCTTCTCTATGTAACAGAATTGATCTGAATGTTTGTGCACCATCTTCTCTATGTAACAGAATTGATCTGAATGTTTGTGCACCATCTTCTCAACGTAACAGAATTGATCTGAAGGTTTGTGCACCATCTTCTCAACGTAACAGAATTGATCTGAATGTTTGTGCACCATCTTCTCTATGTAACAGAATTGATCTGAAGGTTTGTAAACAGTGTGGTGTAGGCATACTTCAGTGCTCTTAATTCTTCAATGGTGTGCGAATGTGAGAAGGTGTGGGATTGATGCCTGAAGGAGTTTTTTCGTTTTCATTTTGTATAAAAAGTGAATTATGCATTCATGATTCTGCTTTTCAGAAACGCAAGAAGACTTTCTCCTGGATCTTTCATGATATTTCATAATTCAGAATGACATTTCTTCTAAAGGCAGATTAATTTATGCGTTTATTTGTATTTTTGCTTTAGAGTAAGGAAGTATGAATTCCAGGGTCTGTTGGTTGGCAGTGTGGAACTTGCCCTGGAGTCTTTCCCTGTAGATACCCGTCTCCTTTGTGTGTACTGTGTTTATGTAGAGCAGCACAGTACCTTCAGGATTTGTGGTTGACCTGGATTTCCATTGTCTGAGGGCACACACACCTCAAAAGCCTGCATTCTAGATCATCTAGATCTACACAGGAGTGTTGAAGATTGTCAGACAATGCTATTTTATTTCAGGCATTTAGTAAACATGGACATAAATAACACTTACTATGCAGTCATGCTGACTTGGAACTTTCCTCGCCACTCTTTGTGTTGCCACAGCAACCTTGCTCCACAGCCTGGCGGTTTCCATAGCAACCGTTTGCACAGGTAAAATGTCCCCTCTTTAGAATTCCCGAAGTATGAGTTGAAAAAGAGAGGGAAAACTTGAAGTTTGTGTACGTCAAACGGTTTGGTCATTAAATCAGTTAATTTAACAAAGCATGGGTGGGGAAAATAATCCAAGTCAAAGCTCGGTCACAGTCAGAATGCCAAACATCTTTTATGAAGCCATCACATTAAAATATCATTGGCATATCATGTTTTCACTTAGTTCAGGGACAGTGCATTTAAGTTGCATTTGTAAAAAATTGCAATCATAAAAATGCCAATGGAGAAAAAAAAATCTGTTTTGATTTGAGACTGAAATGTGATCCCTATAGAGTAGCGCCATGAATGTCCTTAACTATACACCTACAGTGCCATTGGTCAGGAACATGAGATCCTTCTCCGTGACAAGCTGCAAGAGAGAAACCTGTCCTTTTTAGGTAAGCCTTCACCTTGGACCCTTTCCTGTCTTCTGCATTTCAGCAGCTGTTAAGTTATGGAAAAAAAGCACCGGAGTACCGGCTATCACAGAGTGCAAAAAGGCCAGGGGATGATTGATGTAGTGCATGTTATCTCTCATTGATTTACAAACAAACAGGAACTCTGTTATCTAATATCCTGGTATGTTTCATTTATGCGCTAGCCTGCAATGAATATTTTATAGAGTAAGAGGTTCGAAAATGGGCTTGGCACTTGTATAGCATTACTTTTTGATGTTCTCAGATTTTGCTCTTCACCTTTGCATTTCAGAGATTAGTAGAAGGATAATACCCACCAAGGGAATTTTTTTATTACCTTTATTAAAATTCAAGCCAAGTAGGTTTTTCCCGCTTCAATATCAATTTTGCACACACTTTTTATGAGAATGGAGAAGCATAGTAAACGGTAATTTCAAAGTGTGATCAAAGAGAAGTGTGTGCACAGACACTCAATGGAATCTTGTTTTGTTTTGCCGTTGTATAAGCTGAAGAGACCAGGTCAAGGTATTGAGTGTTCAGGTGTGAAATTGTTGGGACAGAAATTCCCCCTTTTCCCCCCCTCCCGTCCCTGTGGTCAGATATAGAATCAGTCTTTATGTCATTAAGAAGATATCGTTTATTTGGGCCCGCAGTGCTGACCTTTCTCTCAGCACCATAGAGGAGTGTTCTAAAACTGTCAGAGTTTGGGCACATGGGCCGTGAAAGCCGGTGTCCCCGGTTGATAAATGGATTGGAAATAAGCTCCCCAACAGTGGGAATGGGCCATTAATTTTAATCAAAGGTGATGTAAAAAGGCGATCGGAGCGGCATGACAATGTCAACAGCCCGGTAGGTGTTAAGAGAGACCACACCGCCGAGCCCTTCGCAGCCCCGGACCTCGCTTCTCCCCCCGCCCCATTAGTCGAGCTTGGCTGAAGACGGAAAGGCAGGCCTGGAATTGAATGACCTGGTCAGCCTGAAATTTAATGGAGAAATCAGGTGTTCCACAGATAATAGCCGAACCGCGCCAGGAGTCAAGGACAATAGCTGAACCCACGCGAGCAGGGTCACGCTTATGGCTGCTATAATGCCAACCCTGTCCTTTATTTATATATTTTCTTCCGCGAAGCCCACAAACTGTAAGTAGTGCAGAGCAGCTAGACTTCACGGGTTTTGCGTACTGTGACAGAAAATATGTGACATGCAATATTTTGGAGCTTTTCTCCTTTTTGTCGTGGGATGTTGTGCGTCCTTGGAAATAATGCTAAAACTTGGTACGTCTGCAGCTTGTAGCTTTACGTCCTCAGTGCTGGTTTAAAGATACCTGACCCCTGCCCTTCAGGTTATGAGAAAGGTGTGTGGATATACATTATGTTGCTTTTAAAAATGCCAAGAAACCGAAAAAAAGGTATAGTACATTAGTAGTACACTATATTAGTATAGTATAATAGTAGTGATGACTTTCAGTGTTGTTTTAAAGATACCTGACCCCTGCCCTTCAGGTTATGAGAAAGGTGTGTGGATATACATTATGTTGCTTTTAAAAATGCCAAGAAACCGAAAAAAAAGGGTATAGTACATTAGTAGTACACTATATTAGTATAGTATAATAGTAGTGATGACTTTCTGCAGTTCATTTCCATGTATATGTTGTGGTAACCCTGTCAAGACTTTGTGCAGCACTTTCATTACCAAAATGTCTTTCTCGCAGATGAAAATCAACTCCGTGCCAAGGGCTATGACAAGACGCCAGACATCATTCTGGAGGTGCCAATAGGTTGGTGAGATGTCATCCTCTTCTTTTACACTTTCAGACTGTTGTGCGCTCTGCTGCAGAGCTAACCTAGCAAGAGCTCTGCATGCGATGCATAGTTCAAAGGAGGTTATTCCGCGTGCTGCAGAACTTTTGGCCGGAATGAGGACATATCATACAAATTTGCACAGATTTATTTGTGGGAATGCCAATGGATGATATAGTCTGGAGAAACTATGCAAAAATGTTTTTTTTTTCCTGCTTGTTTTGCATTTGCATTGCCTGTTTTTATGCAAGTATTGAGTAAAATGTGCTCATTTCAGATTAAAACATTCATGTTCATTGTTCAGGGGTTTGTATGAATAGATATTCACCAGACAGCAACACCCAGCCATACCAGGTCACTCATTTGTATTGTGTATTGTGATTTAGATTTTAATTAACGTCAAGTGACAATTGTCTCTTCATGTTAGTTTAGGCCATGTATTAAATATGGCCACCAAACACAAGTTTATAATAACAATGCCAAATGTGTCACTTTAAAAGAAACAGTGCTGCGAATAGAATGGAGTTTCTCCACAACAGTTTGTCCAACTAATAAAACCGTTTCCCTGACCTCATCAGACGTTAGCTATTGAAAAGAGGTTCAGTGGTCCACCATGGCCTCCCCTGATACATTTAATCAAAATCTTAGCACTACGTCAGACTAGATCATACACACAGCTCCCTTGAGCTTAAATTGACCTCATTTATTTTTATGTTTCCAAAACCAGCTGTTGAGGGTCACATAGTTCACTGGATCGAAAGCAAGGCCTCTTTTGGGGATGAATGCAGCCACCGCACGTACCTGAACGAGCAGTTTTGGAGCTATTGGAACAGGTAGGCCTTTCCCCCTGAAATAACAGAGAAGCATCTGCTTCCCTAAAACAACTCGCATCTATATATACTTTAATGCATTCTCTACCTCATCCTGTTCCGACCTTTCAGGTCTCGGTGACGCATGAGAACCAGAGGCAGACGTTAGAAAGGAATTGTTTTTTTTTTTCAATGGACATATATTGTTTGGGAAGGGAAATGGGTGATTAATTTCACGCATCTGCTGTCATGAGAATTCCTGGACAGAGAGAGCCTGTGGGATCCAGTTGAGCTACGGCGTTTTGTGCACCCGCCCGGCCTCCTTCAGGATGAGCGGGGAAAGGCTTTAATAACTTTAAAGCCTGGCTGCAGCAGAGGAAAGAAAACATTTGTGTTCTTCATTGACTCTAAAAGTCTTTGCGGTCGTGCCAGGGAAGAGCTCACACCTGGGCCAGTTTCAAAGCATCCCAGGGGGGATATCAAAAGTTTTGTCGTTTAGGTACTGATCCCTGTAAGACTCTTTGGTTAGGAGTGTTTTTGCTGAATAGGTGAACAGTCAAACGCAAAGCATCGCACTCCCCTTGCCGACCCTTCCGTTCTGAAACATCACCTGGCGTGACGTCACAGCCTCAGCAAGGCCGGCTGTGCTGTCTCAGTGCCAGAGGTTCTCCACCAGCTTCTGACACTCTCGCACAGAGTTGAAGCACCGGCAGACGGGTGCCGCGGAGACGGGCGCCGTGGAGACTTCACCTTGTGGGTTAGAAAACAGGCGGGGCGCTCGGGAAGCGGTACGTGTCAAGGCAGCGCGGGGAAGCCGCTCACGCGTGGCCGCCTTTTCCCCCTTCCCTCGTTCCACGGCCCCCCGAACGCACCGAACTGAAAGGTCACTCTCGCTCCTTTAGTGTGATGGCAGGCTGACACATTGTGACACGCTGGTAGAGCACTGGAAGGCTTTGACCTTAGAGCTCTATCCAGGGATTTGCGGTCAGGCGGAGTTGGGTTCTGTGTGTACCAGCTGAAGGAATGAAAATAAGAAATATTGTTTGTGGGCAGGATTCAGTTTGCTGAGTTTGACAAACTCTATGCACCTCTGTTAGGAAGCCAAGTGAGTGGTTTCCTCTCCCTCAGTAATTTTAACCAGTTTGATTTTTACCAAGTAAGTTCTTTGAGTAATGCAGTGAGTAACTGCAAGTTTTTCTGAGTCCTGAATGCTTTAGATACTATTTGTTAAAATATGATCAGGAAAAACTATTCAGATTTCCATAACATGTTAAACTGTCCTCTAAAGGATGATTAATGCTACATTATGATGATGATTATTGTGAGTGCTGGATGTAAGTGGTAGTTCTTATGGTGGTTTTGGCAGTACTGTTAGGCTCTTTTGAGAAAGATGAGATTCATATTTATGAAATGTAAATGAAGCAATTCATATAAACCACACCCTATCAGAGCAATAGAGAATTTACTGTGTCTATTGACAAATGACTTCCCGTCTTACCTGAAAGATGTCTTTGAATGAAACGTTTGAGACCATGCTGGTCCCAGAAGCACTGAGCAGTGGAATAAAAAATGAACCGAGGTCAAGGTCATATTCAGTAATGTTTTATTTTCCCTGTCTGTGATGGTTTTATTTGGACAGTACATGTGCTTAAGGAAATATCATCTATGTTGTCTGATATCTTGGAAGCCCTCTGAATCAAAAAATTATTCAAGTGTGACTATGTCTTGGAACGTTGGAGTGTGTCACATTGCTCATTAAAGACCTAACGCGTCCAAGAGAAGGAATATTCACTCTAAAAGTTGTCCACCAGAATATGCTGGAATGCGCCTGAGAACATTCCTAGACCATGAAGAATTTTGCGTGCAGTGAAATATCGCTTCAGTGAAAACCATCTCAGTCAATCAGAAGTCACAACCGTTCCTATATATGACACAAACTTCTAAAGTATCTTTTTCTCATTATCATCTGAGATTGATCCCGCAGGCAGCTCAACGGCAGCGGTCCAACACTTTGCTAGGCCCGTGTCTCCTGCCACCACGCGGGACAAAGTTTACTTATTCGTTGGCTTGTCTCCTTTGAAAACGGCGTTGCGCGTCGACATGGCGTGTCTTCTGAGAGAGTGCCCACAGCCCCCTTTTGTCTAAACGCCGGGCTGTAGCTCAGCTGCCTGCGCTGCTCCTCATTGACATTCGACAAGCGGCCGAGTCTGTTTACGATAAGAGCTGACAGCATAGATCCTGTTGTGTTTGCCAAAGGCTTGGTCAGATGCACTCCGCCATGTCAAAAAATGTCAACCCCTTCAGACCCTACCTTTCAGAACTCCCTTGTAATTTTTAATTGACATTTACATCTGACATTTGGAATGCGCTCTCCCATTGTTCGGGCCGTATCGTTGTCTGAACAGTTCGGGCCGCCCCTGCACTTAGGGGCGTGCTTCGTCGTCCGCAGTCGAGAGGGGGGGGGTGACATCATCGTCCTTTCCTTCTCTCTTTTAGTCGGGTAATTTCACGTGATGTGTCCCAGAGGCCTGGGGTCTTTTCATTTGTCCATCTCCTCATTCATACACATTTTATATTTTTCCATTAAATATGCTGGGCATATTATGTAATGTCACAGACATAGTGTGCATATGACTTTCGTTTTCTGCGAATTTTGTTGTTTTTGTTTTTATGTTTTTTCCCATGAATTTCTAGGCACTTTCCAGCCGTTTGACAAAGGCCGGGAAATTGTAACAATTGTTAATTGTTTTTTTCCCCTCAAGCTACAAAAAGGGGAAGGAATAGTGGTACTTTTTTTGGTGACATCACTAATTTTCCCTTTAATGCCCTCACCAACAATATTCATCATCCAAACAATAGTCTTGCCAAAACACTAACCTCATAATAAACTCTTTTCAATGGAGTGAGGGGTAATGATGCTTTGCCTATGAAGACCGCTAAAAAAAAGTGTTCAGGCCCAGTGCCTAGATATGACGGCGAGGAAACCATTGGTCTCCTCTTCCCATCAATCTTAGCTGGTAGCTTTCCAATGCCAAGGAGCAGTCTGATGGATGTGCTCATAATTGAGTTATCCATCTCTCCAACTATCAGAATTGCATAAAAATTATTCACCTGATGCTGAATATTAATCACATAAGCCTTGTATGTTTCTGAAAAGTGGAGAAGATTAAAGACTGCATGTGATGAAATACTTGCAGCCGACAAATTTTTCCCCACAATGTACAAAAAAAATTGTAAATCTACAGTAGGCACTACTGTACTAGTATGTGGCAGCCTTTTCCAAATAAAAGTTTTAGCATTTCTGTATATTTATTCACGTAATACATAGGCAACAGCTTTTTGATTATTTAATTCTTAAAGGCATGTGTTATTTTTTGCATTCCTTAGCACTGAGGTGATTTGCTTGTGATTCGTGCTCGTGAGTTCTGTACACCACGATCTGCACACAGTGTCTTGGCCTGCTTTGGTCTTTGCTCACATCTACTGACCATGGAACCCTTTCCTTTTTTTGGCATCAGCCAGCAATGGAGTGCTTGTCTCAGTTTGTCAGTTGCATCTCTATTATGGAGATTCCCACTGTACAGATTTTGTATCAGGACAAGAGGCAGAGAGGGGAAAAGAGGAACGTCAGCCCCTGACAGTGAGATGGACTGTCCTGTGCCTGCTGTTGTTCCTCCGACAGTCACCATTCATCTAGAAGAGGCACTTTGCCTTAGGAGGGTTCCCCCGGTCCCCCTTGTGCACGCTCTCTCTTTCTCTCTCTCTCTCTCTCTCTTTCTTTCTGAGCCTGTCCGTTTTGATTTCATTACCTGGGCCTGACATCTAGTTAGTTCTTTTCAAAACTAATACCGTATGAAGCACCAGGTCTCCGGCGCTGGCGCAACCCAATGCGCGAGTCTCTTTAGCCAGAGTCAAATCACCCGAGACGGGTTCTCCTTTTCAGCTGGCCAGGTAATGGGATCTTCTGTGTGAGCGTGGCCGACTCGAAGAGCGTGTGCCTGCTGCTTGCTCTATGAGACTTCCCTTGCCCCCACCCCACCCCCCACCCCCCGAAACTGGCCAACATGGATCTCCTTAGCTGCTCCATTCCTGGATGGCAGTGAGCCAGCCTTACTGTGCGGGTCACTCTACAGTCATGTCGGAGATCCACTTCAAAGCGTGGCTTTCCCGACGACCTTCAGATATTAAGAATCACTGTTTTTCGTTAGACCGTTAAATAACAT
Source organism: Megalops cyprinoides (assembly GCF_013368585.1). Lineage (NCBI taxonomy): Eukaryota > Metazoa > Chordata > Actinopteri > Elopiformes > Megalopidae > Megalops > Megalops cyprinoides. The sequence continues at coordinate 22,314,153 of NC_050594.1, forward strand.
AATCTTGCCCTCACGGTGCCTTGGTTTGCAGGCTTGAAATTGAGAAATGTGGTGACGAACTGTCTCAGTTTTCCGATTTCCCCCGGTCTCCATATGCAGGAGGCAATTAAATAGGTTTTGTAGATTCCGTGCTTTCACGAGCTAATTTTGCATTTTTTGCGAATGTAAGCATTTTCAATCAGAGATAGTCCAGACAGTTTAATGTTTGTAAAAGAATTAAAACTGCAAGTTAAGGGGTAAATGATTACACTGGAGCTGCATCCCCACCCCCTCCAATAACAAGATGAAAGGCCTTTGTTGGAAAAGACCACGGACAGCAGCCCGCCTCTGCTCAGAGTTAATCAGCTGTGGAATTCGTAAACTACAAACGTGTCAGAGTTGAAAATGTTAGCAGTCCTAATGGAAGCTTGAAAAGGTTATATCTGATAAAAAGCTGTCAGTGGTCGACAAAAATGATTTATAGCAATATAATGGGACAGTATGGCTCATTTCTCCCTCATATGCAGTGGGGTTAAGACTTTCTGTTTGTCATATACATCATGAGGCTTGACCACTCGGAATCACAGACATGGGCGCACACTGGCCTGAATGTTGGTTTTTTTTTGTTTTTGTATTTTCTTCTTTTACATTTTGCTGCAAAGATACACAGTGATTGTAGCTTTTGTTAATCACACACCTATAATCTGTCAGCACTTAAATGGCTTAAATATCTGGAAAGAATAAATAAAATCCAAGCTTCTATTTTTTAAGTGTGTTAAGGTGATGGTGCAATAGCCATACGGATTCTAGAGGCCTCTGTTTCAGGCCAGGTTGACTGTGCTGAAATGAAAACACTGTGACAGTCCTCTCCTTCACCAAGACATATGCAGAAATTGTGTGTTTTCTCCACTTGACATTGGTTGATGTAGCCATAGTCAAACACCTTGAACAATTAAAAGAACCTGTGCCAATTATTTTGCTCAATATTAAATTTCATTGATTTTACTGGAGGAATTAAATGATAATACCAGCTGAGTGTTAATCGTGCTGATCAGATTGCTGAAAAATGAATTAAATTTCTCGATGCAAGATATTTCATAATGTATTCACTTTTAATGGATATGTCCATCATTCTTGCAAATCCAATGCATGCGCAGTAAGGCCAGAAACGTCTAATTAATGATTTGTAATGACCTGGTCTTTTGTGCCCAAACCTGATTGAGGTTCGCCATGGATGCTTTTAAGGGCGTTTAAGATAAGGTGGTGTGTGTGTGTGTGTGTGTGTGTGTGCGCGCAAACAGAAGGAAGGTTGGGGTTGGGGGGTGGGGGGGAGATTAGCAGGACCAGGGACATCAGGAAGGCACTGCAGATAGAAAATGTCACCTGAAAGGGGATGCCGTGGGCCGTCGCCACTGATGATCCAATGAGGCTGGACATTGCAGGGGCAACCTTGAAGAAAAGCCCTTCTTTTCTGAGGTCTCACAAAGGACACATGTAGAACCAGTGCTTCGGACATCCACATTCAACAAACTGTTTTATATCCACATGGAAAATATTTGTAGATTTTACGGATCGGTTGCTCTGTTCCCATGTCAGTAATGACCGATTATGGAATTATTGTCCCTTTATTGTGTGTTTAGTAATGGAGGAATGACAGTGTGGCTTTAACACATACACTGAAGATTTGGAGATCCCTAGAAAAATCTAAATGACCAATGAGAAGATTAATCTCACCTTCATCGTTCAGTTTCTTTAAAACTGGTGAGATTGGCCACAATTAAACATACTGTTGGCTTTCTGATATTGTTTTCTTGAATGTGATATTTCATTTTTACATGCCCCCTTGCTACATTCAAAACTAACCTTTTTGTTAGTTCTCTGTAGTGTCTTTAAAGGTTACTGGATTTGGAAGGTGTGACTTGAGAAATAAGTGAGGCATATCATATCAGCCGCGGAAGATTTCCATGACTGCGTCTGCAGTAAAGTCTCCTTCGGAATCTGCAACCTAAGTACACAACAGAATTTACTGCTGTTCACATTCCCTCTGTGTGCTTAAGTGCAGAGCGCGTTACGTGTCATGCACACCTTTAAGTGCTAATGGCAAATGACAAGTTGTGTTCATGCCGTACGAATCTGAATACATATTTAGAAGCCCCCCCTTTAATACTTTTGAATATAATCCATGCAGTTTCTCGAAGCCGGAGGATTTACTTCTCACTTAGTGTCAATTTCACTTATTTGTTTTCGTTTTTTTGCGTCCGCATATTATAGAAATTTGCCGTTACACTTTGAGGTTAAGAAGCAACTTTGACACGAGCGTGGCGTCGAAGGCGAGAGCTCGGGAGGGAAGAGGCACCTAACCTCTCTTTTTAAAGCCCGTGTGTGACAGTTTAAGATGGAAAGAGACCCTAAAGTAAATTGAGGCGGGAGCATGCCGTTCGAATGAATTCCTGTTTTGTTACGGAACTTTTGAAAATTAACTCACATTTTTTTGTCAGCTTTCAAGATTTATGTCATCAGGCTCGCGGAGGCGCGTGTTTTTTTCCGCAGTTGACCTTCCGGGTTTCAATGAAGGCAGAAGTCAGCAACATTTGTCATCCTTGTGAGATCCTGTCTAGGGGCACAGAGAAGCAGTGGGACTTTATTAAAATGGCTTTTTGTAAAACCCAATATAACAGAAGAATCTTGATGGGTGAAATGTTTTTGAGTACGCGCTTGCCTCTGACCCCCAAAGATATTCCGAGCTGTGTAACGCTGAACTTAGCAGGGAGATGTGAAGAGTTATTTTCTTGACACAAAGATAGCCTTGTGACAAATAGTGGGAGAGTATTGAACAAGACGTATCCTGTATATTGTGTTTAAGCCTGTATGTGCACACATATCTGTTAGTTATGTCTGTTCACATACGAATAGCTATTTTGATGTTGTTTTCTTACACTAATAAGTGGGGTTATTGTTCTTACTATTTTTATATAACAGTTCTTGTTCTGAATTCCATAGCTGACAACCCCAGTGACTTCTTATTTTTTAATAAGCATTTAAGGATGTTCTTGCTCCTGACCTGCATGTTGACATGCAGTTTGAACAGTATCTTTACAAAAGGAATTTCTAAATATTAATAGGGAAAATTGTCTTTTAAATAGGACCAGTCAGATTTTCCTTAAAAAGGAACCCTGTAAAATAAACTATGTGATATAAATATAGTGGCAGCACAAAAATATGTAATGTATTATAGTATACATAAGTTCTTCATGTAGAAAGCACATTTTCCAGAATGGAATTACATGAAGCTTTTATTCACACCAGAAGTCATTCACATTTGTATACTACCTGCACTGTCCCTGACTCCTCTTTTTGCTGTGTTGAGGTTACTGTAATAGAATTTGTAGAATTGGAAATTAAATGTGATGCCTGTTTTATTTTCAATGTGCTTTATAAGTAATTCTCAAAAATAACTGTCAAGACCAGCATAGTGGAGATACAGGTGGAATAGCTTCTTTGGGATGGGCAGATTTAAAAAAAAAAAAAAAAACCGCATAAAAATCTGATGTGCATCAAGGAGGTTAAGTGTTACGCACCACTTCCATTTTCATTTAATGGTGATTCAGTGTTATTACAATCCTTGTGGAAGACTTTGGTGTGCATACAGAAAATATCATGAGAGTTCTGGTTGTGCTTTTGCTTGTCAGGTTTTTTTTCCACACAGTAATGTTGCCCCGTATACAGCAAAGTGGAATCATACAGACCTAAGAGGTGCCAAGCCTAGCACAAAATCAGAGTGTGCACTCCACTGCCTCCCACTAAAATTTGATTCTTTCAGGGAGAAAATGGGACAAGAAAGTTATTTCAATGCATGTGTAAGGACTGCGAGCTTAAACCCTTAAGTGTCTCATCTCATGTACCTCCACAGTTCACTTCTGTAATACCCCAAAGTGAAATGTATTAAACAGCTTAATTGCAGGGTAAGAGGCAGGCAAAAAAAGCACAAGTCTCTCATCAGATGATCCTTCAATTGTACACTGAAGGCTAAGGGGAGCGGTGGAGCGTGAGGTCAATGGCTGTCAGAGGGAATGTAAAAAGGAGGTCTCCACTCTCAGCCTCCGACAAGGCTTCACAGCTAAAATATGTTCAATTGAATGGAAACAATATATCCTTTTGTTCTTATATCAACCAACATACCTATTACATTGGTTCTCAGGAATTGCATTAGCGGGAGTGAGCACTTTCTAAATGGAGAGGAAGGAATGCATATTTTATGTTTTGGCTGGTGCCGCTTCATGACATCGAAAATGTTAAACGGCTTTGTGGGAGGATTAGCTTTTCCAGGTTTAGGTTAAATGAAACATCAGCTGTTTCAGATTCAGAACGGATCTGTATGGTCTTGCATATTGCATGGAGGCCTCCTGTTTTTCCTGTGGGTTTTTTTTTTGTTTTTTATATACACATATACATACCATAAAGAATGTATTTAGCTTGAATAAATAGTCATATAAAGTAGACCTAGTCATTTTGTGCATTTATATTTGTTTATTTAAAGCAAGGATGTAGTTAGTATTTTTGTGTTCAGCGAAAGGCACAAAGGTTTCAGATTTCAATTAAAAGCGGGAAAAAAAATCCATTTATTCTTCGGCCCCTCGGTCAAACAACACCTTCATGTCTAATTAATGGTGCAGAGACCATGGTCTGTGGAGGTGTATTGCTCTTGGCAAGGTGCTGGATGGTAGTGATAAGTGGTTGTATATAAATAACCCTGACTTATTCCTCTTTTAGAGCCGCTGTCCCTCGCTCAACCTTGTCCTTTCCTGCCGAGGTTTGTGTTAGTTCTGTTTGCCTTCACCTCTCTGTGCGGCCATCAATTACGCCGGGTTGCCACTTTGTTGTCATAATCGAGAACCAGATGTATTCTGCAAGGACTCGCTGGTTCTCCCCTCGAAAACTTTTGTACAGGGAAGAGAAATTGCAGCAGCGCTGCAGAACCGATAAATGTCCTGGTGAGGGTTTTCCCTGCACGTTGAATGTCGGTTTATGTAGATGTCACCCCCCCCAAAAAAAAACTCCAACAGTACTACAATGTGCACTGTGTATCATCTGACCCGGGCGAATTTCTCCGGTGAAATGCCTGCCCTGATTTACACTCAAAAAAGAGTCTATGAAAGCCAAAACTGAGAACAGATCCGACTGGGTACTCCTTCTTCGAGGGACCCGGGCCGCCAAAAAGTCCCCAAAATAAATCACAATTAAGGGCTTCTGACTACGGCGCACTGACTAAACGTCCTGACAATCTGGAGTGTAAACAAAGTGCTACAACAATAAATATGCCATAGTATACAAATCGTGTCTAATTTCCTTCCCAGTCTAAAATGTCATGAACCTTATATTTTTTTGCTTTGTGTAATATCTGGCATCAGGGTATAATCACAAAATGAAAGTACCTTTTCACCGGAATGATGTCAGACATTCCAAAAGTCAATGAATCACGAACCGAAAGAAAAATGTCCACCCATGTGAAAAAGTACTCGGAAATATGTCTTGCTGGCAAGGGTACGTTTTAAATAAATCTCAGTTCTACGTTTTGTATTTAACATTAACCCACAGAGCCTGGCATTGGGTAGATAGCTCAGCCTGACTTTAACACATTCTCAACACATTGCACAGAACTGATCGTTTTCTTTGAAGAGGCTTTTGATCTGCACTACCTTTTCTTTTGTGATTGTTCTTTCAGTTATTTTAGGTTGCACTGACAGAGAGCACGCTCAAACAATGGATAGCACTTCATTTAATGGCTATCATTTTTACTCACGGGATGCATGTGCAAAACCCTGTTATATCTTTTTTTATTGTGCTGAAATATATTCAGGAGGTTGTAGAACTGTCTTTTTTTTTTTAACTTAATTCTGGCAGTTGCTGAAAAGATTAACTAACAAATATAACCTGCTTTGAGTGCTCGTAGCTCACGTCTCTGGTTTGAGTTTCAGGCTCTCCCAGGTTCCTTGATTGCCTGATAGCTTAAACATCGCTGGCCTCGGAGCCATTGGACGGGTAATCAGAGACATGTGAGCACCGGCCGTTGGAGCTTTGACCTTTGATTTCATTCATCAATTCCAACTAATGTACGATATCTATCAGGTCAGCCGATTCCCTCTTTAAACTATTTCACATATATAAATGATTAGGGGTAAAACCTTTGCTGCTAATCTGAAGCTGTTTTGATAAATGGCGCCTTCGAACCGAGTGTCCTTTGCTGCCAATGTAGTGCAATAATACACTGTGCTTTTTTATATGCCATAAATGGTGGCCATAGTACAGACCTGCTTATCATGTACTGTAACGAAACAAGAATTAAGGAAGGTGATATTTTTATATTTATTATTAACCTTAAATATTCATATCAAGTTATTTTTACTTTTTTTTTTTTACTTTGTTTAATGATATTAGTGGAGTGTTGGAGCCCTACACTGTAATGTTTTTATACCTTCTGTATAGGTATCAATCTATTTGGAAAGTGGAGTTTAAAACAGGTGATTCCCTGTACTTTCAGTCACACTGATGGAAGATAACAGAAGTCTCTTTTTTTTAACAAGTGAAATGTAAACTGTCTCAGTTTGGGTTTTAAATCCCCCAATTGATGGGCAAAGAAACGTCAAAGTAATCCCCTTCTTTCTTTGAGAGATATCTTTATCAACCGCGTGCATGTTGTAAGTCTGTGCCATTTTAAATCTCTTTACGTCTTTTAGATGACGGGCCTGTATTTAAAGTGACCGGTCTGATTTTATTATAAACATAAATATGTCAGTAAGGCTCGAAATAAGGGAAAAATCGAGTTGTCTGGTGAAAACCCCGTGATGAAATGTGCCACTTCAATTTCACCGCAGCAGCCTCCAACCGAGGCTGGTTCCTCTGTCCGCCACGACGGCTCGGATTCTCTTCTTTTTGACTGTAATGAATGTGAAAACTATTAACTTCAGACAGAGTTTGCTGTCAGTTTCTGATCAGAGCAACTCTCTCGCCTGAACTTTCCTTATTCATTTTGTCAGAAATAGATTCGCAGATATGTTTAGAATTGAAAGGTCAGTTGCCGGGTCACCAGACAGTCAAGCACGGAACGCCCCCCCCCCACACACACCCACCACCCAGCCTCATAAACAGAAAGCAAACACAAAACTATTGGACTGGCCAGCCTTTTGACTGAAAAACCCCATCAGCGCTGATTGCAGATCAGCAAGTGTATAGCTCTCTCTGTTTGTCGTCCTCTCTTAATTTGAATCATATTGAAAGCCGTGTTCGCTGATTACATGGGCAGAGTAGAGGGCAGTCACCTACACCTCACCTAATCTGGCGATGAGGGGTCTTAGCAGTTAGTGGAACTCGATCTTCCGAGTCGCTGACAGTCCGCAGCCCTTGAGTTACCACTAAGGACCGAGCCGCGGTCAGAGAAACACTACCGATACTGTTTTGAGTAATCATTGTGGTTTGAATTAGAAAGGGGCCGAATTCTTGAATAATGATGACAAAACATTTGGCCGCGCTCGCTTTATTGAATCAAAACACACTCGCTTAAACCTTAAACCATTTCTTTTTTCCTCTACCCCCCCCCCCCCCCCCCCCCACCCCCCCGCCTTTTATTTTATGTTGTGTTTAAGTTCGTGGGAAACTGCAGTGACGTTACCTGTGCCCTTACGAGTAATCAACAAGTCGTCACGGTCGCTGCAGTGTTTTGCTTTTGGGTGAAATATTAGCGGCCTTGTCAAATGTCATTTCAAATAATTTTGCAAGCACAAACATTTAATCCGCGTTTCAAAAGCTGGACTTTTGACTAGTCGCCATGGACGCAGGGAGGGTGCGGAATTTCGGCGTTTGATGTCGTGTTTGAGCTTTCTCCCCTTTTAATACGGTCGCATGGAAAGTGGACTTTTTTCCTCTCCCCCAAACAACAAAATGAAAAAGTACTGAAAGGTCTTAACATGTTAAACTCTGTAATCTTCTCAAAGTGTTTGGGCCGTTTTCCTGTTGGCCCTCCTCTCAACTTTAACCTCCAACCTCCCCCTGCATGTATCACTGCAAATAAAGCCGCACTGCGCTGCTCTGACAAGAGGATATAAAGTCATTGGGCCTTCTCCCAGGCCCCTCCACGTGATTTTCTTTATCCCAAAGTTAAACACGGAGCGCTCCCAGCCCTGCCTCTAATGGGCGGCCGTAAACACTCGCCCATATCGCTTTGGTTTTCGTAATTACTGTTTTAACAGCAAAAAAGGAGGAGAAATATACATTGTAAATTGTGTTTGACAACCTGGATTTAGTGGTTTTGTTATAGCTTGTCTTTAGTCATTACTCAGATTTCCTTTTCTGAGATAAGATGGTTACTGAATATACCAAGGTGCACATTGTAGAAACGGCAGTTCTTATCACGCGGATTGATTTAGGGCAAGCCTGTGTGACAGAGGTCATTGTGCAGTAAAGTTGTAAATCATCTGTCATTAATTTCAATTCATTTTTGTCTCCGGCTTGTCAACATGTAGGCAGCGTGCCGAGGGGTGACCACATCACAGCGTAGCATGGCGAGGGCTGTACCCCGTTGTATAATGTAGGCACTAGACGGCCTTCTTAAAGTGCAAGTGTTCTGTTTTGCCGGTCTTCAAAAAAAAAAAAAAAAGCGCTTGAGGAATTCAGCAAAAAGTGGACCGATTAGTGCCCACATAACCGTTATATGGGAGATTGTTCTTTTTTTATTTATTTATTTATTTTATTTTTTTTGCACAGAATTACATCATGATTTTTTAATTGCAAAAATGTGTGCATATTGTAAGTTGTAGTTCAAGTTGTAGTTGTGTTGAAATCCATAGACCCCCCCCCCCCCCCTCCCCCCAGTCTAGCTTTTTCAGATACAGGGTCACTTTCAGTTAGGGGCTGTTATTGAAGAGCATAAAAGCAGTAGTTTATGCCGGGATTCTTTTGCCATGCATGTGAGATGATCCCGTCTGTGTTCGCAGTTCGAGACGCAGCGGCTCGTTAACATGTGCAGACAGTTTTCGTTCACTTTGAGCGTATGAAAAGAATGAGACTGCGGTGAAATCGGCGCTGTTCAGGACTAGACGCATCCACTGGCCCAAAAAAAAAAAAAAATCATGGAAATGGTCTTTTAAAATAAGCAGTGATTTATATTATTGCAAGGGGCGTCATGGTGTGGATTATTTATGGGGAGGTTTTGCAAGTGTTTCCACTGCTTCTGGAGGCTTTCAATATGCTGCTGAAAGATAAAGATACTCCTGGAGCGACAGAAATGTTTTCCATTTCCCGATTTATTACTTTGTAATAAAGGCAAATGGCTGACAAACAGATGAGTGTAACTTAGCGAGTCACGGCTCTGCTAAGAATTGTCCCAGAAAGGTCAAGGTAATGGGTTGCTCTGTCGATGTAGTATAAATGGCGGTGTTAAGTGCTTATCCAATTTATAGGATGCTGTAAGTTGTTACTTTTCCATCACCACAGTTTCAAAGAACTTAAAAAGGCCTGGACTCGCATGGGAGGTTATCAGTGTAGCGCTCTCTGAATACAGGAATACTCAAAGGCATTTTGTGTGGTTCTCTCATCGTGTCATATTTTCAAAAGGTCCTTTAAAATATATACCGCGTCCCGTTACGAAAATTTAGATATGCTAAATTTCCAGGAACGTGTTTATGTTGCGTATGATATGCCCTGGTTTACGGCTGCCGAGGGTTGCTCGTTGGAAAATGTAGGTCTTTAACTCCAGCAAGTTGTCTCGAATTTCCTCCCATCGGAAGTTGATGTGTTTTTGCAATTCAAATATATGCTTTCTCCTCTCCAATGTAAAGCCTCTTTGAAGCGCGGAGCGTTCTATCACCACCAATGACAGTGTGTGAGTCTGCACCATGACAGCACAGGAGGCAGCGTGGTGAATTTCAGAGCGCCGCGTATTTACTCGGGAAAAAAAATGCAAATAGCTTCATGTTTTGCATGTTTAGATTTTAATTAAAAGGCTTGCATATTCAGGTAGCTACGCGTAAGGCAGTATGACATTAATACAGCTGGTTAGGTTGTTCTAGTGAAAAATAACCATATAAGGAGTTTAGAGAATTTGTAAATTGCTTTGGATAGTCTCTGGAAAAGTTAGCCAAAGTTACCTTATGTTACTTTTTTTTTCTTTTTGGTCCCTAGCTGTCACTAATCCACTTGGTGGCTGAGTGGTAGCAAGGCTCTTGATTGTCGTGGTCACCTGGTGCTGCCTGGCTTGTGCATGTCATGAACACAGTGAGATGGCCTGGCATTACACAGTACAAACCACACTCACCAAATGTGGCGTTGCAGAAAGGGAAAATTCCTTAGATTTCCTAGCCCTGCGATGACTATGTACTGTATTGTATGTGGCCATATCTGTGCATGCCATATGTACCAACCAAGGCAATATTCTGCATAAAGGAACACCAAATGATCTTTTCTCTGCATTAAGAAAATAAAAATAATTAAAAGAATTGACATCACAACCAGCAGCCCTTGCACTCCAAAGCCTATAATTTAATCTTTTTTTATTCTTCCCCTCTTCTTTTTTTCTAAACAGCAATTAATCTCATTTTAGTACAATTTTCCCGCTCCTGAAGTCAGACGGAGTCTCTGTTTTGTTCCTGTTTGGCTTGGTCTCCTCTGCATAGTCATTAAAGGCCCAATTAATGTCACCCTTTAGCTGAAGAGTACTCATTTTTATTGGGGAACTGACAGTCGCCACCATGAGTGCTGCAGTGTAATATGCATTAATTGCCCCGTAACACCGGTAATTACCAGTTCTTCCAGCCTCTCAGTAAACTGTCATGCCCAGACAAGACTGCACTGAAATAGATTACTCATTAGGGAGACCTGCCCTGTTTTCCAATGGGGCTCACTGTGTTGGCACAAAAAAATAATTCTGGTGCTTGAACAAATAGTTGCCAAGAGCAATTTCCTATTACAACTTCCCTGTGACGGCTTTTCTCTTTTTTTTTTCTCCCCCTCTTTTGCCTTCCTCAGCCATCACTGGCTGGGGTCACCAGCAGAGACAGGGGTCCACCATAGATCTTTAACGAATGGTTTGACAGTTTTCCAAGTTGTGGGAATTCTGACGCCGTGGCCACCCGTTCTCGTATTCTGAGCCTCCGTGCGAACCGCTTCTCGTTTTTGAGCAGGCAGTCGGCAGAGCATCCACGGGTTTGGCATCTGCATCCCGGTGTTGTGTTCGTTTTAAAGCGCCTTGATCAGTTCAGGAGCACGGCTATTTAATGCATTTTTTATTCGCTGCAAGTTGTGGGGTAAATCGCGTCTGAAGATGTGCTTTTAATTACGAGTGCGTAAGTCTGGATGCAGCCTGCGAGTGATGAAACCGTCTCTGGTGTACTGAGCCTTTAAGCTTTTGTTTTTATGGTTTGCAACTTGCAAAATATTATGGGCATATTTTAATTAAGAATTTATTTATTATTTTTTTTACAAATAAAACTTCACTATAAAATAAAAGAAAAGAACAGTGCAAATAAGTGATAAAAACTGTTTAAAAAACCTTCAAAGATGTAGTGGGTGTTGACACCGCACGGTGATAAGGTATATAGCGCAGGAGCCAAACCAAACACCACAAGCTATCACAAAATCTTCACAGAAAGGTGGTGGTCCATTCAGTCATGCTAAGACAATATTTAGATTTCACCATAGCCTTGTAAACACTTTGCACTCTGGCTATTTGCAATGGGTGGATTTCTCTGTTGCTTTGATTGCAGTTTAAAGGCACCCTCCTTGTCATTACTGATTTATCTCTAAGAATGCACCCTGAATAGTTTTCTTATTAATCCCATTTGGTATTGTGAAGAGCTGGGGATGTAAAAAAAAAAAAAAAAAAAAGAAAAAGAAAAATTAAAGAAAAAAAAAAACACCAAAGGGGGGTGGTGGGGGGGCACTTTTGTTTTATCTCCCTTATAACACCTGCTCCAGGCAATCTGCTCCCTCTCCTCTTAAATGAATTTTGTCACGGCCTTTCAGATTCTCACCAGCAATGCGCTAATGAAAGGAGATGGTACAATTTGAGCTGACCAGGTACTGTCTGCCAACCCGCAGCTGTGCAGGGTGCCGAGAACAAAAGAAGCCAGGCATTATATCACTGATTTACCCATTACGCTCCTCATTAATACCCTGAGACCTGGGCGTGCGTGTTTATCTGTTTGTGTTGGTCGCACACTTATCGAATTGTTTATGACAAGACTAATTGGGATAATTGAAGACATTAAGATTACCTGTCAGCTATATGTAACCACACTCCGTGTCTGTCTGACAACTAGTGACAAGTGAGGGACCCCGTAGCATTACTCATGATGGCGTTTCCCAAGCTGTAATAAGGACAATGGGGGCCTGGGCTAATTTGACATGGACAGCCTTCACAACACGGAGGGCTGGCTAAATGACTGCCAGTGGGGGGAGAGGGACTCGGGCAGGCTAATGGAGTCCCCCTCGGCATCTCTGACAGAGAGATGAGGCAATCCGAAGGGAAAAGTGGAAGGGCTCCTGCTTTGTCAAGTGTTTAGGGCCATCAGAGAGCTCGCTCCAGGCTGGGGTCCTTTGACGTGGCGGGGTGATCGATGGCGATGGCGGGAGCGTAGGGAGCACTCCCCGCGTCGGCAGCGGGCGGGGTAATGGCCGGCCCTGGCCCGGCCCGGGCCAGCCGCTCTGACACTCGCGCCCGCCCATGCGGGGGGGACCTCACGGCCACCGGCTGACTGGCCCGGGCACGGCCTCCAGATCTCAGAGCTCCTGCTCAGATAACTGCTCAGATAACCTGTTGTGCTTCATTATCTGCCGTGTTCATCCTCTCCGCTTCAAGGTTTCACAGTGTAAAACTTTCAAAAGGCACTGCGCTCTGATTCACTTGCTGGAGTGAGGGCAGGTGGGTAAATACTTGAATCTTCCTTCTATGGGGTTATTTGCTAAAACCTCACAACTGAAGGACCAAGATTGTGTTGCAAAATTTTATACCTGATCCTGGGTTATTCAGACCATTCATATATGTGACTGCGAGGTCAGTATCTGTGATCTTTGACATTCTGAGTTCCCCTTTTGCCACATTGCCTGCATTCCGCGTGCTGTTCTGTCCACTTTCAATTTGATTCACAAGGCCAGGGTCCACACAGGGCCAGGGTCCAGCCAGGACCTCTGTAACATCCCTTCTGGGGGAATGTGCGACTAATGCTGGTGGCTGTTGCATTTCAATAGGCTAACCCCCCCCCCCCCCCCAATCTCAGCGTATTGTCAGGAGCTCGGCAGTGTCAGTCCTACCGCAGATCAACACTGTCAGCCCGGAGATCCCCGTGTTTGTTTTGTGAAAAGGGGTTAAATTGTCAGGTTGACAACTCATAAAGACCCCCCCTTCATCCCAAACAAGTGAAAATCAATACCAGACTGCCTCAGGACCACTGTTTGACGTCGCCGTGACCCTGGGTGTCACTCACTGATTCTTTTATTACATGTTTCGGAGTATTTAAGTTCCAGTTTGATCCGCCGGCTAATTAGTTTTGCCGGTCCACTTTCTCAAATCTTGCACCCCCGCCCCCCCCCAAAGGTCTTTGAAGTGACATGGCTTGGAAAAGTAAAGGACAAATCCCACCCTGGTCCCGCTGTGATCGCTCCAGCAATAGCTGGAGGAGGGATTCGTGTTTGCTTAGCAAATTTTTTAAAACTACAATGAAATTTGATTTGCACCAAGATCATCAGAGAAAACACTGGCTTGCGCGGAGGACAGCCGATTGGTATCAGAGCGCAGTTGTATAAATATCCCGGGGCGTTGTCACCCAGCTGCTCTTGATATTCATTTTGGGAGGTCGCAAGCTCATTTTGGCCAAGTTCACCTGGTATTGATTAGCCGTGACGACTCGTTTATCTCAGACGGCAGACTCGCAGTCAGAGCGTCCAGTGCGCTTCCGAGTCATGGATGGGGGGGGGGGGTATCCCTCCCCCCCCCCAACTCCCCCCCATCCTGTGACAGGCACAAGAACCCAGGGGAGAGACAATCAGGTGATGTAATGGAGCACTCTAATTGGATGGTGATTATTACGATTCTTTATTTGGCGTGTGCCCTTGTCTAGGTTGCAGGATGCAAGCTTGGTGCAGATCCGTGCTTTCTGTGCAGTTGCAACAGATTAAATAATGAGGCAGGCTATGATCTATAAGAACCAACATGTATGTAAATAATAATTATTCTAATAGTAATGAATTGTATTTATATGTTGCCATTCATGGATCTTATGGCCGAAAGGGATTTTACTGATCTTAACCACCACCTATGTGCCAACCCTGGTGATTCTTGGCAGCCATTTTGTACCAGAATGCAAATTGAATGTTGAATGTAACAAGGTTTCCAGTTTTATCCAATATTGTTTTTGTTTTTGACATAATTTGTCATCATGCCATGTTCTTTCATTTTTGTAAAAAAAAATATATATATTTAGGCCTGCATATTTAAATGGTACATGTCCTTTTTTTGCTCTTTTTGGAACAGGTTTGATCAGATAGGCATCAATATCACAGTATTTTATCCCGGCTCCCTGTCAACTCTGTTTAAGCTCAATGTGAGCCACCTCCGGGTCTGGCTTCAGACACGGACCCGCTCGGTTTCTGAAAAGACTCATGGACTCCGAGGCTCGTATCCCTTTGCCCCGGGGCTAAAATTACTTTGCGGAATGTAAACAAATTGCAGAGTAAGCAGACTGCTTCGCAGAGAAGTCCATTTCATTCACTGCCACTTCAGTTTCAGACATGTGAGATAAAGTCCTAAGCAAAGCATTCTAACGGGGGGAGTCAAGGCCGTGTGCAGGGGGTACATCCGTGGCCTCTTCACTCCCGCACCTGATTCTGTGGTTTGATTTATTTTTCACCTCTCCAGAGGTAGCTCGACGGTACAGTGTCGAGTCTGTCTAGAAAAAAACGGTCTCCTCTGTCGTGAGGTACCATTTTATTTTTTCTGCTCTGATGCGGTCGGGGCAGTAATGTATTAAATATGCTGAGTAGCTGTAAGCAATATGGTTAAAGGGAAAAGTGCAGATCGCATGGTGTTGACATGTTGATTTAGTGCTTGTAACGCGACTATGCACTCCGAAAGGTAGTGACTTGGATGAAAGCCAGGTCTGTCTCCGAGAGGGAGCCAGAGCAGGCCTCTAATTTTGGGCTTTGTGGTTCTCTAACATATGTAAACTTACGGTTCCAAACAACAAATACTTCCACCGTTTTTTTTTTTTTTTTTGCAGTAATGATTTATCTGTCTGCCAGAAAAAAACAGGGAATCGATTGTGTAGGCTGTTTTCTGTGCTCATTTTCTCTTTTGGCAGCTTTGCATTCTGTTTTAGTAATCTTGTTTTTGTTTTTGTTGTCCATTTCCCCATTGAGTACCTCCAGTCTTAAGAGCACAAGAAACGGACATACACGCAGCAGCAAAAGTGATCGCCGCTCTCCTTGTCAATATCTAACTCTGAGTGCTTTAACTGTGAAGGTCCTCCAGCCATGTAATACCAGGTCAGTTCAAAGAGCTGTTTATATCTCCTGAATCATGCGCCTGACCCGGTGCACGTGAAACACTGGATACCGCAGTGCCGGGGAGCCCGGGCCGGCCTGTATTGTGTTACAGTGAAAACTGTTGTTGATTACAGCCGCGGCTGAAGAGGACTTGTCACAAATTGAAAACATATTAGCGGGGAGAGCTAAAGACAGGATTAGGCTAGGTTCCACCAAGGTAGAGCAAAGAGAAATTGTAGGCAGTTTAGGGGGATTTGGTTTTGCCCCCAGAGAGCGGGTAATTATTGGCAAGGCTGCTGGGAGATCACAATAACATGTTAAAGGACCTTGTATCCCCTTGACGCTGTCGTCTTGGCTGTCTGGAACGCGCCCAGGGCCTCCCATCACCAGTGGCAGCTTATTTTCATGATTAGGGCTCAGAGAGAGGAGGGCGCGCATTCAGAGCCAATTTCCAAATTAGAGAAAAAAGCTACTGTTTGTCTCTGAGCTAACGAAGCTCAACCAGCAAACATTAATGGAGTGATATTTGATATTTGTGTGTTTTTAATTAATTTAGATTTGATGTATTTGATTTGCAGTGGGCCTTATCCAGGACGAGTTGCCATTAGATTACGTTTTTTGAATTTTATCCTGCTGGATATGTACTGAAGCACTGAAAGAACCTGCATACATCCGCAGTGCCCTACCTGGTAATTAAGCCTGCAGTTTTAGGATCATTAAGCACCTTCACCACAACAGCATATTTTTAAAATGGTCTTCATATTATGATAATATTCAGTCTTTTTTGTTTTTTTTTTTCAACCTTGCAAAGGGGATTATTATAATTGACCCCAACCAATAATTAAAATTGCACTCCATAATATTGTTAGTATTATTGGTAGAGTGAAGTAAGAATATGCCAAAATGCTAGACCTATGGTAAGATATGAGTGGTTACATAAATTGACCCTACTTCCATTGCTACCATTATGTAGATATTCATCTTCTAAATTAATGGTTTGTATGTTATGAGCATGAACCTACACCTGTGTGAAAGCTGTAATAGAACTGTATTCTTACAGATTGATTGCCCACAGGGGGTGTGAAAATTGCAGCTAAAGGCTTAACATAAAAGGAAAATAAGTTACGTGAAGTGAGGCCCCATAATAAAACCTAATCTATAGGCATCATCTCCTAATGAATTCCTACTCAGAATGACATGACGAGAGGGTTTGTCCGTTTGGGTGATGGAGAGGGCCATTTGGGTGACGGAGAACAGACCACTCTTAAAGATCTGATGAACTCTGTGACACCTACCGCCTGATCCAGAGAGACTCTCTCTGGGAGGAGAGGCTTGTGGGAAACCGCTAGGAGAGCAGTATTCGACCCACAGCTGGATTGTAGAACCAGCATGTGGGCTCTGTTACAGCTATATAAAAACATGGCGGCTGCTCGATGTAGCGTTTCGGGGACGACCCGGTTTTTAACAGGGGCGCCGGGGACGCGGCCACGCCCTCCCGGTCCCGGGGCCAGACCTCCGGCTGTTTGCTTTCCCCCGCAGCCAAAACAGCGGCGCGCGTGTCAGAGCGAGTCGGACCGTGACGCCGCAGATCTGAGCACGCCCCTCCGTGATCCCGCGCGGCGGGACTTCTGAGGGAGGAACCGAGCTGAACCCGCCTCACCGCCATGAGTTCTGGGTTCAGATACAGACTGTATCGCTGCTGTTGTGCAACTGAACATGGTGTTTTCCTAAGCAGCGGGTAAACAGCACAGAAAAACAAACCGTGTAGTATATGGCCTGAGGATCAACAAAGGAGGAAAAAAGTACAGTAACAACCTCTGCTATGGGAAAAAAAAAAAATCATATTTTCTTTTGTCAAAGGATTCCCAAATGGCACTGAAGTGAAAAGTACGGAACACAAATTACTTATGGCTTCTGCCTTAATGTATGGGCCCATACAATGCGCACTGACAATGCAGTCCTCCTGGGACGTCGATATATCCACCTGCCCATTGTCAGATGGAGACACAGGTAGGAGAACACAGCGAGAAGCTTTGTCATGTGAGTTGGCAGGGAAATGTATATGTATGATGACCTCAGCTCCTTCATCTCATTATGCTTTTGAGGGACATAACAAGCATAAACATGTGCTAAGATGCATTTAACAATGGGAAACTGACCTCTCAATCATACTTGTCATGCTGCATCCTCCTTAAGAGGCTGCTTCCCCAAACTGTGTGAGGAAGGGATTTTGTGTCCTCTTCTGTTTTTAGCAGTATTTAGTTCAACATTTAGACTGTTCAGCATTTTGGCAACGCATCATTGGTCTCATTCCCCTGTTTGCTCTGAGTGCTCATTCAAAACTGATTGCTGTTATTGGATGGGTAACGTTCCCCTCTCGGTTGCGGTGAAAGGTGTATGTTGCCTTGTGAGGTGAGACTCGGTGCTGAGTTGTCATCTTCAAGAGAAGTCGTCCTCTCTTAACAGCTCCGTCTTAGGAATAAATTAAGTGGCTAAATCTGAAAGTACTATTTCCTCAGTTATTATCACAGACAGGGCAGGCGTTTATTGGATGTCATCCTGCCAATAGTCGTATAGTGATAAATACAAGACTTGGGGGATAATAAGGTTGAACGGTTTATGCAATTATAGCGGGGTGCCGGATAAGATAAAGGCCTTTACCCAATGCATTAACAAGATTATCAATATGGGAAAATGATAGGATTCTGATGGTCAGCGCGGTCCCCCGTGGGCCGGCGAGTGGCCCGGGGCCCAGGCCGCCTCGAATGAGATGCACGGTCACTCGGCCGGGGGCACGCTCGCTCCCGTGGGTCAGCAGAGGTTCCCCAGGTTCCAGATAAAACACCTTAATCCCCCTTTAATCTTACAAGCCGTATTGACATTCCTTGTCGCTGGTTGTAAATTTCCCCCCCCCCCTCCGCTCCTACCGAACGGAGGAGGAGGAAGGCGATCCCGCGTCACGTTCCTATTTTAAAATCTCATCGACAGAAAAGAACATAAAAACGTCGGGGAGAATTACACGCGACAGAAGATGCCGTCCTCTTTATTGCCGTCTTTTCCGCTGTAATTATAGCGCTTGTGTAAGTTTGGGGTCCATTTGGCCGCCGCTCATCGACTTACCCTTTGCCGTGTGTTTGTACTTTGCATACCTGGAGTGAATTGAACGCTTCCACCGCAGTAAAAAACACTTGAGCAATGGAGCTATTCTTAGTGGGCCGGGGCTTTAATAAGCGGGCCCTGTCTGGAACAGTCTCGACACCCTGGCTTCGTGTTCTCCCCCTCGCCTTCGCGTTATTTACGAACGGCCGACCCCCCTGACGCACGGTCCGCTGGCCGTCAGCTGCGTTCTGTCTGCCTCTACACCGGCTCGCCCCCCCCACCCCTCGCACGCAGTCGGCCTCTGGACGCCCTGTTTGTTTGGAGGCCCGTCTCCCCTGTTTTATTGGGGCTGGCGGAGGAGCGGCGAGGCGGCCGCGGGCGAGGACGCTGGAGGGGGCCCGCGCGCAGATCGGCCCGCGCGCAGCAGCCTTGAGTCACACCCCCAGTCCGAGCCCTATAAATAAACACCTATTAATCACCAGCTGGGAGCTCGAGCTGACCAGCGCTGTGACAGCAGGGACCCCAGCATTGCACCCCCCCCCTCCCCCCAACCCCAACCACCCTCTCCGCCTTCTCACACTGCTCTGTCACCTAGGAAGCCGAGCAGGTTCTAGACCTGTGTTTCTGTGTGCGTGTGCGCGTGCGTGCGTGTGTGTGTGGGGGGGGGGGTGTTAGGAAAGAAATCTGCAAACTTTAGAAAAATGGTTGTCAGCGCCTTCCCAGCTCCCCCTCTGTCTTGATGTATGGCAGACACAACAGTGAGCTCTTTCTTTTGAGCCTTCAAAGACACAGAGAGCGGCTTTTTTTTGCCACCAGACTCAGCACCAGTGCTATCACAGTCACAGCGTATACCGTGAAAGGTATGTGACCTCTGTACCCTTCTTCGGCTTTTGAAGTGTATGAAATTAGACGGTACTGTAATGAAAATGAAATGACCAGCTTTGAGTTTGCCCCCTGATAGACCTTTTAAAGGTTGCATTTAAAAGATCAAATTAGTGCCCGCATAGAATGATAACCAGAATAAGAAACTGTATAATTATTTAGTGTGAATGAAAAGAAAAACTCTCATTCTCACCCATTCTTACAGGCATGAGTGTACATTTAATTTGTGCACATTTACCCACATAGCAGTATGTCAGGAATGCGATCATCCATTGATATATTTCATCATCAGTGTGCTCCGGTACTCAAATTTGAAAGAAGAAAAGAAAAAAAAAAATCAACTGATACCCGATTCTCTCAAGAACTTTTTTTTTCCCAGAATGACTGTTAGGAGGTTGAGACGACACTATGGAGAGCTGTAATTAGTAATTTAATTAAGCCGCGATTCCGTGTGGGTGAGGCGGTGCTAATGGCAGCTTGTTCTCTCAATACCTCCGTTTGATTGGGTTCTTTATTGGAGCGCTCTCATTAAGCTGCCGTTGAACCAGCAGGCACCTGCTTAAAATAAAATGCAACTACTCATTACTTTTAATTGCCGTGTGTTACCCAGCCGTGTCGCAACGGCATCCCGCACCACGCACCTAACAAACATCCGTATCTGTTGCAGATGCGTGTCCGTGTTTCGCGAAGAAACTTTTTTTCCGCGTTTCCGAACCAGTTTGTACCAAATCTTACAGCACTGAGCTTAGGGTTGCTCAATGACGTCGAGTGTTTATGGGGATGGGCCACCTGCTAGGTGATCTTTGCTCACCTTGTTCAAGGTCCCAGTCTAATTTGTCTCAAAATCTCGCATTCATTCCTGGGTGTTTCTGATTTTGAGCTGAATATTAAATCGACCAAGTGCTAGGCAGCGGGAGTTGAAAACATTGTTTCGTTTCTTTACAGCGTGGAGAGCCGTAGTGGAGATGTTCCGCTGTGTTTACAGTTTTTGTGTATTTCAATTTGTGCCTGGTTTTCATTGACAGCCCTGGCCGGAGTTCAGTTTGAGCCAGGACATGATGTATTGTACACTGGTGCCTTATCTGTTGATGTACAGTTTTAACCTTTTCAGAAGGTTGCTTTTCCCTTTCTTCCCCCCCTTCAAGCCCACCCCCCCCCCCCCCAGCCCAGGAATACATACCAATGCTCAATAAAAGAGCAGCTTAACCCTTCTCCAAAGTTATCTTATGTAAATGTTTAGATTTTGTTTCCATAACATTTCCATAAAAAGAATGGCAATCCATCCAGAAGTGGCTTGGAGTATGGGAATCTGTGAAGGGGGGGAAAAAAAGACTGAAATCCTGAGCTGTGTGCTTCAGCTATGTGTGACTTTGCAGTGAACTTGCTCAGCATCTGTCCTGCTTTCTCCGAGCTGTTAGTTTTGGCCTGTTCGCCCAGAGATACGGAACCGTAAATCACAGATTGTAAAAAAGGGAATGCAGGACTACAGTTGCATGGAATGGTTTTATATTGGGTAGAAAGGTAAAAAAAAAAAGAAAGAAAGAAAGAAGAAAATGGAGAGGTGCAATAGCTTTTCTTCTGAGGGGGGTTTTGATTATTTATGCGCTCTGTAAAAGAGGCCTTGTCACACAATGCCACCGTTCAACAGCCTTTTCATTACATACACTCCACAGGAGCATGGGGGGGGGGGGGGGGCTGCTAGTCACAGTATACCAGCAGGGCTGCTGCTGCTATCGATATTATTTTTGTTGTTAGTACTAGCAGGAGTATCAGCATTAGTATTAGTATTAGTAATAGTATTTGTTTATTTTATGTGATTGATTGTCATTGAGGTTTTATGAACTTTGCCTGAAGGTATGAACTTCCTGATGGGTTATATAGTCCACAGGGCTGCTTCCTGTTTAAGTCTGTGGGGAGTTCAGCATGCTCTTTATTGTCAGAGGGCAGTGTGCCACTGACTAGACAATGTTATTTGAAAACCTTTATTTGTGCCAACAGGTCCTAAGGCATAAACAAAAGTTCAAAAACATGTATCATCCATGTTGAGTAGGAAGGGCCACTGTCACTGAAGGATATTTTAATATGTGTTAGAGAAGTAGCAAAATAGTTGTGCTACCCCGGCAAAACCTGTTTTAATTGCTTTTGCACTTATAGCGGGGTTTGAGATATATGACGTGACCAATAAGAAAAAGAAAATGAAAAAAGAGTTTAGATTTCAATATTGACTTGACCGTTCTCAGCGCTTTGGCTAGCCCCGTTATTTATGGCGCTCCCGCAAAGAGATCCAGCCCGAGCCAAAGTTATGCTGCGCTTTAAGTGTCCATGTGAATTAAACAGCTGGACACTTCTGGAACAATACCGGCAGACGGAACATTAGTGGGAGCCGGCTCAGCGCAGCTGGTGCGAGGGAGGCCTCTCTCCGAGCCTCGCAGAGGGCGGCAGCTTCCGTAATAACGATTCAAATGTTGCTTTATTATTGCGATAATTACAGAAGAAAGCCATTGTGAGCCTCCCCATTGTGTATTACGTTTTTTTTTTGTGTCGGCGATCTTATCTGAAGGCGAGCTTTGTTTTTTTTACCGTGACTGACACATTTCCTGGTGGTGATCAAAGAGAAACACCTCCACTAACCTCCCTCTGTCCCTCTCTCTTTCTCTGTCTTCGTTTTTGTCCCAGGTTCGGACCGGGGTTAGTCATCTACTGGCATGGCTTCATCGAGGAGCTGGACTGCAACCGGGACCGAGGCATTCTGCTCGGGGACTGCTTCCCCTCAGACATTGTAACCCTATGCCACGGGACCGGCCAGGGCTGACACTGGGGAGGGGAGGGGGGGGGGGCGAGGAGGTGAATCCGGAAGCAATTTTGCCTTCCTGTGGTGCGAAACTACTGGCAAACATCTGCCCTGAACTCCGGCTGAACTCCCGCTGGCCAGGGTCAGGCTAATACCTTTTTTTTTTTTTTTTTCTCGAAAACACACTCTGCGTTTCTGTTTAGACTCAGCTCTCAGCCCCAACGAGTGTCCCAAGAGTGGACAGGCGCGTCCCACTCCTTATCGCCGACCCCCGTCTCCCTGTCCCACCCATCACTGACAGGGGCGATCCGTCTTCCTCGTGAATTCCTGTCCTCTCATTCACTCGGCAGGGGGGCAAACACCTCGCGCTGATAGCGAGGCTTTTAAAAAGTTTGCTTGGTGGCCTTTTCTTGTCTTTTTTGGTGCAGAATGTATCACAGCGTCACACGGTTTTAAGTGGCTTTTTAATTGAGTGATAATCCTTACCCCCGTGAAAGAGAGGCCTTTTATCTTTAGAGATAGGGATTTTAACTGCCTTAAGAATGTGGCCATCTCTGAATTCTGTTGACTGACATGGAGTGTTGAATGTTCTTGTTTCAGAAATTCTTTATGCCCTTATCCTTTACTGAAATTGACTGACTAAAATAAAAATCATTAACAGTGGTACGACATATCTAATTGTTGAACATTACCTGGCTTTTAATTTATCATTTGATAGCAGCATATGTGCACTTCAGAGTGTCTCTAAATCCATTATTTTAAAAAGGAGACCCGTTTAAAGATCCTTCCAAGCGCAGCATTGGGCGCAGTGCTGTACAGTAAGCCTTTGTGTAAAATCAGATGCTCGATGTATGGAATCAGTGGCTCTGAGAGGGCAGTCTTGCCTTCCAAGGTTGTCCGTCTCAGAAGGCAAACTTTACAGCCAGGGTTTCTTTATGAGAGAGTCCTAATGGGAGAAACACAGCTAAGCCAGAGCGCAGGAGTGAGCATAAAATTGAATGATGTTTTCAGTGGCATATATGGACTGACAATAGGGGGTCCTTCTCGGAGCCCTGAGTGAAAGAGACGGGGGAAACTCCGCCATCGGGGTGAAAATGTTTATTTAGCTCACGTCGCAGCGAGCCGCCGAACGCCGTTTTTTGTTTTTATTACAATCAGAACTTATTTTTGTCAAATGTATCGACCGCTGTCCGCTTTAGTTTTAATCCGCTTGCCAGTGCCATTTTGTGACTTGTAGTGGGTACAGCCAACAGCTCACAGCCTGCCCAGTGAACCAACCTGGTGGTGAGAGGAGCAGTGCACACTAATTTCTGTTAATCACTTTCTAGACACATGCCCAAACACAAAGTGATCACATTGAAAATGCCTTGGATTACTGTGAGTATCCAAGATAAATGCTGTGGCCCCTTAGACACAAATACACCAATGTTAAGAAGCACACACCCCCCCCCCCCCCCCCACACCCTTCACGAAATGCAAAAACAGCCCCCTGAGCTGGGGAGCGTATTGGGCGATCAAGACCTTCCTTCCCTTTCTCCTTTTGCCTGGCGAGAGCAGGCCTACTCTGCCTCGATTTTCGGCTTTAAGGTGGTGCGGCGTTACCGAAAGCAGACTCTCGTTAATTGCGGGAGGCGTGTTCATTTTTCTTCCCTGCAGGCGACGCCGCCGCTGCTGCGTGGCCGCCGGGGCCTCGCGAGCGTGGCCCGGGTGAGAGGTTTAAATACCAGTAAACTGCTGCATGATTTGTTACCTCTAAACCTTCTAACCTTTAACCACTCCTATTTAGGCCTGCTCCCGCCATGAGGAGTGGGGTCGGGCCTGGGTCAGGGTAGGCCATGATTTCCTCGGTCATGCCCTCTCCGAGTGGTACAAAACAACTGTCCCCCAGTGCCTAGTAAACACTACCTTATTGCACAGGCCTGGAATGCTTAGACATCACTTTACAGCTCCTCTCGGGCAGAAAAACAAGGCTTTTTAAACGGGGGGGAAAAAATGTAATGATGAATAAAACGGTAAACAGCAGATTCAGTTCCTCTCAGGTTTCAAGCCTTCCTGCCATTGTTTTCCAAGATGGCTGTTACACAAAGAGGAGCTGGGGTCAACCCCTATAAATTAGTTTCTGCACACAATGCAAACCAAATACGTCTTTTTTTAAACCCACTTCAAAGGAGGGACAGGGCGCTGATGCCACGGAGATTTCCATGTTTGCAAGTATAAATAAAGCGCTTCCATGAAATTATTTTTGAGAGACGTCTTTATTTTCGTGTGTCCCTCGTTCTCTTCTGCTTGTCTCTATTTAGATACATTGTTCTTGTCCACAATGGCCCCCGAAAAGCTTTCCAAATAAGGTGCTGCTCGAGAGCTCGATTTCTGGGGCCGAGACTCCTCGTGCAACTGCTCGCCCGTAATCTGATATTATTTTGAAGTGAGCTCTGACATCACCTCACATGGTTCCCACTGTAAAACATCTTTTAATTAGAACAGCGCTGGGATGGAGCTGTTTCACAGACCTTGAGTGGTCCTAATCTTGGACTTAATAACAGATCTGGTCAGTTGTCATGTTTGAAGAGTGTTTGGACCTGGGTCAGATATCCTCTAGATTTTTTTTTTCTGCTGTTCTACCAAAATAAGGCTTCATGAAGCTTCATGTTCTAATCTGATTTTACATATTGCTTTTGCACTATGAATTGCACTGTGCTTTAAAACCCAGTTTCCTTTTGGTGAGAGTAAATAAACCAGTTGGGATTAATCATTCAGTTTATTCCATCCTGTAAATGATATATGTTGTTCCGTTCGTGTGAATCTGCTCTTCTGGTGGGTTCCCAGTTCTGATGGTCTTACCATGACCGCCTCAGATATTTACTGTTTTTCTTGAAGCCGGTCTGTCAGGTGCCGCGAGGCCGTGTCTCTCCACGTACGCACTGGCTCAGAGCCGCCTGCTCTCTCGGGTGTTTCAGGCTGCCCGGTAGCAGCCCGAGTCCAGCCCGAAGTTCAGCCACTCCAGAGTGGAAGGTTATAATCCACTCGGAGGTGTCTCCCGCCTTCGGAAGTCTGTAATCCTGAGATGTCTCCTGGCCTGGTTCTCCTCCATCCCTCTCCAGCCAAGCGGCCAGACAGACAGCTGAAATTGAGAACAGAGGGCAGCGGAGCGGGCTCATCCAGCAGGCGCTCCGACTGGCTGGGGTGGACATCCGCAGAGATCCTGCTTACTTTATCGTCTGGGAGGCTCGGTGCGTATCCACCGCAGGCATTACTGCGCACTTGGAAAGTAATCTCGGTCTCTCTTTTCCAGCGAGGGATTGCCGAGCAGCAATATAAAGTTTCTGGAGAGGGGAGCGCACGCTCACAAAAGCCAGGGCGAGATTAAACACGTTTTTTGAGATGCGGTGAATAACCGAGAGGGTAACGCAGCCCCCTCTCTCTCTCTCCGGAGCCGAGGAAAGCTGATACCTTAAGTGCAGATACTTTTTCTTTTATGGAGCACCTCCATTCAAAGTTTATTTAAAAGGTGGAAAAAAACAACCGAGAGCCATGGATGCGCTCGCCAAAGCGTGATTGACAGGGTGACACGGGCGAACGGCGAAATGGAGCGCAGGCGGTAGCTTTAGAGGGGGTGACGGGGGGGTCAGACAGGCCTGGCCCACAAACAAGCGACTGTGGCCCGCAGGAGGGACTTCTGGGAACCGATGACGCCGGTTTCGGCTGAGGACGAGAGAGTAACTCCAGAGGTTGATAGGTTCCAACATTATTTCTGACACTGCACTGACCCCAGATCAAATACATCCAATGAGCAACCATAAAAATATCTCCATTTTTGCGATGACACCCAATAGCATTAGAGTATCATTTTATCCCAGACGGTAACACTAGTCAGTAACCAGTAATGATAATTGCTGGCTGGTGGAAACTCAGATATCCTTGATGGATATTATATTCATGTGCTGAAAGGTGTTGACTGGGCCTCTTATCATCTGAGGCATTGCATTTAACACCCAGGTTACAGTTGTAAAAGTTAATGCAGAAGCTTTATGAGTGCTTTCAAATACAGACAGTAAATACATTTCGGGGAAATTTTTCTTGCTATTGCGGATCCCCTGTGCGGCTGTGTAAATCACTGATGGATGCTGTACCCTTTTGGTTTAGCTAATATGCCATATGTCGTATTTATAGTTGTTAGAGCGGGATGTCTCGTCCTATTTGTCCTCCCTGTGGCAAATTACATAGACATGACTGAAAAAAATAAAGAAAGGGGCCTTTGATTGGAGTTGTGGAAAGTCTGCTTTCCCGGTGCATGGCGGGATCAGCGTTCCTCCTGTACGGAGGCAGTCGTGTCGCCATCCCTAAAGGTCAGAGCCAGAGTGGCATTTGGGCCTTGACAGACGTGACCCAGATTTCCGTGCCGTCTCGTGTCCCCGGCGTGGGCCACAAACCCGCCGTCCCCAGCCCCGCGCGCACCGGGGAACACAAGCGGAGACGAGGGGCGGGGGGGGGGGGCGGGGGGAGCGGCGTGACATTCTAAAGACATGTGATTAAAAATATGACTTAGGAAAATGTGATTCTGTAGCTGGAGGGGGTTGCAGAGAATTTGATACAGGAAAAACAAACCCGGCGCACCCTCCCACAAGTTCCCGATTGTGAGCGAGATCTCCTGATGAGAGCTGTCACTGGCTCGTTATTATGAAAAAAATGTTCTCGGTGTGGTGGGGGGGGGTTGTCGCCTCTGCCTTAGCCTTCCATTATTAAAGAGAGCAAACCAAAGCCTTGCTCTGCGACTGTTACCAAAATGCGATCGCAACCGCTAATCCTGTAGATAGAAGTCGGCTCATCGTTCTGGACCGGCCGGACTCTCATTCATAAATATCCAGCTTCTGACAAAACAGCCCCAGTGATCATTTATCCTAATGCAATAAATCCAGATAAAAATCACAACATGAAGAAGATTCCCCATTACGTATGGTCCCCGTTTAATTTTGGATATGTTTGAAAAAGCAGATGTGATTGGTTATTTTACTAAATTGTTGCCACTGGCAACATAATATTTTTGTGCTCAGAATCACGGAGGGCAGAGAATGGGGGTAGATTTTGAAGGCGGGTTGGGGGGGGGGGGGGGGGGCAGAGGGGAGGAAGCTATTTTTCAGGATTCTTTATGAGTGTTTTGTGGACCACGCCGTAGTGAGTAATTAAGAGTTTTGCTGTGAATGCTCTGTGTGCAGTTTGTCACTTATACATCACGTCTTCCTTCGACAACCATGGGAGGATAGAACCTGTGCAAACAGCCGTTGTCCCCACAAGAATGGAGGGGATGATGGGACATTTTTTTAAATGAAGATGGAGAATCTGTTGACAATATCAAAAGGGTCTCTCTCTGATAGTGTTTTATTTGTCTGTCTGTAGTCATAGTGCATATTAATGTCACATGTTGCAAGTCACCCTGGACAGCACATCAGTTACACGTTCTAATGGTAGGGGAAGAATAAAAAAGAAAAATGTGAAGAATTAAAAAAAAAAAAAAAAAACCCTAGCCAGCACTCATGTTTTTATTTTATATTTTGTCTACATGGTATATATAGCAGGTCTTCGCTGGAGAAAGTATAAGTGTATCTATTTAATTTTCATCTGCTCTGGAACATTTGTAGTCAGGCATGATTGTAATGTACACATAAGGCATGAGGGCTTTTGCCATCTCACTCCCTAAAGATTATGACTTTTGCTGTTCTGCCTGTGGGTTTGTGCCTGTCAGGTGGTCTCGTCTCCACCTCACTTGAGTGTGCTGTCCCACAGCTCAGATGTTCCGTCTGTCCCCCAGCACTCATTTAGGTTTGGTCGTTTATTTATTTTTTTTCTCTCATATTTATATTTAAAAAGAGCTGTTTCCCGTTATTTTATTTCATTATCTGTGATTCACTTTAGTAAATGTAATATATTTTTATAATGTCTTCAAATATACTTTATTATTTATTTGATTTGATATTACACAGTTGTCATAGTTTATTAAATACATAGGTAGTTATACTGAGATAAAATATTCATTTCTATCCTGGAGAGTGTC
Organism: Megalops cyprinoides; assembly: GCF_013368585.1. Taxonomy (NCBI): domain Eukaryota; kingdom Metazoa; phylum Chordata; class Actinopteri; order Elopiformes; family Megalopidae; genus Megalops; species Megalops cyprinoides. The sequence goes on from NC_050594.1 coordinate 22,342,481, forward strand.
ATACAAAATGCCATTTGAGTCATTGTGTCATAAGGGTCTCTCTGATGGTGTTTATTTGTCTGTCTATAGTCATAGTGCATATTAATGTCACATGTTGCAAGTCACCCTGGACAGGGTATCACTTACACGATCTAATGGTAGGGGAAGAATTAAAAATATGAAGAATATATGCTATATATATATAGCATTTATTCATATAATGTGAAGAATATATGCTACTTGCAAATTGATTTGAGTATCACTTATATGAAAAGGCTGAAAAAAGCTAATTTGGATATTTGCTACAAGTTAATTGCAAGATAAATTTGATAAATGTTAAATAATGGTAGTAGCAAAATTATTATTATGATTATTATTATTGTTGTTATTATTATTATTACTACTACTACTATGAAGAGAACATAGAAAAATAGGAATAAGAATAATAATATAGGACTATCTCCCTGTTGTGGTGGTATGGCTCAGTGAGCCTCAATGACACTCCACAGAGCTCCACTAATGTGCCTATTATTAGAGCAGTAGGCCCTTTCAGACTGATTACAGACCCCAGCAAAGCACTTCAGGTGTGTAATAAAGTGTGTTTCACTTTCTAAAGATTTCCTGTCTCCGGGTGTGTCCTTGTTTTCTCCCCTCAACCCTAGCCAAGCAATTCTATAGGCACAATGTTTTCACTGTGTCAAGGTAACTCCTCAGGTAATGTATTGCCTTGACTCTCACAACCTTAAAGTGAGTACACTACATCAGACATCATAACCACCCTGCTATGATCACCAGTCTGATTGACTTTGTGTCCTTTGTGAAACAGAATAATTTACTACTTTGAGAAAGCACTACTAATGACATATTCATAAACAGAAATACCTTTCTAAATGTGTGCAAGGCCTCAAAAAATGAACAGCTTGTGGTCTGAAACCTGAATTCGCTTATGTCATAGTTAGAACATCCTCAGCTATTTATTGCCACCAGCTGCAGTGCTGAGTAAAAAAAAAAGTTGACACCAGCTATTGCTTTTCAGCACCAAAGCTTCCGGCTGCTAACAGGGCCCGCTATCTTTTGGCCTTCTCTCCTGCGGCTACTTCTCCTGGCATGTGCTGCTTTGCATTGGATATGGCTTGGCATTGTTGTCCAAACAGGCAGGGAGAAGGGGGGGTACCGCCCCGAGAGGTAGGCAAGCTGACACACACTGCCATCTTCATACCTGTATTGGACAGGAGGTCTACCGATTTCCAGCAGGTGTGACTTGCTCGTCATATGACCTGGCTTTAAGCAGGACATTTGTGGAAACGGATCATAACGGAATGCGTAAACACGGTTTTTCACTAATCCGCAATGCGGTACACTTTAATACAACATCATGCAAGTTGTCCGCATTTTGTATAGTAAAATTCTGAACACGGAGCTCACAATTAGATGTATATGACCACAACAATAACATTATTTTATTTTTCATTTATCGTTTTTATCATGGATCAGATGAACCACAATTTCAAAGCGTTTTTATTTTTCACAGATTCCTGAAACCCTTCCAAACACTTATGCCGTCTCCATGCCGCTAATACACACGTGAATGGTTACAAGGAAGCTCCAATCAACTGAGAGTATTGTTCACAATACATTAAATACTTACATGGAATGGTTTCGTTTTCAATGGACCATTTTCACACGTTCACTGAACTTTCAGTGGATAACTCACGCAAAAAATGTCCCACTTGTTGTGTGCACTAGTTTTTGTTTGATGTAGTAAACAAACCCCTTATGTTTGCAGCTATTTGGAACACAAGGCAGGCTGCTACTGGTAACTGCTCGGATTTCCACGGAGGTTCTTAGGCTCGCTGTTGTAAAGTCACCCTTTATATCCGGTGCCCGCACGAACAGCTGGGCTGGGGGAGGCCACAGGATGCCAGTATAAGCAAAAGGAAAATTTCCAGTTTTGTTTTAAGGCCGGCTAGCGAGATAAACGTAGACATGATGTACCTCCTCTCAGATAACGCGTTTTGACAGGCAGCGATGCGCGCACAAGTCAAATAATAGCCTACTTCCTACAGTTGAAGTTACTGTTGAGTTTGCCCATTATAAAACTGCACGCGAAATGTTTAACACTGGCTATTAATCCGGTGCTGTAATTAATAATGTCTGAATTGTCTCAATCCTCTGCACCATGCTGGATATATTTTCAATCATTACATTGGCTGTAGGCCTATCTGATGACTGTCATCTATTCACAATATTGTGAAATAGCATGGTTATAATGTGTTTTATAGTTATGTGTGCAACGTAATTGTCATTCTTGCTTCGGTACCCTAAATTTGTATTAGCATCTACAATATAGCACTTATATTGTGCAATTGCCAGAGAACCAAATTCGAAAAAGTGAAATCATTCACATTTTTGTGAAGCATAAAAAAATCCTGAATCATTTCTTTGGGTGGCTGTGGGGTCGTTAACGAGGTAAGCATTTATAATTTGATCAGATTTGGCATTAAAATATGGACTAAATCTCGTTAACGGCTAGTAAAGTTACATATCCGACCAGTTTTCGGGCACTAAGAAGCTTCCCCTTTGAAAGAGCCTCTGGAAAACTGGGAACATCAAAGAAAGCCCTAGACTTAATCTTGAGTAATCTGTGTTTACACTGTTTACTGTTTGAACTTTTGTGGTAATCAGAAGGCTACCAAATAAAATTCTTCCCCAAGAGGTATTTTCACATAAAATTATAAATTATAAATATTTTCCTCTCTCGTCATTAACAATACTCAACCATCACCCCCTGCAATTGTGTATCTTCTTCTGCTACTTCTTTAATTGTTATTATCATTATGAGTAATAATAATAGGCTAACTATAATAATACTAATAAGAAGAAGAAGAAGAAGAAGAGGACGAGGACGAGGAAGTGGAGGAATAAGTGTAGTTTTGTGTCTTTTATATCTTATCTAAATTTTTAAACGATGAGAAGAGATGAATCGCTTTCTACACCCCTCTTGAAAATTTCCCCGAAGGAAATGTTTAGTCACATCCGACACGCGAGGGTCCACTGCAAATGACACCGACTATCCTTTTTCCTGTCTCTTTTCTCTTTCTCTGGTTGAAGACGACAGTCACCTTGTTTTGAAAAATAATGAGTCGTTTTAACTGCCATTCAAGAAGATAATAGTTACTGATGCCATTCTTTCAATCATAATCTCCAAGTGGTTCAAGATTAATGACATGGAGGTTTATAGCCATGAGTGCACTGGCTGGATCGTTCGTATAGGGGTATTGTCATGATGTTTAATATGTCTCTTGATAATTATGCCAACAGTCTGCACTTTTCTGGAGTGTTGCTGCTCGAAAGTTTTACCGAGAGTGTTATGCCAAGGTAGAAGAAGTAATCCCAAATAATATACGTTATGTGCAACAGGTCCCCAGTGAAAGTTATTGAACCATGAATCAATTTTTTATTGATTATACAATCAATGACCCACCTCCTACATGCATAAATAGATTCTACCTGTGATTAAAGGTATGTAAAAGCCTTCGGTGGTAATATACACAGGGTGACCCTTTCATCTTTTGGTTATAGAATATATCATTATAAATATGTCAAAAAAACTGCTAATGTTGAAAATAATTGTTTTTTATATGTAACTAGATTTGAAATGTTTATACTATTTTACTTTTTCTCTGTTGTATGTTTGGATATGCAGCGGTATGAATGTTTTTTCTTCCTAAAATAATTTATTTTAGTATGGAAATTTAACAAAGGGTATATATGGTCCATATAAATGAAAACAGTCCACCTGGAGTTTTTGGAATGCCAACAGGCGTATATAATGATTCCAGCCTTCATGAGCAGATGGTAAAATATTTTTTAAAGACATTTCGAATTTCGACTCTTTATTGTGTTTTAAGCAAACTACTAAGGGAAAATATTACGGAAGCTTATTAAATTGTAAATGACCACTTTCGATCATTTTAATTGTGCATTTTGGTGATCAATGCCGTTTAAATGGTTGCGTTTTTTTATTCGCAATTCGCAATATTAGAATGTAGGCTAGCCAACGTGTCTTTTCATGAAACAAAACATGTGAAGAGATGCCGTGCATTTTATACACACGACATTTCCTTTCTCATCCAGAGGGGGTCGCCCCGACGTTGCCGCATAGTGCCAGGTTTCCGTCTGTTTGGCTTTGGCACGGGGGGGGGGGAGAAGCGCTGCAAACGCAAGTCTCTCTTGCCTCTCTGTCGTTCTGTTCCCCCTCTCTCTCGCTTTCTCATTCTCTGTCTCTCCCTCTCTCTCTCTCTCTCCCCTTTTTCTTTTCCACCGTGTGTTTTCCTTGAATTTCTGTACCCAATCCCTGCTTTTTCTCTTATTTACAGTTCCTGTGAAATGTCTCACTTTGCTGCCCTGAGCTACCCGCAAGATATTTCTAACCTTTTTTTGTTCAAATAACTGAAAAATTATACATTAATGCAAGTTAGGAAACACAACGATAAATTATCAACATTTTTTCGCCTGTTAGTTCCGCTGATCCAAGCAGGATTTATTTGCAGATCTCGAGTCCTCCAGCTATAAACCGTGATTATTTCACTGTAAAAACTGGTCATATGTTGACAACCTTTAAGACAATCTAACACTCAATATTAGCGAGGAGAGCCTAATGAGGAAATATCAGATCGCCCAGCCCGGGGTTGCTAATTAAATCTTAACTGATTGAAATATAAAGGCTAAGATCCTTCAGGCTTTGCTAAACTCCGAGCTATTTTATTTTATTGCGCTTTATTTATTTTTCGAGTCAGATGTCCCTTTTTATTTTTATATCGAGGGGACTGACCATTTCAATTCTCCGTAGCCAATTTTGCGCCCTTTAGCGATGTGATTTAACTAATTAGAAATTTTACATCATTAAGTTTGAGGGAGAAAAGGGAGAGGGGGGGTTAAATCTGTCACTCATTTTTAAGAAGACAAGCACCGCTGGAGTGTGAAAAAATCGGCTCTAATTCAAAAAAGCGATCAAGCGGAAAAAGTCCTCAACATTACCCTGCTAGTTATTAATCTGATTTTCCCTCTAACGGAAAACCACGTCGTTAGTTTTCTCTTTTTCCACAACATACTTTTTATTCGGCTTTCCATCGGTCCATGTATTATTAATCGTACGTATTTTGAGTTTAGGCTCCATGCATTGTAAAACGCAGGTTTATGTAAGCGAACCACGAGAAGCCTGTATATATTTATATGCATTCTTATTTAAAAACTGCACAACTTTACTGCGTTATGTCGTCATGTTGTTTCTATTATACAGCTTTTGTTACCAGGTCTCTTAATTTATTGAGACATGTGTTTGTCCGTTTTAAAACAACACTAAATTTATTATTATTATTATTATTATTATTATTATTATTATTATAGTTAATGATGTTGTGGAAAATAATGAATACAATGCAATACAGCAAATGTCAAGGCAATATAATTTCTTTCCTCCTTTTTATTTTCGAGTATAACAGTCAACGGTGTCTGTGTTTACATTGGTTATATCTGTTCGTTTTTGTGTTAATAGTTGTATTGAAAATATTATAAATGATAAATAGATTGTACCGCGCTGTCTCCCGCAGGCTCGATCATCAAGAATAAATGGAAGTTGGCATCAAGCACTTCGGAGAATTAAGCGAAAGAGCTAGCAACATTCCTGCGGGGACTGAGTTGTTGACAATTAAAACACACACACACACCCGCACACACACAGACAGACACACACACATACATGCACGACAGCATACATACACACGTAGCCCGTTCTTCTTGTGACTCTTTATAAAGTATGCGATTCACTTCCGCAAAACAATGCTAAGATGTGATGTTGAAATTGCAATGTACAGAGGCTTTGCACGCCATTTCTGCGTATCACTTAACAATCGCTTGACAATATGAGAACCATGTCTAATTTATTCTCCCCAATTAAAATTGCTGAGATAAATGCTTTTGCACATAACTGTAGTTTTAATGGTATAGGAATTACCAGTATGAAAGTATGTCACGCACTCATTAAAAATTCTCCCTTTTTGCACGTGCAAGGATGCGTACAACAAAGGTCTTATATGTCGTATCGGCATTATCTGCAACGGTACTATAGTTCCAAAAATATTAAAGGTATCAAACGAGAAGCAGATTAATGTATAGAAGTATACTAGTTTGCAGATCACAACTCACTTTGTACAGACTACAAACATGACACGCCTTATGAAGCGTAGAGCAGTTCAGACGACAAATTTAAGGGATAATATTAAATATCGTCTGATTGCCAGGTTTGATCTGGTTCTTTTTTTCCTGTCCTATCGGTTGCACAGTTGTAAAGTTCCGGTTGTTTGGCGAAATGGATCTAGAACGGTCTCATCATTTTTCATGGTGAAAGCTGTAAAAACAACGCAGATAAGCTTGACGAAAAAAAAAAATCAAGTTCGGAAAACGCGCAGAGCACACGAATAATCCGGTTTTCAGAGGGTTACAATCATGTTGGCACCAGTGCCACGCAGTAGTCTGCTAGTGCTCGAACAGCTCGATATTTTCATTTGTGAAATATTTTAAAATAGTTTTGTAAAGCAAAACAACAAACCCTGCTTCATAGCAGCCTTTTTCGGTTGGCTATAATAAAACATTTTCTCTGTGCTTTATTGATCACTCACTCTGAGCTAATGTAATTATCCTCATCAATAGGAGACTGCAGTGAGAATCATTATCTGGTTGACATTGATAAATGATCACCAAAATGCGGCCTTTTCTCTCCGGAACCCCCGCTTCTGACCCTCTCACATACATAACGTAGTCATAGAAACACCTTATGGCCAGAGAGAAAACTGCTGAAATGTTAAAAGGAGCAGCAAAAATAATTACAAAAAAGAAAGAAAGAAAGAAAGAAAGAAAGAAAGGGAAAAAAAACAGCGAAATGCACAAAAGTAAAAACAGCTGTAGTCTCATGTAGCTCATCACCCTCACATGCAGATTTTGTTGATAAACATTTAAAATTAATTATGTAAGTAATGTATATGGCAAAGACCTATATATCACTGTATATAAATACACTATAGAACTGTTTAGAAATATTACAATAATTTTGGACTTAAACGCGAATCGCATCCACACCCTATCCTTCTAAATAAATTGTGTTTTCCCCCAGTTTTAGTCGTTTGCCTTTTAGCGTTAGACATTTACGCAAGATTCTTTATTGTCCTTACAGTAAGCATTTAAAATCGAATAACTTTTACCAGGCGCTTTCAGAATATCTGAATTATGACGATTCTGTCTTAAGAACGCTATAGCTGGACTGGTGCCGTTTTCTGCTGTTTGGTGAAGAGAATAAATATCATTTCAGGTGTGTGATACTTTTTTATTGGCCAGGCTGAAAAACTCGGAAAGCAGCGCATGTTGTGCAGGGGAATATTCCTTATTTTATTCCAGCAGCAGTACCCAAAGTAGCTTTGACAGAGAGGAGATGAAGGGGTGGAGTTGTTTAGCTCGGCTGGATCATCCATCATTCCTGTCAGACCGAATCGGCAAAGAGAAGCGGCGAAGGCAATCTACCTTCTGTCTCCTCAAAAAAAAAAAAAGAAAAAAACTATTAATATTAAAATTCCCTCTTCACAATAATCGAGGCGTAGTCTTCCCCTTTCATCTGATAAAATCCACACGAAACATAAGGTTCCTTCCTTCCGTTTTTTTTTAATCCACGCAATAAGTAAAGACCGGTAAAATCACTTAAAATTTAAGCTTTTACATAGTACGAAGTTGTGGCTAATTAATTCCATGATTTAAATTCATGTGTTCTGAAAGAGAAAATAAGACACTTTTAAATAAAACATCTCGACAATCATGATGGTACTTAGGCCTACTAAATCTGACATCTAAATCAAGCTTCGTAAAATAACTTGTTCCTTCAAGGAATGGGAATAAATATTCCAGTTAGAGTAAACATTCTTCATAGGCCGCAATTCACATATTAATATATTTTAAAATACATTTGTGAAAAAGATTTACCAGATAGATAGAAATCATTTTCTTAGATACACACACGGTTGCAATAAAGTGGATTATAATTAATGTATAAAAATCAAATATTCAGTATATTATTTTTCGTGTTTTCCCAAATAGTGGCAATTTCTGTCGTTGTTAATGCAATGTGGACATTTAAACAAGCTTATCTATGGAGTTGTGTATCCATGTAAGCACCCTACATGTTTGAAATGTTAGATTAGATAAAATCAATTATTAAATCATATACACATCGCCAAAATGGATCCACGCTTTTGCACAACATCCATGTCGCACAATAACCAAAGGCTAGCAAACGATAAAGGTCGAGCAAAAAAACAATAGTATTACTGGGTGATTTAACAGATCTTTGGCATTTCTGTTTTGCTCTGCGTGAGCGAATGTAATCAAGACACACGAGCCATTTGGCGGGCCTTGAGACACCATGGAATAAAAACAAATAACTATCTGATTTTGCTGCCTCCCCCCAAAAAGCAGCTCGAAACAATACGTTGATGCTCTACAAGCCGCCGAAGCAGGCCAACTATGGAGTTCAAAACAAGAAATGTTCAGCGGCCGAGACTATCTCGCTTCAATGTGATTGGATGGTAAATTACGGGGACAGTGAAGCCAGATCCTGTATTTCCTCACAAGATAGGTCTATTTGCCCTAGGGGGACAGACTGAAAAAAAGATAATTCTGATCATAATCACGAGTTGTTTTTTTTTTTTTTTTCCCTATGGTTGAACCTCTGTACCTTACTCTTAATGCGATTCAGCAAAAACAACAACCACAACCAGCTCAACATCATCAACAACAACAGAAATAACAACAACAACAACAACAACAACAACAATAATAATAATAATAATAATAATAATAATAATAATAATAATAATAATAAATGTACATTACACCACCACCACCACTGCTATTACGACTATGTGCATAAACAGAAACTCCTTCACAAAAGATTCATGAGCATGGTACCAACAGAATAGCAAGAAAAATAAGGCTAAGTCAAACACTTTTGCACCGTTGATATGTTTAAGCTTCTGTCAGCAGGTCAGGCAAGAATTCAATCAGAGAGATGGTAAGATTGTCATTTTTGGTTTAAGGCTATGACTCCCATGGCCGCGGGCGAATACTTGCAAAAAGAAAATGAAAAGAATGACAGTAAACCACAGGGCAAGTTATGCGCTACCAGCAGGGGTCGCTCTCAAGCGGCAGAAATTTCCCGGCAAATTTTGTAAGCACTCAAGCACTCTGTTGAAAGCGACAGCAGTACGTAGACCAACCTCTAATTCCATTGTTTGAAGATACTACAATGGCCAGTTACAAAACTCAATATAGTTGTGTTGGAATGCATTTTGCTTTGCAGCCTACGTACACCCCCCCATACACACACACACACAAACACACACCTCATATTCATATATAGGCTACACACGCATGCACACACTTCTACATGTTTACCTTGGCTCATACCCTGAGTTAAAAACATTACAACAAGCATATCACATGATGAAACTTAACGTTTTGATAATTAATTCAAAATTTCTTTCATATTTATACTAAGCTACTATCTGTGATGTCTGGTGATTATCACCACAAATACACGATTACAATTAAAGATTCCAATTAAAGTTTCACCACACGTTTGGTTAATGGCTGTTGCAACGTTATTTTTAGATATAAAATGCATGCTTGATGCAAGACGTCTGTAGCAGTAGTAGCCTATTCTTTCCAGCAATTAAGTCCCGCATTTCCAAGTGCCGCCGGTATTTTCTTGGACTATTCTAAGACAGGTTGACACAAAAACACACAAAAGCGTTCAGCAGAAACGCGAAATGAACTGCTGTTTTATGGCAAGCTACATAAATATTTGTGGTACAGAAAACTGTCATAATCGTGCCAACAACTATTACTACCTAAACTCGTGTTCTCTTCTACTTTATGAAGATCATTTCGTCGACTATATGAGTAGTGTCAAGAAGTGTTTTCAGAAAAGTACATACGTATACAGAACCCTTTGCAAAATTATAGTAAATCCTTTCACGGTCAGCTTAAAGTGTTATGAGAAAGTGTATTTTTTAAACAGTTGTGCCGTTTCACAGGTAGTAGTAGTTAAAACAGTAATGTAAGAGAATAGTTATTTCGAGGAAAGCTCAGTTTGTAATACACTTAACACACTTAAGCACACAAAAATCTAACAAAAATCAAAAAATGAAATATTTATTACAGCATTTGTGACTGAACACCTTTTAAACATAACGTCACAGTCCTCATACAAGTATTTAATGTATTTTTGACAAAGCTTAAGGGAGACAGCATTTTTTTTTTCTTCTAGTGAGGAACACGTGCTGAAAAAGGAAGGAATTCATGGACATACAATATCAATGCCACAGCAGATCTGAAACTAGCAAAAACATTCTTTTTCAATTGAGGTAAACACATAGAATATCTAACATGAAACAATTAATAGACTGAACTCTGTACGAAGTTTGTTACAATATTCTCTTAGCTTTCTCCAAGCTTTGAGTTCATAATTTAAGTTCTTTTTTCTTCTTTTTTTTCTTTTAGGTTTTTTGGTGCATCAACCATCAATAGCTTCTCTCAGTGCCAAAGAATCCACCGTTGTATCAGTATTGTCCACGTGGCAAATATATTGATCCAAAGGCCAAGAACTATCGTAGGATGCTGCTATTCCGCTTTTAAGCTTCCTTCAATAGGCTCTTTCAGTCAGAGTCCAGGATACAAAAAAATAATAATAATAAAATAAAAATGTATAAAAGCAACACGATCCAGTGCTTGGGCAATTCAAACTAAGAACTTAACCTACAGGGCAACATTCATTCAAGAACCAAAGAAAGGGCATGAAAAATGTTCAAACTGAATTTTTTTTTGAAGAGATCAGGTGTTGTTCAGCAGCTTTCTCTTGGTGGTAGTTCTGTTCCTTAATCAACATAGCTTGCCCACTGCAGTCTTTGTGTTTTGGGCATTTAAAAAGGTTTTGAGATGTTCTTCTTTTTTATTGCTGCACCAAGACAGTCTCTCTTCTGGGAACAACACACACAGTGTGAAAGCGGGGATAAACTTTTATTCTAGAACTAGCTCAGGAAACATAAATTGAGTGATCAACGAAAATGCACAAGTTTTAACTTAGTTTCTATACTTTTATACTACAGTAGTTATAACTCTTGGAGTCTTTTTTAATCTTTTTTTTTAATCATCCAGAGTGATTTCTTTAAAAGTGTGTCACTTGAGAGTGTTTTTGAGTGTGTGTCTGTGTGTGTGTGTGTGTGTGTGTGTTTGTTTGTGTGCATCTGAGTATGTGTGTGTGTGTGTGTGCTGTGTATGAGCGAGCGTATATGTGTGCGCAAAACATCTTCTGTTGATCTTTAACAAAAGCCCAAGACTTTACAAAGTGTTCTTGTCAGCTTGGTCCTCTGTTGTTGAAAGTAACAAAATTGACAAGTTAAAAAAAAATCATCACAGCTCGTCTGGAATTCCATATTTAGTGTCTAATTCTGGTCAAAACGTGTCTTTGTCTCTTTTGTCTTAAAAATAGTCTTAAAATAGTTTTGTGATTTTTTTTTTAGTTGCTGTAGTTTTGTTGTCAAGTTCCCTTATACTATTGGGCGTGGATGTCCAGGACTTGTCCGCCAGCGCTGGGGTCAATGGGGGTCAACATGGGGGGGCTCTGTGCAGACATGGTCATTCCTGGATGTGGGGGGGGTCCTCCGTGCATCAGCATGGCTGGGTGGTGGGCGTGGCTGGGCAGGTACGGGTGCATGGGGTGTCTGTGTCGTAACTGGGAGGGGTGAGGTGTCATCTGGGGAGGGGTGTAACTGGGCTGTGCCATGCTTATACCCACAGGACCGCTTTGAGGTACATAGTCCCCTGCCATGCCTTGTAGAGCTGTAACACATGGAACACAGACAGAGAAGGGTAAGACACATAATCCCATTTACTGGTACCTCCACACAGTTTTACTGCTCCTGCTGTATGTATTAGGCAAACAAGGAGCTCTTATTTCTCATAAGCCGAGGGTGTGATTCTGGTCAGTATATCATAACCAAACTTGACTGCTCTAATTAATCTTTTTAACTGCTAGCTACATGCACAAACACAAAAATACAATTTACACAGAGTGAAAAAATACATTAAGGTAAGTGGTCATTTGCACAAAAAAAAGGGATTTCTGCTTGCATTCACTTAACAGTTTTATTTCTGTTACTATGCTGATGTAGGTATGCAGAGCACAGCGCTATTTTGGGATGAATATACAATGACCGATGCAAGTGTGGTCAGTGATCAGGTAGAAATGTGATACGCTGTCCTCCATTTACACTGAATGTTGAGAGGATATGAAAAAACGAGTCAGCTGTATTGATGTTAGCTACAGTTATATCCAGCGTGAGGAGCAGTCAATTTCCCAGCTGAATTTAGTGACAAACTGAATAGTTGTTCTCTCAGGGGGACGCGCTACTATGAATATATTTGATTTAAACACTCAAAGAACTTATTAAATAATGTAGACTCACTTAACTATCATAACACGCCATCCACAGAATATTGTACAATGCAGCCTTTCTAAATAAAAAAAGAAACACTTTTTTACGCAAACAAAGCATCCCTCCTGGATAGTGGATTGTGGCAGCAGCTAGGCTGAACAGCACAATAGCGGAAAACGGGAGAGACAATAAGAGTAGGGTGTGGGATGTAGGAAAGACAGGAGTCCACTACAGTCCAGGAATTCTAGAGTGGCCAGCACACATCCTGTGAGCATTATTAGAATGTATAAGGACACCAGTGAGCTGGTATCCATCATGCGGCTGAAAGACCACGTGCGCCTTAGAGTGGGCACTACCGCAATATATATGGGGCTCTTTCTTTGAACACGCTAGTGTGTTTGGGTACATAATGTCCAAGGCCAGATGTCCAGGGAGAGTATAGCAACAGGCCAGGGACACAAACCTGGGCCCCGGGGAGGGAACAGGGCCAGGGACAGGGGGATAGGAGGGCCAGGCCCGGAGCCTGGGGAGACGACAGACCTGGGGCCTGGGCCACAGCGCTTTGTAATGTGACCCTCTGGGGGATTAGCCACGGCAAGAAGGAGCGAGGTCGCTCAAAGGTCACCAGGCATGCTCACTCGCTACATTCCTGTACCTTACGCCGCAATTAAGAAATTACACTGGTGGCGACTGGTAGGAGAAAAAAAAAAACTGAGATTAATGGCAAATCTCATTGGCTGAAAGCTGGAGCGTTTTTCTAATGCTGCTTTTACACTGAGGTTCATTCGAAATGCACATGTTTGTAATGCGGTCTTTTAAAATCTCACTATCGTGGCCATAAAAAAAGTCAATCAATCTTGTTGCGGGGTAGGAAGACAGTGTTCACCTTTATATAACCTAGACCAGCTCCTGTTAAAAAGCCCAGCAGATGTTTTTGACACTGTAAGCTGGTAATCTCAAGTCTTGTAAGCTGTAGTCATTCTGTTAAGTAGATCTGTGTCCCCTTTATTAACAGGAGTGGTAAAACCATCTGAAGACAATAACACCAACTGAACAGGCCCACTCTCTCTGTTTGTTCTAGCACAGCAGCCTGCTCAATGGCTGATGATAATTAAGTACCAAATATACCATATTGTGTGGCTGCATAATCAAATCAAGAGAGGATAATATTCCTCTGTATTAAGCTATTAATGTAATTGGTCATGAAGCATAAAATATGTTATGTAATTAAATAGTCTAGAAATTATATAGCCTATATTAAGAATTATCCAAGCTGAGCAAATGTTGTCTCTATGTGGCTGTTTTAGGGAACATTGCTCTCTGCGTTTTTGACTCCATTAGCAAAGGCAGGGGGAAAAAAAGGGAGAAATGGGCTCTGTCGGCGGAACCGCTGTGGTGACCCCTTGGAAAATCCGGCACCTATTTACATATAAAGGGTTCTTTTAATCAAGGTAAGTGTTATTATATTGTGCCTCATTGAACAACGAAGTTTAGGTGTTAAATAAAATTTCTTATGCCCCGGTGCCTCTGGGATGCGATACGTCTTGATTTCTCAAATGTCAGCGATAAGGCGCTGGCAGGAGGTGTAATGGGTGTCTTAATCAGGCCGCGGCCATTTAGCCGCGGAGAGAGAGAGAGGGAGAGCGGAGAGAGGGAGAGATAGAGAGAAATTCCCTCTTTTATATGCAGTCATTCTTTAATGTCCTCCTCCCTTAAATTTATTTGAGTGACTCTCCTGTCTCTGTGTCTCGTGTTGGGCGTCAGTGGGCCCCTGTTAAAAATAATCAAAACACACAGGTTCCCCCGGTGAAGGATCTGACATGTCACCTCAACCCGTATATCTCGCCGGGGACCGTAATGTACTGCGGCGTTCCGTCTTTGCATATAAGATAATTTGGGCATCAATCCTTCCCTCGACAGATTTATGTCACTCTGAGGACAGTTTCACTTCTCCTTCTTTATCGCTTCACTGGAGCCTGCTTAATTTCTCCCCGTCAACCGCTGCCCTGGAGATGTTATTTTTCCCTAAATGTCCAACATTTGCATTGGCTGTCGGATGGGGAGAGCAATGCCGCTGTTGTGATAAATAAATTTGCACACGTTACGCTTGCGTCCACGGCCACGAGTGCAGGTCGACGGCATCGGAATGGCCTGACACTGGTTTCCCAGAATTCCCTCTTCTCTCCCATGTATACCCTAGCACATTACCCTATGATGAATGATGGATGCTATACCAGTGGTGAAAGCAGGTTGAACCTGGAGGGGGGTTGGGTGGAGGCTGTATTCAGGGTTTGCGGGTTGTGGGCTGGGGTGAAATTCAGGGGGCTTGTGGTAAAAAAAAAAAAAAACAACAAATGAAGACCAAAGTCCAAAGACTAAAGAGAGAGAGCCCAGTTGTACTTACATCCCCCCTTCTTTGCGTTTGCTTTACAAGATGGCGGTTACATGTAGTGCCACTGACCATCCATTCCCATATTCATGCCCATTCCACTCATAGGTCCTGGAGGAGGAGATAAAATCCGAGAGGGTGCCAGAAAATCAGCCAGAGCGAATCACGGACAGTCAGAACAGATTCCCATTTCAAGAAATAAAAAAGGATTGTGAGGAAAGGGAAAGCAGGACAAGAAGGAGAGGTGCAGTGGAAGTACAGCACCCAAAAAAAAATAAAAAAGCAAACAAAATCAACAAAAAGGTTTGTGAATATTTCTGTTGAGAGATGGGAGAAGGAGAGACCAGCAAGGCAGGCAGCAAGCAAGGGAGGGACCATGGAAGGGTGGATGTGACCTTACTAAAGGACAGGGGGATGGTAGCAGGGATGGGTGCTTCTCATGTTGGGGTTAGGGTGATGGGGGATGAGACGGAGGGGTGTGGTGCACGGAGGTGTGTGTGTGTGTGTGTGTGTGTGTGTGTGTGGGGGGGGGGGGGGGGGTGGGTACCCCGCAGTGACCAGCATGCATGGCGGCTTACCGGCTGGCCGGATTCCCATGTGTTGCTGACCATCCAGCACAAAGCTGCCCATGGGCTGTCCCTCCGGGCTGTACGCTGCTCCTTGGCTCACTGAAGGATCAAGAAGAAAACCTGATTGTAGTCAAAACGTGGACACGAGGGAGAAAGAAGAGAAGACATACCAGACAATCAGCAACAGTCCCGGCTCCATACCCAAACACAAAGACATCGTGCTACCCGCTACCACGCAAGCAGCTACGTGGGAATCACTTTCACGCAACCTCTTGTTGTCCCACATTCATATTCCCAAAGACAAAACACAAAGAGCATGCTAGACAGAGCAGGGCATGTTTGGTCGCTTGTTGAGAGAGGAACCATGCAGTTTACTGGCATCGCAGGTGACATAAAATCCTCCCACATCTGCTAGACATATAAAAATAATAAGCGAAGTCCGCCATTACTTCTCTTATATATCAATTCATCATGATTATTTTTACCAATATATCATATTATTATCATTGCTCTGGTTTCTGTAGCTCTACTACAAGATGCCAGTCCTGGAAACAGAATGCAGAAACCCATTGTGGTATATGTAACAAGTAGCATATTCCAGGACTAATATGTATTATCCAGAGTAATCTGTAAACCCATAAGATTAGGCGAAGCTGTTTGTCATGCTGTCTTTTGAAGGTTTGCTGATTGCGACAGTTTAAAGAACACTTCCAAATATTCAGAACAAATATAAGTAATTGTAGCTGGAGTCGAGATTTCTGGGTAGCTCTGCATCTCATTTCAATAATTACACAACTTAATTTGCACAATCTCCACCCAATCTGCGCGACTTCTCGCTAGAGTTAAATAATCAACAAAGAGCTTTCCCCACTAAGACAAATTACTTTGCATATTTATAACATGGTAAATATTGTTCCCCATGTTTGGTACACTAATTCTGCAGGGCTTTCTAAATTTCAGACTGACACAGTTACAACACTTTCGGAGCACTTGGCCAAATGATCTGCCAGATATGGAGAAATCAACAAATAATTAATATATAATATAATATTTATGTATCAGTTTGTCAGTCTTTTTGTCTGTCTATCTATGTATCTAACTAGCTGTTACCCATATATGGAAGAACGGTCCGTAATATTGCAACATTTTTATCAAGGAACTAATTATTAATTATTCAGATTAATTAATTACCCACAATTAATCTTTGCGATTATGTAATTAAATAATATTATGTATGCAATACTTATGCTAATTAGAATCTGGAGCAAATGGAAAAGTGAGTGGTGAAAGCAGATTTGTGCGCCAGCCTCGCACTGCGGTGAAGCTGAAAAACCCAGGAAGTGATGAGAAAAGTGCTCGGAGCGTTCCCACCAACACCCCTGGCGTTCCTCTGGTGCCCAATTACCAATTCACAGAGAACATTTACAAATGTGCTCTTCACTGGTTAGATTGGGAAGTATCCAATTAGAATACATCAGCGAGATGCTTCTGACAGTGGAACGTTTCCTTGGGAAAAAAATGGGGAGGTGGGCAGGTGGGGCTGGGGAGAAGCATTACTCCCAGACACTCAGGCGGTGGGTGTTTGTATGCCAGGTGAACACAGAGAGAGAGAGAGAGAGAGAGAGAGGGAGAGGGAGAGACTTTCTTAATGGAGGGCTTGGTGAGGAGCTGGACCTTTGAGACACGGGGGTGGGTGGGGGGGGGGGGGGGGGCAGCTGAGGTTTACCTGCTCGATTTGACTGGTCGATCATAGGCTGTACTATTCTTCTCCTGGCATTAATGAACCTGAGACACAAGAAAGGAGACAGAGTGCACCTTAAATCAAGTTTTCATTAATGACCACTGGGGAACATTCAGTCCAAACAGTGTCACGAGCCAAAAAAATCCTTCACACAGATTAGCAACATCAACAACACGGTGGTTACAGGAGACCTAAAACCCTGAAAGAAAAGAGTTAAAGTGAACAGGCCAACAACAGCTTCCTTTAATGTTTCTTATGATCTAGTCCTGTTGTTTAATAAAGCCTTTTGATTACATTTGGTAACTATGGAAGCCAGGAAAAAATTCCAGACATAAAGAGAACCAAGTTGTAGCTCTAGTCACCCTACAGTACTACGTGACAGGAGACCTAGGCCTCTTAATTCTGCATCTTTTCACACCCTTACTGAATTCCAAAAGCAGTGAGACAGAGTTAATGCACATAAACATGTTATTCTTTTGCATGTTATCACTCATTAGAAATTCAGAATAAGTTAAAAGTTCGCCGGGGCAAGGCACAAATGGTCTCTTTCATTCTCTCCTTTTTTTTCCCCTTCTCTCCCCCTGCCTCCCTTCATTGTAGGGGGTTCGGTTCCCCTTCCAGCTGTCTATAAATGAGGACCAGGCATCGCCACTCTGTGCTTTCACAAGGTATTGTTATGTCAGCAAGCCCATCAATTAGGCTGTCTGAAGTTTTATCACCACCACAGCGGCAAATAAGTGCTGCTCCACAAAGACTCCCCAGCCCTCCTAGCTCCTGCAGCTTTTGACTGTAAAGCCAGGGGTCATCTGGAGGTTAGTGCCAGCTAGGGGCAACCTTTTTAAGTAAGAATGGGACGCCCAGGGCCATGTCAAAGGCAAGCGGGCCACTGCGGCGCGGGACTCCCCTCTCACGGGCCGAGGGCTCCGAGGAGGAAAACTCCACAGGTACAAACATGTGTTTGATATTAGAGGAGGTTCAAGTGATTGCGAAGCCGTCCACCCCGGCCAGGCCGCTGTTCTTTAAACAGTTCCCAACATATAGAGGGCAATGCTACAGAACCGGTCATTAGATGGAGAAAGGACTGGAATCAATTTGGTTTCTAATCCCCCATGAACCCCCAATACCTGCCCTTACCTTCTCTCCTATTAACTTAAACGGCTATAATCTGCGGCTTTCAAGTGACATGGTCAAATTCACAAAATGCACAATTGGGAAAAGAAAAAGCTGGACTTATTTACTGGGGCGACTCAGACAGTGTTCTCCCTCTGTCCCAGGAGAGAAGGAAGAAACACTTTAACGGGAAAGAAAGTTAGATTATATATCATAGTAAAGGAAAAAAAAAGTTTTACTCATTATCACAGCAGAGGTGGCGGAGATTGAAAAAAATACCGCAGCTAGATAGTAAAAGCAAAAAAATTACAGATCAATTGAAGAGAAGACTTGGTTTAATTTTTGCATATCCTTTTTTTTCTTTGCCCATACTTGAAAAGAGAGTTCTCAGCGTGCCTGAGACCAAAAGAGCATCATTGGCTGTCTCTCATCTACCTTTGTTGTCAGAAATGTCACTGCGCCTGGGGAACTGGAGAGAGGAACCTGCAGCATCAAAACCAGCTGAGCAAGTAAATACAGAAAAGATTCCTTCTCTTGGCTTTCTGGGCAGGCTCAAAGTGCAAGGCCTGCCAAAATATATGTCTTGCTTTTCGCTCTTTTTTTTTTTTTAACTCAGACGGTATTCGGTGTTTCAGAATTATAACCATGTGCTTTTTTAGCCACTCTGGAACGTGATCAACACATAATATACGGAAAGTACCTTCCAGGTGCTGCTGCCATACTCCACTGGCAAAATGCAACAAGTCATGCAACTATGATTTAAAAAAAAAAAAAACGCTATTTCACTTATCAGTGCCAAACGAAGGTACCAGCCTAAACTTGGATTGCAAAACATGTTTTAAATACACACACACACACACACATATATGTAATATATATATACATATATATTGATACTTATATATTTCCTTTACAGTTACTACTGGGTTTGGCCCCAACATGTCAATGTTGTCCCCACCAGGCAACACCCCTCCTACAATAAAGTGCACACATGCGGGTCTGTTTTTATTCTCTAAACAAGTTGCCACAGTAACGCGGCGGGAGCTGACCAGAGCCCACTCCGGCCCCCACAGCGGCTTTTATCAGTTCGAGTAAAGCCAATTGAGATTATCAGAGCCGGCCAGATAACACTGTTTTCTCTCCTCCCATGAGCTGCTAATGGTGTGTGCTTAGAACAACAAAACAAACCTCCAGAGATGGGGAGTGAAGCAGAGGAGGCAATGCTAGAGCCCCGGGGCTGGCGGGGCAAAAGGAGGGAGAAGAAGACACACGCCCTCCGCCCTCGCTGGTCCATCCCCCCCTCCGCCCGCCGAGGCAGCACACAGAAACGGACAGAGATCTTCCAACCTACAACCACTTTTTTTTTTTATTATTTACATCTGGTAGTCTGCTTATTATGGCCTTCTCTCGCTCACCCCCCCACCCTCCCTCCCCAGTCGAACATTCCCTCATGCACACACTGCCTGGCATTATCACCCCCCCCCCCCCTCCGCTAGCGCCCCCTCCGCCTCTCAGCATGGGAACTCCATGCTGTCTTCAAACAAATAATTAAAAGCAAGGTTAAAGGGTCGCGCGGAGGTCATTCCTTTGGATACTCATCAGAATGTTTACATTACTAAGAAAACTGGCAGGCTCCTGTTTAATGTGTAGGGCACCCAGGTTTACAAATCAATTCAGGGGGGCATATAAAAACCGTTCCCATCGCTCCCAAGTGCTGGAAAAAAAAAATGTGTGTTTTTTTTTTTTTGTGCGTGTGCGTTCTTCACACTGGAGCGCAAATAGGTCTCTGGAAGCATTTACACTTTTCTGCGGACACGTTTTTTCCAGGAACGCAGAGAGAGAGAGTGCGCGCCGTGCGCACACCCACACCACGTGCGACCAGACCTCTGTCAGTTTATCGCCTTCGAAATAAGTCAGACGGGACAATTTACGGCAGCACACGGCTGCTTATTTTTCCTTTACAGGATACATAATACAATAAGTGCAATATATGAATAATGGGCAGCCCCACAGGGCTCCACTTGAACTTAGCCTTCAGAGCCGGGTCAACATTCAATGCCGGGTCATAAATATCAGCAAAACTACATTAAGTGCTTGTTTTGTAATACTCTGTGCAAAGTCTATAGAGGTGACAATCAGAGATGTTTGGTTTCACAACAATGAAAGACTGACACTCTCCCCTGTCTAGGCGGTCCTTAGCTGGAACTCATTCTCCAGTTTCACACATACTCAGTTTTTCCCTCTCGCTATCAATATGCGAAACTGTGAAAATGTGAAATGTGTAAATCATCAAATGTTATGTGGTGCATAGCAAATAAATAAATAAATAAATAAATCAGTGGTGCTCTGTCTTTTTTTACATGTCAGAAAGTGCTTGTTTCTGGTTAACTGACTTCTGGCCACACCTGGTAACTCGCTCCTGTTGTCAGCATTCCTTTGCTGAGAAACCTTCATGCCAAACCACCCTGCCCTGGAGCCCTGCCAAGAGAGAAGCCTCTCAGAGCACCCGGCCAATCAATGACAGGATTCAGAGTAGCCCGGCCAATCAGGAGCCGGGTCACTTGTTTGACAGGTTTGCAAAAACAAAAAAATAAAGAAAAAAAAAAACCCTGAACATGTTGGTCCAAGAAAACAGGCCTATTGCTCCAAATCTCACCGCGTGAGCAACAGGGATGAGGGGAGATCCTTTACGTGATTTATCCAAACAACGCTCAACAGTTCCACAGTCACAATGTCCCAGCAAAAGGAACATTCAGCAGTCCCTCGAAGTCCTGGGCCCTGTTTGCAGAATTAGAACTTGCAACACTATCTGAGCTGAACACGCTTACTCAATCTCTGATTATTGTTTACGAACATTACTGTCTTCTGGTTCCAATTAAATCTCATTCCTTCCATACTTGTATTTTAGAAAAAAAAATATTCCAACCAAAGCAGAAACCAACTGGATCTTTTCATGGTAATTAAAAAGAAGATGCTTCGGAGAGCAAAACTTCCATTTTGTCATAGGAAGTGTACGCAGATTAGATCTAGATGCCTGTATCAAATAAAAGCAAACAAGTCCTAATTATCACCCACTAAAACGGGCTGGCTGCATCCATAGGGTTATATCCCTGGCTTTAATCTGATGTACTGTGAATAGAGATAGAATCAGCGCAGATTGTCATTTTGGACGCATTGTAACTATTTAAGCTCACCACCAGATTGTGCTTATCTGCGGATTTATCATAAACTATCAAAAAGGATCTTTCAAAGCTACTTGAAAGGAGGGGAGGGAAGAAACTCTGTGAGACTTCCTCTAGCTATTCATATCTGGGATCTTTCTTCTTTAAGTTAAAACAGGAGTCAAGAGACATAAGCCGTAGTACATTACCTCACCCTCTATTTGATTTATTGCAGATGTGAAACCGAGCGAAACGGAATCATTTTGGAAGTCGTGCTTCGAAAGCTGACATTAAGGGCGGCCATTGTGTTTACATAGTTTCCCCCGCACACTTCTCTGGGAATCGTTTCACCTTTCCTTCTCGACTGACTTCCACTGACCTGTTTTCATTCAGCTTCGAGAGTTTTTTTCTCTTTTTTTTGTGAATTTCCATTTACTTCTTTTACGACGTTCCTCTCAAAACAAAAAGTATAGGCAGAATTTTTTGCATAGGCGCATACCCCCTCTCTCTTTCTCTCTCTCTCTGAAACCAATTTCCTCCTCAAACTCTTGGTTTGCAGGAATCATTAAGAGCGAAGTGCAAAATCAGACAAAGAATTATATATTTGTTTTGCAAACTGACACAATTTAACGAGCTGCTAATTAAAGTAAATCAATAGCACTGCAGCACTCTCTCTCTCTTGCTGGAGCGTCTGGCGGAAGACGGATAGCTGCAGTCGGAGGGAGGCATTACTTTACTTGGGGGTTTACCTCTGATAGAAATCACTCCGGTCTGTGCGCGCGTATCACTCACTCGCGGCTCCTCCAAGTCATATTTCATTGATGTCAATGTGGAATCGGCTCAGCCCGGGCACCGCTCACCAGATAAATCAAGCTTCACTTCCACAACCCAACCCGACCCCCCCCCCCCTTCCCCGTGTGATACAGTATGCAAATCAGATGAGCTCCTTCAACATGAATTACCATTGACAAGTTGAGACAAGTGTCCTGGGAGTGGGGGCGCCCTCCCGTTTGATGGGGGGGGGGGGCACGATGCGAGCAACCCCTTTGGGCTGGCCAACTCCTTCAGGGCGAATAAACAAATAAATAAAGCTGGGAGCTTTTGCAGGCTGAAGGGGTGAAGAGGCACGGGGCTACCGAGCCACTGCGATCCTCACCTCCCCCCCTTGCTCGATCCCCAATTTGACACAACCTCCTACTATCCCCCCACCCCCAACACCCCCCTTAGACCCCCCCCCCCCCCACCCCCCCGTCTCTTGTCCGGTTGCGGGATATCACCCCTTGGCCCCAGGAGGACGGTCAGCGCCGGCCCCTGTGTGGCGAGCGAGCCAGCTGTTAACTGTCCGTCAAACACCTCAAGTGGACGAGCAGACCAGGAAGCGGAGTGTCACGCCTTTGATCCTGCGAGCAGCAGCTGCTGGTTCATACAGCAGGACTTTGTTCTTCCGTTTCTATTTTACTCTCTGTCCTGCGGCAGAACCACAGAATCCAGCGGAAAAAACTGTTCTGTTCTCCTGCAACATCAACAAGCTCTGACAACTGCGCCCGGGTTTTTCTTGGCCCTGACAAAGCTCTCAGGCATCTCCTTTGACGCTTCACCCCGCTTTTTTTTCCCTTTTTTTTCAAGAGATATGATAGTTATTGTTCAATCCAGTCTCTGTGAATGGAATGGACTGTGGCCAACCCAGCCTGGGGCGTAAACACACCTGTATGAAAAGAGCCTTATTGTAGCAACCATGCACGGCTAACCTGCACTAGCGTTACCAGTTTCTTGTGTTATGAGTAAAGAATGCTCTCTGCTCTCTCCAATGGCTCCTAATCTTCTCCTTAATTAATCCCCTCTCTTTTTCTGACAGGCACCTTTGCTCTGGAATGTTTTCACTGGGGCAGTTATTTTGATTCTCACCGGCAGAAAAAAGGGATTAGGAGCTAGATGACATCCCCTTGTTGTCCCCTCCCAAGAAAACTCACTCTTAAATCCTGCGAGCCACTGGAGAGCCCCCCTGTTCACACCAGACTCTCCCTGTCTGCCCTTTATATGCACTAGAGAATGACGAGCTGAATTTTTTTCATTATTTGATGTGCATTTCAAAACATCTTGTTTGTGCCAATACTGGTCTCAGTCAAGGCCTTGAAAATAACACATGACAGAGATCATTACCGCTTAAAGCTACTTTCGTTCCTCAAAACCCAGACTCTTCTCTCCGGGTTTGTCTCCGCTTATGAGCAGGACCTCTATGAGGAATTCGGGAACAGGTACATGCATGCACACACACGCACGCTCAAACGTACACACAGACACAGACATCCAGTGTGTCCATTCCTGCTGATATAATCACAATCTCATCACACGTGTGTGCGTACGTGAACAGTTGTGCAGGGCAAGGCTGTTAACACACTAAGCCACACCTTCCCCAAAGCCCCTGGAGACCAGAAAAAGAAGGGGTCTGGACCCCATAAGGAAGCCGGTCACTCAATTCAATTGTGGTGACTGGGGAAGGCACTACAAAATGTCTCAATTATCTTCTTTTATTGACTCCACGGGGTAGGGCGAGAGAGTGAAAGAGAGAAAGAGGGAGAGAGAGAAAAGGGACTGCTCTATCATTACTGTGGACTACAATCTACCCAGGCTTCCTCAAAATTACTAGGTGCTGCGCAAGGTCATCCGCCCACAACTAAAGGGGGTGAGACCCAAAAGCTCCTTTCCCTTTCTCGCTGCCGCACCCGGTGTAGCACGCCGCGAGCAGGGCAGGTATAATCTCTGTTTTCCAGCGTCCTCACATCTAATCTTGAGATACTATCAAAAATATGGGCCTTTTTGTCTCCCTTCCCCACAAACCCTGCAACCCCCCCCCCCCCCTCCCCCCCCCCACCCGAACCCCGGTAATCGAGTAACAGATTCGACGACTCCGTTTATTGTCAGATATCAAACAGGCAGCTTTGCGGATTACCAGGGGAAACTGATAATGACAATGGAGGCGTGAGATTTCAAACAAAATTGAGTGTCAATTGACTGCATCGTCTAGGCAACACAAGTGCCTATAGCGCGCCAGCCAGACAGGAAATAAGGCCAATCTATTTCCTTTGCTTCATATCAAACATTTCTGCATGCCCTCCGTTATGAGCTTATAATGGGCTTAGCTCTGGCTGCTTCCAGGAGTGGAGCCTGCAGAGAGAGGGCTTGAATTGTGCTCATTATGTAACGCAAATACTTTTGATTTGCAAATGGGTGGGGGGTGGGTGGTTGTTGGGGGGGGGGGGGCAGAAATTGTGTCTGTGGAAGGGCGCCCCCTTTTTTGTCCCTAGAGATTGTTACTCTCCCCAGGAATGATAAATTTAGGGCAGAGAAAGTGCACTGCAGTGTTAGCAATTAAAAAAGGGGCACCTAAACCAGAGAGAGAGAGAGAAAGAGAGAGAGAGAGGCAGCTGCCTTCTCTAATGCCAGGTATTAGAGAGTCTTCTCTCCCATTCTTAAAGAGGCAGAACTTGGGAGAAGAGACCAGAGAAACTGTAGCCTGTTGGGCTTCCTGGGCCCCAGCCGGTTCCTCTGGCAGCCTGTTGGGCCGTCAACATCCCCCCTGCTGTGTGTGACAGCGGGTGCCATCGGTCAAATGATGCTCTCAACCATTCCTTAAATAATTCATCCCCTCCGAACACTCAGCCACACACACACACACACACACACACACACACACACAGGCACGTACGCACACATCACAAGCCACAGTTTAGAGGGAGAACAAGTGAAAACGCAGCCCTTGTTATAAATAGCATTGTTTGCAGAAGGGAAGGTGGGCTGGCAGGACTCCTACAGAAGAGCGGTCAGATGTGACCACCCCCTGCCGCCACCACCGCCACCTCCCAACCAGTGCTGTCAGCTCAAGGCCCCGGCGGACACACGGCTTAGCCAGGTCCCACACAAACGTGTCCCTCTCCTACCACGGGACCAGGACTGGGAGGAGAGCTACTCCTCGGCATGCTTGTGTATTGTGTGAGATATCCCCCGGATGCGGCCTGAGAAGCCGTGTTGTCAAAGCGGCGTAAATGAAAGTGGATCCTCCCCAGCCGGAGCCCTGCAGTGTCAGCTCCGCTCCTGAGGCGAGAGAGCTGGATTTACAGAGTCTTACAGCATTAGTCGTGTGCGTTACCTATGATATTCTCCACACCTGCCTTCTTACCAATCATTCAGAGACTTAACACTCCGAACACCCTGAGCTGGGCGCAGCAAAACTGTGCTCCAACATGAAAGGCAGATCAAAAAAAAAAAAAAATAACAAGGAGATTTAAATGTGGACCATTTTCCAATGTACACTGTTAAAGAGGGGTGAGCTGCGCAACTTGGGGCCTTCTTGTAATCCCCAAAATAATAAACAAAAGAAGCAACCTCTCTCCACCTCTCTCCATTGAATGAGTTTAACAACATTACCCAATCAACAATGCCAATGTTAATTAATTTGGGAAAAGATCCTATTTTCTATGTATTTATAGGAGGAGAGTGGAACCACTAGAGAGCTTCTCGTAACAATGCACATTTGCTCAACCAATTAACAGAACACTGTTCACAAAAAGAAGGAGCAAATTTGATCAGCGGTACAGACATGGAGGTAAGGGGTTGTAGAAGGTGTTTAAGAGGTGGTAGCAGGGGCCTAGAAAGAGCTGCCCTGGCGTTGAGCTCTTTTGCTCCAGCCACAGGCCCTAACAGTGCTGAGCAATCACCGCCTTCCTTTCGCAAAACCCTGCTAATGAACACAGAACGGGAGGCGACAAATTAAAGTGTTAGAATAATCTCTCCCAATTGTGAGGCTACTGCGGGTAGTAACATGCTCTCTAAGGAGTTACCGAAGAAGAGGGATGGCATTCTTCACTCGAACAATGGGCAAGGAATTAAAACATCATTGTCATTATAATAAGATAAATATTCAAATGGCTGTGGGAAATCCTAGATTTTACTGATAGGTGGGATTGTGTTGTTAAGCCTCGGCCGTGCATAATGTTTTTTTGCGCTATTAGTACGTCTGATATCTTAATCGGGCAGAACAGGCATTTAGAAGGTTTACTTTTTTGATGTGGTGAGCCTCACTGTAATTGTAAGTTGCAATATGTAGGATACTTGTTATTCACAATCCTTTGTTTTATAGGAGACCTCGAATCTCTGCTACATTTTGGAGTTGATACCATTGGTACTTCATCCACAGCACTTTGAACTTTGGCAAAAACACTGATGAATAAACAGATGCATACATTGATTTATAGGGCCTTCCAGGGTGTGGTTATTGGCATGCACCCTCAAACCGTAGGGCAAGGCAATAAATTTATTTTATACAGGTAACAGAAATACATTAGGGGGTGTTGCGGATGCAATTACGGAAAGATTTTTGTTTTTTTTTGCTGTGGATGTGACGAAACCCAGGCCAAGCGTGTCTGAGCACGGAGGGAATGTCTGTCACAGGTTCACCGGGTTTAGGGACGTGAGGCCCAGAGCAGGGAGGATTCACTCCGCACACAGCCCCGGGCAGCTCGTCGGTCACACCTGGCCACCTTTCCCTCGCCACGCCCCGTCCCCGGGGCTTAGCCGCCACGCCGTTCCCCGTGGGCCGAGCGCCGGTCGCCGTGGCGATCTCCCTCAACAGATAAAGTAATTATTTCAAATCTTTTCTGTCAGCTCTCGGGTCCGGCGAGGCCCTCCCCCTCTCCTTCTCCGCGTTATTTGCAGCATCAGCAGAAACGGCTCTCACCGCACAACAGCCCCCCCCCTTCCACCCCACCACCCCACTCCCGCTCTCAACACCCTAGATTCTTTTAATGTGGACTGTATTTACCCCCGTCGAAAGTCCATAAGGAAGAGCTGCTATACGGCGTGCTATAAATAACGAGCAGGAATGTAAAAAGTGAATTGATCTGTCTGGCGTGGGCCCTGCAGTAACGGCGCTGGCTGAGGGCACTGCGAACTCATGCATGGCTGCCAAGTAGCGCAGGCCCAACACACACCAGGCTAATGGGGTTCTGCCATGACACCCAGAAAGACGCTTCCCGATTGCGCTGTACCAACACGGCCGCCCACAGTCACAGCATGGGGCTTGGCCTGGCGTGGTGGAGCTGCACCGGGCCTGCACCAGGAGTCAGAGATGCTTCTCAGCACGTCCTACAAATGAGCCATTTAAGCAGTACCCTTCAACCACTCGCCACCTTGAATATCCATGTGTGGTCATTATAAGCAGATCATGGCTACTCTGAGACAGAAAACGGAATATATACTTGACATTCTATTGTGCTGCATGAGCTGCATTTGTATTTTTTTACTGTGTGTATTTCCCTACAAGCCAAATAAATGAGCAAAATTTGCACAGGCAGCATAAATAAGGCTCCTCATTTGTATTACCTGATTTTAGATGGGAGTAAATTATTCTTAATTGCGGAGCGCTCCGCAAAGCAACAGAGTGGTTGTAAATGATAATGTGTAGATTATATCCAATTAGGCGAAATTGTTCATGTCTTCATTCAACATTTAGGAAATAATCGCAATAAAATGTATCGAAGTGATTTGATTGCTTTAATCAAAGCAATCAATCAAAGAGTTTGCATACACCCGTGGCAGGTTTTAAGCGGAGAAACATATTTGACCGGTAACAACGCCAAATTGCAGGAGATTACTTATTTTCTTAGTGGATGCGTATGTGTTAAGGGGTCTGCTCTTTCCAACAGAAAACGGTTAGTTTTAGAACTCGAAACCCACCCCTAAATATCAGGGTGCATATTAGAGCGCTTACAGCCGTACATTGGAGTGGCTCGTGAAGATACCCAGCCATGCCGAGGAGCTCTAAAGTAAAATGGAAGCTCATAAACAGAGACTTGACTGTATAGACTTTGCATTTTATCTTTGAGCAGTTTCCCCCTCTTTTATAGGCCCGCGCCTTCTCCATCCTCGGTTGCTGGGGGGAGCCGGGTCACAAATCTCGCTGCTATTTCAGTATGTGACATCTTCGCTCGTTTGCGGCTGCTCATTAACAAACAATACTGCTGTGAAATTGGTTTAATGACAAAGTAATAAAATTGCTATTCTGCTCACAGATGGCCTCGGGCACCGCAAGCTCCTGTAAGGGCTTACTGTGGGTGCCAGTATGCATTAAGCTGCTTATTCATGAAAACTGCATCCTTCAGTCCTTTTTCCCTTTCTTTTTTCAACTCCGTACCTGCAAATGAAATAAATTAACCTACTTTTTTTTCCCCTTGTACTCTCCTTCTCCCTCTCTTCCCTCCTTCCAGCTCTTACTGAGAACAAGAATTACCGTCTTAAAATAAAAAGAGAGAGAGGCTCGCCCACGCAAACGTTGCTCCATTTCATTTGAAACACAGAGCTCTTGTTATTAAACAAGCCGCCAATAACATGTAGCCATTGCAGAATTAAAAAAAAAAAAAAAAAAAACAAAGAGCTAAAACGAAACCCTTGTTTCTCAGTTCATCCCGTGTGATGCCTTAGTTCAGGATTCCCAGGTTGTTTGAGGGTAAAAAAGGCATTCGACTTTTGTAAGATTAACAAAGGATGCCAGTTTACGTCGGGAACATTTTTGCGGGCACCTGTTTTTCATAACGAGGCCGATGGTCAGAGAAGTGCCCTGTTTCCATTTGAGAGGGGCCCTCCACAGACTCTGAGCTGTACCGCTGCCAGGCTATGATGAAATAAGCCGATTGCCGTTTGACAGGTGGGTAGGGTCCTGTTAATTGCACTCAGGCATCTTAATACTGCCAATCCTGGGCAAATAAATATACAAAACAAAAAATCAATACAAGAAACACTGACTTTGGCCTGGCACATGTGCTTGCAATTTATTTTATTTTTCTCCGCATATTTGGATGAAAGAGCATTGTACAGTTGTGTACTGTACGAAAGGATCTATGTTTCAACTCACATGTGATTTCAACACCACAATGCATCTGTATTTATTAAGCAATTAGACTTTGCAGAATATCATACTAATTACTAATTACTTATCCAGGGAATGGAAATGGTAGTGGATTATTGTTTTGGCAAAAAAAACAAGACATTTTCCAAGAGAACTGTGTTTGCTATGTATTGCAATGTAATAAGGATGCAGCTCTGGAACAAAAAAAAGGCAGATCAAATGAATTTAGGGGGCCGGGCCGTGGGATCCTATGAGAGAGTAAATGCTGCTAATTAACTGCCAATTAGCGGTCCCTAAATGAGGAGGATCATCCTGCCCATGTTGGCTGGGCCCGGTGCCTTGAAACGCCTGGCCATCACCCTGCGCCGCTTCGGCTGTATATTTAGAAGCCGAGGACACAATGTGGAGGCCACTGGGACTCCCGGGTGGCGGCCAAAAAAAGGCCTGACATTTCCATGTGGGTCAAAGTTAAAGGGATAAACAGCAACTTCAGCGAACAGCAACTATCTGATCAATGCAGGACACTTAGGAGAGGGAGAGAACGAGAGGAACTCAAATGACCTGCATAAAAAATCAGCGCTCTTGGACCAGCAAGAGAATAAAACAATGAAGAAAAAAAACGAGGTCAAGCCAATTTATATTTTTACATTACATTTGGAAAAAATGAGTTATTATTTTGCTTTTCATAAGAGTTCTCAGCGCCAAGTCGGAGGGTCGTTAAAACAAAAAAAAAAGAGCACTGTTACTGTTTGACTAGCTTTCTTGTTGGGGTAGGGAGGAAAATGCAGTTATTAAGTAACAAAGCCAGCCTTTGATTTCCGTGTGACACCACCATAGATGCGTGGCCTCCTTTGCCACTAACAAGATGTTGTTTGTAAACCTAAGGCGCCGCGTGCTTTTCTGCCAAGTCTCATCTAGCGAGGAGAAGGCGAGAGCGTGCTGAGCTGGGCGCTCCGCTGCAGCATGGCTCTGTTGGCAAACTGATAGCACACTTTTTATTGTGAGCCGAACAATGGCAGGGGAGAGCCTGGGAGAATTCCTGCGCGCCTCCGCCTAGGATAGACACGTCACTCGCTGTCACCGGCAACAAAGGAGGTGACAGACAGGCCGGGGACTCTCAGTTTCCGGCCCCCTCGGAGACACGCCCCGGCCCGGGCCCCGCCTTCGCTGCGGGAGGCGTCAGAGGTCCGGGGGAACGGGCACGAGGGGGTGCTGCCGTCGCGGACCTATCGGCCGCTGGCCCCTGTCACGTGACCCCGCCATCTCGCAGGGTGCTAAGGTCGCCCGATCTGCCTCTATATCTTAATAAGTCACCTATTGTATTCCTTTCTCCCTGCTAATTAGTTGCTCTATCCTTTCGTTCCTTGAAAGAGCTGGTGGGGGGGGTGGGGGTGGGGGGGGGGGCATGTAAAAATAGAAAGTGGCTCTCTGTCGCTTTATTATTAGCGATATGCTGATATTGTGGTTAGTGTGGCTGTGGCATGGGAGTTTGCTGAATGCCTGTGTACGGGATGAAGGAATAATGAGTGGCGATTTCCTTCCCTTTCAGACGCCATTCCTCTCTTCAGTAGTCTGTCATCGGGCTCATCTTTCAGGCTGTGCAACGGCCCCTGCGCCAGGGCAGGGGGGGAGGGCCATGGGGGGGGTGCGTGAGGGGGGTAAATAATCACAGGACAGCGTGTTTGTGCTGGTGAGCGGGTGGCGCGTCTCGCTGTGCCTGATGCCGACACTTGAAAGGACCCGGTCAGGGACCATTTAGCCTAGACCGATAGAATAACACAGGGGGGCTAGAAAATGACAACTGCAGCTGGATCCGCCAGGCTCTACCTGAGCCAAGAGCCGGCGTTCCCAGAGGGGACCGCGGCCACTCTCCCGGCCTCATCCGCTCCTAGTCGGGAGCGCAGGCACCTCAGCGAGCCGGCAAACCCAACAAGCACCGTAACAGAGAACGGTTCACATATAGTCCAGGTTTGAACTGTGCCTGATATCACGACCTTGCTCTTCAGACTTATCCTCAAACTTATCCTCAACTCATCCTCCCAATTAAAAAACTAAGAAAAACTAACCTCAGAGGCTGGATCACGGCAGCAGTCACAGTCCATAACTGAAAGGACTGAGTGGATATAGTGTCTTTACCTTGGTAATTATACACACACAGCCTGGTGTTACTGTTTGAGGAGGAATTCATCTTCCCAGCCGCCGCTAATCGCCACAGCGAGACTGTGTACTCTAACCCCCCTTCTGTTCTCCGGGCGGGCTGATGGCAAACACTTCCTGTCTCCACGAAAAGGCCCATTGCAGGATCCACCGCATGCACGCTCCACCAGGTGAAGGCGCAGGTAGGCGCGCGTGGGGGAGGGGGGGAGCGTTTGGCCGCGCGGGGCGAGAGATCCTCGCGCTATCCTCTGACACGCACACAGAGCGCCCTTGTGCCCCTCGTCCAGCCACGATTGTGCCTCCAGACAAAGCGGTGATTCAGCACATCCTCCCCGAGGCGGGCTGGAAACTGAAGACGGCGGCCTGTCCTCTCTCCCTCCCTCTCTCTCTCTCTCTCTCTCTCTCTCTCTCCCTCTCTCTCTCGCCGTCGCGGGCCCAGCCGAATCAAAGGGAAGCGGCGCACAATGCCTCCGTAAGGGCTGGAATTTGGGTCCTTTTTTTTCCGGCCTATCAACAGGAATTTCATATCACGGGGTCTGTCATATCCCCCCGGCTGAGGAGCGGACTGTCCAAACCCCCCCCGCCCCCCCCGGCCCTAGAGAAGAAGACACCGGGAGAAAGGGGGCCCACTCAAACAATGGAACATTTAACTCCCTGTCCCGCTTGGTAAAGCTGAGCATCCTGTCTCCGTCTCGTCTTTCCAACACCGTATAACACCCAATAACACGCTCCCGCCGCACAATACCCCCTGTCCATTAGCCCCAAAACACCGAGTCCCCCTAACCTTCCTCCTTTTAGCTCCGCTCACCGAGAGCCATATTTCCACCCCGCTAATGTCCCGTAACGCGTGGAAGCGGCCGTCCCCCTCGCCAACTCCCTCCGCTGTGGCACCAGCGGGATGCTTCCCGCCGAGAGATTTTTTCAGGCTCTTTAACAGATACACCAGCATTTCAGGATTGGCTCAGATTTCACGGCCCTGAATTGAGACTCTCTTATTTCTCTCAGGTTAGCAGTTTATTTCTGCATTAATCACCATGACAGAGGCAAGGCAACTCAATTTTATGCTCCTGTAGGTAAGGTGCATCGTGTCCTGAGCGGCGCGAGGCATGAAACAGGCAGCAGGGCTAATCTTTGGTTACTGGTGTAATTGAAATGCTATCCACACTGTAGGGTGCATTAAAGTCAGATAACGGCAGTTCCTGTGGCCAATTTAAGTAGCTTGACTTGCCTGGAAAAAAAAAAAATTGCCTGACAGATAAGGCAGACAAACCGGCTAATTCTCCAGGCATGTCTCTCATTGTGATCCGGGAAAAATGAGAAAAAAAATGAATCACAGAACCAAAAAATCAATTGACCCTCGGGTAGCTCATCAGCCTGTGAGTCTGATAAACCTAAAAGCTTCGTTAATGTCTGCCTGCCTGTATCCCACAGATAGAGCACTTTGTAAATGAACCTGCTTTGATAAATATATTAAGGAAAGCTGCGAATAAAAGGCAGAGACTTCTCATTTGTAAATAGAACCTCCGCTACATGGAATTAGAATGATAAAATGGGGTTCCATGTAATTAAGTTTGTATAAGACCTGAAATCCGTGCAAATACCTTCCCGGAATTTTGAAAGGAAGCTGTCAGTTCAATTAATCTGAACATCACCCCGAGAATGTACTGAACAAAATTAAGCCGAAGATAAAACCTGGGCCAGTATTTTGATAAGTAATTCCTGTATCATTTCTTTGCTTCTGTGATCATTTTATTTAATCCACCACCCCCAGTTATGTGCTAAGCCATCTACAAAGAGACTGCTGGCCAGGCCACCGAAGCCTTAATCCACCATATAGCATGTGTAAAAAAGGGGGGGTGTGTGTGGTGGTGGTAGTGATGGTTGAGGGGGGGCGTAGATCTTCCTTTTTTCCTTAAATATATCAAAGTGAATAAATGTATATCAAACAGCAGAGAGCAGTGACTTACTGCTAAACACTTCCCTGATAAAATGGTTACATCCTGATAGCTTACATCCACCGCTCCGATATCCACAGAAAAAAAGGGGGGGGGGGTAAATAAATCGTTTTCACACATTATAAGCATTAAACGTCTCGGCTGCCGGGAAGAGGGAGGTGAAGCTTTTTAAAAATGAAAGGCAATTCGATCCTGGCGACCGCGATACAGACTTCAAACTTGACTCACCAGTTGTTTACTTGTAGGATGGTGAGGCCTGTGTCTTGGGCTAGCTGTTTTTTCTGTTCTTCAGACGGGTACGGGTGCTGCAAAAGAGAACGAAAACAGAGGGGGAGATGCGTTAGCGCTTTTGCTATTTGATTTTTGCGTCTGTTACCGGTCAGCGGCAAAGTAAGCGGGACAAGCCGTCTCACAATCCTCATGTTGCATGCCCTTGTCTGTAAGTCCATTCTCTGACTGCTGCAACGTGTCTCCTAGTGGCCACCCCCCCTCCAACCCGTGTAGAGGCCTGTCAACCCCTAAGGCCATCAGGTCCAAAGC
Source organism: Megalops cyprinoides (assembly GCF_013368585.1). Classification (NCBI taxonomy): domain Eukaryota; kingdom Metazoa; phylum Chordata; class Actinopteri; order Elopiformes; family Megalopidae; genus Megalops; species Megalops cyprinoides. The sequence goes on from NC_050594.1 coordinate 22,376,521, forward strand.
CGGGTTTGTCAAAACCGCCAAAGTGAGAAGCTGAAACACAACACGGCACAGCTTCAAATCCTGCAACACGAGAGGGATAAACTCTCCTTATTTTTCCCTCCACACAACACTCCGTTTCCTTTACAGCGGCGGGGAGAGGGAGCGAGTGCAGATGCACCCGTTCAACATATTCATCTGTCAGAACACGATGAGGGAACACACGTGCACAGGTCTTTCTGTCCCTCCTGGTATCATTTAACATACAGCTGGGGGTAAAAAAAGGGGAAAAGCAAAGTAACAGATCCTTTGGAAAAGGTCTCCGATTGCCAGAAGATCTACCTGAAAATGCAATTCCGCAGCCAGAGATGCGATGATACTATTTGTGTCAGCTCCAATATGCCAGACATGACATGATATAAATGGCAGTCCTTTAGCCGGGCTTTGGACTCTTTTTTCTTTCCTGCCATGAAGCATGACAAAACAACGGTGATCACTGATGACAGACGTCTTAAAGAGCCAGATTAGGAGTCTCCGCGCGCCACAAATGAAACAAACGAGACGGTGTATTTTATCCGGCGGCACGACACACGCGGCTGTGTTTCGGGGGGACCGGCCTAATCCGGCTCCTTTTTTTTGGGCCAGATCAGAATCCGTCAGCACGCCATTCGCGGGCCCCGCCTTTGTTTGCAACTTTTCTATCATCTCCCAAATCTCACCAATGTGACAGGAGCAAAATACAACATAAACCATGTCTTACTTCAGTTGTGCCATGGGCACGTTTGTCTTGGAAATGTTTTAGCAAAAAATATATATGTAAATGTATGATGTAGTAAAAGTACATATATGTCAATGGAAATATACACAATTATATTTTTTCATTGCTTTAAAAAATGAATTAAAGAAGATTATGTTATCAGGATAGGTAAGAGGGACCAGTGTAATAGGACATTTTCAGGGAATGCTATGTCTCAGGGTCCATTTTAATTAAAGGTCAGAAAAAAACATTTGAGGAATGCATTCAATTAATAAGAAAATAACCCTCAGATTGGACAAATAATGAGAGCAGGCTGCAGAGGAGGATTAATCAGATTTGTAGTTGTGTGTGCAGTGGCTTTTAATATGCTAAAATTAACAAAGAAAGATGATAACGCTTAAATAGAAATACATTTTTTGATTGCTAGGTGCTGACATTTCTTTGGCTGAGGGAAATGGGCCTTTCTCTGTGAAAGTGTGTGTGTGTGTGTGTGTGTGTGTGTCTGTGCGTATGTGTACGGTTTTGTGTGTGTGTGCGTGTGTGTGTGTGTTTTCTTTTTCCCCTTTTATCCTTGGACAACAACACGTAATACGAGCAGACTCTTTCCTCTCCTCTGCCTGCTCTTGGCTTCCTCAGATTTTGCACATTAGTAATGACCTCTGCCTTACTATAAAAAACACTAATAATTTTCGGCAGAGGAGAGAGAGAGAGAGAGAGAGAGAGAGAGAGAGAGAAAGAGAGAGAGAGAGAGGAGCAGGGCTGGATTGGAAATGGGAGTTAGTAATTTACATTGTATTAAGGCTTCCTCGGCGACTCAGGCCTACTCCTGGTCATCAATCCTCCACTGTCAGCCTGTGCAGTGTAGCACGGTGATAAATACACCGACCGACGGCACGACTCGTCCACTAGCCACATAATGAATGGTTTGAACAAACAAGAAAGATGTCTCATCAAGGAGAGTGGGGACTTTAAAACCCTGGAAAAGCCTTGGGTAAGGAAATTTTCCCTGACCACGGACACGACAAAAAAAAAAAAAAAATCTTATTTCTTTCCACGGCCTTTCATCAGCTCCCCCACTGTCAATTACGGTAAACACGTGCTTGCTCCTCACCTCATCTCTCTCCCACTCTTTCTCACTCCTTCCCTCTTTCCAAGAGAAGCAGCTGTGTGCTGATGGCTCCTCTAACCACTAGCTCTAAAAATACCGCTGCACAAAACAGAGGTTGGTGCAGTAGCAAACTAAAACTATGTACAATACAGTATACACAAAACACAGAGAACCAGAACAGCTGGGTGGCATGGTGGATGGAGAACTGATTCTAGTGCTGGAAGGTGTCTGTAATGGCCACCAGCAAGGTACTGTTCTCAGCTTCAACTAAAATATTCAGTTGTATAAACAGTTAATGTGTGGAAACAATATGCTGTCAGCTTGGTGGCTGCTTATCTAATGATTCCCTGAAACATGCAGAGCATGTTCCCTTGATTAGAAAAAATAAAACATACACAAAAGATACAATCGAAAACCTCCATATATGCTTCCAATTGTATCAATGGACAGCATTTAAAAAGCCCAGTCAAATATCATGAAGCCTGACTGACCGCAAAATGTAAAGCAGTCCATAAATAATTAGGCAGAGAAATGAGCAGGTTTTTTTTCCCTTTTTTATTGCCGAGGCTAGCGCTTGGCTTGGATCGAAAAGCTCTGTTAATTACAAGGAAACCTATTAATGGCGCAAGTGTACAATATCCAGCTAGGATGCCTCCATCTTATTTTTAATATCTCTACCCTACAATAATAGCATACACGCACACGCACACACACACACACACACACACACAGAGGCTGTGGAGGCTCTGCACAGAAAGAGTAAGGTGTATTGGCTGTTAAAGGTCCACGCGGGGCGTGCTTTGTCCCCCTGCATGTGTGTGCTCACACTGCTGGCTAAATTACAGGGTGTAATGCTCTCTCCCGCTCTCCGCCACTGTGTGTAATAGCACCCGCAGCAGCTGAACTTTGCAGGCCGAGCCCCGGCACTGCGGCACGGGGGCCCGATGATGATGATGGATGACTTCATCAGCGCTGAGCCAGGCTGCAATGAATTAAAGACGCGGGTCACGGGGGTGAGATGTCCTGCAAACCCATTCCATGCTAATGAAGTCTGGGGAAATTGCAGGGCTCGGGCTGGCCACTCCTCGCACGGTGGCAGACAACGGCTTCTGTTTTTATTTTCCTTTATGCTCGCGAAGGCTTGTTCTATAGAAAAGGTTACCATGCTTCTCCTTCCCTTTATTTTCTCCATGTTTATTAAAGCGATAAATCTTTTTTTTTTTAAGATCTTACATTTAATAAAGGGACCACTTAGCAATCCATGGAGATAATTCTTTAAATATTAAATAACCCCTTTGTCAGTTTCGCCTGTTTTGAAGCTAATGGGATTCCATGGTGCCTTATTGCAACCTTCAGCTGAAAACATATTTGCGAGTTTCTCTAATATTGTCCCATTTGCCTCAATGCATTATTTAATTATATTATTTAATATATTTTTCAAATTGATTGCAATCTTATTTGTTTTTAATCCCAGTGACTATTTGGTGATAATAATATTCACAGTCCTAACAAAAATAATCAAATATAGGCATGACATTTTAATATGTATTCTGTATACAGAGGAGTAAGATTGGCATATTATAAATAAAAATATGTTATTGTTAATATTATTACGTTTTATTACAAATGACATTCAAACCGAGCATATGGTGGAATCTTTTTCAAATGAAAAATATGTCAGAAAATATACATATCCAATTTGACAACTGGAATTTATTGTCCATAAAATTTTGTTAAATAAGGTATAAAATGATTAACATTATAAATTAATTTCAGGAAACAGAAGTCCTCTGATATTTACTCTAATTGTAAAATACACACCATACATTGCTAATGTGAGTCTGCACATTATCACCAATGAACTTCAAAACCCTAGAAAAGAATATGCTATGTACAGGAATCAGTGCTGTTATTAAATGAGTTTTACTACCAAGATTTGCATTGAGTGAATTATCTACAAAAATATGTTAGGAAATTGATAAAGCTAGAAAGGGAAGTTGTGGTGTTAAGAATTTGCCTGGTCTTTCTGTCTCCCTCTCCTTTGCTCTCTTTGTGTGTTTTTGGGTGGGTGGACGGGGGGGTCTGTTTTGTGTTTGTTTTATTTTCCGAAGCCTGAGCTCTCATTGCTTCCTGACAACAGGGAGAAAACAGGCAAGAATGCCACATGACTCACTCTCCCAGTCCAACTGCCTTAGACCACTCTCCAACACAAAACACACACACAACACACACACACACACACACACACACATACACTCAGACACAGACACAGTCACACACATGCATGCAGACACATACTCACACACACACCAACAGACACAGACATACTCACACACGGAGGCACACATGCACACAGACACAGACACTCACTCACGCACACACACACACTCACTCACACACACACACACACACACACACACACACACACACATCCAGCAGCTAGGCGAATGCCGCAAATAACTTAGCTTACAGCCCTGCCTCTCCAGGTTCTGATGGACTACAGAGCAACAATTACAGCAGTGGGTCATGGACGGCCCCTGCGCTTGTGTCTTCAGAAATAAAACAGTTATCATTTCATACACTTCAAAGGCCTGTTCCAGACCCGGCAGCGATGCACTGCTATTGTGCGCAGGGGCTCCCTGCTTGAATTCAGAGCTGCCCCCTCAACAATAGCTGGCTCCACTCCTGCTCGCTCTTGGCTTCGGTCCAGTTGCCTGTTTGCTTTACACCATTAATTTATGTTCACTGAGATGGTGCAAGGTTCTAGAGCAACTTTGGCTATCAATTCGCCTGCCAAGCAAACTGTTGCCTGCGAAAGGGGAGGAATCGGGCCCCCGGAGGATCCCCAGAACACAGCTCATAACAGTAAACATCCATAAGGCTAAAAAGCAATCATCTCCACTGTCCCTGTGCCAGGCGCACACGTACACCATTCACTCGGGGAAACAGCCACAATCGCCAAAAAAAAAAAAAAGACCCATAAGAGGACGGCCATCGAAAAAGAGAGGCATATTCCGCTCAGCATCCTGTACCCCTTTGTCTGTCCCACGTGCACCATGGGAATGTGCCACATCTCTGGCAGTGCATGCTGGGACTGTGATGGACTCTTCTGGACCTCTGCCGGCACCGATGTTCTCCCCTTTCGGGACCTCGGGGATTGCACAGCGGAGTCTTGTTTCCCTCGAGACTTCTTTTCACCAGTCAAAAAGGCTTTCCATACCCCTACAGTCAACTGGCTACCCTGCCTCTGATCTGCATAGCCAAGAGGGGAAACATGGCTTAGCTCAATACTACCTTAATTTTACCATTACACAATGGAACGCCGATTACTGTGTGCTCAAACATGTGAAACATGGATGAATTAGACATGGTGCATTCAAGTCTGGCTCTTTGGCCAGGAAGCAAAAAACCAGGAGCAGAAGGATTTAAACACATATGGCAGTGGATTAAAGAATGCGTCAAATCAACTTCTGGTTGAAAAGCTCCAGCAGTTTGGCTTGTGTTGGTGGCGTCAACACTGCAGCCTTACTTTACTCTTTCTTCTTGTTTTATTCAATTAAAACATCTTTGCCAGCTCCACACAGTAGCTACCTGATCTTGGCTGGGCTGAACTAAGGGTTTAAGAGTGCCCTCATGTTAGAACTCCATACAGGGTGCTGTTGCCTCTCAACTTGATCCATGGCAGAGGGGGCTACACCTGAGCCTACAGCTCACCAAAAATGCAAGCCCAGACACTACCCTTTCGCAATGGTGCCAGATAAGGACCTCAGTCCTGTGTTGGCGGTGCACAAGAAAAAAGGGAGGCGGCAAGGGCCTTGTCTTTTTTAAGGGACAAAAGCTCTCGCTCTCGTGGGCCCGGGTGCAGATGTCGCCCGCAGCCATAAGGATGAAGCCGTTTAATCTTCAGATCAAGTTCGGGGCTACCCTTTCCAGCACGCCGGCTCACCGCTTTCAAGGGAAGGAATCTGATCTCCGCGTCCTTGCGAGGGGCCGAGTCTCTCCCATCCACGGGGCCCGCCGGCATTCTGCCCCATGCTGAACGCCATTCGTTACAAACCCAGTCCGTTTCGGCTTCCCCTTTTCTTCAGACAAAAAAAGTTTCCACACTACGTTTAGCCCGGGTCTGGCTGGGTTGGAATGCAGCCTTGCTTCTCTCAGTCGATGCTCTTGCTTTGTTGTCCTGACAGGTTGTCCTGCAGCTTTTTGAGCTGCCACATGCACTGGCGGGATCAAAGATGGCGGTCGCGGACATCGTGTGGCATTCCTTGTGCTGAGAGCTACATCGTCTACTTAAATGTTCCAATCTGACAGAACACTACCCAGCTATGATGCAACACTCTCTAGCTGCTACGCAGCCTGAGCTTTTGCTGTGGGCCAGTCCTTGTTGCTCCCACTCACAGCCACAACTCAACCTGTGGCGTTATTCTCAGTGAGGTGAGGAGAGCCCAGTTGCTATCAGCCCAGGGCCACGCCACACAGAGGGGTTAACCCTCCCCGTACACAGAGATCCCATGCCCTGCCACTTGTCACTATTGCCCGCCATAAAACCATCAGGAGCACACACCAGAACACAAACTGCCCCCGTCCACTGGATAAGCATCAACACCAATTTAATGGCCTGTGCACACATTGTAAAGCAGTGAAACTCCAACCGGACGAATGGGATAAATCAAACATGGGCTGAGGCCAGGGGGGAGAGAGCCAATTAGGGTCTGCTGCTGCTGGGTCCTCACATGGCATTGGCCTGGCCCAACCGGACTCACACTGGACCAAAACCAGCAGTGCAGACCACAGGCTCAACTGTAGTGGACCGCATAAAAATGGCCAACTTGGCGAAGATTTTGCTATGTATGACAAAATATTACTACTTTTATAACAGATGAGAGCCACATATATCCTGCTTCTCTCTCTCTCTCTCTTTTTCTCTCAAGAGAAAGTATCCACATAGCTTCACAGGAGACACACACACAAATACACAGTCTGTCTCACACATATACAGACACAGTAATACACACACACACTGCAGAAATGGGAATCTCAGCTGCAGAACGGTGACGTTTTACTTGACGGTTCTATTCTGTGGCTGAAATGAGTCGATCAGTCTAGCCGGGATTCACGGGCAGCAGACCCCAGACCTCACATCGCAGGCATGTTAGTCCATTAGGCATCTAACTACCTCTGAACAATTCCTCTGCATTATCTCTCCCCCCCCCCCCCCCCCCCTTCTCCCTAGGGCACAAACTTCCCCTCCGCTGTACTTTTAATATATTTGGTCTGCATGAAACGGATCGAGTTATTACATGCCAGCAGATCAGGTTGGACAGGAATCTCCTGGCTCCTCCGCGAAACAACTCATAAAGCCAAGAACAACAGGTCAGCTAATGTGAAAACAGCTGCGCGTTTTTAGGCCTCCACTCCAAGTCTCGGCTAAAAGCACTCTAATACCCAACATAAGCAATGAGGGCATTCCTGAATTGCAATTTCCATTGTGTCCTCCAGAGCAGCTTCATTGAAGGATCTCACGTGGAAGGGGGAGACTGATCTTGAGCAATCTGACAGGTTCATTTGTGAAGAGAAGGCACTTTCATTTGTTCGCAGCAAAACAAGGTACCGAAAGTACCACTTGGCAGCTTACTTTTTTAATAGGAGTGTTCCGTAAGTGTAGTTGAAAACAGTCTTTTTTTTTTTTTTTTTGCTAGAGATGTCAGGAACAACAAGCATCTCGAGGAACAATGGCTTCTTACAGGACGCAAAAACCAGCTGTGATTCTGATAGAAACCCTTGAGGCAATTCTGTAATGTCAAGGCTATTTTGAAGTGTAATGTCAATTTTGTAATGTCAATTTTTAATGTCAAAATTAAAGCCAACAAACCACCACAGCAACAAAAGCCATTAAAGAGAGTAGAGCTGCCCTGAACAGCTGCAGGGGTCATTGCCTGGTTGTTAATGGCACTAAATGTGTAGAAGTCAACCATGTCACCTATTTAGCAATTTTTCAAGTGGAGTGAACACCGCTGGATATGAGCACTGCCCACTAAAGGAAGCGCTAACCTTCTGAGAGAGCCGAGACATTGGTTAATGCTTATTTTCTTCATGTTTATTTATCAAAGATTACAGTGAAAATGGTAAGCAATGCAACAGGCCAAGCCTCGGTCTCTCAACATCTAGCACTGTCTGTTGCTCTTGGGAATACCACAGTGTGTCTTTCTTTCTAAAACGCATCTTCAGAGAAATTCCACACACTAGTGCATACAAGTCAAGAATATTTCTGGTCACTCGCAAATGCCCTAGCAGTATATTGCTGTAAACTGACAAGTGACTGGAGGACCTGCAGATTCTTCATGTTCCAGAGACAAGTTGTGAGGAGAGTTAAAATGCCTTTATGATGTGTAAAATTGGGGAGGGGAGGGCTTTCAGAGAGGCCATCCTTAAGTGCATTCTATTCTCATTTCTCCACAGTGCTGTTATTGGCTTTCAATCCTGCCCCTCAGCAAGGAACCCTCAGAGCCCTGGTGACCCCTGACCTACCTGCCCTGCATTGCTATTGGCTCTTAGGTTGTTGCTGGCTTTATCTACTTACAAAAGCAGGCAGGAAGTGGTAGCAAGCCCAACAGCCCCATGGGAAAATAGCCATCAGTGAGCTCAACTTACTGCGATTATATGAAGGGGGGAAAAAAATCAGAAACACGGCTGACCTTTTCGTGCTGATCGTTTTCTTAACTAATGAAACGCATAGCCTGGAAGTCCAAAACATCCCTGTCTCTGCTGACCTGGGGCGCCGCGCCTGTTATTGGGAATCGGGAAGATTAGTGAGGGAGCGCGCCGGGCTGGACGCCCTGCTATGGATTGGACTGCTGGATCTTTACACCAGCTCTGTCCTCCAATGCTGCATCTACCAGAGGCCTCTGGAGCACATTAAGCCATTATATCTGAGACATTTTTTATCACAAAAGTCTTTTAATTAATGATAATTTATATACCTTTCCATTAGCGAGGTTAATGAACTTTTTAGCTCTAACTCCTATCTAAGATTTTCATTACCGCAAGCGTTTTTTCCCGTGCTGCCTCTCGCCTTGTCCACTGCTACCGCGGAGGGCTGCAGTGTGGTGTTATCCTGCCTCACGGGCTCTGAGAGAAAGCTGAGCTTTTCGGGGTATCCTCTTAGAGACTAAACCAGCCACTGCCTGCAGACAAGAAACAACATGCGCCATACATCGGCCTTATAAACAGGGGCGCAGGAGGACTAAAACAAACTCAAAGTGCAGAGGAAGGTCATTAACCTTTCAGACTAAAGTGAGGCCTGATGGCTGCCGAGCTCAGAGCCCGCTGACAAGCGCCTGTGTTCTTTTCAACAGCTCATCGAGCCCCCCGTCTCAAGAATGTAACACAACCGCAAGCCGAGGTAACCGAAGGTCCTTCCCGCTTGCATCGCTCCGAGTGAAGCCGACTGGAGGTGTAAAAGACAGCTGTTGTTTTTTTTCTTCTAAATTCCCCTGCTCCCCCCTTTTCCCTTCTCCCCACCCATGGAACTGACGTTGGAATAATTAATGATGCAGCCAAGCCGGGGAGGGTGGACTTTGACCAGCGGGCCAGGCGGCTGCGTTTCAGGCAGGCCCCTGGAGCGAGGCAGCCCCCGCTAATACACAATGTCCTCTATTCTTCCCGCGGAGGAGACACAGAGCACCTCAGTCAAGAGTCTCATCCCTAAACTCTTAACCCGGGCTTTTAATGGAGCGTCTCCACACTGACTTCTGAAGAACCGCTGCAACCTGTACACCCCCTCCTGCCCAACCCCCATCCCTTCTTTTTCTCTCCCCCCCACTCCTCTTCTGTGCATCATTTTGCCTCTCTGCTCCATGCAAAACAGTATGTTATTTTATTATTTATTTTTGGCTCTCCTGATGGCTTAGACTTGGGGGCCTGACCTATGCAGTGATTGATGGTAATGTCTCAGGAAGTAATTTTCCTGACAGCGCCCTCCCGCCTTTCAGCACGGCTACAGAAGAGCTGAGCGCAATTATGGCCAACTTTAAACTCTGTTTTCTACACAGGTCCTTATAGGCAGAAAGGCCCGCAGCGGCATAAAGTGCAGGCGGCACACACTGTCGACGCTACGCAACACAGACATACAACCTGGAGTTGTGGAACACTTCTGAGAAGGATGCCAGGAGAGGAGGGAGTCGGGGGGAATTGTGGGAAAACTAACAATGGACATCTTGAAACGAATCTGAAGATCGCTCTAATTCTGGGGCGCTTCAGATCATTTTCTGTGATTCCATTACTGTCAATGGTTGCAGGGTCTATTATGCCAATTACAACGCAGTTCTAATGTTAGGAATGCTACGTCGCGGAATTGCTAACATCTGTAAGGCATGTTCCATGTGTTGGAGGGTTGCCTTTGCTTAAACACACATCTTTTACAGTTGCTGCTGCCTTCTCGACAGTGCACTCCACATTTATTTACTTAATTCTACTCAAACTGTGCCGAAAAGAGATCCCTCTCTGTTTGAACCCAAATAACTTAAAATGATCCGTGAAAGCTCGCCTTCCTCTTTCCGTAGACTTCATTCCTCTTTAATATCTGCGCGGAAAAGAGCGGAAAAAAATCGTCAAGATAATCAATGGAATAGGCACAGAAGCCTCTTAATCTACAGAGGGATTCCGTGCTGGATATATACTCATACACATGCAAATGTGGGAATGAGAGCACACGTGTATCTGCCTGGATGGGTTACTTAATGACACAGACAGCTTACCTGTGCTTTTCTCTATTATGAAAATAACTCTACTTATATGTTTGAGAGGATACTTACAGAGGTAAGGAATATACAGACAGCAAAACTTCCACCACATAGCAGAACTAAGCTATCCCAAACAAGCTTCACAGTGAAAACACCAGACCTGGGACCATGCGACCACCACCAAAGTGTGTCTGGGGACTCAAACAAGAATTTATTTCAAATGGTAATGTGTGGCAATGAAAAAAAAACAGACACAAAGAGAGGTGTACAAGAGGAGAGAAAAAGAGAGAAAGAGGGAGATAAAGCCACCTGAAGAACAGGTAGCGATCTTTGTTTTTGTCAGGGGGACTGTATGGAGTGACCCTTCGGTCAGGGTGCCCTGTAACTGGAGCTGACCGGCGGCTCTCTGAGCCCTTCTTTCAATGTGCTAAACAGCCACCTGAAGACAGGATTAGCCATTGTGACCGTTCCCCAAAGGTAACAAAGATACACCTCAAACTCCAGGGAGTGAAATACATACTCCCACTTTACATCATGTACTGAAGATGGAACAGCAGTGGAGGGGCTGGGGGGGGGGGGGTAAGATGGGGTTGGGAGGAGGAGGGGGGGTGGATTGGGGATGGGTGGGCGGACTGGGGACAAGAAGGAGAAGAACGAGACCAGTAAGAAGATGATCACAGGTATTAGCCATGCCAAAGTTTCCAACAGCAAATAAAAAGCATGCATAAGAGGATTCTGGGGGATGGAGCGACGCTGAGCCCTGGAGGGCACAGATTTGTGTCTTTATGTAAATCAGCGCCTGTCACTGCACGCATGATTCACTGCTATGAGTGTACTCTTCTGTGACGAATGGGCCCTGCTTAATTTGGCAGTGATTATGCGGGTTGCTGGCCCTCTAAACCCCTTTGAACTTGTAATTGCCGCTGGTTTAAATAATGAACATTAAGGGGGATTCAGAAAAGTGTGGATAATTACAGGTTTTTCTCCCTTTTCTTCTACTCTCAATCCTGGAGAAGAAGAGGAAGAGGAGGAGGAAGAGAGATGAGTGGGGCTTCTTGGGTATGCAAGCAAACCCTATGGCGCCACAGTCCTTTATCTAAATAATTGTACAAGTTCGGTTTATGAGGTTAAGAAAAGGGGGTTTTTGTACAAGCCAGCCCTTGGGATGGAAGAACCAGGAGCTTGCCAATCAATATTCACACAGATCCACATCTGTAGCCAGGGCCTGCTCCACTTAATATTTTGATTCACTTTTTTTTCTTTGACTCTTTTCTGCCTCATTCTTCTTCTTCTTGTCTATTCTAGATGCGAGGTTCTCCCTCATATACCCCAGAAGTGTGGTGTTTTCTTGAGGAAACTCCACACTGGAGCAACACATCATCAACGATGACGTCTGCATGTTTCAGATGTCACGTGACCTCTTGTCGGTGCAAAAGTGGCAGAGAGGAAACCACAACAAATTAGGCAGCCTCGTTTCCCTCCTAACGTATACACGCGGTTACGAAATCAGCTGACAAGGCAAGGCTTCACACTTCGGGAAAAGAAAGGGAAGAAAGGAACAGCGGAGCGAGGCCGGGCTCAGACGAAAGGCAGACCTGGCTTTACTTTATTGGGAACCCACTGAGAAGTTTTCAAGTCGAGAAAAAAAAGGAAGATAACAAAAGCGGGTGGAAGGAAAAATAAATCACACAACAAAATGGCAGAACTGAGATTTAGTGCAGTCAGGGTCCCATGACAAAGCAAACAGAGAAAGTGGGTCTGTTTTTGATTTCTGCTCTGTTTTTTTCCCCCCCGTTTGCTACTTCCATGTTTGCACTGTTTCTTTTCCCCCTGCATTTCCCTTCTCCTGGTGTGAGATGAATATCAAAGGGGCCTGGGCTGTTTGTAAGCCTCCAGCACATAGCGCCATCTCAATGGGACGGTCTCAGATCCCTGCGTCACCACGCGCCAGCCTATGATTAATGGCGAGTCGTATCGACGGCCTGTCGGGGTCTCTTCCCAGAACCCCCTCTGGCTCAGCAGAGGGGATGGCGGGGGGAAAGAGGGAAGGAGGGAGGGGAGGGAAAGGGGCAAGGGGGGGGGGGCAGACAGAGGGAAGGAGAGACAGAGGGAAGCACTTCCAAGAGGATTTTAAAACTCTACCCACTAAACATTCAGCCACGGCGAAAATAACCACATAAAACGTGGAGGGAAAAACCAGCAGCGGCCTACAGTCCCGTGCCAGCTCCTACTTTTCCACAACAGCGCTTATCATCCGCTGCTTTGCGGTCCGTTACATCATCCTGGTGTCAGAGGCGGAGAGCCAGGTCTATTCTTAGTTAATGGATCAATATTATTACTGCAGAGTTGGGGGGGCCTGGTTATGCATAAGGCCAGTGCTGGTGAGGCGTGAGGGCTCAAAGGAGTCTCCAGTGCTAGCTCCAGTTTATAAATCCTGCTCCGCTACACAGGCCCTCTCTGTTTGTCTTTTATGCAGGTCATGGGAGGTGCAGTCACCTCTGCGGGCAGCGGGGCTCGGGGCTTCCGTTAGCTCCCTTTGCTCTGCTACTTTTCGACAGAACAAGCCCCCAGACGATAAAAGTCATCTGACTGTGTTTCCCTCCCCCCTCTTCATCTCAACAAGAGCGTGGACACGGGCGGTGGGCGACTGTCCTATGGGTAAATGTAGGCCCTGATGGATTGTAATTAAATATTTTCAGGGTGTTCTTGTCTGTCAACTCGGCAGTAGAGTGACAAAACGAAGTCAGAGTTTTACATTAGCCAATTGCTTCCTAATGGTGCCGAACACCTTGTGTAGATCCTGTCACAATGCGCTAATCTTTTATTGCCTCACTGAAAGCGTTAAAATGCACACATTAGGCACGGACAAACTGTGGGACAGACAAAATGGTGGGAAGTGCTACAGCTTCAGCTACTTGCAACATTGCAGGTGCTGGAACACTAATCTAAACACCACTAAATACTGTTAGACTCAAAGCATACAATAGGACAGCACACTGAAACAGCTTCCCATGCTACACATACACGGTTCCAAAACACTCTGAAATGGAAAAAAATGCAAAAAAAAAATTTTAAAAATCAACAGAAATGCCAAAAGTCCTTCTATGCCATTCATCACCCCTACACTTAAGAGTGTTTCAGCTGTGCTGTACTTCATTCCTACTAGTGCCACAGTAGATACACCCTTTGAAGTGGAACTATGACAGATCTGGATTAAGAGACAAAGTGAAAAGGACTGATGTTGGGCATGAAACAATTCGAGGCTATTACGTTCTAATGCCACAATAAATCTTTGGAACTGCTTCAGACTTAGGGCTCGCGTATTGTAAACAAGGCTTTGTCAATCACCTTCCCCCCAACATCCATACACCTTCGGGAATTAGACAGAACTGTAAAGGATTTGACATGAAAAGAGAGGTGATGTGGCTTGTCATATAATTATATAGCCCACAAGAAAAGGAGAGTTAGTGGATACGGGCTTCTACACTTTCATTTTTTTTTCATGTACAGACTTTCCCCTGTTAGGACCAAGGAGACAACCGTGCTAAGGCAAATATTAGTATACATGATTAGCCATGTCTTTTCTAATTTTATATAATTTTATTTTTTCTGAAACAAAAGAGCACTGTGTCGTTCAATTGTTGTGCCTTTCTTCTCATGAAGTCATTAGTGGCCTATCAGTGAGGTTGTCCCCAGTTTCCCAGATTCACAGCTTAATGTGAGAAGGAGGGCAAAGGAGAACAGATGGCAGACAGAGATGACTTGTGTCCCCATTGCGGGGTCGGCGGGCTGCGTGCATTAGAGCGCCGCCTGACAAAAGCCCCGGCCAGACCAGCCCCCTCCAATAATTACCTGAGAGTTCACTGATTTCCAAAACATTGAGCAACCCCCCTCCCCACTCCACCCCCTGTTTCACTTCATTTGTTTTACTTTGGTTCTCTTTCGCGCACCCACACGCACACGCTCCTGCATGCACACACGGACGCGCGCGCGACACACAGGCACACACGGCCGCGCCAGTGAACCACGCCGTCGCCCGGGTTGCTACGGGTGACTGGAGTGCTGACTTCCCGGCTCGGAGGTAAACGAGCACATGACAGATGAGCGTGTGGGCCTCTCTCCGCTCTGAACCCTGGTGACCCCCCACGAACCCCCTACCCCCACATAACACAAAACAACCCCACTGGAGAAAAGAACCCTCGTTACCCCCCCCCCCCCCCCCCCCACACACACACACACACACATACACAGAGGGTATCACAGAACACAGCCCGGGACAAGCAGAACGTTCGCTTTACAGCACCAGAGGAAAAAAATATGCAAAAGAAATTAAAAAATGAAAAGGACACATAAAAACAGGACACATAAAACAGAGTTGGGGCTCTGTGCATCATGTTTAAACTGTTAGCAGATGTGCAGCACCAGCTTAATGGCACTGGTGGAACAATACACATGGATTAGGAGGACACAAACAGGCCACGACAGAACAGGGTAAATGTTTAGTCTACTCAAACACAGGCCTCTTTTGGGAGGCAGCGCACTTGTTTTTTGGTCAAGGCAAACATCCGTTACCAGGGCTAGGCAGCAGTGCCCATGTTAGGGGGATGACCCGCTGAGCCTTTTTTTAAGGACAGTTCAGCCCAGTGGATCCCAGGACCGACCTGGAGATGACTTCCCGTCACCATGGAGACTAATGTTCCGTTGGGAGCAGTGACCGCTGCCCCTCCATCTCTCTCACTCTGGCCCACTAATGATGTTTGTGGTGCGTTTCGCTCATTTTCTCACAAAGTGTGCCAGCACATCATTACCATCATTATCCTTTAACATCAGATGAGGTGATATTATTTCAAATGTTTATGCCTGTTGTATCAGCTAGACCCTAACATGGGTTTTTGAGTTATCATGTTTCTTTACAAACCATGATTAATAATTTTTGGGGGAAAAAATTACACAAATAATAAAAGACAGACATACATGCAATATCTTACCTCCCTTTCAGTGACCCCAAAGGAGCACTTCACCTGGCTTAACAGCTTAGCAACTCTTCCCAAAACACCCTTCCAGATAGCGGCCTGGCGCACAACCTGAGACACTTGAAGCTTGAAAACATTCTCCCCCCTAATCCTACAGCCACCCAGTGCAATATGAATTCACACACAAAAAAAATGCCGGCCCCCAACTGCACAAAGATCCCTATTTATTTTTGCTGGTGTTTGAGGTTTACGTTAGTGAAAAGATAGGCCGGCTCTGAGTGGTATCTTTGTATCTGAGTGCTTCCTGTTTTCATTGCAGAGCCGACCCTTGTCTTCGCGGGGCAACCAGGGGCTCTGGAGGAGGGAAGCTGGGGCGCCGAAAGGCTAATTGAGAGGACTGAGGGCTTGTCTACATGAAACGGTGGGGCAACCTCAGCCACTCTGAACAAACCCAGCTCAGGGTGAGTCTTTCTCTGCCCCGCTCCTCTTGTCTCTCTCCCTGTCTTTCTCCCGCTCGCCTTTGAAGTGCAGTAAAAATTTGCCCTAACAGTGAAGTTTACCTTTCTGATAACATAATCTCCCCGTAGTATTGAAAAGCTTATACCAACAATCTGGGATTTCCCTTTTCCTTCTGTGATTGGACGATATCCAGAAAAAGGGGGAAAAGAGACAGAATCTCTGGCCCTCTAGTTCCATCTTTTGCCAGCTGATCTGTGGAACAATTTGTCAGTTTAACCGGGGTATTAAAAGATGCCAAGTCTTGTTGTTCATGTTGTAAAAGACAGATGTGAAGCTCAGAAAAAAAACACTACCCACCCTTCAGACTTTGCACAGCCCCACAGTGAGATTTCTCCCATGGAAGTGAGGGTGTGATGGGGCGGTTAGAGAAGGGGAGGGCTCCCAGATTTTGTTATACTGAATCTAAAAGCTAACAATTGTTACTGTTGGCCTGTGTTGTTTTTTGGGGGGGTCCTTTTGAGCTTTTCAGAATAGGTGACAATGGCGAGAGGTTGAGAACATATGTAGGGAGACCCCTGCGGCTCATGGAAAAGTTGCTCCATGCTGGCCTGGGCGTTTGAGAAAATACAACCCCGTTCCTTTTATTCCCCCCACAGTTAATGAATGCGTGAATGCCAGAATGCCGCAATAGGCCATTCAAGGGCCAAAGTCCCCTCCAATTCCCCCCGCACAAACGCATCCTGAAAATGGAAAATACATTTGCTTAACAAATTAAAATAAAAGGGGATGGGTGTGTGGGGGGGCTGGGTGGGGGTTTGGGGGGGGGGGGGGGGAGTTTGGGGAGTAGCGGGGGGATAATTCAATTAGTCCCTTTTTTCTAAAAAATATAAAGGTAGGTTAAAAGGGAGGGATTATTGCTCGTACAAGACCGGCCTGGGCTTTTCACAAAAGGGACAAATAAAGATTTGAGAAAACATCTAAAAGCAGGAGAAGTAATAAAAGAAGGGAAAAAGGGGGTCTTGAAGGCTGTATTTCCATGAATAAAAAAACCTGAAAAACTGCTCCTGCACAAAATCTATGGGCTTTACTCACTCTCTCTTTCTCTCTTTCAGTGCAATTTTAAAACAATTCTATAGAAAATTGGCGGAAAAGGCTGCAAAGCTTTCTGTGAATCGTTCTCTTTTTTTAACAGGGAGCGTTGAAACGGTGAGAGGCCTTCGACGGGCATTCCTGTAGTCGCCGGGAAAGACGCCTAATGATCCCTCAATAAAGCAAGAAATTTCTACTTGGTATGAGGCGAGTAAATTAACTAGCAGACGTGTGTAAAAAAAATATCCACTGTGGTGGGTGGCTTCACAGAAGCCTCCAAAATGGAGATTTTTTCCCCCCCCTAAACTACTCGCACACCAACCAACCAACTTGTCAAGCTTCGAACAGGAGAAAGAAGAAAAAAAAAACAAGAGAAAAAAGCCCTTTTTTTCTCTCCCATGCACTCGCTCGGCTTCCAAATTAAAACCATTTTACAGGTTGCGAAATCTCCAGCAGAGGTGATGTAGCAAAGAACAGCTGTGAAGTAATTTTGATAATGATGAGAGTAATAAGCACATGGCAAGGTTCAGGGCTTTGCCGTTGCAGCTTCAGTGCTCCTGAATAGATAAAAGTGATTAAACACTCCTGATTATCCCTGACCAATATGTAATGGATTTACAGCCCTTTCAATTAGTCAGTATTTGCTTGCCGCTCATTATTTTGTCAGGCCCTGGGCCCTGTTTCCCTGGAAGGGCTTTGGGCAAACTGGGCACTGGGGGCACCTGACCTCCTTATGTGAGGAATCACAGGGCTGGTGGTGACCCGACCCGTTCCCTCCCCTCCCCTTTCGACCCAGCCCTTGAGCTCAGGGACCAGCTTGGACATCCCCCCCCTGAAATCTGACCTTCCGATCAAAATCAATACGCCCCGGCCTGCTAATAATGTCCTGACACCAGAGGGGCAGTGAGGGAGGCCTGCCTAACCCTCTCCTCTTCCCTTCAATGCCCCCCCCCGTCCTGCTGGCATGCTCGTTTCAGCTTGTCACCTCAGTTCAGCGACTCTGGGCTAAGCCTCTGTACAGCCCCCGTCCCACTCATAGTCACACACACACACACAGACACACACACACACACACTCACATATACACACAGACATACGCACACACACATACACACATGCTCACAGGCAGAGAGACACACACACAAACGGATGCACATGCATTCTCACACATATTCACCTACTTTGTCAAGATTTCCTCCCATCCATAAAATGTATGTACGTTAACTGAATTTGAGTGGCTTGTAAATATTTCATCCAGTGGAGTCAACTTTAATTTCGGCTTGGCAAGCTAGATCTCTAATTGTCAGATGCTATTTTGATTTAAGTGTTCAGTAAAGGGAAGAACACAAACAAACAATGTGCTCGGCACGATGGAGGCGGGCAGTCTTTACGCTGCGTCCAACAACCTCTTCTGACAAGGGTGATACTTCATTGCTCTCTGCACAGCCATATGTGATTTTTTGCAATTATTAATAAGAAGAATGCATAGAGGTCCATGTTTGGTTCACCACAACAGAGAAACACCGTTTGCTACTTTACAGTTCAATAGCTTCAAATGCACCTGAATGAAACGCAATGCTTTCATTATACTTTGGCGATTAAATACAACAAATGAGGGCTGCTTGTTCTGCTGCAATAACAAGCACTTGAGAATGTTCAAGAAAAACTGAGACACCTTATCTTTTTTTTTTTTATTTAATACAACAATGCACCCTCAACCGAGATTAACAAACAATGAAACGCACACACAAACTAATATAAAATACACATCTGACCACAGATATTGCTGTTGTTGACCATGGCGCCCCAGCACATTCAGGTAGGGCTCCAGATGGAGGATTGTCAATGAAAGTGTCACTATTTCTGGCTGGATAATCACAGCAATTAAATGTGTAGCTTTTGATAATGGACTTAAAGAACATTAGGTTCACCTGGTTTCTGAGATATCGCCCTAGAGCAGAAGGCATGCTCTCTATCACAGTGTGCCGAAGTCTGACAGTCGCTGTTATAAAGCGTTCGTGTGTCGTGTGGCTGTCATTGGGGCTAGTGACAAATAAACAAGCCCATAGTATGTGAATGGAATTCTGTGACCCACTGCCGGACAGAGGGTGCAGCCAGGTTAGGTATCTGCTTTCACACTAATCTCAGAAACTCTCCAGCAAAATAAACAAACTGGATGGCGGAATGAGTTGGACGGGGCCATCTCCGCCAGGGACAGGTGAGTGACAGGTGAGTGTCAGAGGGTCCGCGGTCAATCAGGCGTGGTGCATCCGCAGCAGGTGGGGGGGGGGGGGGGGGGGGGGGGTGTGAGAAGAAAGAGCTCGGGAGCAGAGAATATGGATGGAGCAGTGCTTCTTACCGTGAGGTGCTGGAAGAGCCACGCCCTCATGATATTCGTCGCTACTTTCGGGAAGATGCCGCGCTTTTTCTGCCTCTTTTTGTCCTTGTCCGGATCGTCGTCGTCTCCCGTGCCCGGAGAAGCCACGCTGTTGTCCAAACCGTCTCCTGTAGAAGTGGGGAAGTGGCGGGGAGGGAAAAATAAATAAAAAAAGAAAGTTTAGAATCGGCCGTAAATCAAGAGACATCCCTGAGAGCTGGGGCCAATCAAAGAGGAGGGGGACTAATGACTCTTTGTTTTGGTTAGACACAGCAGCACAAGGCTCATAAAAGCCTCTCATTCCACTCCAGTTCTGATAGGAGGCAGAAAAAAACAAAGTGGAGGAGAGCAAAAAAAATGGAAAAAAAAAAAAAGGCGAGGCTCCATCTCCAAGCTCTGAACTTGAGCTTTCTGCACAACCTCATGTCATTAATTCAATTAGAACTGCATGCTTGACATAAAGTAATGATTTTTTTTCTTGGGAGGGGATTGTGAAGAAGGGGACTGGAAAGCCAGCATTATGAAGACGTATAAAGCGCACATGGAGACAAAAACAAACCCACAGAAGTTGAAAAATCGGTCCACAATTGAGCAGCATGTGAACTGGAGTGGGATGTGTATTGAGGTGGTTCATTGTTGCAGTTCGATGCACATAATGGACTGAAGACACCCCCCCCCCCACACACACACACACACGCACACGCACATACACCCACACACCCATACCCCTCTTCGTTCCTGCAACCCCTCCCCCTTCCGCCAAGAGATTTGCATGACAGGACATCGTCGGCTTTCCCTGCATTAATGTCCATCATAATTTGATTTCAAGAGGAAACATGCGCATATCAAGGCAGGTTGCTTCCTTTAAACCGAAGTTTCCATCCCTGGCCCTCCTCTTTTCTCTGCTTTTCTCCAGCATTAATTGTGCATTAGCAAAAATGATTTACTTTTAACAGTCATAGTTATTTTTTCTTGCCCTGAGGCGAAAATGCCTTGAAAGCCTTCCTTGAGGGCATCTAAATTATGTATCTGAAAAACTCCTCCACTAAGGCATAGCAGGACCCCTACTTTCTTAAAATTCATACTTGCATGTCTTCCTGTTTTTGGGGAGACATCAATCATGAGCACCTATACAAGCCATATTCGCGCATAAATATTTGAACTAATAACATTAAAAAGGAGGAAAGAAAAAAGATCCGACTGGTGGCGTAATCAAATGCAAAATAAATGAAGAATACAAGGACAGTGCAAAGGCCTTCCCTCTTTTCTGCCTTCTCTTTTTTCCCCCTCCCTTCTTTTTCTGTCTTTCTTTCTTCCCCTCTTTCTCTCAAAACAGTGTTTTCCTTCCACATCATTAGTGCGGAGCCACACGAAAGTGCCGAGTTTGCGCTCCCCGCTGCAGTTTAAGAAGGTGGGGGTCTCTGAGGGACATCTGGGAATAGGGACCAGTACTGTGAGTTTTGTAATTGAAGAATAGGCATTCATTAGCAGCAAATGCCATAAATCCCACGCTAAGTAAAATCCTTGTTCAGGAAAGCCTAAAACAATAAACTCAGGCCTATCTGTAGCCTGGGCTGGATGCTGCAAGCTTCCGGACAAGTTCGGCCCAGACTTGGCACTAATTCCTCAGCTTGCGTTAAACTTCAACAACAACAACGCTAGGATGGACTGGGTTCACTGACCCGGCTTATCCTCTGAGTGGAGAAACGTTTTGATTTTGGTGGCCTTCTTGTAACAACCCCCCCCCCCCCCACCCCCCAACCCCTCCACATCACCCCCTTTTGGCCGCACAGCTCAGACACCCAGACCACAGTGACTGAGAAGCCGCAGCCAAAAGCTGGCAGATTAATTTTATTGACGTTTCCATTTTCACTGCAACACGATAGCCTCCCCTCACAAGGCCGAGACGACCCGCTCGTATTTACCGACTGACCTGTCACTTCATTACCCTGCTGCCCAGGGGGCTCCCTCTGTACCCCTGCAAGGGTGAAACAAGACTCCTGGAGAGGGCCTGGCTTTCAGCTCCCCTAACTGCGCAAATACACACCGGACGCACAATGTGTCTGTGTACGCACATGCATGTATGCTGTACATATGTGTATACACACACATACATACTGCTCATGTGTCTATACACACATACATACTGTACATGTGTCTATACCCACACATACACAGTGGATGTGTATCTATATACATACACTGCACACTGTATATGTGCATACATATACACATACACACTGTAAATATGCATACACGCACACACATACTGCTGTACATGTGTCTACACATACATTCTGTGTGTTCATCTATATACACAAATGTACACACTGTATATGCGCCTATATATGCTAATACATATGCACTCTATGTGTACCCTAAACCAAGAGAGCAGCCAAAGAAAATATGAAGGCAACCCAAAGAGGTGGAAATAATCACAAAAATGATGCTGCTGGATCAGACGAGTAAGAAAGGAAAGAAAGAGCGAGAGAGAGAGAGAGTGAGAGTCACAGAGAGAGAGAGAGAGAGAGAGAGAGAGAGAAAGGGAGGGAGGGAGAGAGAAAGAGAGAGAATGAAAGAAAGAAAAGAAAAAAGAGAACTTGCACAACCTCATTACATCTAAGGAGAGCTGGTGATTTACACCCACCCCCACTCCTTTCTTATGTGCCAGAGAAGGAACGCTGCAGGGCAAATTGTCCCAAACGCTAATGGCTTCTGACTGTTCCCTGGCAACTCTGGCATTTTAACCTGTGTGGATGTGCACTCCAAAAACTGGGAAGGGGAAGCGTCCCATCATCTGTCCATGTGACACAGATGGGGGATGGCTATTAGGAGGCGGGCGGAGGGCCTCAGGGAGGCGAGGTGCTGGAGTGTAGCCCCAGGCAGTTTTGGAAAAGCAGCGCCCTCGGAGACGGAAAAAAAGACAGCCCCTCTCCCTCTCCCTCTCTCTCTCTCTCTCTCTCTCTCTCTCTCTCTCTCTCCCTCTCTCTCGACTTAAAGTGCTCACAATGAAAGTATGTGCATGTTTTTGTATGCACAGAGGGGGAAAAGAGCAGGCAGGCTGGAAAATGACCTTACGGTATGAAAGCTCACGCAAGCACAAAAAAAAAACGAAGAAAATTAAAAGTTGGAATATGAAATGACTCCATCTCCAATGGGTGGTTATTAAAATTACATCAGGATATTTCCCTGTTTACCAATTCTACGCAGCCATGGAGCTGGCTCATTAATGCAGAGGACACATTAAACACAGTAAATGTAAATATAAAATGTATATTCAGAAAATCTGCACCATGTTGCTGTCTTTATAATGAACAGGGGGAAAACTGTATGCAGTTTGCGAGGTACATTTGAATTTAGATGGTCTAAATTAGTATGTTGGACACAGCTTGCTGCGGGCTCTGTGGAAGTCAGGATAATACAGGTGAAAGCACCATTATCAGAGACGGTGGTGTACCGCCATGAGGCATTATGGACTGTGGGGCAGGCAAAGCAATGCTGTGGTTAGAGCACTGGACACGTGGCCCCGAGACCCGCCGGTGTGAACGAGAGGCAGGATGCTGTGGAAGTTCTTTTCAACAATGCGTTTAACTCAGGCATCTCCGGCTAAAAACGCAGAGAGAGACCAGGAAGCGCTCGCACCGAAGTTTACTCCGTGTAAGTAGTTAGTATGCAAGGTGCCATGGCGGGGGAGTGCAAGCGTGAGCTGGGCAGAAATACTACATAAAGCCTGAGAGTGGCACTGCGTTCTGACTGTCGGAGAGGAGCGCCCCGAGATCACAGCGCAGAGAGAACAAGGGGAAAACCACTCCCATGCAGCTAGTTATTTTCCAGCAGAGATCCACTGTAACACATGGGATAAACTCGGACCGCTTTGGCACCGTTCGATTTTTTCATTTTCAGTAAAATGATGAAAGGCATCACTTCATCATCGTGTGCCCAAAGAAAATAAGTCAGCGAGGGAACCGGGGTAATGAGAACGGCATGAGGCACTGATGCCGTGCACTACCAACACGCAGAGCGTGGACCCGGTGCAGCTGAAGAGGAACACTGATAAAATTAGGAAAAAGGCAAAACGTTTGTGCCTGAAAAAAGCCAAAATGCAGCTTTGTAAAGATGAAGTGTTCTGTGAATTCATCATAAACTTGTGTTAAATGAATTTTGTTTTGATCTTATGGTAGTCATATGCTTTTTCTTCAAAGTGTCTTCACTTTAACAAATATTTATTTTCTATACTGCTCACAGCAAAGAGGGCATGTAGAAAGACAGCTTAAAAGGATGGAAAAATCACACTTCACAATTTCTTGTTCGCTCATGTGGACTTAGAATTTGGAGAGTTCAGGGAGGCCGGTCTTCATTTAGTGATCGGGCAGTGGATTTGCGCTCACAGGCTTTGGCGTTTGTTTCAGGGTAATGGGGCGCGAGTTTGGAAGCCGTGCCCCCTCTTTGTGGTGACCTATGGAAGCCGTAGTTAAAGTGACTAATTACAGAGCCCCCCCCCGTGCCCCCCCGCAGGGCTGCGCTGCTCAGGCATGTTCCCCGAGACTCTGTATCACTGAGAGGGGAGTGGGGGGCAAGGCCCACTGTGCAGTGGCTCTCCTGGTTAACTGCCAGCAGCCAGAGATTTGGGGTGGGGGGTGGAGGGGGGGGTTAGTGACCCAGGGCACTGTCCTCACCCTCGGAGGGAGGGGACAGAGACAGAACAACTCTGCACCCCCCCCCCCATGTACCTCGGGCTTCCCCAGGCCCCCTACGCCCTCCCCCCTCCAGGGTCGGCCGAAGAAAAAAGGAGGAAAAAAAAGGGATTTTATGCCCCCTTTTCTCCTCAACTTTCCAGCCGGCATAAGCAGCATTTAGCACATTCAGCCCCCAAATGGCCGCAAATGCGGGAAGCGGCGGGGGCTCCTCCTTTGTTCGCCTCCCCCTTTATTTACACAGGATTTACGCCGGGCCCTCTTCAGCACAGAGACCACATGTTCCTGACACACAGCGCTTCCATTCACACTCCAGCAGGCAGGGGGACCGCCGGCCTCTGCTGTTTCACACTGGCCCACAGGATTAGAGCTCCCGGTTACACCCAGACGCCAGCAATATGCTAACTAAGAGCTTCACACAAAAATAATCACAACTTGGTAATAACGGAGGAACTACCCTTGCTTTCTTGTCACATAAAAAGAAAATTTCAGAAGTTCAGCGTTCAGACTACTCCCTAAGTCTAAGGGGGGACTTCATGTGAAATGTTGAGGTTACAGAAAACATGCACTCTTTTCTTACACAGCTTGATGTTTTATTGCGATTATTTCCTGAACTCTGTAAAAAAAAAAAAAACACCCCATACAAACACACCATAAAAGAACAGCTTGGTAAACACCATGCGCTCTGACAAATTGGAGCGTGATGGTGGGAGTCATTAAGAGCTTTAAAAGCTGTCACAGTAATTACAGTTTCCCTGTCTTTCCCCTGCTAAACTCAGGTGCCGCTCCCCGAGAAGTGAGAAGATTCAGTGGCTGAATGGCCTGCCTCCTCACTCCATCCGTTACGCTATGAAGTCCCTCTCATCGCATCTTGTTTGAAGTGAATTGCTCCCTGAATCCATCCTCCTCTTTACATTTTAAATGTTTCCCTCAAAGCTGACAAATACAAGTAAAAAATGAAGTGAAAAGGGTATACATGAGGTGCCCTTCCTGTTGAGTGTCCAACACATGAGAAGTTAGTTCACCACCCCTCCCTCCTTCCCTCCCTCCCTCCCTCCCATAGAGCAGATATCTTTCTGTCATCCTAGGAATGCTGGAGATAGCTATCGTCTCTCCACTGATGCAGAGAGTCAGAACAGAAGCCAAACTCTGACCCTCCAGAGAGGGTTTTGGAACTTGGTTTCAGGTTGGGGGGGGGGAGTTGAGGTTGGGGCAGAGAAGGGGTTGGAGGCTGCACTTGTTTTAAGACCCAGTCAGGCCTACCTTTTAACCCAAAACGAAAACTAAAACACGCCCCCCCTCCCCTTCCCCCCACAAACTCACAAAAGGGGAGTGCAGCGAAAGGGTAGAGGGGAGGGTCCCAGGACTCCAGTTCCAAGCGATAATCATCTGCCAATAATCCCCATGTTTGGGAAAAGCCGGGCTATGTATATTATCAAAGGCTTTGGGCTGGGTAATTACAAGTGTAATTAACCTGCTACCTGTAACAACAATTATCTAATTACATCATAAATAGGGCCTTTGAGAGGCCTACAATGGCTCCTCCTGGCCTCTGATTGCGGCCCAGATCGAGCCGCAGAACATTTTCCATCATCATCTCCCCCCACTTCTCATTAGCCAGTTAATCACTTGGTGCTGATGATTTTATAAGTCACAAACGCTGAAAGTGGGGCTTTTCTTTTTGACTGCCACCGTCAGGGCCACTTCATCCTAACTATTAAAAGCTGCGCAGAGCTTGAAGAGGAGCCTTTTCTGCGCTTGCATTTCTTGTTAGGCTGTTTTTATGTTTATTTTTTTTAGAAATGTGTGGGGGTGCTAAGCAAACGCAATGTGGGGTAAAAAAAAACACTCCAGCTCTGCTTACTTTAAGAGCTACGAAAAAATCGAATGAAACATACTTCTCCTCATAAAGGTAACTGACAGGGCACATTTGAAGTGAGTATCTTGACACATTTCAGAAAACTACCTTACAAAAAAACAAAAACAATGCGCTTCACTCAATTCATGAAGTTCACAAAAAATACCACCACAGTGGTTTCACTCCCCATGTCCCAGCCAATAATTTCAGTAGTCTGGGAGCTGTGTCTATGAGTACACCTTGGGACCAGGTGTCTCAGGTGCTGGTGCAGTGTACAATAAATGTCCTTTTAGCGCGAGGAAACTAAAATCTGGGAGTGGGGAAGCACCAGCTGACAAAGTGACCGCCTTTCACCAGCTCACCACACTCTGACAGGACTACACCATTAGACACCATTAAAAATTACCTGTCCTGAGGAACACACAGGCATTAGGCATCAACAGAGGATACAAGCAAAGTGGGGTGGAGTGGTGGTTGTGTGTGTGTGTGTGTGTGTGTGTGTGTGTGTGTGGGGGGGGGGGGTCATATGAAAAAGAGCATAATAAAGACATGTAAACGGCTCAACTGTTGCCAATATCCAGATTCCATTTGCATAAATGGCAAAGGGCTAAATGACTGAGGATAAGAGCAGCCCCCCCCCCTCCACCTCCCTCTTTTTGGAGCCTAAAAAGCATTTTGATGCCCATGACTGCCCCTCGCTTGAGAGACAAGGATCAGTGCTTAATGAAGGGCCTTGGGTCTAGACCAAAGATTTCACACTCGGTGATTCCCTGACAGCTCCACCCGGTTTTTCCCGCACTCCGCCGAGCCACTGAATGCTCTTCCCCTTTCCAAATAAAATTACACTAATTGGTCCCCGAGGTTATCTAGGTGCATTGAGTCTCTTAAAGATAGCTTTAAAACCCTCTCCGCCATTGTCGCCGCCCCCTTTTTTTCCTTCCCCTGGACGACTGTTGTGAGCCCTGCTACATTAGACCTCGCCTCTCCCCAGCTAACATCACACATCTGCCCCCGCGCTGTGATAACTTTATTACCATCGGAAATAAATGACGTCCACTGTGCTCCGGCGTTGGTAACTAAAACTCATTCTTTAGGTGATTCTCCTCTAATTAGAAAGAATGGAGCCCCCGGAAGGAAAACTGGGTCATGTTAAATTAATTGGAATGAGCATGAAAATTAGCAGAGCAAACTGCATCAATTTTCACCAAAAAAAGGGAAAGAAAGGATCCTCCTCTATGGTAAGAATTCAATTTGGATACCGGGAGAGAGGGAAAAATCAGCAGGTGGTGTGGTATCACCTGCTATCGGCCATCCGGAGGTATCCATCCCTCGTAAGGGGAAATCAAAGGCTTCTTGAATGAAAGTAAAACGGTTGTTAGGAGGGTCTATGGTTTCGCTGTGTACAGTCCTGTACATTATGAAGAATAACCCGGGCACTACAAACTGAAGATAACAGTATTTGGTGGTGATTCTCTACCCCCAATTACACTTAAAACAAAAACAAATAGACTGTATTTGTTTTCCTCCCTGTGTCAGGAGCAATGTGAGACACCTTGAAATGATTAAAGGGCTTTGTGCCGCACCCGGTGGACACTGGCACCGAATGGGAGCTAATGGAGAGGGTGATTTTTCAGTGATCGCTATTAGAGCGGGGAAACGAAAGAAAATGAATTAAAAGGTTTATAAATCAACAAGTCAACCATCAGATTGTAGCCTCTGCTCGGCAGACTCTCATCAGCCCCTGCCACGAAGTTTGCAAAAATGTCCCGGAGGCATGGAACAAAGCGAGCAGAACTGATTACACCGCCGCTGCCTGCTTTGCTGTCTAAACTCTGTTTGGCTTCCTAATGAGCTCACTAAAAACCTAATTCATCACCCATAACCCTTTTCAACCCTCCTTGAAATTCGCCATTATGGAAATTACTGGATGAAATATTTACAGGCCAGGGCTGGAGTTACGGCTTCGCCGGGGCTCGGGCGGGCCGGGGCAAAGCGGGGGTCTCCCCCGGCCCCGAAGCCTCGGCGCTGCTTCGTGGAGGAATGTCCGGTATGGAGCGGCCAGCTCCGCCAGCCGGCGGCAGGGCTGGCTCCCACTGTTTCTCCCCATGCCAATGATTTCCACATTAATACCCTCCGTCCCCGGGAAGGCCGGAGCTCGCTGGGAAGGGAATGTGGCGGAGGGGACAGAGAGAGAGAGAGAGAGAGATAGAGAGAGGGAGACCGCGGGGTAGACACAGGGTGGAAGTGGCCGCGCGTGATGAGGCGAGAGGGCGAGAGAGGAGGGAAGAGGCTCGGCCACGACGACAAACAGCTGGGAAGGAGGCGATTGCGGATTCTCGGCACCGTTTCAAAGGGGGGGGGGGGAGGGGAAACTCCCACTGTTCCTCATTACATGGAGTCGGAATGATCCTCTCGGCACCTGAGCTGTAACCGGGAGATTACAGAATTGATGAATCCTTGGTTTAAAATGCAGCTGTTTTATTCTGCTTTAGTAATTAATTCTTTTTCCGATAGCGTATTGATTAAGCGTAGACCCTGATAAAGTTCAAACTGAGAGGAATCCCCCCATGGCCTCCCCTCGCCTGCTCGGGAGAGTCAATGAAAACTTCCTCCAGTTCCACCTGCCTCCTCCATGTGCCCGTCCGCGCAACAGCACAGTTTTTTCTCATGAATTAGTCAGAGCTGCGCAGAGCAGTGTTAGCTGATCGCTGCTTTTGTCTCCCCTCTTGCTGACTTGCTTTTCTCTAGTGCTTGTGCTTTGTGCTGTCACACACGCATACACACACACACACACACACAGTCGGTGTGTGGTTCACTCTCTCTGTGTCTCTCCCCCCCCCCCCAACCTCACATGGCACATCTGCAGCATCAACGAGGAGCACCTCTCTCACAAAACTGCTCCCTCTTTTCCCTCAACCTTTTTCCATACATCTGCGAGTCCCTGATCAACAGCGAGCACAACACCCTCTCAGGGGACCCAACTAGCAAAGAAATCAGATACTCCTTTACAAGAAAGGGAGCTACTCCTGTCTTGTCAAGACCCCTCACCTACCAGCTCCTTTACAAGTCAATAACCGCTGTCTGGTGTCCTCTGCTGAGCCATTTCAGACATTAATTATCATTTATAAAAAGCAGGGCTGGGACGGGACTGGGTTTGCAATCGCTGCTCTCCTGGAAGCCTAAATTCCATAACTCAGGGGTGATGTAAATGATGGTCAAAGGGCCTACTCCTATCCCTGAACAGTTAGGCAGCATAGCCGTTGAAGCACGGTCTTTGAAAATAACAAATTAATGAAAGACAAAAAAAATCATAATTGGACCACGTAGGCACTGTTTAATTCATTTATAGGAGACAATTTCCGTTCATTAATGGGGCTGGCGGTAGGGTTTTGATGAGCCTTCTATTGACTGTCTCTGCTCCTTAAGATAAATCCTGCAGGTTATTTCATTACTGGCCAATCCCGGCGCTAATTTTTGATTTTGGGGGCCTGACAGTTCTTGGCAGCAGAAATTGTGCTCTTCCTGTGGCTGGCTGGTGAGGAGCCCATTACTGCCGTGAAAAATAGTGATTCGAAGCCGAGGTTCAAATTACTGCCACTCCGGCGCGTTGACCTGCCCAAATAGGTTTTCCATCGCATTCCTCGCACATTTTCTTAATTAGCTCCCTGACACGGGCTGTTCTACAATTCAGACACACCCCAGCGTTCTGAAAAAAAGGTCTGCTATGGAATGGGGTAGCAGGTGACTAACATGGGAACATAAACACACTGTGTCAACCATAATCACATTCCCGTTGTGGCCTGTACTCTAAGATTTAAAAGGCTTTTTCCTCCGCTGAGTAACTTCGCAAAATAAGTCAGATATCATTGAGATGCACCAGACTTCTTTCCCAAGCTCTTAATCGTCTCCTTCTTACACAAGGCCTTTGCGAGTTAATATGCAGCCCTAAAGTTCCAGCTCTGCGCAAAGATCCTCTGATGCAATTAATTAACTCAGCTTCATGCCTCTCAGGTTTTGAAGTCTGCCGTATCCTTTTGTTTTATTTTTTTCTCTTCCCCTTCATTATTGACTTTTCAATTTTCCCTTAACACCCCCACCCCACTACCCCCCCCACCCCCTCAACCTCCTCCCCACCCCCTCCACACCCCACCCCCCTACACTGACCGGGGCACACACCTAGCAGGGGAGCCCTTGGCTCTTCCCATCCAAAAATTTCACTCCAG
The DNA here is from genome assembly GCF_013368585.1 of Megalops cyprinoides. Classification (NCBI taxonomy): domain Eukaryota; kingdom Metazoa; phylum Chordata; class Actinopteri; order Elopiformes; family Megalopidae; genus Megalops; species Megalops cyprinoides. Next base: position 22,406,776 of record NC_050594.1, read on the forward strand.
GAACCCAAAATCAAAGTGAGGCACCCACATACAGTGGGTAACGGTGGGAGTGAAGCCCACTCGCAAAAAACAATCAGACACTCCTGAGCGAGTGGGAGCAAAGATCCACAGCCAGTGGTTACCAGAGCTGGAGCCACACAGCCAACCACAGAGGGCTACCAAAGGAAGCACGACTAATTTCTGCACAACAATAGGAGTCCAATGGGCGCCCACACAATAGCAGGTGCTTTGAATAGCAGTAGGCCTTCCAGCAGGGAGCATCTCTCCACCAGGCCAGGGCTGGTTGCGTAACCTTTCATTTTACTGGGCTTCCTTTTGACTTATAATGGATGAAAATGATCTCATGGGGCTGGAGGAGAAGCAGTAGGCCTGTGGGGTAGAAACAAGACCAGTGCGTCCTATGCGCTCTGGCCCACACCGTGTTTTCTCTTGTTATTTTTCCTCCCTTTTTTCTCTTTGTTAATAGTTGCAGAATTTGTTCTCATGCACATCGTGGCAGTCCTGCGGGCCATGCAGGGGTGAAGCTGCTTTCCCCCACCTTCTCAGCATTCTTTCTGGGGTCGAAAGGTTAGTCTTCACAGATGTCTCCTGCAGACAGGCAGTTGTCTAAGGGCTGCATCTCAGGATGTAAGAATTCCCGCCTAACAATGTAGCTCTTTCCCTCTCTTAGGGAAATTTTTACAAAATGTTTGTGTATTTTTTTTCTTTAAATTCAGGGAGCTTTTCCAAGCCATGAGCTAACCCTGGATTCTGGAAAATGTGGAAAGAGGAGTCACCATAGTAAGAATAGTAAGTTTTTTTTTCCAATCATGTACTCTTTTGAAGCCTTCTCTTCTTTCCAAATGTTCTCCAATTGTTGGAATCATATGTTTGCCATGTTTGTCTGATAGCATAAGGCAAGATCATTTTAAAACCTTTTTGTCAGAGGTGGAAGCAAAACATTCCCAAAAAAATCACAAAAATCCTCAAGTAGGAACTGGCCAAACAAAAAACAAACAGCAAAATGAAATGACAAAAATGTCAATATTTAAAGCAGCACATGGCACAAGGCAGCCACACTCAGGACAAATGGGAGTGAACAGAATTCCCAAGGCAAACGAGGATCATTAAAGAAAGCCAGGTTTCGACATATAAGAGGGTGGGGAAAAAGTAGGAAAAAATGGCGGTGTTGCCGACAAGCAAAACAACAAAAATAAAACAAGTTCTGCCTGAAAACATGGAAATGCTCGCGCAGAAACGGGAGCAGGGCAATCTTTGTTTAGCTTTTCCCTTTTTTATTCTGCTCTTTTGATATGGTGTCTTTCCCTACAAACAGCCCCTCTTTTCTGCAATTGATAACCTTCTAAATGAATTATCGTAATGCATAATGAACATTTTTTTTCAGCCGCACCCTGGAGCCAGAGAGCAGAGAGAGCCTAGTTTGGCATGTTGATTTGTTTTGTTGCGCATTACCCTTCCCTCTTCAAGAGTGCTCGCTGCTTGAGGCTGGTAAATAAGAAATTATCCTTGCTGACTAACACTTGTAATACCTCCTTGGGGTAATTAGAAATTATTAGACGGTCGCCTACAATAACAAGAGCTAATGGTTCTAACTACTGTCAAATCTTATGATTCCTCATGTACTTCCCCCTTAAAATTATATATTTTATAAATACTTATATATATTATATTTTTTTATACACACACACACACACACACACACACACACACACACACACACACACACACACAGTACAAAAATCGCAGGTAAAAAAGAAAAACAGGAACACAGGGACATTACTCTCATAATAAGCAATCTCTCGCTTCCAGACTCATTACAGTGAATATACCACCCTGTACAATTAGACGAGCTTATCTTAAATAATCCTCAAAAGATTTGCATAAAACATGCATTTGTGAAGAGAGGACAGAGGAAAAAACAAAATGAAGCGCCGGTCTCATTATGATCCTCCCACTCTGTTGGACGCTAGCTGCTTTTAAAGAAGTACCTGTAGGGTATAGCAACAGTATATAACTAAGACTCCCTTTCACAACCCCACCCCAACAGGACCACATGGCTCAGCTATAAGATTACATTCAAATATGCTTTGTTTTTTAAAGGGACGTTTGCTGCAGAGTGCTGTTTGGGCGTGAAGAGGCAGAGGGGGGATTATAAAGCCAAGAGAAACAGAAGAAAGGCAAGAGAGAAAAGACAGCAAGGCCCATCAGACAAACACAAAAGGTACAAGGAAACAGGGTGCCGGGGAGTCGGGGTTAATGCCCAAATGAGCACACCTTAAACGCCACTGGATGAGTGGTTAGGCGAGGTTTAGAGTCACCCTGCAGGTGTGCCTTTGAGAGCCGTGGCCTCTGTAACCTCCCTCCAAGCCCTAATGGGGACTCACCAAAACACAGGGCCATTCGAAACACAGCCTGTTGCTGCCTGTGGCAAACCCTGACACTGCTCTCTGTTTCTCTCTCTCTCTCTCTCTCTCTCTCTCTCTCTCTCTCTCTCTCTCTGTCCCTCTCCCTCTCTTCCCTCCCTCTCCTTCTCTCTCTCTCTCTCTCTCACTCTGTTTCTGTGTCACACTCAGACACGTCCATATAAACACAGCGGCGTTCCCTCCGCCGGTGACTGGAACGATCGGATTATCGCGTCTTAGGAGTGACATTTTGGCTGACCTCTCAGGCACCTTGCAAAAACACGGCCCGAAAATTCTTCTGAAAATGCGTCACTTTAAAAAAACGGAGCATTGTTACCCTTATGAAAACACACGGCTACATTAGTGGATGCGGCGAAGCCCTGGAGAGCAGCGGTCAAAATCCCTTTTAGCTGCATTACATCAGTACTCCTGTGTTGAACATCACCGTGCTGTGAGAAATCCAGGAGGCCACGGTGTGCAACACAATATTTCGGCCTCTGTCTGGCCTGCGAGGAAAAGTGTAGACAAAAGGCACCATGCTCCATATAGCCCAATCACGACTTCTTTCCTGTTCCTTTACCTCCCTTTCCATTTTAATTACACCAAATGCACTAAGAGAGAAGCTGAACTTCATCCGTAAAAAAAAAAGAGAAATGCTTTCCCTAAAGCATTCCCTAATGGCACATAGCATACATTCTCCGCAGCTGGCGTAAGAATAATTTTAGTAATTTTTTCCCTATGTCCAACCGAACATTAGTTTGCACATTAGGCTGACCCAGTTAATATAGCTTTCCTGCTGCAAAGGAGTCGGCCATGTGGGCCCAGCTCACAACCTGTTCGTGATTACAGGCCAGAAGGACGGGCTGCGAGCTGCACCGGGGACAACGCCTGAGGAACATCTGAAAACCAAAAAAAAAAAAAAAGTAAAAGAAGAAACAGAAGGAGGAAGGCAGAGCTGTCCGGAACACGTATGGGGTGGGAGGGGTTTTGGAGGAAGAAGTGACGTTACTTGGAAGTTCTGTAGTTGACTTGCTAGTGAGCGTTTATGATACTTTTTTTCTTTTCTTTTGATGTGCTTTTCTTCATTTGAAAGAATGGAGCCTGTTTCTTAGCGAGGAAGAGAGAGAGAGAGAGAGAGAGAGCTGATCATTCTGTTTAATCACCTTTTGGAAAGAGGCCAGATGGTCTGTGGTATTGGAGAGAGAGAGCAAGAGAGAGAGAGAGAGAGTAGGAGTGGGAGGGGAGAGAAAGAGAGAGAGAGAATAGAAAAGAGGACAGACAGAGAAGGAGAGATGAACCTCAAAGCACAAACCTTTCAAACAGCTTTGCGCACGCCATCGAGTATGGCCCTTTCCCGTAAACGTCTCTGAATGCTGAATCCAGCAAGAATCTGGTCTCAGAGCAGAAAGGGATACATTTTAAAACTATGTGCATTAACTATACTTTTCCCCATAGATTCGGCACTCGGCATGAATAATTTACCCACTGTTATGCTAATGGGATTGTGAGTGTATCCCCTCTGTATTTTTTTTTTTCCAGCGCAACTATTCTCAGCTTTCAACAATCACCCTGCCCCTTATAAAAAAAAAGCACAGAGCAGCAGAGACCTTTACTACAGCGCTGCACATACCTATCTAACACAGAGCAGGCCTGTCATGAACAGAGTCACCATAACAGCACCGTAAGAGTAAACATCTTCAACGTGGCATCAATGTTTCAGGAGATACCCGAGAAACACGCTGTGATCATCAGTCGCAGCGCCATGGACATCTGTTGAGTGAATTTCTTTTCTTCTACTGTGGTGGCAATGATGTCACTGGGAAGGAGGCATGCAGCCCGCGCCGCGAAAATGCCAGCAAAAGCTGGAGGCGGATAGGTACACCGGGACAGCATGTTAACAGGGTGACGGCTAGAAATTCATTGTTAATGTGATTATTGTGCCATTTAAGTGCTTTTGTGAGCGGCAGCGTAGATAGGCTCCCCTTTCAGCCTGGCCGCCGTGCCCTCTGCGCGGGGACAGATAACCCGGGTGTTTCTGTGGAGATGCGCGGGGGCCTGCTCGCTGCCCCCCTCCGCGTTGCCGTGGCGGTGCGGCGCGCCCGAGGTAGTGCACTGTGTAAAAATTATCAGTTCCACAACAGCTGGGAGTGACGGCCGTGAAACAGCAGGGACCGCGGCTGGTTTATTGTTTATCTTTTGTTTATGAGGCCGTATTCAGCTTTAATTACCACTCTAAATTAAACTCTAACAGGCACCAAGAGACAGCCAACAATCCCCCCACTACCGCACACACACACACACACACACACACACACACACACACACACACACGTGAGCACGTACACACACCTCAGTCCGTTTTGTCCTGGGGCAGGAGCGGCAAAACGTGCAACGAGGCTTCCATCTCGCGTTTTTGCGGAGCCGCGTGCTTTTTGTCATGCTTTTGTTCTCCCTCCGCTCGGTGCTTTTACGGCAGAGTTCGAACGCACCGTGCCAGCAGAGCCAACCCCAGCCTCAAACCTGCGTGCATGCGGAAACCGCCAGGATCAACAAGGCCCTGCGCCGCGGCCTTTAGGTCTTTGCCCGCGAGCTGTGTCACCCACCAGGAGCGGTCCCTGGGAACTCCGCCACAGAGGCACTGCCGAACAGACCGCGCGCACCACCAAGGCCGGTTCATCCAGCCCCGCTGTGTGTCTGCCTCTCTGGGAATTTCATGCCTGCGCCGAGCACAGATTGTTCAATTGCTGTAAAATGTACAAAATGCTTTTTTGGGTCTTTTAGCAAAAAAAAAAGGAAAGAAAAAGGGAATCATATGGAAGGGCCTTTTACTCACCACTCAAGATGTCAACATGGATTTGGTTTTCATGCATAGCTAATAATTACAGGGGCAGACTCAGGCTGCTACAGAGAAATTCCCAACCTTGCTGTTGCACCGGTGAGACCATACTTAAGCAAATGTTATGGGCAAGTGCAGTCTTTTGATGAGCCAGAAAACTCAATATCGCTTCCAGGAGCTCAGTGCATTGCAAGTGTCTGCCACAAAATGGGACACTTTCATAATTTAACAAATCACAGTGGCCAGTGACGTGAGGCTTTAAATGCTGCCAGTGCTCCTCTGCCATGTGAAGTTGTGATGGCCTCTCTGGCATCCCAGAGTAAGTTTTATAGAAACTGCAATGAAGTGCAAAGTGACCACAGACATGCTTGTTGCACGTTCATGGCACTAAGAAAGCTCACTGCAGCCCTTCCCAACCATAACCTATGTTTCTTAAGCTTGAAACTAGACAGAGTTGTTCCAGTCTGTTTATATATGCTGCTTTTGCCCTGAAGGTGATAATTCATTTTGAAAGCAATTCTGCAAGAAACAAGAGGAGCAAATAGTAAGCAAGACGTCTGTGCGCAAAGCTCAAATGTTCTCCATGCCTGAAAACATGCCGCACCTTATTTTACTGCTTGACAATAATTTATTCCTAAAGAGGAGCTGTATGACTTTTCTCACCTGGTAATTATTTCCTGGCATCAGATCTTAGGAAGAGCGTTCAAGGCTGAGATACAAATTCCAGATTATAGATGTAAATTTTGTCCTCTAAACTTATCGTGGGTCGGTATCTAAGGACTCGGCTCAGTTCTATCCCTATGGCCCCTAATGTGAACCATGCTGTCGGAGTGATGACTTCATTAGGGGGAGATGAAAACAATAGGAAAAGCGAGGCTCACCATTGCATCTACTTAGCGAGCAATCATTTGAGAGCTCCTCGGCAGACATTATGTAATCAGACACACTTTAGCAGTCTGTGGAAAGTGCAAAGGAAACACCGGGCCCAAAGGGCTGCCCAGACATTTGTTTGAAGGAAATGGTTTGATTTTCAGGCTGAACACACCTTCTAAATGCACAGCAAACTGATAAAAAGCCACGGGCTACAGCTGCTCTGCTGTTTCCCCTCGCCCCTGCGCCTTTTCCCCTTACCAGGAAGAGGCCCTGAACAGAAACTATCTGTTCCCTTTCAGGCAATGGCTAGGACTCCACGGACCTGCTCGTGAAAGGGGGGGGCGTTCTGGGAGGGGTCAGGATGGGTCCGGGGAAGGGGACAGGGGGGTTAGGGGAGTGGATCTGTGTGCGGGTGGGGGGGGCAGAGGCGAGTCCCTGTGTGGAGTCACTCGTGGCATGGTGGGGGCAGAGCTGGGAGTCAGAAATGCTTCAAGCGTTAACGTAATTGCAAGAATGTGAAAAATGAAGTGCCGGGCTCCTGAGCAAAGTGAAAGGTCAGAGCACGCCTCGCACAAAACAACTGGCTGGAAGATGGCCTCATTAGGCCGTTCAATCGGCCTCCCCCTCTCTGCCACCCCCTTTTCGTCCGCAGAAAATGTTTTCACTGTTGGGTTTTTTTTTATTAAACGTAGTGTTAACCCCCCTCGTCCGGGTCTGCCTGGGTCTGGCTGGGTCCGTTTGGGTCTGACTGGGTCCCCGTGCCGCATTGTACAGTAACTGTCTTGGCCTGTATTGATCAGTGGTTACTGGATCCGGTGCACAGAGGAGTCGATAAGTGCTCTGTGGATTACAGGTCACTTGTACTTATGTGTGTAAGATAATCAATAAGCAGTGCATTTCTTTCTCTGCCTCTCCCACTCTCTCCCTCTCTCTCTCTTTCTCCACCGACTGACTTTGCAGAGACGGCAAAAGGAGAAAAGGAAAAAAAAAAAAACAAACACTACACAATGAGCTTTTAACTTAAACCAACTTTTACTTATCATTATCAGTGTAAAAATAGACACGAGGAATTTTTCTTTTAAAAAAATCAAACAGATCTTGTGGATTTGGCTGCCCCTCTCACATTAAACGACCCGGAGTGTTCATTTTAAAACTAAATTTTATAGCTTCTCTACACCTTGCCAAATGCACTGTAGCCACTGGTGGCTTGCTTGCCATGCCTAATTCGCGGTGTACCTCGTGAGCCTATATCACTGCCACTTAAGGGCTCTGTCATGCACGGAGGGGGTGTGGGTGATGGAACCAGACTTGACATGAGCGAACCACAAGGCTGGACCAGGTTTACACACAGCGCAGAAACTGTGGGTTTGCGGTCAGTAACAGTTTAAAAGAACCACATAAACCGACAGACATTTTGAGGCACTGCAATTACATGTCTCCCTGCAGAGGCGACATCAATAGGTTTGATTGCCTATTGGCAAAATGATAGCAGAGATTGAATGTGACAACGCGCTGGCCTATTGTGCGATTCTTTTGCTGAGAGATCCTCTGTGTGCCGTGTGATGAAATTTCATGCAAACCCCAGATCCAGCTCAAGTACTCCTCATTATGAATGAAATGTGATCTCAAAGCTGCCTTTTCAAGTGCAATCCACAAACACCCGAAATAACAAAACAAAACAAAAAAAAAGGCTGATGACAATTCTCCCTCCTTGGCTTCAGAACATCTCAAGTTAAATGTGATACTAATCAGACTTTACAGCGAAATGGAAAATGAATAACAACCATTTGAAAATCACTTAATATCTGCTTGTTCCTATCTCAGTATCAGGGCATTAAGCAAACTGTAAAAATGAAAGGCATGTACTTATTCTGTGTCAATAGCCGCCTTCTTTTTTAATACAATTAATTAAAACCTTAAAAAATCTTATAATTTGCCTTATTACAACCCTTTCATGCATATAATACAGTAAGATTTTTGTCTGTGGCATATTATTAACAATTGGTGTTATGCAAGTGCTGGAACAACAGTAGAAAAGTATATATAATGCAATGTTGAATTCTAGCAGTTTGGTTTCTGACAAAAAAGACAAGCCCTTCTGATCTGTAATTACCTCCGTAGAGCTAGCAGAGTTAATATGTTTTAAATGCTAGTGAGAGCTGGCAGAAAAATCCAATTAATTACAAGCTTTTCTAAGCTCTCTGTTCAGCTCAACCCCACATAGCTTTAGTTTATAACCCTTAATAAGCTGAAAAGAATATACAGTCTTTCTATGTGTATGTGTCAGCTTGTCTGAGTGATCGTGGATCCAAAGACACTGATTTTTTTGGCTTTAATGATTATGGTGGCATATGAGCAAGGCCATGATGGAATTCCAATCACTCTTTCATTCTCTGGTCGGAAGAAGGACAAGGATTTATAATGTGACCTCATGGTCAGGACACCAGATTTGAGACCAGAAGGAGGTGGGAATGATGAGCAGGTGGAAAACATTTTGAATTAAGTTGCATCACTTTCTTCCCGAAGCTACTACATTGGACGTGTACAATTTAAGAAGGGGTCTGCTGCATTGTTTAAGCGCGTGCAATGTGCTGCAAATGGCGAAAGGAGGGGGGTGGAGCGGGGGGCGTCCCTCACCTTGTTCGCTGCTGTTGTCCCCGCTCTGTGAAGCATGGCCTCCACTGGAGGGCCCGGGCGTGCCGGCCGAGTGTGTGGAGGTGGCGTCATCGTGGTCTCTCCAGGATGCTGGGTTCTGGGGTTTTAACAGAGCCGTCCGTCCACGTCCAGCCCGCAAACCCGGGGAGAGGAGACAGAAAGAGGGGGAGACAGGGAGCAGTTGAGACAGAAGGAGAGAGAGAGAGAGACAGAGAGAGAGAGAGAGAGAGGGACAACATGAGCACGCTGGTAATGTGAGAGTGACATCTGAGAGAGACTGCAGTGTTTTTAAGGCCTTAGAGAGCCAGGATTTCTTTTTTTTTCTCTTCATCACAGGCTAGGAATGAGTTCAGTTCGCCATCCTACTCTAAACAGGGAAACCACCTCTGCAGTCAATCTAACCAATCCCATCATAATCTGACAAATACAAGATATACGATTGAAAACAGAAAACAGGACACTTAGTTTAACAACTGCATGCCAGTAATCAGTTGTACAGTTACGGGAATTACATCTTATTGCCACGTTCAAACCAGTAGCTAGACTGTAGCTAGCAGACTTCTTTCACATTACACACAGTAATCTTAGACATTCAAGGCAACAAACATTGTCTAAAATGCACATGGCCAAGAACATCAAGCTAGTTTACACCATAGTTAATTACGACTTCCCTGAAGAAAGAGAAATTTAGAAATAAAAAGTCAACACACACCAAGAGTGCCATTAATTATTACCACAGCCTGACATGAAAATAAAGCATGACAGTAATTCTCTTTCTGCTCTGGCAAAACACACGCATTGATGCACACACGCACACACACACACAGTTGTTTTATTCCTGCAGCGAAAGCTGGCTTCCCTAGCAGAGAGAACTATGTAAAACTTGAGAGTGACTCCTGCAACAGCCCTTCTCTTCCCACTCCTCCTCCCCTTTCCTGGTCAGTCCCAGTACCCTGCTGGTGCATGCAGGGAAACAGGATTTCTACTGTACAGGAAGGGCTTTATCAGCGCCACATGAAGGCAGGCAAGAGGTGGAATTTCCTCTGCCAGTAAGCCAGAGACGGCACACACCAACCACGTCACCCCCCTCCCCCCCCCCCCCCCCCCCACCCCCAATGACCCCCCCCCCCCCCCCAGAACTGAGTTGAGCTCCGACATGTCACCTGCACGTGATGACAAAATGTTAGGGGCTAGTCAGGCCCTGTCTGGGACCGGGGAGAGCAGCCCCTTGAAAAGAGCCCAAGCCAAACAAACACAGGCCTGAAACAGGGCTTCCCACAAACCTCAGCCAGCTCGCTCACTCGCTCTCTCCTCTCGCTGAGAAAAAAAAAAAAATATCAAAATCGCATACGCCACAAAATATTCCAGAAAAGGAGTTACCATTGTGTCTAGGCTCGAGTACGTCCCTGCTGAACTGTTGAATGAGTTATGATGAATCTGAGCGCTGCCTGCCAAGAGAGTTGTTCTGAGAGAGGACAGGTCGAGCCGAGGGGAGAGAGGAGGCTCAAACGCAGCCGTTTCCCCTGGCGCCTTGTCGTTTGTGCCGCTCCTGCTCCTGTGAGCACCCCCTTTTTATCTGGAAGTTAGGAAAGCACTCAAATAGCTCCAAGCTGAAGGCAACCAGCAGACAGAGGCCCTTCACTGCACTGCAGCCTCTTAGCGTCAGCTGTTCACCGGATGGCAATCAGATAAAGAGCTCAGAGAATTAGGAGAAAAAGGGCAGAAACAATAGCTCGGCATGAATTTAGCCCTAGGACGACAAGTCAGACCCTTCTCCTTTTTAAACGCAACATGTGTACCTCGGCTCGTGGAGAGGAGGAGAGGGGTGTACGCAGAGGTGGCCCACATTTTAAGGTACAGGCTAACATCACTGGTGTGAAAATCGCGTCAGCTATCTACTAACGCTTCCTTTACATTTCAGTGTAATTGTCATAAAAAAGGGAGGAGGGTAGGAGAGCAAAAAGAAAGAAAAAAAAAACACACAGCGTACAATGTATGTAGGCCAAGCCAGGCATGCTCTGGAAATGCACTGTTGTTGTTCTAAGGGAAGAAAATGACTGGGTCCCACTTCCTGAAGCTGAAACACCCACAGCCGGTGAGTCCACAACGCAGGGCCTGATCTTTCCCAAACTTCCCTGCTCCACTCTAAGCACACAGAGTCCAGCACTGAACACAGCTGCTGCACACAACGTCAGTCTCCAAGCTGAGGCAGGACTTTACATTGTACAATAATATCAGAACAACAACAGGCAACATCTCAGGTCATTCACAGAGCACATATCAAGGGACCTGACTGTGTTTTGTTTTTTTTTTTTCCTTTTAGAATACCAACACGCTTTTTTGTCATCTGGGCACCGACCAGACATTATCCAGAACTTTTTCTCCTGCAACATCACAACAGGCACTACAACACCAGCGCTAACTTTCCTCACTCCGCAAGGTGACAAAAGCAACAGCCTTTCCCTGGGATGAATAATTCAGTGGGGCTCCCGTTGCTGCGAGGGGCGCTCGTCAGGCGCAGGGCTCGCACACCAAAAACAGTTGTCAGGATCCCCGGAGTCCATTAAAGTTCAGACAAGTCGTAAAACTGCGTCACCCAATGGCCCTCGCCAGTCCAACCGAGAGACCAAAAAACCAAACTGCGCACATGTGACTATTCCCTGTAGCCCGGATAATTAGGAGTCAAATGTGGTTCACTCCATGCTCTTCCCTAATTGTGTTAAAGAGCACTGTTACCAGGAGGAGAGCCTTAGCAGCAAACAGCGGGTGCAGCACAATAGGAGTAGATGGAAAATAGATACAAGGAAGCCGGTCTCCGGGGGCAGCCTTTTCTATTTGCTGGGTTACGGACTCACAGCTGATAATGCAAGTTGTAATTAATATAAAAGCAGGAGACAATATGGGGAGAGCTTGTAGTGCAGCGGCCACAGGAGAACGCTGGCCCGTCACTGTCCGCCGTTTCTCATTTACACGCGCCGCCTCGCCATCAAAACACAATTTCGCCCGTGTTTTCCCGGTCCCTTGGAATTTCAAATAAAATTGATTTAGCAACATCATTGAATTTTGTTTAAATTCCCAGGAAATAACGGAGGAAAGAAGCAAGGGCCTCCTGTCGTACGGAGGGAAACCTGATGTGGCTCTATATAGACGTATACATTGTAATCCCAAACTGGGAGGTGCTGCAGTACAGTAGGTACAAGATTACAATACCGCTGTGTGCTGCTGGATGCAATTGTTGGAAAGGCTTAGCAGCTACATGTCCTATACTGCTGACTTTCACGAAACACACCGGACCATAAATCTTAGCGGGATGACATTTCAAGATGTATCTTGCCGCACAGCACAACCAGAAAAACTTCTTACACATTTTTGTATAATCGAAAACATAATTATACAGCCGCTCCACAAAGACATTAAAGTGAAGGTTACTTTTCAACAACAACATATTTACAACGCCATCAATTATGAATGATCCCGCAAGTTTAAGAAAGGGACATTGATGAAACGTCTTATAATTTATGTTGATCGTTTTAAGGTTCACGAGTGTATGAACAGCTACATTAACTCAAAAGTGAGATCATCCTTTCTATTGCTTTGAATGTTACAGCGAACAAGTCTACATTCTATCAGGGCTCCAGATAAAAATAATATTCAGTCATATGTCAGCATTTGAGGAATTTACACCTGTACAAAAAGACATGACCTTGAGGCCCCTTGAGTGATATTTGATCGCTTTAATACGTCTAAAATGGATTTTTTTCACCACAGAAGAAATCAAAAAAATTAAATAGATCGTAATTAAACGTCGCACCAAGCATATAATTAGCTCTTTACTTTTATTCACAACCTCACAACTCAATGACACTGCAAAGGGGGCTTCTGTTTATTTATTTATAATAATCACTTTACACTGTGGCACATTAATATTGATCTCTTTTTCACTTTGCAGTGGCTTTCATGGTATGCTGCTAAAAAGGAAAGCAACAAGTGAGTCTGGCTTCTCCACCATCGGTCATTAGGAGGTCTGCCAGCCGGCCGTGGCATTTCAACGCTAATTAAATAGGATATGTAGAACTACAGATTGTGCCATCACAAAACAACTGTCTGGAGTGGTAAACTCCATTGTGCGACACGATTGTTTTGATGAGAAAATCCTAATGAAGTTACTCTGCAGGAGAAACTTTTTTTTTTTAGAACCGAACAGAGCTGAAAATTTTACAGTTTGCTGCATTCAGGAATCCTGAGCAGAGCCACCCTTCTTCATAAATAGATGAGGTCAAAATATCCAGTAATGGCACAATTAGTAATGAAAATATGATGGCAAGGAAGAGTGGTCCTGGACAATTGTTTTCGAACACCTTAAAATGAATAAAACAGTCCAAAAAATCAGTGCAGACAAATAATGAGACATTATCGCCCTCAACATGTTCCATAAATACTGATAAATCAATAAGGCTGGTAATATCTCTCAACCACAAATGAAACATAAATACAAATGTTTTCACTCAACCAGTGTAAGGCTTAGATAACCCACAAGTAACCTTTGGAGCACCTAAAGCCATCAGCCTGCAGCAGTGAAAAAGAAGCTAGGGTGACAAAAACACCAAATTACACCATATTTTTAAAACTATGAAGACCTAAAAACAAGGGTTCCAAATGTGTGTGTGTGTGTGTGTGTGTGTGTGTTTCTGTGTGTTCGCATGCACTGCAGGTTGCGCGTATGTATGTGTGTATGTGTGTGTGACAAATTCACTTTCCAACTAATATGCATTTTATTTGATAAAAAATTCCCTTACAATAGCGAGCGTGTGGGCACAAAGACATATTCATTAGCGCAGACAATATTAATTCCATTCCCAGTCTTAATTAGGTGTATCACAGGGAAGACTAAAATCTTATTCAAATAACTGAGAGACAGGCATCGATCAGCAACAAGACTCAACCGATCATTAGAGAGATCGAGCCGTCCCTCATTTCACTTTTCATGTATAACATATTAAGATTATTTTAGTTCGTTTTTATAAGCGATGGGGGAGGGGGTTAGGGGTAGTAACAGGAAGCCAATGCAAAAAAATCAACTGGGGTAGCAAAGGCCTCCTCGTCATTGACAATGTTATAATCCAATCGCTTCAAAGACAATGCTGCATTCAAGTGTAAATAAAACAGTGCTTATTAGGGGCTACCATCAGGTAGAGGTGGAAAGGAGAGAGAGAAAAGAACACAACGGGCTGTCTCCTTCGTTGTAAGAAGCCTCATCATCACTACCGAACCAACTTTCACCAAATGAGATGTAGCCCTGGGCTATATATTAAAAATGCATATCAAAGCAAAGAAAAATGGACGTGAGAGATTCTAACTAAATAAATTAGCATATCTAACTATCAAATTGCCTTTCCCTCTCTGACTAAAAGAGAGGATTGTAATGAATAATAAAATAGTGTAAAATAAAAAATGAAATAAAAACAACAACAAAAAAAAAAAAAACAGCTGCAACTTCTTGCCATCAGCCAGTGCATTAGCTTTACCGCTTGCAACGTTACATTCATTAATACATTCCAAACACTTCACCTTTCTATTTTCCACACGCGGGTACCTCGGCCTTCTGTGTAGAGATATGGAAATGCCTGTGTCTTTTTCATCAGACAGTCCTACCCGTGCAACACAACATTTTATAGTCTAATTACGTTTTAAATCTGAATGTGTGCAAGCAGCCTCTCTGATGAGGTGCTGCTCTCTCCTCCTTCCATGCTCATGCACTTTATTTAACAGGAGATGTAAACTCATTTCAAGTCGCTGTTTATTTCAAGCATTGATATTTTGCATCATATATCATATTATTAATATTTAAATATCTTCCAGGATTACAATTTTCCAATAAAGTGAAAAAAGGACTCTCACAGTTCATGTAACTTCGTGTATCCTTATATTTCAGTTGTGCAGTAAGGCGGAACACCAGCAACTTAAATGTTAAAGCTAAAATACACAGATGCATCCCAAGTTACAATGGATTTATTCATATATTTATTTATTTTATAAATGGGTAATATGGAAAACATCCAGATATCAAAAGCCGCACTATTGTGAAACAAATCTATCTGCAAATAAACCATAAAATGCACACACCAAACAAATTTCAGGTTTCTAAAGACAAAGCACAAACACTTTTCATAAAATGTCCATAGCTGCCACCAAAAGGAAATTAATCGCTCTAAACTAAAATGCCAAATGAAGTGTTAAACCTAAATGAGTTCAGGAATAAATGGCCTGTCATACATTCTTAGGTTTGATGTTGGCGCCCTTTTCTTTTTTGGATTATTTCATTTTCATATGATCAAAATAATACTTCTCACAGGGGCCCAGCGACAGTGTCTATGTCTGCACATTGCGAGAGAACACTGAAAATTGGCTTGAGCATCAACCATCTGCCACGAAACTAAACAGGCTAGTTTATCTAATCTCTTCAGTATAAACAACACCATGCCTCGTTTCTACACGTACACTTGAAACAAGCTTCACAACGCCGAGCTTTTAACCAGAGCTGAACGCAAAAGATGGTTGGGTATTAATTCTAAATTCATCCACCTTTGCGGTGCACTTGGAGTAACTCTGTAAACACGGCGAGCAGTCGAAGGGAATCCGACGCTATTATAGCTAGCCCCAACAGATGCAGTGGAGTGACTTTGCATAACACTTAAATCTGCTTTAATTCCTAATACTCTTGAGCTCGTGCTGCTGGTTTATATTAACCCGTCATTGTGTCGCGATATGCGCTTCTCCATATCACCAAAACGTTAACCTTACACCCTTTTTCAAATTAAATATTAGTCCTTTACTAAAAACTCAGCCAGGTTTATCAGCAAGATATTACACTCACATCTGCTTATGGTGAAGCGTTCATTGCACTAAAAAGCACGTCGCACCCAGGACTGATTTCCAAATTTGAAGGCGCTGCACTTGAGGTGCACATAGTTTTTATTCATTAGAGCGACCGGAGACCGTAAAACGAGTGCGGTGTTAAAGAGACAATGGCGAAAACCACTCAGCATTCAATAAGAAACCATTAAGCATATTAACATCGACGACGAGCGTCCTTTCTGTACTGTCAAACTACCGATACCGCTTGATACAGTTTGAACTTGACAATGGTGAACGGTAACGACCGTCTAATTCCCACTTTCTCCACTCTCATAGCCCAGGCACACCGCTTTGAATTGCACAACTGCTCTGTAGTTTTTGTCAACAATCGTTCTCCCTGTCTTCACACCCAGTTCATTTCAAACCCGTGTTTCTGAGCCCTGCAAAGCCTCCACAGAGTTGTGATAGCGCAGCCTTTCCAACAGTATTCACTAACAGCTCAATTTTTACATGGAATATTTTTGTAAAGCCACAATGAAGGGCAGCCATATCCCCAAGACATGCAAATGTCAGAATGACACAAAATCCAGCGCTGTAATTATTTACATGAATTCATTAAAATAATAACTTCATAATTCTTCTCTTGTTCTCCCCATTTAATGACGAGTGGTGATAATTCTTACATGGCGACATGTCTAATTAATTGATCAAACCATACCTCAAAGACACTAAAATAATTAATCACCAAATCCAAGATTAACATTTCACTTAATGGGCTTTTTGAACGTACAATATAAAAAGGATTGATACAGTTAATTACCATCCTGACATCAAGATTACTTATCTACATAGGTCAAACTAAAAATCACCCAAATGCGCAATAATGAAAATTCAGTGAGATGGAAACACGCAGTAGGCTACTAGGCCTATAGACAACATAAACATTATTCACTCTCAAACACACCACTGACAATGGCCTGGCGTACGTTACCACAACACCACTAATCTGTGCACCAACAAACTAACAGAAAGTACTGCGATATGAAATAATAAACCCAAGTTACTTACGTGGTCGGCTAGGTTGGTTGAAGATCCTGAGAGCTCCTCGTGGTCCGACTTTGAGCTGCCATCCCGTTCGTCAATAACTAGATCAATTGGCATTTTTCCTTTCAAACAACTAATGTACCGATGGCAAAAGTTGTCGCAGAGCTCGTGCACCTAAAGGCAAGGAAGAATACCCTTTTTCAGGATGGGGAAGCAGGGCGACCAGTCCAAGAATAACTACAATTAAGGGGCATAATCGTCGAAGTCAAGGAAACAATAGTGAAATTGTTGCAGCGCTTATTATTCTCAGGAGACTTCAGCAACAAGTTGCCGTCGGAAAAAAATAAACACCAAGCGAAAACTGATTATATTATGACTATATAAAATGGCATTTCTAATTAATATATTTTATCTTGGTCTCGACCAGTGAAGTATAAATATATTTATCCATAAGTGACCTTAGTCAGTGTGGTTGCAAATGACAAAAAGAAGACAATTGCCTAATCATACTATCAAAGTTTACGCGAACTGTTTGGCACCATATTGCAAGCTTAAAGAACAGTCACAATAATTTATATCATGATAGGTGCATTGATTTGCTCATTTCAAGTGTTCCGTGATTGTTGACTGAATATTAGACAAAGGCGACAACTGTGACCAAATGTGCGTTTTAAACAATAATAACACATACAGCTTATATATGTTTAAAGACATAATGTATTTCTTCAAACAATGCTGACTCTCATACTGAAACAAATAAGTTTAAGAAAAGTAAGCAATTACCTTTTCTAATTCCAGAAGGTGAAATCGTAATACTTGTATGGCTTGTATCATCTGAAAAGGGAGATAATGTGTAAGTTAGAACTGTATTCAATATTTCAGAAAATGTGGAAATTGAATGGGGAGACTGCACATCATTAACGATCTGCGACTTTGCAGTTTTTACTGACACGCCATGAAAATTTTTATGATATTGATGTTTCGTATACTTTATGGTGAAATAATTGATTCATTTCATATATATATAACAATAAAGGCATACTACGTCAGATAGGAAATTAGTCAGTCTGATTAAATAGCAACAAATATGGCGATATTACTTAGAGCAAAGCTTATCTTTTAGCAAAAGAATCGCTCTGAAAGGAGACACTGCGCTTTGCCTAATCAGTGACTTCCTTCACGGCCTCCTATGGTAGCGTAATGCTTTGCCACTCGAGACCCCTCAGTTTCCCCTTGTACACTTCAAAGAACCGTATGAAACATTTGTGTTGTGATTTCCAATCAAACCCCAGCATATTTACGTTGCATTATAGGGGACAGAAGAGCAGGTTTGAAACATAAAACAAGTTACATTCAAAGGTGCCGCCATACCACACGAAAATTACAATGTGAAAGGCGGCATGCATCGCTTACCAAATTATCCAACTCTGGATTTGAAGAAAATAAAGGTTTTTCTGCTCGGACCTAAAACAGTAACAAAGCAGGTATTACGACGCTTTCTTGGTATTACAGTCGTGTTTTCAGTTTACTTTTTACTTTTGACATTTCTCTCAAGGAAAACATCCATGTAAAAAAGTAAAATAAAGTTTTAAAATTATTACTTTGTTTTGATAATGTTTTGTTAACACATACGGTGAGTTTCCGGGTTGTCAAGTACTGTAGTTGTTGTAATTATTCGGTTAAAAAAACTTTCACCATTCAAGTCCAGACAAACATAAAAAAGTGTAATAAATTTAGTCTTGTATAGTGGCCAAGCAGTCGTCCTCGACATTAACGATAGCAAACATGGGCTCGAATAGCACAAGACGATTAAAAAATATATATTTAAAGTGACCTGTTTGGCAAAGACCGCGATGTCCTCGTTGAAGGAGTCGGAGGAACAGACATCCCCGCCTGCTACCCCGGGCTCCCTGGGCGTGCATGTCGCCAGCTCGCACTTCTCAAAAACCAACGCGAGCAGGGGGAATAACGGGTGACTGGAACAGGGAACACACAACTTGAGCACCGACTTCGCCCTTCGAAACGTGTAAACGAAGGTAATGCACAGGCGAAGGACGTTTTTCCCTACCTTAAAACAATAAAACTATGTATAGTTTGATTATTTTTGTTAGATTATGTGATCTCAGTTCTAACAAACTTTTTTTTTTTTTTACAATTCATTGCAACGGTATCGTAGAGCGTATTGAAACAAACACGTAGGCTATCTGACAGTTAAGTACAGGCAAAATATAATTAGAACAAAAATACTTCTGTGGTGGACATTAAGATTCCTGTGTTATTCGCAGACGCTACTGTTGACGTACAACGTGTCTCTTCTATTAAAAAAAAAAACTACTTCAAATCATATAATGCTTTTAAAAATCGTATACTGGTGTTGCTACTAAATTTTAATACCACATTTTCTTTTATTCAAAATATGGAAACAAAGGTCACCAAAGAAAAGAATGGCATAAAGCGTTAATGAAGCGTGTGTGAGAGATGAGTGTGTGTGTACGTGTGTGTTTGTGCACGCGTGTGTGTGTATGTGTGTATATAATGTATATGATATATTTGACAGCTTATTTTTATCTCTATAAACATGTAAATACATCGACTTGGACAAACATTACTTTAGACACTTTGTTTTGAATAATAAAAAAAACATATGTCAAACCGTTGCTGAAATTAAGATGTATAAAATGTTTCCAACAACTTCGCATGACTTTTGGTTATCGTTGAATTAAGAGAACTAAAACTTTATTTTTTGTTTGTTAGGTTTTTTTTGTAAAACTGCTAAGAAATACTCGGACAGAGCGACACAAGTTAAAGAATTATATTGCACCTACCCGTAAATTTGATCTTTATCCCTCTTTAAAACATCGTTGACTGCGGAACCCATGCTGGTGGGCATTACGTTGGGATGAGGTGCATGTGCACCGTAGTGCTGGCTGGCATGGAGCGGCGGTCCATGATTCAAGTGATGCACTTGGGGTAGCGGCCGAGGAGCATGCGGATCTCCGTACATAGACGCCGGAACCCCAACTCCATCCATTCCACCGTAATGGGCCAGCTCATCGTACTAGAAAGAAGCACAGAGTAGTGAGAGGCAACGTGGAGACAGAGAAATAAACAATTACAAAAGAAATACGTTATCTGTCTATAGTAACCACTGCAAAAACACACGACTAGCTAGTCCAGGAAAGCAGCAGCAATCCTGTTGGGGGGTAGAGGGAAGTATTGGTTGAAAAGACAACAATGTATGTTTCCTTCGCACGTAAACACTCAAATAAGTTTGAAATTACCAAAAACATTCTAAACTGCGATCCCACGCGAGCGGGTTACTTTAGTAAAACCAGCGAATATCTTAGAGGAGTCCCTTTAAAAACAGCTCCGAGAATGTCGCGGTGATCGCCGGCTAACCAGAGGCACACACGAGGGCTGAAGAGTAAAGGTACTGCAAAACGTCAAATAAAATCACTTAGATGTGAATATTTTGTATATTAGCCACCATCAACTGAAGAGAGCGACAGAAGAGGCCCTCCTATAGTGGATTTGTATAGGTAAGTGTTGGAGATTTAAAACCTACCCTTTGCGCCATCAGGCTGCGCTCCAATAAACTCCTGGATGTGTCGTATATTTAATATCCCAGTCCGGTTAGAAAGTGATTTAGTGGTAAGATTCCTTTTTCAACCAACTTAGTGAATTCTCCTATTCTCCAGTGTGGTTGAGAACAAGCAGAAGCATCAGGAGGAGTTTTGCAATTTTTCTTGTTTTCCTCTTTCCCCCAAAAAAAAAGAAAAAAAAATTGTCAAGCACCAAACTGAAGGTTACAATCGGCCCATCAACAACCTGCATGTAACTAAACTGTCGTGTCTCATGGCTTTTTGCCACTCCAGCTGTCAATCAAAGCCAGGGGTTGTCAAGGTAATGAATGAATGATGGTTGGTGATGATGTTCACGAGAGGATGAATCTTTTTAGCCCGTTTTCTTCCAACAACTCCGCGTCTCCTTTATGCCTTTGGATCGCTATCTTGTTTTATTATTACTGTAAAAAGAAAAAAAAGCGATAGAAATTAAGAGATTGCAATTCAGATCTCTCCTTTCCCCCGTAGGTATTTCGTCTTTCTCGCGGTCTGAGATGAGTGAGTGTCAGCGAGTGTTGGCAGGTTGGCTGCTAGCTTGCTTATAGAACAGAGTCAGTTTGCAGCGCTGATCGGCGGGAGAATGAAATGACGGAACCCGGAAGTAGTGGTGGCCATAGCCAGTCCTGCAACAGCTATAGAAAGAGAGGAGAGACCAAAGCCTGTGATATGCAGAGTATGCACGAGGACTGCTTCAACTCCGCACGGGGGGAGCCAAACAACATAGCATCGCCTCTCAACCAATTCTTCACCGATAATAAGAATCAAAACTAGCTGGGGAGAAAAAAAAGAAAAGGGAGTCGTGCATCTGAGATCCAGACAAGTTTTTTTGTGAAGTCTGGAAAACTGAAAAGCAGCTTACAGTAGCAAAGGCAGGCCCACCCTCCCACTGGTAATAGTTATGCATTTGTTTTTTCTCTCTTTCAACACTTTTTTAGTCATAATTTTATAAATCGGGTACATATCAAGCTGAAACTCCACATATCAATTACGTTTCACATTAAAAATAAACTGCTATATGTGTTTATGTGAAAACGACCATCTTTGAATATCACCATTTATTTGTATTTCCAGGTGGGGAATTCGGAGGGGCATTGTACTGAACTAAAGGAGCTAAAAAGAGTAAAACAACCATACACATCTCTTTGAGCTGAATCCTAGCTGCTTCCATTACTCTCTTAAAATGAATTTTTAGAACTGTTTTTAATTTCATTTGTGAGCCTGACGCTTACTTTGTAATCTTTGTTGTGGTTGTAGCATGTGTGCTCAAGAATTAACTCGGTAATGCCCGCTAATGGCGCTGCTAATTGCGAAGGGGTTATTTAGTAAATTAAATGACATGGCGCACCCCCTTGAGCACAGAATGAACTTTTCCAAAAAGAAAAAAAGAGACCTTTTGTAGGGAAAGTAATTTTGTATGTTTCTTTCGTCCAATCCCCTCCCTAGATAGAAATCCATGCCTTACCTCAGAGTAGTCAATTATCAAAGCTCCCCAAGATCATCAATCATAGGGAACGCTTGAGGTTTAGAGGAGGAGCAATGCTCCGGCCATCGATTGCTGTGGCGTTGGCCTCTTTTCCTTAGACCATGCTCTTTTGCGCACAAAACCTTAACAGGCCATCTATCCCTTTTAATATTTAGCTTCATCAATGATAATGTACCCTGTTGCGCATATGACATCATCGTATATTGATGGGTTTTTGCATACAAGGGTAAATATATGTCTGAATGGTATTTTTGATCTCGAAAAATTAACCATTCATGGTTTGAATTAACGAGTCGCATATACTCGGGAATGGGAGGGAGATAGTAAGGTCAATAAACTCCATTTAAAGACAACTCGGATCCTCGAGTTGATCATACTAATAGCAACGAAACCGATATAATAAATGAAGCACCGTAACAACAATTATGTTTGTTAGGTATAAGGGGGTGGGAAGCCCCTGCTAGAAAAAAGTAGAACCGCAGGGTTGACAAACGGCTGTGTGGACATTGCAACGTGCTATAGCTCGAGAAGGAACTACAGTATTATGCGCAGAGCAGGAACGCAGTCCGTCTGAATACTTTTGGGCGCTGATGCATTCTGTGTAGAAAACCAGGGAACGGGTAGCTTAAGTTATTGAAGACCGCTCCTTTTATCAGGCGATCACCATCTTAAAAATGCCCTCGCGTACAATGACTTGTATACCCAGACTTGACTTTTCCCGGACAAACATGGTAAGTGAATCATACGTCCTTTGTTAAGAGTAGATTTCACGTATTGCACGAGTCTCCAAGAAACGAGCAGTGCAAGATTAGGAAAAAGTTTATTTGTTTTAGTGTTGTTATCGTCATTATAGGTGGTCAAGTGGTTGCACTATAAGAGCCTGAGATCAGTTCATTTTTAAAGAGACAGATTTACTTTTAAAAACTTTGTAACGTAACGTTTCAGTACTGTTTACTTTGCATCTTTGATAAATATTTATTTTGCAGGCTAATTGATAGGGAAATTATGTCATTCATAGTTGAAAAACTTAGCATTTGTTAACATTTGTTAGGGAAATGTATTCTCACATAATTTATTCCTTATTAAACATTCAGAATGTAGTACAAGCAAATGTGTCGGTTTTTAAAAATACGTGGAATGTAAAATTTTGAAATAAAATCCTTGCTGTGCTACTACTTTTCTGCACAAAATGTAACATAAATGACAGTTATGTTGGTCATATGGCATTATTTGCACGTTATTGTGAATCTTGGAGTACTTATGTGTTTATAATACAGCTTTCATTTCCTTTTTATTCCAAATCAAAATATATTCTGTACCAAAAACTCATTCATTTTTCAAACAGCATTGCTTGTGATTGTTCACTTTTTATAACAGCATAAACTTAAATTACTGTAATTCTCAACACTTTAATGACATATTAATAGATAACAAATGGCATGGTTTAGCGTGTTCTTGCGCAGACACTAGAGAAAGACGAACCTATGCCTTATAGTTCTTATATTTTGACTCCCGCTAAGAGTAGGAAACCTTTTATTTACAAATGCAATGCACGAAGAAACATATTAGCATGTTCACACCAACATGTTGCATTGTAAATGTACACAATGTAACTTGCAAGTGAATTTGTCTTTGATGTGCACCCTTACAGAAAAAAGACCGTTCAAATGAAAAAAAATCAGTGTTCTTACAGAAGCATAACTCCGTCAACATGCGGATCCTTCGCCTCTGCTGAAGATGGCATTAACAGGCGGTAAAATTTCATCTAGTGGTGTCAAATTGAGGTTACTTTAGGGTTAAAGCTCTCGGTATCCGTGTGGGACATGCCCAGCTGCGTTGGGATTCATTAGGGGCAAAGGATCCATTTCAAGAAAAACACGACGAAGACAATCACGAGGCTAAAGATCCACTTCGTGTCACATCCTACAAGTGCATCAACAAACTCCTAAAACTTCAATTATTCAGAATACATTGGCAACGCGCAACACATAGGCCTGCTCCTATCTCGCCCGCTCGCTTGTTCTCTATACCCAAAACAACATTTAAATACCACCTAAATATGGGGATATGTGTTATTATGTTACTTATTTAATTTGCTCACAAAGGCATCTGATACAAATCGGGTATTAAATCCTCTTAGTGTCCGTAAATACATCTGTTGAAACAATTGATCTTCAACCGCAGGAACAAATAACACCGTCCTAATCTTGTTTGTAACTTTGTTCTGAGTTTGTCTTCCTGATTGTTTGAGATTATGTAAATATAACCGATGCATTAAAAGGGACCGATAAGAACTGATCATAGTCGTGCAGTCCCGAGTAGGAGGCGGTGGTATGATTTAACTTGTAAGATAGAACCGAAAGTCGTTTCAGAAAAGGTGGAAATGTTTCATATCTAACCCTTGACTGTTGTTTTAACTTCCACTACTACATACTCTCCACACAGACACAAACTAAGAAATGGGGAACCAACAGCATAGTTCTTTGCTATCGGTACAAGCCCTAAGCTGTTCTGGTCTACTGATCACAGAAATTTCTTAGCACACATAAAGCCACAATCACAGCCTTACCTTTCACTGTCATGATTTCAGCATTAAAGGCAATTAATATTAACAATGCAAAGGTAAATTAACTTAATTTTATTTTTCCTTAAACTGGGTATTCGGCTAATATAAAGAGAAAATATACTTTGACAAGCTGCAAATGTAACGCGTTTTAAATTAAAGTTATAAAAACAAATAATTGCTTCATTAGGGTATACTGTTTTCTCGACCCCCCATCTTTTATTGTACTTTAACATGTATAACACGTAAAAACAGAAGTTTCTCCGCAAACGTTAACAAAGTCTGGACCGTTTCTCAGGTTCGGCGTGCTCATTCGTTTTCATTCGTCATTTTGCTTTGTAGGCTTATGCCTATGGTCGGGATGTGCCCTACAGGCGACGTTCTTCTTGATTCATTTGCATATGTTGGTCATTGACTTATCATAATGTTTATGGATTTACATGTTGTTTTTGATGTTGTTTTCTCTTAGTATATTCCCTGGCAATACACACAGTACCTAGCATTACCTCATCAGGTTGAACTTTTCCTGACCCCGCGTGAAATGTGACTGGGGTCCCAGAAAGTGGAATGAGTAACTCAAATACTTGTAAAAGTTTCGCGACCGACTGTAAATTCTTCGCTTCCAAAGACGTGTTTTTTTCTACCGCGATTCTCATAGTCTAGTGTGGATGGAGGAGAAGGAGGTGGAGGGGGGAGGGAGCGAGGGGGTCACGGACATACAAAATGTAACTATGGCATTCCCTTGAAAAATCTGTGGGATTCTGTCTTTGAGACACCTAGAAGGCCTAGAGTTCACTAAAATATGCAGCCCTCTAGCGCCATCTTGCGGAGTGACCCGAAGACGGAATGTTCTAAATATGCTACAGTTACAGATGCGCCAGTGCCGCTATTATCAGGTGACTCGTTACTGTTTATTGTCATTATGAGCCAAATTGTCATGTATTGCGATGAAGAATTAAGGCAAATGTATATTGTATCAATTAAGAATACAAAGCTATCCAAAGAACCATCATGGAAGGCTTTACAAGGTTTTGTTTTTATATGTACATACGGAGACTAAATTTGAACAGTACAGACGCATTTTCCTTTTTATTTTGTTTCCACTATTATATATCGCTGTTTTAATTTATATTTCCCTTTAATTGAAAATATTGCCACTTACAAATCGCATGTATTTCTTATTTGTTTAGCAATCATGGGCCATTCCAATGAGCACAAATAAGTAATAACATTTTTTAACTAGCAGTTGTACATGAATCCCGTTTCTGTTATGGAATTTACATACTAAATGTATGCAGAGCTCCACAAAACAGTAATGTAACATTTGGGAAAACTGAAATAGTACCTGAGTGCTCTTCTCATATAAATGCGTTGTGTAAGTTAATGACCGCCATTATAAATATTTTGCTCCAATTATGAAAGTGTTACAACCACAAACCCGGGCTGACTGTACAAATCCAATTAGGCCACATTTTGGAACTATAGCGCGCAAAGGTGGCACTAACCGCGCCAAGGTGCAATCGTTTACCTACCGGAAGTTTAAAAAATGTGAAACTAAGGTTTTATGTGTTCACATGTGTATTATTATTATTATTATTATTATTATTATTTTGTTGTGGCGATTTGTTAACTTACATATACTTTTGAAATTAAAAAGTATGATCAAAGACAACAGTTTATATCTTTGTAAGTTTTAGAGAAAAAATATCGTAAATTGTGCCGTCAGATGTGGGAAGCGGAAAGTCATTTGGATTTAGGGCTGTTTAAAGATGTATTATTTATGCTCCGTCGATATTTTCAAAAGCATCGATGTTGCACTAACATTTCGGAGTTATTACCAATGCGAAAAATCTACTTCCCTCTTTTGAATGACCGAAAATTGCTTGAATCATTTTATTCCACTGGGGCAAAAGAGCAGCGCGGATGCGCTGTGTCAAAGCAACGTGTCCATTTCATTGAAACGAAATTTCCTTCCCAACCCCAAAATAATCGAATCAACAAATATCAAAGGTTTTACAGAAATACTCCGAACATTTCGTCAGCTTAGACTGCAGCTTTAGTCAGCACTGCTCAAAGAATATCGTCCCTCGGCGACAGCACTTTGTTTCGGCAAGAAATCCGTAAACATACCGAGATAAGCGGCCGCGGACTGTATGCACCGCGGCAGGCATTGTCGGTTTACCCCAAAACACATGACTGTATGTTTTTCCTGTCGTCCTTGCTCCCCTTTGCCTGAACGCGACGAGTAACACATTCTGCAAAGGAATGTCGGTTTATTAATCTGGAAATGGAGGAAAGGTATGCATTTTTATTTGGAGGAAAGGAGGTCGACGGATAGAGGTGCTATCTCTCCACATCATTAGATGTAATTGAGAGAAGTTTAAGTGGAGCCGAGATGCCGAGAAGTTAATAGCAGTGACCCTCTCGCGGATCTACTGTCACTCATAATTTATCAGACTTAAGGGGTTTAAAGAGGCAGGATAGGCCTACCTATAAGGTATTTATTACATTATAAAACGTTCTCCTCACCTATTTGCCATATAAGTAACAAATGCATCGTTGGAAGGTATGAAAAAAGAATCGCATACCCATAAAGCTTTCCTCACATTCGGCCTATAATCACTGATTATTAAATTGTATACATTTATTTCTACGCTCCAAGCTGCACACTTTGCAATCCCACTAAATTGCTTGACCAATACTTAAGTAACCTTTATTTATTTTTAATATTTAAAAATCAGGCTTCTGAACAAACAGTAGGCTACCCACAATGACGGTCGCATGGTGCCGAACACGGTTATATATTTCAAAACGTAAAATAATTACGAAGTGCACGCCTTCACCATTTGGCCGAAGCGTGAAACACGTGATCCTCATCATTTACCGGCCTTATTTGTAAACGAGTAAAGAGAAATATTTATGCCTGTATTTTTTTCTTATCCTTTTGAATGTTAGATTTTTTTTTTCTACAAAAAAGGACAGCTGTGTCTTTTCGGTCTTAAAGTCACACCCACTCCTCGCCACTGGATTCAAAAGGAACAACAGCAATACTCCTCCCGAACTCGGCGACCGAAACATAAGCAGGTTTTATGCAGGGCATACTTATTAGTTTGGGTCGTGAATGTAATCAATATGCAAGACAGTAAAATGTAAGTTTCATATTTTGTGTTAGTGGTTGCTGTTCGTTGGTCACAGAATACAATTAAACCAAGAAAGAGATCGGCATTATTTCATAAAAATCGACTTACAGTTTATAAACGCATTATATTGCAGGTTTTGTGTGTCATCCCACTATATATTTATCAGAATATATTTTAGTTTATTCTTGTTATGCTTAAACGATGAAAAGCTAATGAAGGGTATCCTTTAGTGAGTTTGTGTTAGGATAAACATTCATCAGCTTTATTTTGTGGCTACAAAATGTGTAAAGAGTTGTTATTTACTTTACAGAGAACGTTTCAATCAAAGTTCAAAGTGATTTGTTTTGTAATTTTTCAAGAAATAACAGAAGGCATAGTTCATCTTTATTTGAAATACATTTTTGTTTTATGTTTAATCATAATAATAAAAACGATTGAGATATGACAAAACTTGAACTCAGATTTTGGGCTTTGATTGAATTATTCCCTAAAATGATCTTGCATAGAAAGGGTTAACAAATCTGTAACGTTAAACTGTTTTATATAATTATTGTTATGTATATGTTCCATCATGGATGTTTGTCTCTGAAAAACTAAACTCAGCTCATGTACCTCGTTTATTTATCTTTGTAACATCTGTCATTTTTAATGAAATTAAATTTCTATGAAAAAAACATAAACAATAAACTTACATATCTGGATAAACTGACCATATCTGTGAATCTTGGTTTTGATTTATCTCAGACTGCAGTATTTTTCTTATTATTTCATGGAAGGCAGTTATTAACATTTCCTCAAAGCATACATCTATTTTTTTATTTTCAAAAATAATCTGCACCTGTAGTAAATCTTATAAAACAGTGTAATACTTTTAGTGACAGCAATATACACTGAAAAAATAAGGTCCATTTAATACCATTAACAAAGTTAAGGACTGGAGGACAATCACATACAACACAAAAATAGCAATTAAAACTCCCAAGTTAACAAGTATTTCCTATTGAACAGGAAATGAGGAAAAAAATGTTTCAGGTATGTAATTAATGCCTCACTCTGTGACAGTGAATCTGAATGAAAATATCCTGTATGTGGCCAGATGTGGCATTCACACTAATGGCAGGGCTGTGAAATAAAAAAAAGTCACATTTACATTCCTACCACAACTGACTTTGCTCTTAGAGACACGAGGCTCACCAAGGCCACCAGATTACTAATAGCGACTTGGATCTGAAAACACCTACTCGGTTTCCTTCAGTGTAATTACTAAAATGCCGAAAATTACATTGTTAGTGCCCCCCCCCCACACACACTTGTGTATGTCCTTCGGTTGTGGATGTGATCAGGCGAGATATCCAGGTAATTACGGAGCGTTGTCAAATAAAGAGCCTTGTGATTCAAATGAGGAGTGAAATATCAAAGCGGAGCGCTCCCTTTGCAGTCAGCCAGGTATCCACTGTGGAGACAGAAGTGTGATTTGAGCGCCACTGGGACCGGAGGAGAGGCAGTGACAATAGCGCAACTCTAAATTCTTAAATAAATATCAGACGCCAAAGCCCTCAGAATGAGCGCCATTGAAGTTTGATCTTATTGCAGTTTTGTAGCGGGTACTGCACACATTAGATCCTTAAAATACCTTGACAGTGACTTTAAGGGAGACAGAACCACATGGTTTTAAACTCTGAACTGAACAACACGGTACCTCATCACAGTGGTTTAGTCGGAGGTTATGGGCTTCAGATCCGTAGGCCTTGTTGTGGTAGCGCAATGCAACTTTCTTGTTGGTAAATCGTCTCATCCTCCTTGGGCGCAAGCCATTCGCAATGATGGCACTCCAGGTTTATAATAATATTATCAAGTCATGTGTGTTATTAACATGGTTTAGGGGCTTTATTTGAGATATGTGTTTTAATTTCACAAAGTCTCATGTAATCACAATATCTCCATGTTCCATGTTAGGCAGCAGATGAACATGTAATTCAGAAAATGTGCCTCTATTTTGCTAAAGCTATGAAATTAACAAAAGCCCCGACAGATTAACGTAAAGTTTGTTCACACAGAGCCCTTATTTGCTCTAAAACAGTTGAAATAAACAGCCTTTTGATACTGTTTGCTTGTCCACATGCATACATATTACATGAATAAAAGCAGTCCCCCTGGATCTAAACAACAAAACTCAGGTAACTGCATGAGTTGTAGTGAAGTGAGGTAACATTCTAGTAATGTGTGAGCTGAGTGTAACAGTGTGGACAATGTGGATGTTGAGTCTGCAAGCCTATTTTGGCCTCCATTGATGATGGACACATTCATTAAAGAAGGGATTAGCAATGTTTCTTGATGCATTTTGTATTAGAGCAAATTCATACAGCATTTATCATCTATACAAGCAACACTTTGACCCTCTTCATAGCTCAAATCCAGAATTAAAGTTCCTGTTATAGATAAACGTCAGAATTTAAACAGGTTTTTGCAAAGATTTCATAAGTTGGGCACTGGTGAGCTTTTAACACATAAAAATGATTCCTTTGTTTTGTAAGAGAACTTGTTCTTAGACATCAGTTAGGCTATGTTCACACACTTCAGTTGGTTCAATTGCCGAACCATTCCAGCTGCTTCCAAGCCTACACACGTCTTATTATTCAGAAGAAGATACTTCACATTGAAAAGTATAACTTGACTCACTCCTTTTCATGATGAACTAGTGTTGACTCTCAGAATCTCGATAGGCCACATCAAATTTGAACTGTGATACAAAGGTACATTTTTTTCTTACTTTAACTCATGTCCCTTGAAGTTAAATCCCAGTTGGGCCCTTTTTTTCTGTGTAAACATTATCCTGGAGTTATCTAAATATTGACTTGAATGACACATCATATGTACAGTAAATAATATAAATATGTTAAGCTGGAGGAGGAGTATGGGATTTATGTTAAAGCTCTTCTCTTTTGCATTGACATTACAGTCATACACACTAATGCTACCTACAATTTGTATTGCCTTCTCTAAATGGCAGCTGAATAATTTGGATTGCAAAAGCAGGAAAAATGCTTGCAATGCCGTGCAAGGAGTGTTAAATGGTTGGAGGCAAAACAGGGTCTGCAAGAATGTTTGAGTATTTAATACTATAAACACATATGCACACCCCTCCCTCCAGCTTACAGAAGGCTCCAAGGGATACTTTACATGTAAATATTCATTCACATGATAGGTTGGGCCATGAATTATTAAGTGTAGTAAAGAAGTTTAATACCTCAATGTGTAACATATGAATCTTATATTTCATTAGATGAGCACAAGGAGGAACAAGGAAAACAGGCATTCTTTTCAAATTGCCTCCAAGAAGCCTTGGAAGACATTATAGAGGGAATAAAGACACGCATACAATGTCTTCTGGCCATTTTAATGAAATTCAAATGCAATAATATCTTCTTGTACTCACAAACACAGATACATTCCAGAACGGGTAACAGCGGTGTCTTTTTATTAGTGTGCGCATTACGACAGTTGTAGGAGAGAAAACACACCTTTCTGGGAGCTTTGGGGATGCAGAATAATATTTCTGTGGTAACTGAAACATTAGAAAAACAAATAGGTGGGTGGTACGGGCAAGTAGTAGTAATTAACAGAGAAAAGGTGACCACGCAGCACCATACTTCAGTGAGACTAGGTGCTACGTCTGTGGTTTCAGACATTAAAAACCGGAAACAAGGACTTATATATTAGCCATATACAAAAGTAGGAAGGTTGTTTCCCTCATCGTACTACAAAAGAAAGATGTTTTCCCCTTTCAACCCGCACTGCTGTGACAGCCAGCTATGCTTTGTGCCAAACGAGAACCTCCGGCATTAACAAACAACACGCCATATTCAAGTCTTTGTTTTAATGGAGCAGCCATTCATGATGTTTCGCAGTGCTTAAGTATTACTCACTGCATAACCCATTAAAGAAATGAGCCCTCATCCAAATGTTTAATGCATGTTTTCTTTGATGCTTGCTTAGTCTGTTCAACCGAATGAGCAGTGCAGGTGAATTTAATTTGTGGCACCAGGAGAAACGTCTTGCATACCTCTAGTACAATCTCACTGCTTTTATATCACTTTAGCTATCCACTTGCTGTCGGGCCCGGCGAAACACTTCAGCTCATCAATTGCCTGTCATCATTGCATGCTCTAACTAAAGGGATTCATACAGTAAAAGAAGCCATATATTCTTACTTTAGAGTGACACTTCTTGTAGAATGATCTTTGCAAGATGTACTGAATTCCCCTTTTCAGTACTTCATTTAGGACACAGAGTAAGGGCCTAACCTTTGGAAGCCAAGATATGATTAATAAGCAAATGACATATCAAAGTTTACCCGTAAAATCACTCTTTTTGACATTAACAACAATTTGAGTTTGTCGAGTTCATATTTCCCAAATGTAACAGAAAATGGAAAAGGATAATGGATGAAGTGGAGTGATGAGGTAAAAGAATACAGAAGTCCTGGAGGTCCATTTGAAATCAGGGCAATTCCTCTTACTCCTTGTACACCTCTTGTTGTGCACATGACATGGATTCCAAGATCACAGAGCATACACCCTGAAATCAAATGATACGGCCCCAAGTTTACATTATGATTCACTTTTCGATAAAATTCAGACTTTTTAAAATGATGTGAACCTTGTGTTATCTTTACTATATTTTCCGTAATTTTCAAGATGATCTTAATTTTACCATCTGGTCAAAGTATTACTAGGCTCATGACTGATTCTTAGAGTGACTCAAGAGCTTTTGATGATTAATAGTTAGGTTTTTGAATATGTTATCTGAAGAAGCACTGATCACCCTTGATGCACAGTAAGTATTCATTTCTGTGAAAAGGTATAATGTGAAATGGACCCTGGATAACCTATATTAAGGTAATGGTAATGCTATAAGCTGTTTTACATTACTTTTTAGAATTTTCTGTTAGTAAACACCAGAATTTTGCCATCTTCTCATCCTTCCACACAAGCTGTCCTAAAAAATATCACACCACCCCCTGCCTTATGATGTCACAGAGGCTGAGATTACTGAAATTGGCTCAAATTGTACAAATGGCAATATCCATTAAATATAAACCTTTCAGCATTTAAAAATGAGAATATGCTTCATAATGGATGTCAGATATTGGAATCTGGAAATTGGAATTTATTTCAGAACTGAATTAGCATAGGTATCGCGCACTCCTCATACTTTGTATACCCAAGCTGCAGGTGACAAAGGCTAAACCATTACAGATTATAGTACATAAAAATCCTACATTTTTGCACCTTCTTGACAATTATTTCCCAGCGAGCAGCAGGCTTGTGATAAGCTTGCAAGATAGTACTACAGATAATATAATTCAAAAAGGAAAAGCCTTTTCAAAATTGAGATTAAATATAGGCCTAATTCAATGCAAATTCAAATATCTTTTCTATTGATTAAGAGAGTTTCGAGTACAAGTTGAAAAGACCTGACATAAAATGAAGGATGTACTCCTACTCATGTGCACAATCGAGGGCATCAGTTTAGGGAGAGCATTTGTACAGAGAGGCTTTTTGGTTTGTGAGAGGAATCATGATTAAGAGCGTGATATTATTTCTGTTTTCCACATGGCTGCACACTTCTTGTGAAAATATCAAAATGTGGCTGTGTTCTATGCAACCTTTGTTGACGTGAGCCGAAAGGAAAGGAAAAAGACCCTTTCCGTACTGCCGCTACCGCAACCCTTGGAAAGTCGGTATCATACAAGAAGAATTAAATTAAGAATTCCCCCAGCCAATTTAGGCTTTTAAAATCCTCATTATGTTTCACAATTCTATCTATCATCACACCCTTGAGTGTAGCCAGGGGGGGAGATGTTCTTTACATTTAATAATCAATTAGCAAGAATGAGCTAAAAGTGCATTTCTCCCCATTAACTGAACCAGAGCAAGGAACAGGAAAACAACTATCAGCATCTACTGACTGAGTAAGATTAGCATTGCTCCTCTGAGCTCCTGCTTCATGTTAGGTATCAGTTAACCACATGATTTCTCTTGCTGCTGACCTTCAATATGTATGAAATACATCAAAGAGGAATATTCAGACGTGTTCTTTACACAAAAGTAGAACAGCACTTTCTATCTAGCATGTGCAAATGTGTTAGTTTTGTATTGTACTTTGACATGGGCATACAATCCAATGAAAAACCTGAGTAATGTAGAGGCATAAGCTACAGTGTACAGTATTCATAGAAAAAAACTGGACTTGGTATCTTTGTATTAATTTCTAAAACAAATTTTTTTTTGCATAATTCTTAGTACAGGCACATCTGTAAAACAAGTGTGATGCTCTTGTGGGCCTTCCCCTCTTGTGGGAAGAAGCCTCTCTATATTCTCCATATGGTCTGGTCAAGGAGATGCAAAGTAAAAATGCCTTTCCATCAACCACCTGACAGCTTGCCCCACAGAGGGGCATTTTAGGTATGCTGGACTATTATTTCAACTCCTCCCAAAATAATCCCCAGAGAAGATAACAGTGGCACACATCTTTTTTGGATTAGATTTGAATGCAGATGCCATATTAGAATTCCCTCCCCTGAATCCTGAGACGTCTTGAGCTTGGACTTCTTGCTGGCTTTTACCTCGTTACCAAATTACATGTGATTTTGGTCACCTAAATCAGCACCCTAACTAAATCCAAATTCAAAGTAGCATAGCTGCCTGGAGGACTTTAGGGTGGCTGGAATTCAAACACAAATAATAATCAAAATAAATAACCGTAAATATGTTGTTGTAAAACCATCTTTTCTGCGATTTCCTTACACAATGTAATTCTCAAACACAGAGAAAAGTCCCCTCCAGAGGAAATGCCACAATCACTCTCCACTCAGAATTCTGCCCTCCAGAAGAAACGCCGGTCTTTTAAATATTGCTTATTTAAGGAAATATCTCGACTGAAATGAAAAATGGGGAATTTAACAAATGGCTGTTCTTTACAATGTCAGAGGGCAACTGAAAGTGACATATTTACATGCGATGGCTGTGCGGTTGGAATGCCACTGCAGAGCAATCTAGCATAGACCTCAGATTCAAATAGCTGAAGCAGGACTTTTTGACCTTTTGCACCCTGTAGACACAGAAGTAATATTCATGTTTTAATGGTCACATTCAACTTGACTGCAGAGTTCCTAGAAAAGTGAAAAATATAAGACCATATATTGTATTCTACACTTATTTTTAAGAACATCTTAAAACAGATTTATACATTTTGTGAATTACATCCAGAGGGTGGTTGGTCATACTTCTGTATTTAATATGCAGTATTTGAAACTCCAGTTTAATCCATAGAAATCCATCTGAGATTATTTTCATAATATTGTAATATTAAGAGTATTATCAGTCTGCCTTAATCATTGTTATAAAACACACTTATTGTCAAAGACATGTATTATATTATTATTGTGACTAATGTTTTTAAATCTTTAACCTTTCAGAGCCAATCAAGTGTCTACAATCATTTCCATTTTGTGTACACACACATAGGCTCACATGTTAAAACTGTACCTGGATTCATCTAACCTGGACCCACTCTTAATCTGCTGAGTGGACCGAGTCTGTATGTGAACTGCACTTATTGGATGGTTTAATGTATCATTTGGCTCCACTGATGTAATTGTTAGTCAGCAGCTGGTAATTAAGCAATGCACGTCATTGAACTTGCAGCTTTGTTGCTGTTTATGTAGTTGACTATAATTCTACTGGTTGTAGTGCACTGGCTAGTTGGTTATTTGTATTCTGCACTTGTATTTTATAAATCTCTGTATGTCACTTGGATGAAGTGTGGGCAAATAAATGAGTAATAATAATAAACTGATGCAGCTAAGAAAAGGTGGCTATGTGTGTCAATGTGATGTGTCAATGTGATGACAAATCAAATAAAATGAAATACTGTAAAATGCATTATCATATTATCTTATGGACCCCTTTCAGAACTGTCTCACCTGGAAATCAAGATTTCACCCTTACACATTCAAATTCTTAACCACAACAACACACTGCCATGCCAGAAGTTACTGAGATGATGATGATGATGATGATGATTATGATGATAATGATAATGATGATGATGATGATCCCTAGAATTAACTAGCTGTTTTGTTCTGTGCCATTAAATGAGTACTGGTTTCGGTGAAACAGGTGTGCCCAGTTCAACACAGACGGCCAGCTCAATGTGGAAAAATAATTTCTCACCCCTGCAGGTTCAGATGTGGGCCAGGTGGTTTAATAAGGTTGTTATCTTTTCACTTAGGATCTGACTGGTCAGCCGAAGAAGAACAGGGGAAACACAGAGAATGTGCCACTGGAAAATGCTTTCCAGTTGCTCCTCTGCCACAGAAATGTCCCCACTCGTTATTATTGATTTATCAAAAGGAAAAAAAAAGATTCGACTAATTGCACTTTCGCACAATTTCAGTTGTAATCATTGATGTTTATTTTAACTGGATAGACAACTCCTACCCTATGTCAATGACAGTGATTTTTTGTGGTTTAATTTTGCAACAACAACAAAATCCATAGCCAATCAGATCAATGGCTAGGACTTGCATTGAGCTATGCCAAATTTACACTTACTGCAACACTATCACTGCCATTGAAGCATACCATATAGGCTTTCTGGACTTCACTAAAATGTTTGTGACACCAGGAGAGTTATGTGTGAAATATACATTAAAACAGATACTACTCTCAAATATACTTACTACATTTCAAGCAGGTTGCCCATCTCAGCCAAAGTGTTGGGGTGTACTCATTCCAGTTGTTTGTCTTTTCAGTGATGGAAGCTGTTTGCTGTGTTTTTGCACAGATGTCTCACTAATCGACTGTCTTCAGGCTGATTCTGTGCTGAAACAGAAACAGCACCAGGAACCCAAAAGATCTGGGTTCCCTCCTGCTTTGCCTAATATTCGGAACAGTAGGAGAGCCTGCTGATGATCAAAATAAGCAAGATTAACTTTCAGCTCAGTTACCAAACTTTTATTCTTATTGTTATAATTGTTATTATAATGATTACAGTAATAACATGAATATGTAATGACACAAGCAGGCATCTTTACAGAGAGTGACATACAGTGAGATAATTACAATGCATTTTTAAACTGTATGCAAAATTAAAAATGCATATGCTTTCTATACATCCAAGTAAAATAATTATGGGGTATTGCTGCAAAGGCTAAGCTACATTTCCTGGAAAAAACAGCTTATGTTTATGGTCCATTTAGCTATGTGGTATCATGCAGTTTAGTAATCCTGCCTTGTCCACTGTAACTAATCGAGGTAACACACAGGGAAATGCAACCTAGCTTGCTAGGTTTCATGTATCTGCTTTAAGGTAAGACAGAAGCTTGTCAGCAGGTAAACTTGCATTACTTAGTCCCCCATTAATACTCAGTGTAAATGCCATCCTTATTTCATACAAAAATAAAATATGTGCCCATGCATTTAGCAAGCAGTGTCTGCCCAGTGTTCATTCCTTGTGACATCCAGCCATTACAGCATGAATGAACACTGAATAATATCAAATTCTGGAGTTTCAGTGAACAAAATCATATTCTTCACTGGTATGGCAGTGTCTTTTTCAATGCTCTGTTCAATCTAAACACAATGCACTTCCTCCTGTCTTGTGCCTTACACAAAATTCCTTTTCCTCTTTTAAGTGACCATCATACTCATGCCAGTTATAGCTTTTAAATACGGAATTAAACATCATTCTGCTTTTGTGTAGCCTGTGTAGCCTTATTGTTTTTATAGGGTAAAAGGGGTTGCATGAATCTTATGTTGAAAGAGTCCATAAACTGCCTTAATATGTTCACATGACATGACTGGCCCCATGACTGGAGTAATGTTGCGGGTTTAGTATTGACAGATGAAACAACATTAATATCATCTTAAATCTGTCTAAAATAAATAATGTGTAATGTTTACTCAGCTATAACATGTATCCATTATTTTTGCTTTGTTACATTACACCAAAAACTTAAACAATGAATGATTTTTTTGGAATTACCACTGCATTAACTACCAATATTGTCAGGTCAGACCCTTGGATTTAGATTTCTCAAGCTTTCATTTCACATCATTAAAAAAAAAATCTGTGTGAATAGCAAATTCATTTATTTTTCCTGCAGTTGTCAAATACTCAGATTTGAAATAAAAAAATGGACAGAAAAATCTAGCAAGCAAGTTTGGCTATCCAGTTATTCTCTTTGTTTCGGGCTGTAGAAAAAAAAAAATAAATTCAATGCATTTGGCCTGACTATCTGTACATAATATCCTGTATTCTTCTTTAATATTCACAAGTAGTTAATTATTAAAGGTATGTATTTGAATTATAAATATACTAGTTATACAGAAGTAGGCAAAGCAGGCATATAGCCCAAGGCTAAATTCTTCCATTAGCCATTATTTTGCAGCCTCCCGCCTCCATTTCCTCGCCTCCTATCTTTATGTCATCTCCAAAAACACTGAGGCATTCCTTTGTACTTACCTCCCCCTCCCCACTTCGACCACAAAAAAAATCCCCCCTCAATACGTATGGGTGCTGCTTCCTTGAAGTAGGGTGTCATACTTGTCTTAAATATAATAAATTGCTATCTTCAAG
Organism: Megalops cyprinoides; assembly: GCF_013368585.1. NCBI lineage: Eukaryota > Metazoa > Chordata > Actinopteri > Elopiformes > Megalopidae > Megalops > Megalops cyprinoides. The sequence continues at coordinate 22,444,894 of NC_050594.1, forward strand.
GCGTCTCTGCATCCCAAACACTCCCCCAGAAACCTGCCTAGTCCTCCCCGTTCAGCCATCCCACATGTCACAAATCATCCTGCACCGAGTGCTTTACAGTAAATCATTAACATTGTCAGAAATGACTTGGGCCAAGAAAGGGAAGGCGAGAGATGCAGCAACGTATATGTGGAGGGAATAAGAAATGGTAAACAAGGAACAGGCAGCCTGCTTTCTCTCTCTCTCCCTCTCTCTCTCTCTCTCTCTCTCTCTCTCTCTCTCTCTCTCTCTCTCTCTCTCTCTCCCCCCCTCTCCCCTCTCTCTATCTTTCTCCCTCTCTCAGAATTTATGAATAAAAGCAAGAAACAGCAGAGCCAGCAAAAAAGGAGGAACTCATAGTGGCTGTCAAATACAAAGATAAAAAGTACAATTAAATATTAAATTTCTGTCCTTTTCTTTCCCACTTCTGTTTACGGACTGGGGAATTTATGACGAAGACGTTTGTCCTAATGTAGCACCATATGTGGTTAACTATGAAATAGGTAAAAATTCAGAAACTGAAATTGTTGAAATTGAAAAAAGAAAGCATTAAGACATTTTGCAACTTTTATTTTGATCAAATGTGTTAGAGGCTATTTGAGTTTTTAGTAAATCACACACCACACATGCTGTCACCTGAAACAAAAAATAACCTATGGACATGTTTTAACAATGATATATTAAGATTCATATGATATGTTATTTATCAAATTTGTGAGTTCTTTTTCTGCCAGCAATTTCAGGTTTGCAGAATTTGGCATTTATTTTTGAAAAACACCAACAAACATATGCTTCACCGAATTAAAATGATTTGTAACGTTGCCATTAAATACTGATTTCAGGTTGTCGTTTTGTAATTTCATTTCGACTCATAAGACAACCATCAGTTGTATTTTCCATGTTACTGTTCGCCAAAGTGGATTTTTAACAATAATTATCTATATTATACCATTCACACTCTGCCTACTGTGTCATCCCTGAAGCAGTTCTTTTTTAAGAAACCAGAGGATGATTGATAACAGATAAGGGAAAAGCTCAGTAGTACTGTTTTTAACCTTGCTCAAGTCATTAATCCAGTTTATGCCCATGAAGGTAATAAAGGAGACAATGAATTAGTCATTAAAGCACAGGTCAGTTTATTAGAATCCCTGATTGAACTGTAAAATTACTTCTAGACCAATGGATTGGTGGAACCTGCATAAGGGGGAAATGGAGGATAGAAAGGAACACATTTGAAATCCTCCACTCCTCTTTGGTAGCTAAAATGGTATAAACCAAGGTACATAAAAACGCTCTTGTAGGATACACCTGACACCTTTATTTTGAACTAGCATGTTTGTGATCACTAATAAACGTCATAACAGACATACAAGCTAATTCTTATTATTTATGAAGAAGTCTGGTCTAAGGCTTTAATTTGAAAAAAAAAAAGTTTATTGTGTATAATACAGTATGCTGTCCATGACTGAGACCTAATAGTAATGTTTGGTAAGACATTTGACAAAAATTAGGAATTCATTTATAAACTTATAGTCAGATTGCCCGATGTAGTATAAAACAATATAAAATAAGAAGTATATGTCAGTGTATATTTCCGACTGTATAGCATATGGAATACAGGCATGATGTGTCTGTGGTCAATCAATGATCAATGTCACAGAGGTGTGACATTGTTTGACCATATATTACACAATCTAAGCGTAAAGTCAACCATCATCACCATGCTCATTTGTCAGGATTTTGAGTTTGAGAACGATCCTGCATCAGAACCCTCTCAGTTGTGCATGTATGTGTAGAAATGCATAATACATACATACACACACAAAAACTTAAGAGACACATTTTGCCAGTGTTTTGCTTTAATGTGTCAAAAAGCATGGCCATTGTTGCTGTATTTAACCAGGACTGGAGAGCAGCGCAGTGCCTTCTATTTTATGCTCACACGGACAAAGAGCTGTGGTTATCAGTGTTTGTCCAGACATCTTTCCATGCAGCAAAGAGATTAAAGCATCGTGACTCTTTCACTTCTTAAAACCACAATGGGCCACATACTCCTGGCTAGAACTCTGTGTCAAAATGGGACATACAGTAAGTAAGGTAACCTATTCCAGAACACAGAAATGCCCTAGGGAGAGCGGGAGGGAGAAAGAAAAAAAGAGAGAGGGGGCGGGGGGGGGCAGGGTGAGATGGAACAGAAATTTGCAGAGTAAGGTGAGTCATGGCAGTAAGTGCAGGTGTTGAACCTTGCCAAATGTGTTCCAACGGGGCTTCGATGACATTGACCCTCCTGTTCAGACAAATTCCACAGCTGACTAGCGTGACCTTCTCTGCTTTCTCCTGCAGTAACAGCATTGTTGCAGAGCGTTCTCAGCTATGTTGTTCGCCGTCTATTAAGTAATGTGATTGTTGGCTGCAGTTCAGGATCTGCACTGAGCGAGCCCTTGGATGTTTTGGATTGCCCAGCATCGGCTAATGGCTTCAAGGCATGATAAAAATTAAGGAAAATTGAGGGGATCAACTGTGCCACTGATATTTGGTTAGAAACGGGTCTGACCACAGTGCTGTTGATAAATGCTAGTTAAGGGAGCATTTCTATACATAATTACCATCAAACGAGGATAAATATTAGTTTGAACAATTTTGCTGGCAGCAATTGCTTCCTAATCACAGCTGATGTCATTATTAGACCACATAAAATAATAAGCAACAATTCCTACGTGTGGCCCCTGAAAAATGTCTTTGAATGTCTATGGAACATTTTTGCTACATCTGAGTAGTTTTGATGCATATAAGGATATATTATCGATACATTTGATTTTCATATAGTAAACAATGTACATATTCAGATGAGAAATGCTTTTTTCAATACAAAAAGAAAGCTCCTTGCACCATATTTTAACAATAGCCATCAGAAAAATTTAATTGCCTGGCAGTTTTGCTATTAAATTTAGATTTAGACAGGTAGAAATGATAAGTGGTCCATGCTAATTACCATAAACTAGCAGGAAGCAGAATGTCAGTTAGAATGAGAAAGCACATTTTCTTCTGACTCCTAGACTACTGTGAAAACAGGAATGAAGAGAAGTATTACGGCTTTGTGTTTTTAAAGTGGAGCTGTTCTAATTTTGAGAAATGATCAACATGAATCAACAACAACAAGAATTGACTCAAAACAGAATATCCCCCTGAAAGAATTTTTTATGAAGGTCCTTCAATTAAAACAGCACAACACTGACTGTAGTTCTATGCTAGACTAATTTTTCTGCTGTGAATGTGAAAACATGATTTCAGAAATGAGTACCAGCATGTTTGTTGCTCTGGATAAAGGCATCTGTGGAAAAAAAAACAGCAAGAATAATGATCCTAATAAAGAAATGCTTGACTAGACTTCATCCTAGCCAAAGATGTACTGATGCTTGATTTGTGAAACGAATCTCAGACATGTTAATGTTTAACTGTCGGGAACAGTCTAGCCCTTTGTATTGGTTAGCCATTCCTGCATCAGGGAAACGGCTCACATGTAATCCATAGCACTGTAATCAAAGAGTGCATCATAGAGCAATTGATGTGGGTCCTACAGTACATTTATTGATGGAACAAAGTAGGCCTGGATTTCATCATGTGAAAGGGTGTGTTCTTCATAGATTATGGGAGACCATAAAGTAAAGGGAGCCTAAAGTGGGGTCATGACTTATAGGGGAGGAAAGAAGCTCAATTCATGTTATGTCTAGTCAACAGCCCTCTCAAAAGCAAAGCCAACTAAAGCGTCTTCTTGAGACCTGAAGCCCTGACTGCACTAATTACCCCAGCAAATTTCTCACTCACACGTGAGGGTTAAAAAATCACATGTCCAGGAGCCTCGCTTTTTTTTTTTTCTAAATTTAACTTTATTTCTCCGTTAGCATGTAGCCTTCTTCCTGCATAATTTGAATATGCGCCATCCTGCTAATGAGCAAAATTGCTTATGAAAGGAGTCTGTTTCCGACGTTGCGGGTGATTAATGGGCACTGACAATGTGGCTTTCCTCGAGGTGCTCTACTTAGTTACGGCAGCCGTGTGACGTAACCTCCTTGTGGATGCTAGCTTCTAAAGGAGCTTGGCTCTCCCCGGGGACGCTGAAATATTTAATTGTTTTGTTTATGACTACATTAGAAAATAGTGTGGCAAACAGCCGCTTGAAATCCCGACTACCCTGTGCTAACACGTTGCAAAAAAGTGCTGATGTTTCAGACACACAGAACGCTAGCTGGCTCACACTGGAGGTGTAACGGGGGTCCCACACCATTAAAGTTCCAATTGTTTGGTGCAGCTGCACCTGAATCACTGCAATGTTGTATCTGAACAGCATCTTGTTAATGATGAGTGATTGTGTATAAGGAAAGGTCATTTTTTAATGTCTTAATAATACCAGATTATCATATTCCTTAATTACTGACATGTACATTTTAATGTCTAATGCTGAAGCTGATGCATTTAGAGGCATCTGTAGACAGGACCCCATGTGCAGGACTTTCCTCTAAACAGATTACATAGAGAATAGTTATGGATCATTGTAAACAGGATCCAATAAAGCTGATATAAAAGCACATACTTATTGTCCACTGAGTTTCAGTGGCTCTAAAAGTCAGGCTTGGGCCATTTGTTTTTCTTCTTTGTCCATACAGTAAGAACATGCTGTCCTTTTTTCTTGTTTTGTGTCTTTTATGCACATGCACACACACACACACACACACACACACACACACATATTTATAGACAGTGCATGTGAGGTCATGTTCATTTGATTCTCAGATTGCTTCCAAGTCTACATTACAACCAGCCCCAGTCATCCAGCGCATAGCACATCTCAACCATTGAAATGTATGGGAGGAAGAAAAAAAAGAGTTTATTAAAAACAAATGAGGTTCAGCAAAGCTGATTTCATTACTGGGACTTAGTGGAAATGATCCTAAAATAACAGGTGGCATATTGCACCTTCATTAAAGGCAAGCGCAGCGATACCTGTTCCAGACAAGTGATCTGACTGCCTGGCTTTAATGAAGGTGCTAATGACGGACCACACGGGTGAGGGGCTCACATGACCTCCTGTACATGGGCTGAGAGGGGGTGGGGAGGGGGCTGGACAGAACTGCAGTGTGACCTAACACTCATACTCTACATGGCATATAGTGATATTTCATACAAATTAGCCCATGTTATTTCATATTCTGTAAATAGCTCTGAAAACTTGCAAGTGTGAAGAAAGAAGGAACGCTTTTAATGTCTTTTTTTTCCACAATAGAAATCAAAGCGATCATAGAAATCTGTGTGCAATAGGTGCAGGAATAAAAGAAACAGCAGCACGCATTACACGGAAACCACAACAGAGATAGCGGAGTCAGATTCTGTGGGTGCAGCTTCGCAGCTGAAAAACACATCTCCCCACTTTGACACGGATCCTAATTGAATGTGATTTTTATAAGGAATACTGGTTCAGTTCCTCGCAATTTCCGCCGCAAAAATGACTAACGTCTGTTCCAGCCATATGCTGTGCTGGGAAGAAAGAAAAAAAGAATCTATTTAAAAATGCTTTACTTCATTATGAAGACATAATTGTCTTCCTTAGCTGCAAAGCAAAGAGCAATCAAACTATGTGTTTATTTTTAATTTTGCATGCATGTTTTATCTCGACATATGCTGCTTGTGACGAGGAAGCCTCTCTCTTTGAAGCAGGAGGGGTAGAAGGAGCAACAACAACAAAAAATGGTGATCGTGCAAGAAAGGGAACATTATCACAGTCTTATATTTCTGTCTGTCTATTATCGTCACTCAAAAGCTTAGCCTCGCACTAAACGTCTCGGGAGCACAGATAATGTTCATTTTCTCTGCAAGACAGGTTGGTGCCTGTCATAGGCAGAGACAGAATAAATGATGGGTACTGTCGGAGTGCCTCGGAGGCATATTAGGCTAAGAAATCGTCCCAACGCGATGAAAAATCATTTTGTCAAAAATGCGCAGGTCAACCCATCACTGTCTAATGTGCGCGCTGATTAATTGAGAGAATGGATCAACATTATGTCCTTCCGTGGCACCGCTTAATTGTTGCCCGCTCATTGCTCTCGCCGTGTAATGACGGGGCATCTGGTTCCCTCGGATGCGTGTCTGAACACCCACCCCCCCACCCCCCCGTGCTCGTCGACGGCGTCCGGGTTACAGGAATGTGAGCACTCGAGGTCCCCCAGACTTCCCCTCGAACATTAGGACCGGGCTCATGTTTATGTGCATGCTAGCCCGACTTGTCAGCGCTAATGTATGTAGATTTCATTTCTGATGAGTGATTATTTGACTGCTCATTTTACCAAGATTTATGGTGTGCTTTCTATCTCCTGACTGCAGTGCTACTCTTATCTTTAATAAAAGAGATGAGGACATTAATCAGTTTTTGTCAGTGGCCCTGACTAAGACATTAAATGTATTGTATAGGGTAAGTAAACACGCTCCAGATCTCTCACTACTTCACTAGATCAGGCAAAAAAACCCTCATTATATTTATCATAATTTCACATCTGCTGTTTTTGAAGCAGTGTACCATGAGGCTATAAACTGTATTACAACTGTGCATAAATTCAACTGATTTGTGGCTGGAGTAACTAATTCCTGGAGTACATTTTAGAAAAACAAGCAGTGAGCCCTGAAATTGCAATTCCATAAAGGCTTTAAATTACTGAGTAGAGAATCAGGAATTTGCCTGATGTGCCTCTGCAGTGACCATATTATAAAGAGCGACAGTGCTTCCTGAGATTGAGTCAATAAACCCTGAGGTGAGTGAGCCATATACTCAAACAAAATTAAAGGGAGAGGAGACGGCCACGGAAAGAGGTACGCGACAAGGGGAGAGAGAGAGAGAGAGAGAGAGAGAGAGAGAGATGAACCACGCATCTCATTTTGGTTTCTCAACCATTAGAACGCCTTCAAAAGCTGAGCGTTCTCCTCAAATCAGTCACATTTTTTCCCCCCTCAGGAATTGGTGGATATATGCCAACATCACATGCCAACCTTTTTTTCCTCCATTCAGACACATTAAGAGAGTTATGAATTGTACAATTAGGCAAAGGTTTGAATTATATAGCCATTTCCTGCTTTAGGATGTTCACTTTGTGTATCTCATCCTGCTCTGGTGTGAGAATATATTAACTGATGAACTGTTCCTTCTTCAGATCTACAAGGCTTGCAATTTGGTTCTCTGTCTTCCTAGATATGAACCTTTATTTTATTATTTAGCCTCTATGTTTGACATTATGCTAGCCTTTTACCACATTTAGCATTAATGAAAATTTCATGCAGCACTCTCCAGCCTCCTTTTTTTTCCCTGAGCTGTCATTTGGGAATGAGCTGAACAAGATTCTCATATCACCTGAATGAATATCGCCTCGGCAGATACAGTGGCTGCGGACATCGCCGGAGAGAGCAATCACACAGGGCAAACAGATATGGAAAAACAGAGCCTCTAATATCTTTTCACTCCTCTCTACAAAATGGAAACTGGATTTACTGCATAAGGCATGGTATCAGCAAGTGGGAGGTCTACATATACATACTAGTGAAATATGTCCATAGAAATGATAGCATTTCATTATGGCCAAAGTATGGGTACAAATATCTGGGGGAAAAAAAACTTTTAGCAGTGGAAGTGTTGAATAAACCACAAACACACCTTGTCCAATGGTCCTCACTTTGGGTTTATAACAGGTATGTGTATACATGCGATGAAGATGGAGTATCTCCATTTTTGTTTTGAAAATGTATTCATCTCAATTTACCTTAATTTTGTTATTTATCTCAGATATGAAATAGATGGTACTTGGACACTGCCTAAGAGACAGATGTGACGTAGTGCTGTTTTTCTAATGTTATGCCCTTTCAACATCTTTCATGTTATTGTCTGCTTTTATTCCTAGATATTGTCACTCATGCTGAAATATGCAGTGTGCAATTGTATAAGCATTTGTATAAGTGATTCAAGAAGGAGAAGTAGCTTTCAGGTATTTGTATGACAGTGATATATTACAATGACAATGAGTTTTTTTTTGGTTGTAAGTTTTGGTTGTAATTTTTGAACACATTTTGTGCTTTATGTTATGAATAATGAATTTTCCCTCAACATGAAAGTTATCATTGTTACCTTGCCTCAGTTAAAGGTGCATATGAGTGACTGGAGGACAATGTAAAGGTAAATCATTTGTCGGCTTCATATTTAGATCACGATTAAACTGTGACACTTTTAATGGTAACATTTATGTGTGGATTTATATAAACCCAGAAGAGATAGGGTAGACTATCTCTCTTCTCGAGTCAATTAATATCACAAACAAGTGTTTATTTCTCACTCAGAAGTCCTTTAACACAGCTAAGTACTGTAGGTTTCATAAGGAATCATGATCTTGTGCTGTTTGCCTCATTATGTACAGACTGTCTGTTTCAGGTATGAAATTGATTTATCATATTGATCTTTAAAAACTGATTATCTAAATCTGATTAGAGAACCATAATCTATAAAATGTACAATAATAATAATAAAAGGCATTTGAACTTTGAACTCTTCATCAGGACCTCTGTGTTTCTGTATCTACAAACTGCATTACACTGTTGTTTTTGTATGTGATGTTAGAGGTAGTTTTATCACAAAATATCATTTAGCATTCAAGAAATGAACTGGTCTTCACCAATGTATTCCCTGTTTCTACACATCTCAACTCTTTTAGCACGCTGTGATACCACTGCCGTTCTGTTCATGATGGTCATGACAAGGATGAAGAAATATACATAGAACAGCTTCTACCAGCTTTCAGTCACAATTGCATTGTACATCTGTGCTGTTTGGCCAAACCATGGGGCTTTCCTCCGACCCACAACAATTTATAATTGGATATTTTGGGAGTTTGACATGGAAGCACATACTCAAATCATTTCTAGTGCAGTGAGTTAAACAAAGCACCCAATTCACTTTATTAAAATACCCAATAATAATTGATTTAAAGGCTATAAAATTTGTTCATTAGAGGGTTATACTTAAGAAATATTGAAAGTATACCTAAAAGTGTCACTTTTATTGTGAATGAACAGGATAATATAATTTAAAAAGAGTGTGATTATATTCAAGATTTGTCCCGCAGCATTATCTGCGAGCTCGTAAAGTGCTGAAATTTAATATGATGCTTTCAGTCAGTTTAATTGAAATTTAATTGCCACTTTGGGCAGAAGGTTTAGATCTGATCAATAAAATATTAAAGATCTGGTGCCTTCACGTGGAACTGCCTACCGTTGCCCTCCTCCAAATGCCATTGCAATGCATCTTGGGGTGGAAAATAGCTGTTTATGACCCATTTGGCAAGCTAATACCAATATCTTTTCAGACTGTTTCAAAACTACAATGTGGATAAATAATACAAGCCGAACAAGTAGAGATTCCATTAATTACTACAGTGTGGAAGAGTAGTCGGTCACCTTCAGAGGAGAGGCATTAATGTGAGAGCTATAAATATTTTGAAATGTCACACCTCAAGAAGACAGTGTCGGGCCAGCGCCAGGCCATAAATCAAGGCCCAAGAAAGACCACGAAAGAAAAGATGGCTCTTTGGTATTTTAGAAATAATTACTAATACAAAAAGGGTAATGAATGAACCTATAAATTACATTAAAAAGGACCATTAGGAGAGTATTAGTTTATAAAACTATGTGCTGGTCCTTGAAAATTACCCTCCCAGAATATTGCTCATCTTTTCGCTGGTCATAACTCATGAAAATAAAAAACATGTAGGAATAATAATAATAATCATAAAACTGCTGATTAATGCAAAATTAATTGATGTGCTCCACAGTTTTAAGAAGGTGAAAAGCAATACACATATGCCTATCTAGATAGAATATGACTACCTACCAATACACAGCATATTTACACAGAGATATAGATGCAACTGAACATATTATTATGAAGTAGGATAAACTAATGATAAAAGTATATGGAAATATCTCAGAAATGTCTTAAGACAGCATATAACTCATACAATGTAGTCGTGCTTCTATTCAACACCATAAGAAAGTTATTACTAAAATAAATTTATCCAAGGTAGCAGTAGTGGAACTTGGCTATTTTGCCTTACATATATCATCAGGAAGGAATACATCATTACGCTCACAAAATGCTAATCTACTTACCCCGTCCCTCATTATTATTTAGCACGAGAGCCATATGGGACATACATCTGAAAGCCACTTTCACATCTTAAAACCTGGCAAAATATTGCCACTGAAAATGCTGGTGTTGACCACAACCCCCATTCACACTGAAACTGAAAACTGTAAAATGATGCAAAACTGCATTAATCCATATCTGGCATTTGTCATGTAATGGCCTTTTGAACAGTGCAACTGTAGAAAATAACAGGAAGTGATAATCATCATTTACATGAAAATCACAACAATAGCATACAAGTAAACAGAAAGCAGGCAGTGACAGAGCCTTGTGATTATCTAAAGATGTGCAGCTCAATGGGATAAACAGTCCTCGTGACATATTAGTTGTCAGGCATCAATGCACAAGGTGTAAAAATGATTGAAGAATGCTGTTGTTCACATTGCATGGATGCATTGGTCTTGGTAATAGCAGCAAATTGTCACAAAAAATGGCAAAATATACATATGAGAGGGCTTACATTTTTTGTAATATTATCAATTGTATATTATAAGATGACGTTTAAAGTAAGTTTTCATTTTACAGTGCGCACTTCAAAAACGGGATTATAATCATCATAAACAGTTCGAAGTTTGGCTATTGTCAATGAGTTTGAAGCAAGTATGGGAAAAATTGAAACCAATAAGTCCATTAAACATCTACCCCACTGTTCACCAGGTCAAATAATTTGCCTCTGTAGGCCTTTGTGGGATCTTGTAACATGCTTGGGAGAAATTTATATTCTGTCCCTTTGGTAGGCACAGAGAGGGAGAAATGACATCGGCCCTCCTTTAAGGCTCATAAAAGTCTAAATTAAATATTAAATTGAATCACTGATGGATGTCGCCCTAGTCTGAATCCTCAGCCACTCCATAGATGTGGTGCAGCTCATGTCACATTACCTGAACATGGAAAAACTTGGTTATTTCTAAAAGACAATGTTTACAAAGCAAACGTAAATGATATCAGAATACACACAGAACGTAAACCACCAGCCCCTCAATTTGCTTAAGTACCACAGGGCTCTTTACTCTTTAAAACATAAGTGCATTCTCATATCAAATTCACTGATTTTGAGAGAGCGGAACAAAAATGTGTACAATCCATGGTGCAACACTTGTGTTGACAATGTGATAGATACGTTGGAATGTTAGGATTCTGAAAGTCATTCTGCATGCATTCATAAAAACATGGGAGTGCTCCCATCTGAAATAAAACAGCGAAGCTTACTGTCACATCCTGAGAAAGCAATACTGAATACCACTAAAACCATCTCCCTCACAATGCCAGATCTTCCAGGACTAAAATTGTACATTAAGGATCATCAATTGTCGCCTGCTTTGTATTATCCCCACAAAATCCCAATTGGGGACTGAGCCTCTGTCTGACGGACACACCATTATTCATAACGCGCACTCTTACTCTCCGACAGGACTGTTGAGAGGCTGTAAAAGACTGCCTTAAGATTAATCCCCTTTCTTTGCACTTCCTCCTCCGAATCAGAATGAAATGGAACATCCTTTGAGTTCATCAAAACTTTTTTATCGTTCCAAACTCATGAAATCGGGCTATTCTCATTTTCACTTACTCGGTAAAAATGACATTCAGCAAGGAGTCTGCTCTTACTTTGTTCAGTAACAAGTGATAACATTTTAAAGGAGTCAACACCCGTCTGTCAGTGCATGTATTACCTCCTGTGAAACCGCTGTCTTTTCACATTACAAAGCCCAGTAATGGGTTTACGAGTCCTGTAAACCAAAGTCTTGTAAAATCCCAAACAATTCTGTGCCTGTTTAATATCACATGAATTAATTACATGAAAATGGTTTGAGAGTCAAAGTATATAGAAAAGAATTATTTTTTATCAGAAAGGTCAGTGAAAACAGCTGAAATTTAACACTGTGTGTGTGGGCAGTTACACAGCTATTCAATTTACTTTGGAAATTAAGACAAGGTAATTTGAGAATCCCCTACGAATTTAAACCAAAGCCCCAAAGAAAATACAACTCATCTATCTGAAACTTTCTATTTTATCTTGGCATCTAGTTTGTATATGTCTGTTTTCCAAACAACTTGTAAAGGAGGAAGATTCAAAGAGAAAAAATATAACTTTCAAAAGAAGCTGCTGTGGTAGAGAAATGCTGTGCAAACCCCCTGCTAATATATTCTGTGTGATTAATCATTCTTCTGTATCTCTCCTCATTCACTGAAGCCTCTACATTCCAAGGCACTGAATGTTTACGATGATGATCGATGAACAGATTTATTGTGCTGTGTTCTACATCAAACAAAACAAAATGCTTTGATCACTTTTTCTCCATGTCAGTTTTGTTCAATTACCGGTACTGCAACTCTATAAACTATACTTTCTTTTTATTGCAATTTCAAAAGTTAACCTGTGCAGGTATTACAGTGACCTCTTCTGTACAAGAAAACTGCAACTATGCATGGAACACACAAATTTCAGACGATAAGTCACAATGGTTCAGGATAAGAAGAAAAATATAAGCTGTCCACGAGTTGCATTTTGATGTAAAATCTGACACGTGGTTTCCATTTATTTATCTTAACTTGTGGATTTGGCCTTCAACAAACTCCCAGGTAACAGGTGAGCTGCGATGTGAGAACCACTGGAGAGTTCCCACACAAAGCCAGTGGAAAGGAGCCAGAGTAATCATGCCTCCTACCACAGCACTTAGCACTGGGGTGTGAATCTGTTTTCAAAAAGGTGTTAATGAACAGAGGGTTTGTATCTCCAAGAAAAGACAATTATCTGTAATAGACTAGAATAAAGGTGAATTGTAGTCTTATGTTTCCAGATGATTGAATACCAAGAAACATTTTGCGTATGTATCTGCAGGCATAATGTTAAGAGTCACTGAATTATTATTGGATCTATTGTTGAATATTTTTGAAGATCATCAATGATTATTCAGCCCTGTAGCAGTGGTACCCTGAGTGGTACATGGGACCAAGCAGACTTATACCAATCTCACAATGAATGTTCATGTCAAGACAACATAAATCATGATTGCAGATTTAATTCTGGGTACACCAAGAAGGTGTCAAAAGTGTCATTTAGTCATAAAGGGGCCATAACTGTGCACCTGCTAGGGGGCAGGTGAAAGCTAGAGGTAGCCCATAATTCCAGCAGAAATGTTTTCTACTTATAGACCTTATATAGAGACAGCAGTCTGCTGTTTGCATTCATTTTTTTGTCTCTTTTGTTCTTCAAGATGATTTCTTTGTCACTTTCATCAGCAGAAAGCTAAGTCTGTTTTTTTTCTGGTCAACCAGCATCCAACCACTTAGTGGAATTGCACACCTTTTTTGAAATACTCTATCTGATGGGTACTATGGTAATTAACATGAGATAAAACATTCACTATCAAATTCAAATTTACGATTCTTAATAGCTTTTTTTTTCACTTGTTTTGTACCATTGCACTCAATTTGACAGTTGGCGTGATGGAAATGGTTGATGATTTTGTTTGTAGTTACATTCAATAGTTTACATATAGCCATCTTACAGGGCAGCACCATTGACCAGTGTGTGCCACTATATGATTCATAGATCAATGCCCATTCCAGAGGTGCTAACATATAATATGACTCCCCAACTTCAAAACTCATGTGGTGTGTAAGCACTGATTCCATAGCAGCCCATATCGTACAGTGCGTCAGGTTCACTAACATTACCCTTACTTAAGATAGATTACTTAAGACTCACAGTACATGCAATAGACTGTAGTTGGCAAAGAACATGTGAGGTATAAGTAGGCAAGATTAATGAAGAATGTGGTTAGGTATTGTTTCTGTGGTACAGTTTGTGGCATGTGTTTCTGTCCCTTCTGCAATACTCATCAGTTATTACATGTGGTAGGAAATACATTTCAAAGTCAGTTCTTCAGTCAGAATATTTTTTTCTTGAGGCAAAAAAACTGACTTAAATTTAATCAGACTTATGAGATCTTCACACAATTGAACTGGAACATTTTGTGATCAACTAAAAGAATGCTTCATTCTCCAATTATCTTGATTTGTTACCCATCTTAAGTAATTTCAAACTGGCCCTCAGAGACAAGTCATGAGAAAAGCTTGGACATGGGGAGACTCACTATTTCAGACAGATTAAATGCTTCAGTTCAAAAAACTCTGATGCTATTTTGTCTAGACACATGTTATTGCACTTTACAGCCTGATGATAAATACGTGTTAAACATGTGCTTCATCATTTAACAGTAACCATCAGACAAGGTGGGAAAGTACCAGAGAGGAATGAACATTAACTGACTATTACTGAGGTCTTGTGCTCAGATACTGTAGCATGAATAACAGAATATTAATGGCCATGGAAATCCATTTGATCCTATTTGATCAGATAATATTGGGACTGTGAATGAAGTCTTAACACTCCCCCTCTTCCTAGAAGGCATTTATGTTAATTTTGAGATGGTCAAGAAATATATGTAACATTTACAATACAAGAAAGTGAGAAGGGATACTAGAGTAGACAAGTATGAAATAAGTATAAACCATAGCATGACATTCAAAATGTCTCCTTATTAATACTACTACTGAACTGATGACTATCATTTAGATATCCCTTACCATGTAAAACTTTCATGTTCTATTTGCTGTTACAGACCAAAAAATATAAATGAGAGAGGAGCCAGACGGAAAACTGTCACCCTGTCATTTAAGAATGAGGTGACTGTCCACTGCCACTGACAGTGGCTGTGGAGACTCGGGGCACTGCTTGCACCGTATGCAGAACATGCTTATTTTTCTGAGACATGCCATTGGAGCTGAGGGAAAGTCTGAAGGAGGGGGGGGCATTTTGACTGCAGCCTCCCAAATTGGCAGCTGGCAGGCAAATGAATGCAGCGTGAAGTGAAACCTCAGAAGTGCAGGTTCCTGCTGTTCTAGCAACAAAGGAGCCCAGTACGAGACATCTGCTGTTCAGTTATCAGAATACATTTCATCACGTGCTTCCCCTCTCTGTTTTGCAATGCGCAATCCCGTTCGCTGGGAGCTGATTAAAAAAACAGCATTCTTAAAACCCCCTCTTTCGCTCTTGTTTGTTACCATAATCCCTGCCTCTGTGCCCTTTTCTTTATTTAACAATTTAGGTTTAGTAGATAACCCTCAAGTGCTTCCTATCTACTCTTATGCATGAACCTTGCATAAAGGTTTACAAATGGCCCTAAGGTGATTCTAGGCAGGATCTAAATGAGTTTGTCTGCGGAAATAAAATGGGCTTACCATCACGATGAATTAAGCTGCTAAATGCAGTTGTTTTGTGATGCTATAGTTTGGGCAGCAGCCAGATGGCCAGGACTTGGAAGACTCGTATTATTAATCTATAATGACTGAAAGACATAAAACATCCAAGAAAAATCCAAAATCATTTTTAAATACTTTTTTTTTTAAAAGCTTACACATAAAGCAAATAAATCAATAAATAAAATGTCAGCTGCTTACATGGTACTTCAGTTTTCACTTTGATGGTAGGATCATTTTGATACCCTGAAGGAGATCGGATGAATTGGATATGATCTTTTCCTTAAACGATTATCAATCTGCGGTTCCAAATACTATACTGGATTGCCCAGCTTTTGGGAGGACATGTTTCATGCATTTGGTTTCATTTGCATGTGTGATACTAAAATCAGGCCAAAGATTTTTGCTTACACAGAGCCATGGTTTATAGCTGTAGACAGTGATTGACTGATATTATATGCTCAGTTACACCTAGTTTTATTCCCACACATAATAATGACAATTATAATTATTAACATGAATTTCAATATATACCATAATATAGACTTCACTGCTGTACAGAAGCAACAGGATAACATCAAATGGCAGGGGAATATGAAACCAGGAAGGTGTCTTTTTCAAGGTTTCGTGCTATAACACTCTATACCCGGTGTCTGATTTAACACTTAAGCCCACCGCATGCATAATTTGGCTGGCACGCTTCTCTCTTTCCCCCCAGCAGTATATTACAGAAAGCAGAGGTGCGCAGTGTGGATGCCAACGCCAACAGCTGGAATAACCCTCTTAAATGAGATCACTTCCTCTGAGATGCGGCGCGCATCCAGATGTTCTCCCGCTTCCTGAACGCGGGGTGACACTCTTCCATCATGACCCCTCGGTCTTTAAAAACCGCTGCCACATTCTGCTCGGTAATGACTTCTTGCCTGGGGCATGACCACATCTGTGCCTCCCCTGCCTTCCTCTCCTCTAAAGCCCCACCAACCCCAGCTCACAAGCTAACCTCCATCTCTGCCATTTTTTTAGAACATTTGTCCACCGATACTGAAAAACAGGGACCTGTTCAGGCCCTGGAAACAAATGGACAAACATCCTAAGAGCAGAAGCCCCCTAAAACATAATGAGACTAATTACCAATGTTCAGGAACCGTAATGGTGTTTAAACATTTACTTACTGCTTAATAATGTTATTTTTCACTTCTGAGGAATTTTCTTCATTATGGAGTGAACAAGGAATTAAGCCATTTACTGGCATGCGGCCAGTGTCAATTAGAATTCCTCTTTAATTCTGAAAAACACCTGTTCAAATGCCAACTCACCTTTAAGTAGCAAAACAGCAGCCTCCCTGGCCTAAAGCTCTTAAGGTCTTCAAGCAAGTTACTACAGGCAAGCACCCACTTGTGCCTATTTACATTTATCACAGATTAAACTCATTACTTCTGTGTTGAGCCAACACAATATTGTTCCATAGCAGTAAGCAAGTCACTAGATTTGTTGAAGGATCATACAGAAATCACAAAATTAGCTCTTAGATGTAATAACATACAAACTGAACAGGCATTACACTGGCAACCTGGTTACTAGATGTACAAAGAGGGGAAGTATCATTTTGTTGTAATAAATCAATTTTCTATGTATGAGATTACATAAAAATATATGATCTGAAAGTAACTATCATTACTCAGAAAGGCTTTTAAAATGCTACATAAATTCAAAAATTTTGAAAAATGTGCAACAATATAGACCTATTTAGATCAATTCAAATGTATAAGCCCTACATGACTCTTATTGACTGAATATTTCAATAAACAAAAGACACAATAGCAATGGGACCCATATTTTGTGCCTTTTTAATGCTGATTTCATCCTCCATTAGCATCTAACAATTCTTGTATGATCTGGTTATAGATGCTACAAGGCCGGTGATACTAAAAAAGTTTAGTATGTGTCCTAGGTGCAAGCTGAGAATGTCCCAGGTTACTCCTGTTTGCACATAGTGAATCTGTTCACAAGAAGTCTGACCACTATTGACACTGACATTTATCTGTCATCAGCATAGCCAGGCACTTTTCGCTGTTCTTTTCTTGCAGCCCATGGTATTTTGGTATATGTGTCAAAAAAGAAAGTTTCCCCCAGTACCCATCGTAAACACAGCATAACCAGGAGAAGAAACTTGGGACAATGTTGATACGTTCATCAAAAAGGACTCTATCAGTGTGAGTAGTCGTGTCAGTGATCTCAGCAATGATGAAGATGAGTTGCATAAACTTCGTGACTAATATGTTGCAAAAATATATGTTAAGAACGTACTGTACTGTACTGCTTCTTTGAACACATACAGTATTTCTGGCATAAGTTAGGGTCAGCTATAAAGGTTGCACTTCTAATGCTTGCCAGTGATTTTTTCCCTAGACCATGTTGTTTATTTTTAGCTTTAAAATTGTATTAGGAAACACTGAAAATAATTTTATCACCTGAGAGTCTTTAATTACAGAACACACTGGGCAGCCTAATTTAAAAATTATGGAAACATCATGAACAGAAAGTAAAACAGAAGTCGATAGTTAAATTCTGAAAAGAATGTGCTCTCGGTTCCCCTGACACCGCGGGCCCGGTCACGCCATGCCACCAGCACACCCTGCTCACCATCCTGTACGGTGACGCACACGCAGGTAGAGAGCTGGAGCACAGTTTGTTTTCAGCTTCATTAAACTGCAGTGGTACATAGTCTGCTGACAAGATGAGGACGGTGGGGAAATCTCACCCTGCAGGTATCCCATCAGATTATTACTGGGAGAAGCCACCCTCGTTAGGGCTCTCGTTAAGGCTCCTTGGAAACGGCTAATTAGGGGACGAGCACCGCTTGAAAATGAGTCAATTACACCTGTGGACTCCACTTTATATACCTCAAATTTCTGCAAGCTCCCCATGTTGTGCTCCTTCTGCCCGCTCATCTGCAGAGTACATTTATCTAAAAAAAAAAAAAAGGAACGGGAAAAGAAATGAACGACAGAAACTGTCAGCCATTTGAAAGGCTTTATGAAAATGATCATCCAATTAGCAGCTATGATCAAATCAGGCATGAACTCTCTGGATGGCTCCATAATTTTCTTTCTTGCATGGTGTAATTTCACAGTGCTCAAATGAACTCATGAGAGGGAATTCAGTTAGTTTTCTCATCACTGGTAATTATACTAATACATTGAAATGCCTCTTACAAAATGCATGAGCCCTTTAAGCCACCTCATTAACGTGATATAATTTTTGGCAGAATATGTATCAAACCTATTATCGCTATAGCTATTCTTTTGCCTGTCTTTTTTCTACAAAAGTGTCTATCAGATAGAAAAGTAAAACATTTTCTCCTTTTGCCCTTCTTGTAATTAACTAGTACCCCCCCCCCACACACACACTAAAAAAAGTACACCGACACATGCATCTTTTCACATTCTTCTTTGATTACCATTCATTGTAATCCTGTGTCCTTCCTAAATTGCTGTTTGGAAGCTTTTATTGAGCTAAGCTAATACTAGCCTCCCAGCTATATGCTTTATGCGTTTATTTTGAATGAATCCTGACCTCCTATCCATGCCACGTGGCCAAAGCTTTTCGAAAGTTGAGTGAGGGGAAAAAATAGCATGGAGGGTGAAAATGGCTGGTTCTGGAGCAGGGTAAAATAAAGACAGATTTGATAGTATTTATGTCCCTTAATTTAACTGCTGGTAAGGGCCTTTGTTGAAACATGAGTTAGTTCCACCGTTTAACCCCACAGCACTAATTTATGCTTCATGGCATGGACAGTCCATCATCCCCTCTTTGGAACGACAGTAATCTCATTAGCGGGGATTTAATGAAATGCAAGGATACACTTCTTAATTTCAGAGATTACTGAAACAAAAATCAGGTGTAAATCTCTGGCTCACCCATGTCTTCATAAATTCTGCCAGGGCCCATGCACGTTCTGGGAGAGCAAGGGACAGAGCCGAGAAAACCTTGGAAGAAGGCACCATTCCTCGAGCAGATCCTCTGACTTTTTCCACATTCAGTCGCCACACATTTGTCTCATGTGAAACATGACAACATGCCGATCAATTCATAATCTTTCATGGATTTAGTATTTTTCCTTGCATTTTAATTGCTTTCTTCCACATGTAATTAAACAAGCAAAATTCAATTTGTAGTTAAACCAGACGTATTGCAAAAAAAGCTGTATACATTTAATTTCGAGTTGTGCCCCATATACAGACATGGAATGCACTGTTGTTATGATGTCTCGGGTTCACAATGAAGTAAATAAAGTCCTTCACACAGCAAACAGTTAACTTTCTATGCAGTGATTTTTGTATTTCTTTCAAATACAATAGGGATTCAAAGTGCCAGAAACCCACATTAAAATCCGACCCCCGCCTGGAAATAACAACACTGACATCACTGGGACTGTGAAGCTTAAATATCTCCTGACTATTATTATTAACTCTCACAACTGTGTTAGCCTCAAGCCAAACAGTCAGATTGGGTGAATACTTATTAGTATATACCAGGGAGAAAAAAAAAGCAGAATACATTTTAGTCTAGCCTTCTAAAATGTACATGTTCATTACTGACGGTGACTGCCGTAATACAGAGGACGAACCAGGAACCACCAGAACAAAACCAGCCCTATTGCCAGCAGCGCGATGCAGAACATTAACACTATAATTTACATAAAATTACTTACATACTGCTGCAGTAATTTAATTTGTTTGACCAGTACAGTGCAACTGTGAGGAATAGATTTGGAAAGGCACATGAGGGACCACTGCCTACTCTTCCAGATGGGTAATTCTTTCACAGAATATTACATAGAGAAAATTAACAATAGTGACACTATAAAAACCTTTATTTCATTTATAAGCCTCCCCCATCTTCACACACACATATGCACAAGGACATGCATATAGGCACCCTGAATATCATTAATTTCAACAGTCACTTATTCAGACACATTTTTTTTGCTTGTCAAATGTGCCATGGTATTTAACAGACAGCCCATACTGAGCATTAGTTTACATTGCAGATAATTATTGCAGTGAAGGAGTGCTGTATTTCAGAATATCTGAATTCACTACAGTGCTATGTGGTAAGAAAAGAAAAAAATAGATAGTTATGCTGTTCACATGTGATGTTGACTATTGACCTATACTGTGTTTACCATGTGAATGGAGACAGCTATGGTAATAACAAATGTAGCATATATATTATCTGACTATACATTTCTGTACAGTATCTGTATTTGTGTGATGAAAGGATAATGTCCTCTCAGTCACGTGGTGATGACAGGCATGTATGTTTTTTTCTCCTTCATTCACCTCTTGGCAAGACTAATTGTTCAAAGCATGCCCATCTCATGGAATACCAGCATACACATTTGATTTTTGTTGTTGTTGTCAGACAATGCTATATAATATATATATGCTCTCCTAAACAAATATGCTCTTAGGAACATGTAGAGCTGGCATTGTCTTTACAAACAAGATTTAGCGTAACTGTTTTCAATGCAAAACAATAATAACTGTATTCATGACTTAATATTTAATTGCAGTAATCCCAAAAAAATGTTCAAAGTTTTCATTTTCATTGTCCTTTAAAGGGATCACCCACACTTGCAAAAATTAAACAGTAACCCGGAGGGTTTGCAATATATTGCAGGGCCAGTTGCATCTTATTTGTTTTAACGAGTTTCATGCCTCTCCCAACGATCAACAGTCTGTCAGACGCTCATTTCTGTCAACAGGGGTTGGCACAGAAATTGCAGACTCTCACAAAAAATATCCTCTCTGTCTCTAATGTGGGCAAAATACATGTAATCAAAAACAAAAAATGGAAAAATTTAATAATAATATGAAAAAAAATGTGTGAGGACATTTTTCCCTCTCCCATCTCCTTGGTGGGATCTTTGAATTATAGTGGGAATTAAAGGGGGTCTAATTCAGCAGGCGCGGCTGCCCTGACAGGTGAGCTGTCAGCCTCCTGTCTCTATGAGTGGGTCTTTAGCTTCTCCACGCTCGCCACAGACCCCGTCAACTGACAGAAAAAATACCGCCATGATGACAGAAAAGAACTTAATGTACTATTCACCCTGCGCCATTTGAAATTGCTCAATCTTTTTGCTGACATATTATTATATATTGTTTCTGTGGAAAAGCATTTTCTATTATTGTCATTAGAAATATGAAAGTTTGAAAAAAAAGAGGCATGTAACAGGACATTTGAGGGAGAAGGGTGAGGGGGGAAAAACGATTGTAAGGATGTAATTATTTAAAATGGTCTGCTAATGTGTATTATCATGTCATTAAATGTAAATGAGATGGAGCTAAGGACATGAAGTTAGATTTGTGGCTTTCCTGCTTTAAAAAAAAAAAGAAAAAATACTAAGGCCACGTTATCCCCCAGAGAATAGATTTTTTGCAGCTGGCTTTTGCATGTGACACACACACACGGTGTTTTGGCAAACGGCCACATTTTTAAACACGTACAACCTTGTCAATTTTTCAGTATTGTCTATGTACCAGTCAATTAAGACATCCATTTCCACCAAACGGGTGCAATCTTGGGAATTTATCTAATGCACAGGGCCACCGCAGCCTCTTAAAGGGGTGCATGGTGAACACACTATACCATCATTTAATTTATTTGTTCCAACACACACACAACAAACAAAGTGTTACAGGGACATTTAAAAAAAAAAAAACTCAGTGTTGTACAAAGTCAGAATGAAAAGAAACGCCATGTGTGTACTGTAGCATTTGATTCCCAACAAGAGCAAACATCATTCCACTCCAGCAGTTAAATAAGGCCTGCAAGCTTTTTATTGCCCCCAGCCCTGTTATCAGAAACATTAAGCTGAATATTAATGCCCAGCTTCAAGACGAATACCATTAAGTCTGGCTGGCTATTTCTCTCTGTCCATCTCCACCGCCGTAGAAGAATTAATGAATCGTGTGTAACAACAGAAACAGAAAAAGACGGCAGAATATTATTTTTCTCTACATTTTACTCAGGAGGGAAGGAAAATAAAAACAGAGGGGCTGTGTTTTGATGCAAGAGGGGAAAGAGTGTAGTATTAATACGTACAAATAAACAATTTCTCTTTTTCTTTCTTTCTCTTGCTGTTAATTATAACCGCACCGACCCCTTTTTTTTTATCTAGCCAGGAGGAAGAAGGGGGAAAAAATGACAATTTGATTATGACTTGTTCATTTTTCCGCTGCCACCGAAGAGGTTTATGTTTGAAATGTATCGTAGAGGGAAAGTACTTATTACTCCTAAGTGCTGTGCTGTTGCAGTCTGGGCAAAGTGAGCTGTTAACGGATATAATTTGTGCTGAATAGCCAGAGGAGGGCTTTTGATATGCAGAAGAGCTGACCCCCGCGCCGGGCCTTTAATTGGGTTTTTAATTTTCCAGGCCATCTGACAATATCAAACATGATCCCGAGCTTGCAACAATGATTGGAGGCACTCTGACAAGAGAGCTGCTGCTCACTGCTCTGCAGAGAGAGGAGAGCTCTGAGGTAAGGGAAGGATGGGAAGGAAAGGAGATGGAACGGAATAGAAATTTGTCTCAATACTCCTGCATCGCTCTGGCATTCTGCTTAATTCAGGGAAAGTCAGGGTTACAGCAATGACAGCTCCACCCTCAAAATGACTGTGGCGGGTATGGCTGCCCGCTACAACCTATGCTGTTTGTACTTTGCCATTATCCCTATTGCTCAGTAAAAGAAATGCTACACAAAGAAGACCTTACAAAATGTTATGATATGCATTTTCATGTCTGTGTAAATGCTTAGCATGTGGTAGTAATATTTGTGTGACCATGAACATTCTGTGCTGGAAAAAAATCAACATGTGAAATTATTATTTTTTAAAATATAAAATACTATAACATCAGGAACAAAATATTTCTTGCTATGCTTTTGGTTTTAAAATAATTTTTGGTACAATACATTCAGAATGCTACAAGTGCACATGCAATTGCATTATACACAACATGCAAAGGAGGTAAACCGAATAAAAATAAGCATCAGTTGAGACTAACAGAAAACATTGGTACTGATTAGCTAACCTACCTGTTAAATGTGTCAAAGAACGTAAAGCTGATAACATATAAAACATTTTAGCAAAACATACATAGAAGCAATGACACATTTGCAAGTTGTTGATAGATAGTTGATTTGGGGAGCGTTTCAGCTATTCCATGGACAGTAGTCGCAGAACCTTGGTTGGAGCGTTGAATAACGTATCCTTATCCATGTAGTTATGCTAACTGTGGGATTGATTGGATGGAGGCTGTGTCAGTGTCAACACCCCCCAAGATCATGAAGAAAATGTATTGTTTTTGCACTCCCATTTTCAGTAGAGACCCATGTCCTTGAAGAAGAGGACCCTGTTAGGTTGCTTTTTCTGTTAAGAACTTTATATTCATGCTGTGATGGCAGCAGCATGAAGTCTATATATAGCTGAGCCTTAAATAAATTATTATTTGCAAACAAACAGCAAAAACATTGTCATTGTGGTCTGGAATGGCTGAATCACATTGCAGTGTAAGAGTTTGTGGTGTTTCTGAAAAACACTGATCGAATAGACTAAAATTTTGAAATACATGTAAGTGAAAATTGCTATTAAAAAGATACTTTAAATGAAAGAACCAAAAAAAAATCCCAATGTGTTAAAACAATGGATTCACCCCTTAAATAATTCATTCAAGAGTTCTGACGTGTGCAAGCAAGTTAAAGATGGTCCTTTTATAGGGCACAAAAAGATGGCACAATGATCAAATGAGAAATGCTAGTGCAATATTGGTTTTTGGGATGATGTAGATGGGCAAAGAGGCACTTGTGCTCAGTGGGTGTTACAGAGACAGTACCATTTGTTTTGGGATATGGATTGGTGCAAATGCAAAATGTAGGATAATTGTATTTAAATAGTCTTAAAAAAACTACCTGGTACACTTTTAATGCAAACACATCACTTGTAAATGTCATTTGATATGCAGTCAGGTGAGCACTAGCATTTTTAAATATGGTTTTCTGTGAGGTTTCCCCTCTTTTAATCAAAATTTGTTGATGATTTTTTTTTTCTGCTCCCAGATTTTTTGGTGGTTTCATTGATAAATTGTTGCATAATCTATCTTACTAGCCATCACTTCCAGCTGATACTAAGAAAGAGGTCTGCCTAAAGACTAAAATTTGAATGTTCAATGAATAAAGGAAAACATAAGAACATAAGAACATAAGAACATATGATGACGAGAACAGGCCATTCGGCCTAACTAAGCTCGCCATTTCTTAATTAAAGAGTATCCAAAACTGCATCAAGTCTAGACTTGAACACAGCAAGGGTCTCTGCCTCAACTACATGACCTGGCAACCTATTCCACGTATTGATAACTCTTTGTGTAAAATAATATTTCCTTATATCAGTGCGGAACTTACTCTTAACTAGTTTCCATTTATGTCCTCTTGTTTTACAGACTGAACTCACCCTAAAGAATCTGTTACAGTTAAAATATTATAGTTAAAACGGGGATAGTTAAAAAGAGGTCAAGTCAAAATTAGCTATACCGAGCTAGATGCATCATGTCTCAGTATAGTTAATTTTGACTTGCCAACTAACTCACTACTGAAAGTCCTTGTAAATAAGAGTGTTTCAGGGGTGCAATGTGAATCGAATCTTCATACTTTCTTTTTTCAGTGCTTTCCACATTTGTTCATATTCCGTACGTTGCAAGGTAGAGAGCAGATCACAGATTTTTGTCAGTAATAATAATATTGAGGGGCAAAAAATTAAAAGTACAGCTCAATAAGGGGTTTATGGCAACATGTGGTAATGGTACTGTCATGCGTGATTCCTACATTATTTAGTACACATGGAATGCTGACATGACCATGAAGGAAGTGCTCCTTCACTAGTGATGTACATTCTGTCATGCTCAGCCTTAGACCAGTTGCAGCAAGAAGAGACCACCTGCTGCATCTGTCCTTAAAGAATGTGAAAGAGATGGAGAGTACTGAAATAAATGTCTTCATTTACTTGTAAAATACAGCATTTTTACACAGCAGCATGCACCACCTGCCTGCTTGAGTCTTTTGTATCACAGGCATATCCTGCTTTGAATGAGGGATATAGTATGTCAATATGCTATGAATATGGAAGTTGTTACAATAAAAGAACAACAATGACAATGCTGGTTCCAGTAATAACTCACCGTATTAATTGTTAATTTATTGTTGTGAAGTTTCTGGTTATGGTTTCTCACATGGAGCCAGTGTTGTTAGTGTTGCGTTTATCAAAATTGACGCAGGAAGAGAAACTGTAGTTAAGGCCAGTGTACTTTGTGGATGGATTTATTTTTCATCATTAACTGTGAATGGACTTTTTTATTCAAGCGCACCACCTTACATGGTGTTGCAATTTGACTTGTTTTAAACATTTTGTTTACTTTTGCTCCATTTTTTTGACTAACTAATAATTTCATAAATTCCCATACCACCAAATGATAGAAGTAAATCTGTATGGTAGTCTCCCACTATTCATGGTTACAGCACTCGTTCAAAGGTAATGTATTAAGCATTCTGATTGGCCTGTCATTGTCACACCTTCGTCACACCTTCCTCTCATTAAAGAGTTACTCCCATCCCACGTGCTGCTTGTGTCACATGCGCTAAGGCCATTAAAATACCAAAATAGATTCAGACACACCTATTCAACAATAGCACTTGCGTTTGAAAGTTGTGCTAACACTTGGTAGGGCCTATACGGTACGCATGGTAGTGCTGGGATCTGGGGTAAAGTGCATGTGGTAACAAAAAAATATGACTTTGATATACCAGGTTAGATAGACTTTGACAGGTTATCCAATCAGGACCAGCTGACAGCTTTATGTGGTGAAGAAATATTCCATCATGAATCGTATTGTATAATTGGACAGGACTGATACACTGCTATATTGGTGCAAAAATGAGATCCAAAGGTGTTTCAAAGTTTCTTTAGTCAGAGAGAACTCTGCTTTTTGAGCATTCGAGTGCATGACTGCATAGACATGCTTATCAAACTTTTTCTTTTCTTCCTTTCTTATGACAGATATAAACCAAGCTTGGATGGTGTTTCTCAGAAAAACAACCAGTGCTTGCTGCAGCTGTTTCAGCATATACTCTAAAAACTTGCGTGTGTTTTTTTGAACATATTAAACACAAACCATGTACAAGTCCAGTACAAGCTTTTTTGTGAGTCCTGGGTCATTTAGTCCCAACAGGCAAGTCCAACAAGACACTTCTCCTGGGTTTATATAATTCAATAATCCATTCTGCCATTGATGCCCTGTGAATAATTTATTTATAGACTGTTTTTACTGAGATTTAAATAAAAGTCAGTGCCAGAACAGAGAAATCCAAAAATGTTTGGAATCTTATAATTACTAACTGCGTTAATTAGTGCAATACTTTTATTTAGTTACTTTTTGATTCATGTAATGTCTGTATGCTTTAAAATGTTTTAAGGTTGTAAAGATGACCAAAAATGGAGAACTAATTAGTAATAACAAAATATTCCATTGTTCTTTAGATGTCTTATGGTAGCCAGTTACACAGAATAATCTGACGGAACGTTCAGTCTTCTGTCCAGGGCTCCTTCATTCACCTATGGGTTGACATTAAACTCAATTAATTTGTGAAATTATTTTAGTTTTAGCAGTGAGGAGAAGAATGGAAGAACAAAATCTGGATTCTGCTCTACAGTCATATCAGCCAGCACCAAAAAACTTGATGCCACAGATAGTCTAAAAACAGTTTAAGATTCTGCAAAACTTAAGAAAATTATTAGGTTTCTATGAAGTAATGCAGCAGAGTAGTGAATCTTGAAGTAGCCGTATATGACCAGTCCCATTAAATGGCTGACACACATCTGCATGGAGTAGAATTTTTTTTTATCAGTTTCTGAATTGCTTGAATACAGAACCGTGTTAAATGTTTTTGCAGTTATGAATGAGCTGTGGGATGTACACAGCTATGGGCAATGAAGGAAGCTGATCATTGCTACAATACTATAGTAAAAACAGTCATCTATTAGATATTAAAATTTGGCAATTCATTGAGTTACAGCAATTTCTTGTATTTATTTTTTGTATTTTTTAGCTAATGGCTAAATGTAGTGTTAGTTACTTTGCTGAACTGCTGGCAGATGAAATCCATATTTTAATTATTTATCATAACACATTAGATTGATACCACCAATTGATATGAAACACAACTACATGCAGTTGTAGCAGTTCATTATGTATTCAGTTAGTGCTGAATTCTAACCTCCCTGTTCAAGGACCAGCAGACAAAGCCATGACTGTTCTATCACACTCACATACCTATGTAGTAGTGGTAACACAGCAGCTGATGCAGTTCGCAATCTCTGTGGTGAACTTTGGTGGCGAACTGGAGGTGAGCTGCTACAATAACACCCAGATTGGGCGTTATCACCCCATGTTTTTATCACCATATAAAGAGAGGAACTGGTTTGATGGGACCTCAGCACCCACAGTGTGGAGCCATCTTACAATCTGCCAGACCACTCAAGGAGTCAGAGCCGCTTAATCTCTTAACCAAACAAAAAAGCAATTACACAGGCAGATAAATAGGGCAAAGCATCTTGCAAGAAGAGAAGCCATGGTGTGAGAGTGTCGCTCTTTAAACCAGAGCCACTTTGTGTTCAAAGGAAAGTATTCAAGGCTTAGCACCAGCCAGTCAGGAACACAGAGGAAATATTGATATCATAAATGGTGAGGGTATCTTAAGGCACTCTGCAAAGCCAACAGCGAGTGTTGCTGAAGTAGTCGTGATTTAAATAAACATAAAATGGAAAAGAGGATGACATGCTTATGAAATGTGCATGAAGATGAATAAAATACGGATACGTTCATGGGTTAATTCATGCTTTGGTCTCATGTTCTGTGGTGGCGGATTACCTGAAGGTGAGACGTGGTGAAATACACTGCTAATGGCGCTGACATCATTCGTCATCCAAGTAATAAAAAGTGAGAACTTTTCTCCCTGTTTCGAAAAGTTCATGGACTTGAGATGCTAAATTATGCATTTTGGAAGCATTATAAAATCAAGAGGTAATAACTTTTTCAAGGGCTGTCAAATGTACACTTGCGCACGCATACACACACACACACACACACACACACACACACACACACACACACACACACACACACACACACTCAGAAATTTCATGTGAGAAAATAGTATTTGTAGCAGACAGATGCTAGTGGTTTATGCAATGAAGCACCCTACATAACATCTGAGTCAAGTAGTAGTCACAAATTATTACATTTACTATTCATTTAATCATGCCATTTTGTGTGGTTCAGTAAAGTAGGAAGATTCCTATCAAATAGATATTTGGGAACAAGAGATTTCTCAGAAGTCGTATCTGAGGAAAAGGATGCGGTCTTCGCCCACCTCGTGGCAGCCTCAGATTGCAGTGAAACCTCCAATCATTGTTTCCTTATTAAGAGAGAGGAAGAAGGAAAAGGATGAAGGCTTGGGCATGGCAGTGTTTTTGAGGCGCACATCAGTAAAAGGCTGTCTAGTTTCCTGTTGGTCATGCCGCTTGCCAGCCAGAGATATAAGCATTTTATCACTGTCGGTGTGGCTTTTCCTTATCCCTCATCTGAAAATGAATATTAATAATCTCTTGGGTCTTTTTTTCTGTGGTGTCCCTTCACATGAGTAAATTGTAATTGCAATGTTTTTGAATAAGAGGCAGCCGGCGAGTTGTGAACAGCGTGCTATTACAGCACTCTACATGGGGGCCCTTTGTTTTAATCTTTTTATTCCAAAGTCAGTTCTTTTTCTTCTCCGGTGAAACACTGGGGATATGATTGGCAGGTTGCTGTTTTTTGCATGTAAAATGTTATTGTCTTTTAACTGTAATTGTTTAGGGAAGTTGGCAGATGAATTGTTCTATGGAACTGCACCGTTTGTGAATTCTGTTGGTATTTGCTGTGTGGGCAATCGTAATTCATGCAAACCCAATAGCCAATGGGAGGTTGAGTAGTCTTGGACATTTATTTACGTATGTATGAACTGCCTGTACTGAATATTCTCAGACTTTTTCCAGGGATTACAGAAAAAAAAAACTTTATTATTCACACGTTTTAATAAACCGGGACATCTCACATCGGTGTAAAAATGAAATTATGAAGACGTGGACAGCTGTGCTTCACTTGAGATGAAAATCAGCCAAAAAACACGTCAAAGAGTGAGAAATCTGACCTAAAATTAGACGAAAAACTTGTGAGGCAAAAAAAAAAAAAAAATGGAAGCAGCACGTCCACCCTGCTCACTAACTGTAAATCAGATCCCGTGCAGTGGCAGAATGACTCAGGCCTACACCTCAGGAAGCTGCTTCCTGGAGTCAAAAGTGCAGAGATATTTATACAATAACACTGTTCCATTCCGGCATCCTTGTGCCACACTGCTGCGCCACTGCCAGACTCACTGTAATGTTGTAATGTGTAATTAAAAGTGGTATATGGGAATCGACAAATGTGAATCAAGCGAAGCTCGTGTGAAAAGGGTAAAAACGTTGATGTATTCTCCAACCATATTTTCGGCCCGTAGTATGGAGGTGAAAGCTTTCGGATGAGTTCAAAGCCACTTGTGTGCGCCAGTCACGGGCATATATTAATTCCAAGAAATACCTGATAATCAGAGGCACTATAGTGACATCTGTGATTGTGGAGTGAAATGGCCCAATCGGTCAGCCAATCACATGCGAGGCTTTGATAAGAAATGCTGAAAGTGGATTTGCGACACTGTCAATAACGTATCAGAGTGAGCAGGGATCCTCCCGTCTCTGCAGAAACAATGCCGGGGCCCCTCTTCCTTCATCAAGACAGGAATTAATCACACCATTCTGGAGTAACTCTTTACAAGCGAACATATTCGCAGACCAAGTGCTGTATCTCCTCTGCCTCATTTGCCTCCATTACTGAGGGCTTTACCTGCCAGATTGATGTCAAAGCCGGGCCTCACTGTCAGACGGAAGTAATGATAGTCACAGTCTAATTTTTTTCTTAAGGAAACAGGCTCTTGTTCAATTAAGGATAAAGAGATGGGGGAGAAATAGTTTCCACATCACAGGTAGTTAAGATATATGTGCGGTCCATTTTACTTGCTAGCGGGAACATCAAGCAGCATATTTACTATAGAAAAGTGCCTGGCTTCAAGCCCATGCATTATTTGCCACGTAGAATTTAGTATTCATGTGACTGTGTGTGTCGGGGGGTAATTTAAGTCCGAATAATCATTTTCCACCAGTTCACGATATGGAGCAGTCTATTATAATGAGTTGTAATACAGGCCTAGGGAGGTTAGTGAACAACACTGTCTCATAGAGTCATAATGATGTACAAGCTAAAAATGAAATATAAAGATGTTTTACAAAGAATCGCTTCAAGCTTGCGGCAATTTACGGCACCTTACCCTTTGGTAAATATGAAAGAACAACTTAACGCAAGCCTTGTATCAAAGATACTTGGAAAGAGTCCATATTGCTTCAGGGGTTAGCAGTCTGCATTACACATATTTGATTTTCATGTGAATATTTTTATTACACATTTATGTGGCGTATATCACATCGTTGGCCATTCACAACAGAACAAATTCAAACAGATTAAAAATTATTTATTTGCAAGAGACAGATTTTTCTTCTGGTGCATAAACTGAAGTAATTGTTTATTTGAAATCAAAATAATCAACTTTTTGGATTTTGCCTACTATTTATTATTTTTTATTTTTTTCTGGTGCATAAACTGAAGTAATGGTTTATTTGAAATCAAAATAATCAGGCTTTTGGGTTTGTTTGCTTTTGAGTTCACCTACTTTGGGGTTGCTTACTATACATTCTTAACTAAAGGAGAGACAAATGACAAGTGCTGATGTGAACTGATGCAATGGCATGGTCTCTGTGGAAGAGGAGCACAAGTTTCCATTGAGGACGCAGATTAAAAGCGCACGTTGGTTCGTAAAGGTTCCTGCAGGGTTTGCTGCTGGGGGGAGCAGTGGAGCTGGGGCCGGGGGAACATGGCTGTTCTGGGTCAGTGGCGAGATGGGAGAGATGAGTTGATTAGCATACTCTCTCAGTCGCTGTGTCTTAAACAGACTCGGCCGTGGCACACTGCAGCTTTTGTTGTCCTATTATTCCGCTGAATGATTGAGATAATAGCTTAGGCTTTCTTTTTTTTTCCCCCATCCACCTTAAAAAGTCTTCTAGTCGTTACTGAGCCCAATCACAAATGCTCATCTCTAATTTTTTCTCTAAGTTTGTTTTGCAATAAATTTACTGTCCCCATGCATGTGTTTTCTTTTTGAAATGTTTCTATTCATTTTTTTTTTATTCATATGGATTGCTGCAAATATTGTAGCATTGTTCCTCCTCTGAATAAAGCTCCTTAGAAATAGCTTTGTTTGCAAACAAATCAAAATTTGAATTCATTTTTTGAAATTTTTCCTTGGCACATGGTTAAATGGGTTTTTGCTGTTGTTTTAATGTGGAAAAATTTACTGGTAAGAGAAATTTTAGGTGGTAAGCGAAATTTCTGTATTCTGTTTAAATCTAGCTTCAATACTGAAGCAAGCTCATTACTTGGGAAAAGTGGTAAATGCAAAAGTATTAGTAGTTTTGGGGCAAAGTACTGTCCCAGATCAACCTAAAGTTAAAGAGGTTATCAGTGGAAGGGAGCATTTCTCCACAGAATTGAGACCTACTCCAATGCATTTTGTATCTTGGGGCATTAGTGTTATCTTCACAATCAGCACTGACCTCACTCAGCCACTGAAACAAAGCATCGCTCTTTTGTCCTTCTGCCCACTCTTTTACACACATGACAGACCTGGCAGGACTGTAAGGGAATAAATGCTCTGTGTGTCTTGCAAAAGTAATGATAACACTGACAACGAAATAATGGCTGTTTGTCGTTTGTGTTCTAAAAGACATAGCTTCAGAGGTAACCTGGCACAATGGAATGGCAGTTCATTAGAACTGGCTGTGCGGCTGCATTTTATTTACTTGATGTATATGCACAGAAAAAAAGGATGAAAGTTCAAGCATTTTTAACACTGCTCTTTACTCGTCCAGGTCAAAGGAGGCCAGACTCAGACGTCCACTGGACTGTTCAAGCCGTACAAAGCGGCTGGCCTTTCTTTTTTTCCCCTGCTGACCTCTCTCACCCCGTACTTAAAGCAAGGTGCGGACACGCCGTGACACGGATTTGATGCAATATCACGATGTCAGCTTGCTGAAGGCGGCCATGCTCCCCCTTGCTCTAATGGCCTCAGAGACACTGTAGACAATCTTCCTGGGGACAGACTAAATCCTATCAGCTCCCCATAGCGCCACAGCTGACAATGTCAAAGCTAGCTTGACCTTCTGCCGAGCTGCACGGAGAAGCCCAATTGCCTTTAAGGACGTTTTTTTTTTCCTCTCCTTCCTCTCTCCATGCCCAACATGGAGAGTTAGTCTCTGTGATTTGGCGCGTTCCTTACATAAATGGCTGGTGCGCGTCTGGAGGGGTGGGTGGGGGGGACAGGGGAGGGACTCTGTCGTGCCGGCCTCTGAAGAAGTCCTGCTCAGGCACAGTTTAAACCGGGGCTCTCCAGAGCTGCTCTTTTTTGTCTCTTAATTTGCAGACAGCCACCGTCGAACAGAGACGTCGAGAGACACTCACCACCAGGCGAGTTGTATAAATAGAATGCTCTCGGGAGCGGTGCTCTGCATTGACGGGAGCCTGTTGAAGAAATAGTCATCAATCTGTTCCTCCTTCTTCCCTCCGTCCCTTAGTGCCCGAGCAGCCCTGCTTCTGATTTATCATTAGTAGTTTTGGTAATGTAATTTAACTCCAGATTACTCCGTCTGGAAGATGCATTCCTCCAGGAGACCCAAACCTCTTTACTGTAAGACTCTGTCTGATAATGCTAAGATAATGACATTACAAAACAGCTTTTACTGTTATTAATTCCGCCATCTTTGCAACAAACGCTGAAAATAGAATTTAAGACCAGACTGCATCTGTTTGCGGGTTTAAACGAAAGGTTCTTTGGGTGCAGCCTGCCCTGAGCCACCAGTCCCCCCCTCACCCCACCACTTGTATTATCACCGTTAGCCTTTGTATAAAACCAAATAATGAGATTGAGGGAGATCAAAGTAAAGGGAGCTTAAATTCAGCCACACGTTTACAATCTGGTTCCCTCCTGCAAGTTGATGAGGTCCAAGAATTGTGTCTTGCCCTAATGATATACTTTTTAGAAATGTAGTGTTTAATGTTATTAGTACTATTTAAAATACTGTCAAATGCTGTTTTATTTTCAGTTGTGCGCTTTAATGAAGAACTCAGTATTTCAGATTTGCAGTTTGTAATCGCAAGAATAATGTCAACATGTAACCTATACTATAGTTTAAAATATAATTTAGGTTGATTAGCTTAATTCCAGGGGAGATTAGTCCTTTATTTGGTAAAGAGGCAAAATCAAAATGCTGACTGCACAATGTGTTGACTTTGCAATTTCATGACAGCAGGGGTTCAGTGTTTGGTGTGAATACTGTAGATAACAGAAGCTTGCAGTGTTGTAGGGATTCTTGTCATCTGCTTTTTAAAACAGACATTTGAGAATGAGGGACAATAATAACCATTACGCAGTGGTATGACTGGTCTGATGTTGTGGCACACACGTTCATGCCATGCCTTGAGCCAAAAGAGGTCACTCAGAGGTCGGAGATGAGGAGTCAGCTGAGGACAGGTGTGGGGCGTCAGGGATGCAGATAGCACCGCAGACAACAAGACCTCCCCGTGACCTGCTCCTACAATTAGGTCTGGCTTAAATCGCTGGCTTACCTTATCTCCTAGAGCAGTTCTCTACACTCACCGAGGCGACTGGAAAGTGTCAGTCATTGAAAACATGCAACGTCTTCAACGGCTGAGGGATGAGGGATGGTGAAAGCTGATGACAGTCATCAAGTTGTTTGTGGTTTTTTTGTTTTTATTCTTCCACAATTGGAGGGAGATTTTCAGAGAGCTAAGAGTTTTGGCGCATTGCACTGCATACAATACAACAAATAACACCGATGTAAAACAAGGGAGGTAGAGAGAGAGGGAGAGAGAGTGAATGAGAAGAAGAGGAAGATCTAGCAGCGGAGGAGATGTGCGGAGATGATGATAATTATGAGAGGAACTGGAGCCCCTCTGATTTCTCCGTGCTGAGATGTAACAGCTCCGCCGCTTTCTCTCTCATTGCCACCTTGTGCCCGGAGCCTCCTTATATGGAGAGCTCTAATGATACACATTGTAAACTCCTTGTAAGCACCACCTTCGGATGCCACTAAAAGCGACCCTTAAAACTGTAATGGGGTTATATCACTCCAAGTGGTAGAAGAAGTGTGAAAAACAATTTATAACTCTTTGTTCTTCTGTTTAGTGCTTTGGCGCCGTTCCGTTTCATGGGGAACCTTGTAATTTTTTTTGCTGACCGACTTCCGGAGATTGAGGACGTCTTTATTAGGCAATGCCAGGTTCAACAGAGGAGGTCCACGAGGCTCGTCATTAGCAGGCTGTGTATTTCTGTAAAACAGTGACCAGATGCCTCAGGGCCTGCGTGCGAGAAGCGGAAAGCTGTTCTCGTGTTGGTAATCTATTATCGGAGGAAAGTAACACAACACCAGCTATAACTAATATAAGCGATCTAAGTCACCAATAATAAAGGATCAGGTAACAAATTAAGTAGGTTACTGCATGCAATACTCAATCACAAAAGCATCTCATTTTCAAGATAATAAACAATGTACCTTTTGTTGTAATTCTTCTAATTTTTCCAACTTTGTATATTTTGTAACTATGAAAAAGTAAAGATGTCCAGGATTGAGTTTTCTGAGTCTGTTTCCAGCTGTCCATGATCTGTGTCCTCTAAAAAGACAATTGTGAAATACTCTGTAGCAGGGACCCATGGATTTGGAAGTTAATAATAAAGAATACAATAGGGAGGGTTTTCTGTGCAGTCAGAGTCATTAAATTCAGCTTCAACTTTTTAAAACTGCAAAGCAGTGTCGTTGTATTTCACATGTGCATCCTTCCTGCTCCGAAACTCGCTCATTATATAAGCAAGTTTAATACTTAATAAAGCAGAACATTTAGAATTCCATTCCCACACACCGAAACCGGTAATGGCGAAGATTATTTGGAAGAATGGAAACGAGCAACCGTGGGCATTAGAAGCCGGAGAAATTATAGCTTTTCCCTCAGATAAGTGCCAGGGCCGTTAATCGGCCCAGAAATAGACGGGACCAAGAGCGGCGAACGCGGCTCGGCTGCACCAGAAAGCCGTCCGCTCGTCTGGGGAGACATGGCGCTGAAAAGCTCCGCACTATCAGCCAACATTCCCATGCATTTGCTTTAAGATATTTATTCAATTTCACAACACAGGGGCCCGGCGTATGGTAATCCTCTAAATGGCTGCATACACCTTCCATGTTATGCTCTCCTTATTAAAATATGTAGATTAATTTGCGACCAGTTCTGCGAGTGATTAACTGGTGGATTGGGTGCTCGAGATTCAGCTCATATTTGTAATCTTCTAAATTTAACAGCGAGTGAGAGCTTGTCAATTAAATGGAATGAAATGATGTGAGAATAAGACTCATCTTCATCTTCTTGTTTTACGCTTGAGCGAGTGCGGAGTTATCATTTACAGGGCCTCCACATAATTGGCAGGAAAGTTTTGTTGAGGGTTTCAGATATGGAATGAATTTGTATTCTTCTCCACGACAGCAGTTCAATGTGATTTGCGAAAGTATGTGAGCTATGTCAATTACAGCCAGAGCTGGAAAAAGGAAAATCTTTTTGGACGAAGAAGGCATTATTACAGGACTAGTATAAAATAAGCTGATATGAAATTTTACACTATTTTAAGGATGGTTGATGTGCTCATTTTAATGTGAATTTTTAAAAAATAATTTGGACTTTATCGTCAGATTCCATTTATAATATTTCAAAGCAAAGTAAAGCAAGCATTTCCTATATTTTTAATGTTTTCACAACTATTTATATGTTTTTCTATTCTATTTCCTATCTGCTATAAGCTTTGGTAACAGACGCACAGCACAACACAATAGCAGCAATAGTTTTGATACATTTTAAGATTAAAAATAGAAACATTAAAAATAGATGCTCACTTTCCCTATCAAGTTGTTTATAACCAGGATACCCTGATTTTAGTGTTGGAGATAATACTTCATGTAGTATGTAGTAGTAGCATTACATACTACTTTGAAACTTGTAATATTATATACACTAATCCATAAAATGACAAGAAGACACAGAAAGAAACAGCATACTTTATATTATTCACAGTACATCATTTGACAATGTTGATAGTTTAAAGTGGAGCACACACAAGCACAGCTACCACACCAGCATCCCGAAACAGTGCAACTAGAGAGCTGCGTAGTTGCATATTTAAGGCACTTATGTTTCCAACAGTGTGAATACTTTCAATCAGAATAGTGTTTTTGAAAGATTACAGGGATTGGTGTGCACTTTACACAGTCATATATCAGTTAAGCATTTCAAAAGAACCATTAAAAACTAAATACATTGTACACAAAAATTCTGCTGTACAAACGCATCACTGAAAAAGTGTGTCACTCCCCCTCTGCCTGTGATAGATGCTGTGTCTCAGATGATTCTGTCTTTAAGAGAATATCTTGTGCTTATGAAGGTGTCTGGCAGCTCCACAATGATGTGATCAGTCAAACTACAATAAAAAGATGCACACCTGCCTCAAGTGTATTATGACAGTATTTCAGAGAAGTACAGTTAACAGTGATGTTCATCTTAAATTTGACTAAAACACTCTATTTTTCATTGGTGCAGGTAATTTGATTTTAATTTCTGGACTTCTATTTACAACAGCTGTGTAGATAAAACACTAACATACAGTCATAAGATTATCCTTGCATAGACAGAGAATCACCATAATCTATTACTCCTTATGAAAGGCACATTATCACATTAGAGCTGCACCACCGAAGGTTGCACTGTATTTAACAGGTATTAACCATACTCATTTGGCTATACAAACCAGTATTTTTGTAGCTATAAAAGACACCGAAGCTGTCTGTAATAATGCAAGCATATCTGACTAAATTCAAGAGTAATGGTCTTCACGTCTTAGCAACTATCCTTGATAAATATAATTGAACGCTGAACCTATGTAGCATGCCATGGTCATTTCTACTTACTTCACTGCCACAGCACCTAAAGTACTGTGCAATACAACATGGTTGGTACATTACAAAAACACAATCCTGGTTTTAATATACTGTTTTAAAGTCCCTCACACTGACTGTTAGGTTATAATCCAATCACATAAGCTTGGTTTAAATACCACATGTCCTACCCCCCCCCCCCCTCACCTCCCCCTCCCCCCTTCCCAAAGTGCAGGGGATACACATAAGCAGACTAGTCGTTTGTGGGGTCCTGAAAAATATACATCGTATGATGATTCGGTAAAGATTATTTTAAGGAAGTTTCGTCTTTGTTGACTGTACAATACCATACTATCATACAGTACTTTTCCCATGACATACTTTCAAAGCTAACAAAAAATATTTGGATGACGATCCAGTGTGACAGCAGATTCCATTTCATTTTTGGGTCATAGTCAGAATTCAGTACAGTCAAACGGCAAAACTTTCAGGTTTACAAAAGAGAGTGATTCGATCACTGACTTAGTGGTAAGGAGCAGCGCTCATAACCAAAACGTTACTTGTTGTATTCCCAGGTGGGCCACTGCTGCTGTACCCCTGGGCAAAGTACTAAACCCGAATTGCCTCAGTAAATATCCGGCTGTATAAATGGATAACATGTAAAAATTGTAAACTGTGTAAGTCGCTCTGGATAAAAGTGTCTGCGAAGCGAAATGTGATTCAGGTCTGAAGTAATTAATGCAAGCGTGTGAATGTGAATTTGAAGTCATCAACATAATAATGTGATGCTCGAGGAGGCAGTCCCTCGGGTAGAGTTTACTGATATAAACTGTTTATTTCTGAATCCACAGACTTTGCCACAAGGTTTGCCAAGCACATAAATCACCCTTTTCTCTCTCAATACAGCAAAGTTACCTCAAAGTTACAACATAGTAAAATTCAGTATAGCATCCATAAACATTATAAGCTCAAGTGTTCTCAATTCCTGTTTAAATGCAGCGTTTGTTTTGCTTCTCTTTAGTTTTAGAAAATAAAAATAGTTT
Source organism: Megalops cyprinoides (assembly GCF_013368585.1). Taxonomy (NCBI): domain Eukaryota; kingdom Metazoa; phylum Chordata; class Actinopteri; order Elopiformes; family Megalopidae; genus Megalops; species Megalops cyprinoides. The sequence continues at coordinate 22,483,735 of NC_050594.1, forward strand.
AGAAAAGAAATAAACGTTTTCCCTCACACTGAATAACAATGTATAAAAAAATGAATCTCTGCAGAAAAATGATCAATAATATCTGATGCAGGTCAAAGATGTGCCTCATTTCTTCTGTGTCTGTGTATGCTTTGTAAAGTATTTATAGCTCTCTTTCTGTCTTTTCCTCTGCTCAGCTACCCCTGGATTTGTTTTGTCTTTCTAACACCGCCATGGAGAATCTTAAAAACTACAACTTTTCAACAGCGCTCTGTATATTGACTATGGCTCTGTGGCCATCGGATTCCACCCCTCTTTTATCAGTTGTTCAGTTATTGCTGCGCGCCTCTGTCACAGAACGAGGCGACCTTTACTCCTCGTTTCCACATTGCCAACTCCTCTGTCGGCTCGAGGCATTCACAGAGAGCAGGATGAGCAGAAAGACGTCCATAATGAGCTCCACACACAGACTCTTTTGTCATTAAATACAATCAAGTGATGTAAGTTAATTAACTCGGATACAATAGGCAGCAATGGAGCTGCGGTCGAGATTTTGTCATTCACATTTTACCGAATTGAATTAAGTCTATTGTCAGCGACGATGGAGAGCTGTACTGGCAGTACTGTAAGTCTCTTGAGGTCATTTTGGCTTCTAAAATATGTTCACATTGATCTCAAATCTCTCCTTCAACCCTCCTCTATTCAGCTAGCAAGCGGCTCGATTGGTAAAGCTTCCCCTTTGTGTTTTTAACAAAGTGTCTTTGGTTTTGGAGGGACACGTCATAATCATGTGTTTGTTCCATTAGTGCTCTAAATTGAATTCTATAATATTATAATTGTATAATTTGAAAATGATGAAAAATGATTTATGGGTGTTCAACAGATAAGGACTGTAGATAAGTTCTCCACAAAGTTAAGCAGTACCAGCATGTACTCATTGCAGTCTGTGGAAGTTTTTTCGTCGGTTAGCTGCTGATATTACACGCAGGTTCATTATACTGTATTCTTATAAATTCTCGAAACAAGGAAGTAGGGTTAGGACTCAATCAGACTTGAGGTTATTACAGAAGTTAGCCACCGGTCTATAAATTTACACCCAGCAGCTGAAGACCGTTTGGTAGCATTGTTGTATAGTGGTCAGGGAAACCACACCCGACAGCTGCAAGATGACCTCATTCATAGCGCTGAGTAAGGTACTTTACTGTACTTCTTTCCCAAAAAAGGAGAGTTCTAACCAATTAAATTTAGTTCATTGTCGATGACTGAAATCAAAATGCTAACCCAAAGTTGCTGAAAGTCTTCCTCCTTGGCAGGGGGTGCCCCTCATTTCCCCCCCTCCCTGCCCCCACTGCCAGCATCCAAGCCCAAACGACACATTCTGATTAGATTGGCCTGGACCCCGTTCCTGGTCACTGCTGAGTGAGACAGGATTAGAGTTGGGTCATGACATTTGGCACAACACCCAACTGGAAGCAGGGTTAATTTAGCAGTGGTGGGTCAAGAGGTTGCCTCCGACCATGAGGGTCTCCGACAGAGTGCTCCTCTGCCTGGCTGACACTCGCAGATGCTGGGTCGTTTAATCACTTCTCTCTCAGATCAGTCTTACAGAACTTGGTGTATTTCTGAAGTTTTTTTGTTTTTGATTGACATGTAAAACAGATTATTTGACATGGAACTATGTATGTAAACTTCCTGAAAATAAGTGAATTGAAGAACAATAACCTCCATGGAAATGAATGCTGAGATGGACACGTGAATGGTAGACACAGACTGACTTACAGATGTGTTCACACTGAAATATAGGAAATAGAAAGGGATGGATTTTTGTCTCCTGCTCATATGACAGGCTGCTGGCTTATGAGTTATAAACTCTTACTTTAGAGTGTGTGTGCATGTGTGTGTGTACTTGTTTGTGGGTGTGTGTGCTTTAGCAGGAGGTTCTTCAATACAGTGCTAAAAACACTGTTACACACACACACCTATATATATATATATATATATATATATATATATAAATTGCTGTCCAGTTTTCATAATACCCCAAGTTTTCCCCCCCCGGTCTTAGACAGATTATCCTGCCTAATTGGACTTTAGCTCCAGTGAAGGGAGAGAGGGAAGGAGAGAGGAGAGAGACAGGGTGCGGATGGGGGGGGAATGGTGGGGGTGCAGGCAGGCCACTCCAGTCCTTCAGTCACTTCCTTTTGCTTGACTGGGCTGCTTACCCAGGCAGAAACCGCAGCCGTTGTCATGTTGGAGTGTGCTAATTAGGCTCCAGTCTAATTTTCGAGGATGCTCTACTGCCCTTTAAATGGCGATTTAAAATTCAAAGTGATGGTAATTGTACAAAGGCATGCTGATCTAGTAATCACCCCGGGGTTTAGCTTCGCATTTTTTTCCCCTCGTCTGTTTTTATTGTCTAGACCTTTTGCGCCGTATGAAGAGGTCTTAAGTGGCCGTGCAACAATGCCCCCCGCGCATGTGTCCCTCTTGTTTTAATCCCCCCTCAACAGGACTAAGGGACGGCGTGTCACAGTGGCCAGGGCTTCACAAGCAGCAGGTCCAAATTAAATGTCAAAATAAGTGTCGACTTCAGGAAAAGAAGCAGTGGTGTATCATTTTAAATAGGAGCCCGGGGGTGATGGTCTAGGACTCCGACTCAACAAGAAAGGACGAAAACGAAAAGAATATTCAGCATATTTTCAGTCACACAGAAAAAAATGTCGGTGTGTGTTTCATACAGTGATTTATGTTGTCCCTTACCACCATATACAATTTCCTTTCAATTAAGTGGCAATCAGAACTGTTTACATTAAATGTCATAATTTTTTTATTTCTTTTAAGCGTTTATTGTTGGGATTGTTTGATAGATGCATCTGGTATTACACAAAAGGAAGACCAGAGACCAATTACTGTTTAGAAGCAAAATAATTAAAAACACTTTTCAGTGAAATTATGTCAGTCCAAGAGCCAACTCCAAGAATGATTAACCTCCTTTTAAACTTCATTTTTTTGGCTTAATTCCCAGACGAAGGTTCAATGATAAAAGATTGATGATTCGGTGCTCACCAGATTAGAAATGCAGCTGGCTTTGAATTCTCAGTTATTTTGCAGAAATAATAAAAAAAAACACTTTGATCTCCCGTTGCCTACTTAATGAGCGTTATTGAATACAATACAGTAAAAGGCAAGGACAGGATTGCGTCGGAGACATTTTGGAAGCACAAAATAATGCTGTGATAGTTTCCCTTAAAGTCTCCGGGATGGCCATGATAAAAATGCAAGAACGAACATTCCCTCTCAGCATTCATCCAATGATGTCCAATGACAATTTTTTCCTACCTATTTCTTTAATTCTTTTATGTTTTTGTTTTTAAGAAAGTGATTGCATTGTACACAGAAACGTGGAAAATGCCAGTGTTGTTTCATGTTATTACTTTTGTTCCTGCATAGCTTACTTTGTCAGGTGGCTTTATTTGTTCTTGAAAGGGATTCCTTGAAGTGACTGGGGGTGTCAGCCCTGTGATGTTCATCTCCTCAATTGTCTTTGCACTTGAAGGAAATGTGGGGAAGTGTGACTTTTCAGCCGTCACAATATTGATACTGTACGATGGGTGTCTCGGACAGCTCCAGCCTCTTATCTTTCCTGACAGTCAGCACGACACTTGAATGATAACAGTTGTGACACCACAAATAAAAAAAGAAGATAACAAAAGTTGGTGAATTCACTAAAAGAGGAAAAGAAGTGAATGTATGCAAGTGTATAGTTGAAAAGCACTGCAATTTACAATCTATAAAATAAAAACAAGCAGAGGACTCTGGTGTTGGCTCTCTCTCTTTTTTAGGACTTAACATGATGATACTATGGGCTATTCAAGGAAAGAGCTTGGTCTCCACCCGTATTGTCCTTTTGTGAGTGGAGAAAGGCACCAGGCAGGATGTTTGGGGGTGTGTAACAAAGGGCACAATGGATTGTCTCAAAGACACCTTGGAGTCACAGATCCATCAGTCAGGCAGGAAGCTGGTAAGCAGGTGCCTGTCCACAATGACCAAAGCTCGGCGCGCACACATCTGCCAGCACTGTCAGCTTCCTGCCTTTCAAAAGGGCCTGTGTGATAGATGGGTCTATTGGATCATTTCTCGTCCACATTGAGCCTCTGTACAGCCCTTTTGCAATAGCCCGGTGTCCGGCCGGCTCGCCGTTGTTGGGGAGCTCAATGAGTTTAAAGTCAGTTAAGACTGATGAGGGAGTCAATATCTTTTGAGGCACGGTTTTCTAAGTCGAGCTGTGAGAAGATTCGAAAGATTAAAGAATCTGAAAACACTTAATGGTGAAATACAGACGCAGAGCTTTTGTTTTTGGGCTAAGCTGCCACTGCTCCTTTCAAGCAAGGGTATTCATTTTTGTATTGTTTGCCAAGCAGGCTCAAATTAAATGACTGCATATTTAACATTTAACAAAACTCTTTTCCTCAGCCATTTCATCTTCCTGAACAAAATTGGTGACAGCACACATGGTAGACCCGTCAGGCAGTGTTCGATTTCTCCTGGTCAGGCATGCTGGCATGACCTTGTGACATAAATGATAATACTGTGAGTGAGAGAGCTCTTACGTGTTGTATGTAATGGAGTGAATGTCTGACCCCTTTAAATTGACTTTATTGACTCTGAATGCACTTCTTTGTAGGATACTAGTTCTCTCTGTTAGAGTTTTAAAAAAGGCATTCGCCACCTGGCTTAGGGCCAGGTCCCATGAATCTGAATAGTAAAAGAATGGAATGGTATCCAGCAGTCCTTGTGAAGTGTTCTCCTTCCATTTACCCAAACTAGAAAAACATTGTTCGTGTGGTTTGTTCTCTTTTCCTCAAGGCATTCCTAAGGGCTTAATAATGAACAGAAAATGACAGTTGAAAAGGAGTTATGCTACCATTACTGCTTATACTTTTTCATTAAGTTCACAAGTGGGTATTTGGGTAATTGTATTATGAATACCAAATAAAAAGAGATGTTTTCATCCAGTAACAAGCACTTTCTCTCAAAACCAAGAGGACTTTAAATGTTTGAGTAGAAATCGTCAGCAGCTAGTTTAAAAAGTCCAAAAAATCAATAGAATTAAACACAAAAAATCGGTTTATGCTGTGTTTGTAAACTATTCAAGATCACTGGATCATTTCCTTGTGTACCTTATATTTACTGAGGCTGAAATGATGCGGGGAAAATATTGAGAACATTGCTGAAAAAGCTGTCAGGGATTTGACATGAGAATGAGGGGTTTGTTTGGACATATTGTTTGTCTAAAAGAGCGGCAAACGAATGAGGCGGTCTCTGTATGAATGACAAGGTGAGAATGGCCCTTCCACAGTCGTGATCATGCACCGTTCAATCTTATTTCTCTTCGGACAGCTGTGCTTGCTTCACATTCTGCGTGACTGCAGACCCAGTTCCAAAGAATAGCCCACCAACATGCGAGAAGTCAACTGCATTTTATAGCTGAGAATTAGAATGTCAGCGTGAATACTCTAATGAAGGTAGCTGTGGTAAATTTGGTAAATAAACAAAACAATGTCAATTTCATCAAAACGGCTCCTCTCTCCAAGAAGACATTAACGACTTTGAAAGCCTGCTTTGATAAACTGCTTTGAGTTTCCTGTATGACTGTATTAACTTCAGGTGAAACAAATGAGATGTTTTACAACTAGTTGTACATTTTATTTTTTTTTTTCTACTTTTTCTCTTTAGCTACCAGTTGAATAATAAAATATATCTAGAGGAGGAGTATCACAATACACACTTCCTTTGCTTAATATAGATGGTGAAAAAAATGTCCTCAGAATCTATATGGTAGATACCCTCCCTGTTTACAAGCTACAAGCTTGTCTCTCCTAATCGCATTTTCTTTTTTTGTGTGCGTGCCCTGGTCAAGGTTTTCTTTTTGCTTTATTTCTCCCACAGGAAAGACCTCAAAATACACGGTCACTTATCAGGAGGAAGAAGGTGAAGGGCAGGACATTCTTTTTTTTCATGTCAGATTTACAAAGATTACTTACATCATTATCCTATTAGCTGCAGAGAAAATGTGACCGCTTAAGATGGAGTTCTAAAAAACAGTTATCCAAAACCTTTTTCCTTTTTTGATACCTTTGAGACCTTACATCTCCTCCACCCTAATTTTTTTTTTTTAATTCAGCTCAGGGGGCTGTACTTATCTTATGAGAGCCCAGGAGTATGAAGGTCATAAACTGAGACAACAAGTGCCTCTTTATCCTCCCAATATGTATTGTTCTATGAACTGCAAGATTGCTAAGTTTAGAGTGTTAGCTAATTTACCAGCACCTGTGGCCACTCCTACAGTCAAATTTCTTCATGTTGAAATTTATGAAATTTATGGATGTCTTACATGCAAAGAGCAAATCTCCAACTTCCCCAGAATGTTCTCTTGAAGGTGTTCACAACTCAGACCTCCAGGCTAACTACAAACACAAATTCCACTTACAGAAGATCTACAAAAGAGGTTGCTAATTTAGCGGTTGCGCTTTCAAAATGTGCAAGCGCTCACAAGAGACATCCGCTTGCTTTGCTAGGCTTTCCTCTGGGCGCTGGCAGGCAGGAGGTCGGAGCCATATAGGAAAGATGTGGCCCAGCTGTCAGCCGAGCCTGGTTCCCAGCAGGGAGTTCAGCGACTACATCCGCATGTCAGGTAAGTTCCAGCAGTGTGAGGGCGATACCCCGGGGAGGGGAGGTGGTAAAACCAGAAGGGCCTTGCCGTATCCCTTTGCACATGCAACCATCTGCGTCCCCCTGCCCAGCTGGCTACCTTTGATTTGACCAAATTTGGGCTAAAATAAAAGCGATGACTGAGGCCTTCCACCCAGACCGAGGAGTTTGAGGGGCGCTATCAAGGTTAAAGCCCCATTCATAGAGGGGTGTGTGTCTGCTTGTCTGTGTGTGTGTGTGTGTGTGTGTGTGTGTGTAAAGACTCTCAGGAAAAAATGTAAGGGATGAATTACCACTGCACCATAGTGTTCAACTGAGCAGACATCAGTGGAAGCTATCTGGTTGAAACTATGAAAACGCATACAATGGCTTTGTTTGTACGTTAAATGAAATCGACCCTAAAATATCCCCATGCTGTATGATGAATTGTGTACAGTTTCGTGCTTTGCAACCGCTATTTATGTCTCAGACACTTAAAACAGGGACATAAAAAGCTCATTGAAAAACATACACTCTCTAATTGATGGGTATCTTTCAATCAGATGCAAATGGAGACTCTGGGTCAAATTAAATTGAAACCAGAATGGTTAGAATTACATGTACACAGCACGTTATGGAGTCATGCCAAGGCTCCACAATCACAGTGATTTAACCACAATTTAAACTGAATGACCAATTCAACAATTAATCCATGTGTGTGAATATATTCAGTTTCTTCCAGTTTTGAGGGGTAAATTTATTCTCTGAAATATATCATGTGAATAATTAAAAAGCATTGATTAAGCAGTGAGATAATATTCAATTAAGGTGCCTCATTAAAATTCCACATACAGTCATCAATGGCTCATTAATGTAACTAATTAATTACTTAGATTCAGAATAATAATTCATTTACTTTGAATTAAGAAAATGTTTTTTGGCAAAGTTAGAGGTGATTAGTCTTTTACATAAACAAAATATTTTGAATCTAAGATCTATGAAGAGAACCTAAGATCTATGCCCTGAATATAAAACTATGATATGAGTTCTGGGCTTGTTGTAGTATTATGGACTGGTTTCAAATACATACAGTATTGTTTATGTTAGTGTGTAGTGTGCTGTGTGATGTAGGCGTTTCACCCCATTCCAAATCACAAGACTATCACCAGTTAGCAAACTGAAAGGATGGGTGAGAGAGAGGGAGAGAAAGAGAGATACAGAGAGAGAGGGAAAGAAAGAGAGAGAGAGATTGCTAATACTGCCCTATGTGTGATCAGGGGTGAGAACCCCACCCACCCGCCACCACAGCCACCTCCACCCCACCCCTGGTGTGATTCCTCACCCCACAACATGAACAATCCCCGCTCTGATCCAGCAGCCTAGGCGGCTTGCAGAAATAACATTAGTTATCTCCTCTCCTCTCAGTCGCGTCCGTGTTTAATCACACAGGGCCCGACAGGACGGGCCCATTTTTCTGAGGAAATAATCACTGTCTGCGGAGTCTTATATGCCCTGGTCACATGTATTAATTCTGCCTTCCCATACCCCCGTGTTATCTGCTCCAAAGCCGCTCTCTCATGGGACCTGTGCGCTTTTCACCCCCTTTAATCCATCCGGAGAAATTGTAAACTGAATGTAAATGGATCCAATGATGAAATATGTGTCCGTGTATAACACGCGCTCTATTGTTGTGCTTTATGCATACCAGTTATAGATTACACGTATAACGTCCACGATAGCATCAATGGATTGAATTACAAATACTGTAGATCATCGTGCATGTGAATTATTAAATGATAAAATGTATGTTTTTGTAGCATGTATTTTCATAGATTTTTTCATAGTATTTTCAAACCCATTGACGTTATGTTTTATGAGGTCTCTTTGTGCATATTTATGTTTGTTACACAGAGGTTTCATTTATTTTTTTGTTCATTAAGCTACCTAAATAAAGAAGTTAAAAAGTGCAGTTTACAGGTATTTTCAGAGAATTTTTAGCGCTATGGCAGCACTTCAGCCACATTAAAACAGATGGCATTCAAATGCAGTCAAGATGAAAATAATTCAAAAATCTTCTTTCTTTTTATTTGATAATAATCAGCAAGGAGAATTGAGAGGAATATAATATTTATTTTACATTCTCTCAGATTGTGGATGCTTTCCCTGATCGTTTTCTCACAAGCTGTCAGGTTAGACTAAAAGACTGGCGTAATGCACTGTCTGGGCTGGTCCTGTATATGAAATATTATTTTTTTTTTTCAGTGGAATCAGTGTGGCCGTGCCCTCTTCCCGTGTATTTCTTATCTGTAGCAAACATGTTTTCAGTGCACAAAAAGGTCAAGTTGCATGTTCAGATCATAAATCGGCACATGCACATTTGCAGAAATAGGCTCCATGTATTGATCAATAACAAAAACTTTGTTACATGTTACTTGAGAAAAGTTACTGGAGGAAACAGTTGAGCTGCATTTATTTTAAATGCTGTCACTTTAGTGCCTGATTGTTATTGGCAAAATTGTTAGTTTTTGATATTAATACTTTGAGAGAGAGAGAAATATTAAACACATTTGTGTGAACTGGCAAATGAATGTAACATCTGCTTTGCAATTTGGTCTTTGGTATGCTGTAAGCATTGTTGCAATGTATCTGATGTAACAGTGAAGATTTACCTCAAAATGGTACCACAACCCAATCACTTTGATGTAACACTAGTACCAAATAAATGCATTGCATACCTAAATGATCTATTTGATCATTTGTATGTATGGACGTATGACCTGTACATAGGAATGGCCTTTTTCAACGCTTTTGTGAGTGAGAGGTGTTATGAGAGGCACCAGAGGATTTGTCATTGTGGTTTATTTCTGTAGGACTCCCCAGCACGGCTTATCTCTGTGGGCTGTGTAGGTATTGGGTATGCCCCTCTACCAGTAACTTGGCAAGATGGGGCACTTACTATTCCAAAGTCCTAAACCAAAGGAATTGCTCTTTTTTGGTTCAGTTTAGATTTTTTCGTTTTTATTCTTTTGCTGTTGTTCACTTAAGAGGTAAGGTTGACATTCTACTGATTTGTCAGAACTGACACAAGAAGTTTTGCACATGTCACTTCCTGTCAGTGTAAGTGAGAGATAAACATCAGTACAGTGATATGCTTTCTGTTCTTTAGTAATTATTACAGCCCCTTGTCCTGAAATAAGATGTGAAGCTTCTCCAACTTCTGGTGAGTGTTATTAAGGCTATCTTGTTATTTTAGGCATGTCTCCGCAGTGCGCATATAAATGAAAAAAAGATGTTGCCGGCTTGAAAATGTCACTGTCGCCTAAAATATTGCTGTCAGACATACGTCACTCTCCCAGGTGCTGGATGAAATGTAACAATCTCAGGACCATATGTCTGTTTTAGCAGTTTGTCATAAATATTTCACACACTTCATTATATGTGACTATGCATAGAAATGTATTTGTATTGCATTCTATTGTAAGTATCAGCTTGTTTTGTGTAAATTTGATTTGATACTGTAAAATACTGTGTCCTTATCTTGAAGTTACAACGGTTTTGGATAAAATTGCTACTCCCAACATCTGTAAAACTATGTATAGCCGAGCAGTATGTTCTCACTCTTGATGACCACCTATATTATTGTGCTAGACTGAGGCTTGGATAAATTCAACTCTGACTGAATATCAATTAAATATCCCCCTGTCTGTCAGACTCCTCATATAATTACAGTGTCATTACAATTTGAAATTGAATATTTTGACCTGATTCCAGAGTGAAGAAGGATCTGACTTCTTTATACCTCTTTGTACTGTTTTGATGATGATGATCTTGCATGTGAGTATATGTTGTTTTTTTTTTTTTGCTTTTTTTGTGGGGGTGTGGGGAGTGAAGGGTAGGGGGGGGAGGGTTGAAAAGGAAACAAATGTAATAAAAAAGGAAGAGAGAGAGAGGGACAATAGGTAGAGAAGACTGAAGGGAGCCTAATTGGCTGGAAGGGACTGACCAGCACATTTGTCCAGCAGTCATAATTATAAAAATCAAGTGCTGGGTTAATCTGCGTGGCATCAACTTTTAATGGAAATGTTGCAAATGAGGCTCACAAATGAGTAATAATTTCCAGCCACATGCGGCGGCGTGTCTCAGCGTGGGAGTGCAAGAAATGGGGAAAGTTTTCAAGCTGCGGACTGATTAGGACGAGGATGGATCTCGGCTGGAGGACGAACGTTGCCAGGATTCCTGGAAGAATAAATTTGCACCTGCGAGGAGGAGCCGTGTCCCGGACAATGCCGCTCTCCGCCGTGCCGGGCGATGCGCTTAATTAAAAACATGGCTAATTTGCACACTCTCTCCCCTGCTAAATTGGAATCCAGTTCACCACTGTGTCTGCTAATTTGCACAGGACACAGCCGACCAAGAGGGGACTTCGGGGAGACGAGGAGGCTCTGGCCAAATGTCTGAGGGAACCGGAGGTTTGGCCGTTGCACTTACGCAACATAGAGAAGGACTGAAAAAGAGGGAAATGGCTGTGTCCCAGTCCGGATAATCAGAGTAAACTAGAACAGCGCGAAGGATGGGAGGACCGTGACACGTATCTCCAGACACTGACTGGATCGATTATTTTGCCCCAATATACATTTCTGAAAGAAGATGAATTATGACAGCTTTCATATTCAGCGGACCTATCTGGAGCAAAGAGCATTAAGTACGTCGAGCATATCAGCTTATTCTATCACAAATTGACATGCCAATCACCCCCCACACTCCCCCCGCCTTCAAAGGTACAGATAAGGTATTTAAGGTCATTGAAAGCAGACGCCTCTGGCTGCAGGCCTTGCCAGCTTTATCAGCAACATGTTTCCCTTAGAACTCTGACTTTTTGTTCGGATTACAGCAAAAAAGACCAGAGATTGCACTGTACAGATTTAAAATGGTGGCACGCTTTGCAGAAAGTCCAAAAGTAGCCGCTTTAATATTTTTCATGTTTGCGAAGGAAAAAGAAGATCTCACTGAGGCTTACAAACTGATCACACAGATGTTTCCTCTTCTAATGAATACTAAGAAGGTGTTCTGGTAGGCACATTTCAACCCAGATGACCCCCGTAAGGTTTTAATAGAAAGAAGTAATGGAACTTGCATAAAGAGAATTTAAAGTCATCCATTTAAGATAAAACAAACATTAGTCCTTTGAATCAATCAAAGTCAGGTATTAATGTTGGCAAATTGTAGATGATACTATTAGAATCAAAGATCTTCAGTGGTTTTGAAGGGCCCAGCTTAAAGCTCTTGCCAAAATGAGAAGATTAGATGAGGCCTAAATGTATCACCTTCATAGACAGATTCAGACACATAAAACACATCATCAGATATAATATTTTATTTAAGGACTCTCAGATCAGCTCTATTGCTCACAGATGTTGCACTGTAGGACGCACATGTATCTTATAACATCTCCAATAATTCAGAGGACAATCTGTATGTAAAATGTTTTTAATTTGCAAAAATGCATCTATGCAGACGTTCATGAGGGAACAACAAAAAAAGATTATGTGATCATCTGAAGTATCTTAACCTTTAAAGGCAAATAGAGGGAGAGCGAGAGAGAGGGAGAAGAGAGAGTTACACTTGGATGCAATCACTCTTCACTTGCAACCAGAGCCTTCATACCTGTCTCTGTGGCGATGACAGGGGGTTTGTTTGGACTGGAGGTCAACCACAGTACCGAGGAAGTGGAGGAATGCTGGATACTTTCAAAGTTAGTGACAGCGGGAGGGCCATGTGTGAGGGGGGACATCTTGATTTATTGCCTCGGCGGGGTCAGTTTGACCTGAGTCTGAGGTCACTGAAAAAGTGTTACGTTGAGTAGAATGTGCAAATTGTGCTATGTGTACTAATTGCATATATATGGTGGGAGAAAATCTCACAGGTCTTTCTTTGTCAATACCACACATATCAAACTCTTGTCTGTTCTTGTATTGTGCAAATGGAATTTTTGAATGGAAATAGTTACAATTTCAGGGAGATATATGGAAGGGCACAAAGGACACATCTCTCATCTGTATGTTCATATACTTATATGCATATGTATATGACTTACTTTGCAGTGTGCTGGGGGAAATGAATGCACACAAACCAAGTCACCTTTCCTAATAGTTGCAGTCATTTTTTGTTTTCCACTCCTGAATCTAACAAAGGTGATATAGATGGCTGAGTCTGATGACCAACAAAATACTACCATAGCTACTACAACCCAAGAGGACCCAATAAATGAATAAAGGTTCTGTAGTCTAGTATCCAACCAATAAGGAGTAAGTAGGAGTAAAACCAGCAGGTGAGAATGAACCTGTTTTGCACTTCCTGTTCATTTGCCTCTGTCTTGTCATCACTCATATAATGGCTTTGTTCTAAATGTAAAGCACTAATGAGAAAATACACAAATTCTTTCTCTCTCTGTCTCTCTCTCTCTCTCTCACACTCACACACACACACATTCACTCACACGTACACACAGCCTACTGGCGAGCCAAACATTTCGCTTTCATTTAGCACTTTGTTAGAAGCGCTCTGGCCTCTGTGGACAAGGGGCTGGTGTTGACACGATACAGTTGCTTTCCTGCCCAGGCTGCCAGCTGCCTCTGTTCTATGTTCCGCCTCTCCGCCGGGGCGGGTGAACAAATGCTGCCAGCCACGATGATGACAGATGTCTCTTTTCTGCTCCGCTCTGTTACAGTATCGCAGGTTAGCACCACAAAGGGAGGCGAGCGAGCGTGGCGCTCCCTGGCACACCCGCAGCCTCTCAAAGCCCCTGTTTGTCAACACTCCCAATATAACGCGGGGCATTTGCACCGAGCCGAGCGTGTTTACACAGAACGCTACAATATGACCAGTGCCTCTCTACCTGAGGCTCAGGTAATTGTACGCTCTGCGTCTTTCCACACGCGACCGTCCATCTGGGGTTTTTGTGCGTCGAGTGGCTTTGATCTCCGCGAGGCTTTTGTCAGTGCCAGACGCCCCACAAAGGGGAGTACCAGCGAAATTCAAGTGACGCGTGTCGACGCAGTTGTATCAACATTGATCAGGCTCTGAGAACAATGGATCGGTTAATTGAACACTTTCAGTACGCTTCCTGTATGTTTGGAAATGTTTACCAGTACACATAGCGCGTGTCACATGTAAAGACAAGAAGACAATACAGCAGAGAATGTGGATTTTTGAATATTATCATCTGAGCGATGGCCTATTTTGTGGTTAACATCTTCCAAAAATTAGAAGCCCTAAAATTATAATAACGTGATGAGCATTAGAGTGAAGCTCTTGTTGTTGAATCAGGAATGATTGGCCTAACAGAGAGAAGATCTGCTGCCATCCAATATGACTAATGTCTTATATACCCTTCTACTTTTGTTTTGTAGTCCAGTTTATCTCTGCATTTTGGTTGTTGGGTTAAACTCACATCATAATTAGAGGTTACTCGTCATGATGCCCATGTGACTGAAGCAATGGAGACATTTATGCAGTCGTAGAGCTGAGCTGTAAACTGAAAATTCTCCTTGGCCAGCAGCACTGAGATGAGGTCAAGGTAGTTAAAAATAAGTTCTTTGTGCAAGGATCTGAAGATTTTACTATTCTATGGTAATGACTGTATCAGGGTGTAAAGTGAAAAAGAAAAAAATGGAAATGATGGACTACTGTGATTATCAATATCCACCGATTCCAGCGGCAGCCCACTCCTAAACACACCGTCACTGCCACGCAGTCTCACACATACAACTGCATTCACATAACAATAACAAAAGAAGCCAATAGATTTAACTGTCGTTTATGAGATGTTTATTGGCACTGTTTTAGCATATCTGTCTATTTACTGCAATAGCAGTGTGTTACATACATGCATCTGGGAACAAGATAAACTGCCTCCCTAATGCACGGAATTTTGACTGTTCAGTGGTCATCTCGTTAGAACAAACAAAAAACACACACAAGCCACACTTGAATTCAAATTGTTCCTCAGTGTGAACTTCAGAAAACTTGCATAAAAGAGATACTTGGGTTCCAGCTAAACAGTATATATGTAAAAAAAAAAGTGAAAAAAAAAAACAGAAGCAAAGAGAGAAACCCATCATTACCCATTACAAGCCAGGAATATGTGAACACGTTTCAAAGCACAAATAAAACAGTGATTTGCCTAATGCATGAGAAGCACTCCTTTTGCGCTGTACGGCCGGTAATGAAATATGACTGTTGATGGGAAATAGCGTTTCATGAGACTTAAAAAAAAACTTTCCATTGGACGTATCGGTTTTATTGACTGAGGCAGGTTTGCTGGGTGGGGGGAGGGGGGGGGGGGGGGGGGGGGGGGGGGGGTTGGGGGAATAAGGACTCATCACATGATTAAAGCGTAGATTGAAATAGTGGGATCTGTGAGGCATGGACTGAGATAACAGCCAAGTAACAGCATTTAAAGTGTTCTCTGATCAGCTATTCGGAGAGAGAGAGCCGTGACAGGTGTACTGTAACATGTTTCCAGTTGAAAACAAGGATGGCTCACTTCCAGTTCAGTCTCTAAAATTAGAATCCTCTGTTGTTTAAGAGATGCAAGATGCTTGAACAAACACCAAGTTTATGGTTTTCAACACAAATAGAGTTCTTGCTTCTGGAATGCTCTGTTACAGTGTTGCCTAGGTTTATGTGGTCAACATTAACTAAGTCATAAAATCCAAAAAACTCTAACCAAGAAGATGCTCATGTTTGTGGTTCAGGAAAATCTAATCAAATTTGTATTTTCAAACATATTAAATAGAATATTACGCCATAATATTGAGCCATGCCATAGGTATTCTTTCTGAAGTTGATAAAAATCCAAATCTGGAGTTTTTAGTAAGCACAGAGTACATTTAGTTGTAAAATAATCATAGGTAAAACACTTACACAGTGTATTTGCTGTATATTTATACTGCCTATACTGCTGGGATGAAATGGCTAATAATTTTTATTCAATTTCCTTTATTATACTTATGTGAAAGCCATGGCCTGACAAATAAATTTCAATAGAATCTAACTAAATGAACAAACCACTCCTGCATCATCATTGATGGAATATAATTAACAGTTTCATCCCACATGCTTGTATTATAAAAGATGATTTTCTTGCTAAATATCTGCCAAAAAGAACTGCAAATGAAAAAAGATTAAGTAACTGGCAGGTTAATCATTAAAAATTTTTGGGAAACATATAATAGCTTCCTCAAACAATATCATGCTGTATTTGGCAAGATAATAAACTGACATTCAGGAGATTCTCATTATTAGTCCCCTGTCATTTGATGAACCAATTTTCCCTGATTAACAATTAGTACTTTTAGCAAAACTGTGTAATTGGGCCACAAGTGTGGTGTTTTTTGGCAGTGTCAAGATATCAGTCTGAAACTTTGGGATTGTCAGCTACGGTCCACTGTATGACCTCACGATGCAAACATTGCTAAAAATGGCTTGTTATGTCCAGAACAGTACAGGTCCAGAGCTGGGATTTGAACTTCCTACCACATGGCTGGACAGTCATTCCTCTGCATTTCTGTGCCATTGAGGTCAGTCTGAATAAGCAGCTTCTGACTGAGTTTTTTGACAATCTGCTATACTTCAATCTGCTTTTTAACAGTGTTGCAGAAAAGCTGCAGCTGACCATGTGCCTACCTTTGAAACTTGAGTCCACTGGAAACGGGCATAATACAGCACACAAAGAGCCAAAAACAGAAAGGGGAAGCACACTTCCCCCTAATTTGTTGTTTTTCTGGTGTGCAGCTGTCGAGAGAGAGAAAGCGAGGATTAAGCAGGATATCTGAAAGGCGAAGGATAAAGGTAGTTATTGAAAACATTACCGAGCATAAAAAAAAAAAAAGATTTTTTTTTTTAACCACAGACGACAACAGACCCGCAAGTCAGCGCTTTCCGAGCGCTGTTGTTGGGAGGTGCCGAGAGGAACACATCAACGGTTCAATATTCAATAAATATAATAAACACCTCCGGGAAACAAATTGTTCATAAGCGACCTGTTTAATTTTTCAGAGTTCTTGAACCATATATTTCCTTATTAGTTTTAAGCGTTGGCTGGGGTGACTGGATGGATGGCTCTGTCAGGGATTGCACATAATGTAGGAGCTGTATGAGTGATTTCTGCAAGGGAAAGCCTATTAGGCCTGACAGGGGGATGATGATATTAGACCATCATCATTCAGAAGGCCCCGCCCTCCTCCCCCCCACATCCATCAGTCTGCTCATAGAGAGCCTGAAACTCTCTCTCTCTCCCTTCCTCCCCCTCTCTCTCTCCTTTCCTCTGGTGGCCAATACAAAGACAAATTCTGCCCTTTTCTTTGCCCATGAAACATTTAACATTTCATTTTGGATCCTGGCAGACGCAAGTAAAAAATGGCCTAATGAATCTTACTTATTGTCTACTGCGAGTGTGATCATGAGCTAAATATGAGATCTCTGTTCTCTGGACCGTATCCATCCTCTTTTTTTTCTTCCTTTACCTGCTTATCAGCTGGTATAGTTTCTGTTAATTTCCACGGATATTACTTTTTTAAAGGCAATGTTCCTGTTATAAGAGGCCTGAGGCTTACAGTAGCTGCCGTCCGTGTAGATAAATAGGAAATTTGGTAAACGAGGAGGATGGAAGGGTTGCCTCTGAACAGTCCTTTCCCTTCTTAAAGCCAGTGCTCATTCCCATACTTGTTAGTTCCCTTGTACCTCTTGTACAGGTCTTCCAGATCACATCAACAGATGTTAACAACAGCCTCCAGTCAGTGACTGCTTCAGGTGTATGAAACATGTCTGAGAATCCAGATGTAACACGGCAACACTCCCGACAGTTTTCATGACGCATTTGAAAACCAAAACATGGGTCTCCTTACAGTCTCACGAGTTGCCCTCTCAGTGGCCCGTCTGGCCTCTTTTTATAGGGACCATGAACCTGAGACAGCCCTGTTGACCCTGGTGCAGGGGAAGGTTGTGTTGTTCAGACTGCGGCGCCCTGCCTTTGCCCGTAGTGACCCTTACGCTGCCCTGTGGGAAAGGGTAACAACAGTGAAAGGATTCTTCATTTTAATGTCAATCAATGGCAGCCTGTCGGCCATGACAATATATCCATTGTGTGTGCAGTTACATGCTGTCAAACACCTCTCCATTCTTATTTTTATATGGGCTTTTGTTTAGTTCCCAGGCAATGCACAGCTAAAAACAAATACTACATGCTAATTGTTAAATGTTCTGTTCTGTTCTCTCTCTATATATGGAGATACGGCTAGATAAATATTTGAAGTTTGTCATAACTAAATATTTTGGAATTTTGGAAACTTCACACTTAATGGCAAACATATCCTTAAGGTTGTCCTCACCGTGCCTTTCTTTTGCTGCTTGAATTTTACTCTTCAGCCTGTATTACTGCAAGGCATACAGGGACATAGTGTCGATTGAGCTCATCCATCCATACTTTCAAAAGTTCCTCCATTTCTAGAACAAGACCAAAATGCTGGCAAATATGTGCTACCTGAATATAATTTTATCATTTTCACAATAGCGAGGAAGAACATCTGCAACTTTTGTGCAATTTTGGCTGTTTTTTTTAAGCTGTGCCTGTATAACAATTGAATGCCTCATTTTCAAACTTATAGTCTCATATGATCTTCCTGATATCCATCATTTGTCATTTTATTTTCTAACATATAAACAGCACTGTATATATTATACACTGAATTTAATAATGCAAAATAGTTTTTAAATATTTCAAAAATATGATTTTTTCATTCAAAATGTATTTGCTGAATTATTGACGTGCCATACCTATTTAGCTGTTTATTTCAACTTTAAACAAACAAATAACAATAGCAAAGGGCAGGGGTCACAATAGAAGTATCCTTGTCCTCCATTAGTACGGTATGTACCAATACTCATTCCTAGCTGCACATAAATGTCACGTGGGTGTTGCTTTGACTCTCTGGAATCATATTCCACTCCACTCCACTCTGTGCAGTTCAGCATGTCCCCGGTACAGGGCCTCTCTGATCTGTAAGCTGACATACGATGTCCCTGGTTGAACCTGTTAGCATTTAGCACATGTGTGATAGTTTTCAGTGTGTGTGTGTGTGTGTGTGTGTGTGTGCATGTGCACATGTTTTTTCTAAGTAAAAAATGTATTTTCCAATTGATATTTGTTCCGATTTATATTCTATTTCCATTGTTATTCAGAGCAACTTATTATGGAAATATACATGAAAAGCATGTCCCAGCAGCAAAAACTTACAGACTAGCCAGAATGTATCACAGTGGTTCTGTGTAAAAAACAGTGCTAAAATATCATCAACAATGCATTATATAAGGCACGAGCACACAAATAGTGCTTTAAAATAGCCTTAGGAGCAATACACCTTGTGTACACACACATAATATGCACATAGCCTAACAGTGATCTAGAAGAGCAGAATGCCAAACAATGGTCCATAAAAGCAACATTACCCTCCATCATGCTAATGTATTCATTCACTACACAATTATCTGTAAGGGCAACATTACACCACATCATACTTCATTATGTGTTTAAAACATTTATGTAGCTGGATGCGGGATCTAGGATACATCCAGGTTATAGAGACCAAGGTTCAGTCTAGACAGGTGTGTTTCCAGCCAGTACAAGATGGTGTACCATTGTGCAGTTGCAGGTGTTCTTGCACATTCAGAAATTATGTTTTGACGCTTACTGTTTATGCTTAAAATTGCACTTAAATGCATTTATAAGAATGGCAGGTCATTCAATTCTGCAGTCGTCACAATGTGAGGAAGTGCAAAAGTGTCTCCACGAGGAATGCAAATAAGTAAGTAAACTCAGAAAAATAAAAGCACAATAAATCGCCACTAAAATTTGCAGACTAACTCTATTCTCCTGGTATTCAATGAATGGTATTCTTTGTTTGCCAGTGTGCATAATTGCTTTCATGCATGCTGCCAAGCATTCTTTTTGATGTTGTATTGACAGTGCGGCTCCAGGATCAGCCTGTGAGGCCCGAATATACGCAGTACCTGTTCCAGATATCATGGGCACGAGCTGGGAGAGAATTAGAGACTAGGCGGCAGAAATTACAAACCTTAATTATGGCCTGCAGATCATCAGGGTCGACACTTATTCTTTTGTTTGACAAGTTCCCCGGGATCTTTGATTCAGATCCCGGCCTCACGTTGTATCCATGACACTTCCAGCTGTGAAGCCCATCTTGCCTGCTTGTCGGGGTGTTGAAGACGTACCGCACAACGGACAGGTTATAACCCTGTGATCCCTGGTCACATCGCCTGCCCACTGTGCCACTGCCATAGCATTTTTGGATGGCGATACAATTAAAAAAAGAACAGGTTCCCACTGTGAGGAGTCCAATTACTGGAATATTTCACTTTCTGCGGATCATGCTACCATACCCACTCCCACCACCACCACCCCCCCCTCCCCTCCAATACACTGCTACATGGTGTGATTTTGGACAAAGCCAAGTAGTGTATACTGTCCCTGGTCATCATCCTGGAGGATTTGTAAATGCAAGGGCTTTTAGGCAATGTGGAAAAGCATTTCAGAGACTCGGAATAAGGAGAGGTTCCTTGGAATAGATGGCGGATTATTACAGACGTGAAAATGATCAAAATGAAAGGGACTGCTACGCGAAGATGTGGTTAAAGGTTTTATGCAAAATATGATATCTCCCTTCCATTGCATTAGCGCTCCGTGCTGAATTACTTAATATGTTATAGACATTTGCCATGAAGTAATTAAAGGATTATTCTAATACAAATCAAATTGGCTGTTTGCTGTTGTGCTCACGCTGTCTGGAAGTGAGAAGCTTTAGCTGGGCATGCCAGCTAAATTATAGTAGCTTTCCTGTATATCCTTAGAATGTAAGGGGGTAATCCACCCAAGAATATAGAATTATGTGGCACTATTATGTGAATGTGTTGTGATTATTTTAAAATATAAAAAACTACAATTATGAATTTAGGACATGTAACATTTACGTTCCAGACAGAATGACAACATGTTTGCACAGTGAACAACTTAATTTGATCGGCCCTGTGTAGAACATTTGTTTCCATAGCTGGTGAGAAGATTAATTGTAAATGTTTACTGTGGATTTTAGGATGTGTGCTAAACATGATAATCCATCAGACGCCCAAGGGATGAGAAATAACAAATTAATATAATGGATGTTCTGCTTATCATTGACTTTTCTGCAGCGAGGGATCCAGAGTGTTGCCAGGATTCACGTGTGTGTATGTTTAGTATTACATGTTTGTTACATATACATGTCTGGACACAGTGGTCACACTAACCGCCGTGGACTTTCTCTTTTGTCTCGTTCTCAGAGGCAATTTTATACACAACGTGATAATTATTCATTTATATGTTTTGTGATTTCATTTCACTGGCAGGGTCAGTGTCATTAATTGGTTGAAGCTCATGTAGAAGTAATTTCCTTAACACATGACACACAATTATCCTGGTGAAAGTCTGACAAAGGGAGAGGGCCTTCACACATTTTCATACTTTTAGGACATGTTAATGACGAAAAGGGGTCTGTCCATGGAATAATCAGCTCTGCCTTCAATCAGAAAGACTTAATTAGGTACAGTTCCAAAGGTAAACGCTGTTTGCCCGACGTTCGACAAACACTAACGAATCCTCAGACAACCCACACATGTTTACACATCTTCCATTCATATAATTACTGAGAAATTAAATGGTTTGCCGCAGCTGCAACACTATCAATTGTTATTTCCATTTTCATTATCGGTGCTGTTGAGTGGAAGTTGTTTTGAAGTATTTTTTATTGTTTTAACCTGGCAGTGAATAAACCAGATCTATGTTCATTTGTTATGGCTAATAACAATTATTTTTGACACACTGGTGCTCTAGAGAAAAAAAAATGCTGTTGCCGTGAGAACCTGAAGGAAATATGTAAAGGCACAGCAAAGGGAAAATACAGGTGTTAAAGCATACAAGTCTGTTTGCATATTCTTTCATGCTAAACTCACATAAGGTTTTTTGAATTTACTTTAGGACATTTTGCCTTTTTTGATAAATCACAAAATTAATAAATACATGTGACCTGTCTAAAAATGACAATTTAGGCATGTTTTTTTTCGTGCAGTATATATTTGTGTTTTTTTAATATTTTGCATAGTTAAGTCAGTAGAGATAAAGGTAAATTGCCAAAATAAGATGTGAATACTATAAAATTAGAGGGACATGTTTTTGTTTTGCTTTTGGCAGAATGAGAGGAAACCATTTTCAGTTTTTAATGTTGTCTTACAGAAATTTGAGGACAGACCATGCAGAGTTTTCAACATTTGACATTATACCCACAAAAAAGTAGGTGTATGCTTTCTGTTTGATTGCCACTGTCCTAAGTGCAATGGGCTGAAAATACAAAAATACAGGTACACAGTACACACCATGATGTGTGTGTGCATATATATATATATATATATATATATATATATATATATATATATGTATATAATATCACTGGCAACTACAGTTGTCCAGAATTTGATCAAGACTGTTCACACTCATGATTATTTGATATCAAGCTTTTACCCCACTCTCCCTTTAGGCTTTAGATCCTCGTAGTATTGAGATATAGCTTAATAAAGCTGCCACAGGCAGGCAGCTCTTTATAGCTCTCCAATGCCTTGCGTTTTGCATTTGTTATGGCAGGCCCAGGGAGTCTGAGGTTTACATATATAATTTGATGCATCCGCTCAAATTTATACAAGTGATATTGAATCGTCTGCATTTGATAAAAGGCATCAGTCTAGCCCATTATTTTCTGCCACTCCACAGAGAGCTTTATTTATGAGGTTATATTTACATGAATATTGTTTTAGACTGTATGTAAACAGCAGTCACCCCTGGCAAAATGTAAGTATGCACTGGATTCTGACATGTAAAATCAAGGCAAGGTTTGTGTTCGGAGGTAGGAGAAAGCCATCAAGTTTGAACTTTGTGAATGATCAGACAGTATAGAAATAAGTCCCAGATCTATGGAAAGGCCGGCAGTTTGCTGGGAAAAATTTCAAACCATTGGTTAGGGTGCATCTTTTCATAGTTACTGTTGGTCCAATGTTGACTGGTTTTTTCCTCTCCAATGCTGGCAACAATCATCTGATCCAATGACAGATGTTAGTGGGGCACAACAATTTGAAAACATCTTAAATCATCTTAAATCCTAGACCGCTCATAATTTCAAAATACTTCTAAAGTTTTTATTCCGGCATAAAAATTTTCTGCCTGATATAAAAATTGATTTTATGACTGCATTTCATATTTATTGGCAGTAACTGAATAGAAGAGTGACACTGAAGGAGGGTAATTTTTTTAACCATCTGCCAAGGACTGCTACCATACTCTGCAAATTTATCAAGGCCATTTGTGCAACAAAGAAAAGCAAAAAAAAAAAAATCCCTTTTTTCATTCAAGACACTTTATAAATTGCCAAATTTATAGTGTGAAGCCTGGTTGATTGTTACAGTTACAGCTCTCAGGTTTACCACAGTGGCCTCACTTATTCGGTTAAGACCCCCTCTCAGCCTGAGATTTAGTGTGTGGGCAATGCTGTCTCGACCATCACCACCTTCCTTACCTTTGGCTCCGTTTTCCTCGGGTAGCAGAGTGACAAGCAGAATGGCTTAGGTGGCCAGCTCTCCCTTACTGTCTCCCTCCCTCTCCTTCTCTCTCTCTCTCTGTCTCCCTCTCCCTCCTTCTTTCTCTGTGTCCCTCTCCACCCCCCCTCCCCTCCCCTTTCTTCCTATTTTCCTTCAGCCTATTCAAGCCTTGTCACTCACTGGTCTGAATTCCATTAAGTCTAGCACAGTGACAGCACATCACTTCTCCCACAATTTGGGGAAAAACTTTCCTCCACTTTTTTTTTTTTTTTTGCATTATCCTCTGTAAAATGAGTATACATTTTTAAGATTGACTGTGAAAATTACAGTTATTAAGATTTCTTTTGTTAATTGTATTTAATTCATCTTTAGGTGCCATTAAAAGATGCTATTCTTGGCTCTTGGCTATTTCGCTGTTATAGTAATTTTTGAATGAGTATTTATGTAATTAATTTATTAATTTATTAATTGCACAAGCTCACACACACACACACACATAGCCTACACACATACCCTTCATTTAAATGAGAAACAAATTAATCTTAATATTTTGATATGTACAATAATTACACATTTAGAAAGTAAAAATATTAGATACATATTATATGATGTATCTGAACATTCGTATTGACTACTTATGCTAACACACTATTTAGAATGATCATGTATTTTTGCCTGTCTGTTTCCTTTTTGTTTAATCTGAATGTTTAATACATATTTTTAATGCATTTAATTTTTTTTTTATTTATTTTATGGTTCTTTTGTGATTCAGATGACTTCAAATAACTCATTATATTGATAACCAGTTAGATAGGTGCTTCTTGCATAGAAGGCATTATTGTTATATTTCTTTTTAGGATTCATTAAAAGAAAATGAATTCTTATGTTTAAATGTAACAGTCTGGTGTTGTGGTGCTGTGCCTTGCATCTCTTAACTAGCAAAGTAATCCTAGCCATTCATGGTGGCTACTCCTGTATCAGACTGAACAGCAGCGTAGGTATGTGGCACCATATAAAACGCAACTCTTTAACTAGTGGGGTGCACCCTTGAGTCTTTTCTGTTTTTTTTTTATTTCTTCTATTACCTAATTTTTGGAATTACACCTGTAAAGTGGGAGGGAAAATGCTGTATCAACATCCAGGTTATGTTTGTAGCTATTGACACATTAACATGTGTCATCTTATGGCATCTACTCATGAATGCAAGGGCTCTCAATGAGTTAAGGCTAGCAACCGTGAGAGGGGCTAACTACCACTCTATTGCAGAACATGTCTGATGTTTCCTTTCCTGAATCTTCTCAGATATAGCACAGGTTGGACAAAACAACACCCTGGAAGGTAATGAACCAGTTATTTTTGTCTAATCTTCAGCTAAATATAAACCTTTAGGTTAAACTATGCAATTTCTGTAAATGACATTAGTTAGTGGCAATGGCAGGAAAGACAAAGTATCTTAAAAGTTGGCATGGTTAAACAGAGGTCCATTTTTGAATGCCATTCAAAACATAGATGACTCCATGTTTGTATTTTAGCATAGGTGTGTAAGCCCTGTAAATTTATATTTGATGTTTTGCATATTCCTTGGCTACATCCTTTCATTTTAGAATACAGTAGTGACTGTTGAAAACCCTGTCAGTGCTGTTTCTGCTACAGTTATTTTCAGCATTTATATACAATGACACCAAATATAATTCCTTCAAGGCAGACTTCCTGCCTCTCAAATGGGCTATCAATGCAAAATTTAATGAATAATTTCTCAGGCCAGCTTCACTGTTTTTATTGGTAACAGCTACCCCACTGACCTACACTTAAGTAAAGTTGGGAAGTGTCATTAAGACAATGACATGTCAAGTTACAACCTGGACAACAAATATTGCTTGAGGAAGGTCAATACATTGTCATGTGTTTTGGTGGTGAGCTGAAAGGACATATGGTGAGAACGGAATGAACTCCAATAAAGTCATTGTCTACCAAAATTGATTCATTTTGAAATATTATATATCCATGTGCATTACTTTCGATAACTTGGCAATTATTATTTAAGGTCTCCAAATAATAAAGTATTATCTTACATTTTTCAGTCTAATTAAGGTGTGAGCTGATGAAATGACAAAATGATTGCTATGTCAAATGTACCACAATGTGCTTTTTTTTTTTTTTTTTTTGCAAAATGTGATGTAATGTATTCAATTTGCCTACTCCACCCTGCACATAGGATCAGGAGGTGATTGAGGGTGATATCTGTGAGTGTGACAAAAGCCTTGATTCAATTTAGCTGAGTGACAACAAGAGTTTTCCATCCCCAAAACATTTGAATTCATCCTTCCCTTGCCTGTGAGTTTTTTCAAAGCCTTCAAAACATTCATAGACGCAACAAGTTCCAATAAGCGGTCCAAAATGTCCGTTTGTTGCTTGTTCATGAGGAAAGTGGAACATTTTAAAGTTAGTCTTTTAGCTACACTGTAGAGAGCCAGCTAGCTACTGTAACTAAATAGCCAATTTTGACAGCTGAATGACAGCTCACCTCATCCGATGACCAAAAACATAAACAAACAAACAAACAAAAATATCTGAGAAGTCATAAAATTTGTTAATCATTTCTCATTTAGCTCAGTTCAACAATAATAATAATAATAATAATAATAATAATAATATCTACGGCCAAAGAAAAGGATTAAATGGTGAAATGTTTTAATTGTACAGGTTTAGCATGCTTTTATTGGACAAGTTGTGTCAAATAATACATTTGCTAAAGCATGATTCTTAAAGCACACCTAAAATGTATTATTTAAAAGCCTAAGGACAGACATATTTTACATACATAGAAAACATCCTATAAACATATAAACATTCATTATGATGAAAAAATGCAAATGTGAACTAGAAAATAAAGTTTGAGGACAAACTTTAAGTTCGCTCGAAAAAGTAGTAGCTAGTTGTTTCCAGGGTGCTAACTTTTGCTGGCTGGCTGGAGTCTCTGGATTTTCAGTTTGATACTGTTTTGCCAGGACATGCACAAGGTCCACAAGTTAATTGATTTTGATCCTGTCAGCTTGTTAGCTAGATAACTAGTATGCTAAGTAGATAGGCCTAACCAACTCACAGGCTACCTACATCATCACCTTGTTAGCCAACTAGATAATTCTTTTTTGGCTAGTTATCTCACTATTGTAGCTGAGAAAGTAGTTATGTATTTAAAACCAGTGTATACCTTAGCCAGCTGATGTGCTAGCTAGTTAGTGAACTAATTCTAGCTAAGTAGGTAGCTAAGTTGGTAATGAACTAGCTAGCTAGCAAATTCTTTTCTCAGCCAGTTATCTTGCTTGCAGAAAATTAGATTAATTAAAATATTTAGAAATTGTATAATATGCAATACATAACATTATTACAAAATAATTTTGTATTTCTTCCATGAAGGAAAAGGTGTGAACTTTCTGTTATGAAAAGGCAAGACATTTTGGAAATAAAAAAGCCTTAGCCTTTATCTACTTAGTGAGACCAACTAATGATACCCAGGCCTGGGCTACAGCCAAACCTGATGAAGTTAGTACTAATAAATTATTTTAAGTTGCACCTTTCTAATTGCTGCCAAATTGTTCTAGTGGTCACTGACAACTTTGTTAAATTTGATTGGGTTATTCCTATGAGGCACTAGATCTTGTCACCCAATGCTCCATTCAGAAGAAGGCTACAATCTTGAGTCCATTTTTCTGGAGCTCTGCAAATTGTATATGACAAAGAGGTGCAGTCATATTACCCCAAACCATCTGCAATGGAAGCTGTGAGTATTTTGATTATATTGAGGTAAATCTTTCAGGGACACTAAAGGAAGGCCAGAAAGCACACTGCACGGAGTATAGTGTAAGAATAGCTTCACTGGTCAGACTTCATACTGCCTGCTGCTTCCCACTCCAGAGACCTTTGAGATTCAGTAATATTTATGGATTAGGCATCAAATGATTCAGCTGTACTCATCAAGAAGCAGGTAAGAATCTGCAAGTGTCTGCAGTGCACCAGGAGCAACTAAGGAAAACCCAGAGCTGCCCAAGCCAAGAATGTAAGGCTTAGTATAAGTGCCCATATGTAGGCAGGGAGAAAATGACTGGAATAAACTGTCAGATTACTGAGGAGAAAAAGCCACATGTGATGATACAGAAACCTGATACAGAAATCTCCCATTGTATCTTGTCAAACTGGAAAGGCCAGAGGGCACTTAACTGCTTAATTAATTTCTTACCGATTCCATTTTCCCCTATTTACCTTTATGTGGCTGATTTGCCACAGCCTAGTAGTGCAGGTAGCTATGGGGTATACCTTTTGTGGGGTTTTATGTCACATACAGTACCAGTCAAAAGTTTGGACACAACTTTTAATCTTTAATATTACTATTTTCCACATTTTGGAATCAAATAACACACATGGAATTCTGCAGTGACCAAAAAGTGTTATATCTTATATTTTAGATTATTCAAAGTAGGAAAAAAAATCTTTTAAAACATTTTTTTTTTTTTGGAAAAAAAGTTCATGCATAGGCATCAACTTCACTATTTATATTTGTCTGAAAACCAAATTCCAAGTATTTAAGCATAAGTCTTTAGATCAAAATGTCTTTGAATGCATGTTTACCATTATTTTAATCAAGTGTTTTGACTGGTACTGTATGTAGCCATAGCCACAACACCAGAGTTAACAGTGAAGGATCACCAGTACAGGAATTGACTGACATGGTGGGTTCTAGAACCATCCAGGGTCAGCTGCCCATTAGCTACCAATGCTAGGACAGAGGCCACTTTAATGGTCTTGAGGACATAAAATAAAAATGGAAGGAAGGAAGAAGGATGGAAGGGGTTTAATGATGAGAATCTCCCATTTTGCAATGTTATTGTGTGTGAATGCTACTGTTTCTTCATGCACAGCCTCAGTTACATGGGTTGTTTTAAAATGAGGGGAATTTTGGACTATTTGAACCGTTCTACTCTGTTTTGCTAAAATGATGCAAAACTTTGTGAAAAATGCTAGTAATAACTTGTAGGACATATCCTGATTTGCTTCGTGACATATTTGCACACCATGCTAACAAATATAATGTCGCTTTCTCCTTCAGATCTGCATTCACAAATTGCTCTAGCAAAGTACTGTGGTAGATATGGTGCATGCACAGTTTTACTGGTTACATTGTTGCGTTTATATTGCTATATTGTTAAATCCTCTAACACTTGTGAGGTTTAAATATGCATAAAGTGTAGATTCAAGTGCACCCTTTAACAGCCCTTTGCACTCTCTTAAACACCTGTCAAATTCCAAGCAGGAAAAATTAAGAGTGAAGAACGAAGAGCCAGTTACACACTGATAAAAGAAGCACAGTTTGACACAACATGCCAAATAAACATGTCATGATTTACCGATCCCCGAAAAGCACCAGCAGCACTATTTTTCTGCAGCATCCTTCAGGGAAGCATACTTATATAAAATTCACCAAGGCTTTTAATCGTCTGCCTCAAGCCAAATGCCAAGTCAGAAACAGTTTTAGATTTCCCAAAGTATAGAAACGACAAGGGGCGCAATTAATATAGGGAGCTCGAAAAATTTATATGGCTGGTACAATTAAGTAATTCCACAGTGTGGTGGTAATAAACACGGAAACACAGAGCTAATTTAAAGTAGCCTCCCAGTAAAGGGACGGGAGGTCCTGAGCCAGCAGATGCCTCAGAGTCATCATCAGTTATTATGTCAAATATTTACTCTGTTGTACTCGTACGAAGTCCTTAAGTTAGTCCAGGCTGTTATTTCCCTTCTTTTGACTATGAAGAAATGAGGAATGTTGCATCTGCAGACTCATTTGCTCACTACTCCAAGTGTCCTTATTACCCATGCTTCCCCTATTCCTGCCACAGTGAATTCATGGTCCCTGTTTTATCAATTTATGTCCAATTCACAAAGCTGTAGGGTTAATTTTTTTAAATGTTGCCATACAAATTGTTTAACTGGGTATTATAGTTGGAGTGCCTACTGTTTCTTGTATCTAAAGGTAATATCCATAATGTCTGTACAAAAGACTTGTATTTTTCACAAGAGTTGAAAGAAAAAGCTTCACGACAGAAACTGTCTGCATATACAAACCCTGTGACAGAGGGTTTGAGTTCCACCCCATAGTGGCAGATTTAGCACTGCCTGGAAATGACCTTTCCTGTTTAATTACGAAATCTCAATTGCGGGATTAATCTTCTTTGTGTTAAAGCCTTCACACGGATCAGCCTGGCCCAGAGCATGATAGATGCTCCTTCGCAAACGCGCTGACAACCTGGCGTGTTCCAATAGGCAGAGCAACAGTTGATAGATTGACAGGTGATGGAGACAAAAGCTTTTGGTCAACAGGCAGTTTAAGATCCATTATTATAGTGTACATCGTGTCCTTGGGCAGGTAAACACATCTTCATTGATCCAATGGAAAGATAGAAATATTTTCTCTTGTTCGCCTCCATCAAGAACCTCTCAGAAAGGCAAAGAGCAAACAACATTGGGAAAAAAAAAGAGGTGGAATAAGCTTGACATTCTAGTCGAACGGTAAATAATGGCGTGGGCTAGCCAAGCTATCTGTAACCTCTGAAACTGCTGTCAGCCAAGATAAAATGTGTAACCTGTTTCTCCCTGCCCCTCTGAACATCAGTGTGGTTGATGTGGTTTTATCCTATTTAATGGTAATTGCAATTCACTCACCTGAAAATCTACCAAGAATAAACATTAATGGCAAGCATACTTTTAGCAAGTTTAAAACTGATACACTATATAAGGTACTGACAGGCCCATTCCACTGCTGCATAAATAGATTTATTGTGTATTGACAGAGATGTTACTATATAGACTGTGCATGTGTGTATGTGCATGTGTGTGCATCTGTGTTGGTAGGGAATGGGAGACAGGGGGCTGTGAGCAATGCATTTGAATTCCCATGTGAAACTTATTTCATGCACTTGTGCACTTGCCATTCCTCTCAGAAAAAAATATTTTTTGTATTTCTCCTCAAATAATTACTTTACAGTTGGATTCTTTTCAAATTCTTCCTGAGCATTCAGACAGATGTCGTGTCTGTTACTGTATGTCTCATATCTTTCTGTCTTAATATGATTTTCAAACATATTCGCGTCTGAAATTGGAAGACCACATGTTTGCATTGACGAGCTGTAGAACTGCTGCCAAAAAGGTTTTAATGCATTGGGATGTCATCAAATATTTTAAATTAATTATTAAAATTATTAAAATTACCAATTGTAAACTCAGAGGAATTAATGTTCCACATCTTCCGTTAAGGAATCACACATATCTGCCTTCCCGAAAAGGACCTCCTCCTACAAGAAGCAGTAGTACCAGTAGTGCCGTTACCACCTATATAACATGCATGCACATGATGTACCTGGAAAAGCCAGAGATTGATATTTGGACACAACAGGAGTATGAACATAGAGAAGGTAAGATAGGCTGACAGTTTTTCAGACAGCAGCAGAAAGTGAGTTCCATTTCTTCTTTGGTTTTTTTGCGTCGTTTTATTTCTCTGGCCACTCCTCTCTCCTGTGTCGAAGTTAGTGTGGCCTCCTTTGCTCCTCTCTTTAATTGCACCCCATGTTGTACCTCATTTTCATCCCTGAACGGGTGGTAAAAACAAGCACAGCGGGTAATTCACACTATATTAAAAACTGTTGGTGCAACAAGAAGACTAATCAGCACAAGCTTCCACCGGCAAATTATCAGCTGTAAATTAAAACCTGAAGCTCAACTACACAGTAATAATCTTTTAGCCAGCCAAGCCAAAGTCACAATCTGTGCAGTCTGAAAATGTACCTCTTTCTCCATGACATAGAGATACCGTGGATATGTCTGCATGTAAGTGTCTCTAATTTGTGGCGTTCATTCCTAGTTTTTCATTGCTGATGTTATTATTACATTTTTTTTTTTACCAGTGGCTATATATCAGTAATAATGATACTGATAAGAACAGGGAAGGAGTTTATTGTTTGTATTTTTACTTTGGGAAGAGACATGATAACAATGCAGTAATTCACATAATACCCCTTATGACTGATTTGATGATACTTCAAATCAAAGCTTGAACTGAATCTAAAGTAGTAAAGTACCCTTTCATGTTGAATATTTATTCAAATGCTCCACTTGCAGCATCAAAACACCATTATTACATGTCATGTTGATTCACAGCAAAGATTTGAAATTGTTCCCTTTTTTCTTTCATCTGTTAATTTTAAAGTATTTGTGCAAATTCAGTTTGAGCTTTATTCTGAGAAAAGCCACAAGATGATGAATATCAGTGCTATTTTCTATCCCCTCTCCCTTCATACCTTCATATTACTGCTTAATGCCATAGCATTAGACATTTCTTATGTAAACTTGTGTTATCACAAACATACAGAAACAGAATATTTGCATAAGCATCAACTCCTCAAGTATTATCATGGCACTAGTGGGGGAAATTAGGGAAAATACAGGTTTTCTCCATCACAACAACACTACAATTGTGGAGTCTTAAAGTTTTCATTCATATTACTTAGAGAAGACCTTGACCAATAGTGTTAGCAAAGTTTCTTTGGTTTTTTTTTCAAAGTCTGATTTTATTGCAAAAGCCCTGAATTATAGTGCAAGGCTCTTTTTTGGTTTTCTATGCATTTTTATATGGCAGAGCCCGTGTAACTGCAGTACCTTTCATTTAACAGCACCCTCTTGAATACAAGCCGATTATGGATAACAACCACATTACAGCACGATACATCAAAGAGCTAGCTTACAGCACAGTGGGGAGCCACTCCGGCAAGTTTCACATTCTAACAATTCTAACAGCTTACATTCAAACCATGTTATGTACTAAATGTGTCACATTGAAAGGGTATTCTCAGCCATTTGACTCTAGACCTTGGTGGTAGCATGTGTCTGTGGCACTTTGCTATAAAGGCAAGTTGCAGTATTGCTGAAATGCCTATATTCCTCTCAAAGATGAATGCGCCTTTTACGTGTTATCGAGGGCCCTTTCAAAAGAGAATTTGTTTTGCTTGCAGATAGGGCCGAACATTCGTGGGGAGGCAGTGGATGAAAGGATACCTTTATGTACAGTCAGTTTTACTTTATCTTTTCTGATGCAGTTTTGGACAGACTTCAAATTAAAAGTCACACATTAAATCTGGAACATCATTTTGTCTTGTTTAGTTCCTTCTAACACTCTGCAAGGGATTACGTCAAGATGCCTTCATTTATAAAATACCACAGCAAGATCCAAAGCAAACTATTTTTAGGGTAAACTATTTTGGTCCAAACTGTACCCACATTAAGCGGCATTGAAATGTACCAAAAATGAGGACGGCCATTCGAAAAGAACGAGGTTTTGACCTGCAGAGAGTATTTAGAGGAAATGTAAAATTCATTCTTTTACTGAGCAAATTACACAGCCCCAACATTTCTGCACTGTCGGGGCTTTGTCAGAGTGATGTGACAAAGACATGATGGTTCCGTAATGCAGGTGGCATGTCATGTAATTAATAAGTTAGACTTTTGGAGCAAGACAATGTGGGAGACCCTGTTGTCTTTTCCCAGAATTGTCCGGAAAACAGCCAGGTTTAAACTGTCGGGGGTGGAACTTAATGGTTAGGCTGCCCCTCTCAGGCCAAACAATTTGTCAGAGAACATACTGGTATAGCCTGTAGGAAGCTGGATTACACATCATCTGTAACGCAGAACAGTACATATACATGCTGGGAACTGTTGATCGCTTAAGATTACATTTCAGAAACAAGAGGCTGCAATCGTCACAATACATCATTGTTATTTACTGTAAATACTTGCTTGAGTTAAAAAAAAAAGATCTCATCATTATGTTGAAAGGTAGTGAAGTCATACTCTTTGGTTCTCCTGATGAAAGCAGATACGTCAGCACTTTATTTGCGCCTTCTGCTACAGTTTTGCATTGATAACAGATGTTGAATGGATCAAGGATGAATTAAGAATAACGTGTGTTGTGAAAGGTAGACTTGAGCAGAAAACTATTTTGAGTAACAGTTTTTAAAAAAGGAGTCACACTGTGACTGTGGCCAAAAAAAGTTTTTTTTTTTCTTATTTTTGATTGTGATGTAATATGGTCAAATTGATCTATCCATGCAGTGAATTATAGTTATATGGGTTTGTAGCATGACCATCAATTAATGAGCTGCTCATAATTAAATGTTTATGTGCCTGAGCCATCACCACTGGCCCTTATGAAGCCATTTTGACACTGTACTGAAATGCTAAGTATAGAATGTACTGTAGGAAAGCAAATCTTATAGTGTTACATTTAATCTTATTGGACTCTTTTTAACAGCATCCAAAAAGAACCAAACCAGCTCATTCTCACCTAGTCAGACTGAAAATTAAAAAGTACTAGCTTATCTCGTCAAATATGTGATAAAAAATAATGGGTACACGTTTTTACATGAAAACCAAGGTCTGGATCTCACAGAGCTTGTGGGCCTTCGGGCTACTTGATTGAGCGCTGCCTGTCGCAGTTAAAAGTGTTTCGAATTGCACTCATTTGAAATGACTGGCTAAAAAGTCCATTTCAGTTATTCTTCAAGGGTCAACTTGTGATATTAGCAATTGGTTCAAAAATGGGTATGATATTGATGTGGGCTTAAGGTATGCTCTGTTTTGAAATGTCAAAGGTAGAGTGGACTTGATTAATGCATGCAAATCACAACTTGTGGGGTACCAAACCACAACTATGGTTGCAAGTTGCCAGCCTAACGTACTTGCTCAATATCAGCAATTTAAAGCTTATCTAAACAAATCCGTAATTCCAAACGATTATTCAATTTAATGAATAAATGTGCAATCGGTCACCACAAAAGCTTTTTTTTTTATTTTTTCTAATTAACTTCGCTGGATTTTCAAAGCTGAGGTTTGTCAACTCTTTTAATAAGCAATAGGAACTCCTAGCAGGTATCATTAGTTTTGTTATCACACTCTTATTTGACGGTGCTGTTGAGAATTTTTAATAACTTAACACCTGGGAATGATGTCTCTGGGTGATAACAGGAAAGTGTGATGAAAACCAAGGCTCTGCTGTAGGTGCTGAGAGGAAGGGAGAAGAAGGAATGAGGGAGAAAATGATCTCACTCACACAGGGTGGCATATTTTGAGTGACAATGACGCACCTATGGCTTCCAATGAAGACTAAACCCACCGCTAATATTATATATAGACTGCAAATATATATATATAGGATTAACTTCATCTTATATATTCTATATACATTGTATACAGGGAGATTACATATATACATTACACACACACACATCATATATAATAGATAGATAGATAGATACATAGATAGATAGATTATTACCAAATGCCAATGATATTATTTCAAATGAACACTAATTTCTTTAAAGACTGTTTGTTTATTTGTTTGCAGTTCTGTATTTCTTTGGAGGGCAGATTGCTGCTCGAACAGGTGAGAGTCTGATCATGTAAATGGCTGTTCCACCACTGAGCAAGACAATACACATAGATTGCTGTGGTAAACACCTGCACCTGCATTGTGTATGTGTATGGTATATGTGATTATGGGCATGATCCGTAGCATCTAAAAAAGCAAATATACTAGATGATTTGGTTTACTTAAACAGCACGTGCTTGCACAGTAGCTGTGATGCTGTAAGAACACGGTTCTTTAATATTGTCATATGCCTTTGTGCATTTCTTTTTAAACTCTATGTGTGTTTGACACTGTAAAGATTGAATAGGACGAAGTATGATGCTCATTATAGCTATGCTTGCATTGTGACTATGCTTTTTTTTTATACATTCACTTTGTGAACACTGCTAGAAGAAAGGATGAATATCCACTCTCCCCAAAGTTGTTTTAACAATGTCTCGATCTTGAATATTGTAATGACAAAATGGACATGAAATCACATACTGTTTCCCAGGAGTACAATCGTGATGAAGCGGGCTCTCAGACTCTGGTCTATTCAGATAACTTTAAGCGCCACTCACCCTTTGTCTAAACCCATTGCCAGTCCACACTAGTGAGACCTGCCAACTCTTCCCACATAACGAGGCAATGGTGCTCAGGGCTGTACAGTAACATGAAAAAAGAAATAGAGTGCTTTTGTCCAAAAATGTCCAGAAAATAACCGTCTAATTTTGAAATATCTGCTTTTCGATCATACTCCTCCCCTCGGTTTGCGGATGACATGACATGACTGAGATGCAGGAGATTTTCAGCAAGCTTAGCCATTTGTCTGAGCTTAATTAACAGTATTTAAGGGTCTATTAAAACACCAATGGTTGGCTGGTTCTCTCTGACCTCTCCCTATCCTCTCTTTCCCATCCACTGATGCTTATTATAATGGTATAATTGCAGGTAAACGGGCCACAGTATCAACAGGCTTAATTATCAATGTGAGAGGGTTCACAGAGCCAAAGCGCCCAAAATAAAACTGTGCTCCCACTGGATAAATAACAATTACCGTTATTGGTGCCAGCATATTTCATGGCAAAGGTGAATTTCTCTGTTGTGAGTAAGAATACAAATTCTGTGTAGTATAAACAGTCTTAGCCGGTATTTACAGACATCCGGCCTAAAACTCCAAATAAGCTATTCCGCTGTGAGGTTAACATCCTATATCTTAACACCCGAGGCAATTGTTTTTGCAGACACTAGAAAAGTGTCTGAGAGGTAAGGGAATGGCCATCATTTTCCTCCCCACATATTAAAAAAGGAGCATTTTAAAAAGAGAGAGAAATTGACTATGGTCCTCTGGTGGATAAATTTGATGAAACCATGTTATTACTTCTCTTTTCCCGTCTGCGGCATGCTTTATGTTCTCTTGTTAAATCCAAAAGGTCCTTGCTGCTCGGTCTCACGCTGTTCTGTCAGGATTCAGGAGCACGCCTAGGCACCGGACAGCACTGCTCTTTTCTTCTGCTCATATTCCCTTTTTTTTCTTGAAAGGCCCTTTTTTTAAACTCTGTGGCCTATTATAAACAGGGGGGGCATGTTGTGGTTCCAGGGGCTGCTTCTGTCTGGATTAACTTGGCTACACTGCATGTTTTTAGAAAGTCTGTTTTCTTTGTGTATGCCCTGTGGACAAACCTTCACAAATAAATCCGTGCCTCGCAGAGATGCGGGCTGCTCGCATGCACTGAGATGAAGCTGTTCTCTCACTTGTGAAGGGTTAAACATTTTCTAATCTAGTCTTATATTCCATTTAGTCGTTTTTGGGCTGTTAATACACGCTAACTGGATATATATTGTGCAGGAATGCTCTTATATTTGACGTCTAACCTGCCTCTGAACCATCAAATTTCTCATGCATTTGATCCATCCATTTTACACGTTTAAGGTCTTTTAAAACCCTTTAAAGCTACTTAGTTACAGTCGGACGATCAAAGCTACACACTCTTCAAGTCTTTACTGAATTGGAACACAAGTTCTGGATTGTGTGAAAGAAGAGGGAGCACAATAAAATGCCTTTGTTAACCCTGCTCTGACTCAATAAAACAAAGGTATCTTTCTTAATCGTAAATGGGCCAAAGTACATCTCAAACAAGCCCCATATACTTACACTTTGTTATAGGTTACATTAATTGTATTTATTGTGAAAGGTATTGGACATTGTGTTGATATGGGAGTGTTTTCTCACTGTTCAGCCTTGAGCTTTCTACTTTTGTGAGACATGACACATGTGAAGCAGGTGGAGTCAGAATAAGCATGGCGTAATGGGGTGTGTCAGTGGGTATCGTATGTGTGTTAAAATTGACCCTCTATTTATATCTGCTGTAGAATGTCGACACTTGATTACTCTTATACCTCAAATATTAATTATCACTGTTTTTTTAACAGTACTTCTTCAGTATTTGGTTATAAGAGAACCTGTGACAGAAGTTGTACAATTCATGAAAATATTCTTGTTTTTTGCATGCGTGTAGGAGGTGGGAGGCAGTCGGGGTGTGGGGTAGGGGGGTGTGGGGGGGTATTGAAGATTATAAACAGTGTATGACAGCTGACAATTTCAGCCTTTTGATTAGGATTTGTTGATATGACCAGTCTCTGGCTCTCCCCTAACTCACTCCAGGGATTCTGGGCCTGCTCGCAGCGCTACAGAGGGAGCGACCCGACAGTTGACAGAATCATGCAGCACAAGCTCTGTTTCTCTGGCTTTTTTCCTCCTTCCTGAAACTGCAGTAATTAGAGACTCCGGGCAACGTGCAGTAGCAGCACCCACAGCGTGCGTGGTGTCACGGACATCTCCAATTATGCAGCCATTTTGCTTGTGGATGTAACCACCCCCCCCCCCCCCCCTTCTCCCTACCCAGCCCCCCTCTTAGTCCTTAAAAACACACACACACACACACACACACACACACACACACACACACACACACACACTCATACACACTCATCAATGTTAGTCTACTAAACTAGCTTTCACATCTTTTAATGAATGTGCAGACTTTGTCACAAAGCAGTCCACTCAGCTGGCATTAGGGAGAGCCGTTCTTGGGGCTGTCTGGTGCCTAATTGTTGGGCTGGTATGTTCTTGAGTGTTGTTGCTTTAGAGTTCTGCCGTTTTGTTGTTGAGTGATGTAGTGTTAGAGTGTGTGTGTAAATGTGGTGGATGTTTTAGACATGACCCATTTGCAGTTAGGTGGCATAATAGACGCAAACAATGTTTACAATTTGTTCTAATCCATTTGCCAGGTAATCCATTTTTATAAGACAGTTTGAGGTTTGAAGAAAAGGCGAAACCAAATCAAAACATTTACCAAATGTAACATAATCGTGAACATTCACAAATCTAGTATTTTCTTCTCATTTTGTGTGAAGGAGTATACTAATAACAATTGTTTTTGAGTAACAGCAATAAAATAATCTTGCTTTTTAACAGTATGCTTTGCTTATTTATTTCATCCCTGACTTGGGTGAGCTTTTGATTCTATTTAGCAAGCAATAATAGACTGGGAGAAGGTGGTTTGTTAACAGCTTGTTTGTGATTGGGGTTTAAAGTGAGGTGATTCAATTTCATGCACAAGACTAATTAATCCTCTCAGGCATTCCTTCATTTGATTATTAATTCTTCTTTTAGTTAATCACCACGACAAGGACGTCTCGGAATGGAGTTTGTCTCATTAGGCAGGTGCTACGCCAGAATACAATTAGATGAGCTACCGCTTTGTTCAGCCTTGCCTCAAAAGCTCCTAAACTTTTACCCATCACAGAAGGAGAAATTGATTTCTTTATTCCTACTACAAAAAGTGAATGTGTGGTAAAATCTGATTCTCAGGGGTTATATATTTCTCGTGACGTTTACAAGGACCTTACTTGCACACCTTTTTACACCTGTGACAGATTTATTGTTCTGTTTAATGATTGCAGGTCCCCTGAACCACTTACCGAGGTCAACACACCAGAGGAAAAATAGGAATCATCATCGTTTCAATAACACAAGCAGAAGTTAGCACAATGGTCATTTTTTTACCAATGTGAGATGAAAGCTCCAAAGCATTATGTATACATTTCAAATGATGACACTAATAATGTATAATAACCATTTACTTCTCAGAAATTTTGTTAAATCATCCTTGAATAATACCACATAAATGGACTATTATCTTCCGATGTAATATTAAATACCGCAGACAAATTGTGCACTTGCATTTAGCGGTGGCCAGAGGAAATGCCGGTTACGGCGGGCTAATGTCTTTAAAACACCTTCTGAAAAAAGCCTAATTGCACCATTTGCTCTCCCGGCAGACCAAAGGCCACATGGATTTCACCCTCTCGTGGAGCAGAGGTGCATGTTTGACTTTAAATTCTAAATGAATTTCGTGAGCCTCAGACACTGCAATTTAAGGGCAGCGTAGAGTACCAAAAAACCCTACCTGCCAGCTAAGTTGTTTGTAGTTGATATAATAGCAGTGGAGGAAAGGCTGTTCATTACCCCCTCTCTCCTCTTTACTAATCGAACATTCTAACCATTACTGAGACCCTTCACTCATTTTGAGGTGTTCCTGCAAGGTCGCCTCAAGGCCTGTTTACTGTGCCTTCCTGGTCATTTGAGAGAATCTCTCTGACCTGGTGTGTACACAGGTCATCCCAGCTTCAACCATCATATGATGTCATGTGATGGTTGAAACTGTAACCATGTAGCACATATGAAACAGTCTGTGTGTGTGTATGTGTGTGTGTGTGTGTTTGGGGGAGGCACTTAAGGTTTACATTAGATCCATCCACCATTCCACACCAAAAGGGTAATCCCTACAGAAACCTGGAAATGAAAGCAAATATTAATGATTTTTTTGCCTTGAGGTAAAGGGAGAGTGGGAGATGTAACCACCATCGTGCACTTGGCTCTTCCCACGAAAAGCAACTTACCCATGGTTCCTCTACCTGGTTCTCCACAGAGAGTGCCATTTGTCAGTACCTGAGCCAGTACTGTCCCAGCCTCACATGGTCACTCCTGACTCCTCCCCCTCCCTCATCGCTCAGAGGCTTCAGTGAAAGGTGATCCCACATTCAGTGTGAAGTAATGGATAGAGCACCAGACTGCAGACAGGAGAGATAAGGCTTCACATCTTG
Organism: Megalops cyprinoides; assembly: GCF_013368585.1. Classification (NCBI taxonomy): domain Eukaryota; kingdom Metazoa; phylum Chordata; class Actinopteri; order Elopiformes; family Megalopidae; genus Megalops; species Megalops cyprinoides. The sequence continues at coordinate 22,523,717 of NC_050594.1, forward strand.
AAAACTGGCACTGTTTGTGGAAGTGGCTTAACCCACTGCTTTGCCCCAATGGAAGAAACATCAGCTCAGATACTTCATACTTTGAAATGCTACCAATACATACTTTATTTTAACAAGAATATTAGACAGTCAGCTATAGAATAACCATCGGAAGCTATAGGACAACGATGGGGACATTGTGGCCAATGTAGATCATCTTGTGTAGACAGATTTCACAGGTGATCATTAGTTGGCTGAATATTAATTCTGTTATATTCACTACTATTCAACTCAGATGAAGAAGACAAGGACCCTTAAAACACACTTACCTTTCATAGTGTGTTTGGCATTAGACAACTAATGGAAGGGAAAGAATGCTGATAACACCTAAAAACATCTATCACACACACCAGTGACCAGTGATACAAGAGGTTGGCCATGGTGCTTTATTGATGATACACATGTAACTAACATTGCTTGCAGGTGCTACTAGTATTATGTCCCCTCACATGTTTGAAAACATCTAGGGATCAGTGTGAATTTATACAAAGTTAAATACAAACTGGTTTAAGTATATAAAATTATATAGTTCATAATATTAAAATGGTATAAAGCAATTTTAAATCTGACTTTCATTAGGGATGATATAATTTAAATAAGTAATAACAAAGGGGCAGATATTGCACTCATATTATATAGGCCTACTGCAACTGAAAACCATTATTTTTAGCACTGAAGATGGTGGAATTACCTGCATTTAAATTAAACACGCCTTACTGGTACTGATTTTCTGGCACTGAAATTCATGGCCGGTACATTTCAAAGCCAATAACCGCCCAGGCTAAAATCTGAAGGTAAACCTGTAAAACACTAATGTTTATTGCAAGTACAAATTGTATTAGCTGTGCCATAACTGAGATAGGCTCCTTCAAAGCTCAGTCAATGGGGCTTAGACTTTAATATTGCCTCCCATCACAAAGCAGGACCAGCCGAACTAAGTGGAACGTCATTTTGATGTTAAATCTTGAGAAGATTAGTGCTATACTTATAAACTGCTTAATACATTGTAAAATTTCCACTGAACGTGTGACAGCGGAATCAAGCCATTTCTCACAGAGAGAGAGGGAAAAGATTATGTGGGCCTTAATTTTTTATCTTCATGCAAAGTTATAATGTGGTTGCCCCATTTTATTTTGATTTGAAATCATATGTAAATGAAGGGTCTGTCCCTCTTCGTGCTCAGCTTCTAAAAATACAGTTTTATAATTATTTGCACACAAGTCCTCAGGAATTTCCTGTATTGTGAAGTGACACATATTGTAAGTGTAATCCTTTTGAAATTCGTTCAATATGCCTATTGATATCAAAGTATGATCCTGGGCATTTTGCTTTCTGTTACCACAGCATTTACAGAAGTACCAGTCAGAGACAGGCCATGTGGCTGATACACTTCATACTTCTCAGAAGCTGACGTGAAGGATTCATTATTTTACCATGCCACGCTACTGTTACACACATGACATGTCATTATGGAATTGTAGGATCCTCCATTATTATTCTTGGAGAGGCAGTGCGTACCGACATGTCCCGTTTATAAATCATACATTTCATTTCTGAATTGGAACACTTTTATGTAAAATCCAAAAACAGAGGGAAAAATGACTGCCCTGCTATCAGATTAATTGCAAACAAAATCTAATTTATAATAATTTTTATGTCTATGTCTATGTTTCTGTTCTCCTTGTCATGAAATGTATAGCTACACTTATGGAATATCTGAACAGAATTACTGTAAGCCAGTAGAAAAAATATGGAATATGGTGCCATTGGTGAGATGCTGATGTAAGATTGAGATCTCTTCTTGGCATTTTACCCACTACTGTAGTGCGTCTGTCCCTCTCAAAAATATGACATTTACACTTTACTATCTCTGGTTTGAGTAAAGCATTGTAAATATAAAAAAAATTGCTCTCTCACTCTTTGCTATTGGTGGTCCCCTGGCTGAAACACACAGACTGTCACACAATATAACAAAACCATTAAATGTGCAGCATTAAGAGGAGACGAGACGCAATTAGCCAAGAAATTACTCTGATCTCGGTGACATTTTAGAAAAATCGTAACACAATATACACTGCGGCGGGTGATTGACAGTCTAATCCGTGTTTGATGGGAGCGGGTCCACGTTCCCTGAGCGGAACGGGTCGCCACCAGATAAAGCGCACAGCTGCGGAGCTCTGATATGTCCGCGGCGACTTGTCACCAGGCAAATTCCTTAGGTTTAAACGATGATGAAAGTATCGACCATTAATGACAGGATCATCTCTTTGCCTGAAATAAATGCTCTAATCCCTTTTGCCAGGTCCATGAATTCCTAATATGAGTTATATAAACTCTGGTAATAAATCAGTGTTAGCTCAGTTGTGTTTGGAAATTGTACAGCACTCTTTGCCCTGTTTGAAATGCAAGATGAGCACAGGACATGTTCTCTAAAGCTGTAACATAAAGTGATTTATTGCACTGGGCAGATTAACTTTTGGGCAATAAGAATTGCAAATGGGTAAGAATTGGCAAAAATTTTCCAGGCATTGTGGACCAAGAGATCTCTCTGTTTAACTCAAGTCAGGCCACGATAAAATCGCACAGCCCTTCAAGTATGCGCATTGGATGAGATTCTGAGGCAGAGAAATGTTCCAGTATTTTACATTATAATAGAATTAATCTAATGGTTAAATATGACAAGATTCATAATTCTGGACCGCAGCAGTTTTAAGATTATATCAGGATTTGTCAGTGCTACTGAGAGAATATAACGGCATGTGTCAATTTTTGTATCTTTCAGAGCTTTCTGAAAATGAGATTGATGTTTGGGGGGATGAGGGGGTAATAGGAAATCTGACTAGGGATCACATATAAATCTGAATCTAAATCTAAAACCATATACACATATATGAGGAATGTAAAGGAATTTAGTCTTTTTCACCAACCAGAACGAAACTTGCAAGTGAGATGGAAGGATAGAGACACCACAGTGCTGAGATGTATTTGTGGTAAATAATCTTTTTTATTTTGATGAGAAGTTAAAATATTTGTTATCTTTTGTAATACCAAATGATATTTTATTTAGAGGTAAGCCTCATTTACCATGTATGACATTCAGGACCTGGCTGATGAGCTTTATAGTCTGAAGAATAAATTATGGATTTGAATGATTTGATAGATTTTGTTTATACAGCAGTACAGGCAGTACTAACAGGCAAGTTAGTAAATGAATGAATCTGAAGTCATCAGTTTATTTATCCCCTGACATCATCATTTGTTTGGACATATGAATAGATTGTTGTAGCATCAGATGCACATCCCATCACTGTTGTTTACCATGGATGTACGTAGGGACAAGTGAGGATGATATAGTGGTCTGCAGTGGTCAAGGCATCCATTGTCAAAGATGCTCAATTTTAAGTAAAACTTTGTTTATTGCAATGTTGTAACATACAAACAGTTGCATATACAAAGGACAACACATTCATGGTTCCACAGGGGTATCACACACACTTACAGATGGATATATATGAAGAGACCATGCATACATTTACCTGCTGCACTCTACATGGGTAACATACAGATAGTTACAGATAGATACACAAACATGATGCAGGTGATTACATACTGAGGGAGCATACAGATGGTTACATGCACAGAAAGCAGATCATTACATGCAGAGATAACCTACAGATGTCACAAACACATCATCATGCAGATGGCTACATGCAGAGATGACGTACAGTTTTTTATCTGAAGGTTAAACCCTTTCATTCGGTTAAATGTCAGGTAATGTCTGTCATTACTTTTAGAAATTATCTTAAGATGGTGGGCATGTATTTGGTAGGCAGTTTGCTCAGTATAGTCAGGATTTTTTTACTGTTACATGTAGTTACCATTGAAAATGTATCATTATTTATTATGTTTCCTGTACTATACAGTGAAGACAACATTCAAACGACATTATGAACAAAGTGACCGAGTGATGTTTAAATTAAACATTTTCCAACTCTGAAAAAAATGAGTTTTTTGTCTTCTTGTGTGGGTCTTGGAAAATTGAAGCAGCACACCTCTACGGCTCTTTAGGTTTGATCTTTAAGGTGATGTCCCATTAAAAAACAGGCACTGTAGGGTATATAACGTGGACAGCATTGGTGGATGCTCTGTGGGAAGGGTACAACAAGACCCTGGTTGTGTGTGCATGGTGGGAGGGGGGATGTCTCGAATCAGATTTGTGTGGCTAAGCACTTTAGCGTTCCACTGTGCCAATCGCATGTAATTTATTAACACTTCAATCATGCCAAATTAATGTGCCAATCAGTGTTTATGTGAATACGAGTTTAGAGGGGGGCGTTTGCTCTCCTTGTTTAAAGCAACACAGAAAAATCTGACAGAGGAAAAGGGAAGAGGCTAATGGCACCAGTGCAATAGGTGACACCAGGGTCTAAAGCAGACATTTGTTCTTCTGCCACAGCGTCTCCTCAAATTTGTGTGCATCAAAATGCACACATTTAGCCGCGGCACAGCGTGAAAAAGGAAATAATGTTACATTAATAATAACTTAAGTTGTTTGCCAGGTTCACGGGGAAGCATTCTGCGGTTTAAAAAAAAAAAAGCGGAAAAAACAAAGGGGTGGAAGATTAGGGAGTACGCGCCGAAAGGGTATGGAAACATCACGCGAAGAGGGGAGACCTTTGACTGTCTATGCCGCTTTTTGTATTAGAACAAAACTGTCTACCTACGGGATGCCTGCCTTTGAAAGGGGGGACGCATCCCGTAATTCCCTCCCCTCACCGAGATGATTGTAGCTTTTTTTGGCCTGAAAGTGATGATTAGGGGACTGGAAAGCCAAAGTGAATGGTTTATGAATATTTCATGTAAATGTAAGCAGCACTTACTGGACAGAGGGCCTGATTGATGTGAGAGTGGCTTTAAATGCCTTGACTTTGAAGGGTTTCAGACTACCTCCCTCTTCAATGCCTACTTCAAGCGCTGCAGTTAATGGCAGAATAAAGATGTATTTAGCTGGAGAGCTCTTCATTAATAGCCTGCATTAAACAAAAGTAGAGGCATAGGATTTGTGTCAGTGGAGCGAGATGAAAAGGACTGACAGGAGGAAAGCTGGCAAGAAAAGATGTCAAGGGAAAAATGCTGCTTTTAGCTTTTCCACTCTGCCATTTTCTCTCCCCAGCAAAAAAAAAAAAAAAAAATTCAACTGGCTTTTATTTTAGAGCCTGAGTAGCAAACCAACAGGAGGCCCTGCTCAGAAATGTCAAAAACGAGAAGTCGCCGGCAATAGCTATGGCAGACACATGAGGATAATCAGGCCCGAGCGGCGGAAAGCGGTGCTCATTCCTCCCTCCGAGATGGATTGTACACCTGTTACGATTGTCGTCTTGCCCTGGAGCTGCAGCCCAAAAAGCCACAATCAGTCTGATTTATGGACGCTGCGTACGGCTGCTCAGGTCATTGGAGTGTGCGAATTACAATTGAATTATCACGACTTCTTAAGGGATGCTACTGATTTTGATAGCCCTGAGACTCTTAAAATATACCACACACTGTGTGAACACATGTGCGTTAAGTATGAGTAAAAAGACATGAAGCTACAGTAGTACTGACTATGTGATAAATTTATGGGGAACTCAAATAATGTGCATGAGTTTATTTGTATTAAATTGTTTTTAACACTAATCAAGAAGCATAAAAGCATGGCAGGCTTTAAAAAGATTTTAGGCTCTATTCTTTGTCCATTAGGATCAGTCTCCCTATCTCAAAAAGATTGTTACTGAGGTGTTGCTAAGTCTTGACCAACCCATCTGAAATATTAGCAGGCTTAGGTCAATATTGAGAGATTCCAAAATCCACTCCTGGTCCATGTCTTTAATTACAGTGTGTGCATTTTCCTATTAACGACAAGCCCATTTGCAGACAACCATCCATCACGTTTCTGCCCCTTTGTGAAAGCATGTAATGAATTGAGCAAAAGTGATTTGTGAGGTAATCTCTTAGTGAAATTGAATGTAGAGTTAGTATTACATGTATTTTTCACTCTTTTCCTTTTTTCTATCTTTTGAAAGAATGGCCCCCAATAGGCATTTGGCATCATATGGATGACACAGAACATTATATTGAGTTAGGTTCAGTGCCATTTCCTTATATTTCCATTAAAACTAAAGCTTTAGAATTACTTTCCCCCCGTTATTAATTAGCTTTAGTGCCCTTTCTCTACTGTCTTCTGCCTATTCTTTAGCTAGGTTGCAGAATCCTAATAACTTTCATCTAATTCAAAGCATTTCAGATGTTGAAAAGTCATTCCCCTGAATCAGATGTGCTACCCCAAAGCAGACAGAGGCAGGGGTATTTAAAATAATCATCTGACAATGTGACTATATGTTTCTAATGATGTTCACTACTATGTTTTATTGCTAATCTTAACATTACATTATCTCGTACTGTAACTCCAATTTAAGATTTTCCAGTTCCATTTGATGGACATAGGCATCCCTTTGAATGAAATGTGCCTGTCACTGAAAACTATGTGCTTGGTAAAACTCAGGCTGTATAAATGTTAGTAGAGAGCAATAAATTTCCCCAAGATCTGAACAGCCCTGCTGAAACTTGCATGAGCTACACTGGATCTAGGCATAGCGTGTACATATTCATATGTGTAACGTGACTCTTGTACAATTAAAAACAGGGTGACACCAGTGGGGAATTCTGAAAAATATTTCCACATTCAGAAAGCTGATTCCAAATCAATTATCTCTTCACTGTAGTCTCTTAACTTCATTTCCCTTCACTGAGCTATGCTTTGAAAAGTTTGGAAGAATACTGCCAGCAGTTTGTGTGGTGTCACTAAGAACAACTTATGCTGAGACGTGTCCAAGTTGAGATTTTATTTGCCTAGAAGTAAAACAATTTCGAATATTATTTTGTCTGGTTTCCAGGTGTCTCTTTCCAAAACCTACCTGGAGTGCAGCCCTTGTGCATTTTTCATGGATGCTGAAAAGGACCTGGAGGAAGCCAATTCACAGAGGAATCAAAAAACACACATGTACGGGATTAACTTCAATGTGTTCAAGCTCAGAGTAGCTGTTCACTAATTGTGGGGCCAGAATCTTTTTTGTCCACTCAATGAAAGCACCCCAAGAAAAAAAAAAAACAACATGAGTTAGATTACTTACAAACAATACCTCATGATGATATATAGAGAATAATTTGAACTGTTTTGATGTGATTGTTGTGTTATTTACCCATGCTTTTCAGTGGAAAAGCCAGGGCCAATAGCATCTACCTATTTCATCTTACTTTTATTATAATTTGCATGAAAATAGCTGGAGTAGGTTTCTAAGACAGAGAAAAGGGAATTAATCAAAATGCAATAATGTTTATTTGACGCGACATGAATACATGGGTAGAATTATTGCACTTGAGAGAACATCATAGAAAACCCCGGATTTATCATCCCATTTGTGGGGGGAAAAAATCTGGTTTGAGATGTATGACAAATTTTCTAGGAACAAGCTCAATTAGAGAAATACTGTCCTCAAACAGGGGAGCCATCTGGGGGATGTCTGCTCTGCATTTTCATATTTTCTTTCAGAAGATTGCTTTTTTGATTTTTATGTCTGGAAAATGATAAACACTGTCCAGAGCCAGTTTTTTCCCCCCCTTTGAATTTTCTTGTTGTTTGTTGGGGTGGAAGTTGTATTTATGGAGTGCTCCGAGTCCGTTTTATTGTTATTGAATTTGCATTGCTGTGGATATGATTCATAGCTTGCGTGGCCGCAGCAGAGAGGGGCTCGATTCCTGTGTCTGTTCCCCAGGGGGGCCTCACTCCTCCCCCCTGTGCGCTTCACCTGTGGCTCTGGAGACTCTGGGTTAACGGACCTGCTCTGATCCTGGGCCTGTCCGGGCTCGTCTGATCTCTAGAGCCCATTTTGGCTTGGGCTTGGTCTAACGCGTCGGTCCCCGAGTATGAAATTTCCTCTGTATGTGCATGAATGTGTGTGTGTGTGTGTGTGTGAGTGTGTGTGTGTGTGTGTGTGTGTGTGTGTGTGTGTGTGTGTGTGTGTGTGCGTGTATGTGTGTGTGTAGCTGGAGAACAAGAACCAATTTGATGTGCTCCACTGGTGTGTGAAGCCTGAGCGTGAGGCGGCACCTCTCTTTATTCCCCTAATAGCTTATCTTCCCCAGTGACCGCTTATGCGTGTTCTTGTAAATATACACATTTTTACAGAAAAAAGGGGGTCTCTTTTTAAAAATCATTCCCTGTGTGCATGACCTTGGGGACGAGGCATTTCTAATCTCTCCTGGATATTAGAGGGCAAAGACGGTTCTGATAATGTTGAAGGGGTGGGACCTGCCCGTCAAACCGGGGGAAGTAATACAAAGAGCAGTCCATTTACGAGTCCGGGGCATGGGAGATGCTTGTCATGGTGTCATTTCTGTCTCTATGAGGACAGAGTTCTCGGCCAGAAGGGGGATATTTTCTCTCCCACCCTCCCACACCCCCCCCCCCCCCCAATGCCCATCTCATACAACGCCTACTCCTCCCTGAGCTAGCTTTTTCCTCAACTGAAATGTATGGTAGCCATTGTGAAGTCAACCAGAAAAACTATAAACGCGCGAGAGAAATGCAAATTACCTGCACGCACGGTTTGTTGCTGCTGACAATATCCCATCCCAAATGCGCTGTGCCCCGCCATGTATCACGTCCTGTTCGAGGGCTCCGGTGTGCTTGTCATCTGAATCTTTTGAAAGGGAGGGAGAGTGAGACGTGTAAACAGTGCATTGTGTTTGCTGTGATGTAGTTCAGATATCCTGTGCTTTGTGTAGTGGGACTGGGGCTATTTTTGGAAGTAAAAAGCACTGTAATTCTTTGCATGGTTTTCCATTATGATGAGCAATGCACTATTTTTAAAGCCCCCCCCCCCCCCCCCACTCCTATATTCAGCTGTAATTGCATTCTCTTGCCCATCATATTACATGCATTTCATGACTCAGAAACCGTGAGATTTGTGTCATTTTTGGCAGGGCTTGGCACTCACCGGCTCCTGTCACACACACCGTACGCCACAGCACTGTCTCTCCTCCCTACCGTGACAGGAACCCTCGGCCATGCTGTTGTTGTATTTTTAGCTTGTATTAAAAAGATAAAAAAATGTAACTGGATCAAAAAACAGATCCTTATAATGACATAGATTTATATTTAAGTATATATGTTACACAGCATCAAAGCGTGCACCCTCCTATTATTACATTAAATGACAGAGTCGTAATCAAAGCAGCTTTGAAATCTTCGACGTGTTCTGTGAAATCTGACAACTGATTCTCTACACTGAAAATAAATCCCTCCCTCTCTGCCCCCCCAACTTGGAAATATTACCTGACAGTGTTCTTTGTTTAAAACATCAATTAAAATCCTTAAAACAATGTAGATTTATTTCTGCCATAGACTGCATATTCAACGAATCTCCTCTTTTTCATTAAAGTTGAGGAGTTAAATTAGTGGAATGATGTTACTTGCACCGGGGTGCAGAGTGGGCTTTATCACCTCCCCTTCCACTGCTCGTTACATTAATTAATCCACAGAGTGGTTGAAATATGCGAGCAGCTCTACAGTAGTAAGTTCAAAATGAAAAGAAGTCATTGTCAAGGTAAATATTGTGATACCCACCTCCCAAACCTCAGAAACCCAGTTCTATCCTTTATGCAATATTATTATTTTTTTCCTTTCATGGTTCTGGAAGATTGAAGTTGTCACAGTAAACAGTTAGTGCTCAGCTGAGAGATGTAATGATATTGACCCACATGAATAAAGCCTAGTTCCTGTCTTCATTTTACAATTCCAATTTTCCAGCATTTTTACCTCAGATTTCCTGCAGCACCTGCAAGACACACCTTATAGTCTGTGATGTACACTTATTTTTTGTATACTTTTTAATTTCTTCCACAGTGTTATGAATTTGAAATTCTTTACCACAGACATTCATTCTAGGTATTAATACTTAAAATCCATATGAGGTAACAACAGCAATAATATGACTAAGTAAATAAGTATATTTTAATTTTTTTCTGGGAATGGACATTTTATAGCTGGATTTATTTACCTGTTTGGCCATTCTGTCATTCTGTCCTAATCTAGTCACTGATTTCATAACTCAAGTTAGCAGCTCAATTCCCAACCATGTAGGTTTCTTCTCACGGGGTTTTAAACCTGACAAAAAATCCTGGGGCGCACTGGAAAATGGGCCCCCTCGCCTCACCCCTTGACACCACAGTCCCCGTAATGCAAGTGGCATGGTGTGTCCGTTGGTAAATCATTTGCATGAGAATCTCGACCGCCGTTCCCTTTTATTTCGTCTTTTTTCCCCCTACTTTTGACCCGTGTGGAACTTGGCTTTCCCATTTAAGTTTCCTCATTTTGAAGCACGTATATTCCTCCAGCCGATTGTCTGCAGTCTGGACTGATCATGAGGAACCATTACATTGACATTGACACCATTTACAGCATATTGATTGTGATGGTTAATAGCGTTTCTTAAATTAAATGAAATCACAGTAAAATAAGGGGGCCCCTTGCTCCTTCTGCTCCAAGGTTTGCCCTCACCTTTGCTTAGCAGTTTTAAGTTTAAGGCAGTTAAGACACATTTTTCACATTTCTCTCACATTTGTTGTTATTTGCACATTTTTCATTCAGTTTCACCAAGCCACATTCACAATGTTGTGTAAGTAACAAAAGGAGGAATGCGCGCAGCGCTTGAATTTGTTCATTAAAGTTGAGAATAAACCGCAAAGCCGCCGGACTGAATGGCCCTGTGAGTTAGCATTGTAAAGCATAAACATCGTTAAAATCACTACCTTCGATGTTTGTTACCATGTGTGTTCAGCTCAGACAGAAATGACCAAACCCATCCTTGCTAATGCGTTGCCCGCTCATCACAAACTGGGCGCGCTCCTGCCAAAACTCTGCAGCGTCCTCCAAGCGCTCCTGAACTTGAAGGAAAAGAAAGTCTGTCTGTCTGGTCTGGACCGAGCCCAGAGTCCAGAGAAGCCTGATCTTGTTCACACTTCTAAGATTTGCAATTGTGTTCCACATTTGCAACAACTCGCAAAGCACAGCTCCGAAAATGGAAATGTAGAAGTTGAGAGCATTCTGGTCCAAAGTAGTAGAACTAGAAAGGGCTGGTTAAAAAATGAGAAGGAAAGAAACAAAAAAGACTGCAATTTTCACCAGGGAGGTGACATAACCTTGCTCAACCAAACAACTTGATCAATTGTGAATGAGGAGAGAGCGGCATTACCATAGCTAGAAGCCCACAAGAGAGATTAAATGGACCGATGCTGATCCTGCTGTAAACATGATCATTTGTATTTAAGCGAGGGCACACTTACCTTGTTTATTTACACCAGTGGAGACTCACAAAATAAGTTAATTAAGACTGGCTTCTGGAATGGCTACCCGGGAGGGAGGGGAAGTATCGGGTTTCATGCAGCTTACGAATGTGCCCTGAGGAGCGACCAGAAGTGAAAATTCTTCTGAGTGCTTAAGTGAATTTGCTGAGAAACACTGTAAGCACTATCCTTTTGACAATGTTTAGGCTAAAGCGCTCTTTAATCACATGAATTTTGTTCCTATGTTAAAAAATCTTTTTTCCCCAGTATGTAATCAACTAATGCCAAATTCCATGGAGCATATTCATACACCACAACAGAAACCTTATTTAGCTCTATAATCCAAGACGAAACATAGACTTCTTTTTTTTATCAGCAAACAAGTAAATAAATAATGATATATTTCAGCCATTGGAACAAATGTGATGTACAAAGCTTATGTCTGAGGGAAATATTTCCCCATCATTTGTTGTTTGTTTGTTTATAACTGTCTGCTGTAGCTGTTGTTTAATCCAGAAAATAAACTTATTTGAATGCCTATGGATTAAAGAAACGTTGTATGTTTCCCTAACATCAAACAGAGGAATAGTGTGTGGTGATAAAGAGCCTTTGGGTTCGGCAAGAGGTTTTTTTTTTCCTCCAATCAGAAACCCCAAATAGGTTTTCCGTTTATTTAAACCGTTTGTTTTCCTGAGTATTTTTAATGTTGCGAAGGAGACAAAACTGAAAAAAAGAGGATTTCTAACCCTCATTCCTAGGCATCCTTTATATTCCCGAGCTTAGAGGCAGGAGAAATTCCTGAGCCGTGTTCGTTTCAAATCCCGATAGACGCAAGCTAGCTAGCGCGTGCAACAAAAAACTTGGCGGTTTCCATGTTTCTGCCCGGCGCTGATAGGGGCGAGAGGAAACCGAGACCTGATGAGACGGCACTGTTAATGGGACAGGGTTAAGTCATATCACACGGGCTCCTTATCTGCTCCCATTCCTGTGTTCAAGAACAGCAATTAGCGCGGCCTTCCTCTTTTGCCAGAGCCAGTGGAGTGGGCAATGTGGAGGTGCTTGCTGCCGGAAGGAAACGGGCTCTGTGTCTGAGTGAAGGAAAGCAATGGCCCAAGAGGAAAAGGGAACGTAGGGGGGTAGGACGACAAGGCCGCATTTGTATATTGAACCAAAAAAGCAGTCCATTTTGAAGATCAGAATCAGGATCAGAACCAGAATGAGACTTTATTGGCCAAGCATGCTTCTACAGGTACAAGGAAATTAACTTCAGTTCCAGTGTTTCTCGTATTGCTTGCATACAAAGTCGAAGTGACACCAACAAATACCAATCAGCAGTGGTGATACAGCAAACAACAGCAGTAGTGCAGAACACATACATGGAATAAGTATGGAATGAATGAGGTATATGTGAACAGCTAGTGCACAATGAACATGAATTAAAGTATACGTGAGTGCAGGCTGTGGATCTGTACAACTATTACTTATAGACAACTTTTGCACTATAGTTTTATCTTGCACTATTTCCAGGTAATGATGAGATTTCAGTATTAGGATTGAATTTCAGTATTAGGGTTGAGGTTTATTCTGTTTGTTTTTTGGAGTTACAGTTTCACAGTGTGTATTTATTCAGTGTGTATTTTTTGGTAGCAAATGTTCAGTATATTCTTTTCCGTATTTCAGCAGAAATTGCTGTTCTCCACTATCGCGACCCCTTATCGCGAGTCGTGATTCTGTTCAAGGCAAGAGGCAAAAGGCTAAACCTTGCCTGGACTCCGGATCGAATAAACTTCAGCTGTGGGCTGTGGTGCGCTGCCAGTTCTCTGAAACTGCCGAGTGAGAACGACGTGACATTCTGACAGTCGAGGAGCGCTCCCACCCCCGCCACCCCACCCCCACCCTGAGGGCCCGAGGGCATTTTAATTGGCCCACTTCCGAACTGTAATTTTTTTTAATTGCTTTGAGACACTCGGCTCTCCTAAAAAATCAATGCAGATGTAATAATATCTGTAATTGTCTCGCATGCTCCGGGGACGCCACAAAAGCCTCGGATCAATGGAGAGGAGCTGGGAAGCTGTTAGGGTTAATTTTTCCCTTTTCTCTCCATAATGACAGGGAGATGCAGGCTGCACCCCTGGTTTTGGAGGCTCAACTTTTACATGTTCTATTGTCTTTCGGCCTCCCTAATTGGCCAAATGCAGTTACTTCCCCACTAGAGGCTGTAAAGTCTGTGGTTAATGAAAGCCACAGTCATGGTCGATGGTACAAGAAAGCAGGGAAAAATATAAAACTGTTCTGAAGGCATTTCCCCCCGTTTTTTTTTTTTCTTTTTCTTTTTTTTTTGCCCCCACACCTCTTTCGGATATTTTATTTGCAAATTTAAAAGGCTTTCTTTATGTCAACAGATTAAGCGTCTCACTCATTGTTATGGCTCTGGGCTGAAATACTTCAGCAACCACAGGCCACAAATGCATTAGAGTAATTGAAAACCAAGAGGGTAAATGTTTCTGCGCAATGTTGTGTCTTAAATCTGAGGATCACGCATGTGTATCACCCCTGAGCTAAAGCTGGCATGAGGGGCAACATCTCGACTGCTTTCAGAGGGCGGGCTCTGGATCACCCCGTCTTCCTAAATTGTACAATCCATCAGGTATCTGGGGCCTATGTACTCAATATATCGGGGAGTCTTCTTGCTACATACTGCCCTTTACCTAATTACCCTGGCATGTTCAGCCTCACCTCCTCCTGTCTGGGGGAGGAGTTTTGTCAGTTCTGTTAGGGGGGAAGGGGTGAGTAAGCCAACATCAAAAACTGGGCATCTCAGATAAAGGTCCAGAGTTCAGTGACTGCTTCTTTTAATTCTTTTAATTTAGCAGTTAATTTTATATGTTAATTTTACATGTCAATGGTATTAACTTTAAGCTTGACAATTATGTTGTTGAAATGATGTACACTAATGTGTCCAGATATAGTCTGAGACAGTAGTCTGCAATTTGTGACAGTTTCCCAAAATTTAATACTTATTTTTGTTTGAAGTAATATTCATATCAGGGCGCATTTCAGTTGGCCAGTATTCAGGAGACACCTTAATTCCTCTGTGAAAAATGTGCCAATTACTATAAAAGTTACAAATGATAATTGTGTACAATGTAATGTCAATAGTTCCCTGATTAATCCCCCAGAACACAGCCAAAGTGCCCACACCGTACTATGCTAATTAATAAGCAATTTCATTTATTTTTAATTACTGAAAGGTCCATTTTCCCACAGTCACGATGAGATTCTCACCCTGCTTAGCCAATCAAGCTTAATACATTTGTAATAGTATCTGTCTCCCCCTCTCTCCAGTTATTTGGAAGGTATTCAACTCCAATTACTTAACAGCACATGTCAGTGCTGATAGTAGCGGTCACCGACGAAGTTTCCTCAGCAAAACTGTGATTGAAAAAAGGTACTTTTAAAAAGTAAGGTTAATTAACAAGTTCCTAGATTCCAGTTGTGTGAGTGTGAGTTTGTGTGTGTGTGCGTTTGGATGTTAGTACTATGTGAGGTGATAAGCAATGAAGGTGTGTAAGTTTGGATGGATGTGTTTTAGAGTGGAATTCTTCATACAGTGTACATGTGTGTTTGTGGGGAGGAGTCAGGTGTATGTCTATGTCTGCATGTGTTTGAATGTTGAGTGGGATTATTAGTGTATGGGGTGATAGAAGTGCAGGTTGCGTGTGTGATCACGTGTATGTTTGTATGTATGTTTAAAAGCATTGTGGGATTATAAATATATGGAGTGTATGTGTGTACAGGTGTATGTGTTCAAAAGGGGCTTGTAATTTTTAGTGTATGGGATGCTGGGAAGATGTGTTTGTTATGTATGTTCATGTGTTTGAATGGGTGGTGGAATTATTAGTATGTGGTTTCGATGGAGGTGCAGGTGTGTGTGTTGTAAGGCCAAAGTCTCCCCGCTTGTTCTTTTACAGGGATCGGCGGGAGGTGCTCTGCTCTGTACAGGGAGATGGAAGGCGTGCAGCTTTCTCCCAGTGCTTCCTCACTGTCACCCAAGCCCTCTGACTATTTTCTTCTGATTATCCCAGACCTGAATTCTTCGTTTGGTCACACCGCCTGCTCCTCTATGGTCACCTTTGAGAAGATTAACCCTTTCATTAAAAATGCCTGACCAGGGTCAAACTACTGCCTGGCTCCGGACACAGAGCCCGGCTTTGATCTATCAGCTATGGAGAAATTATTAGCAAATTCTAAGCCTTCCCATGTGATTTGTTTTTGTAAATTTGTAGAAATTATTCCTAATCCTATTATGTGGCCAAGGGCAAACCTGCATTAAATATATGAGACTTTTGTTATGTAGGGGAGGGATAATAAAGGAATGCTGAATGCCGGTCCATTCCGAGTTCTGGGAATGGAGACACCCCAGCAGAATGCCTCTAATCCTTGGCCAGGCCTACACCTTTGATGAATGGCCTCGTTTGTGACCGGCGATGCCGCTCACTTAATTTGGGAAGGAGAAAAATAATACTCGGCCCCTCTAACATGAATATCGGAGTTCATTGGTAGACAATGAATAATTGTGACATTACCAGCGGACGTCCTGGCATACATTATTCAGCTGTGTACTGCACATAACCACGGGCAGAGGAAAAATCCCAATTTCTACACCTTCCATCTTCCTTTCAGGGCCCGACACCTCGCAGAACAAAAGTCAGTGTCTCAGCCCAAATCTCGTCTGACAATGCGTAGCAGCCGGTGCTATTTTCAGCTCTTTGTGGTGCCAATCTCCTATCTCTTCTGTGACATTTTTTCAAAGAAAGAGTGGATTTCCTAGAGACTCTGCCCCATGCAACTTCCACAGTGTGTTCTGGTGTATAGAAGCAGGTCCCTCCTCTTCATTCTAATACCAGCGCTCCCCTCTCAGAGCTCAATACTAACCCCAGAAAGGGAAATTAAGACAGCGTATCATGCTAACATTTTTTTTTCCAGCCAACTGAAAAATATTTATACAAATGCTTAATTCCCAGATGTTTTTACTTTATAGGAAGACAGCTCCCAACTTTGGAAAGTGTATTGTAAACACAATGGTGTTCTTTTTCCAGTCTATAGAATTTTTGTCTGCTTCTTTTTTATTTGGTATAAAGATCTGATACGCAGATAGTTGAACAGTGTCCTTGTTTGTTCTAATCAAGCATTTTATAATATGAATGATAGTATTCTGAAAATGTTACAGTAATTATTCGCCACTCATTTGGATGAATCAGTTCAGTTTGAAGAAAATGCACTTATTGTATTTAAATACGATCAACCCTCTAAAAATAATGAATATTGAAGTATGTAGCTCTGATCGCTATACTCAGTGAGAAGATGTGAGAACTGCCAGAGAACAGTGCATGCACTCATTTACTTTCGAGTCGTTGGACATCTCTCGGCATCGTTATTCAGGAGAAGACGACAGTTCCATTGGAAAGTAATTCTAAATAACACTGTTCTAATTGGCAGCGTTTTGCAGTTAATTTCCATAAAGAAGCCTGAGTCTGTGGAGACTGTCACTCTTTTCTCCCTGGATATAGGGTTGTGGTGGGCCCGGTGTTGCCATTAATCAGGGAATACACTTTCGCCTGCATCTCAAAGGGCAGTGGGCCATTATGTTAAATAGGCAGCAGTGACACTATATCTTCGCCAGAGCAGTGTAATTGTGGGAGTGTAAATTGTTGTAAAAAGGCCTGTCTTCAATTCCTCTAAAAATGTGCTGTGTGGTGTTTCCAAAAAAAGCTCTGGGAAGGGAGAAAAAGTGAATTTATGGTGCAACTTTTTTTCTGTCTTGACTATTGCAATAGATTCACCCTCATCAACAGAAAAAAGAAGAACATTTAGATTTACTTGCCGTAATTTTTTTTTCTTTCTAAATTGCATACTGTGGTATTTACGGTATGCTTATATGCAGTTTTCAAGTTTCTACTGCACTCTTTTTCCTGGTCATCACAGCGTTTTTAACTCAAGGCATCCTTAACCCCTCGAGTGAAGAACTGTCTGCGAATCTCCATTCCACATAGCACTTAGCCGCTATTCCCTTTGTCCGACAGCATTCCACAGCCTTACTGTACCCCACGCCATGCCCTGTCACATAATGGACCATGTACAATCCCGCAGCTGTGATTTTCCGGTTGCCATTTGCCATCCTGTATTCTGTGGCCATGATTAGAGGTGGTCTGAATGGAGCGCATCCCGGCGTCTGGGATTGACTCGCTTTGCCTGTGGCCTGTGCCCCAGGCCACGTGATGATCGCCACTGACCGGATTACAGACAGCCCATTAGGCCCAAACACAGGGGTGTAAATAAAGCTCCACCATGCTGGCTGTTTGGCAGCGGGAACACCCTCTGCTTTCCTGAAAGTTTACCAAATCATTTTATGGAACAACTTTATTGGTCTGCCTTGTCCGACTCCTTTTATTTGAAGTGTCTCAGCACTGATGAAGATAAGTTTATTTGATTCCTTTTTTTTTCTCAGGACCAGTTTGAGACACAAAAGGTTTTAAGTATGACAGATATTTGCAGTTGTTTTTTTTTTTAACTGGATTGTATTTTCTAACGGGAACCAAGTGAATCCTAAAATTTTAATGTAGCCTATGTCTCACGTTTTCCTATAAGAAGCTCTTTTCCAGAAAAAAGGATACATTCAATGTACACGAACAATTTTTTATTAATCTAGATTGATCATAATTTTTGTTTTGTTTGTGTCATGAATATCGGCAGACTTTATAGCATTGATATCACTTTAGTTCAGTGTGCGTATTTTTGAGGTGATATACCTGTTATGTGTGAAGAGGCCAATAAACGCGTTGCTTGATTTATCTCCTGTTCTCAATCTGCACTGCTCGGTAAACTGTGCCAGTGAGAATTCAAAAGAGCTGAAACAGAGTAAAATGACTCAACACATCAAGTAGGCGCGCGTGCCTAAAGTGTACTAACAAGGCCCTTTTCACAAGTGCTGCGTTTTATTATGTCGGCCAATACTATACGTAAAGACATTTAACACGCCGAATCACAGAGAAATGACTTCATTGCTTTCTGAAAAAAAAGTTAGTAAAATAGGATTATTTATAAAGTGATGTAGGCATATTAGATCTCTCATACACACGGGCCCCAGTGGTATGCTTAAGTGCTTCATGGAGGGAATAGGTAGATGGAGCTGCCAAAGAGATCTTTATGGGGACAATTTAAAATAATGGTCAAATAAATACTGGTATAAAAAACACCTGTGAGCGGCGACAGGAGTGGGAACCGATTACATTTTTTCTTTTTTTGTGACATTTCTGCAGTGTTCAGCTGAATTAACGGGATTCTCTAAAGTGGTACAGGAGATGTTTCATCTGGTGCATTGAAAAGCATAATACAGACATTCCCCTCGCTCCTAATATGGGGCAGATTCTAATACTAGTGTCAATGAGCATTTTTTTTCTGAAATTAATCAGTTTTATGGATGAAAAAGAATCACTATCATTATCATTAATTCCTCTGTTTGGCATGGTGTTTGCTGGTATAAAGGTATTTAACATTTAAAACATTGTATTCATTATATATTGGGCAACAATAAATTCAATAGGAGGCAAAAGGCACTATTTGCTCTGGGCATGAAATGCAAAGCTCTTTGCAGCTTAAGTCATTAATCTAAAGGCTATAGGTGGCTTTTCTATCGGCCTTACAGTATTTAGTTAACTAAATAAACATGCCTTCCCCGCATGCTTCCTTGGTCTACCTTTTATAAACAAGAAGTGTGCTTTTCCACTAAATTGACTCTACAGAGAAGGTGACTCTTTGAACCCCAGGCAGCATCAAAAGAAGACTTTAGAAAGAAAAGGCCCCTCCAACCTCCAGGTAGATATGTGTAAACACACCAGGCCCGATCACCACACACAACCTGGCTTCCCACACACACAAAAAGAAGCAATACTTATTCAGGTCAAGGAGGAAGAATGTGTTTACTGCAAACACTAAGGGCTCTTTTTTTCCTCCGGCTCTTGGGTTTTGCCATTATAGCCGCCGTAATGTCGTCAAGCTGCGGGACTCTTGTTCTCTGCTGTGCGGTGTTCTCTCCAAAAGAAGTACATGATTGATTAATGTCCAGAGAACCCATCAGCACTGGCTTGTGGCCTTGACACTATGAGCCAGTCATTTTCTTAGCAGCCATTACATTTCATGGAGGTCAAATTACTCTTGCCTACAGACTTTACTGTACATTTAGTACCTGGTTGGAACTGGATGTACCATCACAGGGAACAATACATAGCTAGCTATTAATACTCTGCTTTAAGTAAGTATGCTGAAGAGGGTAATTCATTTTAGAAGAACGTATACAATACTTCAGCCAGTAAAAAAATTGTTTGCTGAGTTTAAGGTCCACTGTTTGCAATCCCATTTTTTCTGATTGTTTCAAACCATTTTATTTTTTGTTTTGTTTTTGGGTGAGCACCCTGGATGAACATGAAGCATTCACACTACAAGGTGAACTCTGTGGTTTTGCTTTTATGATAAGCTGCAGAGTGTGCCTGGGTGATGGGACAAGAGGTTATGGGGACATTATTGTGCTGCACACGGAGCATGGTGAGACCGTGCCCTGTTTTTCAAAGGTTAGGGGAGGTTATACACTCATTTAAGTAATCACTTTGGCTTGATTGCTATTGACATACAGTGTGATGCATTTTGTGGGTTACAAGGTCATACTCAATCACGAGACATAGTGTTTCCTTTCTCTTCCTCCTCGCTCTCTCTAAACATAAACCAGTTCTTTGCGCTGCTCTGTTGATTTTTCTGCTCTATTCTTACAAACACAGAGCGGTCTTTACGGGCCAGAGATGGTCAGGGCTCAGTGTCCTTGGCTAGTTGTCAATCTCCTGAATGTGGCGGGAGAGTCAACAAAAATGAATTATTCAAGACCCCTTCTCCAGAGGGTTTATGGAAAGGACAACTAACACTATGTTGACAATATACTGCAAGGGAGCACAAATGCTGTTATCATTCAGCAGTGTTGAAATCTTACCCATTTGCTTGTGTGCATACTTGGTGCTAAGAAGTGGGTTTTGGACATTGCAACTTCCTGTTGCTCTGAGCTGAGCCCTGGCTTCAAGTTTACCTGGGTATTCCACATCTTCCTGCATTGTAATGAGTGGTTTCTCAGTAAGAATTTACTATCTTAATTGTGTAAATTAATTTTTTTTCTTGGTAGCAATATTTCTCTGGGAAAAAGGTGAAGAAAAACAGTTCACACATGAAGCTATGGGCAAAAATATAAATAAATTAATTAGTACTGATTTTTGTTCTGATTCTGTTCAAATCTGGATTCTGACATCTCCTTGACCATCTCACAGGCCTTGTTCCTGCACTGGGATTCGGGCTTTAGCCCACTCTCACTGTGCACTCTGTGCTCATGTGTGGAGTTCAGCCCACCTGTAGAGAGTGCTACTAGTCAAACCCTCTCTGTCCCTCTGTCTTCCCCTGACCTGGTATCCAGATTGGGAGGGGGGTGGTTTTTTGTTGCAGTCACCATACCAAAGGGCTCTTAGACCAAATGGTACACATGCTTTAGCTGTTCCAGAATACTTGTTGGTTTTTGTTTATCTATTTCTCAGTTTACCACTTCCACAAACACTGAAACACACACATACACCTGCGCAGGCTGACACACACACAAACATCTATACACACAGTCCACACCCACCCAGGAACTGGGTGGGAAATGTCAACAGGAAACACAAGGTTCAAGAGTGTTTGCAGAGGGGATGATGTAACGATTACCCAGCATGTCATTGAGCCGGAGAGTTAGGGATCAGTAGCAGGACAGGATATCATCTCAGGATACCTGAGCAAAAAGGGAGCAGATCATGCAAAGCCCTTACAGTCAGCTTCACAGGGCGGAACCCATCCCATCCCAGATACTGTAGAAGATATTTCATTGGGGGTGAGGCTACAGATTCACATGCTGGAGCACACCACCTTCATCAGTAGAAATGTATTATTCTGTTCTCAGCCTTTATAACCTAACTCTATAACTATTTAATATGTCACTGCAGACATACATGTGGAATTAGAGAGCAATTTCCAATCAGTGTCTCCATTTCAGGCTATTAACTTCAGTAAGGCTATTAAGGAGTTCTTAACAATCAGAAACAAATACACATTGTGCGTAGGTCTTTTAGTTATGTAGTCACTAAAATCCTAATGGTCTACATATCTCTTATTTCAGCCTTTTGGTTAAAACACAGTGAAATCCATCTCATACATACACATACAGTGTGGTTATAAATTACTGCCTATTGTGTGCTTCTTAACCTAGCTATTATCTATATTGTGTGACCTGTTGACCATTATATATGTGGCTAATTACCTCACTGATTGTGTGTTGTATTTTTTACCTTATTGGAGCCATTGGTTCTTTAATGTGAATACTTGCGTAAGGACCAGTGCTTGCTTGTGTTTCCAGGACAAATTTCCCTTCGGGGGTGATAAAGTTTATTTTATCTATGTTCTAAATGCATATTTTTGGTCGAATTTGCTGCCATGAATCAAAAACTCATCAGCTTAGTTAAAAAGATACTCTGACTGGTGATTCCTTCCCAATAAGCCTAGACACATGTGGAGACAAATTAGAGTTAGGTATAAAAAAGCTAACAACAGAATAGCTCCTTTTTGGTGGTGAAGGCATCATGCTGAAACATTTCAAATTTATTTTGAAATTTATTCAAAAGTTATTAACTGTAAATGTTTTACAAATGCTGCATTTACCAAACTTGTTATGGTCTACATACCTGCTTTTAACCTAAAGGATTATTGAGTGCAGTCCACATCCATTATATATTAATTTGAATAGTGACTTATTGCACACATATTGGCCAATGTTATATTTTATTACATTACATTAATTTAGTAGATGCTCTTATCCAGAGAGAATTCCAGCACAAAAGAACAGAAGTGTATCCACACAAGTTGATGAGCTTGATGAGCAACAGTTAACAGTTAAAAAAGAAATCCCTTCAAGGAACAGCAAAACAGCAAATGCAATGGAAGGGTACATTGTCCATCACTCCGGTGTCAATAAAGCGGGAGAACTCAGAGCTGCCTGTAGGGGGCAGACTTGGGGGGGGGGGGGGGGGGGGTGCGCACACACGGGCCGCGCCTGCGAGTCACAGAGGTGGGGCCGCTCTGTGTGGTCCTCTCCCTAAACTGTTTCAGTCTGCGATAAAAACCCACATCAGAGGTTCCCGCTCCCTCTGAGCAGTGGGAGTGCGCGGCTAATTTACGAGCGCGGGCAATGCCAACTTACTCTCGGAGGAGGGCAGATTTTAACACCTCCAAACGTTGTAATGCATCCCAGCTGACCCTGATTATAAAAGCATGGAGCCGGAGCTACCTTGTTTTCCCCTGAAGAGGGGCAGGGTGTGAGTCAAAGCTACCTGCAGGGAGTTCTCCCCCGGAACGGAATGCCATGTTAATAGTTGCATTCTGAGAAGAAATCAATAAGCCTATAGAGGGGGGATATTACAGGAGTCTCAAAACCCCCCGAGGAAGATGTTTACGAGGAACTGTTCAATGTGAGGTTTTTGTTCTGCACTGCAAAAAGGTCATGGGGATGCGATTTTGATCCTGGAAGATCTCACCCTCCTATCAATGGAGAAGTTCATCTGAGAGGATCTTTCTGAGGATTTATTGATGTTGAATATTACGGCGGTGTGTCAACGCCCCCAGTAAAAATACATTGATACTCACTAGAGGTAAATAGTTAAAGGCATGACCGAATGAATGAGTAAATATCACACAGACGCAATGTCTTCATGACTTGAGACAGGGTGTAGGAATATTTAATGCCCAACCTCACGTTCTGATCACAGATTTACCTTCCGCTCATTACGGGTTTCTCCCCATTACGTTGAAATACAGCCCAGTACGAGTTGGAGTGCAGAGACTAACGTTTGGACAACGCTGCACTGATGAAGTGTCCACACAATAGATAATTTTTATATACCCCCCGTGCAGAGCGCAAATATTATCACTAAGAGTACATGAATTAACTCCAGTGCCCAGGGGTCTCCAGCTCAGCCAAGGTTAAGAGCTTCTCGGCTGAGTTTTTAATTAAAGATCAATATTGTTTTGCCATATATTTTGCAGCGCTGAAAGAGACGGATGCACTTGTACCTATGCTGAATAACGAGAGACAATCAAGTCTAGCTAGCTCACGCCCCCCACGCCAGCTGATTTTCCCTTCTTTGTTTCTTTCTTTTGTGCATTTGTTTGTGTGTGTATGTGTATGTGCAAGTATGTGCGTGCGTCCATGACTGTGTGTATATTCTGCTTTTTTGGGCACACCATATGTGCCAGCATGTCACAAGCTACCTGGTCCCTTCCTCTGTTCAGCTGCTGGCCTGGACCCACCTGAGGACCAGAGAAGACAGTGACAAAGACATCTCCCGCCATGACTCCGAGTCGCCGACGGAGCTGTTTGTCCTCAGCCTGGCAGATGGGGCTGGGTGGGGCCAGGTGGAGGGGCACACCTGGGCTCTGTTTGATGTGCTGGAGGTGTTGGGCCGAAACAACCCCTCCCCCCAACCCCAGACTCAGGCTATTTAATCCCCTCCCAATCTCCATAATCCACACGGAGAGTGTTTGACAGGACGGAGGTCTTCCCGCTGCTCCAAGACCCGCTCGTCGTTCCGAGACACACCAACAAAGGGTGCGGATCCCGTTTTTTTTTTTTAATACTAAGCAGCTTTGAACATTGCCAGTTCATTGCCCTTACCCTGGTTAATAAAGTCCCTAAATCATCCCTAACACACCTCAAAGAGGCACCAACCATGCCATCCCACAGTCTTCTCATTTAGAGGCCATTACAGAAATGTCTTTTAAATACTCAGCATGGAATTCATTAGAATTCATTTTAAGGTCTCGTTTTTCCCATAAGTTTTTATTTCACAACTCCCAGAGACCAGAACACGTTGCCCCCTACCCCCCTAAACAAAAAAATGAATAACTCTATTGTGCCAAAAAGTGACAACATATGTCTCAGCATTTGTAAGCGAGCATGATGAATCGTGGTGTATTTCATTGATCCCGAGGACCGGTCTTTGCAGGTTGAAGGACCGCAGCTGCACTCTGGTTGTCCACTTGAAAGAAAAAAAAAACAACAAGATCATTTTCTGCATACCGCTTTAAACTGGAATTCTGGGGTCTGTACAAAACATCAATTATCATATGCGTTAATGCTTCCCATTTTGAGGGATGTTTTTTTTTTTTTTTTGTAATGTGGAAAAAAATCATTACTCTTTCAATATGATTTGAATTTATGACTTTATTATGCGGTCGTCGTTGGGAGAGAGGAGACACGCGGGTGCACTGGTCATCTAATGGAATAAGCAGCCCCTCTTATCAACACCAGCCTGGCTTAGCGTCCCTCCCGTCTCAGTTGGCCTGTTGACCAAGCTCTCTCCCCCTGCCACAGCGTAAGCCAGGTTAAACAGTTAAACGCCAGCAAATCCTGCACTGCCCTGTGGGAAATTTCCCTTTAATCCCAAACTTATAGGAGCACAATCAAAGCCAAAAGCCTGAGCAACAAATCTGATCCTCCCCTAACAATCTGCAGCCTCATGGGATGCCGGGAGACGCTCCTTGGACAAGCCCGAGATGGATAAATACCTAAATGATGAGACAGACTGGGAATGTGGGAGCAGTGTCTGGCTATGGCCGTTCGCCTCCAATTTGGCACCGCGCTATGAAAGGCAATTCGGCGGCGGCCCCAAAGCAGCCAGTCCTTATTATTATAAGTTGAAGTGTAGCTTCAGGAATGATTAATGACAGTGTCAGGCGAAAACAAAGCGCCGCACAAGTTATCTCCCATCCACCTGCTCACCGGGGCAATTGGAAAGGAATGGAAAAGGCCTAAGCAGCACAACCCTGATAATAGGAGAGAGAGGGAGAAAGCGAGAGATTGACCGGAAAAAGGTGCAAAGCTGCAGATATGCAGTGATTTGATGTGTGTGTGTTTGTGTGTGTGTGTGTGTATACATATTTACATAATATACACACAGACAAAGCATACACACAGATGCATTTGCAGTATACACAAATGTGTATACAATGTACACATAAATACATATATACTTATATTTACTATACTGTAAAATATACTATATGTGTGTATTCCATTGCAATTAATAAAGAGACTGTTTTTTTTTTTTGTTTATTAATGTGATAATTCCTGTATATGAACACATACGCTGTACGATTTTAAGGTGGTCCTCTTTGAGGGTGTGAAACAGAAGCAGACCTCATGTGTGATTGATTTGACACACATAGTGGACTTTCATAGCGTCTGTGTTTGTTACATTCAACCCAACTGTCCCCTGCTGCATTGGTGTTGACATTTATGGGATGGTGTTCGAGGGGCTGGTGCTTGCTGGTGCAGACCTGACTGTAATGAGGAGGGCTGGGGAGAGCAGGGCAACTGCAGCCAGACATTGCCATCCAGTGGCAGCCTCTGGTATTGCAAGAAGCGCGATAATTTGCTCCTTCCTGTGATGCCCCTCACACAGGATCTCCAGAGCTGTGCGTTATTCCCATTTGATTATTTTTCGTCTGGTGCTAGTTTACCTTCTGATTTCCTATCCGTAGAGGTACATCAGGCAGGAGAGCTACATTTCCCACATATACTGAAGGGAATCCAGGTGCATTGTGAATATCCAGGGGTCCTGTCTTTTTAATGCCCCACTTCTTTTTGCTTAATTCACTCTGCTTAGATTCATTACTGCATTCTTCTTACTCGAATGCTGTAGTCTTCAACAGTGGTATCCACATAATGGTGACCTTGCAGATTTCCGGTGCTGCTAAAGACAGTTCTGGACAGGTTAACCAGGGATAAAAGCCAGGGTGTGGTGGAGATCAGCGTGGGTGCCATTGTCAATAGTACGCAGATCCAGGTTACTCAGTATCTGTTGACCAGAAAGATATAGACACTTTGAGCTTGATATGAGGGCTTCAGAGAGGACCACCATCTTTACACACTGACACAATGCTCTGCTGTGTGGGGTCTGTGACTCAGTGCGTTTACTCAGTTATCTGCACATCAAATAGACCCAATCAAGATCCATCCGGGTAAAGTGACAGCCAAGTAAATCCTCGTGAAATGTATCCTAATTGTTTACTCTCATGAAGAAAGTCACTCAGGGGCTTACGTCACCTTCTCCTCTCGGCTCCTGTTTTAAGAGTCTAATTAGCAATTCAGGGCCACAGCTTTTGAAGACCACCCAACACACTCACAGTCACACACAAACACACATACACACATACACACACCAATGCGAAGGCATACAGTGCACAAAGGCCCTAAATAAAATTATTAAAATACACACATGTGGTTTAACATTTATGGATATTAGAGATATTGCAACTGGATTTGTAATTATACTAAGTCTATTTCAAGATCCATCTGGATATGTCATAAGATTTGAATATACTTTAAATGTTATCGGCATGTAAGTGAAAAGTGCAGATACTGAGGCAATATGTTTTTGCTTTAATGAGTAGCTATGAATGGAACTGTCATAATTGCAAACAACAAAAAACATTCCTGTTTTCAAATGCGGTTTGCTAAGGCTGTGCACACAGAGATTTCTGACAAAGAATTTAACAAATTTATACCTTCATGATCTTTGTGAACAATAAATTTAAAAGAATGAGCCATGTATGGTATTTATATTATTCTGTGTGATATGTGTATCTGGTGATTCACGTGAAATAATGACACTTAAATGAGATTGAAATGAGGGTTTTTTTTTTTTTTTTTGCCAACATCCACAACAGCATGTTCTTTTGTAAAAGGAAAAGAGTCTGTTGATCTCAGGCATTTTTTTAATTGCTTATTCTTAATTAGCCAATAAAACAAGCCCTGATTTCCACAGCGCCGCGTCACCCTCGGCGGGATTAATAAAATTCCGCCGGGTATCTTTGACGACATCGGCCTGTCGACATCGGTGGGGGAAACAATCCCCCCGTTTATCTCCTCCCCGCCTGGTCAGTGTGCGGAAGCGATGTCCGGACAGCCCCTTGTCACGGGCGCTCCCTCAAATCAGGTCAATTGGTGACATACAGTCACCACTCCGCGGCGTGAGGGGACGTCGGGGAGGAGCGCGGCTGACCTAGATAACGCGCGCAGTATTCATTTATGCGGGGTGCTCGGCCTCCCTGAGTCATAAGGCTCCGCGGATGTCGTTCACTTCGTCTGGGAAGCAACGGCGTCGGAGGGTTACGTATTGGAGGGAAAGCGAGCCGCTCCTGGCGGAAGTAATGATTTCAGTACGATCACAACATTATCACACAAAAAAAGAAAAAATACAATCCCGTGATGTGGCATCGTGATGTGACACCACTTGGCGTTGGGGGACAGTATTTTATTAAAGATGTTTGGTCTTTCATCAACACAAAGGTGTCGATATCGATTGTTTGCTCTGGATAGTGACATAATGTGCAAGTTTACTGTGTTTTAAGGATTTCACGTTGAGTTCTCTCTAATTGACGCCGAGCAATTTGTAGGAATCTAATTGGGAGGTGTTCGGGATTAGTCTGTTTTGTGGGGAAGATTTTCCTCAAAGCATTTCCCTAATCCACAGGTTAGGTTATGGATTTCCTTAGCTCGTAGCGGCCGCTGAGAACATCGGTATCAAGCATTAGGAAATAAAGAAACACCTGAGAGCAAAGGAAACCTCACCCTCTCATTGAAGTTTAGGCTCAGTGACAATTACCCTTGTCCAGCACAGCGGCTTATAAGCTTTTATCACACAACCCTGAGTGCAGCTATATTGGAAAAAATAGACAAATAAGAGTAGAGCAACTAATTATTACCTTGCAGCAGCACTTCTAAAGTCCTGAGGGAGTGCATTTAAAGGAAAAAAATCTACATCCTGCTCGTGTTGAGCCCTGGATGTTCACTCCATTAAACCTTGGAAATGAATTTTCCACCACCCCTGGCTTTGCTAATAAAATACGCCCACCAACTTCACAAAGTAACTTGCGTGTTACCAAATACTATTATCCAACCGTAATTCTATTGGCAACACGTTCTATTTGAGGACGAAACCCAGGCCAGTGCAGACGAGAACATATAAAATCCACCCCCATCCCGCCCCAACAAAGCGGTGGGGCCTGGAGCCGGGCGCAGGGATTCCAGGAGAGTTTGGTTTGCAGTGCAGTGTAAACACTGGCGCAGATAGAGGGTCAAGGGTCAGCCGCAACACAGTGATAGTCTTCACCGACGCTCCCGGTTCCGACAGCCTCAAGTGTGACCTGACAGATATGTACATGCAGGAACTCCCCGTTCCTGTTTAAGCGCACATCCGAGCTCTTAAAACAATCAGGGAATGTTCCGAAACAGTGAGCTTTTTTATTCCGCCGCTGTTTCCAGTGCCTGCCCTGGCGGTGTGTGTCACCCTGGATGCTGGGCAATGCTCCTTCAGATGAGAGATGTCAAGTATGTGCTCTGATATGAACACTGCCTTACATACATCTATACAAGGGTTGCAGAGTTTGTGCTTGGCTTTAACCCACTGTGCTCTGGCTTTGTGAGGGGTTTTTTTTGTTTTGTTTTTTCTTTCTTTCTTTGTTACCCTCTTTTTCACTCTTACAGATTAACCACTTCATACTGGGTGGTGAATAACTGCCAGAGGGGACCTTAGGCATTAATGAGAAAATTCAAATAACCATGTTACAGGATTTTGTTTGGAAGTTACATGACATTACACAAGCATGGATTTGTACATTATATAGTCAATGGGCTTCTCAACTGATTAGTATGCAAAAATCAAGGGTTTATATTTTTAATGTATTTGTACATGTAATAATGGTGGAAAAAAATACTTGTCTTCAACTCTGCCGTCCAGATAACCTGGAACACAGCACCGAGCACTCTGAGCATTTCTCTGTGGAGGAAACAGCAGCCTCTTAATGAGAAGACACAGTACAGTCTCATCCATATCGTGCTCTGTTACAGTGTCTTGCGCTTCTCAGAAATGTGGTCTGTCTATGTGGGATTGCTGAGTCTTTGAAGTGCTGAGTCGCGGCAGCTTCCTTTGAGTGTAACAACTAGAAAAATCAAAAACAAAATGAAAACACCCAAAAGAATACCTGAAAGGGAACAATATCAAGTGCCATATGTATATGTTGCTTTACACGTGTCTTTTTTTTTCATCGTTCTCCGATATTATGCATGTATTCTGTGAAGCAAGGCTCGCGTCTGGAGATTCTTTTAATGAAAACTAGAGGGAAGAAAAAAATCTGCTAAAATCTCTAACGCACTCAAAGGAACAACCTAGGGACAATACATGAATTCCAAGCGATGCCTCTTCATGTCGTCCCCACACTCAGGCAAGTGTGCGATTAGTGGCACTGATCTCTGACGTCTGGTCCAATGGGAAGGGTGCAGATATGTGTTTATCAGAGGAGGAGCCGCTCACACGAGGCATTTGCATCGCTGAAGGTGAGACGGAGGTGCACAAAGCAGGAGGCACATCAGCCACGAGGCTGCCGCCACTTTCCGGGTGAAACTCTGCGTTCTTGCCATGTCGTTGGATCCTCCTCTTTAGAGTTATTGGTTTGTGAACAGTGCTGGCTGCGCTGTGTATCTGTGAATATATAAGTAAAATCTCTTTAAAGATTGGGTAACTTTCAATAATTATGACATCATAAAGGTTAAAAGTGCAACCTCAAATTACTTTGTCACTTTGTTCACTTTGGATCATTTGTGTGTCTTCATCCAAGTGCACAGTCAAAATCCATCCTTTTACACAGATGGCCCTAAATAACAACCTGTTCATTCCCACTTACAGCTAACAGCCAAATTTGATAATAGAAGACAGATACAGTACAGTTGCTGGTTAATCATATAGAACTCTTCTGACATAAATATGTCACTCAAAAATAAATGCTTGGAATCCAGGCCCCTTTCCATGAAATGTAAGAATTAAATTAATGAAGTTAATAGCTAGACGACTGCAGTGTACCCTGGAATACAATGCAGACGTCCATAACACCCAGGTGTAGAGTTCCTCTCTTCCGAGGTGCAATTTAACAAAAGTGTCAGCTGTAGAAAGACCAATAGCCCCCTCTAGTGGTTATTCTTTAGTACAGCTCCAGCACAAGAATCAAACTGGTGTTTTGTTAGGTGATCTGTACTTTCAATGTTTATAAAATATTCTTTGTTTACACAGATTTTTTAAAATTTTGATTCAGAAAGTTTTATGGGATTTGCTGTAATTACTGTCTTCTGAGAGATATCTTATGATCCATTAAATATCCTGGGGACCTAATCCTGGCATTTATCTAATAAGTGAGCAGATATGGACCAGAAATCACATCTGTTATGCTTTACAGTCAGATACCAAATAAAGCTATGGCAATGCTCTGATTCATTTCATTGTTCTCTCTGAGTCTGAGATGGAGCTAGCTGCAAAGGGCCTGGCAGCTGAGGTGGACAGGCAGAGGTGAGGGAGGGAGAGAGCGAATGAGAAGAAGAAGAAGAAGAAAAAATCTAGATGGAGATGAATTGAGACTGTAATTTAGCAGGGTGGAGAGGTGGAGGTAAAGGCGGGGGAGAGAGGAATGGTTCCCGGTTGGGGGGAACAGTGTAGAAAAGTGGAGCAACGGTGGTGTTAATTGGCTATACCTCAAACAAAACAGACTTTAAGGGGGAAAACAGCTCAGAGAAACAGGGGTATTAAGCAAGCAGGGGATGAGTCAGACTTCAAAGTCAAATCAAAGTATCCAGCGAGCACTTAACACTTCCAGCTGAACCGGGTCTAAAAATAGGGCTCTAACTTCTCTCTGCTGAATGGCAGTAATTGTCTGTGCCCTGCTTGTCTCAACAGGCATTTTAAAACACCACAGAACACAGATTTCACAAATGCACTGACACAGATGCATTTAGGGTTAATTGATCTTCAAGGTTAACCCCTGGCTCTGTTACCTTGTATTGTGGTTGTGGTGGAGGTTTTGTGCACGCATGCGTGAGTGCATGCGTGCCTACCTGTAAGCCTGTGTGCGTGCATGAATGCCTGCCTGCATGCGAGTCTGAGTGCATGCATGTGTGCATACAAGCCTGCATGTATATACTGTATGTCTGTGAACACTGACAAGATGATAACTGCAAAAGAGTAATTTGAATTTCAGGTTCATGCTTTATGTGCTAAGTACATGGTTTTGACACCCTCAAAACGAGCAAAGCAAGGCAATAAGTTGTGGTCAAGATTACATACTGTGCAGACGAACCACACCATTAGGAAGAGTGTACATAAGCTGACAGAGCAATACTTTGTACACTCTATACTCTGTACAGTGTGCAATAGTTATGCATAATTCTGTTCGATATAATTATATAAACAAGCTCCAGGCACAATCTGTGTGGAAGAAGTGCACCAATGGAGATTCATGACATAGTTTTAAGGGTTCTGGATTTGTAACCAAAAGGTTGCAGGTGTGAAGTAGGGGCACCTCCCTTGAACTGTTGAAAAAGTTCCTCAATTGGAGTTACCACAGTAAAAATATCCACATGCATAGATAAGCCATCCTGAATAGATGTGTCTGTTAAGGAAAAATGAATATTTCTTGACATGCAATGTTAAACAGCATTTGAAAAGGCCAGGAATAAACTTTGTAAATCACAGATCATTTTTTCCTCGAACAAAGAGACAAGAAATTCCTGGAACATAACCCCGACCACAATGTCAGATTTCTTGGGATTCTATATTTTCTCTGTTGCAGGCGCAGCCCATTTGCTGTGTTGGAGTTAGAGTTAAAAGACCAAAGCGCGCAGAGCTGACAGAGCTTGGGTGAGCCTGTGAGATGCTCAGTGGAGGAGTGCTAGCCTTGGGTCATTTTACCTTCCTTTACCATTCGTCCCAGCGGAACACTTGTAGAAAATCATTTATTCTCGTGGTATGATGTGGGGAATCAGAAGAGGACAGGAAGAGAAGGAGGGCAGGAAGAAAAAAAACCCTACAGACAGAAAGGGCAGTCAGCTCCTGATCCAACCGGTCTGAGAGTTTCTGCGAGGTGGTGGAAAAATTGTTCAACATGTGAGTGCAGAGCCCGGAGCGAACATTCCTCTTGACCTATTTGCTGTAATCCTAGTCCTGTAGCTTCTTTAACTTTGTTGACTTTATAATTATTTGCTTCTTTCTGCAAGCCATGCTGCCAACTTTCTGAAGCTCTCTCCTTGGTCTTACTCTGTGGAGGCAGAACTCACAGTCCATCACATGAAGAGGAAAGCAGCAGGGAGGAACATTGGTTTAACCTTTATGCCCTTTCCTGACTGGAGCATGGCAATGGTCATGGGCAGTAATGTGGCATAGAAACAGACAGGGCAAGACTTTTAATTGGATGAGGCACTCCCGTTGTATCCTTAAGCAAAGTACTGATTTGCTTCAGTATGTTGTTTGTAAAAAGGGAAGTCACCCTGAATAAGAAGAGCTGCTGGGAAAATACCGTAAATAAAATGCATTTTTGGAATGCCTGGGATATAGATAAAACATGCATTAATTTGAACAAATAACAAATTAGATTATAATATAATAATAATAATAATAATAATAATAATAAAGTAATAAACAAGATTACTTTAGGTGTTAATTACTTAATTACTTACTTTTTCTGTTGTCTTCATACTTTAGTGTTTACCAGGGGAGGGAGTTCAGACTTGCTAACTCGACACACAAAAAGGTAATTATTCACTTTTAGTTTATTTTAGTTTATTTTTCACTGTTGTATACAAACTTTTGGGATTCTTTAATGTTCAGAATAACTGCTATACAGTACAGTGTTATTGGATAAGCAAGTCGTTAATCATAATCTAATGTCTAGTTATTGCAACAAGGTCTGTGTATACACCAGATACAAACAAGAGAATTTTTTATTCTGTTTGCATAAATCATGATCCTTCTTTCAATATCTTCATTGGACTTCCTTCAACAAGCTACTGCATAGATGCACAGCTGATAATGCTGAAAAACCTCTGAGCTCTATGTAGCTGCTAGTATCAGCATGTGAGATATTTTCAGGCGATTTGTCTTATAATAGATATTCCCGAAAAGCTTCAAAGCAGCATAAGAAAGCAAACTAGCGCATGACAAACCTCCCCACACAAAGAGTACCTTTCACAGGCGATTATGAAACAAACTGATGTAACACAGGCAAATTAGCCAGTCAGAGAGGGCAGGACTGTGTGGGCTTGTTGTGCAAGTCGAAAACTCACAAGGTCCCGAAATTGCCTCTGATTTCAGGATGCATCCCCATTGCCCTGCATTCTGCACTCAGGAAACTGACTCTGGAATGAGGGAGGGCAATTGTACATCTTAGCAGTGTGTTGCAGTCATTGATGCACTCAGATGCAGGGAATAGTAGGAGGTTTAGGTAGCAAAAGCAAAAACAAAAATGTACAACCCTTTCTAAGGAGAAGAACCAAGTAAACAGTCAGCTACTGGAAGGCAGCAACATCTTTTCCCAAAGGCCTTCTCTTCCCAGCAAGTTGCTTCAAGGAAGACACCCTCCTACAGGCAGCAGATAGAAACTTGCCTGATGTCTACTTAGTATGTTAACATCTACTGTATACTTAATTTATGTTTTAAGGCAACTACACTGTATACAATGTATATGTATATAATGACCATGATAACAGTAGGGTCCACTGTCCACTTTTTTGTCACCAGTACTTGCAGCCTGTGCACAAAGTATTTTAATAGGATTACCACACTAACATTTTATCAGCTCTCTTAAAATTAGCTAATTACTGATTAAGTTGACAGTAATGACCAGCTAGTTAGTTTCTAAGAATTAGCATATTTTTAAAGATGTGGTCAGAAATGTATTAAAATACTATTAAAATATATAAAAATTAGAAGATGCATGGAAACTGTAAAACGTGGAACAGTTAACTAGCTACGTTGCAAAAAGAGGGGAGAAGATAATGTGGAACAGACAGGGGCATATATCACCACGGTCAGGGGGCAGTTACTGTCAACTGTGGTTTAGCCAAAAGTAGCACTTTTACCTACTTCAGACAATGTACAGGTAGAGAGTTGTGTGGCAGGCTCTGCTTAAAGAAGCAAAGAATGATGCTGCCACCTACCTTTCTCTGAGGTCCATCTATACTTTTTACACTAATTTTTACGCTTTCACCAAGCTGAAAACGGCAGACCAAAATGTGGAAATGTGGATAGGAAGACATAGGTAAAACTTTTTCCTCTCGTGCGATGAGGGGGACAGTGGAGCACTAAGTAAAAAGATGACAATAGGGACACTAGCAATAGATCATGGCTAAAAGAGAATCAGTCATTTTTGTTCCCAGTGTATGTCATATCACTGTAATGATATCTTTAAAGAAATTAAATTTGCAATGATAATGCGGGTTGTTTTCCATTTTCCATGTTTTACTGTGTTGCATTAAACTGTGTTACATAGGGAAGGAGAGGTGAGAATAAATGGTGAGATTTCTCAATAATAATAATAATAATAATCATCATCATCATCATCATCATCAATTTATTCAAAAATCATTCAGTTGTGTTTTTGTCGTATGTTTGTACTACTCAGAAGTAGGACTAAAATGGCATGGTCAAGAACGTAGATGAGCTCACTGCCACCACCCACTGGTGAGTATCTACTCATTACATTCTCTGCTGGGCTACGTCAGTGCCACCACCTACAGTGTGCTCCCAGTGTGATCATTACTTTTCACTGCTGTCTTTACACT
Organism: Megalops cyprinoides; assembly: GCF_013368585.1. NCBI lineage: Eukaryota > Metazoa > Chordata > Actinopteri > Elopiformes > Megalopidae > Megalops > Megalops cyprinoides. The sequence goes on from NC_050594.1 coordinate 22,558,914, forward strand.
GTCAATGTGTGTGACATACAACATTGTCCAAGAACAGCTTGGAGAGAGGAGCCTGCTTCAATGGAGGAAAGCAGTGGTTGTAAGAGACTCCACCAGGGGAGGCTGGATGCTAAAGGAGAGAGAGGATGAACAAGGTGAAAATCAGCAGGCAGATGTACCAGTCATTTATAACATGGGTTCACAAAAATCTACTTTAAATCCAGTTCATGTTTGTTCTTTCAGCTCTGGAGCAGAAGTGCTCAAACTTGTGATCAAACAGTGATTACATTTCGCATTCTGTGTGCGTTTTTCACTGGAGGAACACAGGTGAGGTGCTTTACCTAAAGAGGCAAAAGCTCTGTCTCTCCCAGGATGTGAACCGGTAACCCAAAGGTCCATAAGACAGCATTTCAGCTAGTGTTACTCACTGAGGGCCCAGTTCATGGTCTGAAATGAACTGCAGAGGAGATAAAGAAGATACCCTGTGCTTCTCTACTTTCACTAACTCATAGAGTTGACTGGATTTAAGTGGAGCCTTGAGTCATGCAAATGTATTTGCAGAGTCACAAGCAATCCTTTTTCACTGACAATGAACACCCCAGGGCAATTAGCTTCTCTTCAGTGTAAGAAATTTGGATTAATGAATTAGGCAAAAAAGATTATTATTTATCATTCCATTATTTACCAGCAAACGAGATGGCCTTATTCAGCATGGTTTACAATACTAACATTTTACATAAGGCTTTTTTTTTATCTTTATCAACGGAATCACTGTGAAAGTAACAACAGTGATGTCCAAACTGTGATTTAAACTTTGATGGTGCCCTGAACACTTTGTAAAACCAGAGGGAGATGGGACAGTTTTTCATTGACTGCTGCACAGTTGTGTGAAATGAAAGCTTTCTTCACAGTGTATGAATGTTGAGTGGTTACACAAAGGACACCTCAAAAGCAGTCATAAGGAGTGCGTAAGGGCTGCATTCAGGAGACCAGTCAAGCACCTGGTCAACCTTCCTTCACCACCCTCACAAAAAAAAGGCTGTTTTGGGTACGGAGCATGTGGTCGCCATCACCGCGCCAGCTGCAACATGCTGAAGACCAGCTCCGCCCACGCCGCAGAACTCGTCGGAAATGGGGCCGATCCAGCAGGATCCACATCAAACAGAATCCAGGCTGATGCGGGTTCAATAATGAGGCAGGATACCGCCGGCATGCGAGAGGATGTTTATAAACAGGGTCCTTCAGGGTGAACAAGTTCCCCTACCCACACGCCCAATCTCTTCATTGGGGAAGACAAGGAGATGAGGAGATGGGGACAAGGTTTAAGCAGCAAGCAGTCACGCTCTTTGGACCCGGAGGATAATGGGGGTCAAATTAGCAATGCATTATTGATCAGCTCTGGAGGAAATCCAACACTGACTGTTGTCTAATCCCTCTCTCTTTTCTTCCCGTGTTCCGCCGCGTTTGAGTGGCAGGCCCAGCTGACACCCCAAACACTACGGCGTATGAAATATTTAAAGAGGCCCCCTTACAAATGATTAGCGTTTTATTACTGCTATTCCAAGGCATCCACATTACAATTAAACAGATGTTTAAATATTTAAAGGTTCTGTTCAGTGTAATGTATCCCGTTTGTGCTCCCAAGATTTGAGGTTTTCTACTTGTTTGTTGGTGTGTGTTTGTTTCTCAGAGGCTCTCGTACTGCAGTGGTCTGCCTCCATAAAAAGAACAGTTTTATCATCATTCAAATGGTCTAAATTCTATTGCCATTAGCTGATATTTATGTCTAAAAAAAGAACATTTAAACACGTTTACATACACGCAGCTCTCAAGGAGTGCTACTTGAGGAGGCTTCCTCTGAGACCCATATCAAAGTTTCTGACTGTCTCTTCAGCTCATGTATGACTCTTTGTAGCATATTAATGAGCTATGATCACTTATCAGACCCAACAGTATCAATGCAAAGAATACTTGTGACAAAGCAAGCATTGAAAGGCAAATTATAAATATGTTCACCATCTTGGATTTTCAGATGCCATAGTTTGTTTGTTTATTTATTTATTCATTCGATTTTACTCAATAACTGACCATATGTAGCCAGTTCTGGAGCTTATATTATCCTATGAACAACTGAATATATAGGGAGAGATGCTGACATAGTTCTTTTTCTTGATTACCTCCCCTATCCTTATGTATTAATTATTATGTCACAATGTTGTGTCCAGCCCTTTGGAATTCTCAGAACCACTGTAAGATGACCGTGCTCAAATCTGAACAGCTGTCTTCATGATTTCAGAGCGAATCAACCATCGCAACCAATACAGTGGTTAAAACTGGAATATTAATATCATTGCTCACCACTCAAGACAGTGTTCTGCAATGATCTCATCATGGATGACAGACCTGACAAATCACAGGAATGACAGGAAGAAGATGACGGCTTGCTGACTGCGAGGCTGGCATTTTGCCCGAATTAAGATTAGTGATGTTTTGCAGGGGCAGAAGAGACAGTGACAGAAAGAGGTGTGAACAGGGTGATCAATCTCCCGAGTTTTCCCATCCTGCCTGTGCTGGGGTGAACTCTGATGTGAAGAATGGTGCGAGGACAGAGCTGACCAGACCCAAGGAGTCACAGTCCTAAGGGGTCACAGCTCTCTGCTCCACTATCACTGTTTGAGGTGTTGTTAACTGATAGCTCAGTTAGAGTCTACAATCAGTTGTTCCCTGCAATATGTCCAAGGTAAGAAGGTGGCACACTGCACTGGGCCCTGGGGTCCATCAGGGGCCAGGTAAAGTGGAAAGAGGGTAAAGGGGCCTGTTATCTGACCTGCCTGTTTTAAACTCAATAACTGTGTATTAAACCGTATATTAAATATTAAATATAATGTACAACAGTATTGTTCATTGTTACATTCAACATGCAACACATTAAATTCAATGTTGCATGTTGCTGTGTATAAGACACGGGCATGCCAGGGGAAATAGGCTGCCAGTGATTGTCTTCAGTGGGATGAAAGAGTATTTCATTGAACAGTCGTACCAGTTCGGACATTAGATGAGAAGGAAATGTTTTTATGCTTTTCCATTTTTTCATCCTCACTTTGAATTCACCAATTGTATGTTAGACTAGCCTCACTGAAGCATTCTCAGCAGGGGTTGCTGAAGCAAAGCTAAAGAAATTCTCTTCATACACTCGCATGTAGCCACACTACTAGTCCCACAGTGTACCACAGGAGGGCAAATGCCTAATGGAAAAACAGGCAAAAATGGGAAAAACTTGGCGGTATCATCTGAGGAACCCATAGGCGTCTGATGAGTAGCCAGAGGGTGCTAATGAGCAAAGTGACAAGGGTACCCTGGTTGATGTACCCCATCCTCACCAGTGGCACAGAGGCAATTCCAGTCCGTCACAGTGCAATCCCAGTCACTGTTAGCTAGTGACATAGCACCGGGTTGAACCCAGGTTTGGACAGTAGGTCTCAGTCTGCACTTGGAGTGGACACCTAGTAATTACTTAGGAACTCAGTCTTAATGAACTGAGCCACGGAGGGCCAGAGAAATAAGCACATTTCTTGGGAGGAAATGTAAAATCGAATTGCTGCTATAATCTTTCTAGCTGTTACCTGATTCTGTCACCAATAAGGTAAGTTTTATTTTTTGATTCACCCTGCTGCATCTTACATATGTCATCCAGTTAAGGAATATCCCAACAACATGGGTATCAGAGACAGAGATCTGACTTGCAACACTGTGCTTGATTCATTTGGCAGTGAGTTGTCTGACTTAATTTTAGTAGGAAAAAAAAAGCAAATCTGTGGATTGTGAGTCATTATGAGTCATCTAGAGAAAAAAATGACTATGATGCCATGATTTTATGGGTTGACTGCAGTGAATATTAATGCTGTCACCACAAATCCTGTTTACAGTCCCGGCATGATTTACTCGAGCTGCTGAACCTGTTTCATTTAAGACCAAACGCTGCTCTTGCGCTCTGAACTAGTACGGGGTGATCCTAGGGTTTTGCTGCTGTTGTTCATGCACCCTTTCGTGTCTAAATTTAGGACCTTTTGATTAGATAGGTCTTACAGAAGCTCAGAAAGAGGAACCAATACTCTGTGTGTGGGTCTCAAGCGGACTCAACATTATTTGCGGACAGTTGCATGCACTTTGACTAATAACATGTCGAGCAGATCTAATCTAGTCAGATCTAATCTAGTCTAGTCTAAAATGATTAAAATATGTGGGAAGAATATGCATCATGTCATCATTTGCACACACAACAAATATGAAAAAAATTCATAAGTAAGTTCTCATTTATTCATTCAAAAAGTATCTCTGTAGTCACTCATACAGTGTCCAGTAGGTGGCATTATTAACCACAAAATGAACCTTTAATAGTAAAGTACAGATGCAAACAGAAGGCAGGCATTCTGTTGAGTGCCCCCTCATGTACTTGACCATTTCTTTCACGGCTATATATATCTCACACACATACACACATACAAAGATTAATTCATGTCATGTAGTAGCCTCATCTCATTGTAGAGAAGTTGCAGCAAATGTCAACATCCCAGACTAGGTTGCGGGAATTATTTTTTGCTGCAGTTTTGGATTTGTTGAAAAAAAAAAAAAAAGATAGAAACTGCATTTTACTAGTTTTATCATCCAAAACAGGTGCCAGGTACTAAAAATGCTCTGGCCTTCATGATTGTAGAATATTTTGTGCATATTGTTGTAATATTGTTGTAAGGAATAAAGGATACTTAACTTAAAATACATGTTGTATATAGTTTATGTTTATTCAAAGAAAACAAATCAGAAATTGTATGCACATGCTCTGTTCATCACAATGTCTGATAGTATCTCAACAAAGCAGGTTCAACGATATGCTTAAATAACCAACTCTATAGCTTCTTCCATCCATCTTTCACCTCAGAATATTAAAATAGAAGTAAAAGGAAGCAGGAATGAAGAATGTGGTATAGATTTCACCTTCCCCAAACAAAGACAGCATTCCCCACATAATTCACTAGCTGACAATGCAATGATTGTCTTTAGTTCATTTTTTTTCCCATTGCATTTACATCTCAATTAATTCATTTGGCAGATTCATTTATCCAGACTAGTTACATTCATGAATATAATAAGGCCACATGAATAACCATACAGATACAGGAAACACATTACAAATGATACAGCAGATTGTTGGATATGCATCCCTCTGGTGGGAACCTTTAAAGGAAACTGTATGTTTCATTGGGGAACGAATAAACTGTTGCACCAAATAACTGTCTTCCTGAATGAGAGGAAAAAAATGAACCCTCATGGGTTCCTAGGAATGATTTTAGGAGCTCTTTGCTTGGTTTTTCATTGCGCTTGTGTGAGCCTAAACAAACCGTACAATCCACGAAGATCCTTGTCTCATTTAGTATTTGGGGAATAATGAAAAGGAGGAATCACAGCAGACCTATTATTTAATAAACATTAGTTTATGAACTAACCACACTCCCATAAACACAAACTTAAATGGCAGATTCCACACCATAATTTATTGTCAAAGGGGAGAGTCACCCCCAAAAGGACTGAGTCACAAACCAAAAGGATCTGAGCCGCATGACATCATGTCTGTCTGTCAGCTAAGTACTACTGTTGAGCGCAAATGGCTATTTTAACTGTGAAAAGAGGAAGTTTGGGTTAGCTCTCTGGCCATGGCTGAAGTCAAAAGAAACAAGTCACCCTGGATGAGCTCACCCAAGGCATATCCTGCTTTCAGAGACCACAGTAGCCGAAAAAGGTTCTACTGTTGCTGCCTCCTTTGTGTTGCATGTTGACTATGTTTACTTCCCCAATTCAAACAAAACCTGAAACATGCTGCTTGCAAGAGATAAAAAAAAGGCTTTCCAAGTTTCAAGAGTTCCATACTCCAAACCACCACTGAAAGGCTGTGCCTCTATGCACAGCCTTCCTGTTAAATTGTCTTGGAAAAAAAAAGTTGAAAGGTGTGGAATAACTATGTTTTCGTGAAAGGGTTTTGAGATAGCTGTAGGGCTATATTCTGAAGGGATGATCTCCCTTGTCAGGACACTGATCAGTTAAAAGTCAGTTTTTTGGTATGCATGTGTGTGTGTATGTTTGTATGTGTTTGACAGACACACAGACTGCAGGGGCCCTTCATTTCCCAGGTTCATCAATTACTTCTAATCTTGCTTCTCCATGTTGAGCCAGACTTAGGGGACACCCTTTACAGTGCTTGCAACAGCACGAGAAGAGGATTATGCAGAATTCAGAATCTGTTGACGCCAATCTCACCACTACAACAGGGTGAAATTAACATCATGTTTCTAGTATGAACATGCACACTGCTGCTTGTCAGTTAGTAAAATCTGCATTGTTGAAGAGGGCATGTCACCTTGATTGATCATGCGTGCGCTAGCCCTTCAAATGTCTTTACAAGTTTGTGTGTGTGCGCACGCATGTGTGTGTGTGTGTGTGTGTGTGCACGCACGTGTGTGTGTGTGTGTGTGTGTGTGCACGCACGTGTGTGTGTGTGTGTGCGTGTGCGTGTGCGTGTGTGTGTGTGTGTTTGATTACAAGAGAGCTTGAGACAGATCTGTAATATTTCCTGAGGCCTGCTGGGCCTGTCCAACAGAAGCATGCAGACATGTCCCAGTGTGTTGATGTTGGACACCCACTTGGCGTTAACCAAGACGGTCTCTCAGACACAGCCGTGTTTGCACGCAGACACTCGGTGAGATGGAGAGAGCGTTCCAAAAGACGCAGCAGCCCCCTTTGTTGGGTGGAATTCTCAATGTGCAATGGAACAACTTAATAACAATGCATGAAGCAAAGAAAATTACACAGCTTTTGCTCTGAGGAAAATTTAATTGCTCTCAGGTTGTTCTCCAAAAACAATTTGTTCATCTGAACACACACACACACACACACACACGCACACACACACACACACACACACACACTTGGATTCCCCTGCTGCTTGCTGACACTGAGCCAAAAGCTGGTTGGAAGTGCAGACATGTGTACCTGAACCTGCAGGTTCCTGTGCAGTGACGAGTGAATGGAGGCTGGAGCCACATTCCGAGCTGTTTCCCCAGGTGGGAGGTGCAGCTGCTGCATTCCTTTCCCTGCCTGACAAACCAGGTGCATTCCTCTCATTGTGGAGGAGTAATAACACACACACCCACACACACCCCTGTGTGTATATATGCACACTCACACCCACACACACCCGTGTGCATGCATACATACACACACATACACACACACAGACACTTAATAGGGATACAGAGAGAAACCGGACGGAGAGACATCCGGTACAGAGGAATCTCAGGCACCATGTGTGTACTCATTTATGCAAGCACACACATACTGTTCACAGATGTGTGCGCACACAAAGAAACACAAACACGCTTACATGTAAAATGCATACACATTTACTAACAAATACCAATAATCTACAAATACACACAGAAATACATATACAAATCACACACATCTTCACACAAATACACACACACATACACACACACACACAAACACATATGCAAACACACACGCACACACATCCACATGTGTCACAGAGGGAGAGATTTGTGTTTTCTCAGTAGCTGTCGTCTAAACACTGTGGTAAAGTTGCTCTCTGTCTCTTTAATTCCTGTATGATTCAGGCTTTTTAATGCATGGATTTTTTGTACGTGGGAGTACAGCTATTTAAAGAACAGAGTTGAAAAACACAGAGAATGTGCAGATAGCTTCTTTTTCTTTTTTTTTTTTTTTTTTTTTGTAAGTTCTCACGGTGCAGCAATTGTGTGTGAGTCACACACACAGAGAGCGTGTGAGGGGGAGGACGCAATCCGGGGCCTTCGCGCACTCATCTCTCCATACTGAGCGTGGCAGAGGAGTCACGTGGGTGCGGCGAGATCGCCGATCCTGCCCCCCGGGTCCCTCCGCATCGCCATGCCGATACAGGCCACGCACGGCCGTACGCCACACAAAATACACAACGCCCCGCAGGGCTGCGTGGGGCAAAGTGACATCCATCTCTCCCAGGGGTGGGGGTGTGTGTGTGCGCGTGTGTGTGTGTGTGTGTGGCAGGGGGGGTTCGAGCGACGGGGGGGACCGGGGCGAGCGAGCGGAGGGGAGGGGAGGAGCGAGAGAGCTCATTTCGATTCTCTTCTCATGCGGCGGCGGTCGTATCTGCAGGGTCTTTAGAATGTAAAAAGCCGCAGCGCCCCGGAAACAAAGGCGCCATTCAGCGCATCAGGGCCGCTTCCCCTCCGCGCTGCTCCGCCATCACAAAACAAGTCTGCTGGTACATGTTATTTGACAGACACGGGATTCCACGGCCTGAAAGCCCTGAATCAGACCCATTATCCCGGCGTGCCGGGATATACCTTTTCCTCCCCTCCTGCTGCCGCTCGCCATCTCCGGCCCGAGTGGTCCGGCTCCGCTGCCCACCCACCTCCATCCGGACGCTTTTTTGTCATTTGAGCGCCAGCCTCGGCCTTTTTTTAAAATGAGGTTGCCAGGAGCCAGAGAGTCCCCCCCGCCTCCCCCCAACTGCCTCGGCAGTGGTATGTTCCAGGACTGCAGAAGTTGTAAGAGGACATTGTTTGTAATCCCGCATCGCAGGGGTCACTTCCTGAGTCGTGTGTCCATTCCTCCAGCCCTTAAAGAGCTCCCACTACTCCCCAGCGGCCGTCCCCGACTCGGAGCACCGGAGCAGGGCCTCTTCTTCTCTTTGTGCTGGAACTTCTAACATCTGAAAACAATAAAATAATCTGGGCACAATAGAGCTCTTTATGGAGGGGGCGTCGGGAGCCCCCAGATGAGTTGGGGGGGTTACACAGCTGAGCGGAGGAGGGACTGATCGTCACAGGTTTTCGAGGCCAATGTCAGCGCTTTATTCTGATGAGGGCGGGACAGTCTCTCAGGAGGGGAGGTCATCAGTGTGGTTTCACACTTGAGACACTTCCAGTGTGTACATGTGTCTAGATAAAGTACTGAAAAACACATCCAGTAGTATAAAATGTTAATTACCCAAGTCTCCTAAACAAATAATGCAATATAAATTTCTGTCCTGTTTCAGAATGGGTAAAAGGTCTATAAAATTTACTTAATTTCTGAATTGGTTGTTCAATTATTTGTTTATTAGTATTTGGCCTTTCAGAGGATGTGGGTTCTAGCCACAGCCAAGTTGTTATGATTAGCTATATCTAACTATGCATTAATATAGGATTGAAGTAATTATCTTGTAAAAGAGCAACTTACATCATTGATTAAAAGGATCACATTTTTAAAAGACTAATTTTGAGCCATTCTAAAATTTGAGGGAACTCTGTCTTGGAGGAACAGTTCTGGACTTTGTTATGCGTCCAGTCTTGTGCATGGTGTATACATTATTCCATCATTGATTCAAACAAGAACTTGATTCAGACCAAAACATATTCTACACAACATTTTCAGTTTAACAGCAAGCTGATCAGCAAAGATTGTGTGATGCATATCCTCTGATATTTCTGGAATCTCCTACATATGTTCTTACTGTCAAAGGTAGCCACCTTTATGGCATTGAAACAAAAAAAATCTCTTTCTCTATTTTCTCCTTCTATTGTTGTCCATCTGTCCCCCTTTCCATCCCTGCAGGCCTGTCATGCCCAAAAGGGTTTCCTCTCTACTGTCCATAACTCCAACTCACCTCCCTGGACTCATTCATTACAGCGGATGCAAGTCATGCTTTCACGGACGTCCAGTCTCCCCTTACCTACATGATTGTCCTAAATATCAGACAGTTTGGAGCAAAGAAGTAACCTCCTGGTAACCATTCTCCAGATGAGCAGGTAAACACGCGTTACTGTGTTTATTATTATTCTACCTGACAGGACACATCTTACTAGTTTAAACAGCTACATCTTCCTTGGATCAATTAAGGTGAAGCTCTTTGCTTAAGGGCACGGCAGCAATAAAATCTGAATCCACACCTATATGGTGACAGGTCCAGTGCCTTTAGCTGTCTACCCTATCCCCGAGTGTGCATGCGCGGTGCGGTCCCAGACAGTGCGCGTACATTGGCAGCGCAATCAGACATGCCCCAGGGCCTTGTACTTCCTCCCTCAGCAGCTGCAGCTTGTTTCCATCACTCAACCTGCAATTAACGTGCCTGACAGCCGCCGGCTCCCAGCGCAGACCTCCACAAATCACAGGTATGCATCCCTGAGCTCAGGCAGAAAGGCCGTAAACACCTTTCGCTTTCGCATCTATCTGTTAAGTAGGAAGAGCCCGCATGTAGTGTGGCATTGTCCAAACCCAATGTCTCTGAGTCTTCATGCTTTGTGGGGGGGGGGGGGACTGAGAGAGATCAACAACGTAAAGACAAATTGTACTGGTAAGATCATCTCAAACAATGAGCTACAGTGAAGAAAGCATCCAAAAATACAAGCTTGTCCAGTAGAAAAAAAAAATCCTACCATGTTAAAGGAACGCAGAAGCAAAATAACTGAAGTGCAATCACACCACAAATAAACATATTCGGAAGAAACACGAGGCGCAACATCCGTGGCTTATTTTCTTAAGGAATGGCTCCCTCTGAGCTGGTCTGACAGGAAAGCACTCCTCCAGGGCCCTAGGCTCACCAGGTGGGTGTGTGATACATAAGGAGGCTGTACTGTATTGAGACGGGAGCTCTGTGAAGTCTTTTTCACAGCCACGTCTACACAAAGCCTTGTGGTCTGATCAGAGAGTCCTCCAGAGAGTCCCCCTCTGTAATCTCATTGCTTGGCACTGAAGGCCTGAGGCTGACAAAGGCCTGGTTCTGTTTCTGCCTATCGGTGTCTGAACCTGATTTTGCAGCCTGTTAATATTTGTGTAATGGCCCTCAGGATTAGGGTTAAGGTGCATTGCTTTGCTGGCCTTTACTCTAATGCTCCACGGGCTCCTCAGCTAATATGGCATTTGGCTGTCAGACCTACTAATTTTTCCACTCATCATTCTTGTGTGGAGCATTACGCAGAGTTACACCCATCCTCCTATGTAGTGATAAAAAGTATGTCTAACTTGTATGCTGCATTCATAATAAGACATGTTGTCTTTGTCTACTCTACTGAGCTGTAACATCCAAATCCACTGTATTGTGTCTGGATTTGTGTTTAAGAATAGTGTTTATAGGAGTAGCACCCTGGAGTGGTGTCTACTGCTCAAGTGTTTGCTGTGTCATCATGTGAGAAGCTACTGTATGGAGCAATACAAGCAAGCTTTTGACAACCTTGGAAAACCTCACATAAATACTGCTGCTCATGCTTATTATCTGCTGAGGGTGTACAAACAGTAACAGAAAATGTGTTGTAATCCTTTTACATGCAGATCCACTGTCAGCAGTAATTATGCAGGTAAATTAAAATAAAAAGGTCAATTCTCAGACAAAAGTAGTTTATTTATGAACTTCAAAAACAGTTTTCATTCCCTACAAATTGCCACAGCCAATGGCCTGTGGGAGAGATCAGTATATGGGCCTGTTTACTGGGAGTCATTTTAACTGATACTTTGAATAATAATTGCACTAAACATTTTTGGATCCAGCCCACTACAAAGCTTCCTCAGCCACTCATCCCCCAGCCCCTGATTTTCTGATGACATCAGCTAATCAAGATGCTTTAATTGTGTCAAATCATGATTTCAGAACCATGAGCAAAGAAAACCTGCACTGCACTTTTTCCTACGTAGAATGCACAAGGAGAAATAACAGGCCAGAGAGAATTTTTGATAACTTTTTGATAATGGTCTTATCATTGGATGCTCATTAGTCATTTAAAGATGTTAAATATGAGGCAAATATCAACTGAAAGGAAATATTCCGCTGAAGAAATTGTGCAAATGTTAGGAATGTCATGTATCCTAACTGTACCTGTTGATCACAAACGCTGATTCAAGAGCATACCATCTCCTGTGTTATTAAATGTTTACGAGAGGAGTCTGGGCAGTGCTCTAATTTAAACATCCTGTCCTCTGCCCGCTCACTAAACCTCACTTTGTGATCAACACAGGAAATGCGCTGAAACATCCATATTTGTGAGCTGAGAAAGTGGACTGACTTCCTGAACTTTGAATACTCCAAAGGATAAAGACATGTTGTTAAGAAGTTTTCAAAGATGCTCATTGTTTTAGAGTAAAATTGGAACAAGGGACACTTTATTTAGGCTTGTGAGCTTGGTTTGTCATAAGAAAACCAAATTTAAAGGTTCTTTTTGGAAAGAAAAAAAGCCCTAAAAAGAATAGGGGGGGATTTATCAACATTATGGAATCACAGCAGCCTAGTTATTGATGTGACATTTCCATTATCCAATTTCAACAAAATCTTCAGCAAAACACACATTTAAGCATATATAATTACTACATTTCTCATCCAACTTATGGCAAGCATCTACAAATTCACAACAGTGTATTCAGCACTGGCAGTTTGATTAGGTTGATTTTCCACCTTGCTGTAGGTTTTACAGACTTCCATCTTCAATTATTCTGTTGGTTGGGAGCTTAGTCCACTACTTACATAGCTAGCTAACAGAAGTAGTATGTGAAAGGAACCCAGTTTGGGCATTTACTATGTGACTATATGAAATTATGCACTAATTCCATGTATTTAAAATATGTTAGACAGCATATAATGTTTGAAATGAGCCAGCCCTCAGGGTCATTGTGGTTATTTATGTATGAAAACCCCAAAAGAGCATAACTCAGTATCAGTATGTGATATATCTCACCAAAATTTTTCCTACAAAATAATGGGGCAATTTTCAATTAATGAAATGTCAATTCAATACCTTCTTGGTATGCACAAGGTTTTAATTGAACCATAATATTGGAATCTATACTTTCATGTTTTTGGGTGTACTTTCAGGTATAAAAAATGAGTTGAGATTCTGTCTTTGAAGAGATAATCTGGTTCATGATCAGCTCTTTCACGTTTTAACAGTGGATGGGAAAAACAACTCCACAAATGACAATGTCTGAAAATTCTAATAAACTGGAAAAATAAATTCAGTTTGACATGAGTATTAAACCCACATACTTCACTATCATTTAAACACTTCAAATAACTGACAAAGTTAATGGCCTTTGACACATATTTAATGGCATCAAATGCATCAGAGGCATCAAAGAGGCATCTTTATAATAGTTCAACAGGTTGAGTTAGCGTAGCATAGTTTACTGACGTCAAAAATACACAAAAACAAAACACCGAACACAGTAGGAATGCTGGAGGTCACAAGGCAGAGGCAAAGACTATGTCAAATACAGGTATACTACTCTCAGCAAAAATAATTGATTTTCATAGTTTCCTTAGAGTAACAGCTCAACAATTATTGTTCAGTTGGTTACATCTAGTTACTTCTCCCCTGTTCCTGGCCACACATTTCATAGCACACATTGAGTTTACATGGCCAACTGGTTACTAGCTCTTTTAGTTAACCCACCAGGCCATGTCATTAATAAGGTAGCCACATGGCAAATTGGACTCATACCAAATGGCTACTGCCATGACTAGTAATACATGGAATTCTTGAAGAACATAGACAAGATAGGTAAATGTGCAAACTGTGTGTCATACCTTTTTAAAAATGCAGTTGCATTCCATTGTAGTCAACAACACGTTCCACACTGCCTCTACTATGGTCCCATGACTTTTTGTCATTTCTGTGATTGCCCAGCTTGGTTTGACTTCTGCCTCTGCACAACAGTCTCTACTCTACCTGCATAGGAATCTATCAGCAACTCCACTCATGTCCAGTCATTTTGTCTTTAATAAACTTGCTAGAGGGATTCCAGACAGTGTTGGCAACTCGTGGTATGAAGCGGACTTCAGGGAGACATTTTAATGAGCTATAATGCTGAAATATCAAAACTATCCCCATGGACAAGCTGTACATGTCTTCACTCATACCTTGACTTGCTCTACAAGGCTTAGTCATGACCTCTAAAAATGTGTCAAACTTCTAGTTCTGTGAACGTTGCATGCTGAAAGCTCCATGTCCAATTTGAAACATGAACATGACGGCATTTTTAAGGTAAGGAATATGATTTTTCAAAGTTGTGCCCTAATAATTTACACTGAAAATGCATTAATCTATTCTTTTTTGCTATTTTAGTACTTTCTCTTTTTTTTGTCAATGACTGAATGCTGCACAAGTGAGCACTTAATCTGAGCAGCAATGGGGAAGTTAATCTGAGCAGCAATGGGGAACCAGAGAAGCTGCAAAATTGTTGTATGAGTTATTACCATAGATAAGTATTTGTGTGCAATAAGAAGTATTGAGAAATATTTCCAAAAAAGAAGTCAAAACCAGGATGAAATAAGGGCTTAGGTTTGGATTACATTCATGATAGGGTACATCCCTGTGGAGATTTCCAACATGCTGAAATGCTGAAATATAAACACCTGATATTCAGAATGGGGTCTAACAAAGGAGAAAAATGCAGTCATACAGTGGTGGTGATTGACAAGTGATAAGAAGACCTAGGCAGTGGTTGCAAAGAGAGAAAAGGAGCAGCCTTGAGTTGCACTGAGAGGGCAAAAGAAGAATGAACCAGGTGGTCTTTGGGGAAATTAAAGTACTGTGCATCAGCAGGCTGAATTTCACGCCTAAAAACATGACACACCCACAGTGAAGGAGCTCATCATTGCCAACTGAGCAGTCAGGTATGTTGATGTGAAGTTATCAGACAGTGAACATACACGGACACTCACACTAAATGAAAATTAGGAATTTTGCTATCAATGTATAGCCTCTCAATTCTTTAATATACATGAAAATTTAATGTGATGCCAAGACAGACGTTTCAGCATATTCTGTAATGCTATAATTGTTTGTCTTTCAGATACAGCTGGCAAACCCACCCTACCAGAGCATTTGTATCTCACAATGACTGATAGGTATACCAATAAGCTAATTGTATCAGTTCTACTATATTTGTCATGTATATGATGTAACAAAAATGTGTTACCTATGCCCACTGTAGAATCTGGTGGGAGGTTTATTATGTTTTGGAATTGTTTTGCATCTACATGTCCTGGGATCTTAGAGGGTAGAGAAATAGGAGCAGTTAACAAACCCAGCACATAGCAGGACATTTATCCAGAAGCCTGGTTCCCTCTCCTTAGAGGCTCAAACCTGGCTAAAAATGGTCATTCCAGCAAGACAAAGATCCAGAGTATCTATCCAGATCAACAAAGAAATTGTTAACTGGCACAAAATAAATATTCTGAACTGATAATCTGAATAATCAGACTTCAATCCAAGCAAACATGAGAACTGAATGAGCTGAGGACCTGACAAAAACATAAATAGTCTGTCCTAGGTAGCTCTGTGACATCGTAGAGCAGTTTGTCCTAAATGTGGGTGCAATTTCTTTAACTTCTTATCTAGTGTACTATAAACTGGGATTTTTCTGCGGAAGTTGCAAAATCGCCTTCAGAGCGCCTTTTTCACATTAAAAACATCTCTTAAAAAAAGGTACCTCCTGTCTGTCAAATATGCAGAGAAACTCAACCATGCTGTTATTTCCTCAAGGCTGGATCATTGCAATGCCTTACTGTGTCAGCAGCCTGTGCCATTTACCAGGAGAGGGCTTGGTTGTGTCTGTGGGAGCAAGGGCGAACAAGCAGGCAAGGTGCACTTGATGCCTCTTTTGTAATTAGAGTAGGGTGAGAGCAAAGGGGAATGTGGTTAGAGAGACAGTTCACCACACAACTTAGTGCCAGTGGAGGATTTCATCGGGTTTTGTTTTCAGTGCATGGTTGCCGGAGCAGAGTCAGTAATGACTATCAGGAGCCAGACTGGAGAAGCCCTGCCGAGGTCAGAGTTCAGAGGGTAAGTTGCCGGAGGAGACCTGACAAGATGGAGCCAGACCGGCTAGGAGTCGGGTGTGCAGTGCTGAGGAAGTATTTATTGTTTGGTAGCAGCAAGCATGTACCTGTGATGCTGGAGAGAACCATGCTACAAAAACAGAGAAACACAGGCCTGGCACAGACAGGGAGCACTTAGTGTGGGTTGTGTGTAATGTGTGCTGCAGAATCACTTACCTGAAGAGGGGCATCGTGGGGGTTGGGGGATCTGGTGCAGTTGTACAAAGGGGGGTAGAGGAAGAACATCAGCCTTCCTGATCACTTTTTCCAATGTATTGATGAATTTATAATAGTTACCCTGTTATCTGGTCCTGGTGTCTCTGGTGGGTTGGGCAGAGTAGCCTACGAGGGAGAGAGATGGCTATTTTTTCTTGCTTGACTGGTTGAGTTGGTTTTTTGGTTTCATTTCATTGTCTTGCTACTGAAAATCAAGCAGACTCAAAAGTGTCTGAATCTGCTTGATAATAAACAATAGACAATATTTTTTACATGTAAAACCCTGAGTGGCTTAATTCCATAAATGAGTAACCTTCTATATACCATTCTGTATAATCCCAGGCCCTTACTGTTGGAGGCACCTGACTACCTGGTCCTTCCTAAAATTTCAAAAGTTGCAATGAGAGACAGAGCTTTTACCTACCAGAATCCTATATTATGGAAGGACTTGTCTTACCTTATATAAGAATTGGTCCCATAGCCCCATATAATACATTTGTATGCTGCCTGCCAAAATTTAGCTGCTGTTGAGGACCTACCTTCTACTTGTGGGACTAAAATATGACACTGATAAACTGTCACACCTGAGCTATCAAGCACTGACTGCGTAGGGGCCTATGGTCCCCTTTGCTTTTTCCCTCATGGAATTTACAAACCATGGATCACCAGATACCATGGAGATCCCATAAAGATGTCAGCACTGATCTGCAGAGTGCCCGCTCAAATCTGAATCTACACAAGGCAAGTGTAACAGCAATTGGCAAAGAGGACATGCATCTCTGGACTACCACAGTGCGCTGTTCAGCCAATCTCCTGTGTAGAATGTACTGTGTAACTTCTTTAGGTTAGCTTAATGTTATAATCTACCAAAAAGATAAGAGGGACTTGGCCTCTTTGTAGTTTACATAAACAAAAAAAAATACACTGATTTCCACATCCTGTTTAAGAATCACATCCAGAGTCATCATGGGCCACATTCACACCATATCTCCAAGATGCTAAGGATGCAGTAAAGAAAAAGATGGATTACTGGTAGTAGCAAATCCCATCTGCCATTGCCACCATACCTGGTCATGTGATGGCAGGTAGATGCAGACAGAAAAATAACTGAGCACACTCTATTAGAATCAGGTTGTGGAGTTACAAAGAATGGAATAAATTACTGTGGAACGCACCTATACACATGATATGTTCTTTAAAATTAGAGGACAAACAAATAAGACAATCTGCCATTTGTAAAGAGTTCAAAATATTTGTTGAAACTCAATGGGACAGTCGATAAATGGAGTGTCTGGCACTGAGGTCCTCTGGTGGAAGTCACAAGCTCAACACTTTGTGTCACAGGCCATTGGGTCAAAGGTAGAACTTGCCCATGAGTTAGAATCAGACAGGTATATTTCCATTTGGTATTTATTGCCAGGCACATCCCTTTATCAATATTTTGAAAAATTAACATTTTGTTTTTATCATACCTTGCGAGTTAACGGTCAAAAGTCACAATCTGTGTTCATATTTGCCACTTAGATGTGGTTTATGCTCTGGTTGATGGAAACGGTGGTATGTATCCCAGGAGTGAAGTGTACATGAATGTGTTATTATTGATGTGCTGATTGCAGGAAGCTATAACTCAAGTACCAATTTGTAACTTTTGCATTGGAGGAAATGACATGCTTATGTCAAAGGTTGAAAAAATTATGCAGAGAAATGGAGTTCTGTCCATTGTTAAACTGGTTTGTCACTGTACAGTGTACATATATACTCACCTGTATGGTGTAGAGCAACATATTATTCGTTTTTAATGAAGCTTAAAATTAAACACCTATGACGGCACACTCCAAAAGAGATATTGAACTAACCAATCACATTATGTGACTGCCATGCATGATTTTTGAGAAGCATCGATCTCTTACAGTCATTGCTCTAAATTTAGTACACAATTTGGCATTAGTATGCAATTTCATCATTCTATTTTGTAGGAGACATTCTAACAAAAATATTTTTTCTTTAATCTTTTTCTGGAGTTCCATCCATACAAATACATGATGGAAATAACAGCTATACTATTCCAGCAGTTCCTTATAAAAAGCACTGGTATCAGTTTGTTCTCATATGCTGTAAAATGGCACAGCCTCTTTACGGGGGTAAATAGCTAGTTAGGTTTTGAAGCATTAAATATTGCAGTTTGTAGATTATTAATAATGGTGGCATTATTGTAATAGTAGTTGAGGGACAGTTATTAATAGTGACATCGGCAGTAACAAATGACAGCTCCTAACTATTTTACCGCACAACAGTATGGTTATTTTGTCTGAGAAATTATATAGATGTAACACAAATTTTCAAGAGATATACAATGCGCAACCTAACCAGAATGCTCTCTGTGTAAACTCCATCAATGAGTGATGTGGCCACCATCGTTGAACTGAGTAGGAGTTCAGGTTTCCCATCAAGTTTAGCCTCAGATCACTCCCTTCCTGGTCTTATACAACACTGAATCTTTAGGTGTTAACACCTGCATGCAGACACAGTCAATGTTTTACCTCAGGTACACAAAACATATAGACATTGCCAACAGCGGACACATTACAGCATTGCCACATAGAACCATGGCGCAGAATGTATTGAAGCCAGTGAAATACAAAGAAACTTCTCACACAACATACTGTCACTATGACAACCGAGCAGAATCATTCAACCCAATCTCTTCATTCCACCCAGCAAAGAAATCCAATAACATAAAACTCTTACATAACTCCCCACTCTGCTCCCGCACATATTGCACACCCAACAATATTTTATAGAAATTCACTTAGGTTAGTGTCCATTATATGAGAAGACAGTCAGCATGGCACCGCATTGCTTTTGACATGAGCACATTGCTGATAATGATAATGGCTGCCCTTTGCAAATAAATAAATGCAAACTGTCAAAGCACACCTTTAACTTACTTGGTCCTGTAGAATTTTAATTACTCTACATATGTGTTATGTTATTGTTTATTGTCTGCTGTTTTAAAACACATTCTCATGTGGTTCACGACTGTGTTTAAAAGCATCTGATAAATATTTAGTAAGATACACTGACAGCGTATGACTTCAGTGTTCACTGATCTGTAAACCTCTCTGACCCTTACACAGGAGACAACAGTACACCATTAGCATAATAAACAACCCACTTTTGTTTATGGACAGGGTACACACCAAGGATCCAATATGTCCACATTAGGGCTTATAACGTATGGCTCCCTCTTCAACATCACCTCCTCACTGGACAGGGAGGACTCCTTTTGTACGAGCATACGCTGGCATTCGCTTGTTGCTACATGCCTCCTTTCCCATGCAACTTGATGAACAATATCAGCATTGCAATACCATTTTGGGGATGCTCTAAGTTTGTAACCCAGCTGTTTAAACTCCCTGGTGGGACTTGCTGCTGTAATTCAAAGCTCCCTCACCTGGCTGAATGCAGCATGCTGTGTTGGGCTAGGCCACCCAAAATCCCATTGCCTCCTCCAAAATAATTGCCACTCGCCATGGTCTTAAAGTTATTTTTCATAGATCACACAGATGTCAGCCATTATTCCAACTTCTTTTTGAAGCGTTGGTTTTGCTTAATCACTGTTTCTGCATCATGCATTACCAGTGACACTCCAAGCCAAACAAAAGCTATGTACTGTGGATGTCATTTGTTCTATAATTTTATTATTGACATAAAAGAAAAATTGTAACTTTCACTATAGTTTACTATTTTAACATTCAAAACTAGTTTATTCATATTTGGACTTGATACAAACATCCATAGCAGAAAAAAAAAAAAAAAAAATTATGAGTGACTCTTTTCTTCAGAATAGTGCCAATGCTGAAAAGCTTTCAAGTTGGTAATCTAGACAAAATCTGTTTTTCTTCAAAAGTGGTTACATCAATGAAACCATAGTTTCTGAATAGGTTAAATGAAATGAATGGAAATGTAATTATACAATGAAAAAAACTGACTGCATGATTACAGCAATAGATAGCAGTCATCAATGAAGGACACATAAACTGAGAATGATCAAGATAGAGGGTAAATGGATATTACCAGTCCCATACAAAAATAATATAGTGAGAATATATTAAATAAAGTTTAATTTTTTTTAAAATCTCAACTGATATATTGAGAATATGTATCTGATTGCCATTTTAGTATATTACAAAATATTTCTGCTTTGCATGAATACGTTTTACATGTATTCACTATATATTCTTGGCTGAACTGCACATTTCTAAGTATATTGCAATCTATTTAATTATCGTATGAGGCTTTTCATTCATAAGAAGTGTCAGACATGGTAATTCACAGGTATGATGGAATATGGATTAATAAATGTATAGGCCTGCTTGCAGAATTAACCCCTGCAACATGACTGCAACAAACCCAAAATGAGTCATTACAGAAAAGAAAAGGATTTGTCACGTATTCATTTTGTGTATCTGAACCCATGTTAATTTAATTTGGTTTTCTTTTTCAGGTTGTAACTTTTTAATGACATGGCTAGGATTATAGCAATAGTAATATGGCATTTGTGTAATTTTAATTTTCTTGTATCTGACCCAAATGTTCCATTAGTTTCACGCAAAGAACAGCTGCTGATCTTTGCCTGTGCACTAAAATCGAAACGGCTTAAACTCGTCGGTCTATATCACAGATCAAAATCCCCTCAGATTTAAGAGCGCAAGTAGGCTACAGACCATCTCAGGGATTCCAAGAAGATCGACATTCAAAAGCACATAAAACAGTACAATTATTAATCTGCAAATTGCAAATCACACTCTAATATAACTTATTATTCTAAACATTGAGCATGGGCTGTTTCCATTCAAAAATATTCCTCTCACTTGCATTTTCACTATTACAAATCGCATGCATTAGCAACCAAAGTTTCTGTCTGAACGTGTAGCATTGAACAAATCGTGCTTTAAGCCATGTTGCTAAACTATGTAAATAAGGCATTGCTATACTGTCTGTAAGAGTTAACCTAGCAGCTCTACTTTGCGTGCTATCACACGGACTCTTCCCTTTTCTATGTATCACTACTCTGAGTGATCGAGAGGTAACTTCTTTTGGGAAGTGGGAACTATTTTGAAGCAACTTTGGGAAAACAACATGCTTTTGCGCTAAACGGAGAGAACCTTACATAATAATAAAATGCACACGTTATTACGTGCGGTAATGTATGGAATTTGGTTTCTTATGTTAATAAATGTGTATTCGCACGTGTTTTTCTGAAGCATCGCGGAAGGATTCCGTTCGAGAGCTGAGGTCAACGCTTCCGCCCAGTTTTCCGATGTGCACTGCCCGAATGAAAATGGAGTTCGTGGAAGGCAGATGCATAGCAACTTCTCATTAAGTCTTACCACTGTTTTTCTCTTTTTTGTTCAAGTATCAAAACATATATTGTTCCAAACTTTTTTCCCAGCTGCGGAAGCTGAAGATCTATTGCGACGAAGTGACATTGCAACCCTGATCAGTGCTGGTGTCCAGCGAAGTTGCCGAGGGAATTGCTACGAATAACGTGCCATATTTCGTTTTTTGATGTATTTTTATTAAATCGTTGGAGTGTGTAAATCGTTCCGTAGGGTAATGGTAAAGATGCCTTTTCTGTTGTGTTCGGCGTTTATTTCTGGACAAGAGAAAATGAACCCGCGGTTCCTATCCCCGTTCACAGTTTAGTCCAATTTGGTCTCCGAAACAGAGCTGTAATGTATTCACATTGTAGACCATTTATTTTTACCCGATAACTGGCGTTCTTGTGTGAAAGAAAATGGTGATATTTGCGGTTAATTTCCCCGCCGTGCCTGCGTTGTCGGTGCTACAGCTAGGATTTGGATCCCCGTGAGAAAAAATGAGCGAAGAATCGACAAATCCAAACAACGAGTAAGTGTATATGTATTTTTTCTTCCTTTTGATGGATTGCAAGGATGTCCTTCACGTATCTCGTCTTGTAGTCAGGTATTTGAAGGTTCCGAATGAGGTTTCGGGCTGCATAAAGCTGGCGATGATGGCTGGCAATGCATTAGCGTGTTAGCCAACAATTAAATGAAATTGATGTGTTACCTAACACAGCTAACGCTAGCTAACTCTTTGGATTGACCCATTTCATATCGCCGGTTTTATTTGATTATATTGTAAATCTGTAAAGTTTCATATTCGCAGCACTTTAGGAAAATGTTTCGATTACAGGGTCATAAGCTATATTACAGTTAAAAGCGCCAATATGCCTTGCACTTGGGTCGCATTCAACCATTAATCAAAATAATAATATTAATAAACCGTATTGGTGTAGCATCTTGTAGAATTTGTTTCATTTACAAACGTTAATCAAATGCCAAATGAGATCAGCAGTTGAAAAGGTAATGTTCATATTTCTGTATATTATTAAATGGACAGTCTAGGCCACTTCAAATTTAGGAATGGATTTTTGGATATAGCAAATATATTCTATTAATATAATCGACACATTTGCGTATATTCATGTTACAGTGTTTTTGATGCAGTATTAGGTTAAAATCCACGCGGAAATAAAACCTGATTAATGAAAATATCTGAATTGCAGGGACCTAATCGTCAATATTAAAACACGTTGTAGTTACCAGTGCATTTCATTGTCTTTTATTCTCTTTACATATTCACATTTCATACATCAGTAATCCGTCTTTTTTCTTTTAAAAAATATGACAGTTCAGACCGAGCTTTTCAAACGGGTTGTTTATCAGTAAAAAGTGGCTGCAAACTGCTGGCTGCAATGTCAGAGACTTAAAAAGCCGAAGACGCCATATTTTTCTCAATCACACTCATTTGCATACCACAATCTCCATTCATAAAAAATGTTAAAAGAACGTCGTAGCGCACGATATGTGCAGAATATATGTCCACAATGCAACATTGTTGTAATTATAAACATGTGCCGTGGCAGTTTTTTGCACTGTTCGTTCGTTTCACGCTGGAAATCCGTGTTGTTTTAATGGGCTGATCTCTGCGTGCGCTTGTTGACAGTCAGTGAGAAATATCTGCTCGGGAGGTGCTGCGGTCACGTGATCGCTTCCATTCATAAAGTACCTGGCTGCCCATTCAAAGTAAGCTGTACAGTACAGAATGTTTCAGCACCGCACAGGCGATCACACAAAGATTCTATCTGCAATCGGGAATAGCTTTACCAGGACGGAAACGTGACCAGCGGCCACTCCTTAGAACGACATTTTTTTTCTAATACCATTGATGATGCAGGGTATTTATATCGGCAAGACAGGATTGCATTTAGAATGTCTGTATCTTCATTTTCACCTCACTCTGTATGGGTGCTTTACTGTAGAAATATTTCCATATTTGCTGGTGCTTCCATAGATTTAATGGTTTCATTAATGTCATGTACAGAGACATTAATCTCTCGGATCATTTCAGATATGTTCCATTGCATGTTTTTCTTTCATATAGAGACAACAAAAAATGGAAAAAAAAATGTGTTTTCTCTTCTTGCTCACAATCTAATTCAAAGAAAAAACCTTGATCTGATCTAAAATGATTTTCTATTAATGGTTTTATAGAAATATGTCTTTGCTTTAGAAACATTTTTTATAATGCTTAACAATAGCATATGTGGCTGACGAAAGCACCAGGCACAAAGAAGCAAGTGTTTTGAAGCTCTGTGAGGATGCCATTTTGATTCATTTACAATATGTCAGACAGTGTTTCATACATTACAGACCTATGCAGAACCTGCATATTTGTTCTCATTTTTAATGAATGACTCCCGTCTCCTTGGCGATTCGTTAATATAGTAATATCCTTTGCAAGGTGCCAAATGTATGGATTTACCACTGTCCATGTATTTTTTTTCCCTCAAAAACATGATGTTCCGCCTGTGCGTGTTCAGCAGTGCTGCTGAACATCCGTACATACGTGCCCATATTCTCACATCACACAGAACACAGTAACTGCGTTAGACACGTTTGCAAAGGTCTGTTTGACTCATGCTTTAAAAAATGATGTGGAATGTGGTATTCTTGTGAATCCCACTCACCCGCACGGTATAGTGTGCCACGTCTGTTTGTGCAACATGGGTATGGGCGGCATTTCGATTATGCTCATGTTTATCATATGGTTTAAGTAGTTTAATTTTTTTCTGTCCAGGCCTCCTGTGTGTAGCTAACATGTATTTTATTTGTCCTTTTGGTATCAGAGAAGGGCAGTACTAAGGTTAGATTGCTTAACCATCTTAAACCTTTAATATAAAGTGAAGAGGAGGATGATAATTAAACCACATGCTAGGATGCTAAAATACTGACCATGACCAATAGAATACAGTAATAGCATACAGTTTAAACCACCAAATGTCTGTATATGGACCTAGATGAATATATTTAATCAGAAAATATGGATTTTTAAAATGTGAATTTACCTCCGTGATTTGCTTACAGTAAGCTAAACGAGTGTGTGCTTCACATCACTTTGTAATTTCTCTAAATTGACTGAATACCTGTGTGAGAGATGTAAGGTAAGTGTACTGGGGACTTGTCTTAGCCTTTTGTTTAAAATGATCTTACAAAAGGTAGGGGAGAGAACAGGGTGTGGCTGCTAAAAACTGCACGACAGTAATGTTAATGCAGACACTTCTTTTCAGTCTTATTATACCCATGTAACGTGCATTTAAGTGTCCTTTGTGTTGCTTACTAATAAATGCATTGATTGATCTGAAACAGGATATCCATTTTTTATACTAAACATTTTATATGTAAATGTTAATTTCCATACATTCTTATGTTTGTTGATTCTCTGTATTTTAATGAAATATGCCACCTTTTTATTTAGATGTATTGAAGTTGTAATTTTGCCTTTTAATTCCCTGTAAATGCGCTAACCAGGCCTATGTATCTATGCAGAAGCTTCTCCTCCCTATTAATCACATATTACAGCACTGGTACAAATTACACATGGATTGCTATTAGCTGAATTAACACTTAGCATTACCGGATTTTTGATTTGTGGTTATTGGTGGTTCAGTCATTGATTATTTTGTCCCTGTGCCTTACAGTTCTTTTTGATTGATCAGATTTTTTCTGGGGGGGTGGGACTTTAACGCTTGGAAGATGTCTTTGCACTAGCAGTTCATTACACAATTCCAAAGCAGCTTTCTCCCCAAAAAAGGAATATTAGAATGAAAAATGTTGAATGAAAAGGATGAAAAAGGTTAAACTGCTTACTGTGCTGCAGTGTACTTGGCTGAAATATGTGGATTGATGTGTGTGTGTGTCTGCCTGCATGCATCTGTCTATCTATATACATCTGGCTGTGTGTGTGTACATATTATATGTATATATATTACATATATATATATTCTAATTGCAATGGATTATTTTTTTCTCTGTTCACACGGGAAGGGTGTTGTGTGCAGGAAGCTGTCTGACAAAGCTGCACAGAGCGATGCAGTTTTGGTTCTGTATTTGGTGTGAACTGCATGGGTGCAGCCATTTCATATGGCTAGTTTTATCAAGAGGCTGAAGGAGGCAAACCAAGCCATTTCCGGTCATTTCTTGTTTTCGTGGTTTCACAAACTAAACGTAGAGGGTGAATATTTGCGGACCTCTTGAAATTAGACGTCATATACTCTTATTTAAGGAAACTTCCATAGTATCTTTTTAGATCAAGGTAGAGGGATTGCTCTGTTGCATAGTAATAATAATCAGTACTTTTAATATTTCTATAATTAAACTGTGTATGTATGTAGTCTCTTCCTTTCCTTCCCATGGCTAGAGTGAAATTATATATTTAAACTCAAGCCACTTCCCTCTTGTAGTCATCGCTTCCTCTAAATATTTTAGGAGTAGACTGAAACTATTCTAAATGTCAGAGAGAATGACTTTGTGTTTTTGAATATTTTTTTTTAATTCTTGTATTTTCTGAAAGAGACAGGGACAAAGTGTGAGGTAAGGTAAAGTTGTTCAGTTAATTTTCAGGTAGCAAAAAGACTGTACTGTTGTTGGAGACCATGTTCCCTCTTAATTGCTGTTTACTTTGATATTTTAGGGCTACACGAAATGGTGTGCTGAGTTGAGTGAGTTGTTTATCCACCACCAAAGGTTGCATTAGCCTACAGTCATCTCTTTGTTAAGCATCCTTTGTCAGAAACTGCTGTTGATAAATTAATATGTAAATTAATTTATGGGCACCTAAGCAACATGCATATTTTCAGTCACATGGGCAGGTGAATGAAGCATACCCTTGTTTCTAGTTGGACCAGCCAAGGCCTGACTACATCTGCTTAAATGTTCTTGTTCTATTGTCATCTTGGGACCAGGCTTTCTGGCCTGTGTACGGCTTCAGTTGAAGCCTACTTTTTCCATTGAGTTCAACAAGCACCAATGATGAAATGCTAGCCCTGTGTGCTACCTGGTGCTGGTCTCCTTGCAAGCAAGCCAGGCTAGCAAGGGTAAGGTTCATGTGGTGTTGCATCACTCAGTGCCAAAGCTCTTAAATGAAAATGTTAAATGGGTATTTGGTCAATATTCTGTAAAGTGTGGAAGTTTACATATTGAAAGTTTGAATATCCAGATTGCCTTGTAACGAGTTCTTCCACTTTGCCAGTGTAGGTACTTGATAATTTAGTTATTTATAGTATATTTTTGCACTGCTTATGAAGACCGATAGTAGTATAGCTGACTGTTGCTGTTTTTTTCCATGTTGGGTAGCACTTGCTTTGTGAAACAAAAGTATGAGTTTGATGTAAATGTACATTTATTCTACTTTGATGTCTACAAGGAGTGAGACACAATATCAGATTGTTCGAATAAGAGATCACCTATTCATTGATATTTCAATGCTTCTTAATTAATAATAAAAAAATATTATTCATTCTTGTTAATATTTGTGAATTATTTGTCCAGCTTGAAAGTGTGAGAGAATACAGATCTGTTTGTTCTGAGTCATTACTTAAACAGAACTAGAGTTTCATGCAGGGTTGGTGACAAAAGTGGGTTTCACTACCAGAATTTTCCCTCTTTGAGCCGATGAATGTTCGTTTATCAAATTGCTTAAAATGCTCTCTGCAAAAAATGTCCTCTGCAAGGACATACCTCTCACCCTCTGTACAAATTCGTGTGACATTACAGCCTGGGCACTGCAATGGAAAGCTAAATGAAGCTGGTGAGCTGGACCTGCAAATGTTTCTGCACGACTCTGCTCGGGATGCTTTCTGCACTAGAAAAAGGGGTTGGAAAGAGTACAGATGCAAAATTGTGATCCTTGTTTCCTGAATTTCCATACTCTTTGAAGACAAAGGATTTTGGCTTCCTTGTCTGATGAAAATACAAGAAGCTTTACAAGCAAAGAAGACAGGCCAAAAATAAGGCTGAATCCTATGCAGACATGGAGACATATACACATGTTATGTAATTTGCATTTGGGAAGCTTATGTATAAAATGGCATACAGTTTGCAGTTCTGGGAATGCCGATTTGGTGCTACTGTGATGTTTTATGATAATTAAGCTGAACAAATGAATTCAGGGGTTAATCAACCATGTATTAAAAGACTATTCTTCATAGATCTCCATGTCTTAAATGGTGATCTTTTTTTTGTCTTTCGTCTGGGTTCCTGCATCAGCTCTAGTAATTTGAATCAAATCCCCAAAGACTGCTTTCACATCAAAGCTCCCTGAGACTCTGCAGTAGTCCAAATTTGTGGTCCCCCTTTTCTGTAATCGCAGCTCAAGGTTTTAATTTGCCAAATGGTTGCGGTTCAGATTGAGATCTTCTTAATATGTGGTGTGATTGATGTTTCAGAATAGTTTGCTTCTTTTGATACACATATGGGATGCTTTAATTTACTATACTGCCAAAGCACATGGTACCAGAACATTGTAGTTGGGGTAGTTTCCTCAATCCAGTAATGAAGGGTTGGTTAGCAGCTGTCTCATGCAGAAAATTGGTTATATCTACTCATTCATTTTTTCCCTCCCATTACATTGTGACAGCGAAGAATTTTAAGGCTTTTATTATTTTTAATGGACAATGACAAACGGAAGTTTTGTTTCTTTTGTGATGGGTAGCCCAATGTTATATACTTTTAAAAATTAAGCCTAATTATTTCTATGAAATGGATATGGCCTTCCATGGGTTGGGTAGCTGCGTGCATCCTGTATTTTTTTCCTTTTCAGAGCAGGTTAATAATTCAGATGGTACCAGTATAAACAATACGCATGTCTTCAGGCAAAAACTTGTCTTCCATGTTTGTTTGCTAACTGCAGAAGTGGTCTTTTTTTTTTTTTATCAGATAACGGAAAGGTTTCATGGCTAGAATGTTGCTTTCTTTAGTAGGGTAGCTAGGGTTTTGTAGGCCTAGCTTTATCAGTGAAAGAACATGTAGACTTCCACTTAAGTTTTGAAAATCATTTTCAAGGAGAAGAATTAGGTGGAGTTCAAACTCGTGCTCTCGGTAACAAGTTTTTTTTTTTTTTTTTTTAGCTTTTCCTGTCATGCTAGTTGAAATCTGCAATGCTTTTCAAAGCACAAAACTAAAAACCTGTGCACCATATGGAATATCAGTACAGAATTTGACATTGTAGTTTCTTGATGTTATGTGCTACTGACATTTATTTATTGCTTTTGTGTAAGACTTCAGGTCTCATCAGGTCTCAAAATGCTTTATCCAGAGAGG
The DNA here is from genome assembly GCF_013368585.1 of Megalops cyprinoides. Classification (NCBI taxonomy): domain Eukaryota; kingdom Metazoa; phylum Chordata; class Actinopteri; order Elopiformes; family Megalopidae; genus Megalops; species Megalops cyprinoides. The sequence goes on from NC_050594.1 coordinate 22,587,708, forward strand.
GAACCTCACTTAACCCACCACTGACATCTGACACCCACTGTTGGGATGAAATAGAGCCAGTATGCCCTTGAACCCTCACCAAACATCAGCTGTGGTGGAGAGGTAGGATATAGTTATGCGATTGAAGTATGTAACTGTTATGTAGACAGATTATGAGGGCCCGATTTGTTACTGTAGGATCTTTTGTGACCTCAGAGATCCAAGATCTTTTACATTTTATTATAAAGACCAAAAATAGGGTTCATCAAACTACAGCTGTGCTTCTCTTTTGTCCATCTTTGTGTGGCCTTGTTCCTGTCATAAATTACGAACTGAAGAAATATATCTCCCATACTTCAATTTCAGAATCTCCAGATTTCATTCTTATTTGTGGTTCTTGAAGTTTACTTCCATGAAATGGTCATTTGACAGTTAATTTTTATTATGACATTTACAACTTTTTTTCATGGCAATTTGAAAGTACACTTTCAGTGTTGGTTTGCTTTTTCCCCCCTTCAAACCTTCAAGGTCCTGTTATTGCTTCACTTATCAACATGGTATATTCATGGTTGCAGTAGTTAAACTGAATTTTTTTGATGATATTTACATGGCATTTTACATCTAGACATTTTGGGGGTTTTGTCTCCTGACAACTCTGGAAACAGCAGTGAAACCCGCTTCTCTATTTCTAACCACTCTAATACAGCTTTAGTGTATTTTCAGTGTGATGGTGCAGTTCAGTGTTTTTTCATTAACAAGCTTCAACAGTAAGGTTTTTTCCTCACTTTGTCAGACACCTACTTGCCCAAACTGAATTTCCACTTGCCTGGATGTGGCGTAGTTTAACTGTAACATGAAGTGCATAAAAATGACTAATAATTTTGATCACCTTATTGTTAGCTTTGTGATTTATTCTCCCCATGCAGAGATTCATTGGATTTGGTGTTGTGGGTTTGTCGAGGCTTTCAGGGTTCTGTTTTCTGCAGCTGTGGGCTACAGATTCTGCATAAAACAATGTTGTTTTCTTTAAAAAGCACCTGAACAATTGTCACTGCTCTCACCTCATGCTCCCAGTTGATGAGATGTGAGCGCGAGGATGTATGGTACCAAACTGGAGACCTTAAATCTCATATCAGGTCTATGCTGAGCCGCTGTCAATGCCCAATCTGCCTGAGTTGGCTTCATCAGGTGGGAGAAATATAAACATGATACCAATGGTGCCTTAGCCAGGAGAAAACGTAGCATTAGCTCCTGTAGCTAGCTAGCTGGTCACGTAGCAGGCTAGCTAATTAGTGAAGATAAGATGGCTGAGTGTTAGAAACAGTTGAGAATTGTCTTGATTGGAGGGACTATGAGGCCAACCCCACAAGCAGCCGTGAAAGACACGAAGGGCAGAAATATCAGTGCTTTGTAGCGTTTTGACAGTAGGCAGTTGATTTAGCCTGCTGCCGCTGTCACAGGTAGGTAGTTATGGATATGATTGATCATAGGACCCAACATAACCAGCCTCATTCCTTTTTCACACAAAAACACACAACATAGTTGTTTTTTTGCCTGAGGGCAGGCACACAGAAACAGTGGATTTTGCAAAGTGAAATGCTATAGTTGCACTGAATTGACTGTTGCCGATCAGGCAATTGGGCAACTGTTAATGTTGAACCCTGAATAAGGACGGATTGGATGGGCTGCAGAGTGTATCCATTTGATACGCTCTTTATTCTGGTGTGGAATGCGTCTATAACCTACAAGGTGAACTGTCTGTAAAAGTAGAAGTGAGAGATGACCTTAAGTCCGGAAGGAATCCCTCTGATATCGTACAGAGAAGTTCAGTTGTAGTTTGTTGGGTTATATGTTAAACTTAACAGCACTGAGTAAGGATTGATTTTAGAATTGTAGCCAAACTTGACTAGCTACAGGCCCTAGACAAAGAAAAGGTCAAACATACCACAAACATACCAGAAAATGTATCCTTCATGCTATGTAAGATTGTGTGAAGAGTGTTCACATATTCACTCTACCACTTGATGATTTTTTTTGGCTAGTCCTTATAATATGTTGCCTGTTTTTTACTATCATGTACATGTCAACCTGAAGTATCTGCTTTTAGCTTTTAGTGATTTTTTTTTTAAATAAACAATATCACTAGTTACAGTGTACTGACAGTAGTGTAATGAGAATTATTAAAGTAGAATGAATGAAATAAGTTTCCTCACATCCGTTTTGATTGCAGTTATAGTTCAGGGAACAAATCGTGTAGGAACACCATGCTTTGCATGTGTTTCCTTTTTGTGTCATATGAAGGGTTGTTTTGGATTTTTCATGAGCTGCAATGCATGAAATGGAGATGAGTCATCCACTAGATGACATGGTGAAGAAATGAGAGGGGTGTAGGAGACGTCACTATGCCATGCAAAGATGCGGGGATGAGCAAAATCCAATCCATCTGCGTCTGTGGAAAAGCATGTGTACAATTATACAAAATTAGCTCTAAGAATACACAAAAACGCCACGGTTTTTTAAAAATTGTGATTCCACCTGGTTATGATTAAGATTGCATCATCAGATTTTTGGACTTCATTTTTGCTTAAATACACCACTTCCTCTCAATCTGCCTCCACCCTAATATTCGACTCCACAGTGTACATGAAGAGAAAGAGGAAGTGAAGCCCGACAGCATCTTAAGTGCAGGCAGAAGCCACAAAGCACGTTTCCCACTACCAGCACTTTGACTCCCAGCATACTATGTGTCAACCTAAGAAGCAGAACTACATTTTGGCAACATTGCAATTAATCCCAAACAGTTCATGTCCCATATAAAGCACTACTGAGAACATGAGTCAGAGTGAATAGTTGATTAGCACTGTTACGACAGTTACTTTAATCAGTTATTGTTAATGACTATAGTATAAGTATAATATCATTAGTATTATTACACATTCAAATATTTCATAGCAGGATTTGAAATTAGTATAGTTTTTGTCCATCCATGTTGAAGAACTGAATAATTTTGCATATTACGTTTTCAAAATAGCCCTGCCCCCTAAATTTTATTTTTGGAAGGGTTAAGGGTGTGTGGTTTAAGAAAGAACAGCCGCCTTCATTTGAAATGGATACGTTTCAGACACCCCTAGCAAAAGGGTTATGCAGTTTGTAGTTAATTTATTGTCCAATGTAATTGTACAGAGTTGCTTTAAATAAATAACAAAACTGAATAAATATGGGGCAAGAAAATGCCAAGAATACATTTAAAGCCATGTTTTGAAGACTAGTGTCTAGCTGAACCTCACTGCAGCTGGCTCCTGATTTTTTTTTTTTTAATTAAATTAACTAGGGATGCACGATGATATTTGTTCGACATCGGTATTGGCCAATATCAGAAGTTAATTATCGGCATTGGCAGATATGAAAATTTCGACAACTGCCGATGTAATTGTGACCAATATCATGTTTAGTTAGCTGTGGTAGCTAGTTACATGGCTTTGTTATTGATTATTTTCATACTAACAAAAACATCAATCAAATTCACTGTACTTCGCTTTTTTGGAAAAATGTTTACAGAGTGAACAGTATAGTTTTTCATGTCACATTAGGTAGCTATTTAATATTGAGTTTCCATATTTAATTTATAACACATTTGTAAACTGTTACTTCCTTATATCCCTCAGGATCTCTGTGTGTCTGGATAGGGTCAGCAGTCATGGAACCCAGTAACTTTCTCCTGCTTGAGGGTAAATCTAAGTGGGACCAGGCTTCATTAGTATATGGGTGGGAGACCTCCTGAGAAAAGTGATGTATTTGGGTTATTTGGGGCAATCTTCTGTCTGGACCCAGTGGAAGACCAAAGGCCCAGAGCAGTAGCATGCTGTAGGAGACTTCCTATTATGAGACATTAAACCAAGGTCTTTGCTCACTGTGGTCATTCATGATTCTATTGTACTTACTTGTAGCGTAAGTGTTTCCTTAGTGTTTTGGCCAAATTCCCAGTTGGGCTCTTTCAGTGTGGCCATCTAATAAGCATTCAGTTTGACAGGCTATATAACTCCCTCAATGTCTACCATTCTGGTGCAAAATGGCTACTGTGCATCACCCAGGTGGGCACTAGTCATTGGTGGAGCTCCAAAGGAGTTACCCCTGACACAAATACACAGTAAATGTTTTTAGTTCTTTGAAAGGCACTGTATACAGGACACAATGTAATTCACTAGTATGCATCAGTTTCAACTAATCAGCGGCTCAGTCAGGTTCCAAGAAAGACTGGGCATCACAACAGATTTTCTGCTTTTGGGTTAATCTGAGCAGTGACAGAGATACTTTAGAGTAGTGAACATGGTTAGCTAGAAAACAAACGAGGCTGGCTGGCTAGCCAATTAATATGTAGCTAGCTGTACAATTCTGACCATAATTCTACTCATAGACTAATCAGTTACCGGTAAAGTCTTTGTAATATTATATTACAAATATGGTGTTACAGTGCATTGAGAGTTTGGACCTGCTCAGTATTGACAGAATAATTTACTGCTGAAAGTCAGCATGACTAGTGGCATGAGAGAATGACTCACAGCCACTGGCTCATTGAAATCTTATTTGCAAAAGCTGTATAAGACTTTATTTCAGTGCATCTATAGTCCTCGCTGGAAGCTGAGTACTAGTCACTGATTAGTTGATACTAACTTATGTCTCGCGTGTGTGCGTATGTATGCATGTGTATATGTATGTACATAGCCCCCATCTCACAACAATCTGCCTTCACAATTATCCACAGTCATAGTGTTTCTAAAAAAAGCCAATTATTGTTTGACAGAAATATCCAGATTTCAGCACTGGACAGTGGTAGGCAAATGAATCAAGAAACAAATCAATAAAAAGCAGGGTTGAAGTAAAAATTAAACTTCAAAGGGGCAAGGAAAAAGTCTTCCTATATGGGTTTTTTGTTTGAGTATGTTGTCTTATTTTTGTTCATTGGCATTACTCAGTTAACTTGTGAGCAGGGGCTGAAGATGATTTGTGTGTTTTATCCTTCGATTGTAGTTAAGTACATAACTACAAAGACCACAATATATGTCTTGATATGGTCTATACCCTGTAATTTTTAAACCATTGCATAATTGCATAAAAATGTTATGATACTGAATGTTTACACTGTACTTTGCTTAAGTTAGAATCATTTACACAGAATTACCTATTCAGACAGTATTGATATCTTCGGAATATTTCACTTAATCTTGCATGTGTTCTTTATTACACTAGATAGCCTGCCATTTTCCATTGTAGGTGTTTTGGGTTTCCCCCCACCCAGTTGCATGCAATGAAACCCACTACATACTACTGCAGATGTGTAGATGAGGTTTCAGCAGTGAGCTTCATAAAGGACATTTGGCAGTGAGACTTGTCTCCCATGTCTATGTTAAGTGTTACTGCACTGTGTATTGGAGCACATTTTAAACATTTTGCATGTCCACGTGATCAATAGCTCAAATATAGCCATCATCATTTCCGTCCCCTCTATAACACTTAGTTGTCAGCTTTTTTAAGGCTAGCATACAAAATGTATGTTGACATTCATTTTTGATAATGCTGCTGTATTTCTTGGTTTTGTACCAAACTTATAGTCTCTGTTGGTCTTATATCACTTAACACTTGCATCACCATTACAACATGCTGTATTCTTTAAATTTCAGATACTTTAGAGTCTGTTCTTAGAAGTGTGTTATGCAGTAATGTAAGACCGAATGTGGGTATTGTACTGTAGTCTTTTACAGTGTTAGTAGTGATACAAGCTGTGAAAAATTCAAACGCACACCCAGACTAAAGTATCTCAAGACTCTCAGACTCTCAAATTCAGATTTACATTGTTGAGTGGACTGTTTGTATTTCTGGAGGTTTTGTGCAAAGTATTGCGTCTACAGTTTACAGTTTACTGATATAGTGTTAAAAACAATTTTTTCCACTTAAGAGACACCCTTGTCCTGGACAGCTTACATATCTTACATTTTTACATGTTATACAATTGTACAGCTGGATACTTACTGTCACAATTAAGGTTATGTTCCTATATCAGGCATATGATAGGAGTGCCCACCTAGAAATTAACCCCTGTGACCCTGAGGTCAAAAGTCCAACTCTGTAACCACTCTGCCACAGACTACAACTCTCCTGCTGCTGGTGGTGATGAAGGGCAGTATCAAGCATTCAGAGGAGACATATTTGCTCAAATTCTGCCCCTTATTTTTAAAATAATTTCTAGCACAACACATTGTCACTTCCTTGGATCCTGCACGCAAACCATATCAGTAGTCATAAATGCAACACAGTGAAACTTTGGTTTGCTTTTGTGCCAAACTTGGTTGTGGTATGCAGCCCACTTTTAAATAAGCTGGAAATCAAGTCAATGGAAAGATATGCTCATTTATTGGGAGTGCGCTGACTGTGTTTCTTTCAGATAGTGTAAACTAGCAATACACGAACAGTACATATACAGACACATACAGAGCTAATATTGTTTGTCTTTCTCTATGAAATCAACTTGTCACCATGACTGTACTCAGCTGTTCTTGAAAGTTTTACTTAGCCTTTTTTTAATCTAGACTACATGTTTTCATGTGAAGGTAAGTTTGTCTTGAATCCCTCCTCTAACCATGTAGTGGGTCTAATCTCTAAAGGTACAAACCATAACCTTTGAAATTTTCTGAAATCTTTGAGCATCTAGAAATTTTTTTCAACACAGACAGCATGACAATGTCAGTTATTGTCTTTTAAAGGACTGGTTATGTTTTCAGTTTAAGGGAATTGAAAAATGTATAGTGGGTTGCCTATCATTGTTTGAATGAGGACACGCCCTCCACAAACATTCAGTGGATAATAGCTCTAAGATTACAGTAGGTCCCACTCATAATTTTGCAGTTGTCAGACAATTATCAATTTAGATCAGTACTGGAAAAAAGTTTTTGTCAGATATTGTCTTGATTAATACCATCAGTATAAAATTAGTAACTTCTGTAAAACTACAAGGGATCCCATTCTGCAATGTGCTGCACTCATATAATTGAAGAAAATCATGCCAAAACATAAACTAAATAAATATCATTTTGTATTATTAATATGTTTGGAAAATGCAAAAAATGAGCATGCATGCACTTCCCAAACCTCAGATGCTACTTGTATAATGTTGCACAAGAAGAGCTTCAAAAATCAAATAATATTTCAATTACAAACTAAGGACTATTTATGTTTCAGCATGATTTACGCATTTCTGACTTTGGTCATGCCTTAATGTCACTTCTCCATCTTTTGGACTTCCTGCGTCACTGGTGGAAGTGGTGCATTGTCTCAGAGTTATATTATCACTTGCAGACACTTGTACCTCTAGGTCAAATGTAAAAGAGCTGTAATCCTGTGGAGTGTCCTTGTACAAGGAACCATTTGTACATTTTCAGTAATTGCAGGAGGTATTTTATGGGCATATACATATTTCATACGTATGTGTGTATATATGTGTGTGTGTGTGTGTGTGTGTGTGTGTATGTGTATGTGTGTATACATACACAAATATGCTCAAAGATGCATCTATCCGCCTGCATACATTAGACAATGCATAAAGTAAACATTTATTATCACATTTATATTTAATGTTACATCATAGTAGGCATTTTCTGTACTGGCTACTTGTAAGGATTTCCTTTACAGCTTCATGGTGTTGGATTAACTTTGCTAGGAAGCTATGGGTAAATAGCTAAGGGAACGTGTAGTTCAAGTAGAAAGCCACTTACACCTGACTGAGGTCTGAGTATTGACAGTAGTTTAGCCTCTGATAAAAACCATAGTTAACCCATTACATCACAATGATTAAAATCTTGAAAATATGACTTTGATAGCTAACAGACTTTTTAGACAAAATGTTAGTTAGCTACTACTAATAATGATAGCTTTCTAATTGATCTGTGTGTATGTAAGATGACTGCCGCGGATGAGGGTAGCTTAACGTCAAACTACCGTTAGTGTTCATAGAGATTGCAGAGATTATTGAATACTTAATACTGTAATTGTAAGGGAGACACACCTAGATATAAACAACATGGAAAGAATGCTTGACTTGTCAGACATCTTTTTGGTGTGACTCTCTAGAATCTTAAGATGTTTTTGCCTGTGTAGCCTGCTTTAAGTGAATTTACTCTATTACTGATAATCAAAAATAAAGAACCATTCTGATATAAAAGTTTGTAGGTATAGTCATTTTTAGATGATTTGAAGGAAATATTCAACAAACTTAGAAGAGATGCCAAGATTTTCTGCTGACGAAAAACATGAATTACACTAAAACATAAATAATTTCCATTTGCCTTGGCACCTGATCATTTTCAGCACATTTTATGAATGTTAAACGTCTGGTTTCCAGTATTAAGCAGCAGAGGTGTAAATAATCCTTGGACTGAAAAATGGGAATTTTCCAGGAGAATCCTAGTTCCTACTCCAGAGATTAGGTAACCAGTTTGGTACAGCAGAAGATGCACATCGCACATTGCACACACACATTATACTCAACAGGATAGTCTATTGTGTATTTCATTCCTGAGTCCGTGTCACTGCAGCTAGGCCTGGGACAAGCTGTTGACAAGGCATTGAAAGCAACAGACCACACCAGCAGATTCACGTGGCTACTTGATTGGCCTAAGGGTTTTTGAGAAGGCACCACAAGACTGTCTTGGTAGCTAACGAGAATAGTTCATATATGAATGTCTGTCAGCCAAGCGCTCTCAGAGAGCCAGTAGAGAGTATTGCCATATTGACATTGCTTTTTGATTGTGTTATACTCTGCCTCACTTGTAAGACACTTTGGATAAAAGTGTATGCCAAATGAATACATGTAAATGTAAAAGATATACAGATCAAGAAGAGTATATGTTTATGTAGTGTAATGTTGGGATCTATTTTGCTTGTGCAGAATCGTTTGAGGGCCCTACAGTGGCTTTGTTGGAAAGTGTTTAGGCAGGGTTCAAACAAGTAGAAGCCATAGGTGAGCTATGATATGGACACCTTGCATTGGCACTTTACCATCCTTGGTTCTGTAAGAATTCAAACCAGCTGTCTAGGATACAAGGTTTGAATGTAGCATGTATGGTTATGTTGTATTAATTCAGAAGAGCGGTGTCTTGAAGGGTTGTTTATCGGGCGGAGTGCTCTCCTTAGAGCAGGTCAGAGGACATGTAGACTGGTTTTTGCAAACTGATCAGCCTTGTTCCTCATGCAGCCACATCCAGGGCCTGCTGCCCAGTGACCCCTCTACTCCCATTTTATTTTCTGCTCTTATTTTCTGTTGGAAATGGGTGCACTTACTGCTTCATACTAAGTAGTTTAGGGTGTTTTTATTTTCTTTTTCTTTTTTTTTTTGGTAAATTGTAGCAAATTATTATTATCAGTTGTTATTATGAAAGATGAAGAAAGGTATGCATCCTTTTCTGTGGGAAAAGGGACAATGCTGGAGCACGTGGACATTGCATTTTGCGCTGTTGCTGGTAAGTTCTTCCCCTTACCATGTAGCTAATATCTGATAAATAACAGTCGTTTTGTGGGTTTATGAGTTTCTGGTGTTTGGGGAAGTAAAGTGGGCTGCGGAAGCCTGACAGGCAGCTCCCGGTTCGGTGCAGGGGAAAGGGGTGACTTTTTTTTTTCCCCTTTTCTGATGCTAATTAAAAGAGGACGTTTCCAGTCTTAACTTGCAAAGCGTGTCCCTCCTGCAGCATGCTCCACTGCCTAGACATTGTGCGAGCACAAAACTCCCAGCCTGAGATCCAATAACGTGAAATTTCAGCAGAGAAGCGGCTATTGTTTAGAGTAGTGGGGAGCAAGGGGCGGGGGGGCGGGGTGGGGGGTTTGGGGGGGGGTGGGGGGGGTACTTGGAGAGCGCCCAGGGCTCAGCCACCGCCACCATCCCTCCCCCCCTTCATCCAACACCCCCCAAGGAGATGGGAAGCCCAGGGGCTGATCCAGTGCATGATGGTATGCCTGGGCCGAGCGGGCAGCAAGCCCATCTCAGACAAACGGTCACTTTGTCCATCAAGGAAATGGCTGTCCCAGGACTCCTCCACCTCGCAGCCTTGGGACCGCAGTGTGCAGGGCCTTGTCAGCGCTGGCGAAAAGGATGCGCCGCATCATATATCCTCCTCTACAGGTTCTGTGGCCTCAGTGGTATGAAAGTGGTGATGTACATAATTTACATTGGACATCTTTCACAGGAAAAAATAATACGAAACAGTCAAGTACTAATATGTTTTGAACATGTTGCTTGTGCAGCTTTCCAGCCACCTTGTTTTGCACAACTGATCTTCATAACACACATCTACTTTTTTTTGTTTTTGGATCCTCAGGAAATTTGAATAGCTGTATTTAATTGTTCTGCAGCTTTGAATATATTTTATGATTATTTTTGCTTATTATATAAATTCATAGTTAATAATAGCTCAGTTCCTTAGAATGTGCAGCGTTTAGTTGTTGCTGTGCGTTTATCTGAGTCTGTGATTGTGCTCTCTGAAATGATCGGAAGGGGAAAAGCTAAGACTCGGTTTGCTGATGAACTTGAGTGTTGGATCCCCGTCAGCAGAAGCGGTGCCTCCCCCACCCACCCCCCCACCCCCCTTTTTTTTCGGAAATGAAGCCAGTCATCCAGCAGAATAAGTTGGAATAATCTGGAATTGCGCTCTCTGCTCCGAGCCAGCTGATACGCTTCCGCCCTCATTGTGTGTGCACTGAACTGTGCTCTCCCCACAAGGGCCACAGATCCCCAGTCTTTGTGTCTGCACATCGTCCTGAGCTGGAGGGGGGCAGAGGGGCTTAGGGGGACCTCTTCTGTGTGTGGAGGTTGTGGGTTTTTTTGTTTGGAGTGGGGGGTTGGGTTGACTGAATTGGCATGAAAAATTAATACTAATAGTTGTATGTAGATACATATAATTATAGAATAAGAATAATGAGTTATTCTGGTAATGAGTTACTTAGCAGTGACTAGTAGCAGCATGAAGTGGTCTCTGAACCCTTTGGATTTTCTTATGGAATTGGTAGTCCTTGTTATGGAGACTGAAATGTGATATTCGAATTGGTGATGTGCAGATAATTCTACAGAGTCTTGTACTTTCAACCACACTTTCACTATCATATGTGATTACATTAAGACGTTTTAGTTTTTTTATTCAGTAGTTCCACCTGGAGTCTAAATCTGGGAGAGATTCCTTTGTGGTTGTAGAGGATGCAAAGTGTATTTTGTATCAAAGTAATGTGGTACTTTTATGACAAAATGGGACCCATGCAGATATTTGCAAAATATGACATTTGTTAGTGAATTTTTGAAGTTTTACACAACTACACAACAAGATGTCTATAATATAACCAAAATATAATATGACAAAAAAACCATGACTGCAGGGCACCCCCCCTCTCTTTAAAATCAAGGAGTGTCAACTTTTGGCCCATGCAGATAAAGCCAAAGGCTCACACTGAATCTGAAATCACACTATTGGTTCACCATAGTGTACATGGTTGAAGCTGTGTGAGTGAACAGTGCTGGCATCGCAGAGCTGGTATGTGAAGGGTCAGGTCCTGGCCACTCTGCTCTGGTCACGGCTAAATGACGCTGACGCCTGCCTTCTGGCCTCGCGCTGTGAGTGACATGGCTACTGCTTGACTGGCATTTCCTTGGGGGGGTAAAGTTGAGGAGGGCGTAACCATCACCATCTCCCAGCTGGGGCTAAGAATAGCCGCTATTTACTTTCCCGCCTACAGTGAGTGATTAGAATAGCACTTCTGTCTTTTTTAATACTTGACCTCTGCTTGGGTAAGTCCTTGTTGTATGCTGGGTGGTGGCTGGGAGCTTTAAGGATGTTGAAGTTGTTAGCCTTTCCAAGGAGCAGCCTCCCTTTTCTGGGGCAGGATGTGAGAGTATGCTACCCTGTTCCCAAGCAAGAGGGTGCGTGTCAAATAGGAGTATTGAAACCAGCCTCTTCTGCAGTTTCAAGATGGTTGACACGGGATTCTGTGGTTTCACATCTTTTTTTCTAGTCAAAAATGGGTCTGTAATTTAATCTAGCCTATCATGTAAAATGCCACATTCTGTGTGTATCTAGTAATGTTACATTTGTAGTTTTGGCTTTGTAAAAAGCTTTGTAAAACCCAGAAGTAAAACTCAGAAATGAGCAGTACCTTTATGCAAATATTTAAGTGTATTTGCCAATGAATACATTGTAGTGAACTTCTACATTGTTCTTTGCATGTGTCAACTGTGCAAGCCAGCATGACCAAACTGACCTTAGAGCGTTGAGGCTGTCAGTGTTTTCTGTCTGGTGAACAACAGTACTTCTCATCTTGGGTATTGGAGCCAATCATGCTTATCACACAGGGTGGCATTGCTAGGACTGAGCTTGGCTGACACCGTCCCCCAACTCGCTCCACCAGTGTCAAAATGGGATATTCCCACAAAAGTCACATGCGTATGAGGAGGTGTTTGTGATGGGGCATGCGGAGGTCATGCTCATCAGGCAGGATGGAATTATCGGTAGACTGCATTTTGGCACGGTTGAGGGGTCCGGGCTTCAGCGATGGTGTAATAGTACGCCGTGGCATGGCAGAATGCAGTTCACTCCCTGGTACTGCCAGATCATGTACTCTTACATGGAGGACCACCAGTAGAAAGTCCAACTTGAAAGTGTCAGAACAGTTCAGTCAAACCTGTATTTCCAAAGTTGTTAACTACCTGCAGTTTTAACAGCTTTGGGACAGAGTAGTTTGATAGAAGAGGCTCTCTGGTTCACCAGGGTCACAGCTATACACAGTAAATACATTTTGTTTGGCTAAACAGATTATCACAGAGATTTAGCTAGGTAGCGTAACAGCTTACTAGCTAGTGAGCTAATACTTTAGACATTTTTATATGACGTTTATCTGCATAAATTGCTATTTGATGGGATATTGGGGTATGTTTAAACTACTGTTTGACTTAAGACTAGTGTTTGAATCATTAGTCAGACCCTGTGTTAGACACAGAGGGGAAGATTTGACTGTTGCATTTTGGAGAGTGCACTGTTGGCAGAAAGGAAGTGAATGGTGGCTGCACATATACATGTAGACCGGCTGGCGTAAGGTACATGGGCTATTGTCGCTTTTATTTTTAGCCAGTCATTTTATCATAATGGTGCATGTTTAACCTTACCAGTTCCTGTTTATGAAAATGCTGCCAATGACACTTCTTCAAGTGTGATACTGTATTTTAAACTTTTAAGTTTGGATACTGATCACTGTTCCTGCTGCCAGCCCTATGGAACTGAATTTGGAAAGGTTAACTGTAGAGGTGACTGTGTGTTGATTCTGAATAATACCCAAGCTGAGACATTGGCTCAGAAGCCTTAGAATCGTGTAATGGAATTCTTAGTAGCTCTGCCTAAATTTTTTTTTTAAAAAAAGGTGAATTGAATTTTCTGACAGTTGCTTAATTTGCTTTCTTTAAGTGTTTGTGTTTGATCCTGAAAGCATTGCTGGTAAATATTCAACAGTACACGTACATCTAAGTATAGAATGAAATTGAGCAAAATTTAGCTTTATGCCTGCATTGGTAATAAAGGGTTACAGAATGTGAGTTTGGAGCTAAATGAAAGCATATATTTCTGTCTATTAAGAGGTGTTTAACAAAACAGACTACATAATTCAATTTGATGCAGTGATCTTGGAAAAATGGGGCATTCGGGAAGCTATTGTGAAGTGATACAATAATAGTTACATTTAAGAACTTCTCTTCCTATGAATGAGTTAATAAATTAAGCCTAGTGGAAAAGCAGTGAGCAATCAAGAAAGACCTTTTGTGATCCATTTCCCCCTCCCTCCTGCTCTGTCTTCCTTTGTGCTTTAATATGTTACTAGAAGGATCTATAAAGTGCTGCCTTCAGCAAACTTTGACCTTTGTAATTTCCGGTCCCAGATTAGACTGTAATTTCTGGTCAAACCCCTGTTAGATTGCAAGTGATAATGGTGAATAACTGACGTTAACTACCTGTAGGTGAAGGTTTGGGACTCAGTGCCGCCATGTCAATGATTTGCTGTTTATCTGGTATTCTGACGGCATTTATAAAGGCTACATCCATGAAACTGTAGTATTAATGAATATATAAATCTGTAGTTTTGGTACATGAATCAAGACCTCAGTCATTTTATAATATTTTCAGTGAATATGGCCATTGTTAGTTAATGCGTTAGAAATTCCTTAGGTCTGTCTGTCTTATTTTTGCATTAACTTTTTTTTTCTTATTTTTTGGCAAGTATAAATACCTGTGATGTTATGAAGATGTACTGCATTTGGAATATTTGTAGTTAAATTTTGGCTGCTCTTTAGTAGAATATTGCTGTTCCTATTTTCTTCTGTGGACAGGTGCTCTGTGCCTTTAAAACACTTTAGATGGAAGTCCAGCCACAGTTTGTTCATTGAATTACCCTTGGTATCTAAACGTTAAGAGGATGAGAGGAGTCTGAAATTACGTAAATGTAAATGATACTGGGAACTCATGAGTCAAGAGGTTAAGGAACTGAGAGTTCTCTGGTTTTGTTTTTTTTATCCCAGGTCTTCCAGGTTATTCTTTGTCTCAACTTTCTCGATCCATAATTCTCTATTCTCTATTCTCTATTCTCTTCTCATAATTCCTATAATAAGTTGTAGGTATCTCTGATGCAGATAAAAAACAATAAAATTACAGAATCCTGACACAGAAATTTAAGGCATGTCTGATCACAATCGCTAAATCAGGGTTAAAAAGATATAGGCTAGCACTATAGGCTACATTTTTAATTGCAGTGTAAGTTAATATAGTACATAAGAGCTTTCACTACCATAAATGAGTTGTCCATGTGTTAATATAATTAATTTTTAGAAAGCTTGCTATGGGTTTCCTGTTACTATTTAGCATATGCTCATCCAGAGCAGTATTTTTCCAAAATGACTGAAACAGTTAAAGATTTTAGGTTATAAATTGGGGAGTTACAACAATTGTATTTGAAAAGGGCTTTTTGATAATGAGTTACGTATGGATAATGAGTTATGTATCTTCTCAGTTTTTAGGCTAATGGTGAATTCTTGTTTTGAAAAAGGAAAACTTGACAGCAATGTTGCAGTGAACGTGTAGGCTAATTGTTTAAAAGTGGTTGTTATCGTGCAGGGTGCTGTGTGTGCAAATGCTGGCATTTTTCCATGCTACACATACACACACTGCACTGAGAATAGAATTTTCTACTTTTGTGGCTCAGTCTGAAAACAAAAATACCTGTGTATGAAAAGGCAGATTTCACACCTTCTACCCCATTCACTCCTAACTGAATATTGGAGACAAAAAAAAGCGTTACTCAGAAATTGGATCTCTCTGTTCAGAGTAATGTGCATGTGAGAGAAGCAGTCGTGATATGTTAGGTTGTTGTTTTTTGGGTTCTGTCCTCATCCCCCTTCTCTCTCTCTCTCCCCATCTGTGTTCAGTGACAATTATGCGAGTGTGAGGCCAGCAGTCATAATATGTTTGGTTGTTGTTCTTGGGGTCTTTCCTCACTCCCCCCTTTCTCTCTCTCTCCCTCTTTGCTCAGTGACAGTTATGCGCGTGTGAGAGCAGTGGTCATGACTCGGGATGACTCCAGCGGAGGATGGCTGCCCCTGGGAGGCGGAGGTCTCAGCTGTGTCACCGTCTACAAAGTCAGCCGGCAGGACGACAACGGCTGCGCCGACTTCCTCATCCAGGGGGAGCGTCTCAAAGACAAAACGGCAAGTAGTGGCCCCAGAATCACAGTCTCGCCCTCACCCATAGCGTTACAGTGAAGGTGGGAGAGTTTGAAACGCTGACCTCATCTGATGCACCCTGTGGAAGGGTCGCCAAATGAGGTCATCGGCGTTCCACACACACCTTTTTTTTCTTCCTCCAAAAATCTGTTTTCCTCTGTTATGCAGGTGTCTGAAAATAGTATGCTGCATGATACATCGTGACATCATCAGTAGGAAAGGCACGCTTCACAGTAGGGAAATGCGCATTTGTTTTCGGAAGAGAAAAAAATGCTGGTTTTATGTTTAGCGGGGTGGTGCCGATTGGCATTGATCATCCATGTTACGTTCACATCGAAAATGTTAAGAAAAAAAATCTTTTCAGCAAGTTACTGACTCTCCCTTTGTTTACAGTATTTAGCACCTGCATAATAGTCATTTTTATTATTTGTAGGGCCTCTGTGGTGGTGACTGAGAAAACTGAACTTACTTTGTGCGCTATTGATTGCGGATGGATAATGATACTGGCCATTGGTGATGCAGTGTCTTGTCACTACTGTTACATGCACATTGGTTTATTTTGTCATTTACCATCTCCCTGTGCATTTACAGCGTTGGCTTATCATCTGCATTATACGATTATTTTCACTTCTCGTCAGGCCTCACTTGAGGAAATTGAAGGACTGCGGTCCAAAGTAAAGCTCTATATCAATCCATTCCATTATTGTTATTGTAAAAAGAAAGGGTGACCTACAGTATTCGGAGAATGTTGGGTAAGACCAACTCGACCTGTGCTCTCTGCAGGTCCTGCGTTTTCTGCCAGCTGTAAAGCTGGCCACAGTAAAGCAACAAACACCAGATGCTCCCACTGCCTCTTGCACTTTGACTCCAGTTGCCATTTGGATTCGCTGTCAGTGTCATATTGTGTCATTTTAATACCTCTCAGCATGTCTGTGGTCAAAGTCAAAACACTTTGTTATACAGCTCTGAAATGGCAGGTTTGGTAAAGTGTTCCCTGCCTGGGAGCTTGTGTTGTCAATCAAGAATTTCTGCCCCTGACCCCATAAAATTTGGCTTTACATGATTTATATGTTTAGTTGTATGTTTTTATGAATTAGGGAGACTGAAATTAGTAATGACTAATGATTAATATTTTAGTAAAATGGATAAGTGTATAAAAGTTTACAGATGTTTATGGTTTATGGTTATGGTTTACATTGTTTGTCCGTTGATTTTTGCCAGGATGATCTGAAATTTCCGACCTCACCCAACCCTACTGTTTAGATATATAGATTAAGATGATTTAAGAGGTCATTGCATGTATTTATGTATGTATACATTACCTTATTTATCATGCATCTTATTTAGCTAAAACAAATATCTCATATTAGTTGTCTCATATTAGCAAACTTCTTAAGACTAGATTTTTCTTATTGGGCTAGTCCAGTATAGTAAATGAAATCAGGTCGTGCATTTTGAGTTTTCACCAGTGACAGTGTTTCTTTTTCCTCCCACGGTAGTGGAATAGTACCCCTTCTCAGTACACTGCAGGGTTAACAATGTTATGCCAGTAATCCAGGTCTAGTGAAAGTGGAAGGTCCCAGATCTCCATTTATACAGTAGAAATGAATTGTCTCTCTCAGGCTGACGGGGATTATTTCCATGCTGCTGAGACTGAGGGATAAGATCAGAGGTTCCTGCAGGATAGGACCAGCATTACTCTACATGCAGAGTTCAGCTTCGTACTTGAACCTACAAGAGTGGGAAATTACCTCTTCTAAATCTCATACAAAATAGTAAACTGTGATCCAAGAGAACACCTCAGAATGTTTTTTTTTTTATTTTCTGAAGTGATTATGGTCGTATATTTTGTATCTGTGGAAAGGGAAGCATGCAGTCCTGACATGCTGTGTTTGTCAATGTGTAGGATTGTTTAGAATGTTGTCCCGTTGTGTCTAGTAAAAGAATAGCAGAAAACATTGTGGATTTAATTATGAAAAAGGTTTTATGCAATGGAAATTAACAAAAATCCATATTATGTTCCAGTGAAAATGTAACTAGTATCCCAAACATGAATTAATATGAATCGATTTGTTCTTATGGGTTTGTTTCGATATGTGTCCCTGGAGAGGTATTATTTTGTACACGCTTCTAAAATGATCATAACTCTGGACGAGACGTTTGAAAGCTCTCCGTCCCAAGTATGTGGGCTCCATTGAGAAGCCTCTGTCATGTGACGGCCCTTGTGTCATGCTCTGAGTGCTGCGCCGCGTCCATCGGCAGCGACTTCCCCCAGACCCTAGAGAGGCCTGTGTGTTAGCGGCTTCTGTTCTGCCACCCATTGTGTGAGTTATGTCCTGGGAAAGGTTGAGAGGGAGAGATGGCGATTGCAGTATTCTGGGGCCTCAGTCTATACGCGCAGCGGTACAGTACAGACTGTACTGGTGAGTCAGCTCTCTCTGAATATAGCCACAGATGCACTATTCTTTTTTTTTTTAATGCCAAAGACTTGAATTTTAATTGGCTACAGTATTTCCACTTGTCAGATAAAGGGAAAAAACCTTAGGGGTGGTTCTCTTCATCCATCTTTATCCATGCCTCCTTTGTGTACAGCTATTTCTCTCCCTTCCGCTGTGTTTTTTCCCAGTTTTCTCTTGAATTGTCCATTTTCTGACTGAACTATCTGAAAAATGAAATAGCTAACCCCTCAAAATGGCTGTTTCATGTTAGACTGATCCTTTTAATTGCTGTGTGTCTCCTCTTATTCTAAACGTGTCAGTCACCTTATTCGTTTTTTTTTTTTATATTGCAAATCATTTCAGTGTAAACAGTGCAAAATATCTCACCACACAGTAAATGCAGTTTTTTTGCGCTGGTAGTGAGTTTTTCTGGAGATTTTGTTCCAGTCGAATGAAGGAAGAGCATTATGTGCCTTTGTATAGTGCTGAGGGAAGGACTGTGAGCTGCTTCTGGAACACGTTTCCTCTGGCTTGTGCAACCTCTCCTTAGGTCTGTCACTGGGAGACAGCCTCGTCATGGTAACAGATCTGTTTGGCACAGCCCGGGATGGCCATGCCGCACAAAAGCCCTGGCGCAACTTAAAACTCCGATTTTGTTTGGATTGAATTGGAATTCCATTCATCATCATCTCTCCCTCTCCCTCCCTCTCTCTCTCTCACTCTCTCTCGCTCGCCTCACTGTTTTGTGGAATGCGGTGTTGAGTGTCGTCCTTCCTTGTAATGGCAATACTTCCTCCTCTCCTTGGTTTGCGCTCACCTTACTCGCTCCGGCTCCACTCAGTCTCGCCTCAACAATCAGCCAGAGCAGCTTCCGCCTCCCGTCTGTTGGACTGTGTAAACACAGGGCTTAACCCTTGCGCCTCTTTTACCAAGACACACCCATGTGCACACACATACCAGCGCAAAGCTCCATACACCTATCACCCACACACGCACAGACACACAGAGGCATGAGTGTGCGGTAAAATATAATCAAACTAATATTTTATAACGAAAAATATTACATTTTATAATATAATCTGGCCGCCTGCATAATCAAAATAGTATTTTAAAATGAAAAATAAGATGCATTGCAAATACACATAGCTGATAAATAAAAATGTATGCGTGTTCCACAGTTTCACAGCTGATGATAATTTGTTGGCATTTGGTATGAAAAAGAAACAACATATCTGCATGTATATTCACTTTATTTTAGTTACACATTAATCATACGCAGCCGTTGGGAGCACTTAACACACACATTTTTCGACATTTAGTTACTAACCAATGCGGTCAGAACTTTTTCCTTTGCAGAATGCGACACAAAATGTAGAGTGTCAGTCAACTCAGTTTGTTCACATTTCAACCAAATCAACAGAGGCCTTATTCAGATAAGTCACCCATTTAATGTTATAGATGCAATCTTATTTGAAATCATAAAAATTAAATTCCTGAAACAATTCACTCTCTTGCAACTTATAATACTGAGCTAATGTTTGATGACGAATCGTTAACAACCTCTGGAGTAAACTGGGGCAACTACCAGTCAATGAGGAACTGCCATCTCCCCCTCCACCTCTTTGCCCCAGGGAAGTATGGGAGCTCAACAGGAAGTTTGGCCCTCTTTATTCTGCGTGGGTAGGTAGGATTTCATTTGTGGAACTTCTGTTGTTGGTCATTGACCGACAGATTCTGTAAGAGGTCCACCACATTGGTCTGTGATTCATCTGAATCTTTTCCCTTTCATATTCTGCCTAAATTACAAAACAGTATTTCTGTTATCGATTCGGTTTGGTCATTAAATAACCAGTGTAAACCATGATGCAGTTTTCAGTAATTTGTTGTCTTTATTGACTGAACCAAGGGACAAAGAACATAACAACAGGAGCGCATACTACCCCCACAGGGTTTAGGTTGCACATGCATTAATTCCCGAACATTCTGTTTGTGCTAAACATTCAGTTCATGGTTTTTAAGTGCTATGATTGAGTGAATCCTTTTATTCTTGTAGCTAGCAGCTCTGGACTTCCCTCAGAAGCACAAAGCCCATAATGCTCGTCTCTCATTTCATTTAATCTGCTGAGAGGCTGCTCTGAAGCTTAGTCAAAGAGCTCATTTAATAATAGGCTTTGGAAAACTGTTGCTGCTGTACACTTGTATATACCTACTTGGCTCTCAACTTTAGCCCCACTTCCTAGTTCAGCGTTAGAAATATATAAAACATCTTTGTACATTGGAGTTACTTTTTATTATCTATTTTTCAATTAGTTTGTGCCAGTTTTGTCAATTTATTTAGAGTGTAGATTGCAGAGTGTATAGAGACAGATTCACACAACAAACTATGGTTCCCTTGGGTCAGCATTTAGTGCAGAAATAAAAGAATGGTTGTAGTGTTTTTTTCGGTTGACTCCTCAATAGACACTATTCCAGCTATGAAACATTTCTGCCAGTAGCCCGAATGAGTATATTTTGAATGCATATTGCATATCAATCTTGTATTAAGTTCCAGCAATGTTTGATTTATTGTAATAATTCACGTTTGCTATTAATTGGCATCAGTTTGAGGGTGAAGCTTTTTTGGTGAAGTGACTTACTGGAGTGCCCAGGTTATGCTGCTGCTTACCACTCTGTTGTCTTAATTCAGCTCCATTCTTAATCCTGTAAGGCTGAATCCCTTAAAGTTACACTTGCATATACACAAATGGAATTGGCCAAGTTTGTACAAAGTTTGAATGTCTGCAACAGCTATGGAAATAATCTGTTCGTATATATCACATGTTGGGAACAAGCAAAACTGCATGTGTTAACATAATTTCAGATCACGGCCTCACTGCTCTTTGTCAGAATAGAGCCTTGAAACGGAGGGAAAACTGCTTTGGCCTGAAGCTTATGGTGTGGTTCTCTTTGCCCCCAGGTTGTGCTGGAGTGTGTTTTAAAGAAGGATCTGGTGTACAACAAGGTGAACCCCATATTTCACCACTGGAGGATCAATGAGAAGAAATTTGGTCTGACGTTCCAGAGTCCGGCCGATGCCAGAGCCTTCGACAGAGGCATCCGTAGAGCCATAGAGGACATCAACCAAGGTGTGCCCCTTATCCCCTCCTCATGTGGGTGCTCGGCTGTTTTAACTGTTTTGTGTGTGTAAATCAATGAGCAGCACTTGACATATCATCAAAGTGTTCAAGACTATGTCTACACATGACACCAGGAACCTTTTACCCTCTCACATTTGGTGACCCAAAGCCAGCAATTAACATTTGCATGTCTCCCAATTTGCAGGATTTAAATGTGCCTCGCTCTGCGTAGCTTGAACCCGTACGTACAGTTAGGAACCAGCCGGGGCAGCATTTCCCCTAAAGAACCCAGACCAGCGGCTTGTTGTTCTGTTGAAGTGTTGCGGCCGCCTGCCCCCGGCTTCCGCCCTCAGTGCGCTTGTCTGCAAATGGTGTAAGAGCCGATCTGCTGACAAACCCGCTGGAGATGCGGTGCGCTGATTAGCAGAGGCTTCCCCTGATCGTTGACCTGCCCTGGCCCTCTGCTTTATCTTATCTCTGCTTGCGGTGATGGAGATGGTGTCACTTCCGATAGAAGCTACCATTCATGCCCTGGGGCAGAGGAACACAAGGCTCCCGGACCGGGGTTGGGTTGGGTCATGTTGGGCTGGGCCGACGCGGCAGTCTCACGCACCAATGACATTTCCTGTAAAATGCCAAAGGTAGCAGGCGGGCAATTAACAGAGAAGGAGCCTGCTCAGCAAATTGCCTCACCCTGCCATGTTATACAACACCCTGGCTCTATATCCTGAATACTTTGGACTTCAGGGACTTGGAGGACTTGATAGTAGGTAAAGTTTTGCTACTCCTAATGAGCGGTGGGTCATGAATGGCAATACGCTGTAATGATTATTCTACTGTTGGCCGCACGCCTGGAAAAAAAAATGCAGACGTAGATCAATCTCCTGGATGTGAATGTTTTTGTTCTGCTCAGATTGTCATTTACTGATTATTATTAATTGCGAAACCCCGGAACTCGCACGTCCGGCCCCGGGATATCATGCAACGTTGTGTCACGCCACGCCACGCACAGGATCCTCTGTATTCCAGTGCAGCTCTCTCCGCTGCTGGACTGCAGCACGTCAACTTTGCAGCTCTGCGTTGCCATGGAGACCGGGTACATGGTTCCACCGGAGCTGTGGCCTTGCATTCACATAGTCACACTGTACAGCCCGTCTGCATGCAGTTACGCGGGGCTGGAAAGGGAAGGCAATAAATGCCAGACCGAGTGTGTGTGTGGGTGGGTGCGAACCAATCTGAGGCACACATGGGAGAAGTTCTGAGAGGAATTTGTGATTTTGATCTGAGAGGAATTTGTTAATGACAGAAACAAATGCGTGAAAACCCTGCATGGTAGCTGATAGTCAATAGTACCCATCAGGTTTTTAATAAAAATAAACAGTATTTAAAAAAAGTGTTTCACAAACAAGAGAAGCTTTAGTTGGCTTTTTGAATGAGAAGTTGTCTGGGACTGAGATGTATCGTAGTCTGAGAGCAGCCCTGAAGTGTTTCAAGTGTTCAGCTCAAAGGCAGCCATTTTAGTTTAGTGTGTGCAGGGTCCACTTGTATGTCACATATGGTGAAGTGATGCGCATGTCTTGTGTGATGTTCATGTATGTGTACTTTTTTCTCATTCCAGGCTGTCCGTCGTTCAGCGAACCTGAAGTTTCTGAAGATGGATTACAAGTAAGTAGAACGCAAGATGAATGATAACATGACATGAGACACAAGATAGCCCATAAAAACCAAGTAGAGGGCTAGACTGCTATATCTGACATAGGCCCATTCAGTACTCAGCACATTGTGCTAATGGTGTGGTTGAGATACAGCCCATTTTCCTCATACGGGTCCTTGTAACATGCTGCTTTGTGCAGTGTCATTGTTGCTGTGATTGCAGGTGTGTTACTGTTTATTTGAGCTCCTTGTGTTTAGCTTCTTGTGTTTCGGTTGTGTGCCAAATGTAGACGTACAGTACTCCTGATGCTTAGTGGAGATTATCCAGTCCTGACCTTATTTTACTGGTTATGAGCAGGTTCGAGGATCTGACCGTTCAGACCATAAAGAATTGCTTGAATGGTTTTGATGTGTAAAATGTCCTATGCTGTTGGCAGGCATTTGGGCTGGTCACCTTATTACTTTCAGTATTAGTTGGTTGTAGATATACAGGAAGAGTGTCCTTCTGTTTGCCACACACCTGTGTGCCAATATTGCAGCTAAAGGCTAGTCTGCCTGTTGTGGTTGGGATGCTTATAATAATAAATGTAACCTGTGTCCTCAATTTCATATGTCATACAAGGGGCTTTTTTCACCATTTTCACACTCTTCGTAAAGGTCCACTCTCCTCCCAGATATGTGTGTATATATTAGTTCTGCTTGATTTGAGATATCTGATTAAAATTAGAGTACGAAATGTATATATACCTGTACACCTGACATTTTGATCTCACAGCATTTTTTGCTGTAGAGAAAGAATGATATTGGAATTTCTTTGGGCAAGGGCCTCTGTCAAATCCAGCCATTCTCAAAAGAACTACACCATTGCTTTTAATGAATAGAACCATTCTACATTTTATTTTCATTCATGTCTACATCTTTGCCATCACTTTCTTAATATACTGCTCACTAGGGAAAGGTCTCTTTTATGGATGTGACAGCCATGGTTCTTCTGGGTCCAAAGAAGGTTTGGTGATCGTATCATTCATAACTGCTTTGCTGCATTTGGAACATGCAGAAAGAATAGCCCCTGCATTTTTAGGAAACATAGCTGATAAATCTTACACTGATCAAATCTGATTCTGTTTGAAAATTTCACACCATTTGGCCCAACCGAATAGCCAATTTCTCTGCATCTCTTTGTGTCTTACACAAGGTCATTTTTCAAAGAGCTTTGTCATGAAAGAGAATTGTTGGTATTTATTTTATAAGATACACATATTAGATAGATTTTTTTATTTATCTTTGGCACAAATCTTTTATTAAGACCTTGCAAAGAGAGCATTGCATTTCTTGACAGATACGGTTTAGATATTTATATATAAAAGAGCAGTCCCAGTCCTGTCCATGGCGTATGAACTCACATCCCCCACTTGTATTGGAGTGCTGGACTGGGTCATGGGCACTGCCATCATTAGTGCTAGAGCTTTTTCCTCTATCTGTCTATGAAGGTGCAGCAGTCACTCGGTGCACAACCAGCCACATCCTGCCCTGTGGGGCTCGGCACCCACTTCCCATGCCTCTGATTATAGACCTCA
Source organism: Megalops cyprinoides (assembly GCF_013368585.1). Classification (NCBI taxonomy): domain Eukaryota; kingdom Metazoa; phylum Chordata; class Actinopteri; order Elopiformes; family Megalopidae; genus Megalops; species Megalops cyprinoides. Next base: position 22,612,255 of record NC_050594.1, read on the forward strand.
GTCTTCCTGTAGACAAACCCTCCTGCCCAAACCCTCCCCAAGCGCTTCTTCAGCCCTGTCTGGTGTGCCCTCCTGGGTGTACAACTTCTCCTTTTCAATGCCATTGCACCGAGAGATGGATTTAGTCTCTGGTCATGGTGTGAGTTTTTATAATACCGGATATCCCTCCTCATGCTTATTCATCAGTGATTCTCTCTCTCCTCAGCGTTATCTCCATTCCATCACACTATTGTTAAGGTCAGCGTACTGGAATGTAAGTGTACTGTGCATGTTTTGACTGAACAAATCCACATTTAACATTACCATTCTGAGTAGATTTCAAACCATAAAAATATGAATAAGAGAGCCAAAGCTCTACATTGGTAGGAAAAAAAAGAGCTTGACCTCAAGGAATATTATTTGATGACAAAGGCCTTCAATACGAGGAAGAATGGAATTGCTTGGAAAGAGGGGCTGCTGGGAAATGTAGTCATCATTCCTTGTGTGACTGCAGCCATTTTAGCTGTAACAGAGCTCTGGAGCAGGCTTGCTTGTAAATACCCCCCTAAGGGGAGTTTGTGCACTGGAAAAGAAGTCTTGTTCTGGGGAAAAAAAAAGAAGCCACAAGAGAAATGAAAACGTCCTGCTGTAACCAGCATCTGTATTAATACTGAAAAGCAACCTTCTTTTTTTCATTTCAAATGCCCCTTTTTTAAGTGCATGAAGGAAAAAAAACCTCCCTAGCAACAGGAGGCAGATGGATGAGCGCGACAGTAGAATTATTGGCGACGCAGGCAACAGCTGCTTTTCTAATGGGCAGATCTGTGTGCCGAGCAGAAAAAGGTCTTCTTTCTTTTGGTTGCTGTCACTGCTCTCTGGCTCCAGTGAACACTTTCCTGGAACAAATAGGAGGTAATCCTTCCCTTTCCTCCCTGTGTTTCTTTCCCGTATACCCATTCTGACAAGCTCTACCTGCGAATGAATTCTGCCACTACCTTGCGCATAAGCTGCCACACCATTATCGGTATGCGTGTAGATTAAAATGGTGCTGCTCTTTTATGTTGCTTCAACCTGGAGTGACCGTGCTGAGTTTTTCGTGAAGTGAAATTCAGACCTATGTGTGGGGGGAAAAATGATTCCTCTTTTGTTGATGAACGGGCTCCTTTGCAGTAGTGTCACGAGCGCAAAGTGAGTGCATCAGATCTGTTTCAGCGCAAAGCTTGACCCTGCTCGACACCTTTCCCCCACCGCTCCTCCACCACACTAGAGGCTGGGATGTGTGTGTGTGCGTGGGTGCATGCGTGTGTGCCGGGGGGGGGTTAGTTAGGTGCCCTCCCTTGACCGGTGCCAAGATCGTTCAGGCATAGCAAGAGAGCGTCCCGCTCGAGGAGACCACTCGATTGGATCAGAACCGCTTCGTGGTCCCAGACGGAGCAGTGTGAGAGCAAGCCCTCTTAAAGGAGGGCTCGGTCTGGCTCCCATTTTCCCCCACAGCTGTCATCTGGCTTTTTAAGTTTGGGCTGCGTTTCTCCAGCTGGAGCTGCTTTCTCACTGGCCGTGCTCTCACAACTGGTTTAGCAGTCTGAGGGGGAGAGAGAGAGGGGAAAAAAAAAAGAGAACGAGGGGGGGAAAAAAAGTCAAAGGAAGCATCTCTTAGCAACCATAGGACAGTAATTACTGTAGCAGCAGCTGGGAGCTAACCAGATTTCCGTTGTGCATTAAAACACTGGCGTGGGTTACTTTACACACGGCACAGACTAACCAGTGCCAGCAGCCTCCTCCACACGCTGTGGGGAGAGGAGCCTGGACGTGGGCGGTTGTGTGTGTGTGTGTGTGTGTGCGTGCGCGCTAACAAGATCGTTTGAGCTTGTTCCCATGCAAATTTCAGTGTGAGCTGGATTGTACATGCCAGCACAAATACATGTGCTATCGCTATCAATCAATACGTAGACTAGCACCTTCTGAGTTTTGCTCTGAGCACTCTCTTCCCGTGGGCTGGTCAGGCTGAACAGAAGGCCGGAGCGGTTGTGATGCTGACTGATGTGGACGTGAAATGGTAGATGTGGATCTGGGCCGCGTGTCTTGTTTTGTGGCATATCTCCCTGTGGATATCTTCCAGCGAATCTCAGCACTGTTTTAAGATGATTGGTGGTTACCTGTTCTGATACTCTTTCCTGGGTTTTGCCTGGGACCCGGCCACCGTGATTCACAGTGCTTTATAAAGGCTCACAAGCTTTGTGTTTCATTGGCTGGCTTTATTCAGTCCGGTGTGAATCAGCACATGTAAAGCACAATGTGGTCCCTTTTTTCATAAGGAAAATGCAACACCACCTCTAAAGTAAATGCTGCAACCCTCTCCATTATATATTTTTTTTATAAATCAGTTGATTGATTGTTCTCTGTACGGTCAGGCTCATTTGGCAGTCCCTCAATTTTTTTAGAGCTGGCATTCACATTTCAGCTGTTGTCTTAGTCACAGAGACAGGATCTTAAAATTACTGCATGAATGTGTTTTGAGTTGTTCTTCATTCTAGGGAATTTATTGGCATTTATCATTTTTTCAAAAAATTGAAATTTGAATTCTTAAAAAATAATGAGTTCATGTTACTTTTTTTATTAAATGTTCCATTGACTGTACTGTTTGAGCCCACAGATTTTCATAGTATTATCTCTTACAGTTTTAGGGATGTGATAAACTTTTTTGCAGGGATTTCATTCAAGACAATCCAACAAAAGGCTAAAATAATGATCTCTCTCAAAGTATCTGTGAGAAATATAGCCTCTGTGATTACCACAACATTAGAAATACATATGCCAACATTCCAGAGATATCCTGGGTGTGTTATGGCAAAATTCACACAGAATGACCCTGATGTGCATTTGTTGGAATGTTTCTTGGCAGATTTTAGAAAGTTTACATAATTTAAAAATAAGATACTTTGCGATTAGTATTTGTTGAAAAGGAACGGAATGCTCATATCTCACTGAATACTGAATTCCTGCTTTGGCACGTGACGCAAGTGGAGAAGTGGCTCAGTGTTTGTCAGACCCATGTTTGTAGTTCCTGCACCAATGAAAATGCCTCAGGGAATCTGTAAGGAGATAGGAACCCAGTGTTCTGAACAGTAGGCGTCTGAGTCATTAGAAACTGGAGGTGCCGTGGGCTGCAGTCTCCACCTGGTGGCTAAAAAAGGAAGCTGCATCATTTCTTGTCCCGTGCATCATGAGGTCACACTGAGGATATCTATATTCAGACCTTATTTCCAGATTTTATCAGAATCATCACAGAAATAACTATGCATGACATTTTTATAAGTTATAACAATAACTTGTACAAAAGTTATAATGTTTCTATGGATAAAAATTATTTCACATTCACCATAATGGTATTAATAAGATGGTTCACTTATTTTATGGAAGCTGTACCTTTCACCAAAGGATTCCAGTAAACAGCATCTTAAATGAAAACTGTTGTGCTGTGTTAAAACTGCTGTGTTTTCCCCTTCTTTCTTTCTCCAGGTCAATCCAGAGCCTCCTTCCATTTGCACGCCTATGAAAGAGCCCTTTTGCCCACAGAGCAGCGTGGTGGCCACCGAGCCCTGCCGTGGCTGCTATGTGCGTGCTCAGCCGTTCGACGAGTTCCCTACCACCAACCGCCGCTACCTGCCTCCCCAGGTGAGCCCACACGTCACCATACATCAGTCTGAGCAGCAGTCATAGTCCTTCCAATTGCGATCAGAGACACACTTCACGTTTCATAACATTGATACGACCCGGCAATTTAATTGTCCCAGTAAAATACTGACAACGCGTTTGTGGCCTAGCTGGTTATGTGAAATATGGTGAAGGAAGGAGGGAAAAAATAGCAGCACACTGATGAATAGCTCCTGAAATACACGTTTTACGGTAAGCAGTAAAAAATGCCTCAACATCAGTCTGAGCTTTGTCAGTTCAAAGTAATTTTCTAATCATTTTGTTAACTTTTACATCAATTATTCAATTACTGATTTATGGAAGCTTCCTGTTTGTTTGACAACCATTGCTCATCCATACAGACACACTTACTTCCATGCTTTGAGCAAATGAAGCCTAGATTTAAAATGTAATACCTGATGTTCTTTCCAATTTTGGTATCAACCACTGAAAACGTGACTGATATTGAAAGTCTAGTATTTGGTTTAAATTCTGTTATGATATTATGACATGGTATTTATACACAGTGAATTTTCCAGCGTCATTCCAATGTATGTCATTAAGCTCAGCTATTGAGTGTGTTCTTAAATTCGGCCATATCACAGCACCCTTGCAACTGTGGTTAGATTCAGTGATATACTACAGGTGCCGCGGTTAGGCCATATCCACACTGATATGCTTTTGTGTTAACTCAAAGAAAACTTTAAGCAAAGACAATTTGTAAAGGTCTCATATCTTCAGACATCTAAGCTCAAATTTTTTCTATGCTTATGTATTCTTTTTCTTGCTGCAACCATGTGTACATGCGATTGGCCTGATGCTGCTGCAAGATGTACAGCCCTTTTTATGGTGCAGCTGTGTTTTTGCTGTCGTGTTTCAGTAGAGGTTGGCAGGATTTGCATTGTACTTAGCCCACTTAAACTTTTTCAGTCATGCAAAGTGGCAGTATTGAAATATCGCCAATGGCAAATTTACCTTTTCCAGTTAAATTCCAGCTTCTGTTTTCTTGTCACTCTGGATAAGAGCGTCTGCTAAACGCACGCCATGTGTTGGGCTCTCTACTGCTACACATTCTGCCATGGACAGCATCAGTTTCATATCTGCCATCTCCATGCTCATCACAATAGCACAGTACCTCGGCGCAGTGCACTAACAGTCATTTGCAAAAAAACAGAGCAACTAGAGACACTGGCTTCATGTGTAATGCATTGCTTGGATTGGCTGAATGATGTCATGTTGTCAGAAGCAGTGCATAATACATAATAGTACAAGGAGAATAAGGAAAGCGGTCGCTAAAAATAAGTAATTCACGTGCAGACCCGTGCAGCCTGGTCTGACCCAAACTATAACGCTCGACACAGAATACAGAATACTGACCTGATCTGAACCAGCCCTGACAGAGCCCATGGCCATGTGCTGGGCAGCCAGGGTTAAGCAGCATGTAGCACCAATTTTTGAGTTGTTAAAAGCAACATTACACCCTTTTAGAAACTCATCTCCCGCTTAAATCAAGAATATAAATTGAACCAGGTGAGACAGACATGGACCTGTGAGAGGGTGCATGTGCTGCTCAGGGTTTGTGTTTTTCCTGCAAGTGTGATGAAGGGTTTCACTGTCTGTTCAAAAAAGGCCTTACCCAAATGCCTAAATGCATCCCAGCTATACACCCAAACTGAGCTGTAGACATGAGGAGTGGAAATTAGTATGTTGGGTTAGATTGAGAAGCGTGGCTGTAAAAGGAATAGAGGACTTCTGCTCCTACCACTCAAAGAATTGAGAATCAGAAATTATTCAAATGTATTTTGTTCCTCAGACTTTTAAATGTATGAAAATGCATCTATCACCCATGTCGGTGAAAAGGAATGTCTGTAATATTGCTCAGAGGAGTCAGTTTGTCATGCTGAGTTTGCTTCACCCGTCAGGTATCCTTCAAGTCGACCCGCCACGTGAGCTTTCACATGGACGAGGAGGAGATTGTGCGGATCAACCCTCGCAAGGACGTTCTCATCCGAGGGTACGAGGACTACCGGCACCCCGTCATGTGGAAGCAGGACCCGGAGCGCGAGGAGGTGGACTTCACCGCCCCCTTCTCCAAGCTGGACTCCAAGAAGTGCGAGTACCTGTACCCGGAGGGCGCCGAGCAGCACGCGGGCAAGGACTCCATCAAGACCCAGCCGTCGCCGCTGCTCAAGTCCAAGAAGTCGCGGCGGCGGCGCGAGGACGGTGAGCGCTCGCGCTGCATCTACTGCCGCGAGATGTTCAACCACGAGGACAACTGGCGGGGCCAGTGCCAGGACGCGCCCGACCCCATCAAGCAGTGCATCTACAAAGTCAGCTGCATGCTGTGCGCCGAGAGCATGCTCTACCACTGCATGTCCGACTCGGAGGGCGACTTCTCCGACCCGTGCTCGTGCGACACCGGCGACGAGCAGTTCTGCCTGCGCTGGCTGGCGCTGGTGGCGCTCTCCTTCATCGCGCCCTGCATGTGCTGCTACCTGCCCCTGCGAGCCTGCCACCACTGCGGCGAGGCCTGCCACTGCTGCGGGGGCAAGCACAAAGCGGCCGGCTGAGTTCCCCACCCCCCCGCGCCGCGGGGAGCGCAAAGCCGCCATCTCTTTTTTTTCCGCCCCACCGCTCACCTCCACGCGGTGACGTCTCCTCTGGAGCCTCTGAAGATTTGTTTTTAGCGCGGAGCGAGCGGCAGCGGCGGGAGGCTCTGCGGTTTCGCTCGAGGGAGCTGCGTTGCGGGAGCTCATAACGTCAGGAACGGTGTTGAGATAAGACACGGAGATACTAAAACACAAGTAAAACCGGGCCACCATGCCAGACTCATACACGTAGTGTGTAACTTTGTGAAGGATCTTTTTTTTTGTCTTTTGTACAGAAAGCAAAGCAAAACAACAACGGCAACAAAAAAAAAAAAACAAAAATAAAATGATGCGTTCAGAGAATATATGAGTATGCTAAAAGGGATATGTTCTTGCTTTTACTTTTGTGAATTTGCAGTTGGGTAACAGTGGCCTTCATGATTCAAGCATTTTCTGACAGTGTAATTATTAGACAGAAAAAAAGTGCACTAGATATTTTTTTCCCTGAAAGGTAACCTTCATTGATTCTAACGGTAAATTAACAGTGAGCATTATAATCGTTGCTTAACAGTGCTGAGATGTAATTCTGTGGTGGATGTGGATGTTTTTTTTTCCTTTTCATTGAAAGCTAAATTTTTTGAAGGTACATTTTGAAATTGCTTGCCACATTCACAGATTAACATTTAAATAATTTCCCTGGTCTTGGTAAGGTGATTTGGACCATGTTGTTGCATTCCAACATAAAGGGATTAATTCTGTAGTCAGGAGAAAAAAAGAGGATAAGCTGTTGCCATACAACCCTTTTAATTAAAAAAAAAAATGACTTACTGTATTTTAGCTTGGAACGTTCTTATGATTTACCTAACATGAGACCAATGCATCAGAATTCCAGGTGTGTCACTCTAGTGAGATTATTACCAGTCCCCTTTGTGTTTGATTCCCATTGGAACTTTATTTTTCCTTGTAACTGGTCTGTCTTTAAACTGAAAGCTGAAATTTTGCTCAACCAGCAAGTTTTTTTGTTGTTGAATTTTGGGGAGTTTGCTGCCCTGCTACAATGAGGCACTTAGGCTGTTAATTGGATATTGTGTCCCATTGAAATACTGATTCACCAGATCGGTCACTAAAATACTCTGGATAATGCTAAAAATTCCACCTTAAAAGCACTGGTTTCCAAACTTTGGTTACAGCACTGTCACCAAATATGTTTGTTTGTTCCCTTTTTAACGTGAAATTGTATGAACCACAGTACATGTTTAAGTATGTTGTGATTATACTATTTTGCAGATTCCCCTGTCCAGAACAACTTACACTAGAGCATATGATACACTATACAGACATCAATATGGTTAATATATTCAAATAAATGCATATACAAATCAATAATAATCAGTCTTGAACAACTGTACCCACTGAAACCAGTATTCACCTGCTCTGTTCTGTCCTCCTCACAGTGTATAGCCTACTCACGGCTATCTGGAGACTTCCAAGGTCATTGTGTCTGGAGGTCTTTGTGAATTGATGAATATATTTAGACAGACGCACACATACAGACATATTCACAGGTACACACATGCACAAAAACACACACACCAGTCTATATACAAATTATCTGTCTATATATCTATCTATATCTGTTTCTATCTGTCTGTTTATCTGTCTGTCTATCCAGTCTATAGACTGTGTTTTTATGCATGTATAGATCTGTGAATACACATGCATACATACACACATACTGTACTATACAATAATAGTACAAAAATGTGTGTGTGTATGGCTTTTGATTGCTACATTAATAGATGAATGCCATTTTACACTTGTCAGACTCACCTGTGTTCAACAATGTGACCATCTAAACTGGTGTATATTTTTGTAACAAGCATACATTCGTTGGAAGATTAGGCTAATTACAGCATATGGCATCACAATAGGGGAATATACCTTGCCATAGGCCATTCCCTCCCACTTCCTGTCTGTGCAGGATGTTAGCCCTGTTACAGGGTATGTGTAAAGTATGGATAGGATAACATCCAAAATATGACTTCCAAATCTCACTCTGCATGGGTGGCAACATTTTGTTTTTACTTTCTATGCAACTTTTACCTTGGGGAATACTTAGACTTCTGTCCACACTGAGTCACTGATATGACACTTTAATATGTTATATAGATGTTAGCCCAGGTACCAAACTCAAACCATGTGTAAATAGGTAACACTATATTTAAGTAATGATAATAATCCCATTCTGAATTTAAAGATAGATCTGTATTTATCACTGCTGTCAGTATATACTGTAGCTTGAATTGACAGCATTATGTATATAAGTCACCTTTGAGTATTATTTCACATTGAAAAGTAGAGGGGGTACATGATGGAAATGACTATTGAGCTTTTAATAAAGAGTTTCTTTCTAGTTTTGTATTGAGTAAAGAAGGATAGAGACAGTTAATGCGGTACAGTAGTGACAGTCCACTTATTATTTTTAAAAGTTTGATATCTAAAGCTGCTAGAAACAATCACTAATTTTATTGATTTAAGAAAAAAATAATACAAAAAATTAAAGTTACAGAAGACTGTTAATGCATTACCTAGTTCTCATACAGTGTAAAATGTAGATCTGGAGCAAGTGTCTTAGTTTTAGATTTGTGTGTGCACGCACTTGTGTTTTTTTTTTTTTTTTTCTCCCATTTTGTCATTTGATTGCTTTGCATATTGCAAGCTGAACCAAGGTTGGATGAACCTGATTAAAACTTGCTGGCTGAGAAGCAAAATATAGGAAAATTTGTATATATTTTGGAAAATACTGAACTAACATGTTTCTGTATTAACCAGCACAGTGCAACACCTTGTCATGTACTGTATTTTATATGCAACGTGTGTCTGCTTTATTTTATTTTATTTTTTTTTTTTACCTACAGTATCTGTTAACTAGCATATGTAAGACTTCAGTTCTTAACCATTTTGCTGCTAGTATTTTATTTTTTATTCTAGATAACTGTGCATAACTTTGGAATGCCTATATAAACATGTTTATTCAATGTATTGTAAAAAGGTTACATTTCCCAGCAGCTCAGTGGTTACTTTAATTCTCCAATGCTTTGATGCACTGATATATGTAGGCTTTTTATTCTTACAGCGCTTGATGTAACTTTAATGTGATTAGTTCTAAATAGTGAAAAAAACATTTGTGTTTGAAACTGCAGTATAAATGGTACTCCAATAATTCTTCTGTAAACACTGCCTGTTTTTCATACTGTACATCTGTTGGTTCCTTAGTGCCATTTGCTTCACACCCTGATGACCTCAAAAAAGTGCCTCACATCTATTATAGTTTCCATTTAAACCTTAACAGCTCTTGTTCTGGTTATATTTGTTTATATACATTTTAGGTATTTTTATTATTGTTTAAAAATACCAAGTATATGATGTACAATTTGTAGTTCAATAACTCATGTCGTAGTTGTTCCTTTATACATATACAGATGTAGCTTGTTACTTTTCATAAGTATATAATGTAAATATGCATATATATGTTTGTAACTGTTTTTATGTTACATCATACACTTGTAATTTGACATATCAAATAACATTATCATAATAAAATGGTGAGTTTTAAACTGTTTCTTTGGGTGTTTGTTAAAGAAGTGCTTCAATGTATCACTTGTGCTTAAGGATGAGGCCTAAAGGAAGGAGCCACAAACGAAGGAACCATGATCGCAATGACACCAATTGCTTACCAACATTTATTGACGTAACTGAACGTTGACTCACACCTCTGTGTGCATTAAATGTGAACTTCATCTCAACACACCATCTCTCATTTAAACGTAAGCCTTCTTTAGCAATGAGTCAAGGTAGACCACACACTGAATAAGCAAGGTGAAGATGAGTGCTACATGATGATATCAACATGTACAACAATGACTGGTAAGGAGACTCATGTTGATTTTCTGAGCAGGAGTGTCTACACGCTGCAGAACTCTACTTGTGGAGATTGATGGTACTCTGACTGCACCATGCCATACTGAGGAAGTCCTGGGACCTCACCTATTGCCATTCCTGTGGGTTCATCTTGTCATGATGATTACTGTGGCAGGACAATGCCCTCATGCCGCTCATGTAACAAAAGCATACTTGTGAGATGAGAATGTTGGCTGTTACATGTGGGATGTGCTTCAATGGAATGTGGCATCATAGGGGACAGAGTCCAAAGAACAGTAATATATATAACCAGGTTCTACAAAAATAATAGGCCACAATCCTACAAAGCATCTTCTGCAGGCTGGTGCAAAGCTTACATAACAGATGCACAGCTTGTATTTCTTCCACTGGTTGCCACATATGTCATAAAGTGTGATGGTCACAGTATACACTCTTAGACTCTTGGCGTTAATCACTCAGCATAATGAAGGTAGCCTACCTAGTTATACCATGTCTGCCCTGTAAAATGTCTGCTGTGGAAGGTCACTAAAACATACATTATTGCGATCAGACATTAATGAATAAGTTTTCAAGTTGATGTCAAAACATTAACCAATACATATAATCCCTTAATGTTTATAAAACATATATACATAAATATCGTGAAAAGCGTAAATAGATTATTGCACTTGATATGTTGCCTCGGAACTGTAAGTGATGTCTACGCGTTTCACATCGGATTCCGTTCAAAGTGACACACCGCAGTTGCTATAAAAGATGAATGACGGAGTTCGAAAACGATTACAATGTTAGATTCATGTAGAAATTTATGTCTGCTTTCGCATTTAAATTGAACGATGGAATGCGATATTCTGGACACACTGGAACAGCTCGGGTAAGACAGCGTTCAAACACGCTGGACATGGAATGCGATTCCGAATGTGAAGTTGAAGCCCAGCACGTTGCACAGGCTGGCTGGCAGTTACCTAGCTAATAACACATACGAGTCCTAGCAAGCAAATAGATGTAATTCGTCTTAACAATAGCTAGCTTGTTACCAATATGTATATCTCACGTTATGCACAGATATAACGGGCCATTGCTTGACGAAGAGGCACTTCTAAAAGCATCCCAGAGTGGTCTGTCTTCACCCGAGTACATCAATCTGTGTGTATGGCTAACGTCCCGACTGAAACGGCTTTGCGGTCTGGAGGAAAACTTGTCTGCCGGCCCAGGTAACTATTTATTCTTGTCTCGTTGCTCTCTTTTGCTCAGGTGCATGCTTACCTACGTCTTAGAGGTTTCGATTTATGTAATAAACACTAAAGCTTGTTTCTTTTTGGTTGTCTAGGTGATACGGACGGTCTTCAGATAGAGATAAGTGGGTTGCTGAAAGAGCTGTCCTGTCCTTACCCTGCTTTGGTCTCAGGGGATGTTCAAGGAAGACTGAATAACAAGCAAGATTGTTTAAAATTGATCTGTAAGTCTGCAGGACCGGACATTCCACAAGACATAGTTCAAGAATGTCTGAGTTACACCAACATGCTCAAGAATATTGAGGCGAGTGGGATTTTTGGGAAGGCAAAAAGATCATTGGCAAACTGCTGTGACCTGAAGCCTGGTCCCCAACCCCATGGTAGAGTGACATCATCATATTACTGAAAGGACCAGCATCTTAGCAAGGCGTGAATGTCCTGAGACCTGACATAAAGCTGTTACTGACAGGTCTGACAGCCATGGCCATTGTGGTGCCCCCCCTTTTAGTTAAGCACTTCCCAATGCCCCTGATACACCCACTGTCAACGTAAATATGGGGAGTGGTGTCCTAGGATTCACTTCCCAGCTCCAGAAGTTTGCCGTATCCATTCCCAGAAACCCTCTGGTCGTCTGGTCTGTATTTATGGTAAACCCCACTGGATTTCCTAGTGAAGTGGGAATGTCTTGCTACCAAGCTTCTACTAACGTCATCCTTCCTGACAGACGTGATCACTACACTGTCTTTCTCCTCTTACTGAGGACTCCTTAGCGTGGGGTTAGCCCGCTCTGATACTAGTGTCGCGACCACAACTTTTTCACGAGGCAAAGAACTGTAACATCGCCACATTGCTGAAAAGCCAGGCATCTTAGCAAAATGGAAACGTCCTGCTTCTAGCAACATCACCCACCCTGTCTGCGACCACTGCCCTGCCCTCCTCCCATTCCTGATTCACATGGGCACATCTGTACTTTTACATTCTTTAATCCACTCTAAATCCAGTACAGACCCTTATATAATTGGGGTTGCACAGTGCACCTCCACAGTTACACTGCACATACACCCTCCCTCTGTTATGCTGGAACAGCAGGTGACTAATTTGATGTCCCCCCTGATGTTGGTCACGTGATTCAGTAGGAGTTCAATGTCCTTCACTCACTCCCTCAGCTTTTGAATGCACAAATTCCTTTGGCAATTCAGAGCAGAAAGTATGATTTTTAAATTGACGCTTCACCAAGTGTGGTGAATCATATAACCCACTTCGTAACCACAGTTACAAATTGCGAACTATCTGTAGTGTGCTGGTAAGCCTGGCATTAACATTGGGAACCTATAGATTGTGTCCATTTTCATATTGGTTGACACAAAAGAAAACCTTTTTAATGCTTTTAAGCAGGCTCTAACACCATGCATGTTGTCAGTTGTTGGAATTACTTAAGGCTTGCATAATATGTATATTTGATGGATGGCCTTTATGAACCATCTTAAACGTGTGCTCTGATTTCCTTAGTGTTTTTAAGCTCAGAGCTGCAGGCAGCGGAGATGGTGCAGGCCAAGCCTCGGAAAGGGGACGGGAGTGTAGAGCGCGCCATCTCTCCAGACCTCAAGCTCATATGCAGAACACTCGGGCTCTCTGAATCAGAGGGGCTGGGAGCAGAGGAGCTGTTTTCTAGCATTGAGACCAAGGTGGGTTACTGTCAGCTCCCCACTGTGTGACGTGGTAATGGAGTGTCTCCTCGATTCCTTGACAAAATTATAATGCACTCTGCATTACAAGACTTAAATCCCTATAAGAGTCAAGTTGTATTAGGTAAATGTGGGGATGACAAAGGAACTGTGAGTTTTAGAAATGAAAGTTTAATAAAATGGAATAAACTACATGCTATTGATGCTTCACTTTTTGTTCATGCTCTGTTCACAGATAAATAAATTAATTGCAGAAGTTCCAAAGGAGCACATTGGCAAGCCAGTGCTGAAGACCTCCCTCAACAGTGAACACTGGGTAAGCCTATTCAATGTCTGATTGAAATGGCATTGTTTGAAGTGCAGAAAACCTTAATGGAGAACGAGTCTGGGTCTGGGTCTGGGTGGCTGGCCTTTGTGGCTCTCCTCAGAAAGCTGTACTGTCTGCCACCTCATGCCTTTTATTCATCCTTGTACTTCTGTATGTTTACAGGCGGAGCTGGAGAAGATCAACTCCGTTCTCTCTGCGGAGTACGAGTGTCGACGGCGAATGTTGATCAAGCGTCTGGACGTCACAGTTCAGTCCTTCAGCTGGTCAGACAGGGCAAAGGTACACAGAGCCTGAGTTAAGCAGTGCTTCCTAAGTGATTTTTCCTTTGTTGTGCAGTGTTGCTTCTGACCTAGCGTAGGTCACTTGGCATATATCCGTTACATTACGTTAATAGTAACTTCAAACGTGTTGAATCTAGGGTGATTTACTATGTGGTTAGATGTTGCTTCTGTTGATTCTGTCCATAAAAGATTTTTTTCTTTTTGAACAATTTAGGGAGGGTCATAAGAGTGGGGGATTGTCACCCATGAATCAATATTGAATTCTGAGCTCTGGCAACTAATCCACTTTTATCCAGATCAGCATGGATTATTATCAGAAATCAGTTTAGGAGCCACAAATTCAAAACTGTATCAGTACAAGCCCAAAATGGGTTTTGATCCTGGAAATGAAACAAAAAAAATGTTATGTTAAAATTAATTATATGACAGTTTTTTGGAGGTGGTTATGAACTATTTGAATATTTTATGGGCATTAAGGGCTTAAGAGGCTCCATCATTCCTGCTCTCTTTATAATTTGCAAGTATTCATCATAATGTTGTTACAAATACTTCAACTGATGTAACTATTTTGTTTGCAGTCAGTGCTTTGTTATTATTATGTTATGTTGGAGTGAAATGGCATTTTTTTCCTTTTGTTGTTAGGAACAAATAGACAGTATGGCCAAAGCCTATCAGCCTAAGAGGCATTCGTTGGTGGCTAAGTCATCCATAAGCCTTGCACACCTGCTAGCTGCAAGGGAGGACATTTGCAACCTCATCAAAACAAGCAGCGGGTCAAGTCGAGAAAAGACTGCATGTGCTATTAACAAGGTAGGACATTTAATGGTGGTGTGGCAGGAACATGGCGTTAACCTGGTCTTCCATGATAATTACTTCAGTTGTTGCTGAGTGAGGGCCCAACTTTTGTGTGTCTCTCACAGATCCTGATGGGCAGGGTACCTGATCGAGGTGGGCGTCCGTCAGAAATCGACGCACCTCCACCCGAAATGCCCCCTTGGCAAAAGAGGCAGGATGGGGGAGGGGGAGGGAGAGGAGGATGGGGTGGACGAGGTGGAGGTGGAGGAGGAGGCGGGTGGAGAGGGGGCTGGGGTGGAGGGGGAGGGGGGAAAGGGGGATGGGGTGGTCATGGGGGAGGGGGGAAAGGGGGGTGGGGCCACCACGGAGGGGGAGGAAGTAGTTACTATGGAAAGGGGGGGCATTATCGCTATTAAAACGGCGTTCCTCTAAATTAAACATCAGAAACAGTGTTATTGCATTTTTCTCTAGAGAGGGACTTGATCAAAGAAACTGCTTCTCCTAGAGGGGCAACACTAAGTTTTGATCAGTCTTTAAGGCTGAGTAGTTTTTGGATCATGGGATATTCAGCTTAGATATTTTTTGAAGCGTTTGTGCTCTTTATTTTTAAATGGTGTTGACAGACAAAAACAATCCTGGTAGATTTTGATTTCCTGCATTTTGTAACATTTTTTAAGGTATTAGCATGCAGTTAGTGTTACAAAGTAAAACTTCACTGGATGTTTAATTCCATTACTTTGAAATGTGTTTTTTTTCTTTTAATGAAATGTAATATTAAGAATTTACAAAATATTTGTTAAATAAAAAATCACTCCACCAATGCTTAAGTTTTGGCTGTTCTGTGATTTAGCATTACTTAATATTGGGCACATTGTTCATAATGTACTTCTCTTTGCTATTCAATAAGTAGATTTATATAACAATAACTTTACAATCTATTTCAGTCAGATGTAATGTAGATTAAAAGTAGAACATGTTAATGCCTGTTAAGTGGCCTGTAGATACCCCCAACTTCCTCAGTATGGAGGAACACAGTGATTCCCTACAAGCTGCCCCACTGGAGAGCTAGGGGCTGGAGGCTAGCTTTTCCTGTTTGGCAAAACCTGAGAGCAGATGGAGGCTGTGGAGTATGACTGGAGAGAAATGAGATACAGTTGCTTTTTTCTGGGGTTTTTCTGTCTGAAGTCACTTTCTATAATACAACCAATTTTCCAGTCTGACTTTCTCCACTGGGTGGAACTATTGGACTCATTCAACTTTTGGTGCTGTTCTGTTTTTTGTTAATGCTATTGTATCCCATTCTGCAGGGGGCGCTGCAGTGCAGGGGGACCCCCAAAGCACTGTTAATGCAGGAGTAGTCTAATTTATGAGGCTCTCTGATGCAGCAAGTTTGCTTTGATGCATGTGTTAAAATTGAAACGAACCTATTGTAAGAATACGTAATTCACCGTAGACCAAGCAATGTGATTACAAAAGTTCAACCTGCACTTTTAAAACTGAATTAAAAAAAAAATCCCAGAGATTTTATAGTACGCCACTGATTCAGACATTTTTGGAAAGGTGCGCCTAGATAATCCATGTTACCAAAACTGAAACAAAGTACTATATGTGAGGACTGGTATCAATGTCAATATGAATTACCAAGTAAGTCCAATCCATTTAAACCCTGATAGTCATTTTTATCACTAGCCTTTTCTTTTTAATAGGTTCTTGTGTGCCATTGTATTCTGTACTTGTAGGACAACACTCAAACACTATGAATCTCTATTTGGTACATTTAAGGATGCAAGTTATGGTTTTCTTGATTCATATTTTATGTTTTGAGAGTATTAAACTATTTCCAATTTATAAGACTATTCAGTCTTCCCACTTTGCAGTCTGGGAATATCTTGATGCAAGAGTCATGAGGTCTCATCTAGAACTGATCTCCATTTTTTTCCCCCCAAAGTAAAACATATCTTTTTCTTCTCACCAACATTCAGATGGTTGTGTTGAGTTCTAACATAAAAGATTAATGAAAGCAGAGTGAATGGAGTACAGGGATTTATGAGAGATTACCATAACCCGCTGTGTCAATAAAACTGCAATGTCTTCAATGTCAAGTTGAAGGAAAGTATTCAAAGGTAAAATTTTGTTTGCGCAAACTTTGTTAACTGAAGGTGGTGGTTTTCAGGAAAGTGTTGGCATGCCCTCATCTTGGCACCTCGTTTGCTGAGGAGCTAGTGCCATGTCATCTTGAACCTGCTGTTGAGGGAAAGGCGGCAGTAGCAGTTCAGGTACCGATGGAGAACTGATGGGTTACCCCTTTTGGACATCTTTCCCCATCCCTTGAGACTCCATGCTCATACCCGATGTTACATACTGATATACTAGCCGTGTTCTGCCCCAGTGTTGATCTCCTGGACACAGCCAAGTATTTTTACAGCCATATTACGCCATCTTATTCCATTTCCCCCTTCCCCTGTAAAGGGAATGAAAATAAAGTTTAGGAAAGGAAATCTTTCGAAAGAACTGTAGGACTGACAGACTGTGTCAATTGCCATGTGGTTTTAGTATGTGGTTTCAATTTGTGGAACTGTATCCATATTTTTTATACAAAGATTAGGATTTTTTTAAATTAAAAACAAATACCCCTTGATGCTGTCTGGTGGTTGGGAATCAACCATCAGCAGACTATTTTTGAGGGTTGCATCCCCCATTCCCTCTTTTGCCAGTAGAGGACAGACTGAAGCCATATTTGCTAAGTGTCTGTGGAATGTTTTCCAAGAAGCCCAAATGCATAATTGAATGCAGGACAACAAAAAGCCAGTGACTTTAATTTCCAATATTTATTCATAGCAGAAAAACAGATTCCTCTAAACAGTTCTTTACAATGGAATACATTTTTGCCTATTAGATACAATTTGTACATTTTGCTTTACAAATCGTACATTGCTTTACAAATAAGTTCATGAAGCTTTAAAGCTGAAAAGATATTACAAATTGTACAGCATTAGATAACAGAAGACTGTAAAAGATTGGATCTACTGTAAATTGGAAGGCCTATGAACTTTGACACAAGAAAAGTGTTTCTCCCGAACTTCCTTCGTTTCCCCACTGCTCAGATAAATGACCTTCATAAGACTCAGAATCAATATAATCAGCATCTGAAAGTACTAACACACAAAACCTAAAGCAGCTTGTACAAAGACTTGTCCTGTTTCTTTGTCTTTGCTACCCATATGCCCTCAACATTCTGTTATGGTCACTATGTACTTTCCAGTTCAGTAACTCATAATTATGGCATATGTTTTAATACCTTTTTAATTTACAAAATTAACTTGGGGAAGCAGATGCTCCATTCATACCTACCCTAGTCAATTTACAAGGGGTCTGTACAGAACTGAATGTTCTTTCTTCTGTCCCAAGATAGTGACTTGGTTTACCCAGGGCAGTGTTCACATTTTCCACATTTCAGTGAACACCATGTCTTTCTCTTTTGGTAGCTTCTGATGATCACTGTACATTAGCCATTTCCTTCATATTATTCCTAGCCACTTACTAAGTCATACACCTGTTCACCTAAAATTTAGGTGAACAGGCGGTAGGCCCAATTTAAATTTGGAGACACCTACTTGAAACAATGAAAAATCTGTGCTTAAATTGCTCTCTTGCAATGAAATTGAGTATAAACATCAGAAGTGTCAGCTGTATGTGTTCGTTGACTTGTAGGATATGTGTTGTGCATTGCGTTAGATGTTTGCGTGATGACGCTTGTGTGGAGCTCTATCTTTCAAACACAGGATGTGCTACTTTCCGTAGCGTGGAAGATCCAAATGTCTCACTGCGGTGAGAACAAGTCAAGCCCTGGCCTATGCCGCAAAAGATGCGGTCCTGACCCATTCAGTTCAATCAAGGCGCTCTCTGATATCCACCTGTGACATGTCCCTCCTAAACACAAATGTACACATCGCTTAGCACTCAGAATCAAGTGACTATGGATGCTGGAGGACGTAAAATACATAATTCTGTAAGAAAGATCTTCTTGTAGTGCTGGCAAAAGCTAATATGAGATACAACTGTAACTGAATAGCAATGCACTGAATTTGTTACAACCATTGAGAACACCCCTTTATGATATATATATAAAAAGTAGACAAAAAATAAGTAAACAACTTTTAAAAGGATTGTCATTCACAACACACAATTCCTTCAATATTTCCTTTTCCTTCAAATGTGTAAAAAAAGAACCTATTATATGAAAATGGTTATTTGCTACTCATCTTGAGGCACTTTTTCTGAAATAATAACATTGTAAATAGCATTTGTAAATAGCATTTCCTCACAGATATTCCAAGATTTGCGATCACTGAGTGATCCCACTGAAAAAACTGAGTTGAGTCCGTTTACTCTGTTTATAGCTGTTGTGTTCAAAAGCTTGAAAAAAGCTGGTCATTTACCATTAAAGAACAATAGCCCCCTTTGAAAATGATTGTTACAAAATGCCTTTGACTTACAAAGTATATATGCTTAATGACATGGATCCAACTTTTTTGACACTCTTTCAAAACCTTCCTTTAATTTCACTTGCCATTCTCCTGAATTAACTTCTGTATGATCCTCAAAATGCCACCAATGTCTGAAACCTTGATACCTGCTTCCAATAAAGCAAGATGGTAAATGAACGCCATAATTGGAAGTCTCACTTAAAGACTCATCTCTGGGAAGGAATAGACTCATTCTCTGTACCTCTGAATCATGTATAGAGACCAGTATGGCTAACTGTAAAGTACTGATAAGACAAAAAAACTGCAATGGAATGTAGGGTATGTGTGAACAACCCCATGGCATGGCATGTCTAAGGAGTCCAAACCTAAATAGTGTATTATAAACTCAGAGCTTAGTGTATATTTAAATGGGGGATTCAGAGAGGTCTATATCAGTAGTGTGTGGCTGATGAAAGCACGCAGTGTTATCCAACAGGGACTTTCCAATGGACTTTCAAGAACAGGCATGTGATTGTATCATACTGTGTGCTTAGGGTTGCTTCAGGTGACCTAATGAATCTCGATATTCAGCACACTGGAAGCAACCACTGCAGATTTTTTAGAATTCTTCCAACACAAAGGCAAACTGAAAGCAAACTGAAAAGAACATGAGTTCTTTGGTAATGACACAGGAAGGAATCTAAAGGTTGTGAGTGACCCAGGCCTCTGTCAACATTGCATCTACAGCTAAATAACAAGATGGGGACCCGCTCCCTTTGTAACTCAGCAGCATCAAAGCCAATACAAACTGGGTGCTCCTGTTACATAGGTCATACTGTAGATTCCACAAATGTGAGATAAACAGCATGCATACCTTTTTAAGAAGCAACCCAGGTTAAGACAACATAACAGAGTAGGGTGCATTTGGTGTTTGTTTGATTGAGATGCATTCAATATATGGCGGCAACTGGACAGTGAATTCAACTGAATGTTAAGAAATTCTCACAAGTTACCCCCTTATACTGTATTGAGCCCTTTATTTCTAAATATTCAACAGGCTCTTAGCTTCCAGCCTGTTAAAATTAATACAAATCTGGATTATACGGTGTTGTCAATGGTCATTATTATCAAATGGCTAAAAATAGATATCCCCAGATGGGTCAGACTGTATCCATGATAAAAAGAGTAAACAAGAGTTATTAAATTAGTGTCTTAATAACAATATTTTATTCATAGTGTTTTAATTTGCCTTTGGCTCTGTCATTCTTATGAATAAATTGAGGGCATGTAGCATAGGGCCCAATCAATACTGATTTCAATAAATCAAAGGACAGACCTTAAACCACTATGGAGGAAGGTGAACTATGCAGTTGTACACTTCTCTCCAGACTGAGTATACTGCTATATGGATACTCATAAATTAAAGGAATAACTGTCATTGTTCCTTTTGAACAGAAAACTGGAAAATATACATGTCTGTTGATAAAATAGAACCAGTCTTTTTTTTTGCATTCCTAGCCTAACACAGATTCAGTGCAAACCGTATACTTCCGCAGGCGACAAACTGTCACAACCTAGAACATTCATCAGTATTACGATTCCTGCGCCCCAAAAAACACCTACCTTCACTCAAATTCAACCAAGCTAAAAAGTAAAAGGATAACTACAAAAAAGTCAGTAATAAAAACAGCGCCACAATCAATATTGTTAGACATTTCAGCTTTAAAAACATTGATTGCTATATACAGCAAAGAAAAAGTGCTGGGAATTTTTTTATGTAGTCATAACATAAGCTTTTAGTGTAAAACCCCACAACAAAATTTCAAAAATAACACTGTCAAGAGGTAACACACTGGAGATGTGTTCACTTGCTTTTGCACTGCAAATTCCTTCAATTAGGCCTATGTAG
Organism: Megalops cyprinoides; assembly: GCF_013368585.1. Classification (NCBI taxonomy): domain Eukaryota; kingdom Metazoa; phylum Chordata; class Actinopteri; order Elopiformes; family Megalopidae; genus Megalops; species Megalops cyprinoides. Next base: position 22,633,156 of record NC_050594.1, read on the forward strand.
TTTTTTTTTTCCATTCCAGTAATACTTAGAAAAAGAACTGGTTCAATGGCACAGTGCAAAGGCCAGCACCACCGAACAACTGCTTGCTCACCCCTACTTAGGTCTCAAGGTCATATGAAGAGAGGATTAACAATCTCATGGCAATCTGGACGCCAGAGACATCGGCAGGCCCCAGCTCGGCCCACTCGGCAAAGAGAACTGCGCTACGAGGATATCATCTGCTCTTCGGAGCACAATATTGAAGGCTAAATACAGGGAAAGGATTAGATGAGTCTGGAATTTTTGAGGAACTGAATGAGCACTTTGTAAACGAAGGTGTACTGTGAAATGGTCTGCACCATCATCATACGCTGCTGCCGTAGCATGTTGAGAACAGTCGGGACGTCCAGCATCTGCAACGGAAGAAAGCCAGCCATGACTAACAAAGGCAGAGAAGCACATTAAGCTATGTTATTACTCATCCGCTTAGCAGACATCATCTTTATCAAAGCCTGTTGAGCTGATTATATAATCCTCTGTACATAAGCTACTTTTGCTATGCAAAACATACTACTATAACAAAACTCCAGTCAGACTTGAAAACCATTAGTGCAAATATTGACGTGTTAACTTAGTGACTTCATACATCATTAGTCATTTCTGGCTCTTAGAATGGAATATTTGCTTGCTGTGATCACATGAATACAGTGATAACGTAGCTGTCCCAATACCTCGTTATGTTCCAGGCAGGCAATCATAATTTCTGACAGAATCACCACCCCGGTCCGCCCCACCCCGGCGCTGCAGTGGACCAGAACTGGCAGGTTAGTGTTCTTCGTGTCGGTGGTGCTGTTTGTGTGCCTTCTCACGGACTGAATCTCCTCCAAGTATGCTAGAAAACAAAAATCACAGTGACTGCTTTTCTTTGTCCTGACTGAAAAGAGTTAAATAGTTTACATACACTACTTATTTTTTACTAATACTTCACAAGCCACTGACTTCACATTATAGGTTCATTATCATAAAGTAAAAAATTCTCAAAAATGACACTAAAGTTTTTTTGAGACAGAAGTATTGCACTCCCTGAACAGTATGTCTGGGAAAAGGTACAGATGGGTTTTCATGACTGTTCACTGCTTATTAAAAAAACCGTGCAACGCTGCATATTCTGAATTCATGTCAAGGGTTTGTACTCGGTGCGTTTCAGGTAACGCCGCACAGCACTCACACAGGAAGCCCTTGAAGTCCTCGGGGCAGCCGTGGTCGGGCCAGTCTGTGTACTGCAGGTGCCAGACCGTGCGCTCCTGTCCCGTCAGCAGGTGCTTGATCTTCAGGCCGGTGGTGGCGTAGCAGCCGGAGTCCGTGCGGAAGCGCGTGGTGATCTTGAAGCGGCCGTAGGTGACCGTGTTGTGGCGCGATCCCAGGCGCGGCCAGTAGCGGAAGCTCTTCTCCCGGCCCCCTTCCTGTAAAGCCAGAGTGCAGAGGATAAGAAACCAGAGGGAGTCAGTAAGGCTGTCTGTATGCTCCTGCACAACATATATACTTCAACTACGAACGCAAAGAAAGAATACATCCTAAGTCTGCTTTCTGGAAGAGTTTATTCACACGTGTAATGCCACCAATTAACATTTGAATGTAAACGCAAGACAGTGAGCAGCGCGGAGCACAGAACACAATTATCAGTCTGCTCCCGCTGCCTGTTCCCTGGCCAGCCAATCAAAACCACCAACCAGGAAGTGAGCTGGTCTTCCAGGCTGACCTCACCTCATTGTTTTGCTTCAGCCATCTTGTGAGTCATGCACAAGAATGCGGAGTGATGTCAGTGAGAGGTCACGGGTTGCGTTAACGCAGGAGGTGTGCTCTGGCCAAATCGTCGCAAGAGCACGGTGGTTTCCCCTGGCAACTGACACGAAGTACATACCTCCTCGGCAGTAACCATGGCGATGATGGCCACGCTCTGTTCCCACACCATCTGCCAGAAGTCCTGACAGGTATTGGAGAGTGGTCCCTGGGAGGCAATGTAGCTCCACTCCTCCCCACCCACGGTCACCTGAGGGCAGGGGGCAAAATCAGGCATCTCGTCAGTCCACTTACCTTACAGTCAGAATCAGAATCAGAACTTTCAGGTACAAATGTATTCTAATGAATTTCTCTTGATGCAGGTGTCGACATTGAAAACATAAAGGCAGACAGAACTATACAATACAAAACAATGCAATAGAATACAACACAATTAAAGAACCTGCACATGCCTTTGGTTATGTACATTTGTGCTATAACTTTACAGTTCCATTGTGGGATCTGTGGGAGGGACAATTAAAGTGCAAGTGTGCAACTGGAAAGGGGGTGGATATGGGAAGGGTCCTTATTTGAGAGGATTACAGCCTGTGGAAAGAAGCTGTTCAGGTGACGTGTAGTCCTAGTCTTTATGGATCTCACTCTTACTCTGCGTTTGGAGGGTAGCCACTGGAAGAGAGTGGCCAGGATGTGAGGGATCAGCCATGATTTTCCCCACCCTCTTCCTCATCCTGGATGAGTACAGGTCTGGGGGGTGGGGGGGGGGGGGGGCAATAATCGTCTCTGCACATCGCACAATGTGCTGTAGTTTCCGCTTAGAGTGCGAAGATGCAGATCCAAACCAAATGGGAATGGAGGATGTCATCACTGATTCAATAATGGCTGTATGGAATTGGACTAGTAGCTTTTGTGACAGCTTGTATTTTTTGAGGCGTCGCAGGAAGTACATACACCGTTGTGCTTTCTTGACTATTGTGATAGAAAGCACAACAGCGTATGTACTTCCTGTACTTGCCCTTTGACTGCCAAATTTAACCAGGTTAGTTTTTGCACTGTGTATACTTAACCAGTTAACAAGCTTCAGGGATGGGTCTATAGGGCGACCAGCAAAGTTACTGAACGGTTCCTACCCTGATAATGTGGAAATTGGCAACAAAAGCAAGAGAACTGAAATGGCACTCAGCGTGTAAAAGAAGACGTTCACGGTGACAGTTTAGGCAGGGTGGACTACAACGGAATGTAACCTTTTTTTTTTTTTTTTTTTTAAATAAACCCTGCTAAAATCATCCACTGGCATCAAGGGAGGTTAAGCTGTCACTGGGGAGATGTTCTTTTCAGGGATGCATTTTGCCTGGCAGGCATTCTGGTCCAACAACAAACAGACCAGAATGTCCAAGACTAATGAAAGTGTTTTCATTTTTTACAGCCACCTGACTGAAATGTAGAACACAGCGGACACATGCCCCAAGTGCATGACAAAGGACATCTGTCTGAATACGCCCTTGGCCTGAGCATTTCAGACGAATACGGAAGTGGATTTAGAAAAGGACAGCGGGACTGGTTTTGTTGTCCCAGCCGAGTTCACCCCTCCACGTTTTCCCCTTGATGTTCCCCACGGGGGCCGGAGTTACCCTGATGTGTGAGGCGTTGATGTAGCCGGTGTTGTTTTCTTTGGTGGGCACCAGCTCCACGCGGGTGTCGTCGTAGGGCAGGACGTCCTGGAAGCGGTTCCGCTCGGCGCTCTCGGGCAGCTGGGCGATGGAGCACTCCCCGTTGGGCCGCTTCTTGGGCACCTGCTCATACTCCGTGAACACCATGCCCTGGTCCAGCCGCTGCTCCAGGATCTTACACTGAAACGGAAAGCAAAGGACAGGTGGTGAAGGGATATGAATTACTGGGGGAATATCTTTTATTGTTAAGTCATAATAGTTCAGATTAGAGCAGCTCTTTTTAATATTACTGTATCTCAAGATGTATCAAGATTTATAGACATAAATGATGGAGCAGCTATTTGAAGGAAATATATCTTGACATAAATATGGATTTCTGCTCTTATAACTTCAATACTTTTCATGTCAGAGGATCTAAGAACATATATTAAGTTGATGAAGTCAAGGTTTTAATTATACAATCTAATAAATGATATATATGTATGTATACAAATATATGTATACACATATATAAAGACAGTTTACATAGTTTATATGTTATATACAAACAGAGTATATATACATTTTTACATTTTTTTAATATCATTATTTATAAACTAATGTAAACAAATACATCTAGCATAGCATTATGTCAAACAGTAAAAACACAAACTGCAGACACACACACACACACACACAGATAAAATATTCTGGATCCAGAAACAGCATACTTTGTATCCTCAACAACGTTGATAAAGCATATTTGTCAGTGAGAAACATTCATGTTACTCTACGCAGCAACAAAAGCAGGAGACGCCTGAGCGCGGGACGTACCCTCTCGTCGTTGGACGCCTTCTCGGGCTCGTCCTTGCTCTCGTCGTGCATGGGCATGCGGGACAGCGTCAGGCCGTTGAGCGCCGCCAGCTTCAGCGGGCCCATCTTCTTGAAGTCGGACCGCGTGCCCTTCTTCATCCCCTGGCGGCGTGGCGAAAGCAGGAGAGCGGGGTCAGGAACATCGCTTCCCCCCCGCGGCGCGCCGAGAGAGCCTTATGAGCCCTGCCCCGGCGAGCGCGCGGGGCGGTAGGGAAACCAGGAAGCGGGCGGGCCGCTGGAATGCGCCCGGCCGCGCTGGGGTTGCCGCGCCGCATTCTTTTGTCTCAGGTGCGCGGCGGGACCGGCACACGGCCCGCCCACGCCCCGAAACCACAATCGCTGCACGCTCACGGGAAGCGCACGAGAACAGAGACGCTGATCGTTCAGGCAAATACTCTGCATACTACAGCAGGTTTATCACGCCAGCTGGAGAGCACAACAATGAGCGAAGAATTCCGCCCAACAACATTTTGTCGGACTTGCTTACATTTTTTTTTCCTGAAAGAGATGCAAGGTGCACTTTCCCTTTTTATGTTGTTTTTCAGAGTTGACAAAAACTAAATCTGGAACACATTTCAGAAATCATTATTCATTAGTTATGATAATAAGAATGAATTATTATCAATGGCCACACCACAATGCATTACTACAACAGATCACAGATCACAGATCACAGGAGGGGAATATTTTACACTTTTCCATATGGGGACAGTGTGGTGCTGAGATGAATTTTTCATTCACTATAATTTTTTGGATCGATTTGGGTAAAATCTGCACCACCCATTCTTACATCTGCTATAACAAATATTTGTCAAAATAGGTCAAGCCAGCAAAACCGAGGATTGAGCAATGAATGAATCAAAAAGCAACCAATTAATTGAGGAATTCAAGTAATGCAGAGTGGAAGGAATTCAAGTATTTTCACGTGGCCACTTCTCCTAATGCTGGGGGAGGACGGGAAAACAGAGTACTTTCAGATTCAGAATTAAACGCCAGCGTCTCAGACTCTCTCAGCGAGAGACTCTCAGAGAGCGTAACTCACCCCGGTTGGCGGGAGCCCCTCCAGTGGATTCCTCTTCCCGGGAGGAACATCTGAAACGGGCCTCTTCTTGCCCGAGTCCCGCTTGGGCCTCTGCCGTACCGAGGTGCTGAGATTGCTCTCGGAGACCGAGGGCACCAGCGCGCTGCCCTCCCTGATCTGAGGCCGGCCGTCCACCAGTATCCACCCGCCGTCCGCGGAGGGGTGCTCTGCCTCTTGCTCGCGGATCAGCGGGTGCGGCTGATACGTCAGAGGGCCGGGCAGGGCGGGGTCTAGGGCGGGGCCATAGGGGTAGGCGGGCAGGGCCTCCATGGGGGGCTGCCCCAGGAGGGCCACGTGCTGCTCGGAGCCGCCGGCGGCGTCCTGGGACTGCGGCGTGTGCCGGCCGCTCTCGTCCTCGAACTCCTCCTCCTCGCCGCTGCTGTGCACCAGCATGGTGGCGTCCGACAGCGACTTCTTGTGCCCGTAGCGCACGTCCTCCTTGCTGCCCCCGTCGTCCGACTTGGTCCTCTCCAGGAAGACGTTGAGCTGGGAGCCCGAGGAGGCCGCCGGCCGTGGGGGCGGGGCCTCGGCCGCCGAGGCCGACATGGTCCTCTCCTTGACCCGCATGCCCTCCAGACCGTAGGCCAGGCCGGCGATCTCGATGCTGTTGCGCTTCTGCGTGTGCGGCTGGCGGCCGGTGACCAGCGGCTCGCTCACCTCCTGCAGGGAGTGCGCCACCGGCAGGCTGTCCTCCTGGAAGGTCTGCACTGAGTGGTGCACCCGGCGCGTGATCAGGTCCGGGTTGCTGCTGCTCACGTACAGGTGGCGGGACAGGTCCGGGGTGCTGTTGGCGGGCCGGGGGTAGGGGTACGGGGGTGGCGGCCGGTACACCTGAGTCCGCATGATGTTGGGGGCGGGGTACTCCTGCGCTTGCAGCTGAACGTTGGTGAGCTCGGGCACGCTGACGGCGCCCACCACGGGCCTGCGGTCGGCCGGGTACGGGTACGGGGAGGGGCTGTGGAAGCTGTAGTTGAGGTGGAAGGGGTACTGGCCGGCGCCCTGCGAGCTGAACTGGCCGTGCTCGCGGATCTCCGGCTGGCTGTACACCAGCGGGTCGGGCCGGCTGTAGGCGTACGAGTTGCTGATGTTCAGGTTGCGCATGGAGTGGCTCTGCCGCTCGGCGGGCATCATGCCCCGGTTCTTCTGCCGCATGACGGTCTCGTAGTCGGGCGTGGCGCGGTAGGAGGGCGGGATGAGCGCGCTGTGGCGGTGGGAGGGGATGTAGTCGGGCCGCATGATGTCGCTCCCCGTGATGCTGGGGTTGGAGGACATGGGCGAGGGCTGCAGGTAGTGCTGCGGGTTGTTCAGGGAGCTGGTGCTGTGGGCGCTGTACACACTCCCGTTCCGGATGCGTCCGTTGTACTCGTGCGGCGACCGGTCCAGGCTGGTCTGGGAGTGATAGTAGTAGCCATTCTGATTGTTCATGTAGAGGTTGTCTGTAAGACAAAAACCAAGCAAGGGGTACATGGGGTCAATATTGCTATACATCAAATATGTTCATGCCAGAAATGTAAGTGTCCTTCAGAAAGTACACTTACATTTTTATCCATCTACGTGACTAGTTAGTACGTACACTGCAGAAGAGCTTAAACCTTGAACTGCAGGCAAAAGTTATGATCCAAACTCCACAGTCTTTTTATGGCTTCCCCCCCCCCCTTATACAGCCCTTTTGGAAACCTCAGTGGAACATTTGGCTTGTCTCACCACAATAAGCACAACATTTCTACAGGAGTGCTGAGGTGTATCAAATGCATTCCATCCTTCTCTGACTTACAAGTCACCCAGTGCAATTCAGTGAGCTAAGCGCCTACTGGAGGATGGCCTGGCTTAACTGACATCATCCTAGCATCCTGCAGCCATGTGATGAGTTGCAGGGTGCCTGAGAGCACTGGGATAAGCACCCCCTGCTGTCATATCCACCCTTATCCCCAGCAGAATGAAGGCAGTTTGCTCCATCGTTGTGGGCTCCCGGTCATTGTCTGCTAGTGGCATGGCTGGGATTAACTCCTGACAATAGAGCCCATCTTGAGATAATGCACCTTTATCACTGAGCTACACAGAAGACCAACAATATGGCAATCTAATGATGCACCACAGACCTTCATCCCGACACTCAGTGCCAGATTCTTTTAGTAGTGGTTACTGTTTAACTAGTCATGCACACTAAGGACATGTGGCACTATTGACACACATTCAGTTTCATGCGAACCTTTTCTTTACAGATAAATCCAAACTTGTGCCATCAAACTTCTGATCTCATACAGACAGCACATGGTAATATTAAAATCTGCCTCTACCTTGGGACGACGTGTACGGTTCAGTGTAATGGCCATTGTAATGCATCTGGGGGGGAGCCATCATGTAGGCCTGAGGTTTTGGCTTGGGAAAAAAAAAGAGAAAATTGTCATTATCAAGAAACAACATTATTCATTTATTCTACATGTAACCCAATCAGTTGTTATTTGTATCTGTGCAGTTCTACATGTGGGGAAAAAACAGATGAAGTACAGAACAGTATGTGTTAGATGGAAAATACTGAGGTATAACGGCTGTCTCAAGTCCATCAGGACCTTGACATTGTGCTGAAGCAGGAATATATAACAGAGAATTGAGTACAATTCAAAGGAGGCTGCATTAATGTTACACAATGCCTGTCAGACGACCGTAGAATACTGTATCCAGTTCTAGGCACTGCACAATACGAAAGATAGAGAAGCTCTCAACAGAAAACAGACTTCTAGTAATTAAATGCTGCATATTGTCATTTTATTACAAAAAATTATTTGCATTTGCTGCTGTACACCACATAACTGTAGTCATAAACAGGCTAAAAATAACTGTTTAAAACGTTTAAACGAATAATTGTAAAAAATAACTACTTTCTACTGACCTGAGATAAACTGTGTTAATACTGACAAAATGTTTTTTTTTTTATCCTGGGATTTTGAGCAATAATTGATGTAAACCAACAATGATGGAGCTAATTTATCTGTAGCTGGCACATGCAACAAAACACTTTCATCCAGGATTATTTCAGGAAATATATTTCTGCAGGCAGAAAATCTATGACAAGGTATTAAAGACTAGTGGTTAAGCAGTGGTTTTGATGTGGTGGAACACTTGTAAAGAGAATGCCATTCCTTTTGTGAGCATTGTCACGTAAATGAAAGCATACGAAGCTCAAACTGTAAAATGTAATGGCCAAAATGCATACCAGAGAAATCCTGGTGGATGATCGTCGTCTGACTGGGTTGACAGCAGTGGCCTGAGTTTGTCTAGGAAGAAAAAGAAAAAATGAAAGGGAATCATTTATGCCCCTGTGACACATTTCCAATAGAAAAAAACTCTATGACAACTGTAACTCTTGTGTGCCTCTCTCTGCATAGGGAGCAGGACTACAAAACAATTCGGGGCACCTGAGTCCAGAGAACCGTTGAAGACGGCCTTTACGACAGAGCTCTGCTGTATCTTCTGGAATTTTATTATAGTGGGTTAACTCTAAGGCCTGATTCAAACTAATAATAATGCACTTTGTCCATTACTTGGAGTAACAAACTGAAGCCAGCATTTTAAAGACCCCGTGCAGTATTTAATTAAAAAAAAAAACAATGTAATTACAAAAACAATTGTACCCACTACAGATTCCAAAATAAAAAACCTCTGCCCAGCCCAACCAGACTCAGTTTACTTCCGTGGTTAGTAATGCCATTTGGCCATGCCAAACCCAATACACCACTGAAGGCTTCAAATTTTTACCTAATTTTTAATCTATCTTTGGAAGAACTACGAAACACTACCAGTGTCTTTTAAAATGACTTTACTACCTTATATGATTAAGGTACCTTATAAACTACCTTATAAATTATCATTTGGACTTCAACTTTAAGTATGACTATTAAAAGTATTTTGGTAGAGGTACATGACCTAAAACTATTGTGAGAATCTGGAAAAAAAATTACTTGGTGTTAAAGTAAAGATAAAATGCACACTAAAACTTTGGGATGAATCTGGGTCAATGGTTTGATTAATCTGAATCGAGTACAGCACTGTTTATTTAGGCTCAAAATCAAATCAAAATCTGATTGGGGATGTCCAGGAGTTGTCAACTGCTGATCGACAGAAAGCGTGGAAACACAAGAACAGGTGGCCAAGAAAAGAGTGTTTTGCTCACCCCTTGTTAGAAGGCAGAGAAGGACGAGAAAGGATTGGAAAGCGAGGAAAGGAAAGAGTGAGAATAGACTTCTGGGAGTTCTCAGAAGGCGGGGGCTCAGACTCCTCTCTGGAGACAGGAAAGGGACAGAGGTGAGGGGACCGGGAGGAACAGCAACAACGGACGGCAGGGCCGAAACACGGGCGGAGACACTTACAGGCTGCTTTTGTTTATCTTATAAAACTTGTGCCGGGCCAGGCACATCCGGCACACGTATTTGGATGTTTCCATGTCTTCCTGAACAAACAGACAAACGCAACAATATCAATTTTTGATTAACAGAATATTCATCACCTCCTTAACTGGTCACTATCGACAAAATACAATCATGTGGCACCATGGATAAAGAAGTTATAAAAAAATACATGATAATACATAATGTGTTGACCATTGTTGTGCTGATACACTGCATGCCAATGACTGCTGTTTTTCAATATACATACACAACCATACACATCACTAAATTGCTGGAAGCTTTTCACATGAACATTTTAAAGGGCTGTCAAATGACTAAAAAATTGATGAGAATTAATTTCACATTTACCCTGCAATATCAATCACAGTCTAACAGCACTAGACAAACACTTTAATTAAATACGTTTCAAAGTTAATAACAAATAAATGCCTTTTGCTTGTAAATATGTGAGGAAATAAATCACACAGAAATAATGAAATTCCAACGCACATAAATGTGATGATTTTGGCTTGGCTAACTAGCAGGCCTTTCACCTCTTCAAATGAAATGTTTTCGCAGAAGGCACAAACAGCTTGTTTCCCTGATTAGTTACTCTCACTAAATCTATTTTAAACCAATGAAGCAATTTGTTTAAGCAAAAAAAATGAACAGGTCAAATATGCCACACGAAGATCGTCACTGTAATGGAAAATGGGTAGCATCTCTGCACTCATAAAAACAGAACTATGAACAGGACAGCGCTGAAAAACTGTAGCCAAGGCAGTTAAGCAATCAATCATTCATATGTTCCTTTTCTTTGGCCCTTTGCATTAAGTGCAGCTGATAGGACCACGCTGTCTCTAACTGGAGCTACAGACATAGGTTACTCTCTCATAAGACACTTCCATTCTTCCTTGATTTTATTAATGACTGTGAGAGATCTATTACTGTGAGAATAAAAACTGTAGAGATATAAATGAGGGAACATATGTTCCAGTAGAAGAATACCAAATATATTCTGAATTTTACAAAAAAATTCCCAGCTATATGGAAGTCATGCACTCTTAGTTGTGACCACACTGAAATAATTTACAGTTGGGAAATTTCTAAACTGATACAGATGTTGAGAAAGATAAGTCTGTTTATATTTTAGGCTAATATTACCCCCCTCTTCTGTAGCGACAATGTCACCCAAGAGTGAGAAAAGCTATTCACAAGGCAATGCTACTGCAGTCATGCCATGCAACTGTGTCAGACTTCCGGAACCTTAAAGGGCTTTTTGTCATCAACTGTACTGTATGTCACTCCCACTTAGCAAACACAAATCTATCAGTGTTAGCAGAGACTGACTTTAATTCAGGAGGCTCAAAACAGGGAATAACAATTAATTGTGATTTAGAAAGAAACAGTCATGCTGCTTTTTAATTAGCCACGTTCATTTATGCGTTAATAACAGTGTCCCTGACTTAAGGTAAAGACAAAGATCCAAAACGCTGCTGATGAGTGAGACGTCCTACGGCTTCACAGCGGGGAGACTTACAGTCTGGAACTGAATGGTGTCCTCTTTGTTTGCCAGCTCCAGCGCAAAGAAAGACTTATTATGAGTCATGTTGGTAATGTCATTCCACCTACACGGCCAATTAAAACAGAAAAAAGGGGGGGAAACATGGTTACATTTTTAGACACTGCATTTACAGAGAGAAAGTCAGAAATAATTCACATAATACTTCAAGAGCAATGAAATGTCAGAACCGCAAAAAAAGATGTTTTTCTTAATTACAGATTAAACTATGCAGCAAACAATATATGCCATCTTTTCGGAGAGCCACATTTTTAGAACCATATCATATTGCCGGACTGAAGGACGTCACCATTTTTAATTTTGGGATGGCATTCCTTCCTCCTTACCTAAATATAACAGGAGGCCTGCCATTTTTGTGCTTGACAAAGATCCCATCCAGACACGCCCCAATGAGTATATCTGCACCCTGGCTGTCCTGTTACAATGAAGAAAGGAGATGACACCACTTCAGCTTCGATATCCACCTTCTGTAAGTAATCGTGGCCTGTCATTTCACCGAGGTACTGCAGCTTTAGAGCACTTCGGCCTGTGTACTGCTTGGACTGATATGGATATTTACACAGGGAGATCAAATATTCAGGTGTGTTCAATACATTAAATTCACACTAGACCTTTTCAAAAGCCTGGCACCAAATATTAATTGCCATTTGCCTTGACATTTCTTTACTAAAAGGGCAGATTTATGTGAAGAAGCACATGTGCTGAATAGACGAACAGAACTCATTTTAAAACAACATGAACTCTCTCCTTTCATGTGCGTGACTTTTGAAGCCAAAACTGCAACATACCCAAATTAAAATTAGCAGGAGGGGACACTATATGCTTAGTATAAAATGCAATAGAGACAAATGAAATATCCCCACAACAAGCTCATTTATTGTATTTGGCTCAAAGGCAGCTCACCCCCTGCTAAGCATTGCTCAATTGTAGCTTTTAAGAGCGTCAATAACATTTTTGTAAAAAACGAACCTGATGTGTTGCGGTTCAAAAATGCAACCACAGAGAGTACGCTCTGTAATTCAGTCTGCAATTGGCAGGAACATGTTTCACTGATGTTGTATCTGCCAGAAAACTTGGTTAAACTTTAAGATTCAATGCACCTCAAGTAAATGTCTGTGTTCAACTTTCAGGGTGAACCGGAGTTGTAGTATGCCTCTTAGTGAAAATAGTGTCCTGTTCCAATAGCATCATACAAAAGTTTTATCATAGTTCCACGTACAAAGTCAGCTTAGTATGATGTATTGCCACAGCTCAGGTTATCCATACACACAGAAAGCCACTGAATGTGAAGATATGCTTTTTTATAAAGAACATGTTTGATGATGACGCATATGTGTAATGCATATGTGTAAAATGGCAAAGACTGGAGTTGGGAAAAATAGAGATAAAGGCTGCAGTCTCCAGCAGAGTGTCTGTGCAAAAAGCCATTCCCTGTTAAGCAGAGACATTTCACTACAGTTACAAAGGGGCCATCCTCAAGGGGCCAATAAGCAGCTACACCACAATCCAAAATTTCCTAGAATAAAAAAGCTTTTGCAACAGGTCTGATGCTGGTCTGCATTACCAATGTTTCCTGGATTTACATGTAACTTCCTCCTCAAAAGTTAACCCAGGTTGATCTGATTGGATTGCTAGCTTCCATCATGCAAATGGAAGGATATTCAAAGACCAAAGATACATTTAACCATAAAATTTTCTTTCATCAGTAAAAAATGTTCTAAATGTACTGGTATGTTTATTGATTCAATGATTCATTAGACAGTGTTGTTCAAAAGACCACTCCAGAGGAAGAACACTTTTGGAAAGCTACTGGAAAAGGAACCTAGAAACTTACAGATCATTACTTTAGATATATATTCAGATCAACAGGTGGGCTACATAAAAGACTGCATCACATAACCTAACTGCATCACATAAACAAAACACACACAAGAAATACTTAAACACTTTAGCCCTGTTGTTGATGAACAAAGCACAGGACAATCAGCTTAACCACAACACCAGCTGGCAAGTGAATACTGCCAAAAAAAGATCAAAACTTCTGTTTCCTCTCACCTTGGCTTGATAACTCTCCTGACCATAGCCCTCCATCTTCTCCACTTCCTGCATGTAGAGCATTTCTGCCTCTGGAGCTGACAGTCCTCTGGGCGAGTATAATAGACACGGGTCTCTGTGTCACAAGCTGGCATATTGGTGTTACAACCTTATATCACACCCACATTACAGGAGCAAGGGTCTTCTTCGACAGTTTCCAATCTTTTCCAAACATTTTGCAGTGAAATGATGTTTCAGTTTACTATAAAAATCACTTGGTCAAAACAAAACCTACTCCCCCTTTGTTCTTTGCTGGGTCAATTAATTGAAACAATTTCACACCAAGAATTTAGTGTCACTGCTAATAGATATTTTCACCCCAGCAGCACACTCCACTCCAAGGATTAAACTTGTAGATTGTGATCAGTAACAAATGGTGCTGGCAGCGTGCACTTGAGGGGCCCCTGTGTTTGTCTCGGTGAACCCTCTTTTATCTGCTCCACATAAATCACTGCCGAGGATTCATCAAAAGACTGTCTTCCAAACTATAAACTGAAACAGATGATAGGATTATGAGATCATCTTCACTGAATCTGTCCCAGTAAATGAATTACTGCTGAGTACAAGATCTGAGGGCTTCAACAGCATGTGGAAAACTACTGACTGTAAATCTCAACCTTAAGGTGTATGACCAGCAGGATCTGCTCAGTTCAGCACTGGGCATTTTCTCACCTGTACTTTTGGTACAACAAGGCCACTTTCTGCGTGGCCTCCTCCAGCACTCGTTCATCTTGGATCCACCCCTTTAAAGACACAAAACAAGAGAATGCAGGCCTCATTAATATTTAGTGCATTCAGTGTACGCAAACAGGATTCAGAAAATGCATATTTTGAGTCACTATCTGTACCAAGTATAATAATACAAAAAAGTAATGCACTTACGATAGGGAACAACACAAACTTCTGGAGAAACTCCTGGGAGTCATAGCGATTGAAGTCACCAAAATCAGCTAAGAGAGGAAAAAAGTTAACACATACAGTTAATATTTTATATATAAACCTTGTTCTGTATTTGAACCAAGAGAAATCTAATACATCCATAATATCAATATTGTCCTGGCACCCAAGTGAATTTTAATAAATGAGAAACAAAATATAATTGACTTCTTAAGATCCAGTCCAAGTGCAAGTGAAAAAAAACATTTGCTATCACCAAATCACCTTGGACTACTTGAGGTGGCTGTGAAGTGACAGAATTCATGTATTCACTCAACATGTACATTCGAATTTAGTCTTTCTGGAAACAAGCCAGACAATGACTTGAAAATGGAAGCAATAATTAACCAAAGGGACATCAATCCCATTTTGGCTTGTGTTCAAACTTCCGTTTTTTGTTTCAGAATGTGACATAGTGGCATATTTGTATTCAACGGATTACAAAAATAAACAAAACATGACTGTTTTTTGCAGAGGCTTATTTCCTTGTAACACTGATATCTTAAAATTAATGACTGATTGCTTGCATCTGTTATTACCATTAAAGTACAGCCACTTAAAGCATGCAAGAATCTTATTTTCCAACACTTTCTGCAGAACCTCAGCAGGCTAATTTTAGGAAGAGACAGTCCATTATGGCAAGGAATCGATTCAGCAAACGAGTGTCCAATGCTAACAGTAATTCCAAACTCCCGTCGGAAATGTTAACAGCTACGTTGGGTATTCCAACTATTGGCCTAACCACGTACTAAAACCAGTTGCAAGCAGCATTGCCAATGAGCAAAAATAGACCCAGCTACACCTTCAGACCAAACAGCTAAAAGCAACCTTACATAATGCTCCTTTACTCGCAGCACAAAAGAAGGTCTCAGAGCTTGTCTATAACCACGGCATTCTTTACTGCAACATGTGATGCACGTTGTGGAGCAGTTTAAACCTGGCTGCAATAGCGGGTGATCTCAGTTCCTCTGCTATTTTAACACCAGGCCAGTAACTTCCACTGCCAGATATATCTTTGCCAGCAGTGTTTGAGATTCTTTTCCTCAGCAAAGGCTGGTTTGAAATGTCATGGCTTGAAACTTAATTTGCTCAATGCAGGCACTGATGTTACTGCTCTTTATGCAGCCTGCAGCATGCACCTAAAACACATACTACCAAGCAAAATAATTATACGCCATGTTACAATGCATCTCTTTTTGATGCAGAAATCCTTTCTGTGAACCTAAATTCCTGCCAATGGCACCCATGCCAGCATCGATAAAGCTTTAAAGGAAGAATACAACGAGGTGGAGCATATTTAAAGGAGGCTTTTCGCAGACGGTCAACATATTCAAGATCAATACAGCAAGGCCAGAGTCCATGATTTATATGGACAAGATATCAGACCACAGCACAAGCCATATATGCCTGGGTGCCACTGAGCAGGTAATCTGTCTTCGCTACCCAAATTAACAGCACAGACCCAGTTTTTCATTTTGCAATTATAAAGTTCATTCTACCTTGCACGGCTAAGCCAGCCAGCCGTATGGCCTGCTCTATGGAGCAAGGTATTCTGCCTTCCAAAATATCCTTCTTCAGCTGAAGGTAATACTGGTATCTGGAAGAGGAAGAGGGGGCTGAAGTTACTACAGATGAAAGAACACAGATTTGCAGGCTTACAATGAGAAAGATTCAACTAACAAAAGTAAGAATAAAAACAAAAAGTATACAGTTTACCAATGAACATCAGTCACGGTAAACACTGTACGTTTCAGTCACTACAAGGATTCTTAACAGTCCCTTCCCCTAAAAGTAGTCCTGCAAAACTTTAACTTCAAGAATTCATAAACAATAACCATCCAGTACACAAATATTTTACAAGATGTGTAAAAGCTTTAACACTTCTTTGGAGGGTTTGAGACCACCATGCTGAAAACATTTTTCTGCTTGCACTTACAAAGCCCTTATACTATATATGGCTATTGGCTGCATCTGGAATATTTTATGTATTTGCAAAGCTCACCTTGTTATCTCCTGCTGTAACTGGGACACATTTGGCACATAGAACACAACTCCGAAGTAAACTGTGGGTTCCAAGCCATACTTGTCCAGTTGTTTTTTCAGTGGCTTTTCCAAGTCAATCCATCTCTGTTGGTTTTGCTTGTTGAAGTACCAGAGACTGAAATATGTCACCTGGAGGGAAAACAAGGAATGTGCTTTTAGAAAGAACTCCCTTATCAGCGCAAAACAACACTGGGCTTCTTTCTGCAAACTAGGATAGCAGTGTTTGGAAATGCCTCAAAATATCATTCATCACCAGTGTTTCCACCGTGCTTTTGAGCCCAGTCACCAGTTCATTTCAGTCAGCTGAACTTCCTGAGATAAATTTCTTCCAAGAGTACTGAGCAGTTACTAGGGCTGTCCCAAAGTTGCAGTTTCCACCCTCTAAATGTTCTCTGATGATGTTCAGTTATGACATTATTTGTATATTTTTAGTAAGCACCAAAAGTGTAGATCAGTATACCACAGACATAATATAAACATAATAATAATAATAATAATACAGCAGACAAACATCCCTTACATGTGGTTATAGCTTACAGAGCTACAGAAATGAACAGATGAAATGCTTCTCATTATACCTTTGCTTGGTATTTTCCAGCTTGCAATTTTAGTTGTCACAGAACACAAAGGTCAAACCATGGTAATGAGGTTAAAAAGACATCTGCACAGGTGAATAAATGTGATAAATTCGACACAATACAGACCCACACGGACTTCACTGGCTTTTCCTCAGGTTTATAGTTGGTACATTGTCTCACTGCATGACTAAGCGAACGTGGTATGCCAGTGGCTGAAACTGGTGACACTTAATTGCTCATATGACAGTACCATCTTGTGTAACATAGACTTTGCTGTTGTGGAAGAAGGTTGTGAAGGTAGAGTAAATGCGTCCCGAGCGAGCAAGGCCTAACCCTGGAACAAACGTACCTCACGTAACTCAAGTCTCTGGGCAACAGCTTCCAGACATTCCTGGCCGATGCTCTCCACAGAAAGTGTGAACTCCACAAATTCGCCATTGAGCAGCTGGATGCGTGTGACGAGGCAGCTCTTGCTGGAGACTGTGTACCTTCGCGTTCTCTTTAATTTTAATCCAAATGGTAAGGGCATTGTTCACTCTCAGCCTGCAGACGTCCGTCAGTTGACCAGAAATATCTCCCCTTGTGTTTCCTAAAAGCTAGCCCAGCAACATGTGACTGGATATTCAGAATTCCACAGAGCAGATACATGTGCTCCTGTAGAGAGAACACAGAATTAGTTTAGAACGTAAACATATGGCATGGGGTCACAAAGTGAATTTTGCAATTTGGAAGACATGCTTTGCAAAGTGAATCTTGCAATTTGAAATGCCACCATTGTTTCAACAGTGGTACTGTAACAGTCTGAGCTTTATGTCAAACAGCCACTAAATGACAAAAAACGTAAAGCATGAAGACAGAGAGGCTTTTCTTCAGAAGACATCCTGTCAAATCCTTTTGCCTTCTACTGTTTGGCATGTTATTCGCACTTAAAAATGTCTTGAATTTGCAATCCGATCCCAAAATCCTCTAATCAGAGATTTTTTGATACCCTTGTTCAATGGCTGTATGTCTTCCAGGAGTCCATGGTGCTGCTCTTTAATAGTTAATGAGAGACATGGGGGATAAAGATCTTGGGCAGTGTACCTGTACTCCTGGTACCACAGGCCCACCCCGTGTTTTGTTCCAGCTGAGCTCCTCATTAATTAAATTTGGCAGTTAATGTTTTGAAATCACTTTTTGCTACTGTACCTTAGTGAAATGAATGTGGTGTTAATTGTATGACTGTGCTTATTTTGATCATTTGTATCGAGCAAAACAAATCAGGAATACCACTTAGTGTTGTACATTAGGATTAATCTCTTGGTAGGTTAATCAGCTAATGCATTTTGGCTTTGTGAAAAGAGACATTTCGGCTAAACCCTTTACTTTTATCTTATTAGTGTAATGAAAGCCCCTGCATTCACAAGACATACTGTAACTAAATTTAGTACCTATTATTAACTAGTAACAAAGTAAAAAGCCTTGCATGTCCGGCTGCGCTACTAAAAGTAAGTTAAAGTTGTTTTTTTCAATATATTTTGCCTCGTGAAACACATTATCTATACAATTAATAAAAACTACATTACGATTTCACAATAGGCGTAGCAAATACCTCATACATGACCATATATGAAACCATTATTAGTTCCATTATAACATCAATCGATACTATTACACACAGTAAATTCCAATAAGCACAAAGAAAGCTAATCAAACGGTAACATCTAGCTAAGTGCTCCGTTAGAACGAAAGCTAACGTTGGCTAAACCAAAACTGACAGTAAGTGATGAAGACCCACAAATCAGATTAGGAAACAATGATCTTGGATCACTAGAATAGCCAGATCACTAGCTAGTAATCTTGCTACATTCTGCGCATGAGAGGGAAAAAGAAAACTCTTAACAGATAACGTTATCCAGTTAATTAATTTTGCTACAAAAATTCCAATTTAATACTACAAAGCGTTACTGTTTCACCCCATGTAGCCTCCGATCTAGCTACATAGCTGGCCAGTCTGCTTAGACAACTGTTTTGCAATATAAATAACAACTTAGTCAACATCCTCTCTCAACTGTAGCATCCTCTAATACTAAAATTACTGAAAAGAGTTTCAAATATGAATATAACTCCCATATCGAACAATCTAGCTAAAATCGTATATGGCTAATTTCGATGTCCAGTTAAATGCTTGTAGCTAACTACACTTGCTGGCTAATCCCATCATGCAGCGGCTTGCAGCCTGACTTCTGTCAACTCCTATCTCGCACAGGCAATCCTAGACCTAGAGAACAAATCAATGGAAGGCAGTGATTTAACTGGAAGGTTAGCTGATTTTAACTAACGACGAAGAATGCAGTAAAGTGCCCCTAGTTATCCAATCAGCCAGGTAGTCTAACGTTATATTAAAATGTCAATAGTTAACATTTGTTAGCTAGGGGGTTAAACTTCAGTGGTACCTGTAATATTTGCCATTTTCTAGGTGATGTTAGCTGACGACAGAGATTAAATTGTTCAGACAGCAGAAGCAAACTGCTTCATGCAAAGACGTACAGTTTTAAGTTAGTTAAAAATGTCAAACTAACTATACTGCCTCTAGTCATGTAAAACAATGACAGAACTGCTAACGACAGCTATGGGGAGCCGGCTAACCTGCCAAAATCACCGGCTACGCCTGCTAGCTAAGGTTAGCGATTCGGTACGACTAACGTTAGCGGGCTAGCGAAGTTAGCTAGCTAATTCATGAGCAACAAGTTGCCAGTTAGACTTTCCAAGATCGCTCTCTTTCCGCTGATGTCTCAAATCAAGAATTAAAAGCAATCTCACAGCAATTTTAAAGGATGGACATGATGCCACATTTTTCCAGTTAATCTCTTGCTAATACCGTGCAAGAAAACAATTAGACTAGCCGATTGATAACGTCTGTCTTTCCGGAGCAGCCAACAGCATCAAAACACAAGGTTTTCGCTGCATTTTCACACTGTAAATTAGCAAGCGGGCTACCTGTTGACGTCAGCCGCTCCAGACAAACTGGATTGTTCATAAGATGCAAGCATCCTCCATCCACATCAGACTTTTAGCCAGATGTTAACTATTTGAAAAACTTACTAAGGTAGCTGAGCTTATCTTTCTACTGTAGACTCGACATGCTGTAATCCACAGGTCACACTGAAAACACGCTTCACTTCCTGTCGACGCTCGGCAGGCAGCGCACCAGTCTTCGTATACATCCGCGGACCTATTTTTTCTCCGCTTCTTTCTTCAACAAACGTTTCACCCCTAAAAGCAGACCACTCTCAAACATAGTAATGTGCTGCAGAAATAAAAGTGGTTATAAGTTAGGTGTATATCTAGGTATCTAAGTTATCTAACCGAAATCATTTTCAGTGAGTGATGTGTTATATTTTTATGTTTTTTTGTCTCTCTCGCACACGGCGTGATACACAGAAACACCAGCGGGTTTCGGGTCCATGACATCAGACAGCTGGAATGCCAGGCAGGGAATATGCCAGGAATGAGACAGCTGTCTCACCCATAGCGGAGAGGTGCACAACATTTAACACTGCGTCCACATTTCTGTGTTTCATTTACTGTTATTTCTGTTTTCTTACTGCTATTTCTGTGATTTGGTTAATATATATTGCGATTTGCTTGAGATGACGGGAGTTACAAACGTATTTGTAGCAAGATAGTTTGGCGACTAGCTAGCTGGTCGCAGTTAGCAGCCACTGGGTAGTATGAGAATTGCACGGAGACATTCGTTGAGAGCATTTTGAGTGTGCTGGTGTATAATTTGATTTTCAAAGGAACAAGATCTGCGTATATTTCAGTAATATTTACAGATTTAATCAAAGTAGGTAACAACATGAGGTTAGCTAGTTCCTAGGATAGCTAGCAAGGTTCGTCACGCACGAATAAAAATAAATAAAATTTCAAATTACAGTTGTAAGCGACCTGATTAATTCAACGACACAGGCTAGTAAATTGGGTCGCTGCTATAACGTTTTGCAAGTAAACGTTACTTAATCCGATCTGCCACCGTAAACATGCCAGTTGTATAAATGGGTAACGTAAAAATGCAAAGCATGTACGTCGCTCTGGGTAAGAGCGTCTGCTAAATGAATATTAAGTAAATAAAACAATGTGACTATCAAGTTGCTGCAAGATCATTTGCCATATACTTTAAATTTTGATCTTGTCTTGTACTGTATTTACAAACAACAGAGAAATGCCGCACTGACATACTTTTACTGTAAATATACACTGTATGTAAAACCATCGTGTGAAAACGAAGACGACAGATTCCTTAATCTAAGTTGCCGGAGTAATCATTTATTTAATAGACACTGGCTAAGGTGTTACTGAGAATTCCCATAATTACTAAAACTGCTCATACATTTAAGAAATTCAGTCTTCATGTATTATGTGTAAACAGTTAAAACTAGAACGCCATGATACTAGCCTATAGATATATCACCCCAGAACACAATGGTAATGTTGAGAAATAGCAGCACCAGGGAGCATTTATGGGTTGGAAATGCTGAAATGTATTTCTTCATTGGTTCACAAGATTATAAATGAATCTGCACCCTTTGGCCAGTTTATTTTCTGAGGTAAATTGGGTGTGCTGCTTTTCTGTTGCAAAGATATCATCTATGATTGCTCCAAATGTGTCACAATGGCAGATGATACCAATCACTGTATTGTGCAACAAGAACTAAGCAATATCCCTGCACCTGCATTTTGTTTTTTTTTTTCAATTTATTATTTTTTACACGCAAATCTAAAATCAGATTCTGTTTTAAAATGTCACTTCTAATGAAGATTTGAGACATAGACTGTCTGGAAAGACTCAACTTTAAAATAAATGTACTTCAGACATTGTCCATTTCTACCATTGGAAGTGTGTAACAAAATGAGTGGAATCAGAAGTCTATCACTGGTCCTCCTCAACAACCCCCTGGGGGTCAGTTTCCTCAGACAGAAATAAGGATTCTTCCAAATTTCGTTCCAGGTCCTCCACTTCTTTTGATTGTCCAACACTGTCTTTTTCTCCACTGTTGTCCAGGTCATAGTTAGGGTCAGAATGAGTATTAAACTCTTCTGAGCTTTCGGCTCCTTGTTTTTGCCCATGTATATCACTGTTCTCACCATAGTCCTCTGGTACTGGAAGGGAGGCTGATGAATGAATTAAATTTTCAAGTCCCCCAGAGTCATCATAAAACTTAGTGCGAGTAAAAAGTTTGTGATCTTTGGTTGCCTCTTGTCCCAGATGTAAAAGGCGGCTAAGAGGTAGGTGTTTTTCCCGTTTTTCTTCAAGTTCTGCACAGATTGAGAAGGACTCAGAAGGCCCTCCAAGGTCTTTGTGAAGAACTTCCAGAAGGTGGCGCATTTTGTCCTTTTTGGAAAAACAAGACCGAGATTCAGGATTCAAAGACTGTTTCCACCAACTAGAGCTACTTGTTGAAGCTACTCATTTGTAAATTCCATTTTGAGCATAAATTTGGCATAACTGTCACTGTATTTTTGAGTAAGTAAGTAAATAAGGGGTTGGAAATCTTTGCAAGTACATTGTTCCAATGAAAAAACACAGAACGAAACTGTGTCAGAGGGTTTTAAAGAAGTCTCACATCACAAATAAGATTTTCATGTCTGTGTATGAATTTGAAAATTTACCATACCCTTAATCTACATTACTAAATACATGTGAAGAAAGTGTGAAGTGACTATCCCTACTTAAAGTCAATCTTCACAACTCAGAAATAATGAAATTGAATGTACTGAAGCCATATGTAATATCTAAACAAAAGGTTAAAAATATGAATTCCAATGCGTCCGTAAAAGCACTGTGTAAATTGATATTCTGCATTCTTACCTCATCTAGTCGATGTCTGTTCATCTCTATCTGACGATCAAACACACGCTCCAAAACCCTAAAAAGGGAGAAGTCAGCATGACATACAGACAGCTGTACACTGGCTTTAATTACACAAACAGTGAAACACAACTTGGTGGGCGATTACTTGTACCTTTTGAATGTTAATCACTCGTAAATTCACTGATAATTTTGAGAAGAATTTTAATATCTGTCCATCCAATTTTTATCCATTATACCTATTACACAAGTAAAAAAGATTGTGATTTGCATTACAGCAACAATGTGTCACGTTGGAAAGGGTGTGTATTCCCCAAAATAAATACCTATTAGAATAGAGTCCTCTTGATAAGATGTCATTTGTTACATCAGCAATAAATTCAAGGTACAGTAACTCTTCCTCCCTGTAAACAGGTATGGTTATAGGGTGAAGAAAGGGTACAAAGCATTATTTGTGAAATACATTACTGTAAAGTTAATCTGCTGTAAACATGTGCAATAAATGACATTAAGCATTGATGTTGTTAAGCACATCTGCATTTCATACTGCAAAAATGTCTTATGAATTGTATTCCTTGGGTTAACTAATTTTACATATCAGCCTATTAGCCACCTCAACATCAGCGACTGCGTTTGAAGAAATACAGGCAAAAGACAGAAGAAATACAGGACGTCTGTAGCCATAGTAGTGACCACACAAAGGTGCTTATTCTTACTCTGTAGCCGCTTTCTTCATCAAAGGGGATTTCATTCCTTCTGGTGAAACCCTATGAATGAAACACAACCCCCACTCTTAAACTTGTCCATGTTTCAGGTATGACATCAGAGCAGAAGAGACAGAACACACACATTACTGCACATCAATCTGAAACCAATCAGCTCATAAAGCACCTAGATGATGAGTGAAGACGATCACTGCTCCTCCATCTGGTCTTGTGATCCTTGATGTGAAGCTCAGAGTGGTTTAGGTTGTGGGGCTCATCGTCTGAAAACTCACGCTCATTACCCATTTCCTGTGCATGGAAAACAAACAGTCTAGGTTCACAAGAGATTCTGTTTGGAAACAGCATGGTGTGAGGTGCACATTGGCTACTTTTCACAGCTAATGGTGAAAAGCACTATCATCAGCACAACTGTTTCACAGCCTTAGCCTGACAGCACACCTCAGAGCACCAGAGGGCTATAAAAAAGCATACAACAAAATGTATCAGTGTTCAGCACAGTAAAATCACCTAACAGTTTGAACATTGTAAGGGATGTGGTTTTCCTTATCGTTTCTAATCTGATTACATATTGCCTACAATAAAAACAACATTCTGCAACCCACATCCTTTTGACCTTTGTCCTTCTGTTCATTTTCAGTAACTTCTTTCAGCAAGTTGTCTTTCAGTTACCTCCAACTAACAGACATTTTTCTCCTTGTCATCGTCTTTTTAAACACTATTTCAGTCCCTCGTAATTTCAAGAACTTCATCTGTAGTTCTAGCTGACCAGCTTATTATCTGCATGGCTCCACATATGCACTCCAGAAGCCTTGAAGAGCAGCATCTTCTAGTCCTGGCCTCAACTCTTCATAGTAGCACATTCCACACTAAATATGGCATGTTTTTTGAGTCTCACACTCACATTGTCCTTTGCCACACTAAATGCTAAGTTTCCTATGTTTATCTTTCATCTGGGACTGTCCCTCTTCAAAAATTATGGATAGTAAATATTTAAATACTACTTCCTTTTAACATAAATCTTTCCCTTCTGCATTTCCTCTTTCTAAGATTGATCTATGTATCATATAAGGGAGGTACGGTAAGACTAGTGCAGGGTCTATGTTTCTTGAAAACCAGAAATGAATTTCAGTATCCATTGCAAAATATGAGATCTACACTCAGTGACCACTTTATTAGGTACACCTCTCTAATATGGGTAGAACCCCCCTTTTCCCCCAGAACGACCTGAATTCTTCCTGGCATGGATTCAACAAGTTGCTGGAAAGGTTCCTTAGAGATTCTGCTCCATGCTGACATGACAGCATCACGCTGTTGCTGCAGATTTGTCGGCTGCACATTCATGCTGCGAATGTCCCTTTCCACCACATCCCAAAGGTGCTCTATTGGATTGAGATCTGGTGACTGTGGAATCCATTGGAGTACACTGAACTCACTGTCATGTTCCTGCAACCAGTTTGAGATGACATGTGCTTTGTGGCATGGTGTAGCCTGCTGGAAGTAGCCATTATAAGATGGGTAGCCATAAAGGGATGCACATGGTCAGCAACAATACGCAGGTAGGCTGTGGCATTTAAACAACACTCAATTGGTATTAAGGTGCCTAATGTGTGCCAAGAAAATGTTCTCCACACCATAACACCACCACCTCCAGCCTGAACCATTGACACAAGGCAGGATGGATCTATGGATTCATGTTGTTTACGCCAAATTCTGACCCTACCATCTGCATGTTGCAGCAGAAATCGAGATTCGTCAGGCCAGGCAATGTTTTTCCAATCATCTACCTTCCAGTTTTGGAGAACCTGTGCCCACTGTAGCCTCAGTTTCCTGTTCTTAGCTGACAGAAGTGGTACCCAGAGGGGTCTTCTACTGCTGTAGCCCATCTACCTCTATGTTTGACGTGTTGTATGTTCAGAAAAGCTTCTTTGCATAGCACTGTTGTAATATGTGGTTATTTGGGTTACTGTCGCCTTCCTGTCAGCTTGGAACAGTCTGGCCATTCTCCTCTGACCTCTGTCATTAACAAGGCGTTTTCATCCACAAAACTGCTGCTCGCTGGACATTTATGTTTTCTTTGCACCATTCTCTATACACTACAGACTGCTGTGCGTGAAAATCCCAGGAGATCAGCAGTTTCTGAGATACTCAAACCACCCTGTCTGGCACCAACAATCATCCCACAGTCAAAGTCACTTAAATCATATGTCCTACCCATTCTGATGTTTGGTCTGAATAGCAACAGAACCTCTTGACTATGTCTTTGTGATTTTATGCATTGAGGTGCTGCCAGATGATTGGCTGATTAGATATTTGCATCAACAAGTAAGTGTACAGGTGTACCTAATAAAGTGGTCACTGAGTGTATATTTCAGACAATATAACTTGTTAATCTTGATTTTTTAGGTATGATGTTTATAAAGGTAAAACATGCTGTAGAATGTCTTTAAAGGGCTTAACCAAACTTACCTGGAGTAGATCCAGTTCCTCCTCTGGTGAGCTTCCTCTGATATGGGAATATGTAAAGATCAGAAATTGAACAAAGATATTAGAAATTGCTTCGGTGTGCAAATGATTTTAACATTGCTATTTATATATATATTGTATGCTAGAATTTTCAATGCCTTACATCTTGAGCTTTGGTTGAAAAGAGAAAATTCCTATCAAATGGGATCAGATTGAAGGGTTCTTTTATGTTTGTTTCTATGGCAACACACATCACTAACCTTGTAAGCAATGCAATCAAATTAAAGTGAAACCTTCCCCATTTTAGTGCAAAAATCCTTCCAGCATACCTTCCATAGTATGTGTCCTGATGAGTGAGTCTTGTGGCCTTCTGTTTCCCCCGGGGAGGGGTATAGAACCGATACTGGGACAGAAAGGACTTGCCGCCTGTTTTCAGTGTCCTGGGGGTGAATGGCTTGTTTTCGGTGAAGCAATGGGAGTGCTTCTGCAGAAGATCGCCACTGTAAGTCTTCTGAGCGGGATCCTGGAAGGCCTTGAATCCATTCTGGCTGGTGGAAGTCATGCAGGAACGGACCGACTGCTGCCTCTGTGAGTCTGGGCTCCGGTAGCTGAACTCAGAAGTGGAGCGGTATCGGTGCGGAGGGCTCAACGATCGGTTGTCAGTGCGCGACGGATAAACTATTTGTTTGGAATGGAAGGAGGTGGTGAATCTGGGGGTGGATATCATGGAGCTGCCCAGACAGGGATAAGCAGTCTCATCCCTTTGCATAAATGTAGGACTCTGTGAAGACAGAGGAGAAACAGGTTGCTGAGGTGTATAGATTATTTGTGACAGTAAACATACCTCAAGTTTTATTTAATTCACTATTTCACAAGGTTGGGCTATCTCCTCTCTCACAATGTAAAATGGCACTACTGTATGTATAGCATTAAATAGAATATATGTAATATACAGAATTATATATTAAATATTATTCTGAATGAGGAAATAAACATGTTACTAGTCTGTTTGTGGCAAAGAAATTGCACGTGACATTCAGTCCATACATGAACAAGCAGTACTCCCATACAGTACAAATTTCCCACAGACCATTTACATTTATTCATTTGGCAGATGCTTTTATCCAAAGCGACTTACATAGGTTACAGTTCTTTACAATGTTATCCATTTATACAGCTGGATATTTACTGAGGCAACTGTGGGTTAAGTACCTTGCCCAAGGGTACAGCAGCAGTGTCCCAGCAGGGATTGAACCGGCAACCTTTTGGTTACGAGTCCTGCTCCTTAACCACTATGCTACACTGCCGCCCAAAATATACATTTACACCACACAATGTCAAGGAAAATCATTTAATTTTGATACTACATCACAGTCAGAAGACATACATTGAACGTGCATTGGAAACATGAATAAGCTGATTCAAAGTGGAGGTGACAAATGTGGTGACAAAGGTGACAAATTCACTACAAACAAAATTCCCCAAACATCATGGAAATACATTGCTGTGGAAATGCCTGAAATTTCAGTTGTCCCCATACCTTGTCCATTTCGGTGGAGGAGGGCCTTGTGTCGCTCCTGTTGCTCTTTTGGGACAGCGACCGCATTGAGGCCACCCGTCTCTCATAGCGAGCCACATCCTTCTTCAGCCTCTCCCGTCGCTGCTGGTCAGCATCTGTTAAACACGAGTGTGAAAGGACAACAAATCACACCCTGTAAGGTATAACACACAATTAAAACTATGTGTGCCTCAAAATGACAGCCAGGGTCTTAACCAGGAGTCCATGAGTCCCATTCCCAAACAAAACATTCCACAGTACTTTTAGCATCACATTTAAAATGATCTAGCTGCTCTTATACAATATTGTAATCACCATCATGACGATAATGTATGCTTGCATTGTCTAAACCTCATGGGACATTTACAGATGGATGAAAGCACCATACATTTAAATGGATTCATTTCTTTTAGCGTAGACAAACAATGCCAACTCTAAATGGTTGCTCTACTGTTTAGGTAAGTGATACCCCTTTCAACAAGCTGTATAAAAAACAATTCATGTTCTTTCAGTCAAGTCCTGAAAGACAAAGGTGTGGGAATTGCAATGAGCAGTGTTTTAATATGGTATTTTGTTACAATGTATTTTAACAGTATTCTATCAATCATAAATACAAAATTATCTACTTACATTTCACACTGCTTAGCAAACTTTTAGGTACTGTTGAGTCCACGACAGCTGAAAAATTTACAAAAGAAATATGTCATCAACAGACAAATCACAGACCTTCTACAGACCAATGTGCTACCAAAATCATCAATTAAAATCAACATTTGTACTACATAAAATATAGGTAATCAGTAATAAGCAAATTGATTTTGGGGTGATTCCACATGACATTAGTTTACTTCACAATTTAGATTTTACTTTTTGTTTGAATTTGGTGGATTCGAGCAGCTCCATTGGACAGAAACTTTCAAGCGTGTTGGTGTCAGAGCTAAGAGCTGAAGATCCTGAAACAAAAAGTGTGAAACGCACTGGTATGGGCATCACCTTTAGAATCAAATTACTAATGTCAGCTTACACTTGACATCAGTGTCAGCTCATCTCCTTTGCAAAGGAGGTAGCTATGGATATCAAGTGACCTAGTCGTCTGTTGACAGCTTTTGCTACAATGAGTAAAGCACTGTAAAGTTATTTAACACAACGAGCTTCACAAATCACTTTGAATGAAGTACACACAATGTCATGCTAAATTGAAGGAAACCATGTCTTTTCGACGTTTTATCACCTTTGGCTGAGTAAACCTTTTTGTAATGGGATACCATGTGGTCTTCAATGAGGTACTGGTAGGTTAGTTTGCTTGAAGATCCTGGGCAGTAAGCTGGAACACATTCACAACGTGAGGAATTTTGTTATTCCTTATCTATTTTTTCATGTCTTTACAAGTTACTGTTTTTCTTGTAATAGCTAGCTATTAAAAAAAAAAAGATCCTATACATTGCATATCGTAGAACATGCACAATATATTGACATTTATTTTTAAAGATTAATCTTTTTCCACGCGTATACGTTATTGTTTTCTTATAATATCAATTTATTCCATATTCTGGAAAACGTTACCGTATAACATACTCAATATTTTATATCTGTATATTGAGAATGCCGCAAAGACTAGTACATCTGAATTTAATGTGACAAACTAGTGGAAGCACTTATTGAGCGCCATCGGCCGAGGACAGCATTCATGTTATCTCTATGAAATTATCACTAGCTAGACTAGCTAATTAGCCAACACGATGACTTACGGCTGCTTTTGAAACTCATGTGTCCCTTGAATGGCCCAGCTAGGCTGTATCGTGGGACATTCACTAAAACAAACATTAAAATGGTTATTGAATAAAATCATAACCAAAATCGTCAGATAACGATTCGCTAGTTAGCTAACAAAAGATCTCACAACTGCCTTTAACGGGCTAAATACAGGGATTATGTTGGAATTCTTGCAATGAATGTGTACTAGTCTACATAGCTAGCTAACGTTAACCATTTTATCGCAAAACAGATATGTGAACAGAAATCCCGCAAGCCAAGTAGCTAGCCGGCTAGCTATATGAGGAAAACAGCTGACTCTAAAGCTCTTACGGATAAACACAATTTACCTTTTCTTGCATCCATCGGTCTAGTATATCCCATGCTCTTGATGTTACTCGCATACGGAGCTACCTGTACTTTCTCATTTCAATGCTTATTTAGTTAAAACGGTACTTTGTTGTCCCGTATAACTAGCTAGCTTGTCTCTGTATTTATTTTTCATGAACCTGCCTACCTATCCGATCCTAAACCCTCTTCAGATGCCGACAAGGACGCACACCCGCCGCCGTCCAATCCACTGCTCTCACACCGCACTACAGAGAAGCTTTCCCCGTCGCCATGCTGGTTGCTACGCGTGTACGTCATCGCGTACACGTAAAACCACGCCGGGATTCTTCCCCCCCGAGAACTGATCCTAAAGGCTGGATCAGAGGTGAACGGTGATTAGCTGATGGAAAAGAAAGAGATCGAGTCGTGGTACTTCCCTGCCCCAAGCATAACATTCTGCCAGCGCTAATCCTAATTAGAACCATTTTGTGTAAAACGCGGTATTCGTGGAAATCAATGTTCTAATCTTAAACAGGAGGGCACAATCTGTAACGTCAGGGGGGAGTTTCTGCTCTTGAGTATGAAAGGATTCTCATTATGTTGCTCCATTTGGTTACAGTGTATTTTTTCATCATATCATGTCGTATTATTTTGAAACATGTATATGTGTTGAATGCGCCACAATAAGTGTTTTTGGTATTTGAGTTTTCATTGAATTCAGGCTCTGATAACTTCAGCACAGACAATCTTCTCGTTACTGGAGAGGGTTGACAGGCACACAAACACACAAGTAATTTTCTTGTCAAACTCAATTATTTGCCAAACAGCCACCTAGTCCTTGTTCATTTGGATCATTCTGGATGCACTTCATATGAGAAAATAAATCTGCCCACACAAAAAATGCACTTGAATTTTTAATTAACACTAGCACATGTGGTCATTATCCTGAAGATGTCATAAGATGTTATATAATTACTTATTAATGTGAATTCTTAGGGGGTGCTGCAAATTTCATTCATAATTAAATGGATTCACTACAGTATGGTAATGGTTTGCTATTTTTATTTTTTAAAAGTTATAGTCAATGATGCCTCCAGTTGCATAAGATAACAGAATTCCTTTGTAACTAGCTGCATTCATATAAAGAATCGACTGATTTAAACAGCCATTCTATGTGTGCGCAGCTGCTGGGTTTAAAGATGGGGGTCTGTGCAATTGAACACAGAGCAATGACTCCACTCAACCAGCCAGGAAACTTCATTCATCAGAATCAATGGAGCTCAGTGATTTATTCAAACTAGCACATTTAAAGCTTAGAATGTCAAGCCTCAAATGAACTTATCATTGATGAATTACACATGAATGCGTATTACATATAAATCCATAGCTTTTATTTGTAATATAAAATAATTAATATGGAAAATATATACAAAATATATTGTATATTTTACATATTTTGCCCCTTTTCATGCTTTCCTTGCTCCTCTGGTGTAGACTAAACATTGATAATTGCTGTATTTATAATAACTTAACATTCCCTCCCTTAAAACTGTAAAGCATACATTGCTATTTTTAGACAAACAGGGACTGATTCAGGGATTTTAACGCCAATACTATGTGTCATTCAAAACACTCAGACACTTGATGAGACTTTGAAGGCTGACTGCCTTACACAAAACATTCATATGGTAAAAAGCAGATATTTTGACACAGGATATATTCCTACCTTTCCACGTATTAATGTACGTTGTGCATAGTGTTTAGAATAAATTACTTGAGAACATCACTGTGTAACATGTTCAGTTCAACAATACTCAATCCTTGATACAGAGCCAACTATTAACTAACTAAATAACTAAAAAAAACTTAACTAAATTAAATAAGTGATCTCATCTCATGAACAGCTAAAATACAGCTTGAGTACAGCACGGAGCAATACAAGACCCACAGCATGGAGCAATACAAGACCCACAGCATGGAGCAAGACAAGACAAACAAACCGCAAAGATCAAAATCATCTCCCATTTAACCCGAGATAAGAATATGAGTGAATCACAGGTATGGGTTGAGAATACCATGCATGGCATGACTAGGTCCACAAAAAATATGCATCATCACCATGTAAATAGGAAACAAACAGAAACCCACACTTCTAACAACAATATGAAGAGCAATCCACGCAGGTAATGGGGTTGTCCTTTCAGCAGTCTTTTTAAATGGACCAAAGGACTGCATGACACTCTTGTGCTAATTAAATTCAGCTGGTGTAGTGCATGGGTGGAACAAATATGTGGTAGGACTTTTACTTTCTGAAGTCGAGGTGTCCACCTCTGCTGATGGGTATTTCCCTGTACTTGAAAAATTGATCTATAGAAAAAAAAAACACGTTTCATTGTCTATCTTACTGTTCAGTCAGGCCATAAAATACTGGTAGCACGTGAGAGATGACTAGGCCTACGTGTGACACAGAACTAGTCCATTCAGACATTAATTATTCATGCTTCCCCCATACATGCTAAAATACTGTCTGTAGTGGCGTGTTCGCTCAAGAGAGAGGATGGTATGGTAAATTACTTTCACTGCCGCAGAGACCTCCTCATTTGCCATGTGCCTCACCGGCACTCTGGTCGTGTCTCCTGCGCGTAACTCCACCTAACAACGACGTACTGGGTGGTGTGCCCGCCTCATCCATACAGCAGAATCAAAACCAGTAAGTAATAATATTGGTGCACTGAGAGGAAAGAGATCTAGCTGATGTAATATCGATTGTTTAACGTGTCTTGAATATGATTGGAACACCGATTCCCTTTGTTCCAGACCTCGATGTCATCTGTAATTCAAGTCGAATTGTAACAGCTCAGAGCCACTTGGTGTAATTGCCATAGGGAGGTGATCGCAGAGGAAACTGCAACAGTGCAAGAGGCGGCATTGACTCGGTCTGCTGGAAGTCTTCCCAGCAGCTGCTGTGCTGAGATCGCACGAATGTAGTGCCTTTGTAGATGATGTCCTGTTGGCGTGAAGTTCATCAGCTGGGTTTTCTGAGGAAGGACACCACTCACACTTTCCTCACTAGCGGAGCTGCGTTTGAAATATGCTGCAGTGTAAAACCACTTAACTGCTCGTCCAAGGTGCTACATCAGAGGGAAAGCTCAGAATAATCTATTTCTCTTGGCGTGCACCACGCGCCGTATGACAAACGAAGAGAAAGAAGCTCCAGATGATGCGTTTCTCTGTTCCTTTCGCTATCTTTTTAGACCGGTATCTGATGAAAACGAGAGGACTTCGAGCAAGGGCGCTGGCTGAAAAGAAATAATCATCTATTATTGGATGCACTGTTGGACAGATATTCCTTGTCTTTGTGTTGAAAGAGAACAAAAGAGATGAAATTTCCAATAGAGAACCCAATAAAGCAAGTCAACTGGGAACAAGAGCAAGGTTGGTAGCTAGATATTTTTAACCACATCAGAAGTTTCTTTTCTGAGGTGTATAATGCATGCATATTCTTGTCGCTATATTTTTTGTTATTACTTTGCCCATTTTTCAAGTTAGGTTTGCGCAAAGTGTCCGAAATAATTTCCTCAGGAAGATTTAAAATCTGGTTATCTTTGAATGAAACGATACGCTCACTTGCACAATCATTTCTCGTTGTGTGTTCTGTACAACTCGATGCCCGTTTCGATCTTTCTTTGGAAGATGGCTATCTACTTGGATCACTCCAAGAATGGATTATTCTAAATTGCTTAAATTTTCCATTTTTACTGTTATCGGCCAATTGCATTGATGATCTCAAACGAAATATTGGCCGTATGCACAGTCGAGATTGGGAGTGGGTCTCTCTTGCTAGGGCTCAGCTGTATTGTATCTTGTGGGGGGAGATAATATGGGAACTAGAGCACTACAGCTGGGGACATGAATGCAGCCCATCAGAGCATGGAAAATGCCCACATTGGTGATTGTGACCAGTAATATAAAGTGCAAGCACACACACGTAATATTGCTTGAAGATAGAAGACACACACATGTTCTGTTATATCTTATATAACCACATGGGCATATAGCAGGTAATGTATTTTCCTTTTTTTGGTAAGATCAGAATTGATTGAATCTTCTGCATCATTAGATCATGGCAGTTCCTTCTGGAATATGTTTTTACTGTCATTGATAAATGTTCTTCCTAGTCTAATTTATGATGTTCCCTCAAGGTAACATGATGATTCTGAATCTCTTCTACTGTGAATCAGACAGAAGGAGGATGAATAAGGAATTGGATTCAGAGATAAACTATAAGGAGAATAAAATCACAATTGATTTGCAAAAATATATGTTCAAGGAGCATATAGGTCTCCTGTGTTTGTTAACTGGAAACACTTTAGTGATTTGCTTTTATGATTAATTGAAAAGGAAGCACATTCCTCATTCAATCACATTGCATATATTGCAATGTAATGCATGAAACACAGTGCACCCTTTAATTCCCGAACCTTCAAATATTTCAACTCAAAATTTTAAAATAATTTATAATCAACACAAGATAACTAGATACAAATTCTTCAGATGTTTTTTGTTACATGTATGAAAGCAGCACTGATATACACTTGTCAATATGGTAGTCATGCACACATCAATATAATATAAATTCGGAAGCACTCATGAAAAACACCTCGATGAACTCTTGAATAAACATCTGGTTCAATTTTATTTCTTGTAGATTAGCACCTTGTTGCTGCTACATTGATTCATGTTCTCTTGAAAGTCTTGAAAACGGTGCGTCATGAGATCTATAGCTCCGGGAAGTGAGTAGGTGCCTGCAGGGCTTCCCGACTGTCCTTGACTCACGCAGAAGGTGGGCATGAATCAAAATGAGAGACGTCTAAGTTCATGAGGAGAGCATTCCAGGAGGCGAGTGCTATCAGTTTGCTGTGTTCAGCATTCTTTGATGAAGATTGAAAGGAACAGTTCAAATGACTATGACAGCACAACCCAACCAGTTGCCTTTTACTAAAATAAGTCTGACAAATGAAACTTGTCCCTTTTCCATATCAATGCGAAAGGACCTGTTAAACAGCTCTGTACAATTGTTAAGGGTAACAATACTTTAAAGCTCTGGGTGTTCTGTTATGTGCCCAGGGTAAAGTGCCTGGGTTGCAATGGTGAAGATGTGTTAGGGACCTTATCTGGCTGTCTCATTGGCTTGTCCTTTGTGGCACTAAGTGTTTGGCTTGTTATTACATAGTCCATTAGGAAACCACATTGGTTTCCAGTGACCATTAGTTTGTTATTAAATTGTTTGAGTGTTATTAAATTAGACTAGTTATGCAAAATGTTTTGTTTTCAGGAAACACTATTTTATATATTTGTGGTGGTTTCACTACATTTGATATCTCGATCGTAATCATTGAATTTCTTAGAATTTATATGTTTAAACAACATATGAACTATAGATTTATAAATTTTAGGAGGTGAAAAAGAACAAGCAGGAACTAAATTCTTCTCACTGTTAGATTTATGAAATTGAAATCTCAACAAGGGAAGAAGTATGTTCATGCAAAATCTACAGTGTTTTATTCTTGATTGGATACCATTCTTTCTTTATTTTTTTCCATTTTGGAGTTTAGGATACTGTGGCTCTATTTGTTATTTTTGTACATATGAATGTGTATTAACGTCTTATTATCATAAGAATGCTCATTGCAATGTACACCTTTTGAGCATGTTAAAACAGACACACACACATACACACACACACACACACACACACACATATATATATATATATATATATATATATATATATACACACACACACACATATATATATATATATATATCCCTCTGTATTCTTTAAAAAGATTATTTTGTTAGAGGGAGCCTTAACCAATATGAACATGCCGTTCATATTGGTTAAGCAATAAAATCTAGTTGCGCTGGAAATGGACTGTGGCAAAACATCCAAGCTACAACACACAGCCCTAATAGTTTTTCTCGTCACACAGTAAGGGATCCACCGCCTATTGGTCTTCTGGTTTTGCAACCTGCCATTTCAACAATATACTGCTAGTGGCTTAGACTGATGAGGAAAGGACGAATTGCCTCACTTCATGTTTACTACTAACATCCATTAAAACTTGACTTCATCATTTCAGTGCTAATGTACTCATGACTTGAGCCACTAAGGTCCAGTCCATTAACTTGTTTTTTCTCCTGTCCGGTGGTGATTCAGTCCAGCATGCCCCAGTATGATCCATATTCTTTATTTTTTGTCTTGTGCTGGATTTGAGCTGGCATTTGGAGGGGAACAGCCGGTATTGTCTAGTGTGGTCCAGTCTGTAAGCGGGCTCTCTCTTCCCCTTTTTCTCCCTTCAGTGGCGGTTCAGACTAGCATGGCTCCCCCAAAGAAAGCCCAACCCGGGATGGTCCAGTCCAGTCTGGTTCAGGCCAGCGTGGCCACCATGCAGAACCCCACGGGCTGTGAGGCCAGACCCAATGGCCATTGCCCGCTTCCCAGGCTGTCCGTGTCCTCCCGCTCCACGGTCGTGGCCAGCATGGACAGCGGCAGCTCGGCGCTCCACACCGTCATGAAGTGGAAGACGGTGCTGGCAATCTTTGTGGTGGTCCTGGTCTACCTGATCATAGGCGGCCTGGTGTTCCGAGCGCTGGAGCAGCCCTTTGAAAACAACAGGAAGGCCAACATCACGCAGGAGAAGGCCGAGTTCCTGCAGAAACACCCATGCGTCAACCACTCCGAGCTGGAGGAGCTCATAAAGGTGAGTAGAGATAAGAACGGCCGCTTAACAACAGCAGGGTCAAGGGATCTGGGGTCCAGGTTCTGGTGGTCCTTCACTGATGCTTTACATTTCAGCAAAGTCTTGCCGCAAATTAACTTACCGTAAAATGCCTACATCGTGGATAAGTGTATCTAAATAAAAACAGTAAAGACAGAAGGGCTGTCACCACTGGGTGCCTAATTAGCGGGTTGGAACCATTCACTTGTGTCAAGAAGTCATGGGGTATCGCATTAAGACTCCCCTTCACTGACCTGTCTGTCATAGCCTCCCCACCAGCCACCCTCAGGTCAGCGGTGTATACTAATTAACAACTAAATGCCATGTGCAGATTGAAAAGCCTGCGACACGTTACTGTTTTTTTCATCCTACGGAGGAGGTGGGTATGTGCAAGAGAAGAAACATGTCTTTACAGGGACAAAGAGTTTCAGTGCAATCCACAGTGTGAGCTGGAGACCTGTTTAAACAACAGGCTATGGTCATTGCCATTTATGAAGTCTGACAACACTCCCAGGCACCAGGAATGCTTGTAATAATAGAGTTTTGAGATAGAATAGATTTTTGTGGTAGTATGGTAGTATTTATGGCATTTATTGCATGAGGGGGATTGTACTGATATAAAATGTCACTTTTGACTTCCTACTTCTAAGCTACAACTTTTCAATCATAAAAGTAGCATTCAATGTTTTTTCATCAGGAAGGTATGGGACCAGAAAAATAAGATCCTTAATTTGCATAGTGTATGGAGAGTTTAAAATCAGCTTCAGTCATCGTAATGTATGATGGTATGTCAGATATTATTGTCATGGGCCATAACTGACTATGAAAGTGTGGAGGAACAGCTCAAAACAGACCAAAACAAGGAGTTGTTCATGATTTGATTAGTGATACATTCTGTCTTCTCTCTCTTATAAGAAGTAGTGTATGGGGAGTAAGATAAATTAAGGGGAGTCAAATGTTGTGAATAATTTAGGAATGATATATTGATTTTTCCTACAGTATAGGAAAATGCATTTCTAAAAAGACAGCAAAGTGTTTGTCATTACAGAAGGTATACTGTATTCATGTTACATACAATAGAAACCTCAGTTTGCTTAAGCACACATTACTGTTAATAAGTTTTCAACATTTTCAAATAATGAACCAACCATCTGTAAGTCTGTCTGTTTCATTCAGAGTTCTTAAAAATGGTGGGTAGTGTTGCTTCACAATCTGCATACCATGCAGCATGTAGTATTATAAAATTTGTGAACAGCTGTATATTTTTACATTACATGGACCTGTTAGCAGAAGAGGAGTGTCAGTACCAAGTCGCCATATTACTTTCATA
This sequence comes from Megalops cyprinoides, assembly GCF_013368585.1. Lineage (NCBI taxonomy): Eukaryota > Metazoa > Chordata > Actinopteri > Elopiformes > Megalopidae > Megalops > Megalops cyprinoides. The sequence continues at coordinate 22,670,944 of NC_050594.1, forward strand.
ACTTTCAGGTGTTTAAGAGAGGTCAATAATGCCATTAAGTCCCTAACAGAATTACTCTGATGTATAGACACCCAACTAATTAAAGCCATGAGGAAAAATCTGGTCTCTTGTGATAGAAAACTCATAACTGTGTTTTATTCAGCCTCTGCTGTGGTGTGCTGTCGTTCTGCAAGCGCAGGGCTTTTTTAATAGGTACACCCTCTTGGCTCCTTGCAAAGCAATGGAGTTATGCCCAAGATATTAAACCTCCCAGCTATTGATGCTGGGGTCACAAAACCCTGTAGATAATGAGCTACACAGGAAAGTCCCTTGGGTCTTTGGTGTAGTAAAACACAGCAATTTTATTTAACAGCAGCCAGCTATGTGACATTCAGTTTAACTGGTCCAAGATCATATATTGAAACAAGGGATTGTGTCTGAAGCAAACAGAAAGGCAAGATTTTAATTTTAGCCGAAGGGAGAGATACAGATGGCATAGTTAAAATCCTATCCTTTTTGACTGAAAACACTCAATGTGGAAATATATAATTATTTTACATGATATTAGGGTCGGATAATACATGAATTCTGGAACTGCAACAACAAGTTTGAAGTTAGTCAGTTCACACTCATGATGCTATTTTGCATGTGAAACATGTTTTACAAAGGTACCGAATTTTCAAATTTGGAAATACATGACTAGCAAATGCATTTTAACAATGTGTTATCTGCATCTACATTCAGGCACTGCCTTTATGTGTGCAAGCAAAGAGGCCAAGAACACCAGGACTGTTTAAAGAATGTTGCAGCTCCCATTTCATATACTTCACTTGATGAAATTTGGTTGCTTAATCTGAAGGAAAACAATCCAATAAGCAGCCCTAAAGTCCTGAATGTGCAGTCAAAGAGGAGTATTGGCACATGGAGTTCGAACTGCTCTGCCTTCCCAGCCCCTTTCTGTTTACTCAGAGAAATTGTTTGTCCTGAGAGCAGTGCTGTAGTATTTACAGAGAGAAATAGACAGGGAGACCATTGCCGCAATGTGTAGGGTTAATCTGAGACTAATACCACAATATTTACAGACAGAAGTGAACAGACCAGAAATCAGTGGTTGCAGTCTGTCAAGGACAGTGAGAGTTTGCTACAGCCAGGGTGTAGGCAGTCCACTGAGCGATCACATGACAAGCAGAAATATGTAGAGTTACGCATGCTGTACAATTAAAATGTATTTTATTATTATCAATGTGTTATTGAATTAAGAAGTGTTACATCTGAAAATAAAATGTGACACTGTGAAAATACAAGGTTATTACAACAATCCAACTATTTGACTGTTGTAATTAATGGGGGGTGAGGGTGTGGGGGGTGACGGCTATGAAAAGTTAAACTGGAAAGTTTGCAGGTACAGTATCATTATATGACAAAACAAATACAGAATGCATTGTGATGATACAGCACATCCAGAGAAGCTCAAGTTTATTACTTCAATGAGATGACTCTAACAGGGAGTGCAGTCACTCCTGTTGAGTCATTTTTGAATGCTTGAAAGGATAGCTGAGACAGCCCTTTGCAAAGAAGTAGTAACCATTGTTATAGTAGTGTGTCAGGGGACTTTATGGGAACACATTTGGCTGGAAAAAAGTAAATATGAGAGGCTTTTGGTTCATTTACTTTTGGTTGTCATTCTTTCATAAAACAGTCATAAAATGTAATCTTGTTTAGGCAGATTTATTAAACAGTAAAAATGATTATATAAATAGTAAAATAAATTTCATGATACTGCATTAATAAAATTTTTACATTGTTGTTGCACAACTTGGCAACTTGGCACAACACTGTAGCTGAGGTTAAAATCAGAAAAGCAGGAAAATCATGTGCTCTAATGGAACACATTGCTCTACATTCGATGGACAAGACTGTTGATGTCAAGTCAGTCCATCAGAATGAGTGCCAAAGGATGCAACATCCAGGAAGCAGATGGGTCCTCTTCCTGGAACAGAGGCGGCATCCAAGTGCTATTGTAGTTCAGTTCAGAATATATAAAACGTTTATTTCTGGTTCCAGGCCAAGAGTGTTGTGTAATGTTGCCCTCAATAAAAAAGCTTCCTGAAGGCAAAGTGTTACATTAATAAATCAACATTCCTAAAAGCAGGAGAAGCAGAAGTGGGTGTGTCCAGGCAATATTCATCATCAGCTGTGCAGTGGAACACAACAGTCCCAAGCTAGAAGTTCAGTCAGTTTCTTACAGCCTGACTACTGTCAATGTATAACTAGCTTAATAATGTTATTCCTTGAAAAGACAGAGTTGTTTATTACACTCTGTAAAGATTCATAAGGCAATTTCATAATCTTTGATATTGCAAATACATAGGTAACCCCAAGGTTAAACTCAGCTCATTGGTGTTTGCTGTGTACTGCTTTTGGATGGTTGACAAGGGTCCTGTGCTGTTCAATGTGTGTCTGTGTGTGTGTGTGTGTGTGTGTGCGTACATACAAGATGTAAGCAGTGAAATTTCACAGCATGTCTTCTCTCAGTGCACATCTTCTCCATTAACACTGGGAATTATGCCTCTACTCTGAATGATACCCTTGGCATTTTTTCCATCACAGGATCAGCACAACTCTCAGCAATCTTTAGTTTAGTGATCAATGTCCATATCTGCTGTGGTGGGTGCTGAAATAAAGTTTTTACGATGGCTTAAGCCTGTGGATAATTATTTGTCAGTTAAAGATCCCCATATTGGAACTGGCAGCAGTGAGCACATCCTGTGGCAATGGGGTGTGATCTTTGGCATGACTGCATTCGCTTTAATGGTACCTGGTTGTTGCCTTGGTTTAACACTAAAGCAGAACCATTTACCCTCATGCCACTAAACCTATATTCTGATTTACCAAAAACAATTTATTAGAAGTGACATTAATCATTCGGCAACATTGTGAGGGGACAGAAATGTAATGAAAAGAAAGTCCAGAGGCGTGTGTTCTTGCTGGAAAATGTTTAAGACTTAAGACAGCTAGAACAGATTCCCCATCAAAGGGAATGAAACAAAATCATTTTTCTTGAGGGTCTAATTTAAAAAGTGCTGTGTCATGTTTGTCTCTTGCCATCCCTCAGTCTTGCTGCAGAAATCTAACTTGTCAAATAGAGACCTAGGGTGTTTTCACAGAATGAGCAGGGTGCTTTGATGGAGATGGAGGGGAGAGGCGGGGGTGAATGATTTAGGAACACCTCCTGCCCTTTGGCATCCCACTGGTGTGTTTGTCATAATTACCATGGCTTGGCAGCAGTGAGGGGACTCAGAATAACAGAGAGTGGAGGTTCAGTTTGTGAGCAACCAACCTCTGCTTATCACTGAATGTGTTATCAAGTGTGTTCCATCTGTGAGGTTGATTTAGGTCAATTTTGATTCTGGTGTGATACTAGCAGAGTTGAAGAGACCTCGGTTAAACCTTTTTTGTCTAAGAACACACAGAGAGAAGAGCTTCTTACAACATAATGACCTTGTTAAAATTACTGTCTCTAACCTACCATTAATTTTGTCACCCATTTATTAAGTTTCACTGAAAGATTCAATTAATAGTTAGAGTGTAGTGTGTCATGCTGCATGCGCAAAGAAGGAAAAAAATGCTTTTGATTTTGATGTGAAGCTCGGGTTACTCCCTTATAAATTGGCTTTCGTGTTTGGAACTATAACCATTCACCAGTTATTAACAAAGTATTAATATTTGCCGCGTCATGTGTGAATGAGAATTTCAAAGGGGTTTAAGGCGTGAGAAATTTAAGGCCTTGAGAAAATTGATCTTTAAAGTAGGTTTTGCAGAAGCTGGAAGAAAGTACAAAAATGGAAAGGTAATAGCTTATTAACATGCTAATTACATTTAGTTGTGAAGGACTCAGGCATTGAGGCAGTGCATTCATACCAGGAATCCCCTTCTACGTGATGGAATACATGCTTCAGTAGCTTCATTTCGACATGAAAGGAAAACACACAGAGAGGAGAAAATCAGTACTTACAATCTGTAGCTCGATCAAATGATTTACAGTTCTGTTTGACAAACATTAGCTGCTGTCCATTACTGTCACAGGAATCCTATAGAATACTCTAATTCAGCTGTGATTCACCTTGACCCTAGCATATAAAAATCCCTCCCTGGTGTGAGGTGGATCAACCTTTAAGATTTCCATTTAAGATCACTCAACACCTCAATCAGAGGTTGAACAAATGTTGGTAAGTTTGAACCTCTAAAAGTCCGGGGAGCGTAACTATGAGCTCTCAAGAGAGTGGAGTTGAGAAATACAGTCTGTGGGACTGGCAGAGCTGTGCAATGCTGTGTGTTTCTGTAGACAGAGAGTTATTTCTGGTTAGATTTATAACCATTTCACCTCTCTGGGCAGCCGCTGTCATTTGAATCATCTATCATGTGCTTGAATAGTGGGCAGACACATGCTGCAGGTTGAAGCCTCTTGGAGTGCCAGTCTTTAATAAGGTTGCCTTGGGTGTAGATTCAGTACAGCAAGTCAGATTAACAACTAGGCTTCAAAAATGTATATGGATTTGTGTTACTGTATTTTGCTTGTACTAGGTACTAGGTGTTAGGACTAGGTACTAGGAGGTACTACTAGGTACAACAGCAATAATAATAATAATAATAATAATAATGATAATAATAATAACAAGAAGAAGAAGAAGAATGTAGATAAAGAAGTAAACATGACTACAGGATGAACTGGTGTGGGCTGAGCCTATGAAACAGCCAACTTTAAGAAGCACACAGTACATCGTTTCTGGTAAAAGCATCCTTCCCGTCACTTACGCAGAAGACAGACCTACTTCAGGCATCAGTGCACATTAGTGTAATGACTCATTCTCACTCCAGGGGGTGACATCACCTTAACTGGTACTTCACAGAAATGAAGTGAATTTGATTAGTATTTCACATCAAGATACACAAGGAGAGTGTTACATGGTTAGGACATGATCAGATGTATCAGTTGGAAAAACAGGAGAAAGTGGAAGAAAGTGCTGAATTTCAGCAAGTACTGCATTAACATATCAGCACTTGTTATCCTTGAATCAGTCCTGTCTTGAAAGTAGCTCCTCTGTTTTGCACTTTGAAAGGACTGATATATATTCAACAGGCCTGGAATAATGCACCACAAATGCTAGCAGGAGGGTGCGGTGATGTGCAATGGATTTGTAAGTTGCTTCAAGAGACATGAATATAGTCCTGAGAACACATCAGGTGCCCTCACCTCCCATATGGTACTCATTTAGCTTTTCAAGTGGTCCCCAAATCCATGTAGTAATTTAGTTCAGCTGAGTGTGTTTATTCTGAAGTGACAGGGTTCTTCTTTACATAGAGAAGATCTGGAATTTGTTCTAGTGGTAGATGAAGGGCCTCAAAAGCCCTGACCATTTCATTTTGTGTGTGCTGCTGATGGAAGTGCATTCCAAATTACAAATAAAACTGAGAAATGGCATATTCAAATACATGTGAATGGCAAACTCTTCAAATCTGGCTGGCTTTAAAATAGCAAAGCTTACTGTAGGTTTCATTAATTTTAAGGGTCAGATTGCACAATAAGTACAACTTTGTCCATGTGCAGAAAGAGATGCAGCTGCATGTTTTAACAAGGAAGTTTTTTAAGCATTTCATCTTTGAATTTTATCTTTAAGTATTTTATCTTTGAAAGGGCATTGAGTTAGATTTATTCCAAAGTGAAAAGCTACAGCAGGTGACAAAACTTTGAGGAAAAAGTTGGCTTCGGAAATCCAGACTCTTCAGAATCCGACTGGGGCCTTACCCTTCAGATGCTGTTGGCACGCAGCCCTCACGCCTGAGCTGTGCTGTGGGTCCTGGCAGCACACCCTCGCCACTCACACCGCGGAGCCTCCATCTGCTCTCAGGACATCCTGTCAGGAAAGAGGCGCTGATGTAGGGGCCTCTCCGTCCCTCCCGCAGGTGGCCGCCCAGTGCTCCTGTAATGATGAGTCACCACACCCATTAGTCACGCAGATATCCCCCCGTCTGAGCTTTACACTGACTGCATTACACGCGCAGCTGGCACTCCCATCATACAGCAGGACACTACTGAAGGTTCGGACCTTTTGGCGGAAAAGCCTACTGTGCTGCAGAGTAGTGACAGGAAGTACACAGTGATAGCAGTACACAGTAGGTTTTTTAATCTTATTTGCTTCAGATTAGGCTAAGTGCCTAAATCAAACTCTAGCATCTATAAGGTTGGTCAGGATTGGCCAAAGCTGTAGATAAGGCCCATTGACCTGTTGGAACCTGTACCTGACTGAAAACTGTCACAGTGGTTTTGATTTGCCATGCTAACCTCCCATATGACACATCATTGTAATGTCATAGTCATTTTATTCAATGCTAACCAACATTTGTTATTGATACTTCTTGTTTCTTGGAAGCTGATAAAGTTGTTAGCAATGTCTTATAATATTCCTGCATAGTTTCCGGTACATACCAAAGTGCAAACAGTTTTGAGTAAAGTTTTTGAAATTAAAAAAATGCCTTCCCCTTTTCCCAGCATGCTGTGAATGCTGTCAGTGCCGGAGTGAGCCCGATTGGAGAGACATGGTACAACTCCAGTTACTGGGATCTCGGGAGTGCCTTTTTCTTTGCTGGCACAGTCATCACTACAATAGGTAATCCCCACACAACCCCTCCCACCTTCTTCTATGGAGAGCCCTTATAGATTGATTCATATGCTGCTCAGTCTCGGCGCCAGGAGAAAACACAGAGGGGTGCAATTGCAATTCACGGTGGGGGGGGGGGGGGGGGGCACAAAACATAATATCTTAAAAAATATTATAAATATTATGTAAATATTGGGATATAAGGAGACAACTGGGGGTACAGTGGACCCCTAAGCACTACCATAGCACTGGCTCTGATGCTCCTAACTTCAGTTGAATTAAATAGACTAAATGCACTGTACTCTTGGGAACTGTGAAGGGTGGTACCTCACTGTTATCTTGATTAAGGTACATAAAAAGATGACAGAGAGAAAAATGCCCCACTTTAATGAGGTGACAGTGCCTAACATAATGAAAACAATGAAAATGTCTGGCACAACAGATTTGTTGCTCTTTTACACCTTTGTGTAAAGTCAATGAATCCATCAGGTATCTACTTTGAAGAGAAATTGTTAATTCAATTATTCATTTCTGGGATTCATTCATTTAATCTTGTAGTCATACAAAGTACAAAGTAAATGAATACAAATAAATAAGAAGTATCACTTAGCTAATGGAAAAAGCCTGGCTCTGTAATAAAGTCAAGACTTGATGAAGCCTCCTTTCTTTGATCTGCAATGGAGTTAGATATCACTCAGGCAGAAGGAGGGGGAAGGAGAGGGGCCATTGTTTTCAAGTGATGAACAGTCCCTGAAGAAGTCTGAGAATTAAAAAAAAGAATCTGTTATACACGAGAGCAAATGGCTGAGAAATTGATGAACACTTAAACATGACTCTGAGAGCCACTTACTGATCAAATCAGTGTGGCTTTTGCATTGCTAAATACAAGAGTTTCACAGAAAACCTTTTAAATTATTCTTCAGATATCCTCTGCTGTGGGCTGTCATAATTAATCAAAACCAAGTACTTGCATAAGCCCAATAATTCTGGCTGAAGTGGCTGAGCACTTAAAGTGAGGATATTTCTGATCTGAATTATCTGCACAAGTGAGGCTTCCGTTATCATTATTACCATATGGGGCTTCTATTTATTCCCTTCCTGAGTGTTAAATGTGTAGTTTTGCTTTTACATGAAAAAGGGAACAGACTGTGTTAACATCCTGTGATATTCTGTTCTTTTGTGACAAAGTTGCTAAAAAGGCCAATTGCATTGCATACTTTAGCTAGTAATGCCACCCACAGTGATTTGCTGGGGCCAGGCTTAAAATCAATAGACCTCTGTGCAGAAGCAGTTTGAAAAATCAGGACTAAAGAGTTATGTAATGGATACCAATATCATTGTTAAAACCATGTACCATTTAATGGATCTTGCTTGCAGAAAAGAATGTTAAAATTTACCAAAGTTCAGTCATGCCTGCTTTTTTATGAAAAATAGCATGTCCTTTGAGGTATGGACTGATAAATATAATGATGATGATGATGATGATGATGATGACGATGACAATAAAGATGATGGTTTTTGAAAGGAGGTGAGGAAGACAGTGGCAGTATATTATTTGGGAGACCACCATGTCTGTTTACTTAGGAAACCAGTAAAGCTTGCTATTGCACGCTGTGATTTAAATCCTTCAGCAATGTTTATAATCGTACTGCTCTTTCCTTCTCCACCTATCCTGTCATGTCTCACTTTGTGCACTTAATGTCATGTTTTATAGCTTGCCAGAAATTGTAGTGGAAACAGATGCCCTTAGAATGGTCAAGACCAGGCTTGACACAGATCTAGATGCACTGTAGACTATAGACAAAATGATGTGCCCAGCTGGGCTGAATGGCCTATTCTCACCATTAAACTTCTTGTGTTCTCATGTTGTTTTCAACAAGCAATCTAAATTTGTCCTCCACCATTATGTATATGCCTTAATCTAGCTCAAGTAAAAATCATATTTCGCGATACTAAAGACGCACCTCACCTAGGCATCTTTACTACCTTTACAGGGTATGGAAACATAGCTCCCAGTACAGAGGGTGGAAAGATTTTCTGCATCTTGTATGCCATATTTGGAATTCCTCTGTTTGGCTTTCTCTTGGCTGGAATTGGTGATCAGCTTGGAACAATCTTCGTTAAGAGCATAGCAAAGGTGGAGAAAATGTTTCGGGTAAGTCAGACAAGTCACAGTGTCTGCTGATTTCCACAAGTCTATACTTATAGTCTTACTGAAATTCTGGAATTTCTGTATCAAATCTAATTTCCTGTATCAAATGAACTTTTGGTTATTTCTCATTCTGGGAGATTACCCAGCAGTAAGGGAATTACAGGCAGTTCTGCATTTAGAGAGCATTGTTAATTATGTGAGGGTATACCAAGTATACTCAGGGCTGTGATGTACACTGTATGCATGCATTTGAATAGTATTTTCAGATTTTTGGATTTTAAGATTATTGTACTGTATGGAATGAGTTGTAATATTTTCACCATGGGAAACCAGCATCTGGAAGCATTTTTGTCTTTCTTATCTGGGACAACCTCCTGTCCTTCAGGCATTTGATGTTTCCATGGCGCAGTGAGTGGTGTGTGTGTGGAGAGTGTAGAGAGAATTAGACTGTCAAACCTGTGCTTTACACAGTCAGAGAGGGCAGCTTGTGACATCACGTGAATTCCGTTCAACTCTAAGATGGATGTGTACCTTTTGCTCATTACCAGAGGTACGTGGAGTTGATGAATAGGAATTGCTGGGTCACTGCCATGTTGGTCCCTCTTCAAGCTGTGTGTGTCTTCAGTGAAACTGGAATACATTACACCCACACTGGGGAGATGGATTGAACTAAATTTATCTACATTAATTAACCTCTGTTTGTCCTCTCCATTTCCAGCAGAAACACAAGCAGGTCAGCCAGACCAAGATCAGGGTGATCTCCACCATCCTCTTCATCCTGGCTGGGTGCATAGTGTTCGTCACCATTCCTGCAGTCATTTTCAAACGCATTGAGGGCTGGACTGCGCTTGAGGCCATTTACTTTGTGGTCATCACCCTCACAACCATTGGTATTGGGGACTATGTAGCAGGTGATGACTTTTTTTTTACATGGGCAGGTACTAAAATGGTACACTGCAGTGCTTTTGTCATTGTTCTCACTTAAGGTTAGGGGCTTTTTCTACATGTTCACTATATGCTAACATGAAATCTGTCAATCTGGAACATCTATCCATCCATGCAAAATAATGCATATGCATAATGCATATACATGTATAAAGTAATTTCAGTTTACTCTGTATGAATTCTTGCTGATACGTCTGCATAAATATATACTAGTCGTGTGAAGTGAACAGAGGGAGGGAAAGCAAATAATGATACATATAAAATATTTTCAATCAATATAAAATATATTTTGTATTGAACAAAAAGCAGTGGGGGTATTGTTGCCTCTAAAGGTATGTTAAATGCTGCTAATCTAAAATTAAATCGGTCACTTAATGCATTTATAGAACGATTATATATTGATTAAAGTCTTAGCTTGTTCACTGTAGCCACATTTTATTTTTGATGCTTCTTTAATGCTCTTAGATGCAATTTTTAGAGATATGAAGAACTGACTAAGACATCAAATGTAATGAACCATGTTAGTAAGTACTTAAAGTCTGACCTCGAGCCACGGTGTGATTTCTTACTTTCAGCATGAACGGATGTGTGATTTGTTTTCAGGTGGTAACCGGAGGATTGTGTATGGGGAATGGTACAAGCCACTTGTCTGGTTTTGGATCTTGGTGGGTCTTGCTTACTTTGCTGCTGTGCTCAGCATGATTGGAGACTGGTTGAGAGTCCTCTCCAAAAAAACAAAAGAGGAGGTAGGAAGCATTCATTATGACCCATCTGCAGAAACAGTTGTGACTCTGGAATCTGACAGTTCTTGCATTGTCTGTCTTCTCTGAATTCTCACTCTGAGAACAGTTGAAATTCTGCACTCAGCAGCAGGTGGGCTACGTTGCAGTGCTAACCAGCATTTACAGACTAGTGACCACAAACGCACAGTATCCCATTATATCCCAAAACACAAAAGAGTTCAACTGCACTGGACTGATTATAGTATGTCCCTCAGACAAGAAACAAACAGCTGAACAAGGTCTAATTGTAAGTCCTGCCTGTATGTTCCCAGCTGCTTTCATTTTATGTACTCAGAGCAAGGTCTAGGCATTAACTTGTGGGGCATGTTTCCAAAAATATAGGTGGAAAGCACCATTGCACCCTTGAGGAAAACCCTTTACTTATCTTAATGAAATTATCATATTTGGAACTCAAACTTTTTTTGGCATCAAGTGCAAAAACCTACAAAAGAAACAGTACTAGCATTTATAACATCACCTTCTTTCTTTCCGTTTATATTATACTGAAACACTAGTTTTTACCATATTTCCATACGACCATCCCACATTTCTGTACTATAACTCCTATTATTATAGGTCATGGAATGTAAGATTGTAGGCACAGAAAGCTGCTCTGCATAAATGTGTACAAACTAAAATGTGCTGTACCTGCACCAGGTTGGGGAGATAAAGGCTCACGCTGCCGAGTGGAAGGCCAATGTCAGGGCGGAGTTCAGGGAGACGCGGAGGCGGCTCAGTGTGGAGATCCACGACAAGCTGCAGCGGGCAGCCACCATCCGCAGCATGGAGCGCCGGCGGCTGGGCCTGGAGCAGCGGGCCCACTCCCTGGACATGCTCTCCCCGGAGAAGAGGGCCGTCTTCTCCAGCCTGGACACCGACCGCTTCAAGACCTCGTCGCAGGAGAGCATCGACTCCAAGCTCAACAACCTGCGCCTGAAGGCTGAGCGGCGGGAGAAACGCGAGCAGGCCTCCTCCTCCTCTGAGGACAACATCTTCAACCGCTTCGGCTCGCTCACCAAGCTGGCCAAGCGCAGCCGGGCCAAGGACCTTAAGAAGAACATCCCGGGGGACATCCGGAAGATGTATGACACATGCAGCTGCAATGTCGCGATGGAGGAGGAGGAGAAAAAGGAGGAAGAGGAGGAGGAGGAGGAGGGGGAGGAGGAGGACGGGGATGAGAAGGAGTGTAACACCAGTTTGACAAACTTGCCCCACTATGCAGAGAACTCCAAGATAAACAACGGATTCATACCTGTTCAAACCAAAGAGGAGAATGAAAAAGGATTTGAGGAAAAAGAACAGCAAACCAACATGAATCCTTAGCTTGGGTGTAGGACCTGCTTAAAGTTTTTTTTCTTTTCAAGTCTCAAAATGTGCCTTTCTGTTTTTTATGATTAAACTTGCGACAGGCCTTGGTCTGCGGTATGATTCATACGCACTGACTGTGCCAGACTGAATGAAGTTTTTTCTGCCAAAAAAACAACAACAATGAAAAGGCTAAATCGCTCATATAAGAAGTTACGTTAGTATTCTGATAAAATCTTCCTTCATTTGACTACTATAATGAATTATGAGTTAAAGAGAAATGGAGTGAACAGGGTGCAAAGAACCTGTATGAGGTCTAATATGGAAGCCAAATGTATTGGCGAGGCGCTGCTGAAGATTCGACATGGGATTTCTTGAAGAATGTGACTCTAAAAAGTTTACTTTTGAATCAATATTGATCCTTGCTCAAATATTCTACATGGTGTCATTGTGAGCTCATAACAGCTTCTGAACGCACTATACCTATGCCTAAATTACTAAAAAGACCTGAGGATGTTTTATAAAATCCAAAGGAAGAAAAAGATAAAATATCAAAATATTTAATTGCTGTGTATGCTAAATTGATATTCAGGGTTGATAAATTATGAAAAACTCTTAAGGTCAAAATAGCAGCAGCAACAATGCTTTCTGCATGGTCTTTGAACAGAATTGCAGTCCTATTGAATATCTCTTAAAGCTGTGAAGTTCATGATTGCAACTGACATCTCAGGGCTTGTTGTCCAGTGGTTGCTGTTGTCTTAATGATGCTGCATTCATACTTTGTTAAAGAAGATGGATACGGCTGATTTCACTTTGGTTTCCTCAATGCACAACCATACTGATAAATGGAACAGAAGCCATAGAGCCAAAAAAGCTGATAAAATGTTCTTCCCACATTTCCAATAATAAAACAAATCATACCTGTGTTTAAAAGGTAAGAACAAACATGATGGAGTGGAAATATCAGAGCACCCCCATCGAGTGATGGCTCAGTTTGTCATTATCTTGTGGTTTATTGAACATCATCTTAAGTTTTCATTGCACTGGCACCTGGGATGTAACCTGGGTTTGTGTGTTGATATTTGAGGCAATAGGATCAACATCAATAGTCAGAACAGTCAGACAGATTCATAGGCCATAGCTGTTCTTTACTTGGTGAGTTCCCCAACAGAGGAAGGTTGTACTTCTGTCCTCCTGTATGCCTGGGGCTCGGTAAGTGATGACTATTTTCATTTGCTACAGAGCACGTTTGATGAGTGTTTGATATCTTGTGAGTGTGTTAGTGTATGAGCACAGCTACATGTTGTTTAGACCACAGTCACTGCCCCATAATGCACCTGCGCACCTAAGAGAATTGCATTCAAGCCTTCCATCACTTATGTTGTAGGCCTGAATATATTTTAATTTAATTCATTATATTATCAAACCAGGAAAACACTACCCCAAGGGTTTGTGTAGTTTGTATGCTGTGTGTGTTTAGATGATGCCTGACCAAAATGCCAAATCTTTTTCATGTTCACATGTCCAGCTTTGCATGACATACCAATGTTTCCTTTTTACCTAAACATTTTATGAAAATGCCATATGGGCAAGTGTTCGACCATTTCCTTTGTTGAGTCAAAGTTTGTTTCACAATGAACCACCTGGCTGAGAGAAAATAGGCATACGTTTTTGTTCAAAAGTATTTCCAACATTGCCCCTGCCAACATATGTAATATATAGCACCATCAGCTATAGAAGTGCTTGGAATGGTTGCCTAGTGTTCACAGTCTGAATATACAATAAACTGACTTGTAAGTCTACAAATGTGTTATTGCTTCCATTACATTTGGACAGAGCAACATAAACAAAAAGAGTTTATATGCAAGATTTTTGTAGACAAGAAAAAACATTAAATATATTTTTAAATTTTGTTTTTACTGTTCACAGTACGGAAGAAACATGCCACCCATATTGAGAATTGTGTTGAATTTAGTACTTAATGTGTTTGAAATGTAATTCAGTCTACAATTATCAGTCACATACTTTAAACTGATATATTAAATTATTTAAATAATTATTTAGATAAATTATTTTTTGCCCTTTCATGCAACCGTAACAACCTCTGTACGCGTACAAGAACACTGAAGCAAGAAAAATGCAGTCATCAGATACACTAGGACACAGCCAATGGCTATTTGTCACACTACAAGGCACACACTGCACCACAGTGAAGTATGTTAGATGGAGGAATGGGGTTTAACTGATGTCACCTGAGCAACTTGCAGCCATTTGAAGAATTTCAGAGTGCCTGGGAGTGGTAAGACGAGAAAATCCTGGCCGACCTACTAACCCCTATCCCTTGCAAAAAGAAGCCAATTTATTCTGCCAGTGTGGGCTCCTGGTCAATGTCTGCGGATGACGTAGCTGGTTGTGAAGCCAGGCCACAGGAGGTGACTGGGGGGTCAATACAGAGTTATTCAGTCTTTACTTTGGAATTTTTCATATTTCACGCAGACCTTTGGATTCAACCAAGCAGGGAGTGCTGTCCAAGGGATGCTCACTTCCCTGACACCATCGCAAGACACCAATGGCTGTTATAAGTCATTCCACGCTATTCATTCAGAGTACTCAGATTGCCAACACTGATTGGAGGGGTAGATCATCTCTCACTAATGGACTCGCCACCTGTCGTGTTGCTAGGAGGTGCTAATGCGTTGGCGACCAGCAAGGCTCAGTTAATTGTGGTCTGCTGCTGCAGACTCTCAGTTATAATTAGCTAATGACATTGCCCAGACCTGACTTCACAATGTCTGGGCTATAGGACTCTGCACTTTGCCGACTGTGCCATCCAGGAGCCCCAAACAAAGCATTTCAAAATTGCTTCAATTTAAACAGCTGAACAGACCTGGGGCTTGGTTAAAACACTTTTCCTCCACCTGCTATCTACATACCTGATATTGATTTTGGTTTTTATTTTTGACTTAGCTTATTTCAGTGTTACAATGGTGCCCAGCCCATATGGAATTACAAGACATTATTTTCAAATAGAACGATCAAAACAAAATACAGTAAAATCAGGAAACGCTACTGTGAGGGAAAAAAGCTGTAAATTACATACACGGAGCATCAGTGAGGTGAGGGCCTCCCCAAGGTTGACGTGACCTACACTTGTCACTGTTCTCGTCATTCTGATACAAATGCTGTAGGTTCCATGATCAATTCAGGCCTTATCATGGTAGAGATGCCATGAGTTTCATGAGCTCATTAACATATTCAGACTGGTAATCAATGTGAATAATGGGGAGCAGCCCTCTCTTGGCATGGATCTAACATAACATCACCCTGAGGCAGAGACAGCCTTATGGAAATTGCAGTGAGCCGCATAAACGACTTTACCAGGAAAGGTGAAAATTAAATGATGGGGTATAGGCAGTGTGCTGTGTTGGTATGGAATATTGCATGTAAGGATATGAAAAGGGTGGCCCTGGCAGTTGTCAGAATGAGACTCATTGGACCAACCAGGAAAATTTGGGTTTGCTTGCAGAGTTTTACATTATGGTTAACAAACAGTGCTATTTTCATTATTTGTTAGCAATGGAATTGGATCCTGCTGTATGTAGATGAGAATTGTAAATCTGGCAAAAGTTACCTGTACAACTGGCCCATGTAAGTGCTCCCATGGAAGCACACTGTATGGATCATCTGTTTTGGATTAAATCTGATGGGACCGTACAGACCCCCCCCCCCCCCCCCCCCACACACACACACACACACACACACACACATACACACACGCACGCGTGAGAGTACATCTGGAGAGCCAGTCAGATGAGGGAGGGAGCATGCAAACCACAGCACTGAGAGCGAGGCAGAGACTAAAACCTTTTGATGCAACTACCAGCACCAGCATAAATACCAGCATAAGCAAAAACTGTGGTAAGACTACTGATGAGAATCTGTTACTTGACGTGTGTCAAACCATGTCAACAAGATATAGCTTCCACAATCTTCTTTCTGTATGACTCAGAAAATGTCCTACACCAATTCAAAACCACCAGCATGGTGATCATGCCAAGATGTCACCCTGCATCAGATGGAAAAAATGCATTTAAATTGATACACTCTAGTTTTCCCTTAAATTGAGTCCAAAAAAAAAAAACAGGCCAACAACACCTCAAGGCCTATTTCAGGGCAAAAAAGAGCACAGATACTGATCCATATTAAAAGCAATGCAAATACAACAGTGGTTTGTTTTAACAGCATTGAGAACACATCTCCTTTCACTCCTGCTATAAGAGGCTTTTATTAATTGGATAAAGGAAACAGGAAGTGAATCAACACTCCCAATCCAAGATGCGAGTGCTTTTTCGCTCCATTTTTTTTTTATCCATTAGTGGATATAAACTATAGCTCAGAGACAAAAACCATAAGAGTCATGAGAGGGTCTTTACGAAGTAGCAATATGTGAATTATGTGATGCTTAATGAAGCATAGAGTTGCCATGGAAACAATAATTTGAGAATTTCACCATGGAACCTTCCCCTCCCACCCAAATGTCCTTTTACATAGATTACTTAAAAGAGTTAGGATATACAGCTGATGAGTCAAACTGGATTTCTTCTGAATAATGTACTACTTTTTTTTTTGTGTTGTATGACTATACCTGAATTTACTCATGCATCATGGTTTTTGTTTTTTATTCTGTATTTATGTTCCTGCATGTCCACAAAATCCTGTAAACTGCCCTAGATTTGAGCATTTGGTGCTGCTGGACTGGAGGTGATGATGATGGCACACTCTCCACATGGATTTCTTTCCCTCCCACAACTTATAAGGAGCAGCTGGTATCTTCAGGCTGTGTGTGTGTGTGTGTGTATGTGTGTGTGTGTGTGTGTGTGTGTGTGAGAGAGAGAGAGAGAGTTTGCGCGGTGTATTTGTGAACATCTCTCACAGCTCAGTTGCAGAGGGTGTCATTTTTTGGATAGGTGACTTTAATACAACTGTTAAATTGTATTTTTCACTTTTAAAGGGAAATGTGCTCTAATATCCATGAGTAGCTGCAGTATCTATAGTAGTTAGATACATTACATAAAGAGGTAACTAATGAAAATCAATTAAGGACTAAGAAAAGATGTTTTAAATGACACAATAGGTCTTCTCTGATGATACAACAGCAAATTACAGAAATCGATCTGGCAATGTAGATACCAACATTGGGATCGCCTACTAATTATCATTGTAAAGCTAATTTGTGAATGTGCTTCAAGTTCTCATAACATAGATTTGTAAAGATGCAGTGGAAACTAGCTAGCTGCTCCTTTATGATTTAAGGCACAACCCTGGGGTGAACTGTTAGGGTGCTAATCTAGGACAGTTTATAGCATCATCATTTTGTACCATTACAGCAAGAGCAGAACAATTAATTTCCTTAATGACAATGGTACCTGCTGTTACCATTTGCATTATTTATGATCCAGTATTTCCCTCCCTCTCAACCACATAATTTAGCCAAGTACCAGAGGATTGGCAGATGTGCACTTAATCTGGATTCTTCAGAACCCCCTACTCTTTGTGATCAAAGATCTTTTATGACCACAGTGAGTGAGGACCTAGGTTTAATATTTGAAAGATAACAGTCCCTGAATTGGGACTTTCATTTAGTTCCAGTCCCACATGAGCCATCAGTCAGAAGAAAGTTGTAGGGTAGCACGGTAGCTTGCATCAACCTACCTCTGAAATCATTAAAGCGCACACTAAACTGAAGCTACTGATTGGAGGACAACACCTGGCTATGCTATGCTTTGACAGAGGATGTCTTCACATTATGTTTAACAAAGTTTTTAAACACTCCACATCATTTCAGAGTTGACGGGAGTTGGGGAATTAAACTACAACACAACTGTAGAGCCCCATATCCTCTTTGTAGCCTCCAGTTGTTTTAAAATTGTTTGAGGTTAATTTATTCCATGAGAGAAACCGCCACTGGTACACCTACATATGCACACACAGATGCACTTTCCTCATCAAAATATACAGTACATTAAGGTTCAAATCCAACAATTTCTCTGAGTTCTTTTTCTCTTTAAAATAAATGTGTTCTGTAACTTCAACAATAGCAGTCATTTCTTAGGGACTGTAGAAGGTATCTCTGCATCCTCTGTGCAAAAGAATCTGACGAGAGGTAGAAAACAAAAATAAAAGGGCAGTGGGGAAATTACCAGTTAGACTATCCTCCACCCACTCCACCATTCCCCCACCCCCTCACTCTCTCTCTCTCTCTCTCTCTCTCTCACACACACACACGCACATGCACACGCACAAGCGCACACACACACACACACACACACACACACACCATGATTGCGGAAGGACTGGCCTGTCACAGTTCAGCAGCTGGCACAGGGAGTGAAAACATGAATAATATTTAAAGGAAAACTGGCAAGAGTGATAAGAAAATGAATATATAAATGACTGCAATAATGACAAAACACACAAACATGAAATGTAAGTGCAAAAATGTTGCACTTCACAAACAAGACCTATAAGCATAGTGTAAAATAAGGAAGTCAATTACATTGTAATGAAAAATGCAGTCACAGATGGAGAGCACATCAAAAAGGTACTGCATGAAGGGCTCTTCTGATTCCTGGAGGAAATAGTGTAGAAATAGTGCGTTTGAGGTCATGTTGACACTCTGTGTGGTTAGTTGAGTCTAATCTGTGTAAATGGGCACAGATTGACCTCTCAGGCAAAACTGGCACCAACCCCAAATCTTCATATTTACAATGGGAGCTGATATACAAAGACAAGGGGTCACTGATGATGTGGCAGTGATGAGTTATCACATTCTTAAAATGGTTCTGGGAAATGCTTCACCAATTTTCAAGCTGAAGAACAGATAGAGGTGAGAAGATAAACTGATTTCAATAATAGCAATTCAAAAAAATTCAGGGAGTAAGGAACAGAATAGCCTCTTATTGGTCCCAGTGTGCTTGTGGCCATTCCACAGTTTATATATTAGTCTTATTGTAATCTATAGAATACAATCTATAATCAAGCTCATTACCATGGTAATTATATCCACAAAAACAAATTAATGAACACATGCACCTCTCTCTCTTATGCATGTCCAGGGTTATATGCTGTTATCTGACCATCAGAGTTGGCCTGTGACAGTTCTGTGGCAGATGGCCTGGTCTCAGCTGTGGACGCTGTGAGTCAACCTCTGACCATACTGTTCATAGGTAGTGCAGTATTTCCACTGACAACCACATATTGCTAATAAGTGCAACCATACTATTCCTGTTTTTAATGGCACGATCATTCCAAGCTATTATTCACTGTATGCTGAGTGCACAAAAAAGCACTAAAGTTTAAGTTTGGCAATGAGTATAGCTATGACTAATCCGCAACCAGACCTGTTCCACGGAACGCACTTTTCACAACACATCCAAAAAGCTTATGAAAAACACTACTTCAGAGAATTTCATAACTGTCAAAAAAGCATTCCTAGAAATTTATTTTAGCTGCCATAAAGCTGAGGGAGATTTCAAATAGTTAACACAGAAGGCAATGTATATAATGTACCCAGTCTCAGTTAACTATTTCTTACACAGTAGAGCTGTCAAGACAGAAAGAGACTTCCGCCACTAAGTACACAGCCACAGCAGGAACTCAAAAACCACAAAGGAAAAGAAACAGTCAGACTTACATTACCATCATCCCTGCAATGAGGGGTTGCCATATAAATAGACTACACAAAGTTACTGAGGACTGTAGAACACTGACCGAAGCTGAGACTTAACAGCAAAGCGAAACATGGAAGTAAAAGATGCATTTTTCCCTTGTTTGGATCAAATTTAGGAATAAATGCAAGTAATTCAATCTAAGGTAATAGTGAAAATAAAGCTGACTTAACAAGCAGTGCTCCTAACACAAGCTACAATTATGTCTGTTCAGTTAGGTTGTACTCAATATGCTTCTTTTGAACCTCCTCCAATTTCCAAGAACAACAACCTCACTTATGGGCTTACTTACTTACTTACTGCTCCCAAACGCTTTGCCTGATCAACTTTGCAACTTTTGCAACTTTGATAAGAACAACACTTGAGGTTGTCTTTCTATTTATATGGCATGACATCTTATTCTGGTAAAACACATCAAGCGGGTAAAAGAATCTCCCACTGATTGTCCCATGTTTTGTTTGGATGACATCTTGAATGCCCTTCCTCTAGGCAGAATTTTAAAATCTATTCTATTGCCCATTTACATCAGAAGTCTTTCTGTGATCACTTTCCATCGCAGCTACATACAATCAAGCAGTGTGGGAGAGAATGTAATGGCTGGCTTGAAGATAACAGCACATAGGGAGCTCTCTTAAAATACACACTGCCTCTGGTCATTGCATTATTCCAAAAACCTGACAAATAATGCTCACGTAACAAATAACAATATTAATGAGATATTTTGGCTGTGGACCATCAAGTACCACATGACGCAAATGGAAATGCTAAGAGGAATGAGTAGGTGGTGAATGACAGAATCATTGTTCTAAAAATTACATAGGGAACAGTCAACCCCCCAAGACGTAAGCATTATTATTTTCTTGTCAACATTCAACAGTAGACAGCAACTGTGCAGTTTAGACTTACATTAAAAAAAAAAAAAAATTACGATATGGAAGACATTTTAATGGAAGAAGATAAGATGCAGTAAAGAACGGTAGAAAGCAGATCACAGCACCAACAATTCACGCAATTGGTACACTGAATTAAAATTATGGTTGCACAACATTAATGCATTCTGCAATGTCCACATCTAGCATTTAAAAATAGATGTGTTGTACAGTCAAGTCTAGCAAAAAGGAAACTACAGGTCTCAAGGCAATCAGTGATCTGATAAACAGCAAATATGTTAAACATGTACTCAATTTTTCCATGCACAAATCCAAGTGTGTCAGGCAGGGTAGATAGCTATACAAGCTGTATGTTGTAACAACTGATATTGACAGTGTGTGAGAGATTGCTAGTGGAATGATATAGTAATATCATAATAACCTTTAAAAGATAATGATGACCAGCCATAAAGGGAAATAAAGGGAAAAAAAAACAAGTGGCATGGAGATTGGTAGACAAAAAATGAAAGCTTTGCAGGCCTTGAAACACACTTCCACATTCACTCTGCTAAAACAAACAATATGATTCTAATGAAGTAAACACAAGAAAATTCATCACAGTCAATAAGTATCTGCAAACTTAAAGAAAGCAGCTAAAGAAAATGAGGTAGTGATGAGGTTGCACTCAAGTTACGTGCCTGCTACTGTTAAATGTTCGCTCTACTAAGTAAAAAAAATGTAAATGTAAAGAATAAATGTATTCAACAACAATGGGGGGAGGGGCAATGACCACCATACATGATGTGCCATTTACTGAAATATCCTCAAATCTCTTCTTTTCATTCTTTAATATATGCTACTTGGGCGCTATCATATGTTCTTGATCTTTAGCTGTTTATCTTAATCATTTCCTGTGTGCTGGATGCACTAGATCTTATGAAGACAATATCCATTAAAGGGAAATCTCTGAGCGTTTATAGCATCAAACAGTTTACTTCAACACCTCTTAACTAAATGACATAAACAGTCATGACTCATCTGAACACTTCTATATTCAGCTCAGCCCTATCTCTGGCCCACTCAGCGTGAAGTTTTTAATTAAATTAGAGAAGTGCCTGTAACTGGCAGAAAAACACCCTGTGACTGAAGTGCTTTTGTTGGTTAAGCAAATATCATACAGATCTTTTCCCCCTCACAGGTGTTGTTGAGAACTGGGCGGATATATTGACTGTTACGGGATGTACTGCACAGCGTGCTCCGTATGCACAGCTCACACAGTAAATGCAGAGTATAAGATACAGGCTATAAATTCTCAGTCTGGAAAGGGCTGCACACAACTTGAGTGTGACCATATCACTAGCTCATTTTCTTTAGTAGGCAAAACCATATTTATTCAGGTTTGACCTGCTATGTCAGATTTGATGCCCATGGTTTCTTCTCTGGGCTGTGCTTACCAAACTTCTTAAAAAGCCAAGCGGACCTTCACTTTGACACCACAACAGATGAAAATGAGGCTGGGAGAATCCGTAAATCTACCAAATGCTGCCCTAATGTCAAAAAAAAAACTAGTCCTCCAGTTGAGTAGCTTGTGCTTTGACCTAACTAGCAGGGTAAAAATGAAATACACAGTCTAAATGTTAATTAATAATACTACTGAGCATAGCTGCTTACCAGCTAACAAAAATGGTACAGGTGAATCTTATTTGCTAAATCAGCCACCTGAACAATACTGCTATGGATAGCTGGGCAACAAATTCCATTATATGATCAGCTTCCATAAACCTTCTGCATGCCACATGCTTATAGCTCTCTTCCACAGCTTCCCTCACAAAACTAAGAATGTGTTACCATTCTACAGACCTGGTTTTATGCAATGGCTAATTACACTGAACCCAGGTGTTAAACAAGTGAATAAACCGTTCAGAGCCAACTGTTCTGAATCTCACAAACAATGATAACACAATTAAACTATTTAAGGTGCACTTTATGGTTCCCTTGCCAACATTGAGCACACAGGAGTACAACAAAGTCTCATGTAACCTAAAATCCAGAATGCTTTAATTTCTTATTACACCAATAAACTGATATAAATAAAGTCAATTTTAATTAAAAAAGACGCTTGTATCTTTAGAGAAACGCAACGCTTTGCAATACAGAGCTACAAGAACAGTATGTTGTAATTCATTAGGAAATTCAAATTAAATCATGCAATGTTCAAGGATATTAACTGGAATGAAGTGAGGACATGAAAATGATAAATGTGTGAAATGGACAATGACATTTCTTTGTGTCTGATTACAACAGCAGTTACCAGGCAACAGGCAGCTGGTTATATGGCCCACTGGGGACATCCTTTTCACAGAATCTGAACAAGTGAATGGGTGGACCAGGGGAGTACCGGAGTACAGAAATGGCCTGTGCAGCAGTTTCAGAATAGGTGGTTGTGTAAACAGAGCGGGGACATTCATCCTAGTTTTTGGGAACATTTAAATAATAAGTGTACATTTCTCTCTGAACAATTTGGGGTGCAGCTGTCTCAGTTAAGCCTGATCACTGACTAAAACTGAATTAATTGTTATGCACTCTAAAATGGTAGTGTGAAAAGTGGATCTTAATCTACTAAGCCAAATACTAATCAGTTTTATTAATTTGCTCAGGGTGCAAATAAACAGAAACTGAAGTTGTAGTACTTGAAACAACCCAATAAATTGAACAACCCATTCTTTTACAGCAAATAAATGTCAAGCAAAGCGCTGACCCAGTCTGGACCGGTGTTTAACATCTTAATGAAATTAATTAATAAAGATCTTGCTTAGAACAAAGACCAACATAAATGGAGTGCCCTTAGGCAGGAGGTTGGCGGCAAAATACTTGTGTCAGCATAAGATATACTGTATATGAAGGAATTCACATTTGTTGCTCAGAGCGTTCTGTATAAGTCTTATGACAAAGCGGTGAATTAAGAAATAACAATGAAAAATCTAGACATTCCTGTAAAGCTGTAATTGGGAACTTCTCTTATTAAACTAAACTTCACTCAGCTGAACTACTTCTGTTTTAGTTTTAGTGTGTCATGCTTTGTCCTCAAATTTGAGGAACAAATTTAAGGAAGTGTTTTTTTAATCTTTTCAGTCATTTGTTGGGCAGCATCGTGAAATTGCTAACAACACTGCGTGCAAAACTATTGAAGATATTAACATTTGCTTAATTTCAGTGTCCAAAAGCTAAAGCACACCAAAGAATAAAGGTCTGTATGCTTACTAGTTAATTCTCATGTGAACGCGATATATGTCTAACTGACCACTAGGTGCCACCAGATACTTGCTGTCTACCTATCCTGCCCTGTCTCCATAGCTGGTACTGGTTCCTCAAGCAAGATCTTAAAAAGAATCCAAACAGAAAAGTTCAAAAGAAGCATTTGATGCATAATAGAATTTTGCTGTTTTTGAATATTGTTAAATGTACCTGTATGTTGGCCCGCATAAGAGCATCTGATAAGCAAAAAATGTAAATGTAAATAAACCATGACATTAACATTTAGCAGATTGTCTGATCCATACAGCAGCATCCATACACATGCTCTTATTCATACAGACACTTTTAACCATACAGCTGCACATATCACCGCATTGTGAAAAATTACGCTATTTTCAAAAACAGTTTTCTTTTTATTCAGGGAATAACACGTGCTACAAATAAGAAGATTCCTCTGTAGTCTAAAAAGATGAGGTTGGTTGTGTTTGGAAAAATTTACATTATTGCTTGAACACTTATTGAAGGCATCAGAGAAAACAAAGATATACACACACACTCACACACACAATATTTTTTACTTCTTATGAAGGATATTCTATTCTTCTTCTGTATTCTCATAACTGTAACCTATGTAAGTCACTTTGGATAAAAGCATCTGCCAAATGAATAAATGTAAATGTAAATGTAAATTTTGAGGAGATTGGTAGTATTGGACAAGATGCCCTGGAAACATAAAGCTCCTTATTTTCTTTCCTAACAAGTAGGCATGGAACAATAACATCCACAAAATAATTAGGATCAGGCCTTGCAGCTTCTGATATTACAGTCTGAATTTTACATTTCAGTTTTAACAGTAAAAACCTTTGATTAGCAGTACATAAGAAATTTGTATGTGGGTTTCTCTCACATCTTGAAAAGTCCCTGGAGTTCAACAGAAGCACCTACGGAATTCACATCTGTGTGCATTATTCAGACAATTAACAACTATGTCACTTATTTTTAGACACAGAGTCGATTACCTACATGTCAGTTATTTTCCAAATAATCATTGGATCGTGTGAGGGCATGGCTTCAAGTCGTGGAGGTGATTCATTTCAGACGGTGAAAGTCTCAGTCCACCTTGAGGAGTTTGATTATATGCCTTTCTGGAAAGTGAAGCTAGCTGTCATATTTAGTTGCATAGCTATGTAGCTAATATAGACTCTTGTCCATTTGTTATGACTATCAATGGGAATGGTACTAAAAGACTGGATTTTCAGGTCACACATTTTGTCCATTTTTTTGCAAGTGACGAAATATCAGACTTCACCATGAGACTTCACCATGAGAAACATCACTTGCAATCTTAAGTCCCTTATTTGATGCACTCATTTGATGCAGTGGCAGTGTCTTGATTCCATTGGTATTCCTTTACTTACCCCTCTCTCATTCCTACCAGGAGTGGTGGGTGTGGTACATGCAATGCGCTCGCATGGCAACAGCAACTGTTTTTGAATCCCAGAGAGCACCACAGTGAAGTAAGTGCTGACAAGAGGATGGACACAGCTCCACGGGCTCTATCCAAGTGGCTAAGAGAGGCCTCATGAATCCCAGGGAAACAAAGAAATCCCAGCAGAACAACTCCATTTTGCTTTGCTGCTGCAGCCTACTTTGGATGGAATGAATAAACACCTTCCTTCTTTTGTCTCATGGTCTTTGTTGGCAGATGACACGACTGGTTTCGAACCCAGGCGGTGGGGCTCAGACTGCAGAGTAAGCCTCACTCAGGAGCCCCAATACACATCATAAAAAAAGAAATTCTTCTTTGTGGCCTTGTTTGGCCTTGTGTTTCACCTGATTAGTCAATAAATAGTTGTGAAAGTGATAGTTGTGAAAGTGTCCGGTGGTGTTTTATGCAATACAATACCGCAGTTGGTACTGATACTTCGCCTGGCAATGTGTCAGCGAGGGTGGACTATATGTTACTGTTTCCGGAACTCAGCCCCTTCCTCTTGATAAAGAACATTGCACGGGCGAGATTGGCTTTGCCAGCTTCGGTGACGAAGCAGTAGAGGAGGGGGTCAGCGAGGCAGTTGAGTGCGGAGAGGGCGATGCTGACCTTGAAGGGAATGTAGAGGCGCCGGGCGACTTCGCAGTCCTTCTCCAGCAGGGCGCGAAGCAGCATCATGACGTGGATGGGGCCGAAGCAGAGCCAGAGCGTCAGCGTCACCACGGCCAGCAGCCGGGAGACGCGCCTCCGCTCGCATTTCTCTGTGGCCCTGTTGTCCTTGACCGCTTGGTGGATCCCCCAGCAGCAGTACGTGGTAAGCAGCCCCGGCAGCAGAAAACCGACCAGGAAGCGGATGACATTGATTTTCTGCTGCTCTTTGGGCAGGGGCATAATTTCGAAGCACATCTCCTTTTCGTAATGTATTTCAAGGGATGTTGTCACGGCATTAAATGCGATTGTGAGAAGCCACAGCGTCAAGCTGGCACAGGCCGCAGTTTTGACGTTCCTCAGGACAAGGTACTTTAACGGGTGGACCACAGCCAGGTAGCGGTCCACAGCGATGCAGCACAGCAAACCTGCACTGGTGTAATAATTGGTGTACATGAGAAAGATGCCAGCATCGCACGCAAACTTACCATGGATCCATTGTTCCATAATTATGTAATTCACCCAAATGGGCAGCAGCATGGTAAAGAATATGTCTGCCAGGGCCAGGTTAAAGAGGTAGACTCCTATCTCATTATTTCTCCTTATGTGTTGCCAGGACACGTACAGTGAAAAGCAGTTGGAAGGAATACCTATCAGTGTGATGCCTGTATATAAAAATAAAAAAAAGGTTTCAAGTCCAGAAGGGTAACTCTCATCATGATTTGAAGATGAACTGGAATTCCCTGTCACATTACATGAATTCATCTTCCGTCTGTAGGAAAAAAAAAGATGCAATGAGAAACAATAAGAAGACAACCACCCTGTCAAAAACACATCCCTCTAAGCAGGATGAAACCTGTTAAATTAAGAAAAAAATACATAAATACACATATGACTGCATTCAAACAATGATAACTAGATCCAGGAAGTAATGTCAAGATGAACATTGAAATAAGGTGAAATAAATGTCATTTTACATGTATTCCTTTTCATTGACATTTGTACATTTTTGTGCACATATACATCTTCCTATGATTATATCAAAGTCTATAATAATAATCTGTTAATCTGTAATCCTGTGACAATAATCTGTGTCAATTGGAGTCATAAAAGCGGTCAGCTAACACAGGATGACTGTACTCACTATGGGTCTTGATTTGCTGGGTATGTTTTCATCTTAAATAAGTACAGAGTAGCAAAAAAGCAAAAATAAATACGAACAGAATCAATTAAGAAATAATTGTCATAAAAATGACAAGCAAACAAATAAATAAATGTAGATGGAAACACTGATGTATTTATTAATATATTTGTAAAGACTTTGACAGGTTTCATTCTCCAATCATCCATTTAACCATCCATTTACAAGTGCCACAAAACTGCTGGATATGGAAAAAGTGTCCTTCTTCTAAAAGATTATAAATTGTATGTTACTTATTATCTCTTTCTGGTTACCATTTGTTTAAGTGCCTCTTACATTCTATGATGCCTTTGAACAGGAAATGTTTGCCTATTTATATGCTGTGCTGTTGAGCGGATTCTGGTGGAAAATAACTATTGCTGTGATACATAGGGTTGTTGTAGTTAAACCACGGCGCCAAAAGCTTTAAAACATCTCAAAATTCACAGAAGCTTTAAAATGGCACACAGTTACCTCTATGAATAAATTGTGAAAGGACTGTCTTGAATACCAGCTTCGTGAAAGCGTAGCAGAACCTTGAGCTCAAAATGGTTGCCTTTATTTTATTCTCTAAGGTGCAAACCAACTGTTTTTGTATTGACTTGTACTGAATTTTGATTAGTTATACTGATAGGTTGATGATAATGCATGTGCATTATTCCTCAACAAAAGAAGTACATGGAGAAGCAGGCGGTCTGAAATTAAACATATAAGTTACGAAGACAAACTTCAGAAATTTCAATTCTGTAATCACACCGAAAGGACTGAAGCTGAGGATTCAGGGGATCTTATTGACACCAGGAGGTAACATAGGAAGTTATTAATGTATGCTATAGCTAATGTAGGCATATCATAGTGGAACCAAACTAGAATTACAAGCAAAAGGATAAGACTATATGGAATGAATGGAGTCTTTAAACTTTAATTATTTCTTTAAACTATTAAACTTACTGTAGAAATAAATCTTGATATCATCAGAGAGACAGTTTCAATGGCCAATTTGGTACCCTTTAGTCAGCTACTTAACTTGAATTTGAAGAGTTTCTGGAAATACTCACCACTGTGAATGGACAAAATTCAGACAAACAGCTATGAAGATATAGAAATGAACATAAATGCTTACTCACGCTTCATATGTGTTTTAGTCCGCAGTATGTAAGGGCAGAAAGATACGTTGTGCTCTTCACACTGTGCTTTCTTGCCTTTTCACTTGCATTCATCCTGAGAGATACACATCTCACACCCAGCAGTCAGACACCCAAAAGCAAAACAGAAGCTCTACCTGAACACATTTCGACATCATCTTGTAGAAACCGGAAGAGTACAAGTCTAACCACGCTTTCCTCTGGATGTCTGCAGCAAGTGATTTGTGAAAGTGAGGAGGACATTCAGTATGTGTTAGTTAAAAAAATATTATATTTTACAGTATATCTATTGCATCAACATCCTTCAGTTCATGAGCTTATAGGTGTGAGGCATGTCTGACATCTTGGTGTCCTATTCTGATTAAATACTAAATGGTATTTTTGGTCCTCGTATGTTATGGTTATTAAATATAGTATAACTCTTTGTGTTGTGTATGTGTTATAACTGTTAGTCATCCACACCACTATATACTTATTTTTTATTGCAGAGCTATGTGAAATGTAGATTTACTAATCTCTTTGCCATGTGGACTGGTCAACACATAAGGCTGTGCTAGACAGTCCATAAAGTATGACAATCAGTGACCCTGCATAGTCTTCACAGAGTTGATCCAAAGTACTGTTTGAGAGCAAAGACATTTCCAGATTAGACAGTGCAAGACAGGTTCTGCAGCTGAACATGGTGTCAGTTCCCCAATGAGTAACTGAGGCAGAAGTCATTGTGGAAAGCCTGGGCTTTATTTACAGCTCTAAGCATCAGGACAAGGGGGCTGACTTGTCAGAGCTGTGGTTTTGCACCACCACACGAATCTATAAATACGATTCAAAGGAAAAAAAAGCATACAATACATTTTCAAAAAACACTTTACTGATGACTTGAACTCAAACTAATGATATTTCTTGCCTGCTTGTATTTTCTTTCTAAATATTAATGTTAATTTATTAACCATACTAGAAAGAAATCCTTGACCCCATTTGAGATCTGAGTTGAAGCAAATTTGGCGTTCTTTCTTTTGTGTGCCATTCAGACTTTGCATATCAGTTGATATGCCGGCACTTGATTTGCATGTACTGCTGTGGTTTGCATAAACTAGTGCCACACTACTCCGTGAGTGACACCTCTGGCATCTAATTGTGGAGAGACTGCTATCTAGTGGTGTAATTATGAACTGGTATAATTATGAAGGGACAATTCTTACTGTATCCACTATACCGTAGAAGAAATGCACACTAAAATATTAATGCAGCGTACTTGCCATTAAATTAAACAGAAATCGTACTGTGCTCTCTTCATAATGTTCAATAATCTCAAGTTAATGTAGCAGACCCCACATTCTGTACAAGAGTGTTCATTAAGGAATGTTTATAAAGGAAAACATCGGGTTGATGATGGCAAAAAGGGCAATACAAAAACATGATATAATAAACACATTGGCAAGAAAAGCAGTCTAGTTGATGCTACAGAAATGCAGATCAATCATATCTGTAACTAACACCTCACCTTGAGGCTTTTGTTAATTTGGGAAGTCCTTCTCCTATGTGACAGAGGAAACAGTCTTTCCAGTTTTTCCTCAAAGACAGGATTGTCTCAAACCTCCTACGGCACTGCTGCAGCAGCAAGTTCATCTCTATCCTGGCACTCTCGCTCAGGAGACAGTAGATGATGGGGTCCACCACGCTGTTGAGGGTTGTCACGGCAACGCAGACCATGTAGGCGTCCTTCATGCGTAGGGCGAAGCTGCACTCGCCGGGTTCCCAGAGGCCCCGAAGGAACATGACAGTTTGATAGGGAGTGAAGGCCACCACGTATGTGAGCAGAAGGAGGAGCAAGAGGCTTTGGATCTTCCTCCGATCGGTCTCCACCGTGAACACGCTGACCTGGACCGCCCGGAAGATCTGCAAGAAGCAGAAGGTCATGAGGAGCAGGGGAAAGAGGTAGCCCAGGGCGACCCGTACCAGGGCCATGTGCGAGTCTTCCAGCCGCATCGGTGTCTTCTCCACACAAGTTCGGGAAGAGGAGAAGGCGCCGAGAGCCCCCGTGTGGGACAGGAGGAGCACGTGCAGGGGGAGCTCCGTGCACCACACCACCGCGCTCACCACGATCGCCGTCCGCATGGTGCGAGCCCGGGGGAAGTAGAGCGGGAAGACCACGGCCAGGTAGCGGTCCACGGAGATGCAGCAAAGGAAGCCGGTGCCGACGTAGAAGCTGTTGTTCATGACAAACGCGACAATGCTGCAGAGGGTATCGCCGACGGAGCGGCACTGGAGCGCCAGCTGAATCCACACAGGCAGAGAGACGATGTACAGGAGGTCTGACACGGACAGGTTCACCAGGTACACTGCCATGTTGTTGCCTCTCTTTGCCTGCAGCGAGGCCACATACAAAGACATGCAGTTGGCAGGGAGACCAACGACAAAGAATACAGAGTAGAGCGTCGGAAGAAGGTAATAGCCCACCGTATCCTCTTCTTCGCAACAATCGGAGTTGCAGCAATTTGTTCGATTTTGAAGATCCATCTCCGCAGTCCGTGACTGATGGTCTAATGACTGTTGAGGCACTGTGTGAAAGTGTCATGCCGACTGTGGTGACATATATCAAGGAAAGGAAAGTACTGAAAAGGCGCCAATGCAAATCAATCTCATTCAAATTGTTATTCTTGAATGTACTTCACCACAGTGGAATAATCTGTATGCAGATCTAGCCTTTGATAACAGGAGCTGATGGACTACTGTTGTAAGGCGCCCATATCATTTGGTGGTTTGTTGATGGGATAGTAAAGGTATCTTATAATATAATCAAAGTATTTCATGTGTGACGCTTTAGAATGGGAGGCATGTGCTTTTATTTTATGTTTCCGTTTGTGACGCTTTTGATACAGGGAATCTCTCAAAACCTTTTAAAAATTAAGGTGAACATGGAAAGCCAACACCTTTACATAAAGGTCTTGGCTTTCCATATTCAACCAATTTTTTTTTTCCACAGCTCATGAGTGGTTTGTTTTCTGAGAATGTTTAATGAAGATAAAGGATGACAACAATAGTAGCTGCATGTTGCTCTCATTCCCATGTCACCAAGCAGTTCAAACACTGAAACAATGTTAACTCTCCAGGGTCAACATTTGATTTTACTAATGGTGCCACCACCTTTTTTTTTGCCACCAGCTTTGATACAGAAGCAACTCCATGCGTCACCCTACCATAGAAAACATTCTGACATTAAATGCATTTTAAGTGATTCCTGCCAGTTTCATCTACTATAAAGCTAACTTCCATCTTTAAGACAAAACAAGGCTGTAAAACAGGAAATTCCAGTCCAGCTCTCAAGGGGTTCCTCTCCCTGACTCCGTTCTGGCCTTAGTGTTCCATTCTCCTCTTAGACTTCAGAGTTTTGTCATTTATAAAGAAATGAAAGACAATGTAGTACTATTCATGGAATTAGTTATAAAGCATGCAAGATTTCATCCATCACCTAATATCATGACCTGTTTGGTGTTCCCACATCCCCTGTATGTTGACAACGTGCAGCTCATGTGTGCCTATATGGATCTGTTACACCCTGCATTTGCAACATACACGTCAGATCACTTAACGCTATGAATATCAGTTTAGACATAGCTTAAACTAGTTATTATGGTATGTACCAAACAGGAAGCGATCTCTAATAGCAAGGTTATCAAATTAAACGGGTGTTGCTGTGAGGAAACGAACATCCACCATCAACATGCATCACGCTAATTGGCAGACAAAATCATTCATAAGTGTTACAAACCTTTCCAGGGCAAGCCACATAGTGCCTGTTATTGAACAAGGGCAGCCAGAGCAACCAGACACTGAAAATTACATTACGATATTTTTGATTTGTGGTCATGCTTCAGACTGTGGTTACCAAAGGTTTGAGAGAGAGGAGTTTATGTCCAATATAGAACTGGAAGAATACTGCACTGTGAATGTATTCAGTTGGCTAGCTAGGCAACATTACTCACAAGAGTATAATAATGGATTAAATAAAACAACATTCTAACACTGATAAATAACTTTTTCAAGCGTTACATTTTAAACATTGGTACTATACTGCTCATCACCTTGGGCAGCAGGATATCAGCAATGTAGCTAATGAAATACACAGGTTTTAGGACGTTCCATCGATTGTTTCTGTAATGCAATTGTAAAATGTAATTTAATTATTTTAGTAATCAGCTTTAAATATAATAATAATATATTTCAAGTTAACTGATATCCCCCAAATTTTCCAAGCATCTCCATTTTCCAGTCTCTCAGCCCACCATGTTGTGGAATGAAGAATTTAATTTTTGTGTCCAAGGATCATTTAACAGTATTGCAACTCAGACCCAGGAAGGCATATTAATTAAAAACTTATGGTGCCAGTTTGAACTGTTAGTGCTGTCTAACTTGATAGCATATGAAGCAAATGTAGCAGGGCAGACTACTATCTGAAAAATAACTAATTTTTAAGTGCTTGCAAAGCACTGCACGAACATATATATTATCACTGTAAAATGCATGTAATACATTAGTACTGTTAGCACTACCATGCTGCTACTCCTATGATTAACATATCTTAACAAGAATTTGTCAGGCAGTTTATGACAGCCGATTAATTTCACTGGCATTTAGAAAAACAAGCTCTAGTGCGCTAGCTGTAAAAGGTGGAGAAAACTTAGAGACATCAGCAGTAACCATTATCTCAGTCTGCACAGTCTCCTCCATCTGTGTGGAACTGATATTAATGTTGTGCTGTCAAAGAGAGTGAATGATATCAATTTCTAGAAACAAACATTGTTTCATGGTGCAGAACAGAGATATGTTGTGCTTTGCAAGGCAGATGGCTGACCAAGCCTGGAGAATTTCAGGATGGAGCAAATGAAGATTGTGTAGCTTTTGTTTCACTTAGATGTCATACTTTAAATTAAGTTGCTATATGTAGGAGAGGTATGGGTCAGGAAGTCTTTTCTGAGGGTCTTGGTCTGTCCTGCTGCAGGATTTGTAACCAGTGGCTGACATGGCATTGCCCAATGATCATCTTCTGGCACAAGATTAAGCTATTGTGGACATTTCACCCCTGGTAATGAAAAGGTTCTCTTATTTTTGGGTAGGGGGATATGAAGTATTCATTGTGAAAAGAATGGCCGGGAAATATTTCCCGGCTGTTAATCTGTATGACCACCTTCTAGCATGGGTACATCTGGAAAATAATTGGCAACAGGCTTCTTGTATTTCCTCAACAGAGTTTAGGTCTTGCTCTGCTTCTCGGCTGACTTCCTGGGATGTTGTGCATCCTCTGAATTTAGGCAAGGTCTGAACCCAACAGACAATAGAGATATTTCAGTGCATTTGAAGCCATATTACATTTTCTCTCTGTATCAAATCATACAGGGATAGGGATAGGGAGTGCTTAAAATGCAACTCTGAAAGAGCGATTTAAAAATACAATGTTTTTGAGGCAGAAAGTGAACAAAACATAATACTAATACCCACTTCTCTGAAAGTCTGCACTGTCTTAGCTATTTATACAGTGCATTCAAAACCAGAATGTAAATATACCATAAGTCATTCTTCTCGCTGGCAGCAGAGTCTAGTCTAGAGACTAGCGTCAGCATAGTCATCTCTATCTTCAGCAACCTAATGAACCCACTGCAATGCATTTGCACCTCTGACAGGTTTCAAAGCAATTTAGAGACCTTATGCTCCATCAAAAGAGTAGAAGAATAATCCATCATTTCCGGCTCATATACTTTAGGTTTCAAAGTTTAAAAGTTCTCTGGATACCTTCATAAATTTGTGAGCCACTGCATAATGGCATAAGCAGCACTCATAACAGATCAGATTGAGAAGCGTATGAGATGCAGAATATTCTGCACTGAAAGTTGTTAGATGGTGTCTTTTCAAATGCATATTACTTTATCCAACTAGATGATTTTTTTTGCCACAACTAGATCAGCTGCTACTGTCTTGCTCATAGACATTTGCATAATTATTCTATACAATGGCTGCACTTAATAACATTTTATTGTAGCGTATATTTATTATATTTATTCTTTCATCTGTCTTACAATGAGAACAGTAATAGGCAATAGCAATAGTTTCTTTCCTTCTGTCAATATCATTAGGTTTACTGGAGAGGCAAAACCAATTTTGGTCTCTGTCCTGATGACGGCACCACACGTTCTGAAGAAATAGTTTTAATATCTTCAATAAACCTAATTGTGGAGCATCTAAACAGCGTGCGTTTCCCTTTCATACTTCTGTGAGTGAACTGTCTAGACTGCACATCAGGGCGTGCACCGTCCATCCTTTCCCTCCCAGTCATTATTAGACATTTGTTTCTAGCATTAGAGGGATGGCAGATGAGTCCTGTTTGTTATAGATCGGGAGCAGCATCTCCCACCTCTAAAGATACTGTAATACATGTGACTTCTAGGGGGCACCCAAACATTTGTGTTTTGTTCTTGCAGTACAAATATCATAATATATTTTGTTATACTGACTGAATCTGGGTGTCTTAGAACTTCTGTCAGCATTTCAATTTCTCTAATTTATTACTATAATTATTTAATCTTTTTTGTTTTTGACAGCAAGAGTTTTTTCAGTCCCCGAATTGAGTAACTAAATAAACACATACACATGTCTTTAGGCATTGTATTTTGCATTTGGGCTCCCCTTTGAATAATTTGTGGTGGGTTGTTTGTTTGAGCACGAATATCAGTCACATCAGTGAAAAATGTAAGCATTGACAAAAGTTAAAACCATTAATAATAAGATTTATTAAGAAAGACTTCTTGAAACAGGGGCCTGTTACTTGCTATACGTTATTATTTAGTGGTATGTGGTATGACTGCTGTCAGTTCTGCCATGCACCAAATCACATATAAGAACAGCAAGGCTGCATGTTTTCCCATTGATTTGTGGCTATGGCACATAATTACAATACGAGCTCCAATTTCTAACTCAGTATAAAAGCTTAAATGTGCAAGTGATTGCCCTCGCTTAATTTCTCATCCAAATTACTGTGTAATGATAAGTGTGATTATAATTTCTGGGAAAACATGACAATTCAGTGACATCACCTTGTTGATAAAAGATGTGGCCCTTTTTCCAATGGAAATGTAATCTCTGCCTGCACGTTATATAGGAGGACTGCTGACAGAATGCTCTGCTTCCACCTGCTCCCTGCTTGCATCCATAATGTACAGTTTCTTTGGAAAGAATTTGTTAACCAACAATGAGCAATGTGAAAAACTCATATCAAATATTTTTATTGCCCTGAAGCAACTTTAGTAATTTGAGAGTGACATTAATTTATCAATTAAAACAGAATAACTCTGAATATTGCATAGTTTGAAAACCAATTTTTGTCACTATAAAGTGATATATTTTTTTATAAACCAGTGGTAGAAAACAAAACACAAAAATTAATTTTGCATTTGTAAATGTTATCTCATACACATTTTAAACTTGGTGATGAGAGGAACTTATTTTAGTTAGGTGGAGCTCTGCTGACATTTAATTAGTGCAGTAAGCTATTTTCACTGTTATTGCTTGTTTTGATCAGCAACAGTATGTGGGTTTCATTCTTCACACAATTTCAACTCCAGTTCACACTTGTACCTCTTCCATCCCGGCACCAGACCCAAAGCAGAATGTTTGAAGAAATTCTTCCCCTAAACATATCATAAGTCATGGGAACATTTTCTGTTCTGTACCTTTTTACTTTTGACAGTAAGGGGCTTATGGGCTTTTCAGTTCTTAAACTGAATATCTTTGGAACTAAATACACAATTACTTTGGTATGACAACTATAAACTACAGATAAGCAACCACCTGCTCTGAAGAAAGATCAGAGAGGAATGAAACCAAAGCCACTCTGGCTCTAGGCAGCTGATGGCTCACGCTTTAGGTCCTGTGCTGTCTCAAACAGCTGTGACTGAGGTACATTGACAACTAAATATCAACCACAGAGCTTTTCTGAAAAACAGCTTTTTCTCAGCCCCAGTGTTAAAGGATGTGAAAGCGACTATTGTGCAGCTCATTTTATAGCAGACATCTGGCCCTTATTAACTTGGAGAATTTTTGTCATAGGCTTTGGAGAAGCATTTTTATGGCTGAAGGAGGACTCCAGCCATTCGTGTATTTTATGTTATGAAACACACCAGTAAAATCATCACTTGGACGATGTTCCCCTAGTGTGACAATGTAAGGCTATTATTTTCCAAGAACCAAGCTCTGTTAAACATTCACTATGCATACATTTATCATTCTTGGGTTTATGTGTGCTAGGCACAACTCAGATTTATATTCCCTTCCCTGATCCTGTGTTTTCAATGTGGGTGGGCGAGCGGCCAAAGTAATGTTAACAAACATTAGCAGATATACAGTATCTATAAATACAAGACTCCTTCACAGAGAGATCTATCATGTTACTCTTCACCTTGTTAAAATAGTCTTCAAATGCTAATGTCGTAAAATCCTTGCATTCCACCTACATTTCCTCCACTACATATTTCAACAATTTCAGAAATGCCACTATTTTATTGAAAGCTTACTATTTTACAGTAGCTTTTTATAAGATAAACACTTGCCCATCACAGAACAAGGTGTAAAAACCATAACGTAGCAAGAAAACAAATTAAGCTTGTTAAGAGGAGACCCAAGCAAAAGCAATCACCCAGATGCCAACAATGACATTGGTTTAATTTGGACAGGTGGGGATTTTTTCATATTCGTATGATATCAGCCCTCTATTGCTCAGACGTCATATTGTACTGGAGGGGTATTATATTACATTACGTTATTTAGCAGACACTCTTACCCAGAGCAACTTGTAAATAAGTGCATCACAATGCTAAGAGTAGTTATCGAAAAGTACAACTTGACTTTGCCAGAAACACATTACATGATGCCAGGCTGGACAAACTGGGCAGATGGCTCTATAGATCTGCATTAGAATTTGTCAAGCCGCTGTAGGAGAATTTGTCTCAATTACCTTAATGTATTGTTACCCAGGAATTTTATTTCCCAGCAGCAAACTTCAGCTGTTTCAAGCTTCCAGAATCCTCCCACTGCTGCACTCCTTTGACTTCAGGTCGCCTCCAACAATACAGTCGCCTTCAACACACAAGGCAAGCAAACAGCTGGATCTGGTCTTCTTCAGGAACTGCTCCAACTCGGATCTAAAAGTTAGCCCCCCAACAAAATCTCTGACCACTACTTTGTCTCCTTTTCTCTATGTTCTCCTTCATGACCCACCTTGGTGCCTACCTCTGTCACCTCTCGCTGTAATATACGTAACCTGTCACCTTCAACCTTCTTGTCCACAGTTCTCACTTCTCTCCTGCCCCTTGATACTTTCTCCAAACTATCTACTGACTCTGCTGCATCCACCCTTTTCTCTTGGCTGTCCTCTTCCCTTGAATCTCTCTATCCTTACTTCCTGGCCTGTACGACTCACTCCCCTGTGTCCTTGGCTAACTCATGAACTCCGCAAAGGACAAAGCTTTGTGCTGCAAAAAGGAAGTGGAGAAAATACAGATCCTCTGCCAATCTGCTGAACTATCAAGCACTCCTCTCTGCCTTCTCTGCCAGTGTGATGTCAGCTAAAGCTTCCTTTTATGAATCTAAAATTCAAAGCTCACTTTCTAATCCACGCAGACTATTTTCTACTTCTCTCCCCAATCCTCTGTTGCCTCCGCCCCCTTGTGATCTCTCTGCGGATGACTTTGCGGATCATTTCACCCTTAAGATTGTAAACATTCATAACATGGGCGGCAGTGTAGCATAGTGGTTAAGGAGCAGGACTTGTAACCGAAGGGTTGCTGGTTAAGTCCCCGCTGGGACACTGCTGTTGTACCCTTGGGCAAGGTACTTAACCCTCAGTTGCCTCAGTAAATATCCAGCTGTATGAATGGATAGCATTGTAAATAACTGTAACCTATGTAAGTTGCTTTGGATAAAAGTGTCTGCCAAATGAATAAATGTAAATGTAACTCTCTTCAATCCCCACCTCTTTTTCCTTCCCCCTACTCGCCACACCACCAGATGCTGATGTCGCTGACTCCCTTACATCGCATCAACCGACTACCTGTGCTCTGGATCCCATACCTGTGCTCTGGATCCCATAATTCAGGCACTGTCCAGCAAGTCCTGTGAAGACTGAAGACCAGTAGGACAAAGACATTTCCCAGGAGCCCTGTCACACATACAGTGAAGATGTATGGCGTCACTATGTTGTAAACGAGACCCCAGTCTGTGGAGTTTAAATCATCTGTCATGTTGATGGTTTGGGACTGGGTCACCACCATGATCCTCATAAGAGCAAAGAGAAGAAAACTACTATTCAAAATAAAAGCGCAATGATATAATACACCTGCAGAAGTCAAGCAAACAGAGGATATACTCCTACAGTATACGTTTTTCATCGTATTCCATTCTGAACATGCCGCCTTTACACGTAGCATTACTGAAAATCAGTACAGTACAGAACTGCAAGATCATGAAGAATACCAATGATTTTTCTTCATTAAATTGGCTCAGTGTTTTCAAATATTTTTGATGACATAATGCCATACATACAATTTGTCAGTTGTAAAGTATAAGGAATAGTGTATTGAAGGGATTGGATTTAAAAAGGTACTTTCTGGTATAATGGTGGTTTTTGTTTCACCAGTAATTCACCATCAATAAATAGGTATCAATAAATATTACTGTAAATATGGTAATTGAATTTTGCGGTATTTCCTATTTTCCTGTATTCATTTTAACTTGTTTAAAATAATTTATATTTTTCTATATGCTTATTCCGATTCTTGAGATATGAGATATAACATTCTTTTTCACAGTTGCAGCAACTGTTCCCTGCCAATGCTACTTCAATTCCCCATGGTTACTAATACGCAGAATAACATGGAAACAAGCATAAATAATCCTGTGCTAGGTTCTTACCGTGTAGGAATAGACAGATTTTTTTTCGCCTGAAAAATCCCTCTGAAAGATTGTGATGGTGTTGATAACATAAGGAATTGCCTTCCAGACGAATACTATTCACCCCATAGAGCTATTTACCTCTGTTCTGGAGAGATCTACTTTACTGAAATGCAGCATAAAACATACCATGCGTCAACAGCAAGATTGTCTAAAATGAAGTGCATTCTGACTTTCCAAAGCTGAACTTTAAGAATGTGCTGTTACTCTAGGAGTGTAAATATTTACCCCTTCTCTTCAAGTGGGGGTGTTGGAACACAAACGACTGTCCTTTTACACCACATTTGTTGTCTTCTTGTGAGAGCAAAGGAATATAATACAAAAAGAAAGACAACGTAAGAGAAAAATAAACTTAAATTCTGTACTGAACAATACCTTTTACATAAAATGAGCTGGATCTACACATCTGACTCATTGGCCATTGACATCTAAAAAATACAATGGAAATGGAAATACAGTACCCTCTACTTAGAAGAAAAAAGTATTTAGAAAAACAAATATATATACTGAAATGAATACCAGTTTTGTTCATTATAATTCAGCGCATACAGCTGGAGATACCAGGCGTTCCATAATTTCTTCCACACTAATCTGGGTGGAACTATGCACACACTTCGGTTCCAGGGCCCCATCCACAAGTCATTCCCCATTAAGCATGTTGTGCTGTATATCACAGAGCTTCTCAGCTTCACAAGACTGTAATCTCTCTACTATTTGTCTTAGGTGCAGTTGGATGTAAAGCCATAAACTAAATTCTATCATATGAGGCAGAAGACATTTCTGCTTCTAATGCTAGAATTTGGAAGAGAACATTTCTTTTTTCAGCTGAGTTTTAATCAAAGGGGACAAGAGGCCTGACACCCAGCTTTTAATAACATTTTGTTTCATTGGAAGCTGGTTTGAGAAGAAATAGTTAACATTCCTTGCCCAACAGTGGTTGTGAAGTTGCACCACAAGGAGTCCATTGACCCATGTCATCGCTGATTACAATGTGTTGGGTGTGGTGACTCAGACGTAGGTTGATGATTTATTTGTGGTGTTTGAGCTATGTACATAACACAAACAAGAATGTGTTTCACGATTTTGGCTGTTCTCCCTGTGAGAGTAAATGTGGGAGATCTCATTTCAAAATATGATATCCACAGGGACAGACTAAAGGAAAGAAACGAGAAGTGTGTGATGTTAGTGCTGTTAATGGAAAAGACAGTCAAGATCTGAAATTTTTTTAATCGTCCTCCACCCTTCGGATTCATAATGAAACTGTTGGGAAAAAAGCTCAATATAGGATACATATGCATCATTTTGATGCCATGTGAAGAAACAGCGAAGACACCATACCAAAGTGATCTTTGAAGAATTTTTTTTCCATAGCAATTTGTCATAAACTAGTGCAGAACACCAAAAAGAAAACAATTGCAATATAAGGAACATTAAATACAATTAACTTTAAATAAGGAACATTAAATAAACCTTTTCCTGAGGTTTTTTTTTTTTTTTAAGATGTGCCCAGGTGAATCTTTCTTGAAAAATTTCCTGATAACAGAGCAGTGCATGTAGCAGATTGAAATCCAAACTGATTAGCATTTGTATATCACGATAATTAAGTCATAAACATAGCAAGCTGATGCAACAAATGGCATATTACAACATGCTCCATCAATACATTCCCAAAGAGTCATGAGAAGACAAAACAACAGCACTGTAATTTAACGTGATGATTTAAGATCACCCTGAGGTGCTGTTTAGAGTGGCCAAAATCACAGATTAGAGGATTCATTGTATCTAGTTGTTGAGGTGAAATTGACTGTTTGCAAGGCGTGACCCTTCTCATATCGGTTAAGAATGTGTTTAAACATTCCTTTAGCTTTTTGCCTGAAATGTCTCCCCACAATGACATACAGGAATGGATTCAGTGAGCTGTTGCCATAGCCAAGGTATGTAGCCAGTTGGGTACTGATGTCAAGGGCATTGGTCCAGAGGCAATCTGAGATGGCAAAGTAATAATCAAAGGTGTCCAGGAGCATCACTATATGGTACGGCAGCCAGCAGAGGATAAAAACTATGAGGATGACAAGTACCAGATGCGTGGCCTTTCTCTCCGTCCTCACAGCTGAGAACTTCCTCATCCTATTGTTCTTGAGTGTGGCGATGATGTGGTAGCTGCAATAGGACACCACCAGGGCGGGGACCAGGAAGCCCACAACGTTGACCGTCATGTTGTAGCGGACCCTCCAGCCTTCGTGGGGGTAGTGCACGTAGCACGCCTCCACCCCTAATTCGGGGAAGAACTTCACGGTGCGGAACAGCAGAGCGGGCAGGCTGAGCAGGCACCCAGCGACCCAGATGATGAGGCAGACTCCTTTCGCCGAGGCCGCATTCCTCAGCCTCACGAAGGACATGGGCCTCACCAGGGCCAGGTAGCGGTCCACGCTCACTGCTGTGAGCAGCAGGATACTACAGTAGTAGTTCATGCCTATGCCGACGCCCACCACCTGGCACAGCGGCACGCCGAAAGACCAGTGGAACCTGCGGGCGACAGTCACCACCCAGAAGGGCAGGCAGGAGACCATGACCAGGTCCGCCACCGCCAGGTTGCTGAGGTAGATGTCAGCGACGGTGTGGCGTTCCCTCTGGAGGCAGAGGACGCAGAGGACGAAGGCATTGCCCATCATTCCCAGCACGCAGATGACCGCCATGTAGGTGGGCTGCATGGAGTAAACCCACTCCCAGACTTCAGTGTTATTGCATGCATCTCCTTCCATGTGAGTTCCAATGGCGGGAACGGAGCCCTCAGAGGCATTCAATGTGTCCATTGCAAAACTGTCAAAAAATAACGGTCTTTTTAATGAACAGATTGGTCAGACGAAGGTGAAAGCAAATGAAATTTTTAAAAGCAAGAAAAAGATTTACATAGACTGTTATGTTTAATTTATAATGAAAAGTGAGCACATGATGGATTTAGTTTTAAGTCCAAAACACCAGGCAAACTGTTTTTGTTTGTATGTGGGCTAGCATTTCATATTTAGTCTGTGGTAGCCAAATGCCATGAAGACTGTAGCCATGAAATATGATGTCTCTTGCCAATCAGACTAGCTGACCACGTTGGTAAATTGTATTTACACAGCTGACACCATAAATAGCTCTAAACCACCTTCTCATTTTTCTCTCTAATTTGCAATCCTGGTTACCTACTGAGCACTCATTTCTTATATATAATCTTTTTTGCTGGGGGTGAGGGACCCATTCTATCTTACTTGGAATTTTCTTCTGTTTCTTTTTTCAATGACTCCATTCTGAAGAACCCTGGGTAAAATGTATCTCTTGTTTCTGAATAGTGACCTTAAAATTCTTTCATTTATATTACGGATTGAGTTTGTTAATTCAAAGCACTTTGGGGATGCAGTTTCATTGTGTGAAAGGTGCTAGACAAATATCATTATTAACATTCAAGAGTCAATGTACCTTTAATCCAAGATGTTTTATTCCAAGTATGTACATGTATGCCAGTTCAGAAAACAAACAAGAGATATTATTTCAAAACACTGGAAATATAAACAAATATGTATACACAAAAAAAAAAAAAAAAAATGTTTGTGCACCTAAATAATGACGGTTGTAAGCACACACCCATAGGCTGTTCCCAGTGTTTTCCTTTGTGGTATCACCAGTGGATATTGGCAGAGTTTATTGAACTGAGTTTCCTGTCAAAGAAAAAAGGAAGCATGCGTCATTTTGACCTCAATGGAAAAAAGACCCACTGGAAATTCATTGCCAAGTCATATTTTTATAACCATCAGGTTTTCTATGCCTATCAAGTCCACAGGACATTAAGACATTAAGAAAAGATTATATTACATACTGTGCTGGATTCATGGTGCATTTCTATGACATATATCATATGCTGTTCTTCATCAAATAATTATAAAAATGAACACCCACAAATACTGTACTGTTACTTTCAATTTTACATTTAT
This sequence comes from Megalops cyprinoides, assembly GCF_013368585.1. Classification (NCBI taxonomy): domain Eukaryota; kingdom Metazoa; phylum Chordata; class Actinopteri; order Elopiformes; family Megalopidae; genus Megalops; species Megalops cyprinoides. The sequence continues at coordinate 22,714,048 of NC_050594.1, forward strand.
TCATTTGGCAGACGCTTTTATCCAAAGCGACTTACATAGGTTACAGTTCTTTACAATGTTATCCATTTATACAGCTGGAAATTTAGCGTGGCAACTGTGGGTTAAGTACCTTGCCCCAGGGTACAGCAGCAGGGTTCCAGCAGGGATTGAAGCAGCAACCTTTTGGTTACGAGTCCTGCTCCTTAACCACTATGCTACACTGCCACCCCCTTTAATAAGTCAATAATTACTGCTGTGTGCTTACACATTATGTCTTTGTTGTATCCTCTTTTTTACATTTGAAAAAAAATGGAAGACAGTTTACATAGTTTCAGCCTCAGACAAAAGTGTATTTGCATATGTTTAAAAATATAATACAAGTAAAAAGTATGCTTTTTCTTGAATGACTGCAAAATACTTGCATGCATGGAGTTGCACATAGTCATTGTACACAAAATTGATCAGGGAAGCCTCTTAAATATTAAATAATTGATTCTCAGCTCAATCTGTAAATAATGCAGGTGTATTGCAACATGTCCATCTGCTATATGGAGCTGATGAAACTATGATGAGACTGTGGTTTTTAATGTGGATGAAGTATTTGATCGAGTAGAACCTGCAATTTGTTTCTTTCTCAGAGATATCTGCTCAAACACCTCCTTGACTTTCTTTCTGAAGTTCTTTCCCACAATCACATACAAAATGGGATTGAGCACGCTGTTGCTGAAAGCCAGGTAAGTGAACACCTGGTTGCTGATCTCCAGACCAGATTCCAGATCACAACCGGTCAGGACATCGGCACGGAGGAGCACGTGGAGCAACGTCACAAAGTGGAACGGTATCCAACACACCACGAAGGCCAGCAAAACAGCAAGCACCAGAAGAGTGGCCCTCTTCTCTGTCTTTACCGTGTTGAACTTCTCCATGGTTTGGTTCTTCAGAGCATGGATGATCCTGTATGTGCAGTACGAGATGACTGACAGGGGTACGAGGAACCCAAAAAGGATGAGGAGGAGGTCGCAGGTCAGCTCCACCTCCAGGCTTGGGTATTTCAAGTAGCAGGCGGTCACTTGGTATTCTGGTATGTACTCCACTGTTCTAAACATCATAACTGGGATGCTGGCGATGATGCCCAGGACCCATATGGCCATGCAGCTGAGCTTGGCGTAGGACACCCTCCGCATCCGGCCGTGCGACATGGCGTGGACCAAAGCTATGTAGCGGTCGGCACTCACCAGCACCAGGAAGTAGATGCTGCAGTACATGTTTATGTTGACGCCCATGTTGACCAGGCGGCACATGGCAGGCCCGAACATCCAGTTGAACTCGTTTGCCACGCTGACTGCCCAGAAGGGCAGGCAGGAGACGAGAACCAGGTCCGCGGCGGCCAGGTTACTCAAATATATTTCAGCCACCGTGCAGGGCTTCTTGTGCAGCAGGAATATGGTCAGGACGAAGACATTACCAATGATGCCCAGCACGCAAATGACCATCATGTACACGGGCTGCATGGTGTATAGCCATTCCCAGGCCTCTGGTGAGGGACAGTGGCTGTCATTGCTGTGGTTGCTCCAAGCGACTGTAGCCTTGTCTGGTGTAAATAATGAAGCAGCAATCTCTGTGGTGTTGGAAGCCATGGGGAAGCTGTCAAGAAATATGTTTTATAATGAAATCCCTTCTGACTTCAAAATGATTTCAATTTCTCTTCACATGATTTGTAATGGTTAGTAGGAATAAAGATAAATGTTAGAGTAGGCTGATAATATAGATAAAGGGAAAACACAGGGGTGTGTTATATAAGAATCACACAAAGATATTTTAGCCTTCAATTGACAGAAAGTTTCCATGCATTATGTAATATATTCTGTATCAGTATGGTTTTATTGTCAGCTCCACTCTTCTCTTCTGTTATCTCCACAATTATTTGAATCTAAAAAACTGACAAACTATTGGTTTTCCAACACCCCATTTTTCTGAGTATTCCTGGAGAAAATTTGAAAATTCCCACTTGAAAATGAAAATTGATTACCCCAAAACTTCCAAACCATTTTAAATTTCACAAGGTCACAAGAAAAAAACAAAATTAATACACAGTTGTAGCATTTGTCTCATAAGCTCAAAGAACTGTTAATTTAGATGGGTCATTGATTTTTCACATAATCTATCCCTTGAGAGGGATTACCTCTTTTTTTATTTTTTTTTTCAGCTAATTTAATTTCTTTTCCCCACAAATCTGAAGGATGTACGTGCCCCATTTTGGTTGCATTAAATTACTTTCTCTACCATTTGATATCAGTACAAAAAACTTCATCTGATGGCTAAACCTCTAAAGCTGTAAAAACTCCCAAAACAGTATGCCAGAAAGTCATGTACATTAACATATACATGCTTGTATTGCGGTAAAAGTATTTGCAGCACTGCACGTCTCTGACTGACTTGGGCTTTTCCTGACTGAGATAAGAAGATGTTACTCATCGTAGGGAATTTATGGAATGAGAGTGAGGTCATATTTGTGTATCTATTTGACTTTTTTATACTAAATCCCCGCACAACATGAACCACACAGAAATCCTTAAGCATTCCTGGCTATTTATTTATTTATTTATTTATTTATTTTTAAATGACTGTCCATTACACCACCAACAACAATAAAAACTTGTTCAGAAATGGTGATTAAATCAAATTTCATTTAGAAATGTCAGTGAAACTGCACACAAACTATATTTTCATACATTCTTATCATATTTAGTGTATCTTCAAAAAATACACAAAAAGTAAGTAAGAGTAAGTAACAAATCAAGAAGTGGAGTGGTGAAATTAAAAATTCTGGGTCCCACAGTGGGAGAGTATGTATCAGTGAGTAGTTATTTAGATATTTCAGTTTGCTTAACATTATGTGTATGTATAAGGTATAATTCAATGATTTTTTTGCATGCACCTACTAACCCTCATCAGCCCTCTCCCCCTTACTACCCACATTTGTATCATTTGTATGCAGAATATGCCCTATGCATTTTCTGGAAAATGCTTTCACCAAAATAACTGCATAACAGAGAGAGAGAGAGCTAAAGATTGAATAATGTCCACTGTTTGTTTCCAAATAAAAATTTTAAAATATGCCCATATCTATAGCCCACTGTGTAAGGAAATTTACTGCAAAGGAGACATTATAGATGATATGTTATTAGTGTTTTTAAAAATTAAACACGAGTCATTGCAAAACTACATTATTTTGAATAACGTACTTCCCCTTTCAGACACATTTTTGGATGACTTTTTTAAGGAGCATGTCTGGAGATGTGAGTGGGCAATTCCTATACTCTGTCATAGATGAATCATGTGCAGACAGGCCTCCAAACAGCAGCATGGTACATTAGTTCTGTGTAATCGCCATGACTCACTGCTGTATAATATATAGTCACAGAAATTCTGATGATCACCAAAAGAGGTTTTTTAGCCTTCCCTTTAGACAGCTTGTAACACCCCCAGGCACTGTTAATAAATATTACATATAGCTATTTGCTCCCAGACTCAGTGTTACAATGCAGTTTACCAGTTCTGCCAACGGTCTGTACCTGTGTGTATTTCTGTATCCATACTGCCAGTGTGATGGTGACATGCATGAATGAAAATATTAGATTTAAGAACGACACATTTCAAAATGAAGTGTTACCTATTACTTTCCACAAATGGGCATAAATTATATGTCTATCCAGGAACTCTTAGAATTTCAAAGCTGATGTGCTGTCATAATGTTAGTTCAGTGTTTCTCAACCCTCTCCTGGAGGGCCCCCTGCCCTGCATATTTTAGATCTCCCCCTGCCCCAACACAGCTGATTCAAATGATCAGTTTTTTATTAAGCAGATTCAGGAGTTCATAACGAGTTGATCATTTGAATCAGCTGTGTTGGAGCAGGGAGAGATCTAAAACATGCAGGGCAGGGGGCCCTCCAGGAGAGGGTTGAGAAGCACTGTGTTAATCATATGGTGCTGCCCCCCAGAATAACATGTAATGCGTGTGATGGGAGGAGTGTATGCCTCAATACTGCATTTAAAATCTGACCTTCCTTAAAAATGATTATTTTTTACAGAAGTACTGCATGCACTTACAGCTGTCATTTTGACTTGAAATATTTGGTGCAGTAGTACCAACTATCAAACATGTTAAAGTCCTCTTTAGACTTCCCATTGAAATCTATTAGAAAAATGGATTTCAGTTTAAGACAATGAGATGGTTTGTTTGGTTCTGACTGGAGTATTTAGACCCACTCAGAAGCCCTGATTCACAGGTTTCAACCAGTCATATTCTTTGATGAATACTACTGCCATTGCTTAATCCCCAGTGTAACCCTTGCACATGCATCGTAAATTGAAGCAACTGCACGATGTCAGCACATGACAAATTATTTGGAGAGTTTAGATTAGAACTTATTAAATCAGAGTTTATTCATAAGTTTATTCATAAATTGAGGTTGTGGACAACCATCACCAAGTGATGGTTGCCTATAACCTCTTGTGAGTGCTCTGCTGTATGGGCACTTAATCTACATTATTTCCCTGGTTTGTAATCTTGCATAGATTCCATAGGAGCTAGATGTTGGCATGGCTAGGTGGTGTTTTTAGGCATTACATGAATGATGTTTCATGTAATCAAGAGAATTTGTTAAATTTGGCCTCTCTTTGGTATCTTTTACTTTATGCAGCTAAGTAGCTAGCTAACATTAGCCTTCAGTTCATCCAGTAAATGTTCCATTTTATAAAACCAACAGGCCCTCAATGTACAATGATATTTAAATGATGTACAAAAATTCCATTTACCTGTGGTACATCAGGGAATACTGTCAAGGCTGGCACGCATATTGGCCAACATGAATAATGGGTTGGAACTAAAAGTTTTTGTTGGCAGAAGGTAATATGTTTGGGGGATGGCATGAGACAGACAGTTGCCCCATTTCCAGCACAGGACACATGAGATTTCCTGATTGAAGGTTTGTGACTGAAGAGGAGAACATCCTTTGTTACAGTCCTCTGTAGAGTTTTTTCACGCCGCTGTCACTCTGTTCTTGCTTACATGGAAGACCTTTTTCCTGTGCGTTAAACATTTCACAATGCATGAATTGGGCTATGAACCTTAGGAGCCCACCCCCTGATATGTTAGTCCACAATATTTGGAGTGTAGATAAATGGCTGTGTGTAAATTTCTCTTCATGTTTTTGCAGGGAGAAACTGGTAATGATGACACATCCTTTCAATTACAAGAACCATTTCAAGTGCAATGACGCAATGTACAAACCCATGTTTATGGTAAGACTCTACTCACTCATCAGCACTCTTAAAAGCTGAAGGGTTGTCCAGTGTTTTCTTATTGCTTTTAGCATAATGTGCTGGTGGTCAGCTTATGTCCTGTCCTGAATTATTAATTATTTACTTCAATTTATTTCATGTGCTTTTAATGGAAAAAGTCATGAGACACTCATAATTGTGGTGACTGCCGCCGTCAGATTTGTGTACATGAAGCATCAATATAGAAGTGAATATAAAGTCATTAGATATGACTTCAGAGTGGGGTCATACTCAGATATTGGTAAATAGTTCATAGTAAAGCACATACTGACTAACTATGCTATACTGATAAATAATTACAACTAAGCTGATACTGAACGAAGATTGTGAGCCCCTCTGATCACCACCACTACAACTCCCCATTACTTCTCTATGCCTTATAAAATGCAGAGAGCAACACACCATTTCCTACAGTGGCACTCTAACATGTTTGGACAGAGACATATTTTGTTAGAGTTTAACAGTATTTTCATACCATTTCATTTTGCAGTAGCAATATGGTATAAAAGGTTCAACACTAATAACCTAAACCACTTTAGCTAAAAACAAAACAAAACAAACATTGCTGACAATTCATTTGTCACACAAAGGTTACTCCATTCTAATATATGTTTAGATACGCATGAAATACAGCTGTAAATTTCGCACTAAATTCACCTAATCAGTCATCATCTATCAGCTTTAGATGTTGTTGTACCAGTACCATTTCTCTTTCTCCAAACTATCTGTCTCAGTCTCCTGTATTATTTATTGATTTACAATTTAGTTTATATAGTTCATTTTTAAGCATAACTTACCGTTTTTCAATGTGTCACATGTTCATGCTTTCAAGGTAAAGGTATATACAATAGTATATCTTATGAGGTGAATACATTTAAATATGAAACAACCTACTCTGCAAGTCTGAATACTGTTACAAAATCCTTTAACCACATTTTTTGCTTTTTCCACATGCTGAAAGGATACTAGGCACAATGAATCTGACATACCTTGCTTGACTGAATCTCTGCAGGTCTAAATCGAGTTGTTCTGTCCTCTGCCCAGATTTGTAGCCACTGCGATACGACTCCAACTACAGCCTGCTCAGCATGGAACAGCGGTTGTTAAAGGAGGAGGGAACTGACAACTACAGTGATGTCATTCATAGGTCATCTCTCTTTTCCCTTTTTTACATGGCCCTCTTTGGCTCTGAGATTCGTCTGAACTCACCTTCAATAATTACTCCATGTATTATTCTGTATATTTTACACTTAAGTATACAGGGCCATATCTGTCTATATTGCTTTTTATTAATGATTGACTGTTCTTTCCAGCATTTTCACATGCCTTACATTGTTGCAAACTGAATGTAAACTTTTAATATATTTATATATGTATGTATACATATATTGAATCTGCACTTTCTTATGAAAGGTTAACAAATCATATCTGAGTACTTATTTGTGGCTAACGATGAGACTGTAGCAAAACACACACACACACACACACACACACACACAAAATACTATACCATCAGGTAAGTTAAACGTATCTGTAGTGTACTCTAAATTATTTGTAATGTAAACATATCTCACCTTGGACAATTGTGTCTAGTAAGCAAATAATAATAAAACCAGCTATAATTATTTTGACCACTAAGGACATAAACATTGCACAGCCACATTACTTGTGAACAATATTCCTCATACATGAAATACAGGATGTCCTTTCAGTACAAGGCAATGTAATTCTATTCTAATTCCATTCTAATATATGTTTAGATACGCATGCTATCTTAGTTGTATGCATTTATTAAGTACAAACATGGTGTGTTTAATGCAGCAGTAACTTCAATGAAAAATACTGTTTTGAAATACAAGGCAACGCAATTTTCCTTTAGGAAAGGTGTGCGGTATCTTTGAACATCTCTCCATTGTTCAGGGGGTGGTATTATAGCATAATGGTTAGGAGCAGGGCTTGTAACTTAAAGATTGCCAGTTCGATTCCCCAGTGCAGCACTGCTGCTATACCCTTAGGCGAGGTACTTAACATGTGATAGCCTCAGTAAATATCCAGCTGTATAAATTGACAACATATAAAATTTGTAACCTAAAGAAGTTGCTCTGGATAAGAGTGCCTACTAAATGCAGACAACAGAATATAATGTTCAGGGAGTCAATCATGCCCCCAAGCTGACCCCAGTAGTGTGATTGACAGTCACAGCGTCATCAAAAAGCAATACAATCAGAAAAAATGCAACCTCTTAGACTGTAAACAAATAATTGACAGTCACATACAATCACTTTATTTAGTTATAGTAAACAATAATCTGTTATCATACGTGCTGGACCTTTTAATGACAGGTTACTGGCTAGCTAAATAGCAAATGAAATGTAAATGTTTGTTATATAAGACAAACATTAGATGTGCACACGTCTAAGCTTCAAGTAGCAAGTAGGAAAGCATCAAAATATAACTTTCTGCCATGTATTTAACTAGAGGCTATGGGTAGTGGTAAATCCACAAATATTTGTATGCCGTTAGTATATTTGAATGTTTAAATCTTCCCACCTGAACTAGTACAAAAGTACTACAAAAGCTTGCATGTTGTTTTTATATAAAAACCATTTTGGTCTGGAGTTATTTAACATTACAGCGAGTGACTGACTGTGTCAGAATAAGAACACATTTTAGCTTAAAATGTGATTTTTTTTTTCAGTGGTTAAAGCAAATTTTATATGACCACCTGATTATTCACTCATTCAGTGAGCCCATTGGTTAATCCATGCCATTTATGGGGCAACTGCTCAACACATGCTAAAGGGGACACATAGAAAAGACTGAAGTTTTGCCCCTGACATGTCCCGGTCATTTGTTGTGAAAGAAAGTAAAATTTCATCATGCAGTTGGCAAGTTTTTATGGGAAGGCTTAAATGTCCCAAGATTTTAGTATGGTCGTTAAAGCTGGGGATGTATGATGACTTCACTAACTTTGTAGTCTTTGAGAGCAGGAAGTTTAGTTCTGTAAGTCATCAAGTGTAGGAGTTCCTCTCACAGCTGAGTAAAAACAAATATTTAAGAACATCTGCCTAAATGATTAAAATTTCATTCTACAGTTAATGACTTATTAAAACTAATATGAGCTTGCAAGATTTGTGCTCACACAGTATGGCAGTCTTGTAAATCAGTATTGTACAAGGAGGGCAGGAAGTCTTCAGTCCTGTGGTTTGCAGATGTGGGCAGTGGAGCTAACAAAATTTCTCTCTGAAGTGAAAAGGAGTGGGTTATTTGGGTTATTCCTGTAATGAGGAACAGGGTGAATTCAAATGTAGACATGACTCAGGGCACAAAGGTTCCAAGCAAAGAGTTTTCTTTACTGAAGAATCAAGAAGCAAACGCAGGCTTGGTACAGGAGTGCATACACAAAGCACAGCACCTCAAGAGGCAACAAGGAGGGCAAAGGGAAGGGCTTAAATAACAGAAAACACAGGTGATGACAATAACTAATCAACAAAGGTGGACATCATTGACTAAATGAGACAGGGAACAAACAGGAAGTGAGGCCATCCAGTGGTTATCCCAGGAGGCAACAGCTAGGAATCCAGACAGGAAATAATGCGGTCTCCTGTTGGTCATTTTGAAAAGCAGCAGCACCCAAAACCTTGACAATTCCATCTGTGGATTTGTAGTGAAATTCCAGGAAGCATTGGCTTCAGCTATCATTATTGTGAAATCCCAGTCCTATTGTCTCAAGTCAACTGCTCCACCTACTCTGTCTGTAATCACTCTCTTTTAAATTAGAATATTACAAATGGCACCTCAATAAACAGATCACCTGCCACCTGATAACAACACACATTTCAAAAAAGAGACTTTTTAAGGAAAAAGGAATTAAGAAAACGTTTGTACATTTTAACTACTGTATATCTTCTTTATATGTCTTGGTGCACCAGATAATTTTGGAATTGTCTTCTGTGCTAATATATTTTGTTGACTTTTATTTATACCCATTACCCAACTTTTCTGGGAAGGATTTACGCTTCAAGTAAATGAATTCCACTAATGAATATATCTATATGAACTATCTTAATATTTGTTTGTTTGCATTTATTTTTGTACATTTTTCAACATTACAGTCTCATTTTAATTGAGACTCCACACAAATGGCAGTTATTTCAAACGTATTTACAGTACTTATTCATAAGCCTATTAAAGCAATCTGTCTTTATATTCATCCACAACTTAAACACACACAAAAGTACTACAAAAGTTCTTCAAGTTCTTCAAGGTTGACCCTAATAGCTGAATTTTTACTTCCTGGTTCAGCAGTGAATCATGAAAGTTTTTTGACTAATGATTTATCATTTCCCTCCTCTGTAATGTAACCCATCTGCTTTGTGTTAGTAGGCTGTGGCTTTTGGCTATGAGGTTAACCTCTGACCCCCAGTATGTTTTTAATTTAATGTAAGCAACTGAAAGCTCTTAAAAGGTACTTTGAAAGCAAACTGAAATCAACCAGTCAATGAGTTCTTAACATTCATCTTTCTTTGCTGGTGCATGCCCTTCCCAGCTAGGCACACATATAGATTCCACATACTTCTTCAGATCCATAATGATAATCCTCAAAGGGCTGGCTGCACATACTGATATCAAGACTGAGCCTGGTCCAATACGTGCTCTTCAAAGATTAAGAAAAAAGTTTTATACAAACCCAGCTCTGTCCCCGATCTTCAAATCAAAGATTTGATCAAAGATTTAACATGAGACACTGTTAGCATACTGATTCAGCCCAATTTATGCCCTCCAAATTTTCACATCTCTAGTTTTGTGGTTCATCAAGCTTTGATCTAAAATGGTATAATATGAGAGGAAGTGGATGGTGACAAATTTCAGAAGAAAGAGGCATAGGCGCTGTAACGTTGGGCACAGTATACATTTCTGTGTCTTCATTTTACTTTGACACTTCCAAGGAAATAAAATTAATTTGAATGGTAGTAAATAAATACTAAATACAAAGTGACGAGCATGACAAATATTTGAAGGCAGCCATATGCATGACATATTAACATGTTATAGTCTTTTCCACAGTCTGTGAAGGAACAGCAACAAGATCCCTTTTCAAGTGCTGTCCCATTTTTTCACAGTTGTTTGAAAACCTGGTGTGTTTCAATTGGTGTTATTTCAGTGTTTGTTTTTAGACTGAATTAAATAGAATTCTTCATTGCCTTTCAAAGAATTTGTCTTGCACGCAAGAGGCTGGAGTTCATACAAAAAAAAAATTAAAAATCAACAAAAGCATACAATCACATAAAACAGGAAGATGCCACATATTACATATGACAGTCACAGTAACTGTAACAGAAACCATTAAAATGCTCATTTCAAAATGACAGTCGCAGTTGGTAATAAAATTTATCATTTGAGGTAAAGTTCTGTGACTTTAAAATTTTGATGCTCCGAAACATGAATGAGGGTCTTATATGATCCTCATTGTCAGGCTTAGAGTGAAGTTTTCACTTAGAGCTGTGATGTTTTGGAAAGGAGAGTAGGAGGTCTTGCTGGAGTGACTGATGATCTCATCTGAGCTCTTCTTTTGGATAGACAATAAGGACAGTACTCTTGATAAAAAATGTCACACTTTTTCATGAGGCCTTTGCCATGCTTTATAGTAGATCATGTTGGTGCTGGCATCACAGTTCAGCTTGTTGTCAATTGTTCTGCCTAAGCAGTTCATTTTTTCCACAGTATGGATCTCAGTTCAATTCATTGAAAACTGGTGCTGGAGCAGGAGTCTTTGTTCTGAAATCTATCATCATCATCTCCTCTGCTTTTTTTGTGTTTGTTTCGGACCAAGGAGTTTTCAGTGCACCACTGTGTAAAATATGTTGACTTGTGGTTTTCCTCTGGTCCACTTTTTATGTTGACTCTGCAAAATGATATATGCAGGTGGAATGTGGTTGCAGTTAATTTATATATCACATAGTAACTTACTTATTTATTATGATAATGATAATGGTAGTGATAAGTGATCCTACCACTGGTACGTACAACAAAGACATCAATAAACAGCAACAACAATAGTAATATTAATCAGCGTCATCATTTTCAACATCAATATAATGACTGGACAGCTTTCATAACATCAGGATAGTGTAAATCATCACACCAATCACTTCACAGCATTGTTGCCTGTTGGTGGAATTAATCAGTGAATTAAACAAGTGCTGGCCACACCATGACTTACATGAAGCAGCAGAGAACCTTTACTTGAGGCCAGGTATGGAAGTCAGGAATGCATTAACATTCTGTATTGAATGTGAATACTGACATACATAATGGAAGATAACTGCATCCGGGCTTAATTCATGAATAAGTAATGGTTCAAAACTGTATAATAATCACATAAAAAACGGGTAATTAACTGAACAAATGTATATATAATTACTCTTCAGTGAGGAAAGTGCTATTATGCAAATAGAACAAAACCTGTGTACAGGGGTTGGGGAATTAGTGGCTAGAGTGATTCAGATAGTACATGAACTGTAAATCTCTCCTGAAAAAAGTGTACATATTCATATGTTATAGTGAACATGGCATTAGATCATTCTTATGTTCACAGTTAGATCACTTTAATACCTTAAAAATAAAGAAATATATAATCTACAGAATCTCCATACAGAGAAAAACTGTGCCAGAGTTTGAGATCATACTGAACAAGCCTGGTAAATAATGCATTTTGTATTAGTTTAAATATCAGTTAGGATATTTAGGATAGAATGTATTAATATCATTTTCAAAGACTTTGTAAGCACAATAAAGTAGAAATATTCTCAAATTGGTAATCAATAATGACTAGTAATGTTCATCAATCAGTAAAAAAACAAGGAAAAAAGATTACAAGCAAGACACATAATATAGCAGACTAGCCACCTAAAAAAATGGCAATTGGCAAAATGGCAACTCAGCTTGTTTATGTGGGCAACACTGGAAAATTCCACCCATTCCCAGAAGCAATCAAATTGCACCATCAACATAACTCTGCCCACTCAGGCGCAAACCAACATTATAACCAAGTTCTATTGAAACAAGAGAAACAAACCCCAATTTATATTCCTTCAACAACAAAACATCATTTTGCTGTAATTTTAGTGTCAGTTTTAGATTACATCTGACCCTGCATTTCTTAGATTTGTTATTATTAAATACCTCATGCTACCAGCAGGTTATTCTTGCTGTATCTATGGCAACTTGGACTTCACAGCTGTTTGTTGGCTCTGGGATTGGAAACAATGGAGCATTTTAGTGTCAGGGAACATCAGTTTTTTGGACTTGCTGCCCTGTTTGCCAAGTGCATGGTCTTAAAGCTATAAAAAAGCTGTTTTCAGTGAGGTGCGCAACACAGAGCAAGAAAAGGCAAACCAGTTCCAATGAAAAGGGCCTGAATGTGAAAAGGGAAGCAGGAAGAGGTTTGCTCCACACCTGTATGGTATTTGACATATATGCCACTTAGCTGCTCAGTTCCCTCTATTTGTAACCCTCATTTTCCTATGTTAACATTTTAGAGGTTGGAAACAGGCCTGTTTTGGTAGCACATTTCATTTGGAAGCACCTGATTGGCTCTGGGTGGTGAATGCAAAAAATTTGGTAAGGAAGAAGAAGCATCTATTTAAGAAATATGAGCCCTAGCAAGCACAGCACCTAGTGCGTGCATGCACACACACACACACACACACACACACACACACACACGCACACACACACACACACACACACACACAGCCCTACAGAGAAGTACTAGGAAACTAATAGAGCTATTCTAAGGATCTCCCTCCTGGCTGAGTTCATTGAGCAGGCACAAATTCGCTTGGTCCAGAAACTGGAACAGATCGATATGCAATGAGTGGTCAGGCTTATCATCTTTCAGGAAAAGTGGATAACTTTCCTCATGCAGCCTTTTGACGCCAGGAGATGTGATTGTCTTCTTTATGACAGCCACATGGTTGGAATAATACACTTTAGTTTAGCTATTTTTGTGGCTCAATATTAAGAAACATTAAACAAACACTACAAATATGCCCCTATTCAGAAGGTTTCTTGAAGTTTATTCCTCAACAGATGGTGGAAAAGACCTAAACAAACATCACTGTTTATAGAAAAAGACCATTTTCTGATAATGGGCGGCATGGCAGGTCAAGCAAATGCTTTGATGCTAGCAAAGTAGTCAAACTGTGTTTGTGCTGTCCAAAGCCTCACTGGCTAAAGCTGTAAAATGTAACCATTATTAATTCCTATGTAACTCCACAGCCACCCACACACCCACCCACACACACACACACACACACACACACACACACACACACACACAAACACACATATACACACCAGAGCCACCCCCAGATGACCTCTGTGGATGACTCAGTTTAAATCATCATGTTACTGAAGTGTTACTGGAATACCACATCCAGCAGTTCAACTGAGTTGTAAACACCAAGCCTCAAACTTGGAATGTTGATTTAAGAGATAAGTTGAAATCGTCAGGGCTATGGTCAGGTATGGGGTTCCTTTGCCAATATTGAAAAGCCAAAGATACTGCTGCCTATTTTCAGAATTCATCCAATTTCAGCACCCTTGCTGAATGTCAGGCTGCTGATTCTCTAGTGCATGCTCTGAACAAACTAAAGGCTAAGACACAGCTGTGGTTTCAAAATGTCATTTGTGCCACGTGGCATGGCTAAGTCATTAAAAAATCTCTTATAAACACAGCAAACAAACATTGTAAAATTAGTCCTGCAACCATATTGTAAGACTTTTTTCATTAGCATGTTTATGGTGTTTATAGACAGAATATGTTTTAACACACAATGGTTCTCAGCAAGAAGAATGTATTGTATAATTACTGCAAGGCCACAAGACAGCGACTGTATGCACTTTTCTGTAACATTCAAAAGCTTGGACCCTTTTTTAGCAATGCAAACACAGTTCTCAAATGAACAATATAATAATTTTTCTGTCAGAAAAGATTACCATTTATTTGGTAATCCTTAATTAGTCTATGTGCTGTGCAATCACAGTATGTGGAGCGCCTTGAAAAGAAAAAAAAAATACACATAAACACAAAATATTTACAAATCGATAGAGGAAATTTAATTTGACTAGGATATTTTTTTACCCTATACTATAGGAAAGGTAGGGATCCTCTGGCTTGCCATAATTTTCAGTCGTCAATTGTCAGTAGCACATTTTTTACCAACAAATCTTGTGACAAGTCTTGTCACTATTTCATGAATTTCATGACATTTTCATATATTTACATTTTCCCCTTTATGTATTTATTGTGTCTGGGCACAATCCAGGACTGACATCTTCATGTATGAGTATACATATACCTCGCCAGAGTATTATCATCACAGACCTACATTTATGTTATTGATTAGCTGATCAATTTATTTTATTCATTTATTGACAAAGGATTTAGGAATTGATTGTTACATAACACAACTGATGTTTGACTACGGAAATGTACTTGTAGTTTAGTGCTTTAGGTCTATGTGAGTGTGTGTGTGTGTGTGTGTGTGTGTGTGTGTGTGTGTGTGTGTGTTCGTGTGTATAAAACATTAAACACAAATTATCAACTGTTGAACAAATATTTTGAATATTTTTTTTATTGTCACTACAGTGGCATCTATGTATGGTTTCTTCCCTGTCTTAAGAGTTCTAGTATTACCAATATAATTTTTACCTTTATTCTGAGAAGCTATTCCTATAGGTGATGCAACAGATCTGTCAATGTGCATCCCCGTGTTTGTAGCAGTTGAAATTGTGTTAGATTGTGAGATGTTTGCATCTGCCAGTTCCTGTTTCGGGAAGAGCTGAACTTATTTTGAAGCCTGCCGCCTTCCTAATATGAAGGATTGCTTGGACAACATCTTTTGAATATTCCACCTGCTTACGTCAACATACTTTGAATGTGCATTAAAAATGACTTTTATCTTGTGGGTGTTGCAGACCATTGGCCTTTCAAATACAGCATTTGAATTCCAGTGTACAAGGCATAAGAAATTAGTGTGCTTTCACTTTAGATAAATACTCTTCATCTTCTGTCCTGGAGATGCATGACATGTCTGTATTGAAGCATAGTTTCCAACATGCAAATGTACTAGCACGAAGTTCTGTTTTCCTGTAAGTGAGTAACTGACTTGCTTTGTTGAAAAATCATTGGTGAAAGAAGTATTATACCCCATGTTAACTCCACTCCATACCCCAAAACAAATGATCCAGCACCATTATGCTCACTATACTGAGAAACCCTAAGAAAAATAATAGGGAAAATAGAAACTTCAGTACAACTACTATTTTTTGCCATCAAAGGCTTTTTTTAGAGACCACACACCAATATTGTGCTAACCAATTGCATTTGATTACTGCATTGTTGTTTTCAGCCTTGTAATTTGACCCTAGGCATGATATTGACAATGATATGCAACCCAGTAAAGATTTAATTTTAGCATGCATAATTTAACTTTAACTTTAACTAAAGCTGTTTTCAGAAAAGGTTCTGACTGGTTCAGGCTACGTTTGGTTTAAAATGAAAATTCCCTAATAAAATTCTCAGACAAAGAGGGATAATATGTGTGGCAGACATTTTAATTGGATGTCTTGTGGTGTACCTCTGAGGTTAATAAGAGACCACTTTCATTGCAGCTTTGTTCCATAGTCAGTCCTTTTTCTGAGTCACATCCTGCAAAATATAGTATCCCTTGATGTTGACACATTGTGTGCTGAAAATGCATAATTAAAGCCATATGTTATTTTCTTTTCACAGAATATATGTAATGTAATTAAAAAAATCAGAATCAAAAATGTGCTTATAAATACGTAAATTTTAAAGATATTGAACAGACATTTAGCAAGACCTAAGCACCTGTTTTTTCAGGTTAGCAATGCTTAGATTAGCAAGATTTACTGCAGAATATTTATTGTGCTGTATTGTGCATGTAAATATATTTATAATCATCACATTAAAAAAAAGTTTACACTAAATAGAGAACAAAATACATACCAGAGAGCAGTGTTTGCTGGCATTTCAGGTGACATTGAGGTGACATTTCTGAAATTTCTGTTAAAAAATATCATATCAACAAGCATTATGAATGCAGAAAAATTCAACAGAAATCAAATACTTTTATGAATGTTATAAGTGTACCTCTTACATAAAAAACTAAACAAACATTTAGCAGCTAAACAGATGCGAAAATTCTTAAACCAAAAACATTATTAATTAAAAAAAAAAACTTTGACAAGCTTTTCCCGATGAGAGATTCTTGCCAGTGTGGTTGGTGGCTATTGGTTCCATGAGGCATTAAAAAGGGTGTAGTGTGTTAGGGCTTATGTCTTGTCTGCATGGCAATGTTTTCTGTCTGTTCCTTAAACGGTTTCATTTATAGCATTTCCTCTCCCTTGTTTAGCTGCAATGCGTCACTCTAACCCCTTAGTTTTCCAGTCTTCACCACTGAAAATGTAAGGGTCTGAACACTTACCACTAATTCAGCTATACTGCCAGTGCGTCCCAATGCGGGGACGCCTGGCCACAGAGGCTGTTTTGGTAGGCTGTCTTCCAAATCTAAAAATAAGAACTTGTGATGTGACACAGAAACACACTGCACTGGAAGCAAGAGAGAGTTTGACACTGGTGTTGAGAAGTTTAATGTGAGCGGGGCACTCCAGACCTTTCAATACCACAGCCTTCACTGTAAGTCATTAGTATTTCTCTCAGGGTGGGTTTCTTTTCATTGGTTTCTAAGCTCTGCAAGCGGGGCTTTTATTGCCAATACCAAAAAATTAGCATGCACTATATTACTGTATTGGTATTCCTATCTTGCAATTTAAGCAATAGTGCTACTAAGTTGCCTTGTTTAAAAATATCAGGAGACAGCCAGGGGATATTGCCATTAAAGATTTTTCTGAACTGCAGAAAGGAGAGTATTTTTACCAGGACCTCCACCTTCACCTTGGATGGCCTACCTCAAACAGCACATTCCTAGTTGTAAGTTAAAAGTTGAGTTAAATGTGTCCTTACAAGAAATTGAAAACTGAGAATGAAACACACCCATAGGATTAGCAGATATATCATTTATAGCCTATATATACCAACACATATTGCTGTCCATAAAGCATCTTAGCAGTAGCATCTAATTGTGCCATATTTAATTTTTAATGTGGGCCTTATTTCCAGGGTAAGTGGAGTGACTGTTCTGAAATACTGACAATCTGACAGATAAACACAGTTGTCTTTTGCATAATAAGATCAATTACATGTCTTACAACACACTGTGGAGGAGCGTTTTATAAAAACAAAGTGAAAGAATTATAAACTCTGTTAAACATAATATGAGTGCTTGAAGAAACATTTTCATAAAAGAGGCATGCAATTACACAACAGAAAATAACTCATTTTATGGTTTTCTTTTTCCGTTGACTTAATCATTTCTTCCCTCAGTCTCTCAGAATGTGTCCCTCTTGCTTCATAATTCCTAGACAAACATGACTTGGTGCAGCCAGCCTGGCCACCATTTGGCCAACCCTGCCTATATATATATTGCTCCTTCTTTATGGTAATTTATGGCAATTTCCTGTGAGGCGTAAACTTGGTCTTCCCGTGGAATCATGGGAAATCTTGTTTCATTATATAACCTTAATCAACCAAAGAAGGAAAATAACTTAATGTTGATTTTTATTCAGCATTAGTCTATGGACCTAAGCACAAATCCACATGCAGGCATATTTAGGTATCTGAAGCAACTGGAATATTTTAGTGAGGAGGAATTACTGTTATTTTCCTTCTGAATAATAAAATAGCTAACACAAAATTTAGATTTACTCAAGTAGTTTGTGACAAACCTCATGTCTTTTTAATGTGTTTGAGACATTTTTGTTGCCTTCCTTTCATGAAAACCAAGATAGGTTTGGCTTGAGCAAGTCAAGGGATAATATGTATCTATTTTGGGTTTGTACATATGCATACAGGTAACCTCAAAGTGAACCTGTCACAGAATGACATTCAGAGCACAGTATAGGAAGAAAAATAAAAATTGTATTCCTCAGACAGACAGAGCAAAAATAAACATGGTTCTTATCTCTAGTTTCTCTCACATCTATCTGCTGCTGTGGCCACTTGTGATCAGTAATTGACCAACAGCTCTAATATTGGTATGGCTATAGTGGATTTCATTTCAGTTATCAGTAACATATCAATAACAAGATTAACAACCTGGTTTATAAATCTGTCTATAAAGCAATCTATCTATCTATCTATCTATCTATCTATACACACAGCCTTTCCACAAATAATAAGAATAACACACTATATTATAAGGGTAATGTTTAGTGATACACAGTGGTCAAATGGCTGACCCATCTGACTATTAGCAAAATTTGCCTCTGTAGGTTTGGTTTGCTCCCAGATGGGACTTTGTGTTAGTTAAATGTTTGCAGAGGCAGTGCTGTGTTAAGTTAAACAAATCAAGCCCACACATCAGACATGACACGCAATGTGTAGGTTTTGCAAGAAACAGCACCAAAAACAGCATCATTTTAAATTGGTTTTGGCTGGACAAGACAGTCAACATCTTCAGTGTAAACCTTCTCCGAAAGCCAGTGTAAACAGTTATTTTTACAACTAGCAGTGTCCTGCATCAGCTGACATGATTTAATGTTTTTTGTGTGTTTGGAAGGTCTGCTGGCACAGGTGGTTTAGCCGCTCTTCTAAATAAATAAAATATATTTGACAATTGCCAGTCAGTTGGTTTTCTTAAATTCCATTCTTGCAAATGGCATACACCTCAAGCACAGAAATATATGTTCAGTAAAATGACATTAAAATAAGAACATTGACATATACCAATACAAGATTTTCACAACTAAGAATAAACTACTTGCAGTGGGGTGGAGTCATAACTATGTATTTGATCTAAGATCAGTCCTTATGTCTCCAGTGCCCTCTACTGGTCCATAATGTTATGATTAGTGGCACAGAGTTTATACATTTCATGAAATTGCAAGGTATCATATTCACAATGTCTGTAAGGGGCAAGTGAACCAATGTCCTTTACAATACAGACTCTATTATCTATGCATAGATGATTGTGGTCAATAAATGTTTATGAACACTAACGCTGCATTAAATCAGGAACAGCCCACTTTTAATCTGCTAATGCATCACACCTGTGAACTTTATCTCAGTTGCTGTCCTCCTAGGGGAATTTACTGAACTAGTGTGTTTTCCCACAGTTAAAGGAAAGTGGAAATTACACAGGTTAATATTGTGATAAACTTCTGTGAAGCGGACACTGAATCATTAAAACGTGGCGATGCAATTAAATGGAAAAAATTCAACAGACAACAAAGCCAGCTTCAATCCTATCCTCCCTGCTGAAATGAGACAGTAAGGACCTTTGTCATTAATCTTACTCACACTTCAATCAGGAATGATTTTAAGTATAAATCTGAAGGATTGGGGTTAGGGTTATAGGTGAAGAGAAGGTGAAGAGAAGATGAAAGCCGGTGAAAAGAAGATGAAAGCCAGGCATTTTATTTTGGGCCTCTCAGTCATTCTCACCATCTGAGAGTGATGTATGAAGTAAGACTCTGTCCTGACTTCCTTTTATATTTGGATGGGTACCCCTCAGAAACACTAAACCATGTGCTGTTGAACCAACAGGATGAATGAACTATCCCCTTGATAGCAGGGAACATGACCTGTGAACAGATTGTCCATCAGTTTTCCGCTGGAGTTTTGTTCAATGAGAATGACATGCGTTTGTGCTGTGTTTGAGAGGTTCTTCATAAAAACCATACGGCTCAAATAACAAACAGTGAGACGATTCATAGTCCCTCCAGAGAAAAGGGATAGAGCTGATTTATTGAAAAAACAAGCAACTGCTTCAGGATCAAATTTGAAATGAGTGTTCCTTTGCAGCCTGAACAGGGATATGGCTGACATTTTGACTGCGGGCTCAGGTGGAAGTTCCACATTTATCTGTGTTGGAGGGGCACCTTGTCATAAATTGTCCTCTCTTCCACACACATTCGTTACTCAACTGACTCCTCCAGTGACAGATAATATTTAACCCTGCACCTAAGGAGCACAACATTTCATTCAACCACCCCCTACAAGAAATAGAATTAAGTCAACAACGATGTAAATTTTTTAAGAGATCTTAATTTAGTAAAGTGACTATAATGAAGAGCCAGCATCTATGCCTGACTTGCTACAGTACTATTGTAGCTAATGTAGTAATGTATAAATCAACGTAAATGCTATTGTGTGAATTATGTTTATTATCAAAAAGGAGTTTTAAGTGTATAATGCTATGACATCTGATTTTCTTTTTTGTGGATTTATTACATTACATTATTAGCCGACAATCTTATTCAGACCGACTTTCATAGGTTAGAGTTTTATCCATTTATACAGCTGGATAGTTGCTTAGGCAATTGTGGGTTAAGTACCTTGCCCAAGGCTACAACAGCAGTGGCCCAGCAGGGAATCAAACAAGCAACCTTTTGGTTCTGAGCCCTGCTTCTTACTACTACACCACACTGCTGCCTTGTGCATTGAAGCACTGAGGTGAGACAAATGCAAGCCTCTGATACACACACACTCAGGCTGTGGCTATATTTCACATTGTAGGTCACACAGTGCACCACAGAGTGGACACTCATCGGAGAATAGGTGCTACTCGATTGACGTCAATCATTCAATGAGCAAGTACCTGACAAATCAGCACCCTGAGAGCAGTGAGACAGGACAACCCTGGCCTCACCCCTAATACTGACAGAATGAAGCGAATTTGTTCTACAGCTGTCCTGGTCATTGCCAGCATGTCCATTTCCAAACAGGGGGCCATAGGGATCAGCTTGAGCTTTAAATGACTGAGTGAAACCACTCAGAACCTGAGACCTGACCTTTTTATCTCCTTTTTAAACAAGACATGGATAAACAGCTAAAATCATTACAATGATATCATATAATGAAACTTTTTCCATGAAAAAGGATTGTGCAACTTTTATTGAATCAAGCACACAGCTGTCTGATTATAAACATCTGACAGTGCTGAGTGACTTCATTTGAAAAAGGCCCTGTTGTTCTGGATGTCCATTGTTTCGGAATGTCCTTCCGTTTGTGTGGGTGAATTCACAGAGACCTGTCAGCATTCGTTCTCTGAGTTGCAGTGACATGCCATCAGACTCCATGAGCAGCACCGTGCCTTTGAGTAGCTAACCCCAATAACATCTATCATGCACCCGTCACAGCACATTACACAGGAGTGGAGGAGCAATAAATCATAAGTGTATAAGAGAAACTCAAGCTTTCAACAAATCCATTTATTCACTTCTTTTAAGTGAAATAAATCCTGAAATGTATTAATGTATTCACAGTTTGAGTGTCATTTCTCCAGCAGGTCCTCAAGACAAGGGAGTCATTAGGTGATTCCACTGAAAACCCAGTTCATGGGCTTGAATGAAAAACACCTTCCGCCTCCTTCACAGAAAGCTGAAATGGAGGACAAAGGGGAAATTGGTTGATGTGAACTTTCTCCCATTCAGGTGATACAGCTCTGTGACTAGCCTAAGCTCTTATCTGACACATGCACATGTAGTAGACCGAGCAGGGAAGTGCTGATCTGCTCTATATACATAAAGAAAGAACAAAGCACGTGACGTATTGTCACTTTCAGAATCGAATGAGGAAGATGGATTTGTGGCATCCTGTCCCCACCTGTCTCAGCGTGGAGGTTTAGCAGTAAGTAGAGTGACACTGATTTCAGCCCTGCAGGTTAGAGCATAGGATCTAATGATTGCTGTCAAAATCGACCAGGCAGTTGCCATGCTGTAGAGTGCCATCATTTCAGATCCTGGGGCCCCCCTCACCACACACACACACACACACACACACACACACACACACACCCACACCCAAACAAAAACCACACACACACACACACACACACACACACACACGCACGCACGCACACACACACACCACCACCACCACCATCATAATCTGCTGACATGCTCATGCAGGCAAAATGCCTGCTGTCAAAGGAAAAAAAACATTATGGAAGGTTAATTGTTTTGGCGATGTGGTTCATGGAAAAAGTTATATAGGTGTTTATATACAACTGTACCTGAAAAAATGCATATTTTCCTGGTTTTTGAACTACATCAATGTCACAATGTTGTGTTTTCTTGTTCGGCTAGGTACTGGAAAGACTGTGTTTCACAGCAACGTATCAGTTGACACATTTTGACAAGAGCGTCCAAACACTTGGCAGCATTAGCATATTCAACACCTCAGCACCAGCCTGTCATCTGGGATCGGACAGGAGAGGCCCTAAGCAGTATATCCTGGGAGACTTTTGAGGCACTGCTGATCTTCATCTCTGTCAGATGCGCGAATTTACCCAGAATTCAAATGAACTGAAACTCTTCATTTGCCATGACGGAATATGCGCTTCACCTAGGAATGTGTAGTATGTAGCGGAAACTCCCTCATGCTCTCTCTTACTGGTGTGTGGTACTGACCTGTATGAATGGTCATCAAACGGTCATTAACATAGTGACTTTGCCTAAATGGACAGTCTCCCTGAATGTTTATTTCAGAGACTCCTGAAATGAAAGGTCCCCACATCCTGGAGAAGCACAGTGCAGCCGCAGACATGAAACGTGTACCAAATGCCGCTACAGGCTGAACACACTGCTCCACATCTCTGATGTGAACGAACATGAAGGATGGCCTCACATCAAATCAAAGAGAGCCAGAGCAATAGAGTAAAATGTATTATATTTTAATGTAGTAATTTACCTAAATATTCTATCTCAACAATTCATTAACAATGCAACATTCCAAACAGAGGCTGGTGCATTTTTGGACAGGTAAATATGTTTACTTGGGGTGTGACTACAATCACACCTCTCAAAAGGTCATTAATATGAAGGTATTTGAGCCATTCAAAGCTGTACTGTGCAATAAGCTCTCCATCTCCCGCTCTCTGCTATAATCAAGGCCTGGGAAACATAAGTACTTCATAAATGGCAGAGCATTGAGGGACACGCTGTAGGTGCATGGAATATATGCAGATGTAAAAAATATCCAGGCATATGCAGAAACATTGATGAAAAATGTGGCACTTTACAATGGATGCAAATAAGCTACAATGTGCCATTGGAACCGGAATCATTGGGAACTGAATCCTGTCTTCCAAGATGCACAGAAACAAGGATTATAACGAGGGCTTGAAATGGAACTTTTCACAGAAAGGCTAGATAAATGCAGGATTTAGAAATGTAATTATGAGATGTTAATATTGTACAAATGTAAGTGTATTTAATTATGCTCATACATGAAGTACAATATAAATACTCAATGAATATTGTGACACAGACTGCGTGATGTTCGGTGATGACAGGACACGTGGTCAATCATACTCTTCGGACAGGTGTTCATTTACACTGCAAGGCCAGACAGACAGTGAATGGACTCAATGGATAAAATAAATAAGTCTCCTTCAGCTTCCCATCACAATTTTTCCTGAAAGTAGAATAAATGTGTTGCCTTTTCAGATTTTTTTTTTTACTTTTTTGCTTTTGCTCGTGAGCTTTTTCATGCTCTCACTGTTACTCTCTACCATGGCTTCTCGCGAAACAATTAAGAGTGGAATTATTACAAACCTCATAAGCACACATTGTGGTAAACTGGATCTTTCTGAAAGAAATAAAGCAAGCAAGGTGATTTCTGTAAGGTCTGGGTTGTTGCGACAAGAGAATGTGAGAGTGCTCTGCAGCCATGACAGGCTGAGTGATGGTTTCATGTGCTTTAGCATCAATCTGAAGAGAAGATGCACCAACCCCCTGTAATCGCCAGCAGCACACCTCTGGAGCTGGTGCAGCACAATAAAACTCCACTGCGACTACGGTGACGCTGGCCTTTTTTTGGACTATTGCTCAAAAGTTTTCTTTGGCCTGTTTAAGGCAGTACGAGGAACATTTCTCCCAAACATTGAAGCACTCGACAAGTGATCCCTCGGCACCTTAACTTCATGGTTCACACACAAGTGCTTTCACTAACCATGAGACGCTACTTGATATATGAAATTTACACTAAATAATATTTATGACCTCATACTTCTGTGCATTATTAACTCATAATATAATAATAGTTAACTCATCATTAACTATTATTATTTCATCATATGAAAAAAACACACACAAAGCCCACAGATTTAACATTTATAACTGACATTTAATTAAGTATATGTTTATTCCTTTTCTTTTGTTTTTTCTTACAAAATAAAACACTACTGTGAAAGTGAATTCTTCAGTGTTCAGCTCTTTTTAGAAATAACTGGTCCTTTAATGACCTAATCTCCTAATTTCCCAATCTCTCCATAAGATACATATATCTTAGTCAAAATGTCCATGTGCAAATGAGTTGACTATCCATAAGTCTTCAGTGATTTACAGATGTTATTTTCGGAGAAGACTATTATGCATATAACATGTAAGCAGTATGGTATGAACACCCCTAGTTTTCTCCTCATACTCAAGGTTAAGCACATGACATCCTTTAAGACATATTGCAAATTTCATTGCTTTGTAGATAGAACCACTTACAAACATCACAAAATACAAACAAGAATTCACCACTGATTCCTGTGATTGGCTTATTATATAGCCAGTCCTATAGTTTAACTAGCATGAACAGTCAACAGATCTACCAGATATACAGTGACAGTACAACACTGCCCAGTTGTGTCTAAGATGTGTTTTATTACTCAAATAAATTATTATTGATTTATACTTAAAAAAGTATAAAATGGTTACAAAAATGCCTTTCATATATATTTTTTAAATGTTGGAAAGTGAGAAGGTTTAGCTCTGCCTGTTGTGATGATTGTTTGATAGCATGCAACTCAAATTACATAGAAATTAAAATGATCAAAGTCAGATAATCTAATTCTGCAGGATAGACAGTGTCTATTGATTTTCTGCTGCATGAGGGCATGATCACAAGCCCATAATGCAACATTTCTCTGACCTGTACCCTGACATCTAACAGCAACGGTCAATGTCCTTCTGTTGGACCCGCTCCCAAAAAGAGAAAGACACTGAAACTGAGATTTAAAGCAATTCCGTTTATCTTCACTGATGTAATGAAGTTAGAAGATCCAAAAGCAAACAGAATCTGTGGGTGCATGTGTCCTTTGTGCCTGTTGCCAAATAGAAAGCAATTTAACATACCTCAGGGGGTAAATCAATGCCACTGTGGAGTTTCTCTAATGAGTACTGCCCCTGCCTGCATGAACTATGATATAATGGTGCGTTTTGCCTCTGCAAATGTGTTTTCTTAAAAGGAGTTCATCATTTCAATTAGGGAGGATTAGCTGTCATGGCAACAACTTCTTCTGGCCAATAGTGATGCGTACAACTACTCCACTAAATCTCCACATTTGGTCCACACTTTAAAATCGATGTGAGCATAACGTAATGATTATGATTTTTGTCACACTTTTGTTTTCGTCTAACACTGAATCACACATTTTGACGTGGAAAACAATTTAGAAAAAAAATAATGAATCATATTTTGTATTCATTTGATATACGATTGTCTACCAAAGGCCAGTCAAACATCTGCTGCCTTCACTGTTTCTTCTAAAAATAATGACATAGCAGCACTCATTTTTATGGAGCTAAAAGCAAGCCCACTTTGCTTGGAAGTTTTTCACAAGAACTGCCAAAATGTAGTTGAATATAAACATGTTGCAAAGGATAACACCAATGAGATTAGATTATGCCATCCAATAATCAAATTTGTACAATGAAGCATTTGCAATCAATGATTGTCTTTTTAGTAATCAATGCTGGCTCAAAAACATAAGAAAAAGATAGAAACACACTAATGAATATGATGAGGTGAAACCACGATTACCTAAAAGTGAAGTACTGTACATTTAAAGCTATTCTACATATGTAGTTGTGTGTTTTTGACATTATATAAATGGAACATATGTACACCTGTAACAACATTACAGATTACCTTCCTTTGGCAGTAAGTCAATTGATTATTTGTTATATGTAACATGGCTAAGTACCATGTAATGTAATACAAATGAGTGGATTCAGATGAGCCTTTCACAATCCACTCCATCCCATTACAGTCACTCTGCTCCCTTGCAGTATCTCCCCACATACCTGCCATAATCACATCTGGGGAGGATCAAAGTTGGTCCAGTTCACTGGTGCATCTTCTGCTCCTCTTAAATTTTCAGCTCATTACAATAAAACAAAAGGGACAATATGCATCCTTTCAGAAAAAAAAAAAATACAGTTAAATATCTCCAGATTCCATTCAAAATGAAGGATAAACTGTACAAAAATGAAATGAAGGAAACTGGATGAAAGGTATAACACAAATAATCAATGTTACATCAACAAGTCCATTGAAAAAAATAAAACAGCTGATAAAAATGACCACACACAATTTAATTCTCCATCAGATAACTCTGATTACTTTCCGCATTCTCTCTGGCTCTGCCTTTAATGCCGTGCATCAGCGCTGGCCTCCAGTGTCTGAAGCAGAGTTTGAAGGCAATCCTCAGCAGCAGGGAATCAGAAGGTGAAAGCGTACACCACACCCACGACCACGATGTTCCCGATCGTGGCAATGATGGCAATCCACAGCCAGATGGCGTCGCTGGACATGGGCTGCTGCTCGTCCTGCTGGCCCTGGGCCGTCACCGCGGCGGCGTGCACGCTGGCCGAGGAGTTGAAGAGCGAGTGGTCGGCGCTGTAGTCGTCATTGGGTGAGTCCATGAAGGCGCCCGTCATGACCGGGATCTGCAGAAGAGGAGCAGGCGTGACACTGGGTTGCACCCAGGAGGTTTATAGGAAGCAGCAAGCACACAATGCAAGAGATTGCACTCCACCAGCGTCAAGATCACCTGTTGCTTTCAGAACAGGGAGATTAGTATGGTATGGAGGTGTCTGGATATGTGAATTAGAAGGCTTTCTGTAAATTTGTCCACAGACCAGCATACTAACCACATCCAAAGATGAACAATCAGATTGGAGAAACAATCACAATGTGGCGTAACAAATGCACATAGCTTATACATAAACATTAAAAGCACATACCACTATATCCAGCCTAATTTCAGTTGTCAATCATCTATGATATTTTTTGTCTCCTGTATTCAGCAAATGAAGTGTCCGGCATAAGAACATTTAAAAAAAAAAAAAAAAAAAATCAAACTGCCACTTTGAATAAGTACATCCTCTCATATGTAGAGTACTTACAGTAAGGGGCAGCAGAGTGCCTGAGAATGTTGCAAATGCTAACCCTAGAGAAGTAGACCCCTTTTTCCCTCTGGCTGCTAAAAAAAATACTAAAAAATACCTGGGAGGGATGGAAAGCCCACTTCCATTTGACTCTCTGAAGTAGTTTAAAAAGCAGCCTGCAGTTCGGACCATTGCTCCCTTGTGGCTAAGAATGACAAAGCTGGCTGAGACGGCGTTGCTCACATGAGCGTGATAAAATCAGATGTGCACAAATGCATTGGGGCGGTAACCTGTGAATCCCCCCTCCACCCCCCCACCCCCCTCGAGATCACTCAGGCAGAAACAAGGACTCACTTGAGCTGACGGATTGGCGTGACGTTGGTCTTTAACTCCGAGTCTAATGAGAGTAATAGGATCGTTCCCTTGCACATTAACGACTCAGCGAGGAGGAAAATGTTTCTTACTCGATGCGATAACACGCACACATATGTATAGACATAAACATAAACATAAAGGTCTCACATTACATTAAGCGGTCCTAATACCTGAGGATTTACACTTTGCTACAATAAATAACATGTAAGCATGTGTAAACAGTGTGTACATACACACAGTTTAATAGTACCTAGTTGTTAATAGTAATAATTAACAATTTCGTTGCACCGCCACCGTGCAATGACAATAAAGTCTATTCTGATTCTGATTCTGATAGTAATAGCTTAATAGTAAATAGTTGTTAAACCTGCTTGCAGCTCATGTAGGTACACAGGCCACAATGTGTATGTGCAGAGTAGTACCTACGTAGGTACAATAAAATACACAGATGCTTTTGGCATTTAATGTTGTCTTGCTCCTTGCATCTAACAACTCTTAGGTGAAAGGGTTGGACCACTGAATCCATTCAATGTGATTTTTGTCTCAATGCAACGGTCATTGAAATTTGTTTAGAAAAAAAGCTGGTCTTTATGGTAGTAATTCAACCAGCAAACACTGCTGAAGTATGTGGGCAGGAACTTGCAAAAATGCAAATTTTAAGAACAAAAAAAAACCTCTGGCACATACACAAACGGAGATACACAAAAAAACACAGGCGTACACACACATGCACACACAAGCATGGCTACCTTTTATCCAGATATCCCCAGCTCTGCAAAAACATCAAGCAGCTCAGCATGTACCAAACTGAATGAAAGAATTCACTGTGTGACCACCCCCAGGGTCTCAGAGCTAAAACACTGCCTGCTGAAGCCCATCACCCAGGCACTGAAAACCAGCAGAAGCATGATGTGGGAGTGGAGCTCGTTCTACCTCTCTGGAGTAGATGTAGTCCAGCGATTTGAGCTGAGGAGGCCATTTAAGGTTTCCTGAGAGCACAGCATGCCACAGCACTATATATGTGCATGCACGCAAGCATGACCACATGCAGACATAAACGCATAAACACACATCAGAGGTATTAAACTCATTTTGCTTCAACCAGTTTCCCATTAGACTTGCGCCCAAGGTACCATAATAATGGTTTAGGTCACTGAAGTTTACAGCCATCGGTAATGGAACTGAGGCACTGTGAAATGGCTTTTCTGACGTACATGCATACATGGATGCTATACTCTAGGTATGGAATATAAGGCGGACGCACAGCTTTTAAAAACAGAGACATAAAGTGAAACAAAATAAATCTCTCTGTTGACAAGACATAAACAGCAACAATGGCCTGTGTGTTTCCCTTGCTACACTGTCTGTCCTGTGCAATAAATCTGTTAGAGATTCCAGAAAAATCACAATGTACCATGATATTTAACTTCAGGCTGAACAGACCACAACTTCCACCACTAACCTGATTTTTTTTTTCTCTCCTTTCAACTTCAATAATATTGTCAAGATTGCCAATCATGTTGTATTGACTTTCAGCCTTTCCAGAGAATAGATGTGCTTTAGTGTAAATATACAATCTGTGCCACAGAGACTCATACTGGAACACCTGTATGAGTTTTAGTAGAGTCAGGGGAGTTTCTTTCACATCACACTTTAAATTCACACATTCAGCCTCAGATGCTCCTGCAGTGTAAATGCAGCCTCTACCTTTTCATAATTACTGAACTTTACGCTTTGCTTCTTTTAAATTTGCACTCAAAGCTGACCCGGTTGGTCACACTCCCCACGAAACACACACTTCATATCGAAAAATAATTTACACTCGCAGCACCGGGAGCGCTACTAGCTGCGAGTTACATGAAACTTTCAGTGGAAATCGAGGCGCGTTTGCCAGGATCATTTGCCATTCTGGCCAGATGAGAGAGAGAGATCTGTTTCCCGACTCTGTTGGTATGGCAGATCAAAGGGCACACACAAAAGCCTGTCAATGATGGTGCTTGGGAGGAGGGGGGCTTGCATGAGTGCAAGTGTGTGAGCGAAATGTGCAATGATGTAGTTACATGTGCATCCTGGTGTCGACTCCTTTCAGAGTCTGACTTCTGACATTTGTCTAGCTTGTGTGTCGGGATTACTCTTAACCGCAAGGGCCCTGCATGACAGGGAAATTCATTCAAACCAAATGAGCAAAGTCTGACATCCTTTGACAGCTTCACCTCTCCTTCTTATTTAAAAGCATGTACAAATGCTTCTGAATGTTTGCTGAAAGCATAATGCTAATATTTACTTTCTCATCTCAATGAAAATGTCACCTTAGAAAGGAACAGGGGATAAGTCTTGAATAGAGATTCAATGTTCATATCCACAACATCCTCCACTTAACAAAATAAGGGCACGCTGAAAAATGAAATCAAGTACTGACATTTCTGAAGATTACTGCAAGTTCTGTGGAGAGGAGTGAAAGGACAGTTCCTTGCTCATTAATGCTATCCACAGGGCCACTCTGACACATTTATAGGACAGGTTCACTATGTAAACATGTCATCAGTGGCAATAATGAATAAAGTGGAAAACTAAAACACAAAGGGTTGAAGATACTGTAGTTACAGTCTGTGAGTAATCTTCATAGGTTCATAAATTTAAAATAAAACTAATTACAAACACTTGATCACAAAAAACTAAACTCATATTTATTGTGTTAGAGTGGTTAAAATTAAGATGATCTTCCTTGTAGATTTTACACATGCACATTATGTGTGGTGTCAGTAGCAGTTTAGTCCAGAGGGTGCATTCTCTTTCTCTTTGTGCAATGTTTTTCCTTTTGTTATGCAGACCTCATGATTTTCAAGAATATGCTTTCATGCTTCCAAGACAGTCCTGTGGGAATAACGCCAAGCAGCTTCCGAAGCATCCGATTCTGCGTTTGAAAAGTATATGAAAATGTGTATAGGGATATATGAATATATGCTAATAAGCTGAGAATGGATTTAGTCTTCAAAAGGACAGCATGGCCTCCTCTTTGCCTGTCTCCTTTTCACAGTATCAGCTTTATCAACTAATTGATACTGAAACACCAGCAGTATGTCTACATCAGCTGTATGATAAATGTGGTTGTGTAACGCTTTCTGTGCCAATTCATCCATATTGATGAAATCAGCCCAAGATCAGCAGTGAACAATGTGAAAGTACACCCTTCCCCTAGCAGTGGGTTAAACATTACCCTGGGGTTTAGAAATACAGGCCATGCTACACTATGGGCTAGTCTTAGCCCTGGGCTAACACAACCAGGTATAAAAGGCAACCAAGAAAACAAAAACACCCCTGACAGTGCTGTGCTTTGATCTGGAGCAGCTTACATTGCTTATATTTTTTGTGGTAACTACTTTATACAGCTGGATATTTACTGAGGCAATTTGGTACCATGATTTTATGTACCTTGTCCAAGAACAACAGCAGTGGGCCAACCTTGGAATCAAACCAGCAGCTTTTGGGTTACCTGCCCTGTTCCTTACCACTGTGCCACACGGTAATATTTAGTTCTGTTCTGTACTGCCTGAGTAAGTTGATAAATATATATAAAAAATATGATTAGAAATCCTCAACTCTTATGAATAGCTTCATAATTCTATGCTATCCATTTTGTCTTTCAAAAATGAAAAAAGTCTCTCATAGAATTAGTCACTATGTACCCCCAAGCATATTGTATTATGATAGCATGTGTTCACAATACATTTCACACTAAGGAAGCCACTCTGGCACGCATTCTTCTCTCACACACACTGTTGTATTTGTCTTCCTTTTTATTTGGTCTACTGTTCCAATGCCTTTGTATATTGTCTTGGCAGACTATTTTTCAGAAGGGACTTATCACTTAAATATGTATATGACGGAGGGGCGCTGCACCGTGGCAACCATCAGCACAGTTTGTCTATCTATCTATCTATCTATGAAGAAAAATATACAGAAGCACTCCACCATGTATCCATTTTGAATGAAAACAGAAAATATGAAACCCTATCTACAGTATTTAACCACGTAAGCAGCTGACTGTGGCCTGCAGAGGTTCATTTTTTCCCTTGTGGTGTTGGTTTTAGTGTTTCTGAGCCTGGGTCCTCCAGCCCAAATGTGATGTCACTGTGGCTTTCTAAGTGCTCTCCATACACACAAAGAGCCCTGTTCCTGTTGCTGGGGATGCGCTTAGCAACAGATAATGGGGTTTCTTGACAACCACGGAACACTGACAAAAGATCACAGCACAGCTAAGAGCTGGTCTTTCTCGCTGCAAGCCGCAGGGTAGGCAATCTCATACATCGGCCTACTGCCTGTCTTACTGACTGCCATTTGCCAGTAATTATATGTGGTGTCATCTTGTCTATCCTAATTCTCGTTTTTATACCGAAATACTAACAGTCTGTGTGAAGGATGTGACAAAATGGACAACACGAGCACAGAAGTATTTCATTCTAAACAAGTATTTGAGTATTTGTGAAAACAACGTATCCTTCACTGACAAAGACCAAAGTTTCCCCCTTAATGTTCTTAATTTTTTGGTGTATGAAAGTGTAATTATATTGCATTACGCCCTCATACTTCCAAATCGTTTTACAAATCATGACAAAAATATGCTTTTTCAATCAATGCCACCTGTCAGCATTAACTGCTTGCATTGGAGGACTGTTATAATTAACTGGCCACACCTCCCAATCAGGTGTGATAAAAGGAGAGGCAGATATAGGAGCAGAACAATGATAAAATGGAGAGGTTTGCTTACAACGTTGGGTTAAACACATTCAGTCTTTGGTTCAGTCTGTTTTTATCCTGCCTTTTTCATGTAAAGCAACACAACTTTTTTTTGATATTTTCCTTTCCATTGTTAACAAAACCTTTTACAAGAGCATGGTCAAGCTTCTTCAAAGGATCCGAGCCACTACAACATTTCAAACATATATGGAATAAAAATATGCTCTAACCTTAGCCTAGTCACTTTCTTTTTTATTTTATTCTCTTTTTTAATGACCGTCTGATGAAATTTCATTCTGCAGATGAAATCATACTGATCTGAGATCATCTTGTCCTGGAGGAATCCCCGTCAAAACACACCTCTTCAGAGGTGCAACAGGGTACCTTGAGATCACATGGGATTGATGATAAAATCTGACAAGTCGTATTTCATTTTCATGCATGCAATGGCTTTTATTTAATACACACAAATATTAATAAACTTAATAATCTCTGGTACAATAAAAGATCTAATACCTTCCAATGCTAGAAACAGCTTTCCATTAGTAACAGCAATATCTGACAGTGGTGTTTTTTCTGGCATTATCAATTGGATGAAAATACCATAAAGCACATGTATGCAGAAGGAATTGTAATAACTGTTGTAATAATAAGCATTATTCATTATGATGATCATCACATTTATACCACAGATACTATATTGGTAGTATGCATGATGTTAGATTCTCTGAACATTACTTCAAAAGACTATTTCCTGCATTGTTACCCTTAAAGTTCCATCATTGGAGTTATTTAGGTTCAGTTACCTAAATACAAATACACCTCAAATAGACATCCTTAGCTGGACCAGGTTGCCTCTGCTTTCACTGATTAAACACAAATTACATTTATTATTCCACATGAATGTGCTTACTTATTATCTCTTTGTCCTGAATTCAAATCAAAGCCATCTAGACAGCTGGGCTATTAAGAAAGCTGACTTAATGTTATCGGTATCAGCAACTCAGCCAGACACTCGTTTCCCTTATTACTGATGTAATACCCACTTATAAAAAACTATTCTGATAGACCCAATCATTGACTGTTATTTACAGTGCTATATACTAGTTCCATGTTCAAAAGATGGCTTGATATATTTTACTCTTGTGAAACATCACATTCCGCATTAGTATTGATGACCACATGTCAGGACGTGCACATGTGTCATTTGTGCCAATCTGACAGTTTATTGGGGATTATAGATCGCAGGAGAAGAGGCAAGATCTGCATTTTCCCAGCGATCCTCCCTAGAATCTTATCCTTTCATCTCCCTCAACCAGGAGAGATCAAACAGCAGGACACCTTGAGATTGGAACCCTGAATGAATAAAAAAAAGCAGATCCTGCTTCCCTTTCTCTCCTGTGTTCTAGCGCCTCGCTTCACAGTTACAGAAGCAGTCAGCAGCACCTGCACACATGACAACCCCACAGTGTGACACTATCCCTGCAGCCCCAAGGAAGCGTCATTCTGAATTTGCTAAGTGGGAAAACTGTTATCTCTGTGTAGTTTGTTTGGGGCACCATCTTCCTGTGGAACTACAGCCACTTCCTAGGTACGAATCAAATTTAATTTACTGTTGGGTCAAGTCACCATTTACATTACCTTACATTATTGTCATTTAGCAGACAGTCTTATCCAGAGCAACTTACATACATTACAGTTTTTACATATTATCCACCACTGGATATTTATTGAGGCTATTTTGGGTTAAGTACCTTGCCCAACAGTACAGCAGCAATGCCCCAGCAGGGAATTGAACCAGCAACCTTTTGGCTACAAGCCCTGTATCTTACCACTATTCTATACTGCCACCCCATCATTTATTAAGGATATGATTTGTTCTTTCTATAAAACAAAGATAAATGTGCACCCCAGTCTCAACGTTCAGTATTTGTCATAATAGTTTAAGATATGGTCATACTTATTGTACATTCCATCTAATCGCTTTTGTCTGTAATGTACAACATTTCATCAGCTCAGAATCTGTAAACCCTTCCCCCATTGACTTTGCTGAATGTGCTGCAGCACATTATGAACAAATAACTCCTCTAATTATACATTGTCATGTTTCCATTTCAGAAGAATAATTCCTGTAAATTCTTGCTGCAAATTTAATTAACAGTTGATACATTGTACTCAGGCTAGAAGCATCATGTTAAGTGCTGCTCATAAATAAAGCACGCCTGAAAAAAGAAAACTCGTGATAAAATGTAGCTTGCTGGTTTCAATGCCTTTTTTATGTCACTCATATCTATGGCATTCATATCTATGGCACTTTCTTCTAGCATTAAAGCTCTTCTGACATCTGTACCAAGTTGACGGGCTCAATAAACACTGTAAGAATCACTAAGGAATGTCTCTTTGGTGTAGAATTTTCAATTATTCAAAGAATCTTGCCTAAGCCAGTGAAGGTACAATATGTACTACTCTCCCGTGTCTTCTCAATGTCTATGATGAATGTCGTATGAGGAAGAAAAAATCACGCACAGTTGCCTCAAAGTGCCTTAAACTGCTGTCAGCGTCTGCGCAAGCAAGACTAAAGCTTTCTTATGTCTGTGTGCATCCAGGGGGTGAAATGAGACATGAATCACTCAAACAGGAATTTGAGAACGGGATCCTTCGCCTGCTGATTTACATCCTTTCTCCTGCCACTCTCCCACTTCTCCCACTCAGCTCCTCACCACGAGATTGACTTCCGCATACAGCTGTGTTGACCATCAATAACGAGCGCTGTAATGGAGTCTCATTTCACACTGCCACATCCATTCTGTTCCACACAATGCGATGCCCTCCTCCAAGATCCGGACAAATTTACAAGACCGGAAACAACATGACATGATGTGACATTACCAGCACTGTCGCCTTGTAAAGCCAGGCTGGAGGCTAGCAAATGACCGCAGTCATGACAATGACCCCAGCGCTGGGCACAGGAAGACAGCATGATTATATACCTTACAAGTTCATCCTACATTAGTTACAGGAAAATATAATATGGTACACACACACACCTTGGAACACACACCTAGTTGGACGTTATTTGCAACTACTGTGATCACTAGATCTAGATGCTTGTAGTGTAATTCACAAGAGTAGCAAGAACTGGTGTTTCTCCATAAACTACACTTTGTAGTTTTTTTCACAGTGAGTTAAACAGGCCATTAATATGGTTATAGGTACTAACAGTAACACATAAACCCCACGGATTGACTAAAGCTGCCTTCAGGGCAGTGCCTTCTCCATTGTTCACAACATGCCTTTTCAAAATACCATTAGGGCTATATACACCTCCTCTGTGATTACTCAGCTGGGCACAGATACATTACAAAAAAAAACATTTTGAAAACAGGAGAGAATGAAAATCCATTATTAAACAAATTAAAATAAAACTCATAGCCGTATCCATAATTCCAATGAGATTTCAGATTAACTAGGGCATGTGGGGAGAAAGGCATTGGGTATGTCTGTATGTCTTCACTGCTGCAAAGGATTCTTGTTAGGGAGTCTTTGCTCCACCAAACATTTATAGGAAATGGAAAGAAAATGAAAACACTGGTTTATCACAAAAATTTGCCCGACTTGTGTAATGTCAGTGTACATTATGTTTGTCAGTTTTGTGCATGTATCTAGTTAGGAGTAAATGAGACAGTGCAAAGGTTTCATCATATGGAACTAGCAACACTGAGGAGTAGTCAAATGGCATAGTAAGCCTCGGGCCAACAAAGAGACACAGATTACTCCATTAAAAATGGTGAGCGTTAACATATATGGATTTAGCAGTGAGCGGTGCCCAGGATACGATGAATGGTTTAAAATCAACACTCTACAGCTCTATCTGCTTGCAAGCTGTAGTTGCATGGTACACAGCTGGGCCCATTATAATTCTACAGACTCTACATGTTCCTATAAGGTGCACTCTCCAGGTAAATGCATCATGTGACAACTGTTGCGAGCACAGGCAATTATCAGGAATCGACTGTAACCAAGGAACAGGATGGAACAAACTCATTTAGCAATTCTAATTTAGAATGTAAAAGTCAGAGAGAGAGAGAGAAAAAAAACAAACTCAGATGCAATGTGCGTCAGTTTCTCTTAACTCTTTGGATGGCAGAAGCCATACAATACAGTGTCAAACAGCAGAATTGTACCTGCAATTTACATGCCTTATCATGATGTGTGTGTGAAAGCAAGTTAAATAATGGGTAAGGGAATGAGACAATTTATTATTTATTTATTTTATTATTTTTATATTCTGCCATGAGTGCATGAATATATTACTAAGATCAGTATTCAAATGCTTCTTAATAAGCAAAAAAACAAAGACAATGCAAGAGTTGTATTCTTTCTCATTAATAGTCATGTGGGGGAGCCAAAATAAGATAATTCATTGATACTGTTATTTCCCTGCCTGAGCATGTGAGTGAATACAAACAATTATTTATTGCACCAAGCCATAAATAATCAGGAAGAACTGGGCATTCAAATACTAGGGTTGGAGTTATGGTTGAGTGGTAGTTCACAGGGTTTGCTTACTAAAAT
Organism: Megalops cyprinoides; assembly: GCF_013368585.1. Taxonomy (NCBI): domain Eukaryota; kingdom Metazoa; phylum Chordata; class Actinopteri; order Elopiformes; family Megalopidae; genus Megalops; species Megalops cyprinoides. The sequence continues at coordinate 22,751,371 of NC_050594.1, forward strand.
ATTTTACTTTGGATGTCATGTAATATGCTTCATATATAATGCATATTTAATCGTGAAAACGTGTACTCAATTTAGATGGGCACATTTCTTTATTCATTTGCTTTCTGTGCTGAGGTCTCTCCTAACGTTGAACTCTGATACTCTGTGGAGCTATACTGAGGGCAAAGCTATCTGAGGGTTTGCCCTCTAGACAACTCCTGAGTTAAGCAGTGAGAATGGTGTTTCATACAAATCCTGACTGCACCGTTCCATATGGAATGGGGTATACTTCCATTACAGCATATTTAAAAGCGGAGAGATCTTACACATAGTATCTCTGACTCATTCTTTTAAACCCACACAAATTTGGCCAAATGAGCACAGCAAGCAATCTGAAAACTGCTGCCTCCTTGTTAAAAAACTCTGAATGTTTCATGCATTAGCTGAGTCACTGTGGCAGTATTTTGAAATTGCATAATGATTTATGTAACAACTTTACATACTGTAAAAGGAGAATGCTGTCCTTTGAGATGTGATACTGAGGATCTTGGGGATACCTCCAGGAGGTGAACAACCGAATACCCAAAATGCATCATGTCAAACAAAATGTCTGACCCTCAGGCAATCCATTGTGTAAGAATTGAAGATTTGAAGCCTAAAAAGCAGCTGCTTTGAAGCATGTCTGAAGGTTTTGCTGGTAAAAAGGAAATGAAGGTAGAGGGATAACCACTTTTGTGAGTAAAATTGCAATTTTTGATTATTCACACCAAGACAATACTTTTGCCATGTCTACCTCCATTTCAGGCTGTTGGCTAATCCCGTGGGCATCCTTTGGGGGATATGCTCTCTTTTAAGAATTATCGGCTCTACTGTGCTGCAGCAAAGCAATCACTGCCTGCTGCTATCTTGACACACAGAAGGTGCACATGGAAGTTGCATCTCTTCTGTTCAAGATGCTGTGCAGACAGCTTGTGAGAGGTTACTTTTACTTACTGGTAAGTACTTTAAGGTAAAAGTAATAAGTGCACTCTCCAGAAGATACTTATATACAAAAGTAGCAAGTAGTATCATTTAAAACTTAACTAGAGATACCATTTTATTTGTTATCTGATGACTTTCATGGCCCTAGTAGTACGACAGAGATGTGTGAAGCAACTCAGACAATGAATCAATGAGGAAGAACACTTTAGTATGTGAACAACAAAGAAGAAAACAAAGGGAAACTAAGGGACCTCAGACGCATTGCAGAAAGTAGGTGATGGTATTCAACAAGGAGTCGGTCATACAGTCATGCACAGGCAGAATACCACACAGGAGCCAGTTTTCTTGTTTCAGTTCCTTGGCAGTTTTCATTGCAGTGACAGAATGACATAGTGTCAGCAACAGAATCCCAGACCACCAAAAGGAAGAGTCATGATCTGATGTAGACTACGATGGCGAAGTGTGAAGGACAAGCCTTCACCTGCATGGAAAAATTACTGGTCCCAAACCTGAAGTTGTACTTGGTGTAAATATGTAGTCAGCAGCATATTTTCAGGTGAACATTTTGCTTGTTCTTCATTACCTTCATTTTCAAGGAGAGAGAGAGAGAGAGGGAAAGAGAGAGAGAGGGGGGGGGGGGGGGGGGGAGAAGAGAGAAAGCAAGAAAACGCTGCTCAGCTTTCTTTTGAGATAAGAATCTGATGTGATTCATATATTGCTATTGCTTTATTGCTCAGACTCCTCTGTACAGGCACATACTTATCAATAAGAAAACTGAACAGAATACTACAAGATGGCATCTGAAACCTGGTTCAAACCAGTTGTCACAGCCTGATTCACTCAAATGCTCACTACACAGGTGACTACACTGTGATGTTCACAGCAGGCCCTCTTTTGGTCAACCACGTTGATGCCAATCAACTTAACGAAGCACAGGGTTCAACATTAATGAAAACCGGCCTGTGACTTACCTGATTGGACAATTCAGAGCAAATTTTTTGTGTGAAAAAGGAATGAGGCAGGTCACATTGGAACCTTTCAAAGGTTTTGGACAGTGTAAGAGAAATCTCTCTCTGATAATGATTACAAAGCAGCATTAAGTGAAAGTTTTCATTTAAGCGACTGAAGAGCAGTGACATGTACTATTGCATTCATTTTGGGGATTACAAGATTCATTTTTGAAATTGAGGGCAATTGACTAACAGAAAGTTACATTAGGTAAGTAGCCATCTCGATAATTTTATAGCCAACTCCTTTTTATAACTGTATTAGCTCAGCCAGTTAATACAGCCAGTTAGAGCATACTAGCCGTGTATTATAGCTAGATTGCAAGTTATTTTCCATCGCAGAAGATGACTTTCTGCAAGACAAGGTTAACGGATTTGAAATAACATACAGTCTGGGTCTGGGCTTGCAGGCACTGCCCAGTCAGATGCTTAATGTAGTTGCAAACAATGTACAACTGTGAAGTTGGATTTTCCACACCGAGAAAAAAAGTCACTGTCTGATCCAGCTTGATTCTCCTAAATTGCTTGCATCATGCTGCAATAAATTAATGCTGATGTCAGCTTCAGCTCTGCAGCCCTGTATTTATAACCATATGTATCTAAAACAAGGTAGCAAATGTGACTTTCATCACAATGTGACATAATCAATGTCAGATACATACCAATAAATTAGTTAACTTGCTAGCCCACGTTAGCTATAGTAGCTAACGATATGTCTTTTCTCAGAAAAGGCAGCATTTACACCACATTTATATTCCTTGCAACTGCTGAAAACAGGCAAATTTTACAACCCGAATGTACCAGGTTAGTGCAATCACAATCACACTATACCTCAAAAGGTAACAATTCTAACAGCTGGACAGACCAAGTGAATGCTGCAGCAAAACAACAATATGATATATCAAACATCCCTCCCATCTTGATCTTCTTAACAAAAGCATTACAAAACATATGATGTGGCAACCTTTTGGGTAATAACCTTTCATTCCCTTTTCAAAGAAGGCTCTCAGAACCATTAGCCAGAACCCAGTGGGAACACTAAGGTAATATATTTATAGCACTGTATCATCCATTTGTCCTTGTCAATGAGCAGAATAATCTGAAGTGTCTTGCAGTGGACACTCTTGGAGGCCAAGAAGGAGGTTTATTGTTACACACACTCCCCTCGGTTGTAATAAAAGTTCACTTCTCCCCTTTTAAAGTTTCATTCAAGGTGAAATCACAAAATTTGATAAAATCTGAAGCATCATGAAACAGTGAGCTGTGCTGACTGACAACAGGGTGGAATAATGAAACTAAATGATATCTCAGATAAGGGTGAGATACTTGCTCTGGCTTTTAGTGGCCAAACAGTAATTTATACAAAGAAAACCCAAGCAGGGCTCGCGCACACACACTACTAATGTGCTAGGCTTAAATTGGACAGTGACATTGTACATTGGTTAGGTGACACAATGTAAAAGGTAATTTTTGTGTGTATGGACATATCCATCAATTGTTATGACTGGAGAGTTTCAGTATACTATTGTGGATGACTCATATACATAGTGACACCTTCTTAAATAAAGTGCCATCTCAGCTTTTCCTTTCACACTGAGTAATATCATGTGTAAATGTCATCAATCAAGAAAAGAAATGATAAAATTATTACTTTGACACAACTGAATGTCATCTCTGCTTCTGCAGAAATCAAGCACTGTCAGGTGCAACATTCAGGCTCAGATTAAGTTTGACCATAATGCACTCAGTTGTTAACTTTGAGAAAGAAATGTAAGCAAGCACACATTTTTCATCAGCTCCACCTACCATCAAGCTCAGAACGTCGGGCAGGAAATTGATATACACAGCACTTAGTCTGGACCTCCTCAGTCCCAGGTGTGATACTGCGGGCTCAGACAGCTTTCACTGCTCTTACTTATTTCCCTCCTGCTGCAAGAACCATTCACATGTCCAATAATGGAAAGCCTTAAACAGGAGCCTTCTGACCTGTACCTAATTACACTGACTGACCTGGAAGCTTACAGCTAAGGCATGTAAATCTGCTCTTTATGGGAGATAACTGAGCCAATTCACTGCCAATTCGTTAAACCCCGCAGTCTGTTGCCGGGCATGTTGTGCAATACTCAACACTTCGGATAGGCATCAGATATCCTATCACAGCAAGGTCTCCATATCAGTATTTATGGTTTTTACATATCCCATGCTTGATATTTTGTCTTAGTAAATCATTCAACTATATATCTTTCCTCCCTCATGTATTAGACAGCTGATGTAAGAAATGTACACATGTTCATGTGTAACAGTTATCAGTGCTACAGTGACTATTTTACTGTGTTATGCTTCATAAAAGTAAAACCTTGTATTGGACCATATAAAAAAAAGCAGTATTTGCCAGCTTGAGTGTTGTGTATAAAAAGATCAAGGACAAGAATCATTGCAAGAGAACAATGTGGAGCAGAGCAGCAAATCCCAACACAGTGAGTTAATTTCCCACATGGAGAGTGCTTATTTTATCCTTAACCTAGGTGCTTTACTCAGTTCTTTGAAAGACGAGTAAAGAAGACGTATCAGGGTCCAAATACAGACAGCATGGCCAGGAATGCATCACCCTGGATGAAGGCAATCTGCTAAGCAAATAAATACTGTAATGGAATTGAAAAAATGAAAGTATGATCACACTGAAGTTTAACATTTCTCAAAGAATGGCTTATAGGCGAATAATCTGGCCCGTGAACTACTGAACTCCCTCTTATCTTGGACCGATGAATACTGAATTAAAGTGCTCGCACAGCAACATGTCACTTTCTCCATCAGATGAGCCGGTCAAAATGGTTTCAGATAGGAGAGGGTGGCTTTGATAGGCTAAAATACATTATCCGTCACTTCACCCCACATCTTTTCAAAGAGTAGCCATCATAATGAGAAATCGTGGTAAACGTATCTGACAGGTTTTATCTTTAATGTGGTGACATGTCTTAGCCTCCTTACATCTGGCCTTTGTTGCAGCCTAGCAACCAAGCCAGTTAAAGAGTACCGGATCTGCAGGAGGCCTGTAACGTTTCACGAGGCGGGATGGAGCGCGTCGCGGGCACTCTTCAGGAGTGCTGTAGGGAGGTTATATGAGAGCTGACAAGAGCCAGGAATAATAGAGCAGGTCCTCAAAATGAGATTTAAACAACCAGAGCTTGACAAAAGTGGGAAGTGAGAAGACACCTTCATTGTGACTTTCTGAAAAAAAAAAGCTTGTTAACAATTTCATGTTTTGTTCTTCTTAAAGCATCGTTAAAACATTTTCAAGTCAAAACACCAGAGCCATTTGAATGTACATGCAAACAACCAAACAACAAGCATCTAGGTACACCTAAAACAACCTTTGCAAATAGTGGTAATCATGATTAAAATGAAGTTTCAAGACTTATTATAGTGGCAAGTAAACGAGTGGGATCACATCTCAAGAAACAAACATCCCTACATTTTCAGCACAGGTGAAACATGGATGAGCGTCATCAAAGAAAACAAGCCTTTGGGGGCTCTCCAAAAGGATCAAGCACAATGGCTGGACACGGGTCATGAACCATGGCTAAGGCATGTGCCACCTCATTCTGGCACACTTACAATGTGTGCAAATGTGTGTTTGTCGCATTACCATTCAGGACACACAGCACACAGCGTACATGCTTCTCCCTTGGGAAAGCATGAGCTGGTTTCAGTGCTTTGTCTTATTTTGGCATCTATGGGAGAGGAAGAGCAGCTTGCAATTATCCACACTATACCTCCCACAAAGTGCCATGGGGCTGCTTATTCAACATTGCAAAGCAGTGCACCTGGCCTTAATGATCACCAAGAAGGTTCTGTCAGTAGTGCCCAACATCACTAATGTAAATATAGCTCACCGGCCTCAATCCACACAGAACCAAGCAAACAACCACATCCTGCATCTGTATGATAAACTGCGGACTAATAAATGGATATGTAACCACTCATTCAGGATGACAAAAACCATGTTTTTTTTCCCCTCCCACAGGCTTTTGATTAACATGCAAAAAAATTACATCTGTGCAAATGCTGTGGTCCTTGAGTTCAAATCACATTTGTGCTGAATAAATTAAATAAATTCTTAAATAACGCTAAATTAAAACAAGTGTTTGAAATGAATCATAAAATAAGCATAAAGAGTTTAACAGTGACATGTGTATTGGCAACATATATTTGGAAGATGTTTAATAGACCACACTAGATGCCTTTTCATTTAATAATTCTCTATTAAAAAATATCTATATCTTACATTTTATAGATTACTTACAGGTAGCATCCCTTAAAATGGAAGTATACATCCCTTTTGTGGGACTACACTGTGAATGTGAAGACAGATTTTCCTGGTTTCAAGCGATCTTGTTGTCCGTAGGGAGCATTGGGCTTGAACCACACATCAGGAGTTAGCATAAGGTAACCTATTATTAGGGTCTGAAACATCATGGACTTTCAGTGTCCTTCTTAGAAACATCCCATGATTGTTTTTTCAAATATGAAAATACTCTTATTGAAAGAGCGTCTGACCCAATCAGTACTGTTTTACACAGACAGCCAAACAAACACACAGACAGATACACACATACACACACACGCACACACACACACACACACACACACACACACACACACACACACACGCACACAGAGCAGTACAGAAAACATGGCAAATGGAACCGAATCCTCAATGTTGTTCAATTGTGTGTAACCGACTCCCTGAAACCTTTTTCATAAGGTCTTACTGTGATTGGACGTCAAGTTAAGTGACAAATCTGAATGATATTTATTCTATGATATTTCTGTCAGTCCGTTAAGATGATTGGGGGTCAGTCCTGTCTGAGAACATTCATTCTCATTTAACTCTGAAAATAAAATCAAAGTTTCTGATTGAATTGTTTGAATAGTCTGAGGTTACCTCAAGACATATTGAAGAAATGATGGAACTTATGCTGCCACTGAGAATATACTGTTACACTACACTTCAGACTTATGGTGATATTTATCAACCTTGAAGACATCGGTGTAGGTCAGTCAGAACTAGAGAACTGCCAATATGCTGAAAATTAAATACTCCCATGCTTTTTCATTTCTGAGTCAATCTTCTGGCTGTCAAGGACTGCTCTTGAATTTGCTCTTAATAGTCATTATGGACTACTCTGGAGTCGACAGCTGGTTTCTGCAAGTGGTTTTATCCAGACTCAATTAACCGAGGAGCATTCAAAAGTGGTTGAAAATGCCAGCTTGCTTTGAAATATCACATTCAATTGCCATTTGCCGGATAAAGTGATTGATTTGAGAACAGGGTGGAACCTGTACTTAACTTTGTGGACGCTGTCAGTAAACTCTGGTGTGATCAGTTCTACGTCCTGATCTTTACTCAAGGAAATAAGCTGCTTATTACATAATTTCCGATAGAAATAAGCGAGCTGCAGCAGTATTATGTTAACAAGGAAAAAAACTCAGACAGAGTCTCCACATGTAGCGAGGGTTAGAAACATATGGATTGCTTTCTCAAATACAATTACACCTGCCCTAGAGACAATCCCAACAATTCCTGTAATGATGCCAGTCTCCAAACTACAAGACGTGGATCACAAGACAGAGATATGTGACTGCCAAAACTCAGAGAGTCAGGTAATATTTTGTGATAAATATTAATGGACATTGGATGTAGGACCCACTTTTATTTACCAATGAAACTGTACTGTAGTGACATGAAAATTATGGTCTTTTTGTACCTCATCATGAGAAACATAATTTACAACATCATACAGAATAATTTATAAGCCAAAACACAAACTGAACGTGTGTATAGTGATTCTCATATTGAATATCCCATGTTATATATGAATGGTACTTGTAGAAAAGGGCCACATGTGTATGTTTCTGTCTTTGTCGTTGTCTTTGTTTGCGCACCACCCCCACCTCTCACAGGCACTTGTTTACGACTCAGTTGAAACCTGGCCAAACCGGTCCTGCTGCTCCCCTTATCAGCAAGACCCCCACAGGGAACTTGAGGCACAGACACACCCCCAAGGACGGCCCCCAGGTCACCATTTGCCCTCGGACCTGCCCGTATCCTTTGGCCACCAATCAGGGCCTCAATAGGGCCGTGGATACGGGACAAGATAAAGGTGGTAGTGACCTCCCCCACCTCAGTACCACAACAATATCTGGGAGGTGAAGAACTGGGGATACCAAGCCTTTGGGGACAAAACCTTGTGCTGTTGTTGTGTGCGTCTGTGCCAAAGGAACCACACACACACATGCACCACAAACCCTCGCATCCATCCGTTCAAAATCCCCAATAAACACCTGAACCCGGAACCTGACTCCTGTGTCCTGACCGACACCCCACTGTGATAGCAAAGTAGCCTGAACCTAGTACGGGTGAAACTGCCCCCTCAGTTTCAGTACTAGTCACATTATTGATAAATAATGTACTGCCAGTCACTGATGGCTTCTTAAATTACATTAATTTTATTAAATTATGGACTACTTACTATAACAATGAACGCTTAAATGCACCTTTAAACATAAATTCCACCCAGCTACTGAATGTATTTTTAATAAACAACCAGTCTCAACCAATATTCAATCCCATTACTTTCTGCTTCTGTATGTTGTGGCCTTAGTATCAAGGCACATAACCGTAGGTGTTACGACCCGTCTCGACATGTTCTAAGAATCTATTAGGGTTTGTCAGCCTGTAACAGTACTGTAACAACTGTAACCCTTTGGAGAAATATACGGAGGCAAAGACTTATGATTTGAAAGCACATTAATTACTTGTCATTAGAAAAACAATAATAATATTAAGAACGGCAGATATGTTATTGTTCACAAAAACTACGGACGATTACACTCAAAAAGGTATTATCCTAACACAGAACTCCTCACCCTTAAGTCGCTACACCACCTAGAGGACGCCTCATTTTTCAAAAGACAGTCTTCATCTTCCGTGTGAAGTGCTAGTGACTTCACACTTGTAAAACCAAAATATTGTATGATTGTGTAGATTGTTTAACAGAAGCTGTGAAACCTGAAAAGTTGAAGGAATCGACATGACTTGCCTTTTGAGTTGTTACAAAGTAAAAACAACAAGAAAGTTCACGTATGAAATGGTAAACCGTTATAGGGTCGGAAATGTTGGAAACGCAACAAAGGCTCAAAACATCCAAAAGTGTAGAATGTGAGTAACTAAACGATAAACAACATAGATACTGGATAATAATCAGTTGAATGAAAGAAACAGTGGGCAGCACTTTTCTTCGAAACCTTCCATGGTTCCGTAAACTTTAAAAGCTTACATGAGGGACGTTGCAAACGACACAGACGTTATCAATACGCATATTGCATCGTATCCTACACAATACAAAACAGTATTACTTTACAACACCAGCTTCCTCAGAAACTTACGTGAGCAAAACGTAAAATAAAACTAATACAGTCTATAATGAACATGAAACCATACTAACACAGAAATTGGCATCTATGCGCACCATCTCGTCTGATTATACAAAATTTAATGTCCATAGTCAAAAAAATGAAAAACATATCTGATTAACTTGTTTTCTCTGCCACACCCTTTGATTCAGTAACACAAAAGTTATCAGACGTATAAATCAAAATACTTGTTTATGAAACAACTGAACACTTCGCTGACCAAAAATGATGTCAAGAGAACAGACATGCCATATTCCTACCTGCGCAGCCATAAATGAAAGATCCATTGTGCTGCTTAATTCAGGCCAACGCACCCAAGGGAAAATTAAAAATGGGTGGCTATACGCCTTATCTGCAAAAAGAACATTGGTCGATGTGCACCCTCAAAAAGGCATCCACAGTTTCGGTCCGAACGCACGCTTTTCTCTGCATATACTGTGGCGTTTCGTACAATAACGTATTGACGAGAAACAGTCCAGATCTCCGCTTGAACGAGCGGAGCGAAAGAAGAGAGGAGGTGTCTCTCAGACAAGGGAAGCAGCAGACTGAAACAGCGATGTTGGAATCATTGTATGGAAGCCACTATGTGCCTGGAGGGCGTTTCTCCTCTGACGCTCTCTAACTCATGATTGTGCTACCTGTAACCGATCGTGCTCTGTTGTGTGCGCCTGAAAATAAAGGTAATGCACACTGGCGTTAACAGTCACAGATGAGTTCCAGCTTGGATAGTTTAATTGAATGTTAATCTGTACACCAATCACCAGTGACACATTCAATCGAGTTTCTCCATTTTTTTCTTTACTATTTCCCGGTTTGACATACAAAACAAACTAAAATACCATGTTCTTCAGACAGACTATGATTGTCAGAGGGAGGGAGATTGGATGGTTACAGAGGGTTAACGAGTTAATTTGAAGTTTCTTGTAATCCTGTTTTTAATCATCTTTCAAGCCCATGCCTCTTACAGATCAATCAATATGCCAATTAGAGACCCCTACAGCTCAAACATTCCTTTTCAATTTTTAATGCAAGTGACAGGCAGGCCTAAGAACATGAGAGAAGAAAATTGTTCTCATGTATTTTCATAGTAATTATTGCTGTATAACCCCTGAATATGTGTATGTTATGGGGTTGGTGCAAACAATATAACTGGTAAAGAATGAACAGAGATCAAAAAGAAGAAAGCTATGTAGGTGCCATATACATGGTTAAATGATTCGGCCTTAGATCAGTGAGTGAGCAGTTCCTGTGAAGAGCCTCAAATGTCTGCAGGGATAATGTGTCTATGAATGGCAGCACATTCATGTCTACTCTGGGATCAACAATCTTTTATCACACAAGCATAAATTGCAGAAATGTATTCTGAATGACACAATGGATGCATTTCAGACTATAACCTAAGAATTCTATCCATGCATCTAATTTATCCAAGTGCAATAAAACCCTCCAGAATACTAAGCCTGACAATGTTTAAAGAGTAAATAGGTAATGTGTCACAGTCACAGACACAAAGACACTCTAACAGAAGGCTCAGTTTGTTCTGTTGACGCTGGTCAGAGTACATAACAGTAAACGGATGGATAAACCCTGTCTTTCAGGGAAAAAAAAAAAAAATTATAAATGAAAAAATATTTTTTTTTTATTGAAACACAAAAATTATATTAGAATAAAACAAGTAAAATTGTATTTGTCACTGAGAGTTTGCTCTTGTTTCTTACCCTAATGCATGTAGACCCACTACTGACCTGACAGGTGGCATCAAAGGAGATTGAAAATACAGTCTGCATGTTCTATTTTAGTCAGGTTTGTCAATTTCAGTAAAGATAGAATAAAAAAAAAATCAATAGAAAACCTGTTCTGGAGGGATACCATGTTTGAAACATGAGAGTATTTCACTAAATATGATTATGGGTTGTGTTTTGATATGTGAAAGTAGCAAGTAATATTGGCAGCACAAACAATTTTACCAGATAGGGATGCTTTTGAGCAGCTGTTGAGCTATTCATCTCTTGCACATGGTGGATTTTATTTTATTTTAATAAATACTTATTGATCATTTTCTTGTGTTTTTTTTTAGTTATTGGTGGTCTCACTAGAAATACTGTTCCCAGTACAGTCAGCTGGTGAGGCATGGTTGAAAGTGGGAAAGGCGACTGCACAATACTTAATGTGGCCTGGCACAATGGCAAGTAAATTGTCTATTCTCTTGCAAATAAACATTGAACATGTCCAGCCAGATGGAGACTTCATTTGAGAACTTTAGTTTTCATTATGTTAATAGTAGGTTCTTTTCTGCTAGCTACAATCCCTTATAAAAGTGCTACTTACAGATTGAATAGGACAAAAGATTCAGGCCAGTCCTGAATATCCACTGTAAGGTTGCCCATGTACCATCTGCAGCACTCAGAGTTGGAGTGTCTGGATCCTTGTAGTTACCGAGTCTGCAGCTGAACTCTGATTGGAAAAATTGGTGCTCACTGGCTTCCAGGGGAGCTGTTCAGTTGACTGTCCTTCACAAATTGGACCAGCCATTGGCCACAGCTACCTTGTTGGAGAGGACCTGGCTTGGTGCTGCCACTGGGAAGCACTAAGGCACTGTGAACTGGCACTGGAGTTCCTTCTTTACCTCCCAAACTCAGTGCTACAAGGCTACAGGGACGCATGATCTCCATTTCAGCTCAAACCTGCTGCTCAATGCCCATTGCTGACCACTGGAGAAATAGGTTGGCACCCTTCATCAGCCCCTGGAGCACCTTGTGGGCAGGAGAGACCCAAAATTAAGAGATTTTTTTTTTATCTTAAATGAGAAAGTTCCATATGTGAACCAATCAAATCAGTTTTAACTTACTCTTAACTTAAAGAGACAACCTTAACCTGTTTATGATTGGTTCTTCAAACTGGTGTCAAAAAATCATAGCAAAGCTTCAATCAGTGAATTATTGTAAACAGTTAACATGAACATCTTACAATTAGCATTGATGTTGAACAACAGTGTTGTGACAGAGCTGTCAATCTCACAGGACTGTTTAAGGCAGTGGTATTTGACCATTTTCATTTGATGCTTAAAAGACAACGACAGGAGTGTATAAAAGTCCCAGAACGAATTTAGCTTATAAATAATTATGATGAATAACAATGCCATTTAAGGCAAGAATAACTACTACTACTACTAAGATACTATAACTCTGTTAGTGTTTTAACAAAAGGTTTTCATTTAAGCATTACTTCAGGTATTAGATCTGAAATGTGATTTCACACAGTCACATAGATTTAATTTTTATTTCATATAGTTCCAAACTGATTATATCATGAATAAAAGCAAGATTTGTGAGTTGATTAATTGCTTTGTCCACTAAACTTTAGCCGTGCTCTTTGGAAATTGAATTCAGCATTATTTATTTGTATTAGTTCTGTATTCATGGCTACCATTTTAATAAGAATCCAGTAAGACATACATCAACATCATTGGTAAGAAACAAACAATTAGGTCACTAAATTGCAGCTTTATTAACTAAAATTAGCTTTTTTGTCGCTTTAACTCATCTATATTATTCTGTGCACTGAATGCATTAGAATAAATACAAGCCACACAGCGTGACAAAGATACCCACACTCAAAACAGCATGATACAACTATAACGTTTTTTTTTTTCTTTAGGGCAATATTCGTCTCATAGAATTTCATAGTCTTAATTCATGTTAATTCAGTATGTAGAACATAATGTGTCTGCTTTTTAAATCAGGGCTTGAACTTCCATAGGGTGCTCAATATATAAAGGTACTCCACAGAAAGTCCTACACACTATTTTGTTGTGCCCAAAGAGATTTGATTCATACATGTCTCTTACTGGGCTGTCATGCTGCTTGAGCAATTCCTCTAAACATTTTTAATCTTTGGGGACTTTTGTTTTGTGTTAATTTGGTTGTGGCAGCTGTGTGGGAAGGAACCTATGAATACCATTACCGCTGGAGTGTCGGAAATGAAAACTAATCAATCAGAACAGCATATGAAGGGAATAGAAACAATTTGGAGGAGAAACACAGAAGAATCTCTTTTGGGGGAAGAGGCAGGGTGCAAGTTAGATAGCAATATGCCTTGCTCCTCCTCCTTAAGTTTGATGGAGAGATTTGAAAATGTATGCCCTCTCCTTATGCTTCCGAAGCTTTTGGCTCTCTCTTGCTCGCTTTATGATGAATGGTACATGGCTAAAGATATAAATTATTCATGATTAATGTTGTGCTGACGTCCAATTTATTAAAATTTATCACCCATTAGCCAGATCATGAACCATCTATGGGCACCAGCAACTGCATACTGTATTTCTTATGTGATACTTTGCTTAAAAGCCCTGCTCCAAGATATAGATTGTTGCACACACAGATCCCATTTGCAGTGATAAAATCTGTACATGATGCCACATCTTCTCTACTTCTTATGCTTCACAGCTGACCATGAAATCACTACCAACTAGCTTGGAAAATATGATTAACTACAGCAAGACATGCTTGTTTTGATCTAATGGAATATTTCCATGATATGAAAACAGTCTTGGCACTGAAAAATGGTCCTAAGAGTAGGTGTGAATAAAGTTGTCACAAGTGGTAATACAGTTTCCTTTTTATTTCAGATGCATTTGCTTGAATGTTTTTTTAGGAATTCCCTCAGACACCTACGAAAAGAGCCAAACATTTTGATGTTACCTTTGTCTACCTTATTTCATCACCTATCAAATACACAGCAACCAAGGAGAGCTTCTAAATCAAGCAACCATGGCAACCATAATTAAGAAGGTAGAGATATGTTCTTCACAGTGGCTGCACACCACCTCTGCACTACGCAAATGAGATATTTCATTCTTATTACATCTGAGATCACCGTCGCCCACTGGAGTTCTCCTGTGAAGACATGATGCATGGCTGATGCTGAAAAGGAGTAACCCAACCCGATCAAATGAGGGTGAGCTGGTGACGCAGATTCTGAACTGGTCTCATCACATTGCCGGGGTTAGTGGATCTGGTGTCTTTGCTGAAAAGAGCTGGTCTTATCACGTCAACTCAAATCTGTAGTGCACCACTATCTCTGGTCGGCATTAAAGTGCATTATATGCCTTTTCTATGCATATGCACAGTGGTCAGGACCAGGGCTCAGAACCGAAAGGTAGCTGATTCGATTCCTCCCCTAGGGCACTGCTGTTTTACCCTTGGACAAGGCACTTAACCCAGAATTGCCACAGTAAATAAATATCTTCACAAATATCTCCTGGGCAATTGTGCCCTTTGGTTGCATCTCCCACATTCTATTGTGTGCCATTAGATAAGATTGGTCCTTGCTCCTAAAGGCAGGGGACTCAATATGGCTCACTGTAAAATTCACTTACCTTCATGGGAAGTGTATACAATGAAGTGTTCATCAAGCCTACAGAAACAGGCCTGTTTCTCTCAGTAATATACAACTGTACTGCAAAATGGCTGGTGGGAATTGGTGCCAAGGTCTCTGTTGACTTTTTCTATTTTTACATCATGAATGTAGAGATGGGAACATCTGTTTACAACTCAATGCAGTAAAAAGATTCTCCCTACCAATCAGTCCTTGTAGGTCCTTATAGGCAGAGGTGGGACTTATTCTGCTCTCCATGGAGTACCTGATCCTGGGTTAATAAATGTCTTAAGAAATATTCTCCCTCCAGTGACTTTTAAGTAACAGCCTCTATATACCATTCCAGACATTGTGCTGCAGTACATGTGATGAAGTGTGACCTCATGCTCTGGTAGGTTTTTGTGCCATGTGAGAGACTGGCCTCTACACTGTGAGCTTGCCTGCTATAAGGAGAGAGCTCCACCACTACTGGGTTTGGTGGAAACATCAAATTAGAGTCTGCTTGTTCAATAGAGAAGTGGTTGCACTTACTGTATTTTGTCTGAGACCCTGTATCCATGGCAAAAGTGCACCACGACTCAGCCTTCAAGGTCAGGGATGGCTGTGTGTTTCATTTAAGAAGTATGACATTGTCAGGTTTTGTGTAACAATTTTGCATTACAGAACATGAAAGAGAACATGGTTACCACAGCAAATCAAAGCTGGTCTGTAATTCTGGACTAATTTTAAGGAACTGCTCTTGACAGGATGAACAAAACAAAATAAAGAAAACAGGAATATTGGCTCTGTAATTTGAGTAATTTTCCTAATAACTGATATTGACAAATTGTAGGTAAAAAGGAAAAAACAGGGACAACATGGACTAAAGCAACTGCCAATACAACAATTTTCCCGGCGTTTCCCAGCGTTTCCCAGACCTCTCCCGGAGGCCCGCTTGTCTTGCATGTTTTAGATCTCTCCCTGCTCCAACACAGCTGATTCAAATGATCAATTCGTTATGAATTCCTGAAGCTGCTTAATACCAAACTGATCATTTAAATCAGCTGTGTTGGAGCAGGGAGAGATCTAAAACATGCAGGACAATTGGTCCTCCAGGAGAGGTTTGGGAAATGCTCCTGTAGGCTATGTATGTTTATTGTATGAAGGGAAAGCATTTTTGTGTTTCTGTCAAACTGATTGTAGGAAAGCCTTGCATATTATTTCAGGGTTAGAGCTAGCACAGAACCAGCTTTCTTAAGTTCTTCAATGGCTCTGCTAAGGTAATCCCTTCTGAATCAATATGTAGCATTAGGTGTCCATTGAGATAGCCAAGGCCCTCATGCCCTGTGCTTGACTGACTGTGGATATACAAGAGGAAGTGTATTAGACTACTTTAAACCATGACATTGAAATGTAAAAGGACGTTTTAACAAATTGCTGTGGGCAAATTGCCTGGAGTGCATCAAAAAAGGGATAAAAAGCCCTTAGAATATAAAGTACGTTGCCTGCTTTGCTGCTAACCTTTTTTGCTCTCCCCCTGTGTCGATAGTGTCGCTAACTTTGAGTTCAGATTCTTCTCTTGGATTCTGTCATGATTTCATCCAACTGAGTAGACCAACACTTCTCAAACTCGGGTGTGTTAAATACTAAGTGACACAGGAACATAAAAAAGAGTCTTAAAAAACTTTTAGGCAGAGGAATTTTCTCAATCAGACATGAACACATTTTACAATGTCGAAATATTCAACAGAAATAAATGTAACTGTGTCTGTGTCCAAGTCCTGTAACCTACAGTATGCCACTGCAGCACTGTCTCCTAGAGGCCTAATGTAACATTTCATGAGTTCTTAAAGCATGAAAAGTGAATCTGTTGTGCTAGTTAGCTAGCAGTGTAGCAAAGCTATCTTGCAGGTTCTTGAATAGTTTGCTAAATTGGATAACTTTATCAGCAAAGAAAGAAAAATGATGAGGAAAAGGGAGAGGGACAAGCAGCAGATTGGACCTTCAAGTGTAAACTTTCCCCAGAAAAGGCAAAAGTTGCATGCATAGGCCTATATCTCCTTCCTAAAATGTCTCTGTCAGTAACATTATTTTGAAGGTGTTCAGACATCTCACTAAAGCTATTTGTTTGTCAGCTGTGTAATTTTAGATTAGCATGAAACTTTTATGATTATTTTGCACAAATGCAGGGTGGTCTAAACAGTTGTATGTGTAAATTACATGTATGTGTAAATTACATACATTCCTGTGTATACATACGGTTTAAATGATTGGTATGTAACAACAACCTTTGTGAGATATAAGGCTGCTATCCATGCTCACACACTGTATATCTCTTCAGAGGAAATATATTTACAACCATCTTATTGAAAAGAACAGCACAAGGAAGAAATATGCAGGAGAGATGGACACGAACAGATAAGTGTGATGTTGTGAAACATCTGCTTGCTTGAATGCACACATGCACATGCACACACACAAACATACACACAAACACATCCGGAGTTTCCTCCAAACTGGGAATATTATGACCATTTATTCTTGATAAACATCTTGTCTCACAAAACATGCTTTGAAATATGTGCTTTATTTTCATGCTTCTCTCTTCTCGAAATTATTTCATACTATTGCTTTATCTGTTGTGGTCTCCTACTTGATATACAAGGGGCATAGACCTTTTGGAACTAACCAGGCAATTGTTTTGGTCGACAGTGACCCAGCAGCAGCACATACAGCTGAACCAAAATGAATTTGTAGAAAAGTGAATCTAGGAACCCAGCAGATAATTATAAATAATATGCTAGGAGTCCCACAGACCAGATGGCTCAGTTAGAACAGCCAAATGGTTGGAATATTATGGTTTGTGAGTACATGTGCCAACAGTGCAATTACAGGAGCACTTCAAAACTGATATGTAAGTAAACAAATCAAATCAAGTATCAAACATGAATTGAAACTGATTTTATTTCTTTACCATTCAGCAAGTGCACTCTTGCCTTCACATGGGCTGTGTGTGTATCATCTTTTTTTTTACAAGATAAGTTAATTCTATAAGTTTTATTTATTCAATAACCCATTTAACGTTGCAATATTGCCTTCCACATGTTATTTCTGAATTGACAGTCCTCCCAGATTATGGAGAAACATGACACATTCTATTTGCGTGTTTACAACTGTGTGTATTACCATCCTCATCACTATATTCAGGACACCATACATATTTCACATGAAATAAATGCCAATGTAACTCAAAGAAAGAAGTTAAATTGGTAAATACACGGTGTTGATATAAGGTGTTGAAATAAGCTTTCCATGAGCAGAAGGGATTCCAGATTTACCATGTCTTTGTCTTTTCTCTGTTAAATTGCTTGAATATGTGCATCATTGCCAGAAAGTCAGATGGTACATGTCATATGTATATCAGCTCTACATCTGTCCTTGCTTTTATTAGAATGAATAAATCAATAGGCTTTGGAGAATCAAATAACTCTGACTAAACATCCTTGACATTTGCCAGCTCGGCCTGATGAATTAATCTGGGTCTTTCTGTATCCTGAGCGTCCTGCGATCCTATCTAGAAATCTCTATCCAGCAGAGACATGGGTGGCATTGAAATGAAGCTTCTGACGATAACACACATTGCAGCCTGGAACCGGTAAGACTGCTACCAGGTATAACTGACAGGCACATCCAAGTGAAAGAATAGCGCTAAAAAGTTTGTGATCAGTGTTGCCCAACGTTCTTCTTATGGCCTTCATTCAGATATTCAGTCAAATTCTGTTACACTTTAAATATCAGTTACATGAGAGCTGTGAGGCGGCTGAAAATCCACAGCTGAAATTGAAAGAATTTATCTGACATAAAAAGGCAGCAATTTTGCATATGCTGCATCTGTGTGGGGGCTCCTGCTATCTGCGGTGTTGATGGAGACACATCACATCAAACACGTCACATGTGTGTCTAGCAGCAGCAGGGCAGGGCATGAGATGTCATCGCGAAATAAAAGACCTTCAAAAGCAAGCCATGAAAAATCTCATTGTCATGGACCAGGATGTCCCCTGTTCTGCAAAAAGGCAGTGCATCCTCCAGCCGAGAGGGATGAAGTCATAGCACAGGAACCTGAGGATTTAGAAGCATGCAGATCGTATGACTCGACTGAACTGTTCTACACTGCATGAAATGCTGTGTGCCGCAGAACCAGCTGTATCTTCATCACAGCCATTGTACAGTATATTGTCCGTTCTGGTCGTGCTGTGTCCAGCGCATAAGCACCAGTGGGTTTCTGTACAACAAGGATGAAAGCTGTATTGATTCTCAGCATGTGCTTTTTCATATGTTCCTGCTCAAAATGCAAAGGAAGATGGGATTTGATCCTAATTGTGCCTCACAGCAATCCCATCAATAGGGTTATCTGATTTGTTTTATTCTGGGCATCTATCAAGGTCATTGTTCAAAGTGAAGCTAATTTATATGTATATGGTATTATTCCAGCTTCCACCAGAACAAACCATGCATGGTTGTTTTTATCCTTAGGCTTTTATTAGTATTAATTTTGTGTACAATTTTTTTCTGCTGTATCTTTTGCCTCAATTTTAGACTCAATTAAAGTGTTCAAGGACATTCTTTAAATGCTCCAGGTTAACACAGAGTATGGCTCTCATAATGAGAAGATGGGAACATTCTTCTTATTATTATATTATTATCATCATTGGTAAAATATCTGTTTTACTTCTAAAATGGGCATCACCCTGTGTGCCAGTCACAAGCCTGGATTCCTCTTATGTCTGAAATGCTCACATCTCACATGCTCACGTGCCAATCTCACAGGTAGGTTGGCAGGACTGCTCCCGGGATACTGCAACTGCACAGTTTTAGCCATTTAAATAAATTATGATTTTGTAGAACCATTCCTTGAGCACGCGGTCATTTGGTACAGTTAAGCCCAACAGCTGATCTGTGGAATGATTGACACACAACATGAAAAGATATTGTTATGATTTCCCTTTTGAGCAGAATGGATAAGTGTGTGGCAAATGCATTCAGCACAGTGACTTTGTTAATGTATTAAGTGCTCCCCATTATCTGAGTAATATTTATGAGAGTGTTCTGTACAACAAGATCAAGATAAACATTTGGATGTTTTTTATCTGGTGTTTCTGGTGCTCTTAATAAAGACTGAGGCATAATGTCACAAATAATAAGTGACCAATATTAAACCATGTTGAAAATATACTTAACTCATACTAGTTATATTCTACATAAGTAGTTCATCCCATGGACTCTCTCCCTGATGAGAACATTGCAGGCTGTTGTTTAATATTAATAACCTTTCCCATGAAAGGGTGGCTTCAGGGTATGATACCTTCATAGTTTTTTATCAAGAAAGTGTTGATTTTTTCCCTTTTAACTCAGTGTGCATTGACTTAAAGTGTATATGAGATTTTCAATGATTGCCAAGCATCAACATGAGGTGACATGGTGGACCTTTGCACAGTAGGGCTGCCACTGTAGGAGCCTCATGGAGTGCTTTTGCACATTATGTTTATTTAAAAATGAGTGCTCTTTACATTGCTAAAAATAACTGCTCTTTGCCTCAGCATTGCCTGTTTATATGGCACAGTTACAAGGGACACATAACCTTTTTCTCCAGTCTTTCAAGCTTTCACTTCATATTATTCAACAGAATAATAGATTAGATGGTCCAGTAGGTGCTGACGCCAGGTGAATGACATACATTAACCCAATTAGTAATGCCCAAGTAATTACCTTCATACCAGATAAACATTAATTGATCCCTTGGGGCAAGTAACCATCACCTTAAAATCAATACTGGATGGGAAGTCTGGCCAATTGACAAAACTTTGATGAACTAGATTAAATATATTGTAATATATTACATGTGTGTTATGCATGTACTCTATAATGAGAGGGGAAATACACCCCAATCACAAATGACCATACATAACTGTATGTCAGATTAACAGGGTGCAGTGTGGCAGCAAGTCCCCTACAAAGCAAACTAAATTACATACTTAAAATGTATAATATATAAAATGTATATATATATATATATATATATATATATATATATATATATACATACACACACAAGTATTTCTTACTTAACACACTGTAGGAAGCAACTATTATTACCAGAACATGAATAACAGCCATGGGCAACTGCCTATTAATGCTGATAACATTGTATGTGTGATCACTGACAAATCTGATGTCAGTGATCTTGCTGACAATGATGCAACAATGGTAAAATTTTGGTCGGTTTTCTGGCATTCCCTCATGGTGACTGTTATCAGCTTTATTATTGCATACCTGAATTCAACAAGAGAAATTGTTCTCAAGCACATGTTTTTAAATCAAATAGATTGGTCCCATGATATAGTCATAGCTGATGCAGGAGCACTTTAAACCAGGTCCAAGTGTGAACACCACACATTTTTTTCAAACCTATTTGAAGATATATTGTATACAAGATATATTGTGTGTGTATGTTATATTTCATACAAATGTTACAGCAAATGCAAACAGTATGAAGAGCATCAACAAAATTTAGATCACAGTATGATCTTTTCATCAAGGCAAATTAATTTTTTTATATCTGACCAAAAAACACTTCCCTAAAACAGAAATGATCAAATATGTTTTCCTTTTTTGTAGCTTCTTCTACCAATAACCACAGACATGATTTATCACAGATATTTTGAAGAAAAGACAATGTTTTTTTTAATTAAATACATCAGTTGTGGTTCGCTTTAATGTTTCATGGCAGGTTATTATTAACATTGGGTAAAATCGATTCTGCGGAGTCTCCTGCAGAAAGGCATTCCATCACAGATTCCTTTTCCCCATAGCGCAGGCTTAGCTACAAAGACAATGCTCTCATCCTTACCACAGTACAAAGTCTCCTGTGTTTTACAGGAAATAACCTTGTCCATCACTCAGCTTGGACCCAGAGGCAGTGATTTCACTTGAAATCCAGTTCTTTGGCAGACTTGGAAGGAGTCATAACTGAGAAGTATGAGCAATCTTAGTTCTGTTGGCCAGGACCCAGCCTCTTCCCAGCTCAAATGTAAACCACAACAGTGCTTGTGTCTGCACCTCATTCATTGTGCACAGATTGTGAGGAGTGGTTTCCTTTGCTTCAACTAATACTCAAAGAACAGTAGACTATTAGAAAATCACATTTTGCTTGCATGGAAACTACAACATGGTATTGCAATGCTGTATCTGCATGGCAGAAGTGGAAATCTTACAGATACTTTACAAAAGATTGTATGGGAGGAGTTTGGTTAAAACATTTTTGTCTGTAGTGTGCTGTAGAATCCTTATAACATTTTCCTTATAACATTCCATAAGGAAATACCTT
The DNA here is from genome assembly GCF_013368585.1 of Megalops cyprinoides. Taxonomy (NCBI): domain Eukaryota; kingdom Metazoa; phylum Chordata; class Actinopteri; order Elopiformes; family Megalopidae; genus Megalops; species Megalops cyprinoides. The sequence continues at coordinate 22,773,553 of NC_050594.1, forward strand.
TATATTTCTTAAAACTGTAATAAGGCATGGCCTGAGGGTCCTCAAAAAACAATGATGGAAACATTCATAAATGATGTCAGAGTTGGGGTGAATATTTGGTATTTGGTATGAGTAGAAAATGCAAACTCCTTTACCCCCCAATACCCTCTAGGCTTTATTTTTTGTACCACATCTGACCACTCCCTCACCCCTTAGTAGGGTAACTGTGCATATTGCATTTTTTCTATGGTCGAAGGTACCTACACCAAGGAATTTAGGTCTGTCCCCATCTCACGAGAAGCAGCGGTGTCTGCCTCATCATTTACAATCAAGGGAATGTCATATTTGTGTGACAGTCTTCAAAGCTCTGATGACAACCTGTCAGTGCCTATAGAGTCTTTGACACTTATAAAGGCCCCTTCCACATCCACATAGCTCTGTAGCAGGCAGTTCATGTGCACTCGACCAAAAACATTCAACTCAAGGGGTCTAGGGAAAAAAAAAAAAAATAATGCCCCATGTCAAAGTCATGAGTTTTACACATTGTTTTTTTCTGTGCAAGGACCTAAATGCATGGCAAAATGTATATGTGTCACAGTGCATTGTTTCAGCCCATTGTGTAGAACCCTCACAAGCCATGTATGAAATGTAAAAACATTTTTCCATAGCAGCAAAAAAAGCTATAGTGTCCTGAAAGGTCTCTGTAAGTAGTGACTGGGACATAATATAGGAAAATAAATGCTGATGGAGGTGTAAAACAACTTTAAACACATAAATGCCAACTATCACTTTTTAAAGCAGAGTGTTATGACAAAACAGATACATCATTAGTAAAACAAAAATAGGTGTCCTGGGTAAAATCAGTAGCCATACTTCTGTTGGAAAGTGTTTTCAACTGCAAAATATTTCTTTTATTCATTTACATTCATTTACATTTTTCCATTCATTCATTTTATTCATTCAAGTACTACACGAAGGATTCGATTCTTTTGCTTGCAGCATGAATGATTGTGTCTGGGTGTGTTGAGAGGAGTGCTCAGGTAATAGATGGCAGTGGCCGACTCTTGATCTGTGTTTCTCTGTAGATTTCCCCATGGACTCGTGCTGTAGATTCCATTTCTTTCAGAGCAGGAACAAATACGGGCTGGATCATTTTCTCATTATTTGTAAGGGCACGTATCCATTTACAGAGTTGTTACATACAAGACAGACGAGCACCAACTCCAAATTGAAACAAAAGCTTGGGAATGAAATATATTACAATTATATTAGTCCTGCACTACACTCTGTGCTTGATATTTTACCAACACTAAAGACACAAAACATCACCTTTGGTGGAAAAGAGGTTCCCTGAAAACAAGAGGCAAAATTACATTCCTGAGTGTCAGGGAACAGTCGAAGAATGTGTACAGACAATCATGCACTCAGACACACAGAACCTCAGGCACCCCTCCAGCCATTGTGCAGGACTCATTCCAGTCTCTCACTTAATACTGACATCATCAGATCCCTTTGTTGCACCTTACAAGATGCAAGTTCTTCTTGCCACACTTTGATTGCTTCCTAGCTGATAAGGTTTGAAGGATGAGTCTGGGACATATCGAGAAATGCATGTACGTGGGCCTGAATTGGGGTTATGGATACTGCATAAAGAGCGAGGAGAGTTCTCACTTGTGAAAGAGAGCAGAGAACTGGGTCGAGATCCAGGGGACTGATTAACGTTTATCAGGGCTGCAGGGAAGCCATCTAGCAACAACAGCAAACTATAAGCAATTGAGCACTTCAAAGGGAACCAATTACAACCACTTTTCTCTAATCTCTAGCTGCCTCCAAGTGCTTATATGATTTATTATACCTGCCTGGTGCTATTCATTGTTTTTAGCATCAAAGTTTTCACTTGAGTGAGATTAAGAGAGAGTCTGGTGAAGATAGCCAGTGGAAAGAAAAGAAATAAAAAATTACAACTTTCAGCCTCTCCATTCAAATGAGATCTGACACAAACATGTCATGGTTTGAGTGTTAATTTATTCATTTTAGAGTGACATTATTAAGTTTCCTGTCATTGTTCTGCATAAATGAATTTGTCCCCTACACAAGCAATGTTCTTGGGATAAAAAGAGAGATTTTATTTTTGAGAGATCTTGAAAGGTAGAACAGCCAGAGAATTTCCTTATGTGTGAATGGCTCAGTCAGCAAGGCGCTGAGCTGAGCTGAAACCGGCTGTGTCATTTACCAACAATCCACAGTGGAGGTACAGATTGACTTCATCCTACCAAGAATAGGGGTAAGAGTGTGCCAGAGAACTGTGTTCATTTCATTTCAGTACTCCTGTGTGAGTTGTCCTGGTGAGGCAAGTCTAATATAAAATTGGTAACTCCAAAACATGGTTGCATAAAAGGGAAAAAAAAGTCCTTGTAATTGCTGCATATTTTATATCATCAGCATCAAGTTGGGTCACTGAAAGCCTGCCACAACCTGAGATAACCATTGCGTGCTCCCCTACATTATGCTGGCTTTTACCTTCATTTAAGCGTTCCAATATGCACTTTCAGTGTGATCTAGCAGTGGGGCATGAAACATGTCATCTCACTGCTCTCAGCAAACTTACATGCGCTGATATTGCATATTGGAAACAAGCCATGCCACATTCACTGTTGTAGGGAAATATGACACAAGGCAGACCTGACCTATATATTTTCCTGTGGGTAAATGTACTTCCCTACCAAGTGAAGCAACCTCAGCTAATGAAATAAATAAACACATAAATAAATACAGCAACCGCTAACAACTCTTTTGTTCTCATATTATTTTCAATTCCATTTCCATCTCTCACGCTGTATAACTGTTTCTGTTCGGCATTGTAGTCTATGAAATATGAATCCTTAAAACTTAAATATTGATTTTATTGTACTGTTGCTCAGGCATTCTGTGTGATTTAGTCTGCACGTGACCTTGTTGGAAAGATTCATGTCTTTAGTGAGATTAATAGTAAGTGGTCTCTAAAAGGCTGTCAGTATTCATTAAACACAAGGCCCTGAAAAGGTCATCACCTCCCCATTCAGCAAGCCCTAGGACTGCTCTGATTGAAACACTTGGATGGAGAATGAAACACTGGCATCATTATTCCTTAGAACAGTAACTTTTCCGAGTGTTTAGGATCCTGTCCTATCCTGTCCTTGGTATTGAGCAAATGGCTTATCGGTGGATAGGATGAAGTCCATAACTTGGCCACTTCATTGAATAGCTGCTCTGGTGGAACTACTGATGACAGCCCAAATTAACAGATGAAGTTTAGCATCAGTCAGATACAGCATACTGTAAAATTGGATTATCCAGATTTTTTGTTAAGTTTAATGCAACAAATGCATTTCTAATGTGATATATGTTGTAGTTCGATCAATGCAAAAGTCAAATCTGGTGATGGGCATATGGTTTCAGTAGACACATGTTCAGTGTCTATTTCACACTGACTGCTTCAAATATTATTATTTACATTTAAATATCTACTTCTCTTTAGCTTAACCATTTGTTCCAGCAGTATTGCTTTCTATTCCCAATGAAAACTATTAGGATCTATCTAAACTATCCAATATCTATATCATATGAAATCATATTAGCATTTTATCAAAAGGAATTAGAAATTTATTATTAAGATCAGTAAATGTCATACATTTAGCAGGGAATAAAGGGATATGTACTCATACAAAGGTTGTGTTTTGGATTTAAAAAGTTGGAGTCGCTTCTGCATTCCTGAAACAAGAGAATTTGTTAAGGTTGACAATATAAAGCATTTAGGGATTGAATTATCCATGTATTCAAGAAGGCATAATATATTTGATTTTGTTCCTGGAAAAGTGCCAGACTTGAAGATCTGCTAATGGAGTAAATTATCTGGTCACATTGTTGTCAGGAGTTTCACCAGACATCCCACAGACAGTGGATAAGGAAGTACTGTGGTGCAGTGGAGAGGAACAGAGTTTCTCACCCAGTTGAACCCTTGGGCAATGTACTTGACTAGAAGTATCACCTCAGTAAATATCCAGCTACATAAACAGATATGGTGTAAAACGTGTGAGCTATACAAGCTGATGTGGATAAAAGCATCATCTGATCATTTGTAATATAAAGATAAAACAGAGTGCTTTTCTTTTTCTTCGTTTGTTGCACATTCTCGCTTTCAGACCAGTCAAGTATGTAATCAATATAAATCAGATAAGGACAACATCTGATTTCCATTTACCCTTGAGTAATCTGAATCATGACTTCAAAAGCAGTCAGTTTAGAATTTGATTAAAAAAAGGCGTGCCCCTCTAACATGAACATTTCATGCAGTCAACATACTCTTCATTAATGCAAAGCAAACCGGCGACAACTTCAAGAAAATTTTCCAGGCTCCTTTGCTGGTGTGCTTTTGTTCACACAAGAATACTCCCTTTCCAACTGACCAAACATTTTTATCCACGTTTGGATCCTGGCTTGTCCAAAATTCAAAATCTATCTGACATATTGATGGCAAGAAAAGTGCAAAAATATTCCATATGTATATTTAATGGATCAGTTATCCTCTGTGGTCAGGGTAGCAAAGTAACGAACAAATAATGGGATTTAGAGATAAGCTTGGCCTGAGTCCACATCGCCCCTCTCATACCACTCCACATTTCTTTAGGCAATCATGAGACGGGGGTGAGCAGAGCAACATCAGGATTACCGATGCTTAGCTCAAAGCTGAATGAATACAGTCAGAGCACAAACAGCATCCTAGATGTGGGCCATCATACAAACCAAGGATTTACAGAGTGCTCTGCATCTTTTTCATCATTTGCAGAGAGGCTCCAGCACAATTCAGATCAGAAAAGATGGATACTGATGGAAATTTTTTTTGGTGGGTGGGGTAGAGCTCTACTGTTACTCATACTATATCTCTACAAGATGTATAAAGTGACGAATGAGTGCCATAGTGAGTCAGGTAAAGAGTATTGAATTTGTAAAGCACTGGTGTTCTTTAGTTCAGAAACAGCCATCGCTTTGATGGATGAAGCCATCTTAACCCATAGAAATTACTGGCCATTAGGTCAGTTTCATGATAAAAGTGGTTTCCTGGGTTCCTTGTATACAAGGTGTCTCTTATATGAATCTCTGAAAGGCAGGCCAAGTTCCGTGGGTAAATGCACATGTTGACGCATTTCCACAGATAGTTAAAATCAACTTACTTCCAACCTGCAAGTTTCCAGGCCCACTTTCCTGTTGTGGAGCAGGGATTCAGTTTTTCATGAATATGTGGTATGTTTTAATACGAGGATTATTTATACCTGTCCTGGGAAATCACTGATTTTGTTTGTGAACTGAAATATTAGTATAAATATTAATAGATACTAATATATAGTTATCTGTGAAATGTGCTGGAAATGATCAAATGCCACTGTTCAGGGAATCATGGTGAATTTGTACTGTTCTTTCAGTGGCATGTTTTTTCCTTGGGAACTGATAATTTATTACAACATGAAACCTCAAGTTCCTTGGTCCTGGTCTTCCTTCCAACCATGGTGCACAGTGGTCAGACCCACATGGAGGGCAATGGAATCAGAGAGTGTGACAGCGGGAACACAATTACCACACAGTGGTCCAGTGTAGTCAGAGGGAGAATGCACTGAACCCAGATGGGAACTTTTAAGAAACTTAAATGTGCAAACTTAAATGTGCAAATTTAAGTAATGTGAAAATTAAACCTGCAAAAACATATATTATTTGTGCCCTGTGTTGTGTCTGTTATCAAGATCCAGTGTATTTATATAGCATTTGTAATTCATAATGATCACTCAGGTTTTGCCCAGATTAGTCTGATGACCTGAGAACAATAATTACGGCTCATACTCCCTTAAAATATAGACAAACATAATTTGTTGAATGGCATCTATATTTTAAACAACACACATTTTACATGGATCCCATTATAAATATTTTAATTAGGTTGCATGATATATTTTTTAAAAATCAAAGTTTAAATTCACCACATGTTCAGGGAGGTCATAATCGGTAGTTAACAATACTTTTTTGAGCTATCAATTTACCTCAAAAATTTTAGACCATGTAAAATAAGAAACATCTGCTGTTACACTGTCTCTCACTAGGGGTCAGTGGTAGATCAGTTTTATTATGCTGAAAAACCTGCTCTTTAAACAGGTGTAGGCAACCCTATACCTAGAGCATGACAGTCAATTTTCTAGGTCACTCATAATGGTGAACAGCTGACCATAGGTATGTACTCACCTGCGTTCATGTAGTTCAATAATTGATCTAATTATGTACTTAAGGGTTTGGACAGAGCAAAAAAAAACAAAAAAAAAAAACAAAGATCTCTGGTACCACAGAAATTGATTTTCTTATCCTTGCGTTACTGAAAGCATACACTTAAGTGGTATCATCGCTTTGTCTTTAAACTGATTTGCACATAATTTAGGTTTGTCATGTTTCTACAGTTTCTGTGTGCAGATATGTGTCCCTACCCTAAGCATTTGAAACTCCATCTCTCTGTCTATCAGTCAATAATTGAGTTTATTAAGGACACATAACCACTTTCTGAAGACAGTGTCACAGAGAACAAGATGAATGCTCTGGGTAATTGATGGCTCCAAGGCTTCTCTAAGAAAGTCACCCCAAAGGGAACGGCAGGGTTGAGACTTTGTCTCCTTTTGTTGGGGGTACTGTGGGATAGCCTAGATGGGAAGGACTTTATGTAATGCTTGCTAATGATACAGTACCATAAGGCTTATTTGTTGCTCGTGTAACGGGTGGTATCTTGCGTTGTGTTTTAATGTGATGTTACGTGGGTCGGCGAGCGAGCGAGTTTCGAACCGAGGTTCTTACTGCTCACTGCCAACCCCTTAAAGTCAGCGTTGTTGCCAGTTGAGCTAAAGGCAAATTGCCGTTAGCCTGTCGGCGACAACGCTACTTAACCAGGTCTCAGGGGGAGTGACGTAGCCGCTGCAACCACTCGGCTACCTGCTACCCGCTACCTAAGGCTTTACGCAGGACTCACACGAGCTAATCACTTCAGCTCCGCTACACTCGTCAATGACCTATGACAATCCGGCTACTCTCTTTCCTCCTTTTGGATTGGAACTGACAAACAAAAACATGAATGTTAAAAAGGCTCTGTAGAAAATTATCAGTATTGCTGGCTTTACATCAGTGTTCTTACTCCTTTGCACAGTATATTAGCTTCATGTTTTTCTCCAGGTTAAACTTTCCATCAGTGACTGCCCCAAGGTGCTTGTACGTACTTACCGATTGAGCCTTTCCCCATGTTTGGCCATTTCATCATGGGGTTTCCAGTCTCCTACAATCAATAACAGCGATCTTCATTTTACTGATGTTAGGATGTTAAGGAAGGCAGTTCTTACACTGTGGAAAACATGCCATGATATTTCTCTCATCCCTAGAGGAGCCGGATGATATTCACCTGTGAACTCAATGATTTGTCTGCCTGTGTGACTGATTGTGCAAACGTGTAAATACAGCGAATAGCACAGACAGAAAACACACTTGTTGGGCCAGCGGATGAGGTTAATTCAGGCGACCTTTCGGCCTCCATCCCTAACCCTAACTGACTGAGGCCCCATGGCCATGAATCCTCTGATCCAGCCAATGCTGAAGTTTACTCTATTGCACATCAGGGGATTTTCTGCTACAGGGTGAAGTTGTAGGGTGCTGGAATATAGGAGAGAAGTCTATGGGTAACTGTCAGGGCATGGGCCTTGCTGTATTCCAAATCTTTGTAAAGTTTAGCAGTGTTGCTGTAGCTTCCTTGAGGATGCATGGGAAAGTGTGCCAAAGATTATCATGGCTTGAGATCAAGGCAGATCCTCTGCACTGTCATATGCTGATGCCATGACACTATTAGCAAAGTCACTTTGCTCTGTATCAGTAAATATTCATTAAAACATTCTTTTTTATTCAGGAACATTGCACATACACATAAGCACCCACATAAGGACACACATGCATACAGGCATGTATACATGTAAAATCTTTTGAAACATGAGTAAATAGTGCTGCTGTGCATTTGGTAAATAGGTTTTATGATGATAGAAAATATATTACTTAATTACTTCAGGGATTCACAACCTCTCCTCAACCAAAAAAAAAAAAGAAACTATCAACATTTATAATCAAGACAAATAAACCTAAGATAATTTAAGAAAAGAAATAAGTTAAATTTAAACATATTAGCCCATAGAGGGCAGTATGCTGCAGGACATGCTAAAGCCCTGCTTAATCAAACAATTTGAAGATAAATTCTGCTGCTAGTGTCTATGTTCCTCTAAATATGTTCTTTGTTCAAAACTGTGAAATCGTTTTGGCAGTAAAATAAGACGCTCTCCCCTCTATTCTTTCGCACTGGTCCGTTTGATTTGACAGTGTCCCTGCATTCCAAAGTGGTAGTGCCAAACAAACTTAATCTCTGCGACAGTCTGACAGCAGCATGTAAAGCCTGTGACAGAAACCGACTTCATTTACAATGACCTCATTATGGTACGGCTCACAGCCAAATGAATAATCACTTTGGAAACATCTTTATAACTTTTAATTAAGGGTTTCTGTTGACTCAGAGCCATCCAGTTTAATGACTAAGATTCCACAAAGATTCCAAGCAGGGCTGTTCAACAGTTTAAGATAAAAAATGAAAGATGGCTTTCTCCTTCCTTAGAAGTGGATTGTCTGTCACTGGCCAGCAATCAGCTATTTTAGACACTGCAATTTTATGTAAATTTTAGCTCTGTAGCTGAGATTAAATGACTACTTTAACGACTGTACTTCACTCTGAACATCAGACCACTTGAAAATGACATCAGCGCATCATTAATGTCAAGCTGTCAAGGCTTTAAACAGACACATTATCAGCACTGCTGTAGGTGAGTGTCTTACGCAATCAATGTCAGTTTTCTGACACCTTCTTCAGCAGGTACAACAAAAAACTGCAAAGAGCATTATAAGCGAGAAATAATTTTTTTGTTGGCAGCTCCTCAAACATATTTTGGCAAACAGTGAAGACCTGCCACACAGATATGATGTTCAGGTGTAACCTCCCTGCGGTAGGACTGTTTGAAATTTAATTACATCCTCTAGAGATCACAGTGTCTGCTCTCGGTCATCACGATGGTGGCACCTTGTTACACCCCAGTCGATTCTCGACATTGACTTCTACGTCCAATTAGGGCCGCCCCCTAACCGCGGCTATTTTCTGAGTGGAGTCAGCTGTTTAAATGTGTCCGTAATTTTCTGTGACGTTGATTGATTTACTCTGAGACAGAGACAACCAAGAGCCCACAATCACCTGCAGTAGCCCGCCTCACACTGTATACTGTATATGTTCACATTCTGTGGGATGCATGTTACGATGCTCTTATTCACATTCGTGTCCTGACTGAGCCGTATCCTCAGGTTTGAGATTAATTCAGCTTTGTGTAGGTGGATGTGTGTCATCAGCATTTTTGGAGAGACACCAATAAAGGGAGGACACTGACAGATACTGCGGGAAAGGAAGTCAGAAATAGCACAGCTTGGATCGGCTGCTTACTCCTCATTAAAAAGCAACCTGCTGAGATGTCCTTTTCATTGTGCTTACGTCCCTGTCCAAGATGATGCATTAATGCGCGAATAATAACATGTAAGGGAGTGTTTGCATTGTGCTGATCACTGACATTAATGATAAGATAAATAGCGATTTCTTTGAAGAACAAGTTGATTTAGAGTTCACGAGAGTTGGTGTTTAATAATTTCAGACAAATTAGGAGTAAGGAGGTTCAAGTTCAGTGGTTTTTGTTTGCTTTGAATATCTTCAAAAATACTTAAGTTATTTAAGGCCTAATAACAATGACCATTGATGATCACATCCATCTATATCCATAATGGAATATTATGAATTGTTAAACTATATGTCTCTCAACAAACACCACCATGCCACAAAACTATCTGATTCAAAATAAAAGCAGTACTGCAAGTTAGGAACTGGATGACAATCACTCTGGTAATGCTTTTGTTGTTAACCTCACGATACAAACAAGCATAAATCTTCCGTCTCTCGACAAAAGGAGGATTGGACAGATTTAAAGGCAAAGTGGGCTGATGGATGCAGGAGAGCTCTTTAATCACCCTGCGGAGCAGCACAGTCCCCCCCCCCCCCCCCCCCCCCACCCCCCACCCCCCAAGTAAATATTAGCATAATTAATCACTGTTCAGACATCAGTCATGTTAAAAGAGCTTTCGTGAAATTATGCAAACAGTTTTCACATGTCGTTCTCACCCCTCTCCATCTGAGGTGCAGCGGAATGTAATTTAGTCAAGGTCACTCTGTCTCATTTCTTGCAATCCTCCCCTCACTGAACGAGTAGACGCTGCTTGATGTGTCCGGCTGGATTTGGTTTCCCTGGTTTAAATGTCATAATCAGAAAATTAAAGCCGATCTTCACACCTCGGTGGAACTCTATCAAAGTGACTTTTAAACAGCCTCGTCTAATTACTTGAGAGGCAAATTTATGGAAAACTCAGCCTAGAAATTCTTTAAAGGCATCGGCTTAACACAAGAAGTGCAAAATTAATGAATGAAGTCAAGGCTGTAAATATGGGGAGTCTCTATAGATTTATGAAGTATTCATAGCTTCTGTTCTCAAACTAATTCAATTGGATTATAACTTCATCCTGTATCTAATGAAATATCATGCAGATTCAAACTGGAATATAACAATACAGAATCTCACAGCTAAATCGTTTAGCTAAGGAAAGGTTATTGGAAAGGGGTTAGTGTAGGGTGTACATCTTGCATAATCATTCTCTGTTTTGCATGAGCTGATGACTCAGGGAATCCTGCAAAATATGAATCATAGTTAAAAATCCAACATATGTTGACTGAATGACAAGTCTGACACAAATAAAGGAGCACACGATGAATACATCATTGTTAATTTTTCCAAACACCTGCAATTCAATTCCAGACGTGGTTTATAAAATAAGCGTAGACATCCTTGGTTAGTTGTTTAAATTAACCATAATTAGCATTCTCGTTTGTGAAATGACAGCTGGCTTCTTTGCTTCATCCAAATGTAGAGGACATCCAAACGCATGAAGATGAACAATAAAAACAATTTTGTTGATTGAATCCAGAACAAAACAAAAAGGAACGAGATGGATATGTTCCAATAATCAAGCAAAGGCCTTCTCCAAAAGTGAATCATCTGTTGCCGGCCTGAGGAAAGTTAGTACCACAGTATATAGAGATGGGACACGTACTTTGTGAAGCGTGTGCATTTCTCATTTTCAGTTATACCTGAAACCTACTTTCCTACTATGTATTTGAGATGACTCACAAGACTCTTCCCTGAAATTCTTATTTTCATAAACCAAATATGAATTATTAATCATGTAATTCATTCTTGTATTGATTATGTCTGACTAAACTGAAAAAACAGGTATTTAATGGAGAGCAACAGTATTGTTGCAATGGATGCTAAGGTATTCCGTTATTCAGCCAATTATAGTAATATCAACAAGCATTATTTCATCCACTTTAATCCAAGTGAAACTAAAGTGTTATGTTGTGTTGTGCAGGCTTAGAATAGCCCTAGACAGGTTCAGTTATTAAAATGTATTGCTTGGTCTTAGTTTTTGATAGATCAATATGACACAAGATATTTTTATATAATGGTACTTACACTTGATTTGATTAAATTGACACTTTGATTAGATTAAAGATAAGTAGATCAAGAAAAAAGAGCCTTATCACAGCAATTAATTTTCAAAGTGCTAACTCCTAAATCCTAATGGACTACTGTATATAAACCCTAACCAGCTCATTGAATAATGAGTGATTTCATTATTTTATTCAATTTATTTGAGACTTACAGGAATGCAGAAAAAATATTCAGTACTCACCTTGCCAACAGCATGCTGTCTACTTTCTCAACGTAAGCAGCATAATAACAATTCACATTAATATTTTAGTACATTATATTGATGTAATATTGAACATTATTCATTCAATAAATAATATCATATCAAAATATTACAAGAAAGGTTGTAGCCATGGCAGATTTCTGCAATGACAGGTCAGGCTAAGTGGGCGAGACAAGCGTAACCTTCCCAGCTCACTCCAACATCATTTGGTTGGCCATTTTCCATGATTAATATTGCCAATATTAATTGCCATTTCAATTTAAAAATAGTAATAAAAATGCACAGCTTTGGAAATAAGTGAATACTATTAAGGTGATAAACTTTTAAAGTCTGTAAAACATGTATATATTTCATTTTTTTACATTTTTTATGTCTCATATTCTAGTGTGTCTGTACTGAATATGTTTTCTGTATGGTGAAGAAATAGGTCCAATATAGGCTGGAAATAATTAATATAATCATACCAACAAGCCATTGCTTATAGAAAGAAGAAGACTGGGATATACATACTCTGAGGGCTAAATCTAGGGTACACAACTAACCTGAAAAATGTCATTTGAATCATGTCAGGATGTCATGTGAGTCCTGAAGCTCAGTTTGAAATCATCCTGCCATTTCTACACAGGATCCTGGAGTCTGATGCCATTTAGGTTGCATTTTCAGGCTTTAAACTCATCTCCCTTTTGGCCTGCGGATGCTTGCTGATATTTCCCACTCTCTCTGTGCCATAGGAGATAGGGTGGACACATATAAGAATCTGTTCATTGAGTATACATGTAATGGAGTATGTCAAATGTTTAAAAATGCCTGAGGTAAACAGGAAATGGCTCAGATGTAAAATAAGATGATGTCTCAAACTGTACAGCATATGTAAGGATCCTAAAGACACAGTAATCACACAGTAAAATGCCTAATGCTATGACAGCATAATATACAGCATTTTTCCAATAAAACTGGCATAACATACAGCGTGAAGCAATAATAATAACACAATAACACAATATGATTACATAAAATAAAACATGAAGCACTGAGATTCAGTTAAACAGATTATTTAGTAAAGTTTCTAACAACAGAATTGAAAAATTGTAGATTAAAAATAACATGCCAATCCATGTGTTCACGTGTGCATTCATGATAAGAGCTGCTTAATTACAGCCGACAGCCCGCTTCAGGGAACACGCAAACAAAATTAGAGCAGTTGGTGCACTCTGAACCTGCAGCCACTCATCAGGAGGAGGCAAGACAGGCTATTTGTTGAGGATTTGATGATGATTTTAAGAGTGGAAGGAAGAACTGTTGGCAGGATCAAATCTTAGTATAGTGTCTAGGTATCAAGTCCTTATTGAGGTAAGATTGTAGCACGGTCAAATTCCTTGAGTGCTGTGTCTGTTACTGGGACGTGATGCTACTCTGGCTTCAGGGCAGGTGAGGCCGAGTTTGAGGTCAAGAATGACCAGGATATGATGGGGAAATGCCTACTGTTGAAAGCCATATTACATATTTCAGCTGCTAAATTGTTAGCACGTTTTAAGAAAAAGTTTCATGTATCTAGAAGAATAACAAAAATAAATCTATATAAAAATATAATTTGACCAGCCTCACAATTACTAGCACCTTTACTGACATTTCACATCTTAGTATGCATTTAGTGACAGCTTTGACAGGAACAAATGGTTAGTAAACCCCTGAGAAAATGCCTGATGAGTGATTTATCATACCAGCCATTTGGATATACATTGGATCTTCTCTCACACCCTCTGCTAAGCACATGGTACAGGGAAAGAACACCACAATCATCAATTACACAGTACAAACATACAATAACCATTAATTGCAAAATAGAATGTAAGATAGACCTCCTGATTATCCATTGTATACTGTCACCCCCAACATTGATCTTATCCTGATTAAATTTTGTCAATAAAATCAGATATTCATATTATTTTCAGATTATGAATATTCAGCTCAACATATTCTTTATTGATATAGATATCAGAATAAATAAAATCTTCTATAGTATAGGCTTTGGCTGCAGCTGGATTCTTCTTATAATGCCTATTTAACCCCACCCCCCACAAGCATTTCCAAAAAATGTTAGTAACAGTGTTGCAATGTAACACATGCATTATACATTATAAGTCTTAAATAATGAACTGCAAACTGACATTACACCAAAATTGAAACATCCTCCTGGCCACAGACATTTTTTTTACAGACTGTTAAAAAGTTGAGCATTCTCACTTGCACAAACATTTCTTTATAATGCATCACAGAAAGGTGTTTTTATGTAAGCAGCATGATGATGTACATTGTCCTATTAAAATGTTTTCACATCAGGAGCCTGCAGGAGGGTCAGTAGGTGAGGGTACATGCATCACCTAGAGAGTTCTGTGGTGACAAGACACTCCTGTCCAGACCTGCCGTTCATTCCTGGACCTCCCCAATGATTTGTCTTCATAAACAATACTTAGTATATCATTCTGAACAAGTGCAGTAAACTCAATGATGTCCATTAGAGTGGTGTACTCACAAACTACATTTATCGATAAAAAACTAGGCTCCATTACAAGGGAGGCTATCAAAGATATTGGTGACAGCATCTCATTCTGATGCATTTCTAAACATTTGTACGCACTGGGCTTCTGTGTCGATGTCTGGCCTGTAAATGACTGTGTAGCTGTCTCCTCAAAGTTGAGATGTTTATGTGCATGTTGCATCCTGCATTTTCTGATACCTTGGAACTGCCAGTGTAAAAACAATCACAAAGATATAGCATGATTATGTATCAATCTTGGCTAAGTGTGGACACTTGTGGTCTCCCAGAAAATGGCCTATCAGACACAACCTGGAACAACTGCTGACAAACATCTGATCCAACATGTTTGTTGGTAAAGCAGTCAGGAACCTATTTTAAGATGTGCTTTTAAACTTAAAGTGAGTGGTAATTAATGACTGTTTAAATGTTTAGTTTGTAGGATCCTCAGGCCCCATGTACAAATTTACCCCCAGCAGACCTATTCCATCCATTTCATTTCATACTGAATAAGTGTAATTGCCTGTGTGATGACTGTGAATGTGTAGAGGATCAGCCATTGGCTAAAAAAATCAAATATGTCCAATTAGCCTTAGCTGAATTGGCCTCGGAACAATTAACTGATGGAATGAAGGCACCGTTCTCTTGATAAACCAGAGCATTCTTAATTTTCACCACACTTGATATTCAATAGGTTAAATCATCACCTGTGCCCAATCACCTCTCTGATGAATAAGGTGGTGCAATCAATTTTCCTGGTCCAGTTTTTTCAGGCTTGATTATCGATACAGGTTTTTGAGTTTGTGTTATAACACAAATATTTGATTTGCTTGGGTATGAAATCCATTTATTTTGTCCATTTCATGCCTGAGTCCTGTCAATATAAACTTCAGACGTGTTGAAACAAATCACAATAAACCACCATTTTCAAATAATTGCTTTAGCTCCATAATGTGTCAGAAGAGTACCATATGGTTTAGATGGGGTATTGGAGTAGGCTTCTACTAGCCAGAGTTTTTGATAAAGCATCTGGATGTTTCTCCATGTTGAAAAGAAAAATGAAAATCCTGACAACAGTATGCTTGGTCTGCTAATTACAAGCATTCAAGTATTTTTAACATCACAACAACCTGCTAAGTTAATGCATGTAGGACATTAAGTAAAATGGGAGGAGAATGGATTACTGAATCTGCTGATGGTATAATGAAATGAATGGTTGATTTTTTGCTTGTGTCTCCCTGTGAGTACATTATATTTATATAATCATATATTACCTTTTGCTATTTAGCAGATACTCTTATCTAGAGCAAAGTACGTGCAGGTATAAGTGTGATAATGAAGTAAAATGAAATACAAAGTCCATCTAATAAAGTGGCATTAGCACTTACACGTACAAGACACTACTGACTATGATTGAACATGATTCAGAATCAAATAGTGCTAAGATACATGCTTCAATATACCCTATAATATACCCTACAGTCATCCTACAACATATCCAAGGTGTCAATGAGGAAAGCCAAGATGCATAATGAAATGTGAGTGTCACATGTGAGAAAAGAGAAACAGATGAGTGTAATCAGTAGAACAGTGATAATGAGAAACCATGTGAAGAAATAACAAAGTCAAGTGATCTGGTGAAAGCAAAAGAGGGCCGAGCACAAAGCCATGGGGGAAACCTGTTAAGATGCTACAAAGGGCTGATATGGTCCCTCTCCAGGTCACCTGCTAGGAGTGACTGGAAATGTAGATAGAGGTCCAGTTCCTGATATTTTCACTGCTGCCATGACAGACAGGAGAACATGGTGCTTTACTGTGTCGAAGGCCAGAATCAAAACAGCTGATTGGGCGGCCTTTCTTATGGTGTGAAGACCATCTGTGATGGGGAGAAGAGCCCTTTAAGTACAGTAGCCAGCCTTGATGCTAGACTGTTGTTATGCAGGTTGCTCTGTGTGAAGAAAAGGGACAATTTATTAATAATAGCACATTCAAAAGTTTTTGGAAAGCGGGAAAGGAGACCAGTTGGTAGTTCTGCACAGCTGAGGAATATGACCATGGTTTCCGGAGCAGGATTGTGACACAGGCCTGCATGGTGGAAGAGGGGGGCGCAACCAACAGTTAGGAAGGTGTTGAGCAGTGAGCTAATTAATAGTAAAAGTGAGAAGAAGAGGTGAGACTTGGCCCAAGCAACAGGCTGATGGATGATGACACATCAGAGGTTTATTAGGAGGCAAGAACTCAAAGAAAGAAAGCAGGCCATGGTGATCAACAGCAGGCTGGCGGCTGAGCAGCAAGGTTGTGAAGTAATCAAAGGAGTTGTACAGTACCAGTTAAAAATTTGGACACACCTACTCATAGAAGGGTTTTTCTGTATTTTTACTATTTTCCATATTTCAGAATAATGGTAAAGACATCAAAACTATGAAATAACTATGCAGTGACCAAAAAGTGTTAAGCAAATCAAAACTATTATATTTGAGATTCTTCAATGTAGCCAAAAAATATTTTTACATACATATTTACATTGATCTATTTATATAAACAAAGTTCAAGCATTTATGCATAAGTCTTCAGATCAAAATGACTTTGAATGCATGTTTCCCATTATCTTAATCAGGTGTTTCCAAACTTTTGACTGGTACTGTAGATGCCAACAACTTTCTTGTCAATGTACAACACAGTAGTTGGGTTGGATAAGAAGGGAAGAGAAGGTGGATCAGAGTTGCCAAGGGTTAAATGATGATTTCTTAATTTTGATATGATAATAAGAGAAGAATCTGGTAGTTGGGAAGGTTTGTGTGGTTTTCTGATTTCTTCCACTTTCTTGCCATCCCCTATAGTTTCGCTCTGTCTGATGGAGTGTACTACACTGATGCTCTTCTGCAGTTTAATGTTGTGAGTCTCAATGACTATGAACGTTAATCAAACAGTAGCTAGCAAGACATATGTGTTGGTGTGGAGAACAGCCACCTAGCTACCTACCTTTTGTTTGCCTTATAGAAAACACCCACCGCCATAACTTGGCTAACTTGATTGATACATAAAATAAAAAGTTCAGCAATGAGCTCGAAAAAAAAAAACATCAACTGAGCTATCAGCTGGGTGTTTGAAGCTTGGAAGTAAAATGCATGTCTCTGGAAACTATAATCCATGTACGTTAAACTCCATGCTACGGTCTCCACGAAGTTTGTGCTCAATGCTGAACTCTTAACAACACTCTTTGCTGCTGGCATCCTCCCTTCATCAGCAGTAGCATTCAGCAGGCTGTAGTTTACCATCTGTGTGTGATACTCCACCACCTTTAAACAGAACTAAAAAGAAATCACAGATCACACTAACAAATCATTCACATGAAAAAATACATGCTGAAAGCGCAAAGCTAGCTTTTCATTTAGTCAGCTCCAAACCAATGATACTGTAAATGTGCACAGACCACATATTAATATACTCACATGACATTTGTTTCAGCATGAATCCTTGTATCTTTAAGTCGTCAGCATGTTATACGTGGAAAAGGCAGCTTTTTTTTTTAGCAGAGTTTGCATTTCGAAGTTCACAACATTGGAAAGCCCTGGCTCGTCGTAAGACCGAATAGTGCTTTCAGCTGGAGGAGGAGGGTCAGGTTCTAGACTTATAGGACATGGTCTGGAGTGCTGAATCATACTTTAAAATACTTGAAAGTCTATATCATGAAACCTATCAAATTTTAATTTTTGACCAGAGTTCTATTTCCAGCTGCTGTAGATAAAATATGACTTATATTCTAATGGAAATGGAAAAAAAATGCCCCATGGATAAAAACTGTCATTTCAAACGTATTTAAGTTTTTATATTTTTATTAACATTATGAGGAATGGACTAACCCATGGGTATGAAGACAAAAATGGAGAAAATTAGCTTTAGTTTTACTTTGAAATAACTTGTGATAGCTTTCTAAACATCCTTAGGAATTGGTCCATGCAATTTTCAAGCTTCCATTTAGTAAGCATTGACCACATGATTTACATATTGTTTGTGTAAGAAAATTATATGGAAATAATATATTAATACCCATACTAACACCAATACCTTTTGTATGTCACCTCTCTTAAACATTTTTCCTGCAGTGGCTTTTGGACATCATTGTTATCATACATATGTACAATAGGAAGCATCATTGAGCTTGTATTTCTATACATGCCTTGCTTGAAGAAAACAAGGAGAAGCAAAATATTAATTCTGGGTTGCTGGTGAAGTTATCATTTCATTGGTAGGTTTCATTCAGCCTTCATTTCATTTGCATCTGTGCAAAGTTTTTGTATATTGAAAACACTGTGTGAGACTCTGGAGTTGCCAAACTCAGACACATGCACGCACGCAGGCACACACACACACACACACACACACACACACACACACACACACACTTCTCTATCTCTACTCTTCTTCTCTGCTTCTTGTTCCATCCAAGTTTATACCAATTTAGTGTTTAATTGATGAAATAGAAATCACAAAGCATACAGATACATGTTACAAATTATGAATCATGTCACCTGAGAATTAAATTAAGAATTTAACTGCAAGGTATCTTGATCTTGATGGAGGTGATTGCATATGAATTGCAAGTCCAAAAAATTAAAAGCAGATTCAAATTTAATTGCAAGATAAATTGATAACAGTGGTGGTGACTAGAATCACAAGGCAACAGACTGAGGTAACTTAAGCAAGGCAACTTGATAAAAGTTATTGTTCTTGTCATTAAAGCTTCTGTTTTTTATTGCATGCTTGTTTATAAGCACACTTAAACCAGAGTTACCAAATTTCTGTAGTTATGGAATAATCTCAGAAAAGAAAAGTTCAGTGTCTTTGTTAAAGTCAATACATTTATTTCTTGGTAAAATCACCATTGTAAAGCTGCCCTGCATTTATGTATGTTTTTGTTTTGGGCATTCTCTCACACACGTTGTCTTTGAAGAAGGAGAATGATCTGGGGCTACATTTACTTCCATGTCCAGGTAAAACAGTAGCTCAGAGCTGGCTCCTAGGCTATTGTGAATTTAAGCAGCTGTGGAACCTCAAACAACATTGTTCACTTGGTTCATTGCCTAATCCAATATATTTATAAAATGTGCAGTTATGCCTTTATTTATTTATTTTCAAAAAAGGATTATTCCAGCCTGGTTTAAATCCCAGGAAACTCTTAATGGAATGAAAAATTATTTTGACACATATATGACCTAAATGATACAAACAAAAAGAGCAATGGGGTAAAAATAAACATGGTTAAGATTATTGGCTCCTGTCCCTTTGTCCTCTCTGCTTTGTAGCTCCTCTCTTTTCTGTCCTTCAGACTGATTTGGGATTTGACGGAGAAATCTGTCTCATTGTATGAAATGGTTGAGAATACAAAGCTTATTTTCTCCTTCACTTGAGCACATTTTGAATTCATCTTCATTTTTTCTGTGACACAAGAATATGCTCAAAGCTTCAGTTATGCATGTGTGGGTTTTCTCTGTTGTGCTTGAGGTTTAAAGCAGCACAACATAATTTGTCAGAATTGTTAGAATATAGATTGTTACTTTTTTCCTGACTTTTTTCTTTATTGTCAGTAGAGAAGGTAAGTATTTTCAATTGATTGGAGACTAGTTGAATATTACCTTTTTCAGGGTAAGGAGCTTAGCAACATTTTTGATTTCTGGATTTGTCCCTGGTCTACATCATGACATTTTATCAATTCATCGTATTAATTTAAAAGAGCAATTGTGTGAAAAAATGAAATTTTGTTCATTTGTCATTTTGTTTTTATTCATTTTATTTATTTTTTAACAAAACAGCAAGCTGAAAAAACATTACATTGTAGATTAACACGTGGATAAGAAGTGAAAATCAGATCAATACACTTCCCCTTTGAGAAGGGGCATTGTTTGATATTTTCTATTTCCACTTATCTTTGTCCAAACTATAGTTAATATACGCTTTAGGAAATAGATAAAATATATGTGGAGAGAACGTACAGTACTATGAAAAAGAACAGAGATTTTAATCAATATTGGAAATCCAAAGTAAGATGTAGGTAAGGGTATACATCTTGACACTCAAAAAACTCCCATGTTTGTTTTTCCATTCAGAGTGCTGCTTGCATGTATCTTTCTAGTGTGAGAGTTAGCACTAAAGGCCATAGGCACTCCTCTGCTGTTCAGGATGATTGCATTCTACCGCTAAGTATGTCTTCACCTGGCTTCAGATAAAGTAATGGAAACACACTCTTTCATGAATAATTGGAAACCACCATCGGAAAGAGGTTTAAAGCAAACCAAAAAATAAGTTATTATTCAGAAATACATTCTTAACACTGCCCATTGAAGCTACAGTAGGCTGTCATTTTCTGGAGATTTGCTCTGTGTGTGGAATATTTGTGGGCAAGTGGAAGCTTTGTCGCAGGCACTTTTTGGGCACAGAAAAGATTTTCTCATTCATACAAACATAAAGTAAATGTGCCCTCATACTTGTGCTTTAGAATTCATTGTTCATCTTTAATCGCCTCAGCACCTGGTTGAAATAGTAGCTTTTGCATGCTTTGTGTTCTCCCTACCTGGTACTTCACTGATGCCGAGGGGGTTAAACGCTTCCTTTTTTGCATCATCCATTAAAATATAATCATTGGCATTCAACCAGTGCATTACCTTCATTTAAGCAGCAGGTAATACAATGCAAAACATGGACAAGCTTTAGCAATAGCTGTCTGAATTGTACCTTGTAATTAAAGTGAAATTGTGTTCCAGGATTCATACAGGAAAACAAAAATAATTTCGATTTTAAGGCAGTACAATCATGATCTGCAGTTGTTTGTCACTGTAAAATGTGGTAATTACTAAATAAATAATAAATAAAAATTGTGCAAATAGCATAAAAAAAGTAAATGTGGAGAGGTCATATGGAAATGTCTTCTCAAAAAGTTATCCAGTTATAGACTTAGAGGTCTATTCAATCAGAGCACAAAAGCTGAAGCAAAAAAGTTCAGGAAGAAAATGGCAGACTCACTTTATATTAAGTGGGTGTTATGAATATGTTCATTGTGCTAAATACCAAGGGCACACTGTGTAAACTTAAGCACACAGTGTGAAACACTTACATATAAACTACAAATGTGCAGACCATACATGAGGCAATCTCCATATCACTTTGTGACCCTTTTACTGAAAATATGGAAACTGTATTTGGCGAGAGTTGGTTAGTATTTGGAGGGTGGAATCTCTAGAGAAAACAAGACTGAAGTGGCATTAGCAGGCCAAAGAGAGGCTCTCTTTTCTGTTGAGCAAATATCTAATAAATTGATGTGGACATTGTGTGGCAGGTACCATTGCAGCAATGAGGCCCTGCAACCATATGGCCATTGTACTCTTTAAAAATGGACACAAAGTCAGCCCTGGTTTAAACAATCAATTTGAAGCTGGTATTACCACCCATTTCAGCTAGAGCATTAGAGCTTGATTGAATAAACTACTCATTCTAAGAAATTAAATGCCTACCTTTATACAGCAACAAAAGTGACAATAGACTACAGCGAATCACTGAAAACAGCTTTTGCTGTGTCTCTGGGTAACACAACAATAACGCAGGGGTGAAAAAAATATTACCTTCACCGTCCTACCCTACAAATTCATTACAAATATTAAATTCATGTTGGTATAAACAAAACATTTTACAATATATTCAGAGTATTTCCCATCAGAAAGAGATCAATACCTGGTACTCTGGCTTACTGAATATATAAAGTCTCTCCCTGTCTTTCATGTTGTGGTCCTTAGCCTATGTAAAAATTCATTAGCTTTCCCATTTATGCAGAAATGTTTATGCAGCTCATCATTTCCTCAAAAGACTGTTATAACCACCTATTTCAGCTTTTGCTATCTCTTTAACTCCATGTTTTCTTTTCATTCATGGAAACTGCATCTCATAAGCTGTTCTGTGAAGTCATGGCTAAGCCAGAATATGTTTTACAATGCCCCAAACAGCAATTGTGGGAGTCATTACCTCATGCATATTTACATTACAGGCAGAAAAAAAGGTTCAAATAATAACTTGCGAGGATGCCAGTTCAAGAGACTGGCAGAAAAAAGTCTCATGGTACGCTCCTGTTCGTCTCCAATAGTTTTGCTGGTTAGATATGACCTGGCAATAGCTCAGTCTCAGATCATTTTCAATAAGAGGCAAGTCAACAGCTCTGGTGTTCAGCTCCTGAGCCCCAGACATGGTGGAAACCTGTTGCGCTCACCAATCACTCCAGCAATCTGTGCTGTGCTCACAGCGTTGTGTATATATACACAAAAATAATGACCATCAGATTGAGGATGGTTCCGATGATTCCCAGCATAGCCAGTATGGATTCCTCCTTACTTTCCTTATCTTGAATTCCCCGTTCTTCATCACTGATAGAAGTGTTTACCATTTTCGTAGAAAAAGTCTGCAGTTTTCGTCTCAGGCCAACCTGTGGATGAAACACACAACACACATGATGATGTTAAGGCTTTAAAATGGCTGTGATTTTCATGGTTCCAGGAGCAGTGATGCGCAGCATGATGCAATCCAGACTTCAGACTGAAAATCTCTCTTGCTGACCTACTTGTCGAACTACTATGAGTTTTTTCCAAAAGGAAAAGATATGTTTCTGACAGAAGATTCTTCTATTATTCATTTTGAATCTGGGTTCCCCAAAGGGTGTTATACTTTCAAGTACAAATCCCTTTTAAACAGGCAATTATCTCAATCTGACTATACTGATAATATTTCAAATTAGTCATGATTCGGTGTATTCTTTTTTAATCAAGAAAGGCATTACTTTACATGAAAGTCAAGCAGGAATTGGCATGGCCCAAGAGAAAATAAAATAAATGATATTATATGGGAAAAAATGATTCGTTTTGAATTCATGAACCTTTTAACCTGTTTTTTTTATATTTCAGTCACTCTAAAACAAGTACGGACCAAAGATAAGTTATTATTCAGAAATACATTCTACACTATCTATTGAAGCTACAGTAAGGTACCATTTCCTGGAGATTTGCACTGTATGTAGAAAATTTGTGGGTGACCAGAAGCTTTGTCTCTGGAACCTTCTGAACACAGAAAAGAGGTCCTCATTCATGTTAGTTTTTCAATACTGGATGGAAAGCTTTGTGTCTTCCACATTTTAGTTGGTACACTGAACCATGGCTACATTATGTACCTAGCTTGAATATCAAAAGTTCCTGGCAAATGAGAAGAAGATCAAGTTGTTGAATAACCAGATGAATATCAATAGCAACAGATTCTGAAAGAATCTTCTGCAAGAAGATGTCTCAAGATAAAATCTGTCCAAATACAAAATTTTAAAAAATGTATAGCATTTTCTCCTTTAGAGGAACCACAGTTTGAAATGGAATGCAGTTTGAAAATGTTTTTATGTCAGTTCGAGTTATCAGTACATTTAAACATCTGATTTTTTTTTACAGTCAGCATGTGATTATGGGATGAGGTGAATAAATACAGGTACACTAAACAATTATTCAGAGCTACTTCAAAGAAAGAGTAACGCAAATGATAAATCCATAACAAAGCATCCATGCTACATCTCATTCTCAGAGCTAGCAAAAGTTAGGTAACCACTGTGGAGCCAAGCAATTAGCAAGAGCAGACATGAATTCAGAACATCCATAAGTCTTCAGAAGCCATATTAGAGGCTAATGTACATAACTCTATATCTGCTGTACAGTATGGTGGGGGGTGATTCTGTGATGTCTTGTGCAGAACCTATATACAGTACATTATCCCTTCTGCTGGCCATCCTGAGCCTGTGAGATATGCGAGGGATTAAAGTCTACAATAAAACAGTGTTTTACTGGACAAACATGTACTGTAATGGTTAGTTTCAAAAACAGTGATAAAATACACAACATTGTATTTGAGAAGTGTGTCATCTCAACCTCAAACACTACAGATCTAAATCCCTATCAAGGCAGTAGTTAATTATTAGGGATGCAACATGTGTAATGTAAGCATAGATAACATATTCCTATTAAAAATTACAGCAGAGTGTATTTGCCTACAAAGTCAGGACACCGAAGAGGCATTATATGTCATGGTTTTCAGAAACACGTTCAGTCACATTTTCTTAAAGGCACAGTCTTAAAATGTTTATGATGATTGATGTTTCCAGAAACGTGCAACGTGGTGGAAATCTGAAATAGGCATTTCCTGTGCTGAATGTAGAAAAATGGTGGAATAAGATTGGGCTAAGACGCTAAGTGATGGATTATAGTTGTTTGTAAAAGTGTATGAGGCACTCTGCCATCCGCCTGAAGACGATGACACAAGAATAAAAACTACCACACCTCTACAACTGCTACTGATATGTTGAAACAGAAATATAAATTGTATTATAAATAGAAATTGTGTTATCACCCTACCTATGCAATAATGTGGCAGTGACACCAAAGAACCGATGGGACTAGCTAGCTAGCTAAATTGGGTTTTTTTTTTCCTATAATCAGTTCAGACCAAATTTTCAGAGCGGATGTGATGTGAACATGATAGTTCAACAGTCTCTGCAACTATATGAGATAAATGTCCAGACTCTGGCAAAAGGCAGAGGGAAAACTGTGCAAATAGTGAATGTAGCAGTAGTACCATCAAGGGGGAGAGTGGAGCTGGATTCTACCCAGAAATAAAGCTTAGTGACAAGTTGCTGAATTTCAGCCTTACAGCATCAATGAGTCCTGCTAGCTTGATAAATATGAAATGGTAGCTAAAGCTTTTTTGCTAGCTAGACAGAAACACTTTTTATGTGTTTATTTATAGTCAGCTATCTATGTAACTTATCCAGCTACTGTCTTTTACTGCCTTGGACAGATATGAAATGAGAAGTAGCTAAAGAATTTTACCTAGCTACTGTAGTTAGCTGGTTGTTGCTATTTTTAGCTATTCTGGGCTAATCTTATTTAATATAAGAAAAATGTTACTATCACCCTGCTGCTCTTTTCTCAGCAGAAAAAATATGATTGCAGTAATGCATTTCCATTTTCCACATGATTTCAAATCATCTCTCGTAAATATTAAATATTGTGTATTTGCATGCCCTGCCCTTGTTGTTGCAGTGCTACTGTGTCTTTGTTCTGGATCCTTCTGTGCCACTGTTGTGATTTTTCCACTAAAACCTGCTAGAGATGTCTTGATTAAGTGAGAGAAAGTATTACATTGCATCATAACAAATAGGCCATACATGTAAACAGTGACATAAAATATGAAATGGTAGGCCTATGTAAATGTGATGGTATTTGTAAATGCTAAGATTTGTCTGAACACCTGTTACTGTGTTTGGTAATGTAGTTATTGAGGCCCCAGAAATGCAGGGCTGCACACAGCATGCAATTACATTTGAGATGCAAGCAACAAAATAGTTATGGGTACTGTGTGGGGAAACAGAATTTAAATTAATCTTGAAAAATCTTGAAAAACATCTTATTTCTCACAAAGTGCTTTCAGTAAGACAGACATTGACTGGGTCCAAGAGATCACTAGAACTGTCATCAAAAGCTCCAAATTAGCACACTGTTCTAGGAAAGTAAAGAAGAACATAATGTGGCAGATGTACAAGTGTGTGTGTGTGTGTGTGTGGAGTGAGAAGAGATAGATAGAGAGAGAGAGAGAGAGAGAGAGAGAGAGAGAGAGAGAGAGAGGAAAGGGAGAGATGTGTCATTACAATAGAAAAAAAACAGATAATTTTAATAGTCTATCAAAGTTCTTTGCTTCTTAGGTGCTTCTTGCTTATTGCACTAGTTTTCATGCACGCTTTTATGGAGTAATGTTTTATTTAACTCCTTGAAAGAGATTTTTCATCAAAAATATATTAATTTCTGCAGTTCACTGAATAAAATATATGCAACTTCTGGAAACGTGTTTCTACCACAGGAATAAAATGTAGTAAAATTCAGTAACATTTGGTTGTTTCTTCTGTAATGTTTCTGCTGAAACCCGTTATAAATTGATACTTCCTCATGGGAGTCCTTTAAAAGCTTTTATGTCAAAGCTTCAGCTTATGCATCTTCTTTTCTAATGCAGCCTGCACATGACAAGTAGTTACATTAATCCCCAAGTGGTTGATGTTTATTATGCCATTGTTACCTGCTAATATCTGTGAAAAATACATAATGTCTCATAATAGATGCTTAATGTGTTGCCACATTTTGCAGTGACTTTTGACATAAAGTAAAGCTGACTACACTAGATGATTGGGTTGACACACAATCTGCCCCCTGCTACAGGGAAAATGCTCACCCATGGAATACCTCGGAGGCTGTTGTGATTGACACGTGGGTGATCACAGAAATGTTTTGAGGATGAGATGATCTGCATGCCTCTTTTAAAACCACTAAGCCCTAGTGGAGGTCCATTTCCAAGTGAAGATCTAAATTATAATAGTATACTAATATCCAATGAACTCCCAGAAAATGCTAAAACTTAACTTAAGTATAGTTTTGAGTCACAACAAGCACACTGATCCTGTGATTGTAACGCATTTCAGTCCCATATTGGGAACTTCATATTTTACACTTTAGCAAGGCCCTGAACCTACAATGCCTCAGTGAAACACAAATATTCATGAATAATATGCAAATGGAATAACTTAATCCATAATAACTGCATCAGGTTAACGAGAAATAAACCAGTTTATTAACTGTGTCCCAAGCTTTGTATGAATTTCATTAACATTTGTGCTATTACTGTCTCAAGGAGACCCTGTACGCAGAGGTTTAGCATTCAGCTGCTGTGCATATCCCCATCCATCAGAATGTCTGCAGATTAAAACAGTTCAGCTTCTGCAGCTTATAATAAATCCAATTTCACACAATTGTTTGCTGTAATTAATACCTGCGACATCCAGATTAAGGCTCATTTGCTAATGCTCCATTTGTGTAAGTTTATGGAAACTCAGAACAGACCTGAATTGCAAGAGAACTACCATCCTGTTGCTTGCAGGCTGGGGCTTCCTTATTTTACTTTATTAAAAAAAAAAAAAAAAAAAAAAGTAAATGTTGGATTCCAAAGTCATTTGCATTTGAGGCATGCAAAAAAGTCATTTTAAAATCCTGGTAGCGGATACAATTTATTGGTAGACATATGCCATCATATGCAAGAGAAATAAAATATTTCAGATATTCACATAAGGGTCCATTGGCTGTGGATTATATCCTAATAGTTCAGCTCCACTTTTTGGGATTACTTTTTTCTATTTTTCATATGCAAAGGAAGATATCAAATATCAAATAAACAGACGCAGTTCACAAAAAATACAACAGCATATGCATAATCTATGATGCACAATGGAATGCCAGAGATCAGAAATGAATAAATAGATTTAAAAATTATATAAATATAGACTTAACGGGAAGGTGGAGGGGGACTTTTAGTCAACATGTCCCACATTACTGCTCTTTAGAAGCCAGCTGTTCATAATTTTATTGAATCTTCTTTTAACCAGCTTGACGGAAAGAAACTAGTATGAGGATGCTGAACGACTGATGGAATGACAGCATGGGAATATTAATATTTTGTTGTACATATTTTAATACTATCATTATAAATTGCCCAGATGATTCATTTGATGTCATAGGTCTGTGCATGTTTATTTAAATATGTTTCATTAAAAATGGCATTAGCACGCTGTCCTTAAATAAGGGCATGTGTCTGTCTCTTCTGAGAAACAGTGCTGGGGACTTAATTTCTGAACTCACCACTAAGGTTTTCCTACTCTTATCTTTCATCATAAAACTTTGAATCTGCAACACTCTACTTCTCTATTTGTGCCCATTTCAAACACTGTTACTAAAGGTATGCTACTCTACATTAGCAAATTAAATAGTAAGTCCACAAAACACATTTTAAACTGTCCATTATGGCATATAAAAGTCTGTGTCTCTAAAGAGGGTGAGTTAGAACCATGGTGATAGTTGTGTATTAAAGCTAATTTTGTAATGTTGGTCACAGATTTCCGTTTTTACATCATTAGTACTATGAGTATACAGACAGAAACATACGATTAACATTCAAATGAAAGAAGTTCCTTTTACAGTATGGTAGTAGTTTGGTGTTATTCTGACATAAGTATTCTTATTCCATTCTAAATAAGTTTTCTTATGTCACCTTTGGTATAATAAATGTATTGCTTTTCCCTGTTGTACCCTCACTGGTATTCTGAATGCAGTATGATATAATTGGCTTCTAGAATAATTAACAAGGTTTCTCAAGCAACTCAATATAATTTTTAAGAAAGATTATTAATGATCCTGGTTCAGTTTTTGCAAATGTTAATGAAATAGTTCCTTCTAGTTGCATGTGTGTTGCCTTTAGCTGTTTTTTTTTTTTATATCCACTCTGGTGAAGTGTCTTAATCAGGGCTTTCTTCTGACCGAGTGGTATCCCCTTTGTATAGTCCTTAAAGTGCCGAACACCAAAATAGAGGCAGTCCATTGACAAGTAGTATTTGCAGGAAAAAATGAGTTCCAAAACAACAAGCTTTCCTTAACTTCAGCCACACATCACAAACAAAGGATCTGGAGCACAGCTAAGGCGTTATCCAAACTGGACAACTCATACTAGAAAGATGCATTCAGTACTCTGTTTTGCAGGTGAACTGATTGCTTCATGTGGTCAGAGGCGCTATAAGCCAACATTTTCACCATGTAACCAAAAAATTTGACTGTAAAAAAAAATATAAAAAACACACCAATCCTACACCATATCAAACTGATTGTTTATTAATTCAAATGTAAAGAATATGTGTATGTAGTTCTCTCAGATGAATGGCATCAAAGAATGGCAAAAATGTAAATGGGGATAGCAATGGTGACAATATATTGAAAACTGTACATCGAAACAAATAAGAGATTCTCAGCAAAGACTGACATTGTGTATAAGGTTTCAAGAAAACATCACAGATAATTATGGATATTGAGAGGCATTGCATGCTTTATTAACTGGCTGTTGACTGAACTCATCTGGGAATTATCCTCTGGACACTAGACCCCTGCCATCTTGCTAGGGGTTAAGGTCACAAGAAACCTGAACTTATGGACAGAAGGCCAAATGTTGTGCTTGATCGTGAGATGGCGTCTTTCAGTATTCTGAGAAACAGATCTGTGACAGCACTGTCTATAACTCGTGATTTCTTGAAAGTTTGTTGTACTCTGTGATACTGATTTGTCAGTATTCTGTGGTGGAGCCTGTTTTATACGCAAAGCAAATTTTCTTCTTGAGTCTAAATCACCCACAGCTTGAATAAGAATGTGCTTTTCCAGGCTGGATGAATCTCTTTCCTTCTGTTACACACATCTGACACTCATGTCTTTGCAATCCCTCATATTAAAATATAAGGATGTGAAATTTATGGTCAAGTTCAATCTTCCATCTTTTTCAAAGGAATTTTTTCTGTGTCTCTGGCAGAAGATGGAATGATGGAATGATTACGATTGTGCTTTTCCAAGTGATGTTCCTCGAATAAGGGGCCCTGCACATGTTAACTGTTTAGTAAGTACTGCTTTAGTAAGTGATGATGCCACTACAACATCTAGAGATTTTGGTGGTTTTGGTGGCCATGTCTTCAGGAAATGAATCATCTGATTTTTCTATAACCTGCCAAAATCCACATAGCTTTTGTTCTCAGATGAGGTACAATCAAATGCCTTCATTTTACCTGCCTCTTTATCTCAGTAACAAACAAAGCACAAGAAAACAAGAGTTTGCACTGCCTTCTTATATAAGACTGCCATATACACCATTGTAAATATGAAAAAAGACTATTGCATTACAAAAGAAGTAAAATTCTAGGGAAGATGAATAGAGAAAAAAAAAAAATTCATTACTCATGAATAAAATATGATGGCGCTGAAGTGTGAAGGCTTGATTTTACCTCCCCCTCAACTCACTGGGGGAAATCCAACTTGGTTTAATCAATATAAGGATCTACGAACAGTATGTTTTTTCAGGGCTCAGTTTTCACTATTTCCCATGCATATTGCAAGCTGTGTGCTCGTGAATCCTTTAAGAAAAGAGAATTTGCTGTCATCTGTTCAAAATAAATCAAACATCTTTATCTAATTGCTAACAAACTATTACGATTTTGAATTATATTTCAAGATTGGTCACTGAAGTATTCCCAACAACATGCTCTTTCTGCCCAGGAAGGAGATTCAAACATGCTTTGCTTTTCATTTGGGGGACATAAAAAGACTTCAATTTTAATGAAATAGTCATTGTTCAGCTAAGCATTCATTTCTGCTGGGGAAGTTCAGCTGAGAATAAAAAAGGATCACATCTGCATTTTGAGACCAAAGCCGGGAGCATGGTTAGGAAAAAAAAAACATGAAGAGAGAATGAAAGGAACATCATACCTGAAAAAACAAATAGCGAGATGCCAGCTTCAGCTCACCTAATCGGAATTAACATCTCGAAATTAGTGAAGTGTGAAGCCTTTTGCCACTTGAATGATTCGACACATGTCAAACGTTGCAAGACGTTAACCCACTCTGACAATTGGAGTTGCTTTTGGCATTGCTTTAAAATGGAATTAAAACAAACAACCTCCCACCCCCCATCCCATACACACAAACACACACACACAGACACGCACACACACACATGCTTACAGGTTTTTATGTCTCCTTCTGCAATAATAATCTGCAATAATAATAGCTATTATTTCCCTGAATGATTCCAAATTTGCCACAGTGGAAATATTGGTTTATTTTGGTATGTTATGGTTTATGTTCGTTTATTATAGTTTATTATAATATATTCGTAGAATACTCTGGCTCAAGTCAAAAAGAAAATTTTTTTGGGGGAAAGATGTGGGTCACGTCAGCATGGAGATTACTTGACAAAAGTACTCTTTGAAATCATAAGCACATAATAAGGACACACTTATTAAAATAATAAGGACAGCGATTTGTTTACAGTGTTAAAACTTTCCCTTAATTATTAATTTTTCATGAATGGACATGGAGTGATCAACAACTGTATGAATCTTTAATGTTGCATATCGTATGTTGTTTTCAAATTAGTGATGTTTTGAGATTCAAGCATGTCTCTTTAGTTTGTATGTTTTACTCAGATTAATGAATTTGGGATAGCTTTGTTTTTAATTAATGAAACGCGATGATAACATGTAGAGCTTTTCTTTGCAATGAATGCAAACAAATCAAAAGTTTGAATAATTACTGCCAAAATGCAATAAAATCTTGTTTTAAAACATACAAGCTGTATCAGACTTAAATATTTTAAGGCCATTATTGTGTAAAAGAAAGTACATGCAAACATTCCATAGCCTATTGAGACTTCACCATGAAGAGGCTGGCATGACAAAATTCTTTGAATGTTGCCAAAAAGTACAGATTTTTATTTAATGTTATGCTATAATCAAGTACTAATAACTTTACATAGGGTTTGTGTTTTCTGATCTAAACACAACTTGCACAATATTAGGATTTTTGTGTATGCCAACTGACATTAAAAAAAAAAAAAAATGAACAATGTATGTTGTATGTGATCTTACTATCAACATATAATGTTGCATACATTTTCAAAACAAGTACATCTCACAGACAGAACCTCAAAGACTACTGAACTCCTTTCAGTAGCAACAACAACCCCCCACCAAAACTGTAACAAAGAGATATGACCACTTCAATAATTTACAATATTCTTTATGCATAACATGTTACATTGTGTTATGGGGGAGTCACCTGGAGGCATGCCACTCAGGAGGAAGTATTCCTGACAGAGGGGATGTAAGAGCGCTTACCTTGCACAGCATCAGGAGGAACATAGCATTGGACATGCTGAAGGAGATGGCCTTTCTGTGGCGCACAAACATCCCTGGAAACTAGCTGGAAAGTCGGCTCCACTCATTCTTCGGCAGTGGATGGGCAGAGGACGTGGGGGGGGCCGTGTCTTCTTTGAGACTGTCAAACTCGGGGTCAGTCGCTGGCTCTTGCTCCCTGATGCGGTTGAGTGTTCCCTCTCCGAGTTTCATCTCACAAGCGCCAGGATCAGTTCGTCTCTAATCTCTCTTCCTGAGCTCAGCAGCTGAAGTGGCTCACTTTCTCTCTTCTCGCTCCAGTCGAGATGAGGTCAGGCTGAAGCCTGTGGAGTCGAGACGAGCAAAGAGGGGAAAAAAAAAAAGAGAAAGATCTTATCTCATGTTCAAGATTATCCCTCTTCTTTAGTTCGGCTGTCCCCCAGTGATTACACCTAAGATTTCTCTTTCTTTTTCCCGTTACGAGCGCAGGGATACAACCTGCCATGTGCAGTCTCTCAGCATCTCTGAGGGTGAAAAACAACACTTTCATTTATGAAGCCAAACTCCTGCTCCAAACCGTACCATACAGTTTCAGAATTGTCCAGGGGGGGTGTTGTTCAGAAGGTGAAAAGAAATCAAACTCTACACACCGACCAGCACAGGGAACTTGGTGCCTTCATTTACAGGTATATGGTTTGTGAGCCTACAGCTCGACTTAACATCGGTGGGGAAGTGTCACACGGCTCTCGGGTGCTACGCTGAATGAGCAGACTCTGCTCGTGTGTAGTAACCATGCTGCCGCCGCGCTCCAGAGGCAAGAGAGGCATTCCCTGCCTCTTCTCCCTCGCATATTAATGGAGACGGGGTTGCCTGGCAACCAGCTCTAGGGAACCGCAGAATGCCTGACGACAAGAAGCGTTTGTGACAGCGGCAGTGATGGAGGGGAGGGTCTCCTCGGTGGGCTTTCTTTTTTTTGGTATATGAAGTCGCCCCCCCCCCCACATCAGTGTGCCCGCAATTACGCCAACCCGAGGAGAAGCCCATGTGGCGCCACTGGGATCGTGTGGGCTGTCAGCCAGGGACAAACTACCCAGCCACTGAACGACGGCACTGCGAGGCTAGGGGGGGCATTCACTCCTATTAAAATAAGGAGCTCAACTGCAGGGGACCACAGCTAGCAATGCACACACTGATAGAACATGAATTATGCCTTGCAGAGATGTTCGGAATTCGGTGTCAGGATTAGTCGAAAGTCAACCTCCTCGTATTCCCTTGCTGTTTTCTCATTTCTCATTTCCCATTTCTTGACTTAAGATGCACATGAACACATTCTGCGAGGACGGACTGGCTGTAGCTCTGTCATTGTCATATAAACTATCGCATTAAAGTGTGAATCGGGCAGGCAGTATTACACTTTATACATGAAGGAACAGGCAGACTCGCCCTGTGAATTTATATACTCATTTATTCATTCACATTACGTCCCCCTGTGATAAATATATCTGTCTTTCCAGGAAAGTGGAGAGTAAACTGTGGCATTAATGCCTTTGGTTTCTGATCTTGGATATGCCTTACTCCAGTGCTATACTTACTGAAACCATATGATAAAAATATTTCTTTAGAAATTCACTGAAAAAGTGATTTTCTTAAATCAACCAGATGACGGTTGCTCAAAAGCAAAAAAAAAAAAAAAAGTTGCATCTTCTTTTTATATACATAGTATGTAATTTGTTCATTTTGCTTTTGAACAGAAACAACCATCAGTAAGTAATTAAATATTACAAAAGAGCATTATAGATATTTGTATTACATTTTTGGGGAGTGGGGAGGGAAATATATAATCTAGCCCATTTTTGTACATGAAATATATGTTTTCCTTACCCATGCAGTGCAGGAAAAAGCCTTACATATCTCTGAGTAATATTTGGTGCTTTTTATGTTTGTGGAAAAAAAATGATCTTTTAGAAATAAACAAATATAATTTCTCAGCTGCTTCAT
Source organism: Megalops cyprinoides (assembly GCF_013368585.1). NCBI lineage: Eukaryota > Metazoa > Chordata > Actinopteri > Elopiformes > Megalopidae > Megalops > Megalops cyprinoides. The sequence goes on from NC_050594.1 coordinate 22,807,824, forward strand.
TCTGTGCAGGTTTTGTCTTTTTGAGGACCTGCACCCCATATATTGTTTACTTAATACTTAAACAACAACCACTCTATCCTAAATATTATGAATATAAAATGAATTGAACATTACCATCAACTATGAAAGCAGTTTTAAAGGAAATTACTCATGGTCATTCAAGGGAAAATGGCACCGCAAGCAATTTTATTTATTTATGTACAACACCATTGGCCAAAAGAAGTCCCATGATCTCTTCTCTATGCTAGACTAAATCATTCTACAAAAACTGGTTTATTCTGAGGAATTTCAGCAAATGTTCATAACAAGAGTCATTACATGGCATACAAGTGGTTAATATTTTAAATAATTACAGATTTACAAAGTGACACTTGGATGGATGTAAACTCCTTACTGGGACAGTGGGAATTTTAAAAAGCCAACTGTGAGTGTTTAGAAAGTGGCAGATGGATTTTACCATTAGGCACACCTGTGACAAAGATGCCTGCTTAAAACTCTATCTCACTGTAACAAGTATTTGGTTATACACAGTTGCCATGGCAGTGCCCATGAGGTGGTGAATGTTGTTTGTCATTGAAACACTTTTAACACTTTGAATTTTTACGGGCTTCCGAGTAAGCTCGACACATTTTTACTGTTGAACTTGAGGTAAACGGAGTGATCACTTAACTCAATGCGTGTCACAGCATGCATCAACGTATACATGCGCCAGTAACACAAAGTAGTGCCATACACTTATACAGTATATAACAACTCCTCCCTTCCAGCATTAATGTCCATAAACACAACTCTAAAGTGTACACAGATATTTCAGGTATAAACAAGTATTTCAGCTATGGCCATAAGGTGACAATATAACAATCCATAACACAAATATAGCACAATAGCAACAGTTCTTAACTTTTTTTTAAGTGAACTGAAGTCTTTCTGAAGGTTTCCCAACTCTTACAGGGTAACGAGGGCAAGCCTTGGAGCAGGGGTACTAACAGAACCCTGAATCACAGGCCCAACAGTCTGGGGCACCAACACCCTCAGTACCACTGGTAATGTCTTGTGTTGTGGTGTCAACCACCTGCCTGTGAGACTCAGGCATGTCAGTGCTTTCAGATGGAGTGATCATCTCGGGGTCGTTCTGAATTTTGGTTTCACAAGGTGTTGCGATCAGCGGTTGATCCACAAGTCTGCGCCAGACCATGTCAGGGCCCACATTCACAGTGTAAGTCAATGGTCCAGTCTGTGAAGCAATCGTACCAGGCTGCCATTTGTGAGTACAGTTGCGATAGACTCTAGCCAGCATGTTTTGTCCAACGTTGAAGGTGCGGACACTTTGCTGTTTCTGACGTTGACTCCAGCCAGACCGTTTCCGCTGTACATGTCTGTGCAGGTCAGGCTTCAGCAAATCCAGACGCAATCTCAGGGGACGTCCCATGAAAAGTACTGCTGGTGTCTGATCTGTTGTGTAATGTGCACTGCTTCGATATGCCAGTAAGAATTTTGTGATTTTGTGTTGCAGAGACATTAAATCCTTTCCCATAGCTCTGATAGCCTGCTTGAAGGACTGAATTCTCCAATCAATATCAATCAATATCACTCCCCCCCAAACCACTCACTTCTCAACTCCTGTCTGCTGTCATCTTTCAGCTCACCATCTGGATCAGTGCTGTTAAAAATTGTTTTTTGTGTTTTTTGTTTTTTTTTTTTTTTGTTACCGCCTTTCCTCTGGCACTCATTGCACTGTTTTGAAGTTAGCTGTTAGTTGCCCTATACCCTGTAGTTGTATAAATTAGCTAGTACTGTGTTCTCAAACAGACTTTCTTCTCACCTGAGAAGTACTGTCTCATTGTGGAACTGTACACATCCTGTCCTCGTACTGTCGCTATACTTACTGTATGCACTTTTGTACGTCGCTTTGGATAAAAGTGTCTGCTAAATAAATAAATGTAAATGTAAATGAATAAACTGCTCAGCATGTCCATTTGTAGTAGGATGAAAGGGAGTAGAAGTGATGTGCTTTATGCCATTCTTCCTGATGAAAAATTGAAACTCCTCTGAAGTGAACTGACTTTCGTTATCACTATTTGTTCTGGTAGTCCTGTATGGGAGAACAGGCTGCAAAGGAGGTCAATGGTCTTTGTGGAGGTTGCTGTTTTGGTACAGACAACCTCCAGCCACTTGGAGTGGGTGTCAACCACCACCAGATACATTTTGCCAAGGAAAGGTCCAGCATAGTCAATGTGAACACTCTGCCATGGTATAGTGGGCCACTCCCATATGTGTAAAGGTGCAGTCAGTGGTTGCTTTTGTATCTGTTGACATCCGCTGCATGTAATGGCCAAGTCTTCCAGTTAATGGTCAATGATGGGCCACCAGACATACTGTAGCTGCGAGCCAGACTCTTCATCTTTACCACCACCAAGTGCCCTTCGTGGAGCACTTCCAGCACCTTCGAGCGGAGCTTGGGAGGGACGACAACCCTCGTGCCCCACATGACAAAGCCCTGGCTCACTGAAAGCTGGCCGCACCGAGCAGAGCCTTTCACTGTCAGTTCATGCACCTTAGACAAAGTGGGGTCCCGATCTGTCTCTCGTTGGATTTCGGCACTAGTGACAGGTAATGGCTCCATCTGAGACACGTGGAACTTGTCCACTGGCTCCTTTGCTTCCTCTGGATTGGATGACACTTGCGGGAGTTGCGAAAGACCATCAGCGTTTCCATGCTGATTCATTCCCCTGAAATCAATGGTGTATGTATGATCACCAAGGAACAATACCCATCACTGCAAGCGTGCAGCAGCCATGGACAGAACACACTTTTGTGGGTTAAAGATGGACACAAGGGGCTGGTGATCAGTGAGTAAGGTAAAGTCTTTCCCATAAAGGTTCTGATTAACTCTAAATTTTTTCAATGAAAGTCCACTTTTCTCCCCTCATTGGTGAAACAATGCACACTAGAGTTATTTCCTACTATTGTTGCCAATTGTTGTGTTTGTCATTCAAATACTTTTAACATTTGAATGCTTACCCTTGTGGACACAAGAATCGGGCTTCCGAGTAAGCTCGATACATTTTTCCTGTTGAACTTGAGGTAAACGGAACAATCACTCAATGTGCATCACAGCACGCATCAACGTATACATGCGCCAGTAACACAAAGTAGTGCCATATAATTATACAGTATATAACAGTGAAACAGTAAGCAGTTAAGCAGTATGTAGCTGGGAGATAAGGAAAGCCCCACTGCCTCTGATATCTACAGCCTCTGTTACATTATAACTTTACCGCTGGTTGTATTTTAGGTTGTCATGGTGTGCAAAATTTTGTGTTCTCACTGACCCGTATAATTTACATTACATTACATTATTGGCGTTTAGCAAACACTGTTATCCAGAGTGACTTACATCAATAACAGACTTTTACAATGTTATCCATTTATACAGCTGGATATTTACTTGAAGGTTTAGTACCTTGCCCAAGGGTACAACAGCAGTGCCCCCATGGGGAATTGAACTGGCAACCTTACAAGCCCTGCTCCTCAACCAACATGCTACACTGCCGCCCACATAGTTCCTGGATGATTTCTCAATATAATAGACAGTAAATGGAATGATCCATCCTTATGATGCAAATATCAGTAACTCGGTGTAGGATTTTAGGGTAGGATATTGCCCTAAAACATATCCACAGACCATCAAAGAATTAGAACCACTGTAATAATGGAACCATTATTACTGCAAATACAGCACCATAAGTAAGACATTGAAAGAACCTGAAAAACCTAAAGATAGGAAAATGCTTGGCTTATTGATAGAATAACACTTTTACATATTACATATTCCATATTTTGCATAGCACTTTTAGATATTTTTAAAATGTCACATTTAAACATTGTGTGCACAAAAACACGTTGCACCCTGAGAAAAATACACTTTGTTGAGACAGGTGAAAAACAGATTTTCAATTTAATATAATCTGTTTAATTCTGTAGTAAGCGGTTTTCCCCAGACACTTCAATGTCAACATTTTTTTTTGTATTTTGGTGATATGCTAATACTATATTTTAAGGAAACATGAATGCACATTTTGATTAATGCTGGTTCTACAGCCATGATCAAGTTCAGGTTTCTGCTCCATAAAGTTGATACAAATTAGATAACTTCATAGTCCCTGCTTAGTGATCCTTGCAGTGATTAGATTTATATATTGCACAAACCTTACGTCCTACATTTTTACATGGACGATATTTCATTATGCAGAGGATGTTAATGGAAAAAGTTTAGAATGGAAAAGAAAAAAACAGCCAAAACAAATTGGTTTAAGCTTGATGTCGCTCTGCACATTAAATGGCCTGGAATGGACAGCAATAAAAATGGAAATGTAAAGGAATTGGCATTTTCTAGACAGAGCTCGCTGGTGTGCATAATTTTATTGCTTACTTTCGGGTCCCCCCTCCAATGTCAGATGAAGTCACTTAAAGCTTTGATACATTTATAACAATTAATATGACAGTGCACTTAATTCATTCTTGTTATCTACAAACGTCATTGTTGAGAACAGCTCTCAGGTAATACTCATGATATCCCAGCTCACATTAAATTGCTTGCTGTATTTTTATTTTATTTTATTTATTTATTTTTTTATTTTTTTTTTTTTTTTTTGGGGGGGGGGGGGCATTAATAAAAAATGCTTGCCAGCATAAGCTTAAACTAAACCAGATTTTTTTTGCCCTCAGTGTTTCATTTTATTTCCAAGTGGTTGAAAAGTGTCATGTAGTAACAGGAACTATTATGCACTCCTGAAAAAAACCTAAATGCCAGCGCAGAATAGGGACAGCAGGACAGAAGGTATGATCTGGAGTAATGAGATCGGTTCGTTTATCTACAGTGCCTCAGATCTGGTTGAAAAGGGCAACACAGTCGTTGAGCATTTGCTCAGAAAACACTGCTCTGAGTCCCAAGGACAGGCTCAGCTTGCCAAATGGAGAAAGCTCTGCCTCGGTGTAAAGTGGTGAGAGAGCTGCCTCTGACTGTTTTCCTGTTTACTCTGGGGTCAGCGCACATCAATAACTGTGGGCAGAAAAAACAGGGGAATCCTTTCATCTACTGAGCTACAGATATCCCTGTGCTACAGTGCATTCTTTTGTAAGCTGTGCTCCAGCAACTCAAAACTGAGTCTTCAGTGCCTTTTAAAAATAAGAGAAAATAGAGTCCAAAAATAGTTACATAATAAATACAGCTTTCCCCCCCATTTAAAGAGGCATTTCGCAACCAGCATTAACATTTCAAATAACTATTTTTGTCTAATTGTCCACGGTGTTTCTATATTTAGTGCCTGTCTCTTAAAAGGGTCCTTCTGAGCAGAAAGAGGCCTGCTTGTAAATTCAGGTCAGAGCATCAGAAGGTCAGGTGGAGGTCAGTGTTAAGTGGGATTCAGTGTAGTCTTTTTCCTGGTGCTAAAGTAAATGCCTGAAATGGCTGCCATTTATTCTCATTATGAAGAACATGAAGTGACCATATGGGCCTCTAAAAGGTGGAGTTAAGTATGCCCAGATAGCCTGCTGGCTGGCCTGGAGTTGTCCCTACTGTTGAAATGGCAGAAAATAGAACCTAAGGGTTTGAGGATTTTGCAGTAGTAATACCATACTAAAATATCATTTACAAGTTTGACAACACATTATTTATATTTTTATCATTTTTCACCTGAAAAATGCTGAAATTATTAAACTCCAAAACAAGGACAGTTACCACATTTAAGGACATCCTTAGATATCAGCTATCAGTCCTCAGATGTCATTGCCTAAGAAAAAGACATCATGCCAAATATTGTCTTCCATTCAAGCTTCTTATGGTAAGTTATTTATTGAAGCCTGTTTTACAACCCCATTCACCGCAAATGCTCTAAAACCTTACAAGACTTTACATTACAATTCATGGGGCTATGTTCATATTTCCAACCACATCTCGGCTTTGATGACAATATTAAGCATGAGACAATATCACAATAATTGGTTAAATGAAATCTGAAATGAAATGGATATGTTTGTGCCATGGCCTGTGTGTTTTTAGACACACACAAGTTAGGAACTATTGTTTTATCCTAGTCATAACCCCCCCCCAAATATACTCTTTGAAAATGAGATATAAAAATTGCTAAAGATTACACTAATTGGTGAAAGGTGTCATTAATGGCTGAATGCTGGAGGATAGTGAATGCATTTGACTTGGAACCGGCCATTACTGCACAAACACTGTGATGCATGTACCAATGTGAATGCTCAAAAACATTCAGCTATCTATTTGACTGAGAATGTACTTAACTTTTTTCAAGAAAAAAGACAAATAAATGTTTTCATACTCACCATAGCAATCAGCAATCCTGTGGTGCTTGCTCCAAACAGTTTTGATATCCAATATGTAACCAACAACTGTTTACATGTTTCACAAGCAAAAATAAAGCAAAATTGAATTTCCATTGTCAGACATAAAAAATATAAGCCAGAATTTGACAATATCTTCATCAGGTGCCTATGAATAGCTAAAGCACAAGTGAGAGAAGTACCAAAAACTCCAATCAACATCAGCTATCCTGCAATGCATTCTTGTTACGCTACATTCCAGGAACCAAGAAAGAAAGAGGGGAGGGGAAGGGGATGAGTGGATGTAATGTCGGTAGATTTTAGGAGGCAGTATGATGTGATCTCTTGCAATAGCTCTTACAAAATTGTTAATATGATACATAACTCAGAAATGTAAAATGACAGAAACTGTTCCTAGAAAAAAGCGTTGACAGAAACAGTATTATCAACAGAAAATATTATTCAAATGAATAAGATTCAGCAGCTAGCAATTGGATCTAAGGCTGGTTACTAAGACCAGGAACCAGAAAAAGTCCTGAGAGGTGACCCCCAGTTAGACTGTTCTGCTGTGTGATTTATTCATTCTCTTTTTAGTTTGCTGTAGTCTTAGTGTTATGTAGTGTTATGTATATCTCCTTAGATGGTGAAGAACTGAAGTCGTTGGTGTACATTTTAGTTGTGTGCCTAAATTACTGTCGAGCGGTAAGTCTTTCTGAGAGCCTGTAGGGAAATTGATGTCCTTTTTACCAAGGGTGAATGGTATGGGACAGATACATAGTGCTGATTTAGGATTGGAAAAAAGGATATTAATTTTTCATTGATATGAAGTGAGGCCTTGAGTAGTTGTAATAAAAAAGGGAATTCAGTTAAAGGATGAATCTGCAGAGCACTATTCCAGAGAAATAAACTGTCCTAGTGTACATGCCCGTAACCAGCTATGAGGTCATCGAGGTCCAGACCTTGGTAATTTTTTTAGAGCTAAAAATAAAATTTGAAGCTAAATACTACTGAATAAAAAAATCAGCTCTGTTATTTAGCGTCCACTGTGTGTGAGAGTTGTGAGAGAGGGCGCGAGCGCAGCCCCTTGCATCATCAGCACTTCCACTGACAGCAGCAATTGGAAATTACGCACATTGGCAGCAGCAGGTGGCTTGTGTGTGAACTGGCAGCATACCATTCGGTAAGAGATGATCGTTATGCCATTATCTGTAAGAAATGTTCAAAACAGTAACCTGGTACAGTGTCTGGAGTAAAGGCAATTGTATGAAACATGTTAAATATGCGCTCTCTGGCCATGATGAAGGCTAGGCTATTTCTTTCCTATTAGTAGGCTAGCTAATGTTTCACACAACACCATTGATTAAAAACAGCTTATGCAGGCAATGGTAACAATACAAGTAGGCCTACAAAACGTTTCAAAGCCAAATTTGGAAATGAATATGAGTGTATAATGACATTAATGCTTGTAATGGTGTTACTCAAGCATTTTTCTTTTATTTTTATAGCTAGATAAGGTTACAAATAACCTTAGGTTAATTATCATGCTTCATACCGTAGACCTATGTATTTTGATCCTCTGCACAATTTATTATTCATTCAGCAATGCATATTATGTATGCAATGTTTATATGTGTAATTTTGACAAAACCTAAACCCCCCTCACCCAATCCCCCCCTCGCGGACCTCACTATTTTTCAAACCCTGGTTACGGAGGAGCTAGTGCAAGAGAACAAGACTCTTTTAGAACTTGGAATCAGCAGACTTTCTACATGAAAAAATCAAAAATCATTCATACTATCTTACTCAACTAAGGGGTGGGGTTTACATATAGATTTTAAAAAATATTGTGTGTGTGTGTGTGCGTGCGTGCGTGCGTGCGTGCGTGTGTATGTGCAGGTGTGTGTGTGTGTGTGTGTGTGTGTGTGTGTGTGTGTGTGTGTGTGTTCAGAGAAAACCTTAGAAAAAGTTAGTTGTGTAGTCTTAGGCTGATCAAGCAATTTTCAGGCTTAGGAAGCGCTGTGATCCCTGTCAATCATGTTCATTTGGGAGCAAGAAGAACAGAACTATGTCATGGGTCAGATTTCTTTTCAGTCGAAATGAGCTGCAATCATATAATTTAAATAAAAGATTTCCTTTCAAAGTTAGTACATTAAATCCACTTTGAATTTCATGACTTAAAAAGCCTACTCCCTTTCAGATCTGTGAGTTTTAATTATATATTAAAATGGATGAATTAGAGAACATTAAAATGGATGAGTTTTCCTTCATGACTGTGTACTTGACAGCCAAAAAAAATCAGATTAGTACTTACAAGTGTTTGCAATCAGTCAGTACATGTGTATAAATATAACAAAAATGTCAAGATGCTGCCAAATAATCCCCGACTGATTTTTTAAATTGATGGCTTAGTAATCAGATCAGTGGCTGCTATTTGGCAGCCTCTACCTCTCTATCAATACTAAACATCTAATAGTTTAAAAATAATACTAACCTCAATGCTATCTCTTCTGCCTGCACAGCTCTCCATCTCAGTGGCAATACCTCAGGAAGAAGTTTACCACATGTACTTCAAGACAATACTCTCATTCACTTATTCCTGCCAACACACACACATATTTTGAAATTTTGATGATTTGAAGAGAGACTTTCATATGATCTGTGACTGAGTGCATAATGAGACATGTAACCCCCCGTTCCTGAGTCCTTGCCTCAGAGGTGAATCTCCAGAGGACGCTGCTGTCCTGGTCGTTATGCCAGCCACCGGCACTTCATAATTAAAAAACAGAAACAATTAAATTCCTCTTATGAAGTGTGAAAAAAGAACACATAAAATTATTCATAAAAAAGAGGTTGCAGGGTGAAAAACAGTGGAAGGGAAAGAATGTCATTAACCTCTGACACTTCTCCTCTGGCCATATAGTAATAATATGTATGCATCAATGTAATACCTTAACATAGTAAAAAGTAAGACATTATTTTCCGCACATTCTATAGCCAGAAGACAGTGTTTTTGAAGAAAAAACTTGTGTTAAACTTTAAAGAGGATAAACACCACGAAAACTCTCTGAAGGCCATCTTGCGTATCTCCCAACTGAACCTCTACTTCAGCTACACACTTCAAAGGCAGACAAGCCGAGAACATGAAAGTGTATTGCGCAGAGACCCTCAACGTCTGGCTTGAACATTCCCAAGCAAGTTTAGTTTTCATCCCTGAAACATTCAGAGAAGGATAGCCGTACCCATGCTGCACGTCCCCAGGTCAGCACATATACACTTAAAATGTTTTAATCTTATGGAAATGCATTCTAATATATTCGCCTTTCTGCTGGTCGGTACTGTAAGCAGCATATATTACACTTTATAATGATGAGGCTCTGCCGCATAAACAATGCTTTATCTCTGGCATCATCAATCAAACGGGACTTTTGAGAAAGATAAAGCGGTTCAAACTTTGATGGTCAATTTCTCTAGGCGTCCACCAACTTTCAAAGAGTACCCAGACAGCCAGCCTTACAGCATCTAATGTAGTCAAAAGATCAGGCATCTTTCATGGAAATGGGAAAATGAACAATTTTAAGTTGAAAGGCAGCTGTGTTGATGAAGGTGTTCTGCAGGCAAACTTGTTAAATATTTAACCAGCTCAATAACACTAAAGAAAATATCTGCCTTGACTGAGTGTTTATGCACCTTTAGAACATTGTCTTATCAGTTGCATTAAAAATCCAGCTGTACAGATGATTATTGGAAATTTGCAAAAGATTTTTGTCACCTTCCCCCGTTTTATAAAAAGGTCCCATATTATGACCTTTCTTTCCTAACAAAGAGAAATTTATGAAATTATGAGACCATGGTAACCTGCAGGTCCAGCCCACTGATCTGTATTTATTACAATGTCCTCCACAATGACAGCCATGTAAAAGGATCTGCTTAACATAGCCTGTGGAAGTTTACGGTAAAGTTCATTACAAGTTCATTATGACTTTTAGAACACTCATGGTAAATGCTGAAATCTAAATATGCATAACCTCTTGAGTGAAAGCCCTGGATCCAGCAAGAACTGCCATTGTAAGCTCATAACTCCATCACCCTTCATCCTTTCAATATCCAGAATGACACTGGACCTGTTTCCTAAGGCTGTTCAGAGACTGGCAAGGAGGAAATGGACATCCTCAGAAACAGAGCTCATCAGTCAAAATCAAAGTTACATATTCCAGATGAAATCCATGTTGGAAGGACTATAAGCATCTATGAATTTGCACTGTTTGTTTTCAAAGGCAAGGATTTTATGTTACATTATATTTACACTTAGCAACTAAGCACAGAAGAACCTGGGGGCTGATTCACATCTGACACTTGACCAGTCACCAGTCAAATGATTTACTATCAGATGACTGCTGAGAGTAACCCATGGATTACCACATGTGGAAAATCAACAACAAAGTTTAATTGGCTATAATCTTGCAGTAAAATATTTACAGTGAAAACAAGTGAAAATCCTGATAAAGGACACCTTGTTTAGTAATTTGCTAACCTACTCTCAACTTATTTTACATTCTTCGGATAGCCAAACCATCTTTTTTCTTGTAATTAATATAATTTGTTAATTTTAATAAATGCTGTATCAAAGTAAAAAATAGATTATATTTAGATGTAGATTAAAGATTTAAGATTTACTTTTAATCTAAAATCTTAAAGATCTTAAAGGAAATCATATTTCTGATTGCATGTACATAAATTCAACTAAATAAAATATGAGTGTCAAATGATGCAATTAATAATTGCATCAATGCAATGCATTCAATTAATAATTAATACAGGTCTTACTGTACATCCAGATGCACTGAAGGTAATGAACCATCTGGAGGGCTGCTTTTGCTTCAGTTTTGTGGATTGATATCAGCATACCAGTCTAATTTATTTCACAACAGAGTGCTCTATTTTGAGGTCATGCTAAATGCAATTATGTTTGTTTGTTTGAACACATAATGGTTTTGATGGAAGAAATAATGCGGTCAGTTATTTTCTCTATTTAAGATCACTTTGTTTTTCCAACCAGAAATAAGCATTGACTCAGGAACCTTCTTCTGGAGTCAGGAATATGAATACTTTCATGATCCTATTAGGGATGCTTCATTGCAGGAGTGAAAAAAATGCACTTGAAGGTAGCTTGCAACAATTGCATCTCAGGTTTAAAGTCACAGCCTGTGTAAAAGCCTAGATTCCAGTGATACACTCACGCAGTTGGAAATTACATCACAATGCAATATGAGAGACTAAACACTCATGTTGATATTCTGAATGCACTGCAGGGTTGATACTACTCATAACTGAAGTTACTGTACATATCATGTGTTCTTGGTGAAAATCTGTTTCATCACAGTCCAAATCACAAATGTTGTCTGTAAATTTGAAATGGAAATAATATACATTTAAGTGTTTATATTCACTCATTAGATTTGTTAATGGAAGATAAAAAACAAATTGTAAAATGACAGTTTTGACATTTGATGCAAACACTGTCAATTGCTTTCAGAATAAATAGTGTAAATAAACTATGGAAGGATTCCTATTTACAGTGTAAGTGCATTAGGAGAGGCCTGTGAAAATTGATATGAAGTAAAATTAGGCCACTTGGTTTGAAATGGCATGAAACAACATCACTGTCTACAGGGTAATAAACATGCATAGTTCACCATCTGCTGTTCAATACCTTTCGAAAGGGCTGTTTACAATTTCTTGTAAAATGATTACACATTCCTGAATGCTTTTGCTTTGTATATTTATGCCACTCCGTAACTACAATGGAATGCCGGAGGATATTGCTTCTTTACCGAGCATGATATCAAAATATGAATGCACACTCAAGAATAAAAGCTCAATATGTTTGTCAAACCATCTGTCATGTCTGAATGGATGCAGATCTGCCAAGGACCTGATGAAAGATCTGTTTTGCGAGACATATTAACATATAAAACACGGTGCTATCTCGGTGTTGGATTAGTGAAGCGAGATTCTAGACAGATCTGAAGATCTGAGGGTATTAAAAATGAAATCTCAAACTCGAGAGGGGACTGATCTGAATTTGGATGATTTAGGCTTTAACAATGGTGCTTATCCCAGGAAAATAACACGTTGGCTTTCACTCAGGGATTAGAATCCACTGTTGGCAGGCGTTCAAGCTTTGCCTCCATATTTCTATGGTGTTGATATCTCAGTAGGTGGAGTATTGACTCCGGCTCTGGAGACGAGTTGTCTGAATTTAGCCAAGGGATATTTGCTGAGTTTACTCACTTTACCAAATTTCTAGCAAAGGTGAATAAAAGCACTGCGCTTTGAGTGGTGGAGATGAGATAAAAGAAAAATGTCTACTTGAAGAGCACCACATTTCTCTTCGAAGAAATTCATATTTTGGTGTAAAATCTCTCTCTCTCTCTCTCTCTCTCATACATACATATATATACACAAATGACATGATATATATATACATATATATATATATCTCATGTCATTTGTGTATCATTTGTATAACTTGTAAGATGATAATTGATAATTGTCTTTAAGGTATTTTTAGTGAAGACAAGTGGAAAAATACCATGAGGCCAACCACAGCACTATGATTATGCTTATTATGTTTCAAGCTGAAACATAATTGAAGTTAAAACACACCCTCTTGTTCAGTAAAGAATGTATTTCATATTGTTTAATGTGTAATGCAGAAAACATGTAGTAATCAAGGAAATTACCACCATCAGAGTGTTTATCAATAATCACAGACATTACTTGTACTGTTGTATACCACAACAAGCTCTGCAAGACTACATCAAAATACAGTACAGTACAGTATTATGTTATTTCAGATGTGAGGAATGGTTTGCTGCATTCTGGTGGAAACCAGAGCTGTCCACTAAAATGCAAATTATGACCAGATTTGTTTCATTTTGTTCTTCATGACAATGACAATGACGATGAGAGTGACAATGTCTTCACTTTTCCTCTTGCTGCTTGCAGTGTTTTTATGATTTTGTAGTGAATCTGTCCAGTGCTCTACACTCAGTATTAACAGTGGATTTGTACAGTCTATTTGTACTGTGAGTCAGCAACTAGCAACGTATGCATATTGTCACAACCAGTTACCTCTTGCTGCCTTCAGTGGACAGGGCACTTTGCTTGAGTAATCTGGAAGTTCTCCCCCCTGTAGCATCACTAGGATTCCTCTCTGCAGGGCTGGTTAGAGGATATCCTCTTTTGAGTGATTCTTTCTGATTTTTATACCTGGGAGCCATTTCTCCTTCTCCCTGCCACTCCAGGGTGATTCATTATGTCTGTGTTCTGTCACACTCCGCCTACCAAGCAGCAAATGCATTCGGTTTAAATCAAAAAAAGTTCACACAATGTTCACATTTCGAGCGGCTCCTAGCAGTGCCCGTCTCAACTCACAAGTGGTACAAATACAGCAGCTCAGAACATGGTCCCATTGGCCCCACTAGCATTGAGCGGACCTAAGCTTGTGTGCCTTGATCACTGCCCCGTGACCACTGTGGAAGTCATGTGTGTGCTCTGTGGTATTGGCAGCCCTGCAATGTCAGATGGGGCCTTATGGACTGCTGCAGCCAGAGCTGTTTAAGCGGGCATTCTTTTTTTGCATCCTCCAGATGTGACATATTTCAGCCATGTTAATCACATGATTGTATGGTGGCCTCCACCCAGATACAGCATTCATTGCCTTGTGGGTTGTCCACCATGCTGCCTGCATAGAATTAGTTCACTGGATTCCAGTACTTGCCCATGTCCTAGCTTTGCTACACATTGTGTTGCAGTCATTGTGCGAAATACCCGGTGGCAATCGGGGGGTCCCCCCTACCCATACCTGCCAACATTTAGGTTTCAAAATACAGGAGGTTTTTTGGCGGGGGGTGGGGGGGGGTGTGGATGGTAAATAAATGAGTAAATAAATATTTCTATGTAGTGAGTGGATTGTGTGTGTAGATTGTGTTTCATAGACAATCTGGCAACTTGGGTAATGTCAGACAAACATACAAAACTTATGGATCCGTGTATGACACTTATTCAAAATAAAGTTTGCCATGCAAATTACGGGAGTTTCCCAGGAGAAACAACAAAACGGGCGGGCGCTGGGAAACATAGGCTTGAGCTATTGTAAAATATTTTACTCAACAACGCTTTGTCGCACAGAGAAACAACTAGTATCATCGGGTAAGTTCTGCTGTTTATTTTGATACATTGTGGAGCAATAGGGACTTCGTGCCTTATTCAACTGAGAAGCAGGAGTGTGAAAATGGGTGAAGAAATTAGTAAAGATATTACCTTGCAGAAATTTGATCTATCTTCATAACATGGTTACTTCAATATGTGCAAATATGTGACTAGCATCATTACAAAGCTCCGGTTCCACTCTTTCTTGTGATACGTATCTATGATAGATATGGATAGATATCTATCCATATCTATGCATTGACGAGTTCATGAGTAATTCAAACAAGAGTAATGGGTGTGGAGATGGACGCAGAGCTGTATGCAGGTTGTAACTATGATTACAATTATTTTTCTCACCACCACTTTGTCACATAGACAAGCAACTAGCATTGTTAGTGATGAATACTTTGTGAGCAATTCAACCGAGAAGAAGGGATGTGAATTTGGACGCAGGCTGCGTCTGTCAGGCTTTAAGGGTTAAAAGACATTTTTAAGTTGCAATTGTAATTGCAAGCGACAAATAATTTTTTAAAAGATTTTTCCAGAGACCCCCCAAAATTTTTGCTGTTGAGGCTTTCAGGTGGTCTCAAGTGTCAATCAAGGGGTCTCGGACCCCCCGTATTTCTTACCCTGGTTGCAGTCCTCAGGGTTTGAAGAGGTGAGTGGGCCTTGGTCCGTGGACCCCCCTTCGATTACATTTCTCGTATGTGTCATAACTATGGCATTAACTTGGCACTGGTTGAATAGTATTCCTACCATTTGCTTTTGCGAGCCAACACTGAATACTTTCTGTCTGAGATTTGACAGTACCAATGAAGCCATTCTTACATTTGTCCTCCAGACTCAGTTCCTGGCTCTGTTCTAGCATTTTGCAGATTGCCCTTAGATTGGCAAGTCCATCAGAGCCTCCGTATATTTCTTGGTGTTCCTGTGAGTTCCTCTTGATTGGTGACAGTAGTGCCAACAAAGTCCTACTTGAGTCTCCTGTGACATGTCCAACAGATGGCTTCCACAGCATGTAAATACTGCCTTCTGGCAATATTGTTCCATAAGAGAGAATGCAGCGATTAGCTAAGTAACCTTGGCACTCTCAGTGAAGGCTACTGCCAGAGCATCTTGCTGGTCGATGAGCAGTGCACTTCAAAACCGACAATTACCAGCGTACACTTGTTTGGAAGAGAGGGATTGTGCTTGTGGCTTGCAACAAATGTCTTAATGTCCATTTGCACAAAGTGGTCAATATCCCACAGTATGTAATTACCACCCTCTGGCAAATTCTTTCATTCACTTAATATAATTTAGCACTGCATTTCATATTATTGTTCAATGTTCCAAAATTGAATCATTTGACGTTGATGATGCAGAGCTGACAGAGTAATGTCTCTGGAAACTGTACACTTGTCTGAATTACCATTACTTTAAGCTTAAATGTTTTATTATTTTCTGAATGTATTGCTCCAGTCATTTCTTTTTGGAACTAGTATAAGCTGTTAGTACAGATTTTATCTGCTATTGGTCATTATATCAATAATTGAAGATTGCACACCACCACAAGTGGTGTGATCACTTTTTGTGTAGCAGAACATAATGTTCTGAATTGGGGCAGTGATATTTAATGGTAAATTTACCATGGTAATGAAAATGATAAAGCATCAGTTGATAATGTTGTTGGAGCAATGTATTTCTTCTCTACTACTAAATATGTGGAAGCATGAGCTGCTTACTAGACAGTTGTTATGTGCTGATCTCTACATGCAGGTACACCATGGGCCAGCAAACATCAACCAGCTGTATCATAAAAAGCATGACCAGGGTAAACTGTTTTTAAAGGCTGACACAGTAAAATATGTATATTTCTGTTTTCAAATGAAACAGAATTTGGAAAAAAAGGTTGCTCTCATTCATGATTTTAGCTAAGTAATGTAAAGCGGCCATGGCAGTTTCATATGAACAGGGTAAGCAAAAAGGCACTGATCACAACCAAGTCAAGATTACATTTATTGCTCTGTAAATTGATTGCTGTTCCTCTGTTTTATTTTAGTTAACCCCGCTTTTGATCTACCCAGCTCGTAACATAAAAGCCCTGACAAGGATGAATTCAAAATGCACAGAAGAGTTTGCAGGATCCGAACAGATCAGTCCCTAGAAACTGTAATCTATCCTAAGAGGCAGGTAAGATATCTTTTTCATAGCACTATCACACCCTCTGTGAGTGCAAGAGTAACATCTCCATTCAGCATGGCTGCAATAAAAAACCGGGGTATAAAACGTCATTTTTGAGATGATAAAGTTGTTTAATTCCGACGCACTTGACAAGCTGTAGAGAATATGCATGAGTAAGTATGCATTATTAAAATCACCCGTTTGAGTCGTTCTAACGCAATAAGCTCTGGAGTGCGCTGTGTTAATCTTACAGGCATTCCCTGATGCTGACTGTGCGTGAATCAAAAGTTAAGACTGCATTTGTGTCTTATTTCATAGTCATGTGCTAGCTTTGCAGATTTCCCGGCCCGGAGCAAATAGGTTTCCTAGGTCTCTCTCCTTTTTGGCTTAGACAGCCTCAAATTGAGATTTTTTTAACCAGATAAAGACAGGCTGCAACTCCTCCTCTGAACTCACTGTCAGTCTAAATACTGGACAGCAAATTTTTAAATCTCAAGTACAGTCAAGACCAGAAAATGGTTGACCAGTGATTGCACTGTAAGATTGCAACAGTTTCAAAGTTGTTGTTTTTCTCCAAACACTTTTTTGAGTACAGTATCTCTGAAGTTTGTGGACAAAATACACAAACATATAGTGAGACTGGATACATTACTGTCCTACCAAGAGGAGAGCAAGGCAATAAAAAGAGACTAACATTCAGCCACTTATGGTACGGTACCATTTAGCAAAATATTGTCCTAACATACATCAGGTCACGTAAGAGTACCAGGGTTCCAGGGTCTCTTTTTGCATGAAATCATTTCTCCCTTCTCCCCCTTCCCCCCAGCTAAATAATGCCTTCATTTACCCATTATTCCATGGGTTTGCCCTACTCACTCCTTTAAATGTATTCTCTCAATCAAAGCCGACGCATTATACAGTACTCTTCCTATAACGTGATGCAGTGTGGAACAAAAATGCCATGTATACACCCACAACTCTCTTCTAAATTCAAATTGAGGATTGCTGATATGGTCCTCTGTCACTGCTCTTGTTCTAACCCGCTTGTCCTCCACTCATCATCTGTCCAGTAGGATTAGGTCAGGCTATACCCCTGCATTTGTCAAAATCCTTCATGCTTGCTTTCTTTTTCTGATAATAATGACTGCTGTCAATCACACGGTATGGCTCACTATATCCACAACACATCAGTTACCCTCTCCACTTACGTCTTGACACATGTTTTTACTGTCGTATATCCAGGAATTGTTTTGTGGACCTCATTAGATAGCATCTGATCTTTCACTTTCCAGTATTTCTGCTCCTGTGTGGTCTTCATGTCTCATATGAATGGCATTCCTTTTGATAGATATAGCAGACCCTTGAAGCACTGTCTCCTTTTGCTTCTGATGTTGTCTCCCACCATGAGCAGAATTCCTCTTTCATCATTCATCATGATCAACTTTCAATATTTTAAAAAGTCGGGAGCAGCTCTTGCGGTGCTGGCAGAATGAGAGTTCAAATTCTTCCCACGTCTGAGTACCTCCCAGAGCAAGCCTTTGAGACTCTGAGCTCAACGCTATATGGGCAAAGTGTTTCATCAGCAATTTTTAAAGAATTCATTAAGGTCCTTGGGTCACATTAACCGTCATTCTTATCTTACACTTCTCTAGAATCCACTCAAAATGTTTTTATACTTAAATCACTGGTTAATGAGCACTGGTTTGAACAATTTCTTTTTAATGGAAATAAGTGAGATGATAATCAGAGTGTCAATTAAACATTCAGTCCACCATCAAGACTTAAAACACATGTGAAACACATATGAATAATTTCAATTATTTCTAATTCCTATACATAAGGGACACAGTTATTCACATTTATTCTGTAGTTAATAATTTGAAAAAATCCTCCTCTGCTGTGGATTACACTAACACAATTTCCATTACTGAGCTGCCTTATTAATTTGTTTATTGGATTGAGGTTCAATATCAGATAAACTTGAACATTTTGCAGAGGGAACAAAGTTTTTGACCAAACTGGTATGTACTGAACTTCCTGACTCCCTAGATCTTATCAAGGGCTGCAAGACCCATAGGTATAACCCCAAAAAATACTAGAATCTTCACAGTGGGCCTCACACGGATGACTGTTCCAAAAAGCCTAATTTTCATTTCATCTGATTAGTCTGACAAACTCTAACTGCCACTTTTATGCTTTGCCTTCATAAGAGCCTTCTTCCTTCCAATCCGGTCATGAATGCCACATTCTTGCAGGCAATATCAAACATCAAATCCCAAAGCTTTATTTTGGAGATCTGCAACAATTGCATCTTGATTTATGATGACAGTTTGTGGTGTGATGATAACGGCCACTAATGGAAAGTGGTAGATGTTGCTTTTTGTACATTCATTTACAGCCATTTCCACATTTTTGGAGGTCAATGACCATTTGCCTGCAGTCTCTGGAAAGCTGTCTGACCTTCACCACGATGATGCATGCCACTAATGAATATTTTTTTGTGTTACCTCCTTTGGTGCTCTAGGGAACTAGGAAACCTCTGTGGGCCTCTACACAGTTTCAGAATCCTCCACTGAACTTCCAGAAAGCACAGTGTTGGTCTAAGATTTGTTTTTGTATTTTTGACTTCTAAAGATTACCTAAATGTGTGAATAAATATGACCCTTTTGTGTTCTGAATTAATATAATTCATATTTTGTGAACAATATACAGTAACTATGCTCTGTGCAATGCTATAAAGATGGATGAATGCTTAAAAAAGCAAAACAATTTCCAAAACTTTGGATACAAGGTAAATGGATACAAAAGAAGTCTAAGTGATCAAAGAACTATCTGCTTGGGGGATATAACACCTTGTGCATCACCCCTTAAGTGTGTATGCTAAATGTTGCTGTCATTCCTTGTTTAAATGTATTCAGTCTGATGAACAGCTGACTAGTAGTAAATCCTGATTTTGGAGAGCTAAGTAAATGTAGCCAGACAGCAAAATAAACATATAAACAGGCACCAGTCAATAGCACTAAGCCAATTAAAATCACTCTTCATTTAAGGTGTGATCTGTATTGATTTGCCTTTCAGTTCTCATCCATCAGGACAAGAATGTTTCTGGAGGGTTTTGTTGCAGATAGACTCAGTAAAGCCATGATCTGCTTTCAAGTAGTGACAGCGGCTGGTCTCTTTAAAGACACTGAATTTATTTGTCAAGAGTGTTGGTGTCCTCAATCTGAAAAACGTACTGGCTTGTAGACTGCAGTAGGTTCTTATGTTCTGTGAGTTCTTGAGTGCTACATTATGCATACAATCTAATGTCACTCTTCCAACCTTCCAGATTTTCACATACACGAAAATATGCCGGAAAGGGGCAAAATGTTACATAGCAAAACTGTGTAAATCCACTTTACATTGGAAATTGGTAAGTATGGTGCTTAGAAGTACCCCTCATTTAAATGATGCATGTCTTGTCCTTAAAATTCTACACAACTAATTTCTTCCATCTTTGCAAATAAGATCCTGTCAGCTTGGGGTAGATTTGGAAAAGTGAATAAATAAAAATCAATGTTCTTGATAACATTTTGATTTTTGGATTGATTTCCTTATTGGAGCTGGGTACATTTTAATGCTGAAGAATCTGTCAAAGATAATGCAAGAATCATATTTATAGCTTGTTCAGAATCTATATTAAACATAACTACAGCCCTCAGTTTTTCAGTCCTCCAACACCAAGAGATCAATAGTCTTTTTTCAAGCCTGTTGTTAAACACTTATCTGATTGCACCTCCCTAATCATCTAAGTTGATGAATTAATTACCATAAATTAAGCACAAATGACAGCGATATTTAGATTCAACACTGTTGTGTTGAATTTGGTTGCACTATTTAAAACCACAGACATTGGGGATTTATGTGAAATGTTGTTTCAAGGGCCAGAGAAACAGTGATAGTGTTCCTTATTAGTCATTTTTACAGGGCTTTTCTTGGTCAAATGACACATCAGATTAAACATTTCTGTTAAAATCTACAATTTCCGCTCATTGAGTAGTAATTGTTAGTTAACAGACACTATGGGGAATATTGTAGATAGGAATGCTCTCATGAATGACGGCAGATACAATGTCAGGTGCACTGACATTCTTGACATTCCTTCCATGGCCTCTTTTCTTCTGGCCTCAGACCAAATGATTGATTTTTTTAGGAACTTCACAATTGGCCACTAATATAGTAATATATAATACTTTATAATTAGTCAAATGACTGTGCAGGTGACTGAAAACTGAGCGCCTACAGGAATACTTGGAGTATAACAATTGAAATACTGGTCTAAAGTAAGAGTCCTAAATATAACATCTTAGAGGCCTTTATAAAGCATACATAACACAACATAAACAGTGCATTACTACTTTGTAAAGCATTCATAAACAATCACAATCCTCTATGACAGCTGACTTAGAGTGAAATAGCACTCCAACTGCAGTGAGAAGACTCATAAAAATGTGTGTGCTTTCAGACCTTATGTAGTTGCTACAAATGTATAATGGGACAAAATCCTCAAGAATATTATATATATTTTTGGCTTTAATCTTACTTCACCCATTTATGATTATGAAAGCAAGTGTACTTCTTTGTACATAAGCTTATCTACAATATAAAAACAGTCTTTATGCTTACCTAGGTTTAACTTGTATTTGAGAAAAATCAGCCAGACTAATCAGAATGTCTGGTTCAGCTATCTTGTTTCTCACCTAGAGATGTAGGCGGTCGAACTCCACCTTGAGGTAGTGGATTGTGATCAGATTGATTCTGGTCACATGCAAATGTTGCAGATATGCTTATGTCTGTAATTATGGTTTTAGGATGTGATGTGTAGTAAAGGAGAACTGTAATGTGTGATAAACCACAAAATATTTCTGTATGTATGAACTGTTGATATTTGATGACAATGGTAGAGTCACACAAAGGGAAGATGGAACCATCAATTCAGCTGTAATATTCAAATCAGTGGACTTATGCAGTGTTGATTGACTCCACATCCTTAGACCATTACTCAAATAAGCCAATAAATCAAATACAAATCTGAAGAATCTGAAGAATCTGAAGCACAACGGGTCAAAAATCCAGGAGGTCTCTTGTTTTGGGTTTCATTTGAATCTTTTCTCCTGCTCTTTATATCAAGGAAAGGGAACATCATTCACAATCATCAAGTGTATGTTTCAGGGAATGAAAAGAAAGCCAAAATGTCAAGAGAACAATTAGTTCTAGTACAAAAGTACAAAACTGCTCCCTCCCCCCAACCAACTATTGGTGTTTTTTGCTTACCGTGTTTTTATACTGTCTTGTAAGCACGACTAAATGTTAATAATTCCACTGCTTACCACTGCAGTTCTCTACCTCTTTTATTGCCGACGTGGAGGCCTTGGAGTGTCAGTGTCTTTTCCTCTAGGCGTAGAACCGAGTTTCTGGTTCAGCAAGTTTCATAATAATCTGACCCCATCTTGTTTGGTTGGCTGATGTTCAGTCATTTTAGCGAGCAAATCATAAATTCAGCACCCCTTTTAAATTTCCATACTACCATCTTCAAACATCTACAGAAATGCTCCCACACCCTTGTTAATACAGGTTTTAAAGACGGGTTTAAAAGTTTGATTTCAGAACTGCTTTCATATCTAGGCAGAAGTGTCAAGGCACTAATAGAGTAATTATCATTTTCATGAATATGCACACAAAACTTTGTCTGCTTAAGCCAGCCACATCCTGGTAAATGGTTTGTTAAGACATACGTATTTATAGACTGCATGATAATATTTAGTTAGTTTAGGTCTTTTAGTTCTTACTATGACTATTCAACCACTTTGATCAAAGCTTAAAAATACATAAAAAATAATCTGTTAGGGTATGATTTATTTCCCAAGATCATTCATCCCAAGATCATCAATTTTTGTTGCATTTTTATTCATTTCATGCTAAAATGGCAGTTACAATACACTACATTCATTTATAGACACTAATATCCAGAGCAACTTCCAGTGCAAGAGAACAGAACTGTATCCATCCAGGTTATATGAACATGCACTCGCTGGTCTGAGAGTAAACTATAAATCATGTATTTCTGTTTCCTGTTTGATTTAAAATCACTAGAATAAATGTTGTGTTACATCATACCAACCCAAGTAGCAGTATTGTCCATGGTTGACATTGTACAAAGACATCCCATAATTCAGCACCATTGACTTGGAATGAAAGTACATGATTTTGAAGATCAGGAGATGCACAGGGAAAGGCAGCGGCTCAATTTCGTTTCAAGAAACGAATTTTATTTGGTCTCCTTCCAAGCAAACTGGGATCTGTGCCTCGGTGTCCTGTTTTGCTTGTTCTCCTGTGTTTTCCAATAGCATAGTAATTAGCAATCACTTTTTGGACAAAGCGAATACATTTAATTTCTAAGACGGGTTCTCTTTGGCTTCTGAAGCCTAGTTTGGGGACATATTGATATTCACATCATCAAAATGCTTATCCTCATTCCCTGAATGGGAACTCCTTCATATTGCTAAAAACACGAAAACAATTGCATTAGAAGAATCATACATTATGGATAGCTGGGAATATAGACATGCAAATGAATACTCATATGGAAATTACATAAATTCAATGCACATTGTTCCTGCCAACAGCTTGTAATTAAATCTGACCTTTCTTTGTTCCAGATGAGTTTGGATTTTATGCACAGAAAGTTCCAATGACACAAGATGATTCTACAGTGTGCCAAACTGGCTTTCAAGCTAAGCTTTCTTAAGTCTCTGTAAAATAACAGCAAAGGCTGCCAGTGGCCACGATACGCATCTGCCAGTATTGGCGCTCTGAAGGGAGGCGGCAGAACAGAGACGGGAAGATGAGCGCTTGCGCATTCATTTTCAATGGCACACACAGTGAGCGAACAACATGTGAGGAGCAGTACATGTGTGCCCGAGGCACTCGGCATAACAATGACACTGTTCAATTTACAATGGCTTTTCCATGTTGCCCAAAAACAAGGTTTGACTATCATCATATATGCCACTATAACACAAAATTCACTATTCATTGCGCGCTCAGTTCACCATGCATAATAAAAATTACTGCCAGCTGTGTCACACAACAGAGTAAAAACAGTTGAATAAATGAATGTTCAACGTTTCTGTTAAGCTGTCTTTCCACTCAACATTTTCCGTTTTCCTTTCAGAAGATTTTGTGTGCCATGATTTACCTTTGTGTCTAATGTGTCCCTAATTTATTTTTGTGTCATGGCAGCTTTTCCCTGTATTGGGTTTAGATCAGCCATGTGCAGGACACGCACCTTCTCTGCCTTGCTGATAAATACCGCTTGAGAGGAAGAGCTGACAGTAATGGGTTAGCATGATGACAAGGGCAGACAGTCCCCATTCATTATGTGCACAGATGAAAACTCCCAACGATGTTGGGACGACAAAGATATTTCAGCGCATGAAAAGGTCAAAATGACAAGGTAGCCAAAAAATGACTGACACCATGTTTTTTATGCATTGCCTATAATGCTTCAGATACCTAATCAGATGCAAGTGAGAGTATGAAATTATGCACTGTGACATGTAATACCGGTTTAAAACATTTGACACGCACTCTCTAGGATAAAAAGCTGGATTTTTATGTACTCCACCTGTCTAATTATAATAGTCTAGAGTCCATATTACTAAACTGTAGTGCATTTCTTTTTCCTGAGAGATTTTGTGAATTGTGAATACAATGTTTATATTGTGTTGATAAAATGTTCAAGTTGTTGAACATGAAGTCAAACCTTCGCAAAAGGTCACAGGAGAGAGAGAATACCTCCAAAGCTGCCTTACAGACAGAGCATTTGTCTATTTAAAACTAAATTCAACAATAACTTTCTTTTCTGTCATTTTTCAGTTTTCAGTCTGAGAAGAATTAATGTCAGACAGTGCTGTCAATGCATTGTGCAGAAAAACTCACTTTATGATATATTAAATCTATAAAGAACAGCTGATTGATCTCCAAGTGTTTGTAAGAGGGCACATTCTGGAAAATTCATGGGTCATTTCTGGAATATGGGTGGTTATATACAGCAAAGCCATAAAGATAGACTTCTTCAGCAGCATAGAATTTGAAAAGTACAGATAGCTCAATTTGCAAGATAGGTCATTCTGGGTTATTGGACTGAGTTGGGACTGAGTACCATGAATTGTTTTGGGTAGAACATTTAAGTATCAGACCTGAAATTCCTTTACATCTACTAAACAAAAATGTATGTTAGTGTAGTTGCCGTACGATTCTGATGAGTGACATCACTAGCCCTGGCGGTGTCCTCTTCCTTCCTGGCATGACAGCGTGACTGTTTGGGGCCAGCTCATTGTTAGGGAATGATTAATTACCGTCCTGATGAAATGTGATGTCTCTGAAAATGTCAGAGAGACAACAAATTCCTCTGTAGGAACCGTGTGGTTGGCAAGGCACGCACACACACACACATCTGGATTAATTCCACATGCCAACAATCCTCTGCTTTTTAAAGGTGATCTATTACCTGCATATGCAAATTTTAAACTGTTTATTTTCTTACAACCAGCATCAGGGTAACATGTTTCAGTTTCAGTACCATGTTTGTAATTTAATGCTCAGTCATATTAAAAATGTTATTTATTATTCATAACTTTAGATTTAATTAACTTACTCAGAATTGTATATGCCGTCATACAGGAAAACAATTCAATTGTTTTGCTGACAGTTGTACAGGAAAGCCTGAGCAAAGGTAGTCATATAAAAAGGGACTGCATGTAAAAGTACCATTGTGCAGATCTCTCCCACATATTATTGTTTTAAATGCTTTGGATTCATTTACTCATTCAAATCTACAAATTCATGTTTATAGAGTTTCCTCTTTCCACCAGTACTAACGTTAAAATTTGTGTAAAGGGTAAAAAAGCACACCCCTGTGTAAAACTTTCCAAGAGACACATTGTCAGTGATAAACAGAAGCTTGTTGTTCTGTATGCAAGCTTTGAGAGGTCTCTTAAGCATCACCCATTCAGAAAGTGAAGTGCATTTTGGCAAGCATGCTTTTGAGAAATAACACTGTACTACATAGATGATGAGAGGATTTGTGCATGAAGTACAGAAACAGACCTTGTGAGTTAAGGTTAATTCATTTGCACTGTCTGTACATTGTAGCTAAATGTAAATCAATAAGCAAGCCCCCTATATCATATTTTGAAAAGTGCCCCATATTTGACTCATATTATGCTAAATACAATGCAGTAAACAGCATGGCTAGGCAAACTATTTAGATTATTTCTGAAATGGCTGGTTCCATTTGACAGCTCTGTTCAAAGAAGGGAATTTCACTGAAAAGGTCAGTTCTGTCAGTTATGATTCTACAATGGTAGTTAAGTAGAGCTCAATATCTTTTTAAAACCCTCCCAGCTCTCTGAATAAAGCAAGCATTACAAAAAAAAAAAAATCATTTATGTGTATATCACTGCACTAAATATAAGTGTGTAAACTGTCAATACAGTATTAGTAAAAAGAAAAAAGCTTTAATTATTTAAACATTTACCCAAATTTTAAATACAATGCCATTTTTATTTGAAGTTGATTTAAATAAGAAGCAAACTATTAATATGAAGAGTAGAGAACTTAATAATTATTCTTACTATAAGACATAGTCAAATAAAAGCTAATCCAAGAGATGTTTGTCAAAATTCCATTGATGTCATTGTTACTATATCCAATTATGATTTAACATATAGCTCAGCTTATGAGGTCAGGTCACTTTATGAAAAGATATGGTTATGAAATATAGTATATGTGATTAAACCAAATATAAAACAAATCTCATTATCTGTATACTGTTTCTGTATGAGAGTAAAATAGATGTCTAATCAAATGTTCAGACATCCTTAACTAAGTTGGATGGATATGATGAGATGAAACATACCATGATGAGATGAAACATACCATGAACAAAAAACAAAAGAAAAAGTTACACTGTCAGCAAGCACACACTGCATGGGTATTGTGTTTTGATTTTGTTTTCCATATGCTTCTGCCTAGGTATATGTCCAGCCTTGTTAATAGGTATTCTATTTATGTAAGGGAGTAAGCGGCTATCTGTGTGTAACCACTCTGTGCTCACATGTCTGTCTGAGGTTGCACGTGCTGTGACAGAGGTGTTACAGAGGAGAAATGAGAGGGGAATTTACAGAGAAAACAAGCCAGTATGGTGAGAGTTTACATAAATATAAAAATAATGTTTCACAGATGGCTGACAGATGGTAACAATGTAATAATGTAAAATAATGTACACTTCCAAGTGTCTGGTGCATGTGTTGGACATTGGAGTAAAGTAATATTATCCAGTCGAAAGGGTAGAAATTGCGTCATAGGAGAAACATGACCCATTTTAACCTTCACCCTTTCCATTTAATAGGAAATGTTTGTCATTCTTTTTTTTTTTTTTGGTATGATTTAATTAGTGCTGAATGTACATTTATTCTGTACAATGTACAGAATCTAGCTGTTTGTTGTTTTCTAGTTGTTGTATTGTTTTATGTCACTCCCCTCTAAATTACACTTTCACAGGTTCTCAAGGCCGATAAAAATTGCCTTACATTTTTTTTTCTCCCCATACCTCTTGTCTAAACAGCCCTCTCATGTCTCCTCCCCATCTCAGACATGTAAGTGCAGCGTGACAGTGTGGTATTACATTTGCTGGTGGTTATTACATTTGCGGTTTGTACAGTTTTGGTAAATACAGAAATTTGAATGTTACAAATATTTTTTTTTTTTGTTTCAAAACATCTGCAAATTTAATGTACACATGGCCATGAGAGACAGTAGCCAATGGTGTCAATTAAGCAAAATACAGACAACACCCTGATAAATTATCGCATTTACAGAAATAAATTGAATTGAAGTGGAAAGTCCCAGAAGAACAAACAAAATTTTACAGGCAACATCTTATACCTCTTTGTGCTGCCTGTCTGCAGATTTAATTAGCCTGTCTGCCTGTTCGTAAATCAATTAACAATTTTTATGATGTATGACCACTTTTTTACATAGAGATTACACACCTTTCTTTCTATTTAGTGCTACAATGTCAAGAAATTAACCAGTTTTATGGTTTGATTGGTAAAGGACTTAACTGTATGATTTAATCATACCAAAAATGTTAATATCAGTCCATTTGCCTATAGAAATCCTTGACAGTTTGTGTCTAAGAGTTGGCCCCTTGGAACTTCTTAAAGGAAGAATCAGTATCACCCACAGTAAAATTATCAGAAACCCTTAAAGTATTTTTCGTTTTGACACCATGTATGCTTTAGTCCTGATTGTGCTAGATACCTATACATAAAGGTGAAATACATTTAACAGTTATGGTACTTAAATAACAATGTCCATGTTTCACACAACCATATGACCACAGAAACTAGCAATGAACCTGCCAACTGTCTCACAGTTTAACTTTGATTAACTACATATGCCCTTAATGTACTCATCAGGTACATAATGAACTTGTATGGCAGTGGTATTCCCAAATGTTCTGTTCTATTTACATGGCTATATACCATATCTATTTAAAACAAACAAGATATGTAACAGGATGAACATAAGCGTAGTTATGAAATTTGTAAGTGAAAAATTATATAATCTCTGAATAGCAGAAAAAAATGCATATTTGTTGTAGGCTGTCTTTTGATGCAGGCTTCTTCTCATCATTCTTTCTGTTGAAAATCTCTTTTCATTTTTGCAAAAGATTCTGCCTACACATCGTTCTGCCCATCACTACAAGCCTGTCGTAAGTCAAAGACAACATGGTTCAGTAGTGAAGTTTTCCATGCAGGCTACATCCCATACAGCCAAGAGCACAACTGAAACTGAAAAGCACAACAAAGCTGAAATCAAGGAATCATGTTAAAGGTTATCTACAGGTGTCAGTTCCAAGTAATGTGTTTTCTAAAAAAAAAAAAAAAAAAAAAGACACGAGCTATTTTACAATTGCTTTTTATGCAATGTGTGAGGGAGGGATTACTATACAGAGAGTCCTTGGAGCTGTTTACAGTCTGCGAGTGGGTGAAGCTCTTTTCCCTGAATATGGATTACCTCTTCCCTATGTTCTTCTCCCATTAGGTAACATGACACTGGTTATCTAATTCTTCGTGAAGCGCAGAGAGTGTGTGGGGCAGAGGCATACGGTCCTCAGGTTCTGCCCACTATGCTTTATCAGACTGCAAGCAGATGTTTTCTGTCGTCATTAAAATTCAGTTCATCTGGAATGATTAGCATCAGACCAAGCGGTGCGGTATTTCCATCAGAATCATTTGGGGTGCTGCACCAGTGCTTTCCCTCCCATTTTGGGTAATTGCAACAAGTTCCAGATCAGTGGTGCTCTCTACCCAGAAAACACATCTTTGTTATACATACTGTACTGCCAGCTGTTGTTAATCTAAGGGGCATCACAATTACTACCAGTATTAAAGGGGTTTTATTGCTAACAAAGCAAAGTGACATTGATGCATCAGATGCATAGCATGCATAAAAGTGAAACCTTTTTCTCTTGAGATCCTTCGTTGGACTTGCAGAAGAGTGATCAATTGATACTTCAAGAAATGTGAGTTTGCTGGAAAGTGTGTTGCATTTTAACAGTGTATTTCTTGGCACTGCAATGATTTATGTAGCATCATATGGTGATCATGTGATTGTTATTGTTTTTTTGCCTCGGTTAGTTTTGCAAGTGCTTTTCTAACTGCTAATTTAATTAGTCTGTAGTTCAGGCTTCTCCCCTTTCAGCTGGCTGCTCATCCACTCCTTAATTGTGCAGGGCATTTATTGGGTGTGTCTGCGCTGAAGCAGCAGCCCTGTTTCTCAGCCTTGTTAAATGAAGACTTGGTTATTCAAAGACAAGGGAACGTATCTGTGGGAGTCCATCACAGGAGACCACCAGGAGAGGCCCTGGGTATGTGTTGGTATTGTGGTGGAATGGTACGCTCCTGTCAGGAATACTGTGTTGCATTTGCACATTGGGCCAGGTGTGTATATGTGGTCTCAGCCTTGTGTTTTTGACAATGGCTCTTTCATGTGTGGATGGTGGTGTCCTCGTTTGTGTCACGTTTTGTGTTCCCTTGAATGCACTTTGCACTCGACTTCTGGAGTGACTTCTGGATAAGAGCGTCTGTTGAATGTCACCAGTGTAAATGTAACATTATGCATTGCTCTGGATAAGAGCATCTGCTAAGAAACAAAATGTAAATGTGAGAAAGCTGAAGATGAAGATGACAAATGAAGCTGACATCAACTGGAAATGACAGAATAGAACAACAAGAACGAAGAGAAAAAAATGTCTAAGACGAAAAAAAAAAAAAAACGCTGACATTTTCCTTAATTGCAAATCTGACTGTGATGTTGAGATAACTTCAGAGTGAGCGTGTGAGCAATTGTAAGCTGCTAGCTTGGTGGCATGCCTACCTTGCAATTTTCTTCCTTGCAAAGTTATTCATTAAAATGCTAAATTACTGGTTTTGTTTGTTTTGTAATCTGTCTTGCTATTCTATATGCCTTCTGCCTTAGATACCTGGTTATTAAGTTGGCTTGAAAAAGCCAGCTCACTATCTTATTCTTCCTCATCTTCTTCTTTCATCCAGTTTTCTGTATAGAACTCTTACAGCTTTTCAGCTACACTAACAAAACTTAGCCAATACCTTTAGCTGGTATGATACTGCATTGCTTGTGCTTTTGTGTCAAATCTGTTCAGAATCTGAGTATCCTATCACATCCAGCTGACACAACTGCCACAGATACTGACCATCTCTCATGCAAAGGTTTCCTACAGCAGCCATAGATAAAGACAAAGGCATGACTCTCACACTTTAAGCCCACATCATAATGCATGCCAGATCTGTTTACAGATCTTTTACTAAAAGTAGAACTGGACTAGCAAGCAAGATAACTGACTGAAAATAGAATTTGCTAGCTACCTAGTTTCCTAGCTAGCCAGTTTGCTAGCTTGCAGTAGCAGGAGCGTATCTATGTTCCCAGGGTCCTATATTCCCCAGTTCAATATTCTGTGAACACACCAGTTAATGCTAACCTTGCATCTAATGCTAATGTTAATAGTAACAAAAATGCTAATGCTAACACTTACCCACATGCTAATGCTAACTTTCACAATAATGCTAAGTCTAATGCTAACACTTACCAACATGCTAATGCTAACAGTAATGCTAATGCTAACACAACCCTAACCCTAAACCCAACCCTAACCTTAGCCTATCCATGAAAAGCACATGCATGTTAGCATGAAACAGTCAAACTGAAAATCTCTCTCAGCCAGATGACCAAAGCTGGCATCTCTGGGAACTACTTGCTACCAAGTTAGGGTTTTTCAAGCCAATCTGAAGTTTATTCTCAGGCTTTCTTTCCTAGTTAAAATATGTGATCACTCTGAGGAGGGACAGATATGGAGACATTCCAGATAAATGATCTACACTGTAGATCCCTGGTGGGCTTTTAGTCCTATTGCAGAAATTTTGGGAATGTCTTACTAAAAACATGGCAAGTACATAATGGATGACCTGTGATCATAAAAATGTATTTCCAAAGGGAAAGGTAAAGTATTTATGATGACTTGAGACCACATTGTTTGGTCACAATTTCTTTACTTACTCGTTTTCTACAATTACAGTGAATTAAAATTACAATTACACAATTTAAACAGTTGAGTAATGAGTTATTTTACTCTTGATGACCCAGGTGCGGATTAAACTTTAAAAATATATTTGAATAAACTAAGTTGAACTTTATACAAAACAATATAGTGAGTATGCAAATTTTAATTTGTTACACTGAAATTTTCCAAACACTCAACTCATTAGCACTTATGCTAACACTTTGCTTACACTTTCAGTGAAAAAGATGTAGAAGGTGATGTTTTCTTTTGACCTGAAACTGACAGTTGAATCAGCCAAAGGTAAATCACTTAATAGGAACTGCCACCACATTACAGTCACCTTTTTCACTGGTCTTGCTTGGATATTGTGTGGTGGTCCTGCTTTTGTCAAAGATCTGCTGCTCTAATAAGCTACTGAGAGTGGTGCCATTTATCAGCCATCTGTGAAACAAAGTGGAGGGAGGAAAAGTGATGGGTGTCCCTGCTAGCACGGAGGTGATTTGGGGTTATGGGGGGACAACTCTGGAGTGGTACCCGCCTGTTCCTTTATTGTCACAATTCCAAGTACCTCAATACACAGCAACCGTGCCAGATGGAGGATTTTCAAACTCAATGACACATAAATCCAGGGAGAGCAACTCCCATTCGCTACCTTTATGGTCTGCGTCTTCTCGCATTCACGTTTCAGGTTGTACATTGCCATTTATTCATTTCTCATTAAAAAAAAACTGACCACTTGGCATGACACATATATCAGTATTTATGATGTCACTGACTTTTCTTGGTATTTCATCATCAACAGTGATTCATGAGCATGGGGTATGTTCCAAAGGATCCACAATTATGCAAGAGCAAGGAAGGGATACGCAGTTATACAGTTCTTTTTGAGACAAGCATTAGTCACCTGTCTAAACAAGGCAAGCTTCTCCCCTGGCTGCAGTGTTGTACTGGTTTAACATTAATTGAGTTTGATGTTTAAACTGGATCTCCAAGAACATGGTAAAATCAAACTTGACTACTGTCAAATGATTTTGTTTTTATAAGACTGAGAATAGAGTAGATACCCAGCAAGTAGTCTAAAGGCAGGGTTATATCATCTTGAGTAAGGCATGGGGTTATTTATTTATTTATTTTTGTCTCCACGAAATAAGGTCGAAGGCATTTTTTCACCAATTTACTTGTTCCTTGTGAACAAATACGCAATTCAGTTTAGAGATCATCCGGAGTTAGCATAGATCTTAATGTCACCAAAACACACACTCAACCTGTATTTTCTGAACATTGCTTGGATTTTCCATATTGTTTCATTCCATAAAAGCCAAGACGAGCTACATTTTAATTACTAGAGTCTGAAAGAGCAACGCAGGGCGAGGAGAAGTGCTTAAACTGCTGGAGAGGCGAGAGAAAAGTACAGATGTGGTCAGAAGTGCATTCTGCTTGTTTGACGTTTCCCAGTTTGATTGGGAACAAAAGACTGCTGCTTTGGTTGTTTTATTTGGGATCAATGGCCATTAATCTTTGCAGAACGCGAATGGCTGTGGTTTTGGACCAGGAAAGCTGACCCAATCCACAGGACATCCTCAGTTCATCTTAATGGGCCAGATGTTTGCATACCACAGCACTTCTCCGCCTTTCCTAATCACTCTATTCTAAAACAGAGTGCCAGTACAGCATGTGCCACATGATTAAAACATATTGAAAGAAGTGAAAATTATTACTAAATAGTTTACATCAAAATAAAACTGTCTGGCATAATTACATTTTATCTGTAAAACTTTCTTTTTTAAAAAATTGAGTGCACACTTACTAGACACCATGTTCTATCTGAAAATACAACTGTGCCATTGGATAGATGCACAGTAAATCTATGTTATTAGCTTAGTCAGTGGGTCAAAGATGGACAATTGTGTGCTCTTAGACATAGTTAAACCATAGTTTTTGGGGTTCAATGCATTTCTCACTAGGAAATGTGCAGTGCCAAATAATGAGAAATGTTTATTTTATTATTTATATGCGTGAAAATATAAATACATAGAAATATTACCCTTCTGGCATCTTCAAGCCATGAAGCCATCTTCATGTTCCGAAATTAAAACAACATTTTGTACAGCATTTCAAAAACTGCAAATCATATACAGGGAAAAAGATGAAGGGATGAAAATGTTACCCTTGTGCAAAGTATATAAAACCCACACTTAATTTAACACTTATCTACAAGAAGTGAAAGAACAAGTTAATGCAATTACCTTAAGAGTAGGTTGCTTTTTACCTTTTCAGTACAAGTACATGTAAAAATCAAACATACATTAAATATTGAAACTTAAAACAAGACACATCCAGAAACTCCATCGGCATCAAAGAATTTACAGCCATGTAATCCAGGAGACACAGAAAAGCAGAGATTACTACTTCGCACACCTACTGACACGGTTGACACGTCTTGCATTATAAGGAGAACAGGGGAATTAGATTAAACCACATTGCTCTGATTACTCAGAGTCTGAAATTAATATTTGTACATCCAGGCAACACTTTTTGTTTATGTTCAATCACACTAAAAGAGTGTTATAATGCACTGTGAATTGATATAATACACTATATCATTCGACAGTTTCATCTTGTGTCCCTCGACAACGTTTTGAATGTTGTACAAACATGAATTAGCACCCTTCATTAAGATCTGTGGTTTAATAGTTTAATAGTTTCATCAATAGTTTGTGTGACTGGCAGCAGAGATGTAGTGGAACTGACTGAAAGTGGTGTAATGCTTGGAAAAAAAACAGTTGTATTTAACAGTGTGGGTGACATAACAGTCCTCAGAGTGTAGGGCAATGACTCTGCTGCTCAAAATAAATGTGGCCTATATAGTACAGTGGATTGTAAACTGTACCACTGATAATGGTCACATGACTTACCTCCTATATGACACCACAGGGCATTGAAAGCCCCCACCTCCCTTTCCTTCCCTTCCTTCTTCACTGATATCTATGAAGAAAATAAAAAAAGATGAGGAAAACACCAGGTTGCAACTATCCAGACCAATATTTGTTGGCCCTTTTTTCCAAATCATGAATAAAAAGACAAACAGGGCAATAAATCAATTTAATTAGCCTCCTAACATCCATAAAATAAAGTTGTCATGAAGTGCAAAACCTTTCATATGCTTTCCACTCCTGCAAATTGCCAGTACCCTGCTCTGCCTCATCTGCTGTTTCCTAATGTCATTAAATCCCAGGCAGTGTACAGTTAAATACCTCCTCACATTTATTCTGTCACCGAAGCAGATGGTGTACTCTGCGGAAGAACAAAGCTGACTTTATTGAAAATTGCTTTATAAAGGCTATGCATAGCTCATATATCCCTGTGGCAAAGATGCTGAAGAGAATGGCTTTGAAGTTCAGGGCGAAAAAAAACCTAGCTACTTATTAAAGAGTCAGCACTTAATAGTACACCCACGTAACTTATCAAAGTACTTTAGCTTTAGATATTATAAGTATTAACTCCTAGTGTACCAAAATGTTAATTGTATTTACTTTCCATCTATGATCATTCTGTAACATCAACACCAAAGGCCTTTTCTGTTTTTTCTGTTCTATTTTAAAAGATTTTTATTTGTGTTGAGGTAGTGTTGACATGTTTTTTATTACTGAACTATTTAAGATGTGTGTGCTTTGACAGTTACATGGAGAAATTTTATTACATAAATGTCATCATTATTACAATACGAAGTAACGTAAGAGGCTAATCTATCAAAGAGCCAGTCTGCGCCCTCTTGTGGCAATTTGCCAGTACCAAGTTTATCAGGAGTCTCTATAATCTAATACAGAGATTCTAATTTTGACTAATCTTCCCCTTGATGCAACCAGAGTTCTGGGAGGACACTGGGCAATGTAAGCAGACAATGGTCATCTGTAAAATGACAAATGGAAAAGGTTACACACCTTCAAAAAAAAGGATTAAAAAATGGCAGTAGAGCTTCTTCTGGTCATTCTGATCCTTGGTAGTAACCTTTTACTTGTCTTGTCACCTCGTAGGCTTTTAATGAGCACTGAACAGAGTATGTGAAGAACTGCTGGTTGTCCACCAGATGCTTGGCCAGAACGTAGCTGTCTCTAACTCTGTCTGCAGTGACCATTGGACCTTTGTGTCCCCTTCTAGGTGTTGAGTGGGGCCCCTTGTTAGTATGTGTGAAACCATGCTAAGTGGAGGACAATTTATTATCCCAGACCATACAGTGGACTGTCTGCATCCATTCTGAAAATAAACAGCAAGAACATGTCTAAATATGACAGCAAAGACAATTAGGTACCGTACTGTAAAGTTCCCAAGCATTAGATAAGATAAGATAAGCCACAAAGACAGGAAAAATAAATGAGATCCTCACTGCCCTGTAAAGGAAAAATACAAAATGGCAGATAGACTAAAAGGAGGTCTGAGTAATAGTACTGTGGGCTCTGCTGTCTTGAAATCTTTCTACATCTATTCGTCCGTCAAAGTAAAAACAACAATAATACTTATGTCTCGGTTCATCAGACTCTCATTCTTCACATTCCCACCATCGTGGTCACCTTACAGTCACAATTGCATGTGGTCATGAATCATTTGTACACACTTCCTAGGTTTGGATGTGCACACGGTATTAGATGGGGTTCACTGAATTTTGCTCTATAGCAGTTTTAGGTTTAATTTTAACACCATTTTTGGTCTCTTTTTAACACTGTAAAGGGCACCACTTAAATGAGCTGTGAGGACTTCCTAACTGCAGGTTATCTCAGTTTGCCTCTGGTCTGATATGATAAAAGTCATTAAAATGTCTGTTATGACTACACCCCAACTCCAAAACCTGCTGTCAGTGTCATATGGAATATGACAACCATCTGTGTGCGGCAACAGTGCAGTATAGTACAGCACTCATGGAGAAGGGAACCGTTTTAACACATTCTGTGGGTGAGGGATTTGGGTGTTGAGAGTTACAGTGGGAAGCAGTCTGCTAAAACAAGTTTATTCACTTCCAGAGAATATGAAGAACCCACAAAGGCCTGCTTCAGGTCATGTTCATAGCTTCAAAAAAATTCACAGTGGGTAAAGTATATGAATTCCACTAAATCTCAACATCACATACATCAGCATGTAAGGTCTGAAATCATAGTTCTGAAATGAACTCCCTCCACCTGAATGACAAAGCGGAAGATACTATACCATAAAATACCTTTATTAGCCTTACAGGTGCATCAGCAGTAAATCTACCGCCATAATCAGTCAACTCTGCGTTCATAAAATGCAGTGTTTCAATTTAAAACCTGTATTGCCATATTCCTGTCATCTTGTCAGTGGTGTAACATATTGGGAACTGCTTTGAGAGTCATTTAAAAAGCTGATGTATTTAAATGGAAGACAGCAGTACCAACATACACACATTGAAGATGACACTGTCAGTAATTTCTCCCTAAATAACCGGAACATAGTTTCATGAAAACCACAGTGTACTTAGTCAACTTGGTAAAGCAGGTTGCCAGCGGTACAATTTTGAATATTGCTTGAATTTTGTGCACACTGTTGGGAGAAAATCGTTGTGATAGTAGCAAGTGATAATTGAATATGACTTTTTCTGTAATGTTATTTCATATCAATAGTTCAGTGTTTTCCTTCATATTTTCTTTATCTGATTTGTGTACATACATGATTTGTACATTTTCTGGGAGTATATTTTGTGTGAAAAATATAGTGTATGAAGTAGTTGGGATTGTAACCAAAAGTTTGCATGTTCAATTCCCACGTGTGGCAGCAAGGTTTTACCTTAAACCTGATTTGCCCCAGTCTTCAGAAAGTAAGTCTGTCTAGATAGATGGGTGGGTTTCTTTACTACCCCTCCACTTCATTTGGCAGAATTTCACTCAAGCTGGTCATATGCAGGCCCTGCAAATTTGACATGTATCTCATAATTAACTTCAGTGTGCAAACTGACTGACATAATGAGAATTAGATCAAAATTATTATGAGAAGTTTTTATCACATAAATGGCAGCATGTGACACAGATGGGCTTCTAAAATGTTATGTAATTACTTAATTTCTACTATATTTTGCAAAATATCCAGTAGGGGTCAATGTAGCTGTTGCATGCCTGTGTCATCAGATCACATTGTGATGCAGGAATCAAAATGCCACAGTGAAACAAATGAATCATTCTTTTGTGCTGCCAATGGGCCTGGTAATGATTAGACATGCACCTGATGCTGAAGCCTTAATATTTTTGGCCACATCATGATGACAACAATGCTCCTGTGTTGACATTTGCTTCACAATTGCTGGGTTCTGAGTGACTGATGGAAATTGTGCCAGGACTCAGTTGAGCACTTCTTCACCCCAATCACTGTTTCCTGTCTTTGCAGGAAAATGTCAGTGCTGAATCCATTTTGCTGGTGTAATGCCTGCTTAGCCCAAAGCCACATTAGTGCACACTCACACTCCAATGGATCATTTCGGCAAACCACTAACAAAAAGGCACAGTGTTGGTGGTTTTGGAACTGGCAGTTGTACAGTAGGCTGGTCTCACTGTGAAAACCTCGGCACTTGTAAAGGAGCATTGAAAAAGTCAAATGCAATTGTCCAATACATTTGATGCTAATTTAATTGAAGTCACACATCACATTACAGTGGAGTGGGTTCTCATCGGAGGATAGGCGCTGCTCTGCATCATGTGAGGAACTCACAGGTGCCCAGCGAATCACAGGGTGCCTGGCAACAGTAAAACAAGGAGGCCCTGGCTGAGATACCCTGGTTGAATAACGCCAATTTTCAGGTTCTGCTGCTGTGGGGTCTCAGTCAATGTTTGCAAATGACACAGTCAGGTTGCAATCCAAGGCTAAAGGGCTCAGGCTGCCTTCAAAGTGAACGCCTTGCCAAATGAGTCATCAGGGACCCCTGTGAGCAATTGTTTATGAAGTAACTGATAATTTCACCTTTCAGATAAATGCAAACAATATACATGTTTTTAAAATTGCATTGTATCTTAATCCCTTATGATGTTGTTGTAGAATTAAGAACAGTCTTGGGCTTCTTATTTTCATGTTTCTCTGCCTTCACAGAGCTCCTTTGGTGCATAGGGGAGGTAAAGTATATTCATTTAAATATCCATAGCAAAATACTTGCATATATAATCTAATTAGATGCGTAATACTGACTCATCTATTATGGAAAGATGTGCTCTAAATGTAGAGTCTTACTGTTAACTAATTGTAACCATTTATTAAACACTATTTACAACTATAAAAAGCATTCTTACAGAGCATCTATTTATAAAGCTAATATTTTAGCTACATAACTAAAGCTATTTTGTAGCTGGATAAAATGCTGCATGGTTGTCTAATTGGATATTTTCTTGCAAAAAAACACTCTTCTTGTCATCTCGGCTTTATAATTATTTGGTTCTCTGTGCAGTTTTGAAAAATCAGGCTTTCAAATTTTTTTGTCCAGATGTGTTTGTACAGTTAGAATTGTGTTACAATTATATGTATGTATATGTAAGTTTTATCTTACTGATAGACATGACTTCATATACATGATTCACTATATGTATGTAAATCCAGGCTGCTTTTCCCCAATGTTTTGATTATAGATAGTTTATCTAAGTGATCTGTCTTTCCACTGCCCTTTTCTTACACAAACATTTAAGTTGATTGGTTGGAAGATGTTGTAATGCTGGAAGAACTGTCATGTATGTAAATGCTGTAGTAGGTGTCTGGAGAACTGGAGCAGATTTGTGATTACTCATAAATAGCAGAACCACATACTTTTTTAAATATCCAGTTCTTGTTGTGCAGGTGCAAGACTGTAAGGGACAAATAGACAAAGACAAACATGGTATTATCAGAGAATAATACTCTGACTATGACCACTCTGGCTGCTCCATGGACTGCTTTATGGTTCTGTTTCCAGATTGAATTCAAAGGTAGGTTCAGATCCTAAGAGGGGCATTACTATGTACTCTTGCTGAATCCCTCAGAGCCTGCTGAAGCCAGAACTATTGAACAGGAAGAGTCAGACAACCTTTCAACATAAGAGACTGCATCTAGTTCAGAGCTTCCCACTGCTGCAGAGGAAACTCAGTAACTCAGAAACTCAGTGTGTGTGTGTGTGTGTGTGTGTGTGTGTGTGTGTGTGTGTGTGTGTGTGTGTATCTGGGGGTTGGGGGAGAACACTCAACATAACAATCAACACAATATATTGTCCTAAGAATAACCATAATAAGAAAAATAAATTCACAATACATTTATTAAATATCAAATTCAATTACTTATCATTCACTATAACATCTCCACTGGGAAGGAGGCTTGGATGAAAGAGTTTGCTTGGATTAGGACAATTTGCTAATGTATGTTTTTGGTTATGAATCTGGATTTTGTATATATATATATATATACTGTGTAGGCATTTCTGTTCATGTTTGGTATATGTTTTGAATGGTATCTGTATGCATATGATATTTTGTATACTCACATTGTATATTTTATCTATAACTTAACACCAAACAAATTCCTATAGATGTAGATGGGCAATACATATGTCAAATCTGAATTCTGATAATACTGCAAACATTAAGCATGGATTTCTGCATAGGTTCAATTTATGGTTAATAATTAATATAAACGAAAAAGGTTATCAAAATGTAACTGAATATATATTTCTCTCACACACAGTGGAAGCCACTGTGAATATTATTACATGCTACAGTTTCACATGTATAAACACAGGTAGCTAGTTTTGTAGTAGTATAAGAGAAGTATAAAAAACATAAATATACAGGTATGTGACAAAGATATAGTTATAAAGTTGTTATAATCCTACTGTTGTTTCCATCATCATAAAGTTATAGTCTAGCATCTTGAAATCAATCAGCTTTGAAAATTCAAAATGAAAAACATATGCATGCACTGTGCATCTCTATGAACTGCACATATGTTTAAAACTATGTATTGAATATCCAATCAACTGGATGGATTTCTCTTATTTCTTCAACTCCCTAAATCTGTGTGGCAGATATCTCCAAATGGGTATTTGTCAAAAAAGGAGAATTAGATGGCAACATTATGTTGTGGGTGGAGAGAAAAACTTGGCAAGCTAAGAATAGCCTACAGAATAATGTCAACACACATTGTAACTTTCAATATTGTGGGCTAATAGGTAGAGACTGATTTCCCAGGAGACAATATCACATACATTGGAAGGTCCAGGATTCTGCTACTCAGCTGCACTTCTAAGAACTGTTGTATTAATCTGCTTGTGAAATGGAAAACTGACACACCACATACATTTCAGACTATTAATATGCTTATAGCAAACACATTTTGTGGAGGGCTCTGTGAAACTTACATGGAGGAAGGCTTTAAAAAAGCAAACTGTCTGCAACAATCACATCTGGATTCTCAGAAATTTCCTTGCAACCAACCATGGACAAAGGGAAATGCAAAAAAATGTAGAGCTTATTCCAATTTATTATCACTCATGTTCTGTTGTAGATATTTAAGTTTGTTGCTACCTTATTGAATACATGTACATGTACCACGCTACCATGGGCGTCAACTTGTTTTGAAAAGTGCTGGGGACAATGACGGGGTTGACATGTTCACACCTTTTGTGGTGGAGACGAAATGGGCCACAAAAAAGTGGTGGGGACACGTCCCCAGTGTAAATAACGCCTATGCACACTACACTATACAGTAGCTGGTTTCTCTTAGAAAGGACTTCTTGAACAGCACTGCATCTTTTTTTGTGCCAGCCATTCACTCATAGATGAAAGAAAATTTATGCAGTGAGTGAGCTTACAAAAAACATCTGGAGACAATTTTTCTCCTATCTGTATGTTTAAGCGCATTGTTGATTCACATGGATTTCAAAATTCAAAAGGCAGTTTATATTCAGTGGCTCATATACAACAGAGACCATTTCAGTCACATTTCACAACATGTTTGAAATGTGGAAAAACAAGGAGTTATAATCAGCATAAGGCATGCAAGCTTTTTGATAAATGCATTCGAACACTAACTTGCTTTGATATATCAAAAAATGAATAAATGGGATTCTGTGGTATATATTGTTTAAGTGTAATGTGTTAATTTCATCAACATTATTATTTTCCTTTATATTCAGGTAATACTTATTTTCTGTGTGTTTAAGGTAATTGACACAAAAAATGCTTCAGATTCCAAGGCAAGAGAAAAGAATAAATCAAAGCTTATTATTGCACAGTAAACGTCATTTTCAGTCATATGATGGCAGCTATTAAGCAAAATTAGTCTATATAGTTTAATGATTTCCTCTAGCTTTTAATTGTCACTTTTATGTCTTGGAAAAAGTGACTTTGAAATTGACAAGATAATTTTTCAAGTAATATGCACTATTATGCATGATTAATGTTCTTTTTGTATCCCTAAATAGAATGTAATTTTAGATTGCCTACCATGTTTTAATAGTACTTTCCCCAACACTGATTACAGCTTTAATGAATCAGTCAATTATTCAGCCAATTCAGCAAACACAGTAATCCATCCAACCTCCAATACAAGCAATCTTGAGGGTCAGATCATTTTCCTTTGCATTGCATTATGGAATACAAGAGGCCAATTCAAACTTGGGATACATGTACATAAATCCTACATATGATAAGTGCTTTCCAGAAAAATTGTGCAACTCTATTATTACATAAGGGAGATGCATGTTTGGCAGGATTGCCCAAAATGAGGGTGTTTTGCTCAAAATGTGGGTGTGTCCCATTAGCACCAACATTCTGACTTAATGTAAGTTTTCTCTCTGCAACCCTTATATGCAGGAAAAAGGCAGAATAAGGAGTATGCTGAATCGGTGATTATGTGTAACAACAATATTGCTCATAAATAGACATGCTATGCATGTGAAAATAAGTATAGTTTCATAATAAATTGAGTTTCAATTTGACAAATACTGATTTTAACATTTGAATCCACCCCATTCGAAAACCCAACATAATTGTCAATTACATGTTGAATCATTACTTTCTTTAGACATGATACTCTGAGGTCTGATTTATCTTACTGTGAATACAGTCAGTTTATTTTATCTTAAAATGCAATAACTAGCTACATAGCAAATACAAAATTCATTGATTCTATTATAATACCTTTCTTTTTAATGCTATCATATTTGCAAGAGGTGAACTACATGTAGATTCAGTTGAAGTAGAATACACCATGACTGAAATGATGCTTGAATACATTTTGCTTGAATACATTTCATAGACCCATGTACTTGGAAGATCATAACAGGACCATTGTGTAAGTACTGCTGCAAAGGAAAAAAGTCAGAGTATGTTGTACCACTTTTTAAATATGTATTTAAATGTTTTTTACAAGACTGGCTGTGGTCACCTTCAATGTTACACAGTGTGGTCTTTTTCTTTTTTATAGTTTGTGACTTCCACCGGTCTAAAAGGTCAACCAAGATACATCTTCAAGGATGAATGGTTCAAAGCTGCAGTGACCTTCATGCATTGGCGTTCTAGGAAAAAGGGCCATTCTGATTTCATCCAAATGAAAATATCATTTGCGTATATTGCTCCTACAAGGGGTTTCATTCATCTATGAAAAGGTCAATGAAGTGCCCCCTTAATTCATTCTCATGTGTTAGTTAGTTAATCCATTTGATAAAACATAAATGTAATTGTTGCAATGAAATTCAGGAACTATGAACTACTCATTCATGGAACTACTCATGTCCATGAACTAGACAATGAGTCTGGAAGGGGTGGCTTACTTCTCCTTGCTCATTGCTGAGTCTATGAGGAATACTGTCTCCTGCTTGAGCCAATGTTCTCATGTTTATGAACACATTATGACTATTTTGTGAATGCTTCACGTGTTTTACCCTGCCAACATCTGGCCATGTGTCCATCAGATGCAGCACCTCCATGCAGAATTCTATCTTCTCTGTCCTACACCAGCATGCAAGATATTGACCCACGGACTGCACAACTCATCATACATGCAAGTGGATTGTAACACTAGGTGGTATAGT
The DNA here is from genome assembly GCF_013368585.1 of Megalops cyprinoides. Lineage (NCBI taxonomy): Eukaryota > Metazoa > Chordata > Actinopteri > Elopiformes > Megalopidae > Megalops > Megalops cyprinoides. The sequence goes on from NC_050594.1 coordinate 22,851,287, forward strand.
ATCAGAAAATACAACCTATCTAGACAACCTGCTTATCTTTCATAATTATTATATTGGCAGGAGACCCAAAAGTCAAATGTCAGTTTCAAATTATGTTCATAATATTGATTACTATGTAGCTGAACTAATTGAAGCAATGGCTTGTGTTAACAGATGTTGGTGGAAGGACAGTCAACAGACATAATTCATTAAATCTGATAGGAGTCCTGCTTGATAATATTCAGGGTATACAGACACAATAACTTTGCAATGTACCTTGTTTGGGGTAGCTACAGGTATTAATGAAAAAATAATCCCACTTATTATGCATAATGCACACTCCACTCCTGCTGTGATCATGTTATGGAAAGATACAGCTATTACTAGCTCAACAGAATTCCAGCCTCACCAGGCAACAATTTCCATGAGCAGTGAAAATTCTTTGTGTCTGATGCTAGCAATCCCCCAAAGCAGACGCCTGCAGTCCTGTCTTTTGATGAGACAAGTTTAAAAAAAAAAACAGAATGCAAACAGTGGAAGATTCACCCATAGATCAGCTCATGTTGCTCCTCAAGACTAGCGGTGTATTACATGCTGGCATAAGGAGTTTGTTGATAGCATTTGACAGTCTGGCTTTTCTGTTTCATGATTCAAGCTTGGAATCTAGCTAGGCTTATTACATAGACAAAATAATTTACCAGAATGCCTCCCTACAATGGTGCAATTTGCAGCATTATCCCCAGTGTTATTTTCTGTCATGATAATAATTGTCACAGTTTCCACAATTCATAACTAATAAATGCATTGTGTTGTTCTCAAAGTACCTGTTATGAAGTTTGAGGAATGCTGTTAGATTACTGTATTCACAGATTGTTACATTTTGATGAAGTAGATAAAGTTGCTACGTTCAGATTCCTTAAATACTAAGTGCCGTGCTCACTTCTTGATGAAATGTCCAGTGAATATTGACTATGCACAGTTTGCAATATAAATTCTCATTTAGTGAGCAACTTGCTGTGATTGTACACAGAGAACATTTTGTCAGAGATATTAAAACTTTCGGAGTCAAACCTGTTTTTGGAAATGTCTATCTTCTGATATGATTTGAAAATGTAGCTTGGCCTTGTATGCAGGAAGCATTTTTATTGTAGATACCATGTCTTTCTCTTATGTACCTTGTATGTTAAAATGATACGTAGATGAAATTGTGAAACACAAGCCAAGCAAATGTACATAGACATGCATATCCAAACTGAATGGAATGAATGATAAGTAATTTTACAGAATATGACATATATGCTTATCCAGTTGTGCAGCATATGCAACTTTTCAACACAGAGTATGGTACAACAACTATACTCTCATACTATACCCCAGTGCTTGGGCATAAAGGTAAAATGTATGTATGTATGTACAGTACATGCATTATATATACATACTCATAACACATAAACCATATTTCCTCCTCAGTCCTACTTCATTATTCATTTAAGCCACAGTTCCTATCTGAAATAAATATTCCCAAGCATATTATTTCAGGAACAAAAACGATTTTGAAATTTCCCCTTCAAGACTTATCCTCCCGGGCAAGAGCAGAGAAGATGTTCTTTAATCATTCCTTCTCATTTAATTGCTTACTGTGTTTTGATGAATGCTATATGTCCAATTATGGAAATAATGTTGCAGATCTTTCCACTGTATCAAGTGAACGCTTCGGGTCCCTCATTTGTCTGAGATGCTGCCATTGTGTAACCACATTCACCAAAGACACACGGTCATATATGATGAAAAATTCATCAGTGTGCTAATTAAAATGAGGACTTTGTTCTTGGCCTAGTGCCCTACGCCCTTATTTTGTGATATCAATGCACCATGACTTTCATAGGTTCTCATGTTATACAATGACTTTGCTTCTTGTATGCTCTATTTGTGATGTGTCCCTCAGTATGCTGATTGGAGAAGCAGTACTGAGAATGGACAGGACCGGAGCAGTAGTTTTATTTGTCTAATGCATATTCATATGTGCCATGATTTATCACGCCACATCTGTCAGAGAAGAAACTTAATAAAGAACATTAATCGAAATACCCCTGAGAATAAAATAGTAAGATTTTTGTATGTTAAGTGTGAGATTTTTGGTAGAATGGATTGTAACTATACTACCGTGGTACAACAGGTAAAAACAATGCATGACTGTCTAACACAACACCAACTTATATAGTAGAATACCATTGGTAGTCTACTTCATAAACAATGTATTATCTCAAGTGATTCATTATTTGTCGAATCTTATATCAGACAGACAGTATGCCCTTGCAAAAATCTAACTGAGAATGACTGAGTTTAGGGTTAGAGTTAACAGTCATTTTATTCTTAGGCATCTTTATTGGTTGGTTATTGGCTGATGTTTAACCATATTTCACCATGATACGTTTATTTTTCATGACAGGTGTTGTGTAATTAATGGAAATGCTGGTGTCTATGGAGTTGCCCCTGGATTTTGTTCACCAGCAGTGAGATTTTTAAGATTGCCAGCAGAGCATGTTGTAGGAATACGCTTTAATATGCTAGTGTATTTTTTGGCATTTTCCATTGCTTACTGTTGTCTCTGTCCTTGAATATTCATATAATGGCCTTGACTTTGTTGATGAAGCCATTCCAATCTGAACATATCTGAGGAATAACAATTCTTCAGCTGGCAGGCCATTGTTAAGCCTAACAGGTGATCTTGAAACAAAGCTGGCTGATGCTCTGCACATTAAGCAGGTTTTAAACACTTTTGAGACATGGGGTTTCAAAAAAAAGTTTTAATTATTCAAAAAGGTGTTGAATTGAAACCAGGCTTCACATAAAGCGGAGACTGCAGGCAGCCTCGAGGCTTCTGTCTCGGATAGCTGGTACCTTAGAGCCATTTTAGAGTACATTTGGAAACAATATTCAAGAAATGTGGCAAATTTAGGTGAATAAATGAATGATGAAGGCAATATTGTTTGTTGCCAGGGACCGACAGCTAAGAAAATCTTCAGTTTGCATGTCTCTTATGCTTGTGCAAAATGTGAACTTATGAATACTATAACGGGTGTGCAAAAATTATGAAAACTTCCCCATAGGGTGACAAACAGTATTTTACCCAGATTCCAACACAGTTAGCTGTAAATACACCAATTAGTTTGGGCAATGCTGCAAAAGTGTAGGGTAATGCCATGTTTGTGCTGGTCAGCTCTGATGCAATCAGGATGAATGCGCTGGACATGAGATAAGTGACACAGTGCTGAGAAAAGGGGACATATGTGAAAAATGTGTTTGGTGGTAACATTGGGTGCAAAAAAGTATTATGGATTATCACCAACAAGAGCACAGACTTTGAGCCTAGTAAATCAGTGTTTAAAAACGGATGCAAAAATCTTCTTTTGCCATAACATGACAGGGCATGGCTAGGGACAAAGAGATGTCAATTAGTGATGGCAATCATGGTAGGTAACCACATGAAAGAGGAATAGACTAAGTTTAATGAATTTAGAATTATCTATTGGAGTATCATGTTAACATTCTTAAACTGCATAACAGATATGAAGTTAGATCCTTGTCACTGGAGAACTGGATTTCAGTTGAACTGGTTTGAATTTTTATTGCTTGATTAAATGAATAAAAATAAATAAAAATGCATTTTAAGTAGAGCAATTTCATGATTGAAATTGAATTTCATGTTTAAAAGTTACTACTTTACACTGAATTTTATGTTTGAAATTCAAAATGTTAGCTGTGTTTCCATTGCATTCACCCTTGTAGTGTTTGTTTTTGTTTGTTTGTTTGTATTTTTTGCAGCAATTTTAAACAGTAATGATATAAAAACTGTATCTCTTTTTTATGGTTATAACTGCACTGACATTAATTCGATGTGAAGACATCTCAAGATCCAGCTAAACAGGATAGCCCTTTTGTAAAGGGAATATTTAAATAGCATCTCCCTGCTTGCATCATGCTGATTATGAAGAAGAGAGGTCACATGGGACCATACAGAAAACTTGTAGGCAGGCTGTCCATGGCCGATTATGCTGAAAATAACCATATTTAAGATATATTCTAGTTCTGCAGTATGAACTCGGATTAATGAGATTGGTGAATTTTCAAATATTGCAAGCAACAAGGCCAGGAATTAAAATACTGTAACACATAAGGGGAAAACATGTTTTATTGACAATTATTTTTAATAATATCATTGACATCGTGGCAGTCAGTTTTATGCATTTTTGCTATGTGTGTATTTTCTAGCTGCCCAAGGTGTGGAGCCTACTTCAACCCAGTAATACTCATAAACTGTGAGGGATGACTGCATTAGGGTTCTAGAGGTCAGTATACATAGACAAAAATCTAAAACAAAAAGAAATTGATTTTTGGACATGAATCTGATTTCATGAAAACTCTAATAGCACCTGACTTTTTTATCAAAAAAGGGAGTACTACTAAATGTTTTGGTGAATTACTGAGCTACCTTTGTTTCTATATTCAGTGTGGTGTAATGGTAAGGAGCAGGGCTCGTAACCAAAAGGTTGCTGGTTCTGTACCCCTGGGCAAGGTACTTCACGCAGAATTGCCTCGGTAAATATCCAGCTACATGAATGGATAAAATTGCAACTTACTGTATGTAAGTTGCTCTGGATAAGAGCATCTGCTAAATGACAATAATGTAATACAATGTAACATTCAAAGGATTGAACAAAACACCTTGAAGGGCAAGGAGAAATCTTTGCATATATCTTTGCAGATATATGATTAAAATAATGACGGGCATTGACAGCTAACCACAAACTACAAAATTAAAGTCAGCTCGCCGGTGATTTTGAAGCGACGGCTAGTTGAAAGAGCTAGAGATGGTCGGGACGGTGAACTATCAGCGAGAACATTTAAGGTGAGAATAAGGAGGTCACGGAAACGCTGTGTTCCTTAGCCTCCTGCTGTCAGGTACGACGACTTATAAGAGAGCAATGCTTGGAATCTGCAGGCTGCCTGTCTTTGGTGTGCCGTCGAACTCTGAGAACACAGAGCAGAGCTGAGCTGCCAGTCTCATTGGCCCTCATGTACAGACCCCATACGGCTGCTGCGGAACCGGACTGAAATAATGCTTATAAAACTCCCATTCAGTTGTGCAGCCTCGACCGAAGCAAAAATAGCACCCTCAAGCTTCAGAAGAACCATGGGTCCAACAGAAACCTACTTTTAAACTTTCATCTAGCACGGGTCATTTTAGATGCTCAGTTTCCTTGATCTCTCTAATTCTGTGCTAATACAAATGAGAGAAAATGGAGTGTAATTTAAGGAGTACTCCAAAAAAGCCATTGAGGCAAAAGGTAGTTATGAAGAGCAGTGATTACAGAATTGGACTTTTAACAAAATGAGAGCAGATCTGAACCTTAGAGGGACTCTTTTTTCAAGCAAGATATGCAAACTAAATTGCTTCAGTAGATACCCAGTTATTTAAATGAATAATTTGTAAAATCTAGGTTGTGTACTGTAAGCAGCCCCAGATAAAGCCTTCTACTAAGAAAATAATATGAACATAATAATGAGGAGTTTCATTATTTCAAATTTATTGCTGGACCAAATCAAATCTACATCCTCCCAAAACGTCCTGAGCATGTTCCTCTTCAATTTGACCCCAAGCAACAAAATGCTCAGTCCCACACAGCCTGTGCAATGGGTTGAAAACAAAATATGGAAAGCATTTCAGTTGACATGCATAGAAAAAAGACCTTGCAGCATGTCTGCATTTAAGCACATTTGCTTCACATGAATTGGATAACATGTTAATCAGTATCCAGAGCTGAAGCAATATAGCTTTAGAGGCTCATTTCAAAAGTATTTCTTTTAGATAGCCTTTTAGACATTTCATTTGAATTGAGTCTGAGCAAATTTTAATACAGCTTACATGTATTACAGTACTGTCTGAGTGGTTTTAGTTGGAATAACCATAATATAAATGTGCAGTATTAAAAGATAATTTCTTTTCTCTACAATACGATGTTTTTTTTCAGTTTCTGTTATTTTTACGTGTATTTATTTATTTATTTATTTATTTATTTATTGCATCAATACCTCAGAAGTTATTTGTCTTCAGTTTATCTCTTGATCTGCTTCCTGTTGCCTTTTTGTTTGTGTTCATTCAGCTTATTGAGAAAGTGCTTTTCCCTCTCTCCCAGCTCAGCTGTCATCTGTGCAGGAATATGAGAGCAGTAATGAGAAGGTGAGTATTGATTACCGATGAAAACACTCCATTGCTTTGTTGTGTTTCCTTAACCTTGACTCCTTGTTTCCTGAGTCTGCCGATTCCAATTTCGTCCTCTGAGAGCTTTCGGATCATCTGTTAACTCTTTCTGTCAGACTGCTGTATTTTCGCTGCCATTTTCTACCAGTGACAAGAGCAGTGGCCGTGCAGAATCGTTAGCATTATGTGTCCCGATAGTAATGCGCATCCAATAGAGGTGTGCCTTCCATTTAAATATGACCACCACTTTATGGACACTCATTCAGACATACCTTAACCTGGGCCCAAATAATACCTCTCAAATAATTGTGCCTTGACTTGCTGTGTTTTCACGCTGTGTTTTGGAATTCATTTAAAACCAAGCGAGAAGAGGACGCCCAAAGGCAGGTCAAGACACAGTTTGAGAGAAGCTCTGGCTGTGTTGGAAAGGCTTTTTGTTTAACAGGGGAATGTCAGTTCATATACTGTTAACACCATGGGTATACTGTTAACCCAGACATGGGGAGGGGGTGACCTCTTCGCTGCACAGCTGTTAGAATTTGGAATGTTACCACATGGGCTATAATCTTTTCACATCTTTTCCTGCAGTGCTGGGCATTTACAAAAGAGGAATGGTCAAATAAATAAGGAATTTGACAAACATAAACAACCTGATGAATGTCATGAATCAAATGCCATTTAGACAAGGATTCTTAAATGGTGGAAATATCACCAGAAATCACTGACATACGAGGCTGGTTACAGACTCACTCTCTGGAGCAAAATGTTATATATGTTTTAAGTGGTGAACTCAATGAAAGCACAAGAACTACTGCTGAGGCCCCCTGCATAATTCATACAACCCATACATGGACCGTTGGCGAACATGTATAACAATAAGAGTGCGGATAACTCATAACCCAGGAGAACTCATTCACAAAGACAAAACCTTAGCGAGCTGCAGACTTCCCCTTCTGTAAGAAGATAAAACAGAGCTTTCTTTCAGTGTGTTGGACCAAGAATCGGATAAATAATGCAAGCCCTGTGTTCATTTTGTGTTGAAGTGTATTTCTGCGGTTTAATTTTTTGTCTTACCTGCAATACATTCTTACTCACCACAAAGCAGATCTCATCCCAGCACAACTATTTGTATTGGTGCTTTTTTATTTTGGAAAGTCACACAGTCAGAGACTTCATGCAACAGAACTGATTAAGCATATAATTATTTAAAGAAGGAATTGTTTGCACATAGAGAAGGGTACTAAAACTGGAAATTAAAACCGAGTGAGTGTTGCCTATTCAACCTCAGAGTTAATATCCCCTCTGGGAGGTCAGGGGAACAGAAACACCTGATTGGCTGATCACCTCAGAATGGAAAGCGGGCCATTCTCTTCATACTTTAATTGTGAAAATTGAAAGAGAAGACAAAAGCAAACACAGTTTCCTATGAGTCAGCGTTTCAGTGTTGGAGGCCAAATATTTACTCGCTACAGCCTGTGTTCAATATTACACTGTTCACAGACACACTAAATTGCTCTCTAATCAAGGTACCCTGACTGACAAAAGAATGTTGAAATCACTCACAGATATGCTGAATTAACATGCCTCATTTCACATAGTGCTTACATCAGATTTCCATAACATAACATAAATGAGCATATGGTTTTCATGGCAGATGAACAGGTTATTAAATTTTATAATCTTGTTAAAGCAGAGGTGGAGCAGCAGAAACAACACCAATTATGAATGCGTGGAGGAAATCTACCGGAAATCTATGTCTTTTTGTTCAACATGCTAGGTCATCTCAGAAGAGGTTTTTTGTTGTTGTTGCTTCTACAAACCACTCCACTAAATAACAGACCTCAGAGTTGTTTACAGTATATGTATCATGGAATTAAATGCTATGTGCTATATAGCATTTTATTTATATTTTCCAAAATTCAAACTTTTATTCAGGTCACAGGTAAATAGTGACACAATTACTCATTGATGTTGATGCAATAAAGACAAATACATGTGTATTCTCAAGGCAAAAAGCATTGTTTTTTAAAAAGAGAAATGTCAGGATCACCTTTCATGATGGCTGGTTAGAGAACGCATTTCATGTATCATTAATGTACAGGCTTGTTCTAAACTGCCTGCTAACATCTAATTACCACAAACGATTAGATGGTACCTCTCATCACATGGAGGTCATCTCATAAGCGATATATCTGACATCTGTGTCCATACATTGGAAAATCTTGACATGTCCGCCATGAATGACATTTAAAAGGTGAACCTCTGATTACTGCCTTCCTGAAAGCAAGTCACTTTTTCACACAGTGTCTTTTGTACCACCACTAACATGAAAACCAACAATAATATAAAGGGCAACCTTTCTGCTTTATGTAGCATTGATTTCATTATTGTTATTGATTTTTTTTTCTTGGATCCATGATATTGGCCCATGAGTTCAGTGAGTTCATACAGAACTGCTATTGATCCTAAATGGCAACAGATGCATTGTTTGTGTATTGATTTATCTTCTGCTTTTGTTTCCAGTAACCCAGACTACTGCAATTTTTTTCTGTTCATATTATGATTGTATCTGAATTAAAAAAGCTATGCCAGAGATGAGATATCTTAAAATACTTATGGGAAACAAGCAGAACTTTTCATGGTACATAGTGTGTTTTTCTAGTCTGCTACTTACACAATCAGATAATTTCCCTTAGAAACCACAAGTTTCACAGAAATCCAGGAAAAGATTTAGCTAATTTGTTAATGAATGACAATGTTTAGTGAATAATCTTTTACTAATTATTTGTTGGCTGTTTTCCTCCCCTGAGCACCAAAAGTAACTACTTAAAACATCACATTGATGTTAGAGCAATTACCTCAACACTGAAAAGAACATAATTCCTTAAGGGTGATTAAATGATATTAAAAAGCCTATTGCTTCATCTTTTCTTAATGATGTATGTACCACTGTTTTGAAATAAGAGAAGGGCCTTCCTGAACTGTAGCTGGAGACCTTGTTCATTTCTGGTGTTAATTTTTACACTGTAAGATTTAAACCCTAAAGGGAGCTGTATACCATACAAACTCACAAATGTGTGAATATTGAATAAATGCCAAAAGGAAGTCCTGTACGGTGAATGAAATCCCAAAAAGCACATTTCTTGCTTCACATGTGTGAGTGTTTGTGAAAATTTTGCTGAATGGGGAATACTGCATCAAGGCCCTTGGGGACATATTCATTGTCTGACTTGTGAATGAGAACTAGGAAAGTATTTTAGGACAGCATATAAACCCCAGTTAAGTAGCTGGGCGGTCCTTTTATGGTAAATGCCATACAGAATGTCATTCTACATCTGCTGTAAACTTCACATCAGCAGTTTACTACCCATTCACATTTGTTATCTAGAAAGTGAAGGCAGTGATCTATTATGCTTTTCCTCCTCAGTTACATAAATACAGGATGCTGTTTGAATTTAATATCTTATTTTTAGAGCAGAAGGCAGATAGTGGTCTTGCCAATTACTGTTTTATTGCACAACAGGGAGAAATACGTATTATTGAGCTTGCCTCTCGTTCAAAGCATTAAGTGAATCCTCATCCTCAGACTCTCAAGTAGCATATAAAATGTAGCAGGTTACTCTTTTCATTACCACAACAAAACATGCATCTGTCTCTTCATATTAGGCACGTGTGGATGTGATACAATTAATGTACATTTAATTGACACAAGGGTCAATTAAAGAGTAATCTTCAATGTTGCTTTTAATACGCGCACTATAACAGTGTAGAATGTGACTAATTTCTTTTTTCTAATTTTAGTATTAGATTAAATGTTTAACAAAAAGAAGATATATCAATGTACCACTAAAAGATGAATTGGGTACAGAGCATCCTTTTTGGAATATTTCTCAATCACCTTAATTATTCTGAAAATTATTCTGGCAGTTCTTCCAGATTTCTGAAGTAGGTTTTTTTGTATTCCTCATGCATATTGTTACTCACCGAAAAGAACACTGCTTCACTTAAATGTGGAGTTGGCACTCCTGAAATAAAGAGCTCCTGATTCCTTATTTTCCTGCTGCTATACCTTTTAAATAGATTAAACATGATACTTTAAGCGGAAGGGGGAATCATTCTTTGCTGCTTCTGATGGGAAGATGTCTGTAATTTTTTTTTTCCATCAAGAGCACACTTTCATCTTTTATTGTCAGTGGACTGATCAAGAGGTACCATTTAAACAGGGTCTGTTGGAATGCCAGCCTGCCCCCGTGTGGCTATTAATTAGATTTAGATTGCCACCTTGTGGTAGGCAAGGGAACCTACAAGCAAATACTGTATTGATTTGTTTTGTCAATGATTACAGATTTTTTTCAAGGTGCTGTGAAAAGATAAGGCTTTTAAAAAATATTTTTAAAAAAAGGCTAATGAAGAACACATTAATCGTCAATTAGCCTTTAAATTAACCCACTGGGAAGTAAATTAGCCAAACACCATTCTAAATGAAATGAATGAGAACAATACATTGATTACATTGTTGATCTGGTCAACTATGTTACTTTCTGAAATGATACTTTATAATGTAGCTAACTGTGAATCTAGGTCCAGACATGTTAGCCTGAATCCACATCTACTCGTTGTTACCCAGTGTGAACAATTGAGAAAATACATTTTGTTTAAAACTGCTTCTCACACAACATCTATGAAGACTTTCTGAGCAGGAAATTGGAATTTATAATAAGGTATCAAGACAACAAAATAAAAGGCAGTATTTTAGTGGCAGTATTGTTGTATTATCAGGCACTGTGCATGCTATTATAATGACTGGTCAGAAAAGCTGTTGTGTAAAAGCCACCAAGATACTCATTGCATGTGTCTCAGTTGAGGGCAATTATAGCAGCAATTATAGTACCTCTAATATGTCTCCCCTGCATGCAGGCTGGTAATCCCCTTTACAAATTTCATTTTACCATATCCAACTTTTCCCTACTTGATTAATTTCATTAACAGAAGGAATAGGCCATTAAATGCAGGAAGAAATATGCCACTGGACAGCATATATCCTTTTGTTTTACATTTAATCTCTTCAAACATAATGTGAAACGTCCAGGATCACACCCTATAACTGACCCTTTTAATGATTATTCTATACCAAAAGGGATTTGGACATGGACTGCAGTGTTCAGGACTAAGTGGAGCATTCACCCTATGAAGGGTGAGTTATACCTGTTGCCCAACTACTCCCAGTAAAATCACATACTGAAATTATAAACGGGTAAAGTCATTAGTTTAAAGTATAAGTATAAAGACGTTATATGAACATTGTGTATTTTAAACTGTGTAATGCATTCACAAATTATCCTGCAATTACATTGATGGACCCTACTGCAATAGCTACTCAGGGTTTTAGGAAAAAACATTTTCAACTGAAATCCAAGACAAATACACATGAGGTGCCACTCATACATATACAGTGAAGAATTTTGTTGTGTGTGTGTGTGTGTGTGTGTGTGTGTGTGTGTGTGTCTGTATGTGTGAAGAGGCCAAGGATGCAACCCTGCAGACAGCCTTGACTCCCTGTTCGAATGATTTGCTTAGTACTAATATATCTGCAATTTACAAGAATCTCCCAGAAAATAAAGCAGTACAGCTATGCATATTTATGATTTTTTAATGTAATTTGTAAATTTCATGAAACAAGCTGACCCTGAAAAGCAGTCCTTTTTGAAATTAGTGTATGATTGTGTGGAAGAGGAATGTGCATTTGACCTATACATCTGCCAGTCCAACAGGCACAGTCCACATTCCTTCTCAGCATTTTCAGTGAGAAAAGTAGGGGCCATACTTTATGAGTAATCCTATAAATACAGGATACCTTGGGGGCAGCAATAATAGGAGTAGAGAAAAATTAATTACTCAGATGTTATCATAATAGGCTCTACAGCCAGCCACCTGTACCAGAAACATTTTCTGTTAAATACTTTTCAAAGCAATACAATTATTAATTGGCACAAAGACGTGAAGACCAATAAACACCTGCAGGGGTAAAGAGACCACTGAGGGACTGTTGCCTTATGTTGTCTGTGACTTCCTAAGCATTTGCATTTTTCTCAGACACGAGGTATAAGGGAAAAACTCATCCAATAATCAGCGAGCCATTGTTGCGCTGGCTCTAAATCAAATGCTCTCCAGTTCTATTGACATGAGATCACTGAAGCAAACAGTGTAATCAAACGGTGGCGAGAATCTAAAAAAAGCTTTCTTTCAGGTTGGGACTGATCATGGACTGGTTTAGTCTGAAATTAAATTTGTGGATAAATTGAAAGGATCAGGTCATTTCCATTTGAATGGTTCATTAACATTCTTTCTCTGAGTGGTATTGAGATTATCACACTCATGATGGGATGGTCAACTTGTGAGAGATGCTGTAATTATTTAGAGATGGTGGCAAGTTGTGGCTGAGAGTTGTGGTTGTTTGAGTGACCTCAGAAAATAAGCTCTCTTGGGTTTCTTATTAGCCCTGTATTATGAGTTTCACTTTAGTGCTGATCTGCCACAAGACACAACCATATGAAATCATCTGAAGGACATGGAAGGTATTTTAAGAGCAAAAATGTCTCCTCAGTTGTGCTTAAATCATTCTCTGTGACAACCTATATTGTGAAGGGCACCATGAAAAGTTCTATTTGATTGATTGATTGATAGGCAGACATTGATTGGCTGATTAGATTTGATTATTCTGAACTACAGCAGTCCATTATCAATACCATATGAGAATTATGAGACTGAAATCAGAGCACATTGGCTGTGAAACAAAGAAAAGATACAAATAACATCAAGGCACATTTGATTCTCAACTCAATATGCTTTTTCATGGTCTGCCTATGGCAGTTAATGTCTTTTTCTTCATACGAATAGACAACTTACTGCTTTTTACTCATTTTTACACTACATCTGCACCTTTAAAGAAATACACTGTGTTTTTATTTGTTAAAAGCACTTAGGGATACTCAGTGTCTCAGTTAGCTACAGCTCTTATTCTGAGTGCAGGCTGACCCCAATGGCCTGGGTTTGATTCCAGCCATATCATTAGCTGACAATTACTTGGTGCAGCGGTGGAACAAACTGGCTTTGTTACGCTAGGCATAGGGATGGATATATTAGAAATGTTCCCTAGTCTGTCTACCATGGCACCCACTAATGGCTTGTTAAGTGCCTGCGAGGACCTTCAGCGACTTCCTCTCCCAATCCTCTGATTGGCGTTTGCCTTACTGTGGTTAATTGTGAGATGTGTAATGTAAATAATAACTGGATTGCAATCACCTACCTTACCCAACCATCTTCAATGAGCACAGTTAGTGATTCCTAATTAGGTGACAAGGGAGAGGAGGAATTAAAAAGACTCACATACTGAACACATTACAAAACTAGGACAATATCTATGATTATTACTTCACACACAAGCAAAATATGTGATGTGTGGGTAAATTATAAAAGATTTTTTCCACATTTCTTCTGTACATGTAGGCTACTATCCAGCAACACAATACTTTTGGTACAATTATTATTCTATTTTCTCTTTGTAAATTGCCAATGAGAGGACACGCATATCAATAATAACACAGAAATAACAATCCAGCTGTTTTTCTTCCACAACAGATTTCTTTTACTTATGTACTTATGTCTTATTTCTGTACAGAAGGAAATGGGGAAAGTTTTATATTATTGTGGCTCTCTGTCAAAAACAATGAGACTAATTTGCTTGCAAGCTAGCACCCTCTAGTGTTGGTCTTTGCGATGTTTCTCATTGTTATTACAGTACGTCTAAAGCAATATATAGATAACGATGACGTTGTTAAGTGTTGCACAAGGGAGCATGTGTGTGTGTGTGTGTGTGTGTGTGAATGTATACATAAACCCCACTGTCATGATTTGTGAACAACATTTGTGAAATATCTGCTTGTCATTCTATAATGACCAATCTTACTCCCTGAACAGATTTAAAGGATTTGATGAGTAACAGCTTGAGTATGTGCACCAGTCTGCTGGGGCACATCCATTTGCTTCAGGAATGTGCTGGATGGGTTGTAATACACAGATCCTTTGTGCATAAAATACACTAAAACAGTTCATTTAAAATGATAATTTTAAGATTCTGTGTTAAATGTTTGGCACTTGAAAAGGTGAAGCAAGTAGTGAAGATCATACAATTAGTTTGGGCTCCTGTTTTTAGTTTAATGTAATTGAAAAAATACATAAAGTTAAAAATGAAAACGTATAGGCCTACTGTAATCGTCGCTCCCGCCCTTTCATTTGAATAAGCACACAGGCAGACGGACTGCGCATGATTATCAGTTGCTCGGTGGATTTGTTGCTCCTGTCTGAGTAAATCTGCGGCCAACCATCCACAAGCAGTAGTACAGAGGCCTTTCCCCCTACTTCCTGCCATTACCATACACAACTACGAGGAGGTCGGAAAACGGCAGATTATTTCCAGTGAACTAACATAAACGACGGTAGATGCACAGGTAGGTTCAGACATTCGAAATTACCTTTCGATTTAACAAAACGCCGTCATGTTTTATTTTTAATTTGTATTCTTTACGTCACGGAGTGACTGGGGTCTAAAAACTTAATTTAGCTTTAGCGGACGCTGATGAACATTCACGTTCCGTCCTACCTCAAGAGTTTAAGTGACGTTCAGTATGTTGTATCCGCTCATAGAAATTGTAGCTGTTCATCATAAATGTACGTTATATCCCTGTTTTTACGAAGATTTATTACGCTGTGTTTTGTGAAAACGCGATGTTTAGGCTATGCATGTTACTGAATGCACTTTTAATTATAAAAGTGCATTAATCAGGATGGTGCAGCGTTAAAACAGAGGGAACTGAATAGTTTTCAAAGTAAACGAAACGGAGGTGAATCGGGCAGAAACGTTTAGGTTGCAATACAGCAATCAATTTGTGTAACAATATATCAATGGTTTGGACGAGGCGGCGATCTATTTACGTGTTGCTGTCAGTAACAGATGGCAGGGAGGGACAAGGGGCGTACCCTGTACTCTAACTCCAAAAATACATTTTGTAACGGATGAGAGCTAAAATTTTCAACCCACGGTTTTTCAGGGATGGAAAGTCACGGCACACTGGGATATAGGCGATGCTTTTTTCCCCTTCTGAATTGTTTCTTACGTGTACTTTGTTCGACATCATGATTGCCGTCTGTTAGGAAAATGCAAATATTTAATTGTAATTTTGCATGACTGTAGGAACTACCTGGTTAACCGTTGTGCATCGTACGGTGCTAAACAGGGGATGGATAGCTAATGAATTTCTCAAAACGGGGACAGATATCGTCCTCCGAATACGCATTACGTTTGCCCCTCAGGTTCCGCGTTTCACTTCTGACCATGAAGAAGAGGGGAAAGCATCTCTATAACAACGAGAAAACTGCGGTGGTAGATGAGTCATGCAGGAAAACCGGCTTAGTCACTCTTGACCCACATTAAAATGATACATTTTACACTGTTAAAAATCATATAGTGAAGTACTTATAGGTTGTATGGCTCAGAGGGTAGGCGGTGTCAGTTGTACACTGAAATGATCTAGGCTAGTCGTTATGCATGTGGAAAACGTCACAATATCATGCACATTCTTAAGTACGTTTGTTTTGTACAGTGTTGCAGCCTTTGGACGTTAAAATGACCAGATCTGGTACACTACTAAAGTCAGCTGGACAGATATAGTCTTTTTGTCAAGAATGCATAAGGAAAAAAAAAAATCAAATGCTGTCAGTAAAAGTGCATTAATGTTCCAGTGTGAAAGCCATTCTATCATATTTTAGGTATCTCATATGATACTGATATGGCTTACATACCTGGTGAATTCATACGGGAGTTTTTTTTTTTTGCAAATTGCATTTGGAAGTGGTCTAGCACTGTTGAAATGATAACAACTACAGGATAATTGTGTCTGGCTTCTGGCACCTATGGAAACAAATTTGAGTTAGTTATGCTTCAGATATCTCACAGTGAAAGTCATGTCTTATTCCACATGAAACCAAAATTGTAGATGGAGTAGTTTTTATTTTATTATTTTTTAAAATTTATTATATTTTATTAATATTTGTATGTGCAAGTGACTCACTCGTTTTAATGAGTTTTACAACTTAAAGAACACTCCCGGACAGAATGTCCAAGTTATAACTCAGTATGTTGGCAAACATAAAATTTCCTTTGTGGAGAAACAACATGACCACTTAACATTTATTACAGATAATGCCAAATACTTCAGTAACACACATTTCATTATTGTAGCCACAAGAAGAAAAACTTCTCTCAGAGTAACTGTTGCTTAACTGTTGTAAATGCTTTTTGTGAGACCATTTGAATTAAGAGTGCTATGGCACTCCCATTTGAATTTCCTGTCTTTTATCTTTCTTCCATTTAAAATGCAAGTTTTGTGTTGATCTAAAACTTGTAACCATAAATGGTAGCATTAAGTCTGTGTAAGCATGCTTGGAACTGCTGTTTAGCTGACATGTGCAGTATATTTGAAAGGGAAATTAAACTGGTCTCGTATCCTTAAACTTTCACCCTAGATTTGATATGTGAAGCAATAATCTTGTTTCATTTCAAAGAGAAAGCCAGGAAATTTGCTCTCAAAACATTTGCTCTAGGTGAATTTTCTCACTAAATTTAATGTGTGAGGTTCTTTTAACAGGTCTTTTACTGCCATTGGCAGTGAAAAGAAGTCAAGGGAAAATATAAGATGTTTTTTGTGCAACAAGGAATTACACCAGCTGTTTCATTTCATTGTCAAGTCACAGATAAACAGACACAGTGCAAATCAAAGTTAGTAATGGGTAATTGATTTAAGTGTCATTTTAATTTAATGAAACGCTTTTCTTGGTAGTGTCTTTATTGAAAGAGAATTTGTTGACTTAAGGCATTTCTGTGGAAACCGGGGAGCACAACGTGTGTTGGAAGATAAGTCACTGTCAGTGGCTGCCATCAAATCCAACAACATTTGTGTACTATGTGCACAAATCATTCAAAAGTAAAAAAAAAAAAAAAACAAAACAAAAAAAAAATTCACACTCAAGTGTTACCTCTGTATTCAAAGCCATTGCTGAATGCAAATTCATATGGTATACATGTAGATGCACACACCCTTAAACTCATTCACCCTTAAACTCATTCATTCTTTAAGGTCATTTTGCCCTAAGATCAAAGTTCATACCTCTTCCATGTGTATTTGAGTTTAGTGTTGGGAGTTCTAGGCCCAGAGAGAACCCTCTATATGTCTGGAACAGTTGTTAAGGTTTTTAGACACTCCGCTTAATACACTTAAATATTAATGGTGAGTGTTTTCTTCATTATTTCACAAGATAATTACCCTCCAATTCTAATTTTAGAAATAACCTACATAGCTGCTACCACTGATAAGGTGAAGTGACACATGAACATGATTCATAAGGACCAGGATTTAAATGGTGGTTGTGACGATGTTTCTGATGTAATAATAGAAAGAGATGTTGTACCTCTTTCTTGGTTGTACGGTTTTGTTTTTCATACAACTTTAGCTATTTAAGATGCTACTTGATGACATTAATATCTAAGGAGTAAAATGCAGCCATATTTTTAAAACTGTTCATTGGTTTATTGTAGGTCAGCATTTCTTGCATGTAGTCTGTTTAACCTTCAGTGAACAGCTTATCAGCGTTATTTAAAATGAATTGCTTGCTTGTATACAAAACAAAAATGTGATTTTTTTTTTTTATTAAAAGGAATACCTGTGCGTGTCATCATTTTTCAGTATTTGTTCCTTAGATTGTGTCATCAAGTGTTATCAGGATTGTAAGTTGATTTAGTATCAGCTGTTAGCGATCAATTGCTAATTAGACATCTTGCACTACATAGTTGTGGCTGAACAATAGCAAATGTTGGCTTCTTCCCAGACCTCAAAGTTTACCTTTAAAGGCACAGCGTTCATTTGTACAGGGATTATCCTGCTGTGTGATCTGCCACACTGTCACTGCACTCCTTTCTACACCAGGTTTCACAGGTGTTGATATTTTCAGGCATGCTGAGGTGGTCCTCATTCTGTCAACCACTGGTGGTCCTCCAGTGCCATTCGGGCAGTCTATGGAAAGGCTAGTGACCTCACGCGCTCTTGTCAGAATTGGAGCGAACATTTGTGAATGAGATTTGCCTCTCCAGATATATGAAAGGCTAAAACTGTATTAAATCATTACAACTTGTTATAGTTATTTTGTACTATATTTTTACGTTATGCTTGAGTGTACTCTGTGTTAAGTGGTCTGCCATAAAAAGCCTTAAGATACACAGGCATGTAGTAACAAGACGTCTCACGTTTTTTTCCCAGCACTGCCTCACGCCATGACCCAGCAAGAGCAGGATGAGTTTGGGGAAAGCATGGAAGGAGCTGTATCCTGGATGCAAGCGGTGCAGGAGAGACTGAGGGCCAATGATAACACCCAGGGGCCCAGGGCAGCACTGGAGGCCCGTCTCAGAGAGACAGAGGTGAGTGTGCACCATTCCCTCAACCCAGCTTCTAACTCATTTATTTTACACTGAAAGCATGTATGCTGTAGGCTCAAAAGAGAAATGACAAAGGTCAAACATTGAGCAAATGTGTTGGAATACCAATTGTTTCAGCACACTATGGAAAATATACAAATATCAACAGATAATAAGTAAAATTCATCCCTTGTAGTGCCATCTCTTTTTGTTGAGCATGATTTCTACACTTTATTTTTTTTTTTGTTATGATACCATCTCTTTTGTCATTATTTGAATATCTCAAATAATAGTAGGCTTTTAATGATAGCGATTGTATTAACTTCTGAAGTGATGAGATTTGTTGTGACAATCTGAAGGTTTTCAGTAGAGTTTCGTGTTGTCTCGTTGCAAGAAAATCCATGAGTCGGAGCATGAAGGTCGGGTGAAGGTGGATCAGGTTCTGGTGGCTGCGGAGGTTCTGCTGCAGAACGGTGACGAGGACACAAAACGTCAGACCCACGCCAAGCTGAAGGAGCTGAAAGCCTTGTGGGAGGAGACGTCCACTTACATAATTCACTGTCACAGGTACTGCCCTGGCAGCTGCCTCTGTTCCTGGAGAACTGCAAGTGTGCACGTTTCTCAAGAGACCATATGGTTTGAGTGAAGCACATTTCAGATACCTACTTGAATTGAAAGGTGGGCAGTACGTTGCCCAAGGTCAGAGTTCTGCGTGATTTTCATTCACATTCAGTTCTCAAGCGCTTGTTTCTACAATTAAAGTAGCAGGTGTACTGTGTAGGGCTGGAAATTCCAGGTCTGATCTAGTTGGCCAGAAGCCCATCTACACTACATTATTGGCATTTAGCAGACGCTCTTATCCGGAACAACTTGCATAGGTTACAGTTTTTACACGTTACCCATTTATTCAGCTGGATATTTACTGAGGCAATTCTGGGTAAGTACCTTCCCTAGGGGTACAACAGCACTGCCCCAGTGGGGAATTGAGCCAGCAACCTTTCAGTTATGAGTCCTGTTCCTGGCCACTGCTACACTGCCACTGCTGCCATATGCCGGATCTATGTTTGTGTTGTCCTCATGCTTGGCTGCTTTGTCCTGTCCGTCCCCGCCAGCCGGATCGAGTGGGTGTGGCTGCACTGGAGCGAGTACCTGAAGGCCCGCGAGGAGTTCGAGCTGTGGCTGGCGAAGATGCGGCGCACCCTGGAGCCCGAGCTGGAGCTGCAGCTGGGGGCCCGTGAGAAGCTGTGGCAGCTGGACCACCACCGCGTGCTGCTGAGCGACGTGCAGAGCCAGGCGCTGCTGCTGGAGAGGCTCCTGGACGAGGCCGCCACCCTGCACAACCGCACCCAGGACCCCAGCGTGGACGTGGAGGCGCAGGAGGGCCTTCAGGAAGCCTACAGCCAGATCAGGGACAAGGCGGAGGTGAGAGCCGCAGTGTCCGTGTCAGTGGCAGCCATGCCTGTTACTCTCGGCTCACTCTGATCACCTGCTTTGGCTGTTCTCACGCTGGAGAGAGAATGTAATGCGTGTCTTTATGAATGCATGATTCTAATCTAGAATATACGGTGGAAATCTTGAAATTGCCTTCATTTTGGTTCTAAGTGTAATCTCATACTAAAGAGGCAGAAAAAGGTGAAGCTGTTGCTTTTGTCACAGCGTCTGAAAATGAGCGATAGTGTGATGAGTCCCTGAACCTCTTCATTTTGAAGTTCCAAGTTTCTGTGTGCTGTAAGAGAGGCGGAGTTGGAGGAAATGCAGTTTCTTTATTCAAATAGAGAAATTTAAATTTCACTTAAATAAGAGGGGTAGAAAAAATCCCAGATCAGTTTAATCGTATGTGTGTTGACCGCATTTCAAGAACCCTGTGTCTCTTTGGAAGGCAGAGTCTTTGTCCTGAATTTTGTGTTTTGACTTTTTTCAGTCTTAAATCCACAGCAGGCTTGTAATGATTGGGAAGTGTCCTCTTTGTCAGGCGTCCTTTGTTTTAGCAGAAATGTGCATGAACATGCATTGCTTCGGGCTGAATGAAAGCAGCTTTTTGAAGTGGTTGTTGAATGCCAATGTAAATAATTGGTCCTTTTAATGACACATCAAAAAATGAAAATTTTAATACCCTATACTCTGTAGTGCAGTTTTTAAATGTAAGGTATAAATATGAAATATAAAAATGCTATTCTAGTAAATTGACCATCACTGTGCTGTATTAAACTATGTCGCTAAACATAGTTTACAAGTCCTTTGTAGTCAACATTGATCATGTCTGTTATATTTTCAGGAAAGGGTTTCATTGCTACAGAAAATTGCAGAGGAACATCAGTTGTATCAAAGCTGTGTTCAGAAGTTCCATGAGTGGCTGCTGTCAAAGACTGGGGAGCTCAACCAATGCTATGAAATGGAAGACACAGCAAAAAACAAGCTCAGAGCCCTACAGGTATGCTGTCTTAGAAGTAACTAAAAGCTGTCTAGGCATCAAGTTATATACATCATTTATATTTGCAAAGTATCTTGGCATGGGCATGGGCTGTTCTCTGGCCATTAGGACCTGTGTGAGAGTGTAGACAGCGAGGAGAAGACACTGCAGCACATCCAGGGTGTGGCGGAGGCCGTTAAGGCCAACACCTCCCCGGGGGGCACTGAGGTGGTCACCCAGGAGGTGGAGCAGCTTCAGCAGGCCTGGGAAAGGCTACATCAGGGCTTCGACCAGGCACAAGAAGGGCTCCACTCCACGCTGCACTCCCAGAACGAGTACTCCTCCCGCATTGACAAGCTCCGCAGCGACATCGCCCAGCTCCGTGGCCTGGTGCAAAGGATGAACAGAGAGCTGGAGAGCAAAGATGGAGAGAAGACTGAGGAGCAGCTGGTGGCCTTGTGGAGAAAGTACATGGTACGTTCCCACCCCTCCAATCCCTTATCGCTTTTCTAGGCTGTCGTTAGGGGCCAACCTTCTTCTCAAGCTGTAAATCACTCAGTGACACGTTAGCTTTTTGTGCTTGCTGTCTTAATAATTACCTCAAAGGAATTTACCCTCCGGCAAGACGCCTGAGAGGAGTGTCAAGAAGATGTTGAAATGTGAGCCTTTACTGAGACGCTTTTCTCACGTTTTTCGAGTTTTGTGTTGAGGCCCAAACATTATAGGGAGGTGTAAATACATGTGTAATGTTCTCTGCAAAAAGAGGAGTTGTGGAGGATGTCTGTGGAAAAACTGCACAGCACTGTTAATATTTGCTGTTTCTTTTTAACAAAGCAGGTGATATGTTATCTCTAGTTTATGTGTACAGGTCAGTCTAACTAAAAAAAAAACTTTTCTTTTGTAGAGCTTCTTTGGATTTTATTATGACTAGGTAGTCCCAGTTTAATTTGAGTTATTTTGCAGATTTACAGCTAATAGGTTTACACTGAGTTGGAACTCATCAGCAAAACGTATTTCACAAGTGTGAAACTCTTCTAAGTAGGTGAAAAAGCTACACAGTAATGCCTCTGATTCTGCTAATTGGTTAGCTTTGCAGCACTGAAAGAAATGTTGTTTCATCGTTCGAGTTTTATCTGTTAAGCTTTTTTCACTTTATATATTCTGGAGTTGCCATCTATCTATGCCCGTTTCCCAGAAAATCCGGAACACTCTGGCAGCAGAAGAATTTCACATTGAGCAGCTGAAGGCCCAGCTGAAGGAGCTGTTCCGCTTCTCTCAGGATGCCAAGCCCCTCTCTGATGACGTGCTGGCCATTGTCAAAGAATACCAAAGGTGAGCTTTCGGCGGTTCCCTTCATTGTCGTCATGAAATTTGGTGTGATTTACTTTGGTGTGCATGGCATTCATACTCTTCATGCAAATATATTCCATATTTACTACTGTAAATAACTGTAAACCTGTTATTTTTACATATAGTAGCATTATCTGTGACCTCCAAATTTGTCCCAGTGTGAAAGGCCGTGCCTTCAAGCTATCGACAGAGACTGAGGCGGGTTTGAGGCAGGTGCTGCAGGACCCGCTCCGTGGCTACAACCAGTGGAGCCAGCTTGTGTCCCAGATCCTGGAGGCGTCGGCCGAGGTCTCCGAGTTCTGTCACATCGCTGTGCTGGTGCAAAACATTGAGGTGAGAAGCCTCCTCTCCTCTCCTCTCCAGTCAGAACACATTAATGCAGGCAGTGTGACAGCGTAGCATAGTGGCAAGGAGCAGGGCTTGTAACTGAAAGGTTGCTGGTTTGATTCCCCACTTGGGCACTGCTGCTGTACCCTTGGGCAAGGTACTTAATCCAGAATTGCCTTAGTAAATATCCAGTGGTATAAATGGACAACATGTAAAAATTGTAAGCTATGTACGTCTCTCTGGATAACAGCTTCTGCTAAATAACAATAATGTTATTATTGTTACTTAGAATTAGATAAGAGTTAACTGTTCCTCACACCAAAGAGGAGAAAATGCAGGGAACACCATCTAGAGTCCTATGCTCTCCAAATACATAAGAATGCATTTCAGATGCCCTTAGATCCATTTCTGTATCTGGTACTCCATTTCTTTCACAGCATTTAGAATTGTTAAAACTATTCTGATTCATATTTTTAATGCTGCAATAGACGCCCAGTTTTAGAGGTGAAGGTGTTGTTGAATAAGGATCGGAAAGCTTATTGCCACAAATGAAAAACTCTCATTCTCACAGATTTTCTTCATTTCGAAATGGCCTAACTCTGCCTTGGTTTGTAAGCGTTCCTGTGGATAAAGTTTGAGTCATTTTCGGTGATCTTTAGCGCTGCCCTGAGTTACCCATAATTGTTGCTGAGGGGAAAGGTTGCCAACATTCCATTTCAAGAATGCATAACAGAAGGCAGTGGGAAGAGGGGCAGCCATGATGCATGCAGCAGCATTGTGAATCTGCTGTTTAATATAGATTCACAGCATGCACGTTTTGAAGTTCTCACCATATGCATTGCAAAAACAGGATTTTTCAGAGCAGATCAAAAATCTTGTCTGCTTCAGTTTAATCTCTGTTTAATGTGTAGGTCCATCTTTATAAAAAGCTTAGAACTGAAATGTGAAACCACTAATCCTTGCTGAAGGATTGCTGCAGAGAGAAGGGCAACAGCGCTGGTTCCAGGTTTGAAACGTGCATGTTAAGAATAAAGACTCACACACTTAATCTTTTTAATCTGGAAAAAAGGAATCAGGGGAGATTTGACTTTTTTAACATTTTTAGAAGAGATTAACAAAATAGACTAGCTAAGATATATTAAAATGTGCTCTGTCAGCAGAACCAGAAGACTTAGTTGGAAATTAATGTAAAAAGTAGTTACGTAAACTTTATAATGATAAAGAGAGAAAGTACTTATGATTATGAATAGGTTTTCTGTCAAAAAGTTGTAAATATGTAGAATAGCTCTCCAGGATCTGTAGTGGTAGCAAAGACCTTTACTGTTCAAGTCCGGGGTTGAGATGGTACTATATAGATTCTAGTGTCTATAGACAAAATATGAGCATAGCTGGGGTGAATGGCTTGCCTTGGTTAGTGAACATCTTATATTCTCATGAAAGACTAATTGTATATATACCTGCTGCAAAATATACATCTGTTATAGTGATTCTATATATAACATCTATTGTGATTTATCAGCAAGAAGTGCCACAAAGGTACCTTTCAAAAATTGCTTTACATACAAAGTATTGAAGTATGAGTTGTATTTCTATCTGTCAGGAATGTATTTATGACATGGCTGAGGACCTGTGAAGACCCACACAAACCTTTAAATTAATAACAAATAACCCAGTGGCATTATGCAAACAGATTCCCTTGCTGGTTTAATACAGGAAATACTATTTACAATAACTCTTCAAAGTGAAGTGGCCATGACTTTACAGCAGTGTAGCAACATACCCCTTGGAGGCTTATATATAGTCCATTTTATATCTTTGACACAAATCATTTACATGTTTCCTACCAGTTTGTTGAACATAGTGACATCAATTTAATTCATCTTTCTCACTGAATGTACATTCAGCCACTTTCATTTAGAATGGAGCAGTTCATGGTTTAAGGGAATAGAGCGTGTTACAGTTGTGCTAATTTTACCTTCCTTTTGCTGATGTAACTGTACCTCATACTGTATGTCTTCCTGCCTAAAATACATCCTACACATAAAGTGTAACTGTCAGTCGGCACATTATCCATGCCTGCCTTTGGTTAGGCTGTGCTGTCTGAGCTGACGTCTGCCTGTGCTCTCTCCTGCGCAGAAGCTGCTGAAGCACAGCTTCCAGCTGCAGGAGCGCCTCAGCCGGCTGCAGGTGAAGAGGGACCTGCTGGGCAGCGTGTTCGGCCAGGAGAAAGCGGAGAGCCTCCTGACGGAGCTCAGCGCCGCCACGAGAAACAGGGAACTGCTGCACAGCCAGCTGCTTCAGCGCAAGAGCCGCCTGCAGGTACAGCGCAGCACAGCACAGCGCGCAGGGAATGCATTACAGCACAGGGAAATGAGAACGCGCATCAGAGCACAACACACACAGTGTAGTACAGCACAGTACATACGGAAAGGGCTTTACGGCATAACATACAGGAAAAGTGCACTGCAGCATAGCATGTTGGAAAAATGCATTACAAAATAGTGTCCTAGGAAATTGGACTGTAGTTTAAGAAGAACTGCAGTGCAGCACAGCAGCCAGCAGTTTGTTCTTTTTCTGGCCTCAGTGCTCCCTCTAGTGTGGAAGAACGGGGTTGCAAGGCTTGCCTTCAAGGAGTGGAAGCAGTCAAAGGTTCTGATTCATTTATCAACTGCAGTGTACTTTGTCCTTTAGTCTGCTTGCTGCGAGCAAGCAGAAGTTACAAATTGCAATAACTGGTCTCCCGGTTTATCTGTTTTGTGCAGATAATTCAGACTAGTTCAGATGCAGGATTAATTGGTTTTTGAGTCCCTTAGAAGTTTCCATATTTTTGCATATTTTCTTTTTCCACTTTGTTCACCCAATTTGAATCACCACTTGGATACTAGGCTTTTACACCGGCCTGTGAACCTGGGTTAGTTCTGGGTTTGTTTTTGGTGTAAATTGGTTTTACTGGGTTATACAACCTGGCTCCGCAGCTGGATACGACCTGGTAAATTCCCAGGTCTGTTTCAGTGTAAAAGGGGATCCTAGATTCATTATCTGCATACGACGCACTCCTCGCTTTCCAACCCATGTTTATCTATTGTTGGTTACCCCTATGCTCACAATTACTGTCATGAAGGACGTCAGAAGAGCTATCGTCATATTTTCTTTAGATAGATTGTCATTCCAATTTCAGATTCCTTTCTGGGAATCCACACAATCGGGAAAACCAAAGGTTCTTCAAATTGGAGGTCAAAAGACTGCGGGAATTGGATTCAGATTAGCATCAACTGATACAGAGAATAAAATAATTTAAAAACGTGTCTGAACAGCGTCTGTTAAAAAAAGGTTTAGGCTTCTGAATTTTTCTGTGTTACTGCTATACTTTACTGTATATGTGCTATACTGCTATACTGGGGTGAATCTGGGTTTGTGTGTAAAAGTGAGTTAAGGGATGTGATAGGCTTGTCTTGAACCACAAGAGGTTCTCATACAATGAAGTGAGAAAACCCTCCTGAAATAACCACTCCTACAGCCCATGGAATGAATACAATGTATTACGCTGAAGTGGGCTCCTGGTCATTGTTGGGTGATGACACAGTTGGGCTTGACCCTTGGTGATAGGGCTTTACCCTGCGCTTAAAATGAGTGCTTTAGCTGACTGGGTCACTCAGGGCCCAGTTATTTTCAAGAGTTCACTGCAAGTCTCGTGCCAATGTCTTTATGTCTGTTGCCGACAGGGATTAATATCAAGAACAAAGGACTTTGGAGATGCGTATGAATCCATCCTCAAAAAACTGATTCTCATCCATGAGCGGTTCAGTGCTGCAGATGTACTACAACCTGATATATTGGCCAAAAAAAGCCAATCTGACCAGCTAAAGGTAAGCTGTGAGAATGGTCTTTATGTGATACACTTAGCAGGAAGACATCAGAATATACAGCACCAGTCAAATGTTGTGACACACCTGATTAAGATGATGGGAAACATGCATTCAAAGACATTTTCGTCTAAAGACTTATGTATGCTATATGCTTTGTTTCTTAGGCATAAACTTCACTATTTAAATTTGTATGAATTTCTTTCCAAAAAAATGTTTTTTTGCTACTGTTTTTGCTGTTTGTTTTCAGGGTTTGTTTCCTTTCAAATATATTGAGTAATAGACCAATGTTATCAGAATACTTTGAAGATTGGTATGAGGGTGTTTTATGTATATGTCAGATATATTCAGGTAATCTTTAATACTTATTAAATAACCTGAAGCAAATAATTACGTTTTGCAAAGAGGTGATAAAATAACACTATCTGAAATTTCAGCTTCAAAAGCACTGACATTTGAAGTGGTCATTTATGAAGATGCAATTACAGTCCCTGAATGGACAGTCCTGACTGTGTTGCTTTGATAATCCCCACAATGCATTTAGAGTCTTATCTAGCTAATTTACTTTTTGCACATGATCAAACTCTGTTAGGTGCTGCTTAAGTAAGTTGAGCGCTGCTGTTCTGAAGAGATAATGACACAGATTGGTATTCACAGGTTATCAAGAAGGACCTGGAGGAATGTGAGGCTCACATTACAGCTCTGGAGACGCTGGTGGCGTCAAACCCAGCCAACAAGATGAAGTTTGATCAGCTCTACGCAGAGTGGAAGGCGCTGTATAAAGCGGTTAGGGTAGGCAATGACTTTTCAGTTTAACACCCCATTCGTTTTGGCCCACGTTTCAGTCACAGGTTTGAAAGATGAAGGCAAGATGAAAGATAAAAGCTGGGTGGACGTTGACAGTCTGAATAAGTAGATGACTCTGTGAATGCTTACACTGCCAGTGTCAACATAGTTTTGTATTTTAACTTGCCTCTTTTTGCCAGTTGTGAGATATTAAAACTGTCAGATCATTCCAGAGTAACACTTTTTGTCATGTTTCTGTCTGTTTGGATATTGACATTAAGAGGACAGTCTGTCGATAGTTGTGCATTCAGCTGTTTGTTGTGTGCCCTCATGCTGTCGGCTATGAGGCCTGCAACCCGGTCGGTCAGTGTGGGAATTCCTTTGTGTCCCAGGTGAAAGTGGGCGAGAGTGAGCAGAGTGTCACCGAGCACGAGACCTTCCATGAAAACCTGCTGAACATGGAGAAGTGGCTGATGATCATGAGGCAGAAGCTGGAGTCCTTCTGCAGTGCCGGCGGGCAGTGGAGTGTGGAGAACCGGCTCCATGAGGCAGAGGTGTGTCCTCGAATCCGTTCCTCTACATAAACCCCACCCCCAAAACAGTGGTGCTTGTTTCAGCACTCCTGTCATACCATTACATTACATTACATTACATTACATGCATTTAGCAAACGCAGCGCAATAGAACGTAAGTGTATCCATTCAAGTTGAATGAACAACAGTGCCAGACCAGGCTAATAGCATACCCAGACCAGTGAGTGTGAGCATCAGACAATTCAGGCCCTACCACAAGTTAACTTGTGCAATCTCACTAGGCAATGGAAGCCAAGTAAATGTAAATGTAAATGTAAGTGTACTACAATACATCAGTTAATAGAACACAATCCAAAATACATCACAATATTACACTTAAAATAAACATCAAATGCTAGCGGTAGCAGGTGTTAGGGGACGAGGACGGAAGGGGATTGCAGATTCTGCAGGCTTTTCATGTCCGATAGCTAAAGAACAGTAAAGATGGTAGAAGTCCTCATGCATCTGTATCTTAGTAGCTGGAAGCACTGTTGGTAGTAAGGGGCTGTCCTTTCTATGGACAGAATAGAAAACTGCCCGAGCACATTGATGAAGGCATTGTGCTGTAGAGGACACTGTCCTTTAGATGAGACGTGTAACCAAGGTCCTGACTCACTGTATCACAAGCGATTCCATGGCACGTATGGCAAACAACTGGAATTTCTCTAACGTCATGGCCAAATTCCAAATCTGGGCACGTAATCATCTTCCAGTTGAACTGGCTAATTAAACCCCTCCCTCTCCACCTCAGCTAATGTGTGAGTGTTCAGCTCATGAGTGTTCTGCTGCACAAACAATTGCCATTCATCACCAGATGGGTGTTACTTATTAGTCATGTTTGAGGTGAGTAACGCCACTTCTCACCACTGTAAAGCAACTTGAACTTCATGAAAGCTGCTGAATCAATGCATCTTTATGTATTACCTATGTATGTATTTATTTATGTATTTATGTATGTTTGTTGTTATTGTATTGTTATTATGAGTTCCTGAGGGGCATGTTTCTTAGGTTTACTGCCTCATAACTATTCCTTTATCAACACCTGCTAGCATCTTAAGAAATACAGCCCATTTATCATCAAACTGCTGAGTCACAGTGTTATTATATCTGTTACTGTACCCATCAATAACATATGTGCAGAAATATCAGACCTCCTCAAAGACAAAATGATACTCTCCTCTAGAGGGCGCTGGGAGAGTTTCCAGAGAAGGAGCTCCAGCTGCACCAGACAGAGGTGCAGGGTCAAAGGGTGCTGGCCAGGACCTCAGAGGAGGGCAGGGTGCACATTCTTCGGGACCTGCAGCGTCTGAAGGAGTCCTGGACATCCCTCCATGCCCTTAGTCTCAACATCTACAGGTCTGCTTGTTTCCTGTGGCAAATTTGTGTTCTTGATAATCTCTTATTGCTATGGATTTGTGGCACTGCTAACAAACAGGACTGATTTAGCATTTTACACATACTCTGTCACTGTTTGGTGCCACAGTCTGACAGAAAGAAAAAGCTGTCAGACAGTGATGCTGTAGCAATGGTCTTCAGCCTAAAAATTGGAAACTTAGAATATTCTCACTTGTCCTCTTCAAAAAAGGGGAGATTATCTAAAGTACCCCTTCTGTTCCACATGAATTTCACTTACTGTCCTCACAGTCAACCTCCTTTCACCATTCTAGCATAATTGTAGTTTACTTTGAAATGCCGCCGTATTCCTTCATCCCTAAAGGTGTAATGGTGTTTCCATTCTTTCTGCAGTTTGCTGAGTGGAAGCGGAGCTTCAGGAAGCAAAGACATCTCTGTGATAGG
The DNA here is from genome assembly GCF_013368585.1 of Megalops cyprinoides. Taxonomy (NCBI): domain Eukaryota; kingdom Metazoa; phylum Chordata; class Actinopteri; order Elopiformes; family Megalopidae; genus Megalops; species Megalops cyprinoides. The sequence goes on from NC_050594.1 coordinate 22,881,156, forward strand.
AAAGGATTGCTATGATGTGTATGATAATGACAGTGACAGCGATGAAGTCAGAGGCATAGCGGAGGAGCATCATGGGACAAACAGGGGAATGTTGGTGGTGGAAGGAGGTGACTACTTCAGACAGAGAGAGTGGGAGCGCGGCGCCGAGGGGTATTTGGAGGGAGCAGTTCGGAAGCGCAGTTTCGAGGTGGAGGGAGGATTTGGTGTTCGAGGTGAGGGAGCGGGCAGATGGGACCACCGCAGCGAACTGCCCCCGGCTCAGAACCTAGCAGGACCTGGTGAAGGAGAGTACTTCAGAGGGGGCTATGGCAGTGGATGGGAAGGGGAATTGAACCCTGACGGCCAGTCTGAAGGTTGCATTAGGGCAGTGGCATTCCAAGGTGGACGTGGTCAAAGTAGCAAACGAAGGTATAGGGAAGGAAGTGGTGAGGGCAGTGAGGAAGAGAGAGGAGAAAGCCCTTACCGAGGAGGGCTGACCAGGCGGATGAAATCCAGAGGAGAGGCTTTGGCAGAAGACCTACAGTCTCGACAACGACCTGCTGGGACATCATCTGTGGATGGATCATTCCAGCACAGACTGGTAAAGTGCCATAATTAAGCATCTTTTTGTGTTTTTTTTTTTCCTGCTTGCATTTTTAAAATGTATGTACAACTACTGTTTCATGGGTGGAGGGGAGGATCTGTACTGTTGTAGGGATGTACGAGGATGGAGTAGCAGTGTTGCATAGTGTAAAGGAACAGGACTCGTAACTGAAAGGTTGCCAGTTTGAATCCATACTGGAGCTCTGCTGCTGTACCCTTGAGCAAGGTACTGAACCCAGAATTGCTGCACTAAATAGCCAGCTGTATAAATGGGTAACATGTAAAAATTGTAACCTGTGTAAGTCACTCTTGATAAAAGTGTCTGCTAAATGCTTGTAATGTAATAATGTATGCAATGAGCGTGTCATGCTCTGTTTTCCAGGTGGGTTCAGAGGACTCTCAATGTCGGGCGGAGTTTGCTGCACGTATGAGAGAGTTCGAGGCATGGCTACAGGGGGAGAATGGTGTACTCTCCAAGATTTTGAGTCAAAAGGAGATTCCCAGTGCAAAGGAGCTCAAGAACAGACAGCAAACACTGAAGGTTAGTAGATTCTAATTTCTGTCATAAGACCTACAAGCATTGCATTATATATAGTATTATAGAAACACTTGCATGTGTTACCTGTTCTGCTTAGATGTCAGTACTTCGTTATTCAAATTAAATGATACAATACTGTAAATACATTTTTGCAAATAATTTAGTAAAGCAAACACATTTTGAATCTGCGAGGAATTCTGAGTACTCGCATCAGCAGGTTTTTACTTGCCTAACTCTGCCGGTTTGGTGGCGGATGTTCATTTTTGGTCCAGGATTGTGGTAGGATTGATGTTCCCTGGATCATGCTCAGTGCTTCCCTGCATTTATTCCCCCTCTCAGGACTTGCGGTCCCGTGTGGGCTGGGGGCAGAGCCAGTTTCAGCTGCTGCTGGGGTCCCGGGAGAATATGGGGAGCATAGGGGAGGTGGAAGACCAAGGCTTGGATGAGCTGCGGTACCGCTGGATGCTCTACAAATCCAAGCTGAAGGACGCAGGAGATTTGAAGGCCAGTCAGCGCTACCAGGTAACTGTTGCAACGAGGAGGAATCATTCAAGTCAGCACTGATAACAAGTGGACTGAGTACTAAATGCTAATGGTAGTTTTGTTCCATTCATTCATGATAACATCTGGCATTCTGTTCCTACTGCATATGTTTGGCCTTAATTCTATAATAAATACAGATAATGTGAAATTTATATAGATGCTGCAAGATTCCTTATAAGTTATTCCTTGTAACAACCACAAGGTGGTGCTCTAACATCCATACGCAGTTACGAAAGGAATGGAAGCATTTTCTTGTCAGCATAGACAGAAAATGTGCTTTACTTTTGCTGAAGTTGGGAGTGCAGTCCTTTGAGAACTATGCTTCATATTTTTACAGGTTGTCAGCACTCCAGCCGATGAACCTATGAGGACCGGAAAGGTAAACAGACTTTTTCAAGAATCTTAAACTATAAATGCACTGATTGCAGTTATGTGCCAACACATGTATTGTGAGACCAAATTATGTGTATTTTTGAACTGTTTTGCGTCAGTCACAGAGCTGAAACCACAAGGACAGAGGTTGATAAGCAGCAAAAGAAATGCAGTTTTGAATGCCAAAATATGTCGTTGACAGCGTATTTCTTCAATTAGTGTCACATTTTCAAGATCGACCTTGACGTCAAGTCTGGTAATTGAGAGAATAATCAAGCATTTGAGAGCTAGATTAAGAACAGGAATGACCATGTATGGAAACCCCTCCCTAACTTCTGCTTCACCAAAATGTACCAGACCTGATAAATCTTACACTGTACAGTGTCATCCACAGCATAAAATGTCATTTATTACAGTGGAGTTGTTTAACACTTTTTATGCAAACAGTCCATACATCAGATACATATACATTTCCTTTATTCAGGAAAGAATAAATTATGTATACACTGGAAAAGTTCCAGTGCAGGGAATTTTTTTTTCCATTCGTGTTAAAACTTATTCTGCGCTGAGCTTGAGCGAAAACAGGCAACAGGTTTGTGGCACAAGGGTAAAGGGTCAGTCCTGTTGGGAGGTGGTCAGACCAATTCAACCTCTTCATCAAAACAGAATTAATTTTGGGGCACTGTGGGTAGTCAGAGATTAAGAAATGTCAAATCCCCGGTCTTAATTCAGCCCCCGCAGTGTAAGAGTTTCAGGGAATGTGGCACGCATGGCGGATATTTCCCCTACGAGTCCAGAGGATTTTCACCTTGTTTCACACCTTGCTTTTGCCATCTGCGAGGTCTGAAATGAGCGACTCCTCTGTGTCAGTTGTCAGTGAGGGGCGGCAGGTGTACGCCCAGGTTAAAAATAGAACAGTTGATAAAATTGGCCCAGTTTGTCACCTTAGTGAATATCAGTAAGCAAAACAAACTTGTAAAAGATGTATATATCTTTTTCATTAGGGCTGCTTTGAAGGCCAGTCAGATGAATCCATTTGGTTTTAAAAATCTGTTATTTGTGTACTTTTACCATGTCAAAGACCATTATTACTGTACTTCTACAGGCAATAGTGGTGACAGTGCTTATTAGCAGCGCAGTAAAGGTAGACATTCCTTTGAATACAGACACAGCACCCAGTCTCGTGGCTGAAAATGTGGTATTAACACGCCCAGAGGGGTCCCATTACTCAGTATCCTGTCATTATATGGCTGTAGAATCACACAGGCGTGGCCACGGCACCTATTCGCCAAGCCTGCTAAACTACTGTTATCACATACTTTTCTGTCACTGTCAGTATGTCTCTCTACCTTGCATGTGAAATGAATACAGACGAAGATCGCAAAGATCGAAGTGTTAGCTAGGGCACAGTACTCTGCTAAGCTACCAGCCTTTTCCTTTAAGACTGAGAGGCACAGGCCTAACTGAAGGAGGGGGAAAAAAATTTGCTCTGTTCTGCTTGTGTTTTTAATGCTCCGTGCCCACCTTTGTGTAAACACTGAGATTTAAGGCACATGCCAAGAGCTGTGTTTGGGTGGAGGTGGGATGCGTGGTGCTGGAGAGAGAGAGGCTCCGGGCCCGGGCTCATCCGCCTCCCCCACAGGAGCGCTCTCTCCCGCTCTGTAGTGCCGCGGCGGAGGCGTCGATGGAGAGGCTCGCGCTCTGCCACGCTGCCATCTCCGTGCCCTCCTCGGCGGTGCGAGGGGAGCGGTCACGTGTGGGCGGAGAGTTGCGCGTACAAAAGAAAAAATGGGCTCTTGAGCGTATTCTGAATGGTGTGGCCTCGATACGAGCAAATTTTATGTAACAGCGTCCGCAGTTAGACTGAGTAATTGGCGTGAATGTTTAGCATATTTTTTCTAATGTGTTTGTTTATGAGAGATTGTATTGTGTTAATGAATTGTGTTACCGATGGTTGTTGCTTTACGAAGCATTATTTCACTATTTGTTTAAATATGACATGGAATCTCACTTAAATGTACTTCTGCGTAATGATGCACAGCTCCTGAATTTACATTAAATGTCCGTTATTGGTGTAGTCACAGTGTAGTCACAATGTAGTCACAATAACAAACAATGTTCAAACTCAGTGTTCAGTTGAAAAGCAGAAATTAGGTGTGCCGTGACTGTGTCATAGAAGGTGGAGCAGTGTCTGATTTTAGGGGATAAAGCGAATCCGATGTGGCCACTGAAGGAGGACTGTGTGGGCTTGTTTTCACTCCTGGTGATTCATATGTGCTGATAATGATGTGTTATTATGGAAGCTAGGAGTGTGTTTGTGTGTGTGTGTGTGTGTGTGTTATTGACTCTGTGTGTCTGTGTGTGTGTGTGTTACTGACTCTGTGCATGTGTGTGTGTGTTATTGACTCTGTGTGTGTGTGTGTGTGTGTGTGTGTGTGTGTGTGTGTGTGTGTGTGTGTGTGTGTGTGTTACTGACTCTGTGCGTGTGTGTGTGTGTGTGTGTTACTGACTGTGCATGTGTGTGTGTGTGTGTGTGTGTGCGTGCGTGCGTGCGTGTGTGTGCATGTGTGTGTGTGTGTGTGTGTGTGTGTGTGTGTGTGTGTGTGTGTGTGTGTGTGTGTTACTGACTCTGTGCATGTGTGTGTGTCATTGACTCTGTGTGTGTGTGTGTGTTACTGACTCTGTGCATGTGTGTGTGTTACTGACTCTGTGCATGTGTGTGTGTGTGTGTGTGTGTGTGTTATTGACTCTGTGCGCGTGTGTGTTTCAGCAGAAGCACTCCGGGTTCCTGTACCGCGTGTGTCGTGTGGCCCTGCCCCTCCAGCTCCTGCTGCTCGCTCTGCTGCTGCTGGCGTTCTTCCTCCCTATGATGGACGAGGGCACCAGCTGCTCCCTCACCAACAACTTCGCCCGCTCCTTCAACATCATGCTGCGCTATCACGGCCCGCCGCCCACGTAAAACACCCCCTCCACAGGTTCAACAGGACCTCCACACCCCAAGGTGCTTCCACCAACACACTGATTGCAAAGACACCTTCCATTTAATATCGGTTTAACATAACATGGCACATGAAGATGTTTCAGCTGTCCAGTTATAGGCTAAGCTTCCCTAATAAATTCCTCAGTAAGTGAAGGAATAATAACGTATCGGGATGAGAGCATGTTTTTCACATTGTTAAGAAAACAAACGCACACCGTAAGATTTCCTTGTTGGTCACTCTTCGCTTTCTTCTTGAATAGACTGCTTCGCCTGCATATGCATATATATGGCTTATACAGCCTAATAGGCTTAGACTGAGCTGCTAAACAAACTACATTACTATTAAGCGCAAGCTAATTCAGTTTCTTGAACATGGAAACGTCAAGCTGTCAAAGATGACTTTCACAAGTAATTGTTTTTCTTTGTTTTGTTTTATCAGCATGTCCAGACAGTAGTTTGGGTTTTTGAAAGCAACAGTTGTGTCCTTAATACTTACTCGTATTCTGCTGAAATATCTGAAACTTGTATGAATAGTAATCTCTAGTATAAATTATTTGTATTATTATTAACTGTAATTAATAATCTTGATTCTGATTTGCAGTATTAAATCAGATGCATACAGTGTTCAGATTGATCACTGGTCCTGTAAATAATGCATTTGCATGTTATATAATCTGTATTATTATCCTTTTTTAAAGTGGTAAAATGGTTGACATATTTAGGAAATTATCATGAATCAAGACAAAACTGGCAGGGAGCATGAAATAAAATGATGAGCTATAGACCCAAAAAAGTGGTGACATACTTAAACACACATGCACTATTTGTGTAAGTATGTACACATGTGGATGTTTATATTATACATATACAGTACGTTCTCTGATATGGTAAAATACCATTTATGTAGCTACATGTAATATACCAGTTTAGGTGCTTCATGCTTTAACATGCTGCAGTGTCTTGTCACAAAGCAGTAATTACGAAATGCTCCACCTTGACACTTGACATAGTCTTGGACCACAGTGTATACTCAATGCTAACTGAAGTTTCTTTTTTTAAACTTGTTTTGGAAGGCCCATGTCAGAGTGAAAATAGCCTGTTTTGGAGGAATGTCCTTTTTTGACCACACTCTCAGACTCCTCTGTGGCCTACTGACCTCCGTCCTTTCTTCCTTAGCTTTTTTCAAAGAGTGGCATATGTTTCTGTCCTTGTGGTAGCCATAGCAACAGAGGCAAAATCCAGTTATCCTATTAGAATCATATCATGGGAATTTTTGTCATAGGAATGGTATTGCAATCTAGAAATAGATTTCTACTTTTATAATGTGATTTTGAGTCTGCAGTTATTGACAAAGATAATGTCTGACAGTGCCCTCAGTGTTTCTTGGTACAGGGGAGTGAAAGACAGCCCTGTGTTCCACTCCTTGACTGAGCTTTAGAAGGCTGAGGGCTATTGACACAAAAATAATATGATTAAGCAAAAAAAAAAAAAAAAAGCTGTTGAGGAAAGACAGATCAGTATTGCATGTCCTTTTCGGCAGTATTGTTTGCAACTGCATATATATATATATATAGATAAAGAAAATCTGAATTAGCTGAATTTTAAAATATCCATATTTAACCGTAAGTACTGTAATGCCCCATAGTTGTAATGGTTAATTAATAGGTTCCTTATTTTACAGTATAATATATGTAGAAATGGCAATAGCATACTTAAATTTAATATTTACCAATGAATCATTGATGTTGCACAACTATGAAAAATGAATGGCACTTCAATTTATTGCACTGTAATTATGAAATGTATATTTTGTAATACGGAAATTGATTCTTAAATTATCCTCTTTTCACAAATGCATGATATTCCAGACTGCAGTATGTAATGTCTGTGTGCTTTATGTTCTTGAGCTGTAAGTACAGTGTAAGTGGTTTCCTCTGAGGACATGTAAGGTTTTGTACAAAAGGGTTTCCTTTTTTGAAGGATCAATTGGAATTGAACTTCTGTTGCTCTGAAGAAACACACCAGTGCTTACCTTGACTAGTGTTGCAGAAGGCTATCTTACGCACAGCTAGGTCTGAAGATGCAAAGCTTTTGTAAAATAGTACAATCGCTATATTTTATTACTGTATTTTGACAATGAAATACTGTGGAGCATTTTGAAATGTATCAAAAGACCTTATATTTAACTAATATTTTTGTATGTTACTCCTACAAACAATAAATATGCAATTCATGTGTATGACCTCTGACTGCTTTTGATTTGATGCTGCTTGACATGCTGTGTGTAATATTAGTGACTGATTATGGGTCAAGCCCTCAGTAGTACAAATGTGCATGCAGAGAAAGGCAGGAAGTTGTCGTTTCCTCCTCGTGGCTGTGTGTGCCTCACAAGGTTAGTAAATAATTAAATGGCCCTGAACAGTAATACAGTGTGCAAACATTTCCTTCTCCTATTTACTGGGCCAGGAACTGGCTGCAGGTTGCACGCCTCATGTTGGGGTTATTGCATCGCTCAAACTGCCTGCCTGTGAATCTGAAACAACAGGAGTGAAACGGGTCCGACAGGCTGGACCACATTGAGCTCTGAAATCGAAACCCAGTCTGTTGCGCCCGTTATGTCTGCCAGTACTCCTCCAACCGAATGAAGGCGTGACCTCCCCTCTCTGCAGAGGCTGATTACAAGTAGCATGGAATGAGGCTTCTAAGGAAGTTTCAGCGGGAAAAAAATTGTACAGACAAGTCTTATATGTGCTTGAGGTAAGAGGCAAAGTTGGAGGGATACTGAAGCTAATGCAAAACAGCTCAGGATCTCTGTGAGTGAGAAGCTTAGGGCACTATAGTCGCTCAGTTTGGGTTTGGGCCTCCGGCAGAAGGGAAGAGCTTGGACTAATCTGAAGCAGACATGGTGGTAATCAGCTCAACCACACTTTTACACCATGTGTAATAAAAAAAAAGACAGGCCGTACATTAGTCCAGGCTGATCCTGCAGGGTGTGCCTTACGGGCCAGGGTTAAGACAGCTTCACCTGGAGAGGGAGGATTGCTTTCTAATGCTGCTGCAGTGGCATGGCTCACTCGCGTTGCGCTCATGCGGCTTGATTTATTGAAATGGTTTTCACACTTGGAGGGGGTTGAGAATCTGAGCCGTGTTCCCACCCACACGCACAGTAAGGACCACCAGCCCACATGGCGTGTGCTTCCAAATGCCAGTTTCTCTCTGCTGTCTCTTCGTCTCATGCGGATCTCTCGGCGCTAGATGCTCAGTGGAGATGGAGGTAGAAGTCCTGTCATGCCAAGCTGGTTGTTTACCGATTTACACTGATCTTATCAACTGGTATCAAGTTCACATACTTGGAATGTTGAGCTTTCCTGTCTGTGGTCATACTGGGGCTCTGTATACAGTATGCCCTTTTCTGAATGAGCTTGAATTGTATACACGGCCAGTGGGATGTAAAGTAGCAGCCGTTGCAAAGAGCCATTTCCCGTCGCAATCAGGAAGAGCATGGGCAATGACCTGCCAAATATGAATCTTACCAAGCAATGTGTCCTGTGGTCCTGACTCCTCTTTCTGATTCACGCTCTGCATGGGAGGGGGTGTTATAAAACCTCGCCTGTGTGACTAGCACTTATTTTGCAGCCTCGAAGTAAAACTGCTGCCGCTTGATCACTGCAGACAACAGCGTTGTGGCAGTCCTCCCTTGGTGTTCATAGACTCAGCCTTTAATGTTGCAACCAAAGGAATCACTTTTCTCTTTTTTTCCTCTACTTTTCTGACTGCCTTTTATGGCACTCTGGAACGAGGTTTATCAAACAGCCAGATTTGATTACGGCCATTTCCTTGACTCTGTTGTGCAGCTCTATGAGAATGGTGCCTCTCTCTGAATAGTAATTCCTTATTTAATGTGAAAACAGCAATAAAGTTTACCTTTTGTTTTGTGGTGTTCATTGTAAAGACTCCTTTTTTCGACTGGTTTTATCCATGTACCAACTGAGTTACGTTCGTCATTCTTTCTCATTTTTTGGTATTAGCAAATGCTTCATCAGCATGCCAAAGTAAAACACAAAAAGTCTTTGGATAATCGGGATTAAAAACGTATTTGAGTGTGGCATTACCTCAGTGCCTTTCCGGCTTAATTTTAATAAGAGCACCTCTGTGCTATTTTCATAATTGATTCATAACCAGGAGATGCAATGCAATAAGCAAATCTCTGTCCCCACAAATAACTAGAGATACCTGTTGGAGCTGTTCCTCTATTATATTACAGAAAGGTAGACTCATTTGAATCATGGGACGAACGAGAAAGAGAATTGCTGAAGAGTGACTGGGAACCACGGCCAGTAATGACATTTTGCTGTTGTTTATAATGTTTGTGTAGGATTTTGTATTTAGTAAATGTCAGCGTCCCTTGGATTGAATCTGAGGGCCGGCTCTCCTGTCCTGGTATAACTCGCGGGACAGGAAGTCTGGGGGCTGGAACGAAGGTAAATGTGGAGCAGAAAGGTGAAGTCATTTGACTTGCGCTTTGTTTATTCACCACACATCTGTGTCTCCAAGGGAACAGAGGGTTCGTGTTACATAAAAAAATAAGCACCAACGAGGCAGGGAAGGCTTGTGACCATATCCTTCCAGTGAAACAAGGAACCTGTTTTCTTTATTTAATGTGGGATTACTTCATTAAAAAAATAACAAAATGATGTACAAATGTTGATGTACAAATGAAAAATACCTTTCATCAAAGGTGTTAAAATTGCATGGAGGAAAGAAGTCCTCATTTTGTGGGCTCTGTAAGAGACCCAGAGATGACACACTGTTTGAGAGCGCTAATCTCTTCGGTAAACGTACTAAACGAATACTATTCCCAACCCTTTCAGTTTACACCTGTCCCCAGTCTAGTGTGGGCTAAGGTTTTCCACTCTATGTAATTGGCTTTCCTACACTTTACCGACTGTGGTAAATATTTAATCGTTTAGAATGTCATAATGAGAGCCCTGTGATGCACTGTCACGAGTTGTCCCATGCAGACAACCTCACAAAACCACCAGCTTCTCAAAGTTGCAAGTGGTAGTGTTCTGTTTCAGCAATATTTCAGATGACTAATTTAATTAAATGTCCTGAGTATTGTGTAGATTACATACAAGTGTACATGGATCAAATATCAAATAAACTGTTACAAAGACGCAATTCTAATGTAATTCCACACATAAACCTTGAGCTCTCTCTGCAGGTGGATGAATTTTAAAAAGGATTTTTGCAGGCCCTTCGTGCATTGGAATGTGACGTGGTCCTGAAGTGGAAGAGGAAGATGAAGTTCTTCCATAGAGAAAAATATTTAGTCTGAGGACTTCTGTAATGTTTGACTCTTGCCTTTGCGGTGATCAAGAATCAGCGTTAGTTATTATTGATTATGAGAGTGAAAATGACTGTTTATGACTATGTCGTAAACTGTTTTCCTCCAGTGTCTGCTGCAAATGAGGTATTGCCTATGGCCTCATAAGGAGTTTAAATGAAGTCACAGTATTGTTTTTCTTTTACTATGAATGTGTGGCTATCGGACTGCTTTGTGTTGACAAGGAAATGATCCAAAAGAAAGCTCTGCACTACCAGCAATAATGAAAGCAGCTACATAATCTTAGCTCAGGACAGTGGGTGAAGATAATTTGTTTAAATGTGTGGTCATGTGACAGTCTGAAAAATTACAGATGAGACAATGTCTGACAGTATTGATTCGTTGCTGCTCTAAATGATTTAGAAAGTGGAAAATCTGACTGCATAGTAAAAAATACCACAGTATTTGTTTCTGTCTGATTTGTTTCTCTATATGCCAGTCCAAGTACTGAGAAACATATTATCTTTTCTTACATTTTCCTGGCTTTGATCACTCAAGGATTGTCATTTACAAATCGGCACAGGGTTTTGATGAGGCAAAAAAGAAACTTTGAGTACAGTAAGCCAAACAGCTGGCACTGACACCTGCCATGCTGTAAAGGAACAGAGCTCCGCCGAATTAATCCGCCATCGTAATCAGATCGGTCAGGCCTGCGCACTCTCACGAGGTCTGCGCTGACGCGACAGATGCAGTGCGGGGGACACATGAGTCGGAGGCTTACCACGTCACATGCAGCTGGAGTTCCTGCAAAGCTGTCCATGGGCTGTAGCTGAGAAGCGCTATCCAGTCAATCGCACAGTGCCAGATGGCGTGGTGGTGAGCTGAGCCGGGACGTGAGAGAGGGGACAGAGAGGCAGGCGAGTGCTGTCTGAGTCACCTGATGGACCGCCGCTTCATAAAGGGGTGGGAACGCTCCCCGTCTCCCCTTACCTCCTCCCCGGCACCAGATCACCGCTTTGCCACGTTTGCGCCCAGCAGATGGCGGGGAGAAGTCTGCGGCTGAGTCTGGCCCAACGGTGCATTTTCCGTAAATGGTCCATGTTGTTTAATACAGAGATTATTTAATCCCAATCACAAGAACAATTCATCAACCAACCCTAACAAAACCAGTCTCAGATAATGCAAAACAAGCAGTGATAATGATAATAAAAATAACATCACTCCCACAATACAAACACTAACGGGATGTGAAACAAAAATGTCAGGTCCTTCAGAAATAAGAGAGCCTTCTGAGCTTCAGACACGGTTAAATATAGATTCTACTGTCATGTTCTATTTGCGTCTAGATTCATCAAGCCCTGCAGATAAACATACTAATTTGCTATGTTTGGCCTGTGCTTCGTACTCACTCCTGCAAAAAAAAAAAAAAAATGTTATCCTTTCTTGTCTCATTTCTCTCCATGACAACGCAATCCTAAACTGACAGCCTTAACCTGTAGAATGCTGTGAAGACAGAACTGTATTATTTGGGAACACTTACAATTAAAACACCTACCATGATATTTTGAACAAGTGTGTGTGTTATTAAAATAACATGTCTAAATCCATGTAAGATGCTATCCTTGCTATAGTAGCCAGGGTCTGATAGGGAACACATTTATCAAAGACCTTTGGATAAACAAACAGAAATTGACAGAGTAAATTCAGACCATGTTGTCTGACTCATTCCGAATGATGTCAATCAGATATCAAAGGGCATGAGACCATTTTCCAAAGAACACTTTTGCAAAGTTTTACCTCTTCCCATTGCACCATTTTATCAGCTTTTAACAGGCTTTGCATGCATGGTGCTTGGTCAAGCACCGGTGTTTATTGTGTGTCTTTCACCGAGTCCCCTCACACATCAAGAGCATCTACCCATCACGGTCCACTCCGCCTCCTGAGTATCCTGTGGAGCTGATGAGCTCCATCCACACATCATCATCATTCCAGGGCAGAGGCTCCAAATGACTGTAATTAGATTTTTAACTCTGCACATGGATTCTGGTGATCTCTGACATGCGTAACATGCACTAAAAGTAATTGCAGGAAAAATGCACTTGCAATTCATACTGATCTGTGCTGAAAGTAGAAACAACATCTTGTGTACTGTATGAATTTACAGTAGGTCAAGCTGTAATGTCTTTTTGGACAGAGTTGCAACAGAACAGAATCTGATAGCCAACATGCCTGCTGTAAATTTGTTTCAATGGAAAATACTGAGTGAACACCTGCACAACACCTACAAAGCCAAACGAGTTGAAAAGTGTGTGTAATCTGTAATGTTGTGGTGGTCAAGTAGCCACATTCTGATGAAAAACTTGTAAAATCTTTGGTGTCAAAATAGAAGAATAAATGGGACTCTATGCAAAAAGGTAAAGTTATGCTGTTGGAAATAATATGGAACATCTGGCTCAACAATAGGTTTCAAGTAAGAGTTCACTTTTTTGTTTTCTGTGGGAGGCTGTAGTTTGATCTTCATGCATAGTTACGTAATGCAGCTTATGCTCAAATTCAGAGTGGGTTGAGAGCAATGACCCAGTGCTTTTATATAAATATAACTACATTGGTTCAACCCAGAGAGGACTCTTATCTTTACAAATACAGTGCAAAAACAACAATGTGTGGCCTCATTAGCTGTAATATTCTGTGTTCTGCAATGGCCGGAAATCCCAGTTGGTATAATGGTTTGTTTACAGTAAGCCTTCTGGAGAAAAGTTGTCATCTTTGTTTATCTGTGGGCGTCCATCAAGGAAGACAAGTGTAGACAGTCTGAAGACCTCAGTCTTTACCTCTGTCTGTCTCTGAGGTCAACATACACTTCTTCCTAATCTCTGCTATATCCTTTTCTATCTGGTATTGTGTAATCTCTCAGTCTTTCTCCATTATTTTTAGCCATATCACTCACCCCACCCATCAGTTCGCTCAAACATGGCTTACCTTATCCTGTCCGGTGCCTCCATCGTTCCTCTTACCCTCTCTGATGTGACCGAAGAGGTTCAAGAAGGCTGGTTTTGTCCATGGCAATGTGCTCCTTGGTTTCCCCGCTCCCATAGAGACCTGATTCGCTCTTGATGACACCTCCTCTCTGACTGTACTGCTCACATGGGGCCTTCGCTGTCTCTGTCATCTGTCCCCTTGGCCTTCTCTCTCCTCTCTCTCTCAAACTCCTGGTTCTTCCATAGCCAGCAGTTTGACAGGGTTATTTTATGCTCAGCAGAATAAAAGATGGAAGCTTTTGTCTGACCTCATTTGCTCCCATCTTTCCCCCTCATTTTCTCTCCTCCTCCAAAGCCGCTGACATCTGCCAACTCCAGACCTTTCTTGCTTTAGGCTGCACATTACCTGAGCCACCTCCCAGAGACAGACATCTGCTCTTTCGTTCAAGAATATGAACCCACCACCTGTCAACAAGATCCTATCTTCTCACATTCTCTATAATTCTATAATTCTGGACACGATCTTCCCTTCGTCTGCTCCTCCTACCACTTTTACTCTCACCACTGGTTTCGCCTACTCAGTCTTTTAACAGACCCATGTCTCTCCTCTGTCTTTATCTGAACCCATTTTTGATCTGTCATCCATGAAGAACAATTGTAAGTTGCCAGCCTCCCCACTCAGTGAATGTTGTTCTGCTGGTGATCTTTGTAGGTCTCTTTCTGCCTGTCAACATATCACATCACCAGATCCGAGTAATAGTAAATTATGTACGGCTAAGCTATTTTAGGCATTTTATTCTTTGCGCTGTATAGTTGGATGATTTATAACAGTTGTCTCAGGAGATAAGTTTTTTCATCATCTCACTTGAAATCCAGTTCACGGATCAGTTAGTTTTGATTCCAGCAATTTGCAGTGTGCACTCTACAGAAACCAGAGACTGCAAACTGTTTAATGAGGAAGAGAAACAAGCATAATGGAATGTTTACAATCCTGTGATTCCTTTCAGTCTGCCTCAGTTTCCCAGCGAGGTGCAATCTGATTTACTCACTGACTCTCCCTGTGTAACAGAACGATCTCACGTCATCCTTTTCCCATTTCATGTTTTAACTTAATTTCTAGAAGTACAGATGATCCACCTGTTAATTAGAAGACATACAATGCTTGGCAGACTCCGAGCCAGACTATCCGTCAGGGAAGAGAATGAATCCTCTGTGCCATAAGAGGCTAAAAATACACAGATACCGACTGTTAGCTACATTGAATAATTAACAAAGGAATCTTTTGTTTCTGTATATTAAAATATTAAAATCTGCAAATACAGTATGATTGTGATGTGACAATTTGCCTTACAATTACATTGACTGTAATGTCATGTCTTCATGAACTTTCCTGGCAACATTTCCTTTTTGAGGCGCCTTACATACAGCATGACATCAGAAGATTTCTGAATATCACTGTGTTTTCTTTAGTTGGATAAAGAACTGCAAGCACGCAATACAACAGGTTTAACTGTTGTGTGTTTATGTCTTTTCTTATAATATGAAACATTTTAGACTTTTTCACAGCTAGCAAGTTTGGCTCTGGCTGAATCTTTTGAAGGTCAGTGGTTTTGTCCCTTTTTCTTTTTGTATGTGGACATTTATTCTGCATGTTTCAAGTGTAATTTAATATAGCTGGTACTGAACTAACAGAGGGTAAACGTCCCTCTGTACACAATACTGACTGTAAACAGATGCTCATTACTCACTGCACATTGTTTCATTTGCATTAGAATAGATTAAGAGCAGGTGGTTTACCCAGAACCAGTGTAAAATGAAGTCTGTGTAGGTGTTTTATGTAACTACATTCCTGATGGAGTTGCTAGAGCTATCACAATATTGCAGCAATATCAACAGTAATGCCCTATTAAGAGAACATCTCAGCACATGAAAGTGAAATGACTGATCTCTCTTTTGGGGAAATGTTTATTAAATCTGACCTTTAATATATGAATATGAATGGGCTATAGGTAAAAGTATACTTTTCAGACAATACTAGTTAATGTGATTCTAAAATTCTTTAATTTAGATATGCATGTTATGCTGGCAATATTCCCAGCCTTTCCATGCATGTGCACCATTGCTATGCCATTCCAATACTCCTCTCAGGCTGTAGCCAAATGGTTTAGGGCACCAGCCTTGGAAAGTTATTTTTAGGTGCATATTCATAATCTCATCCTGTTGCTTCCCATTTCTATGTCCCAAGATTAAACTTGTTCAGAATGCACAGAAACAGAGTGAATTATTATTGTTATTATTACTACTATTATTATTGCTTGAACCATTGCTTGTTACTGAATTTTGAGATTGTATGATAACTGTGATGAAATTGTGTTCATATGTAGCCCTCATTTGTGTACATCTTTTACAACATATAGACTACACAGTTGGTATTTAATGTATTCAATAAAAATAAAATGTGTATTGCAATAACAAATACATTTTAAATTACAGTAATGCAATTTATATTTTCAGCTAAAACATCTAGTTACATGTATGTAAATTGTACTTTAATTAAGTGATATATTTGGAAAGAAATGTGCATATATTACAACATATGTCTAACATTTTGTTTGTATTGACATTTCTTGCAGTGTGTCTTGTCTGTATAAGAAAACTAAAAAAAAACCCATTTCTTACATTTACTGAAACAAAGTTGATCATTCTTCAGACTAAGGCCTATTGATTCCAATTCACCCTTAGATCAACGCAAAACAATTCACAATGATTTTCACAAGGTTTCATGCTACAGCGCTATGTTCAAATACCAAAAAAAAGGAAAAGAAACGTTCTTCCACAAGTAAGATACAGCCTACAGAGAAGTTGCAATATTGACATGTACCTGCCCAAGTTCCTCTAAGCGGGAACCTAGCAGGAAGGCATATGAAGTCTTTGGAAGGTTCACTCATACCAAGCTAACCAGCGGTGATCCAACTTGAATGAAATAAATCTGTAAAGCACACCGGTTTTTCTTTTTTAAGAAATTGTGGAGGCAACATCTTGGTTTTACATTACAAAAGGCTAATGCAGAATGTATAGCGTGCAGATGAAGCTCTGGATTCAGACTGTAGTATCCCCCTATCCCTCTGTGCTCATCCTACTGGAGACTGCCTCGTCGTTATAGTACGGGAACGGTGGGCGTGCACAGCCCTCCCTGCAAATATTAACCAGGTGCTGGTGTTCCTGTCCCTCCTCTTTCCCTTGTGTGCCATTCTCTGTTTTCCTCCTTCTGCATGGCTGTCGTGGTTGCCTGCTACGTCACCGGGGGAAAACTAACTTCGCGATCACAATGCACAGCTAGTAACCAGAAACCATCGTCTCCGTGCAGCGTTCGTTCAGATTAAGGTCTATCTGTAAGCGCTCATGGCTACCGTCCTGGGCTTCCTGTTATAGGACACTGTAAGGTACCGCTCAAAACGCTTGGAGACGGAGGTTTTTTCGCAAGGTTCAGACCGTAACTTTCCCGAAGGTCCAAATGGCAGGACACGAGTGGGATGATTGGTTTGAACGGGAGGAATTTATCGGCCAAATCAGCGACATCAGAGTGCAGAATCTACAAGGTAGGTGGAATGGAAGGCTGCCATGTGAAATGCAAGTATTCGGTATTCTGTTTAATTTTTCCTTCCGTGAACATCATTGCAAAGCCTTGACGGGTTGTTTTGATCGAAGCAAACAAAAAACTGACAATTCATTCATTTTCTTTAGATCCTAATAAAGAAGCAAATACCAACAATCCCACCATTTAGTAGATGTGGTAAAGATTATATATCGCTTCTGCTCCATATGCCTATACGTGGACTGGTTGATTCATCGAGTCAATTTGCTTTGTTTACTGCACATTTACGCATCGGCAAAGCTCTGTATGCGCAATGTAGTAAAGCGATGATAGCTCAGTCGTACTTGTGTATTAAGGCGTTGAAGTTACCGCGGAGAGAATTGCAGGTTGTAGTGTAGCCTAATATATCCCATACGCCTGTGAATAGCACACTGTAATGTAATTGCTTGACTAGAACAAAAGCGACGTTGCTACCCTGCCTGATTTAGATTGAACTTTTTTTCTGACACTAACTGTTCTGTAAATGCGTCTACACTTATGTCTCAATGAGACATACGCTTCGATTGAACTTTAATGTAGAAAACGAAGGAGTTGTATGCGACATTGTATTCCACGACGAACTGTTGATATTCGTTACCGACGCATCGTTACTCTTGAAATTGATGTAGTCTGTCCCGTGGCAGTGTCTGACGCATACACAGGAATGAAGCACTTGAGTGGGAGAAATTGATTTATTGGAGTTAAAATAACGAGTGTAGTGGTTTTATGAGTTGCTGCATTTCGAGACATCTTTCGCGCCTGTAGATATTTGCAGTCCTCGTGGTGCAGAATGTATACTTGATTATTCACTCTCATTTATACAGGTCCACATAAAATGCCTTACTGTAAGTTGACTGTGCATGGATAAAGTTAACCTGAAATATAATAGCGAGCGCTTAAGAACACTCCAACGACGCAACGTTCCGTTATGTGGGCAGCACTGCATATCTCCCCCCGCCCCCCTCACTCTCATAATGTATAATGCAGTGTACCCAGCCCCCGTATAGAGTTATAAATGGAGCCCAGCACTACATTTGCAAATGGAGATTAAATTAACATCGGTATGAAACATTTATTAGATAATATTCTAAAATATCTTAAGTACAGCTGCATACCAAGGCTCGCTAAACAAGGAAATGCTCCAAATATGACCCATGGGCTGAAAACTCTCAGAAGTGAAAACACATTCAGGTGTTTAATAAAATATTTTAGTATTTTTGGATTTTTGTTTTAAAATTTTATAGGCTATGACTGGTATTAGTGAACATCAACCCACGTACAGACAAAGGCAAAATAGTGTGTCGTACAAAATAAACTGAGGCAGATGAAACACATTTTATTGTATTTATGCACATGCCTGCTGTACCTTTTGTATAAATTAAAAATCTATGTATCAAAATTTAAGAGAAATAAACAGCATACTAAATGATAACATCTTAAATCAAATTACATAATGTTTTTACTTCAGTGAGAGAACAGTGCCCCTAGCAATGGAGACCTGGAATTTTAATTCAGATTGTTCCCACACATTGCAGGCTCTTGAAAGCCCCTGAGGTAATTGGGATCCAGGCTTCTCTCTACTTCAGTGAGTAGGGGAGAATGGTGCTCTGCATAGACCTGGCTTATACATTAGTATTGTCAAAATGCTGCAGAATTTTCACCCTCAAGAAGCTGTTTTTTTTTTTTTTTTTTTGCATTTTCTCTTTAATGTGATACCAGGTGCAATTATTGCTATCTTGAGTTCTCCTCACATCTCTTTATTTTTGTACTTCACAGATTTAATTTTTGAGTTTCACATCGTCCAACGCAAGCTTTCCATTAGGTTTCTGCACATGTCAGAGTTGTCAGAGAAAATTTATGGTCTTTTGAAGTCGTGTCTCAAGGGAATGTTTCTCTTTTCTCCCTAAGAAGTTTTTGCTGACATATTGAGCCGTAATTTTGAAAAGGGAATGTTTGGGAGATGAGGTCAGCAGAAATCAATGTTTCGTGGAAGAATTTATCAACCTCCACCATTCTGATATCCCCCAGTTTGTGTGAGTGCAAAGGTCACTTCCTGGTTCCATTTGTCTGTCAGTGTCCGAAACCAGCCCAGACTTTGGAGATACGATCATGTGGAAGTCCATGCAGCGAACCCAAACACCAAATGAGCTTCCACAGGATGTGAGTGTGCTTTGCAGGTGATGCAGGATAGAGAAGGGCCAATAGGGGCAATATTTACCTTTTACAGACTGGACATTTGCCAAGGAATTTCAGATGATGACTCCAACACAGCCGATGTGTGCACTGCAATGTCAGAATGTTCAAATACATTGGCTCATCTGTGCACTTGACTCCCTGTCTGGTGTGAGAAAGGGCTATTGTGTATTGTAATAGATTTTATATAATCTGCGGATTGAGGAACTGCCCAAACTGCATACACTTGTTTGAGTGCGCTGCTCTTTTCTTTCGTGTGAACAGCAGCCAGTTCCATATCAGAGCAGTGGGTAAACATGACCTGAGTTTTGGCTGGAAAGCACTGCTGGGGTGTTCACACACTCATGTGTTCTGTTTGTGGTGGGGGTGGGGGGGGGGGGGACTCCGGACAATGGTTTTCTATCTTCCCTTAACTCCCTCTTTTTTTTTGCTCTCCATAAACTCCAAAGCAGTCCTCGGGCAGCTAGTAAACCAGCTCAGATGTTCATTTCATTCCTTATAAATTCAATTTCCCTTTGATTTTCCTCCAAAGCACATGTTCAGTGGTCCCCTCTTAAGACCGATCCGTTTATTTAACTGTTGAGCAATCAATTTGTGAGTCTTTGTGAGTAATGTATTACTGATTATCACAGTGCATGGTTCAAAGAAACATGTTTTGCTATATTGTGCAATATTTTTTGACCTCCTGCCAACCACTTATGGTTTATACCTGTCTTTTCTGAAGGTGCCAGTTACAGAAACCGTCACAGCAGTTATTTGCTTTGTGCAGTTGTTGTTTTCACTGTGTTGTGCTCCAAAGCTCTCAGTGAATGGGGTGCAGTCCCTCTAAAGAAAAAGGGAAAAAGTCATGTGCATTGTCTTAGTTTTCAGGGAAGTAAAGAGAGCTCAGCCCAATGCTCATTACTTGGGGATTACCTTCCACTCAGAACATCAGAACAGGCTCTAAAAGCCTTGGTTCTGTGGAGGAAGCCATAGGTGTAGCGCTACTATATATAGCTTGTGCTCTCTACCATGCATGAGTGGCTGTGTTCCCTGACATGGGTTGTGTGTAATGAGCATACAGCTGTGAGTGGGAGTCTCTGCTGCTGACCTCTTATATAAACGCTCTTAACCATATGTATTCCCCATGCTGATTCTATCATCATGAGCAGAAGCATGCCAGGCTATGGCATGTGTGTTTGTGTTCACGTGTTCACTTTGGTTGTCCTCTTCTTTTGTGGTGTACATGAAAAACAGTTGTCATTTGCTTCAAGAGGATGCTGGGCAGTTTGGCTCTATGCAAAGGGTGTTCTATGATACAGCTGAAGGACCTAGATATTACCAACATCCCATGTGGTCACAATAAATGGAGCTGTATGGTGTTTTTTGTGTTGTCGTTTTCTTATGGTACAAAAAGAAGGAATTAATATACTTCCATTTCACTTGATTCATTTCCTCTTTCAGGAATAGTGAAATGTCAACCTCAGCCTGTAATGGATTGTAAGAGGCTGCATTATGCACTGATACATTGTCTAAATAAATAATGACTGGATTGTCATTCATTGTAGTTCAATCTGGATTCTGTGCAGACTTCAACAGAGTTTGTGCTGTTATGATGTACATTATGTAATGTACATGATGTACATTAAATATATAATATGTACATAAGGCCTGTATTGAATATACAACACATACACGCTAATCATTTGAAGGTAAAAAAAAATCACACCCAGGTGTTACTTCTGACTTCAGAAGCTATGAATAAAACACAATGCATGTCAGCAAATACGTGCACATTGTAGCTACTGTCTTTATTTTATTTAGTTTGCCTCCTAGATCATAGTGGTGTCTTTCTGTTTTATTATTAAATTGTCAACAACTGTCTTTTGATTCTGAGAGGACAGTCCAGACTTGTAAATCAAGTGATATCAAAAGCTGGTAGGCTAGGATAGGCTGCTTGAATATTTAGACATTTAGATAGAATGAAATGTTGCTTCATAAAACGCAGGGGAGGTATATATTTGCATTTACTTATTTGACTTGAAAGCATCGAAACACTAAAAAAGCCTAGGAGAGAGATCCTTGTTTAAAAACGTTTCTGATTCAGTGATACGTTAGTTTGTGAGAGCGCTTCACACAAATTTGACTTTTTATTTTTGCTTTTTATTGTGGACAGTATTGTCAGATTTCCAAGTTAATGGAAAAACATGTATGAATAAATCCATTTGTCCTTGTTTACAGCCTTGTCATTCTCTTTCATTAGTGCTGAAGTGCAAATTCAGGGTGAAAATAATATACCATTTCAAGAGAACCTGATCACAAATGGAATTTGCCTTTAACATGTATATGCTCAGTTCTTATGTGACTGTGAAAAGAAGTCCAAAAGGTTAGGCCTCTTCAAGTGGCTTTAAAAATACCACAGTCTGATAAATTGCAATGTAATGAGTGTAATACAATGTAGACTGGTGATAAACCTGTACTGGGGAATGTGACGTAAATGTTGGTGAGGTAATTCTTGGTTTTGAGTTCTTTATTTTATGTGGCCAAAATTAGGTCGGTTTTATTAGAAGCAGGTGTTTCTACTCATTGGCAAGAGGAACAAACAGTTGGGACTTGAGCACAGTGTAATTAAGGAAACCTCTTGGATTCATGTTTTCACATATCTTCTCACCACCTCAGCAGTGTTTTTAAAAATAGCAACAAAGTCTTTGTAATCTTCTGGTTTGTAGGCTGACCTTGAACTCCTTGAGATTTTTTAATAAGACATCAGAAGAGAAAGCATTCTCAATAATCTTTTTTTTTTTTACAATCCAAATAACTCCATTGAAAAATACATTGCTTTCTTTAATACTTGTGGCATTTATTAAAATTTGATGCAGCTGATTCAGCTGGTGATTTTTTCTGAGATGGCTTGTCTTTTATATAAGAACAAATTTTTAACATTGCCTATTAGTGTAAATTACTCCATGTGAAATAGACAGTGCAGTTTAATGTTATGCAAGTCAGTAGAAGAGCAGTCATAATGGATGTAGATTATGAATCTTGAATTGATGTTTAAATATTCCTTCTGGGAAAAGCCTTGGTTGATTTTGATATGTAATTGTGCTATGAAGAGCCCAAGGATATTTTGGTAATGAAACTAAGAAATGTCTGTTACCCTTGGATAGATTAGCTAAAGTAAGTTTTGATGTCAGACTTACAGTTTACAATAGGGTCTGCCTATACTGGAAGCAAGGAATATATGAGGTGTCATGAACAAACCAGCCAATACTATGATAAATAAAATTTAGATATTGGCTATAAATGCCAGAAGATGATGTATGAATGATATTTTTCTGAAGCTCAAATGAACGTTTATAAATATTGTTTATTTTTTTTGGAATGTACAAGATGCTGTGTATTATCAGCAAGTAGCAATTCAAGCAATACAAATCCTAGCTGACTTATTTTTCACAATTGCAGGATTTGTAAGAGCCATTGTCACCGCAGATTATTTTTATCATGTGCGTCATCATATGATCAAATAAAAAATACTGTGGTTTTAGAAAATTCTTGAAGTTTTTTGTAAGTAACCTGTAACTCACAATGAACTCTAATTAAACCCTTTTCCCAATGTGCACTGTTCACCCGTCAGTTTTGGTGTTTTCTGACGTGTTTCAGCTGCTACAGGGCTGTTGTGGTCAGGTTCTGTGTTCTTACATTGTATCCCAAAGTAGGGTCATTTTAAGTGGATTTATATAGGTTTATCCCTACTTAAACATATACAGTCTTAAAATCTGATTACCTGAGCTTGTCAGACATGTTTTCCTCTCTCTGAAATTTTGCTCTTGAAACTGTCACCCCTTACTTTTATTTAAAAGTCAGTAATTCATATCAGCAGCTTGTGTGACTTGGCTTGTAATTTGTACTCTCAGGTTTTGGGCACTTCGACCCACTTTGTTTTAATTAGAAGGTATTTTATTATTTGCAGATGGACGTTCCTTAGTCAGATTGGCCTGCCTTCCTGCTTTTACCACAAAGGAATCACACATTAGAAGAAAAAGCACTCCTTGTTTATTCATTGCAACTTCAGCTGTAACATGAGAGAGGGTATCTAACCTGATTGTTGACTAATGCATAGTTCTATATGCAGTTCCCTAAAGTGATTTATCCTCTGAAACAGGCAGCCTAGAGTAACACAACTGCATTTTTGATACCTGTGGAAACTCATTTCAGCAGACCAGTGCAGGAGCCTGAGGCCTCTCAAATATAGAGGTGAAATAAGTTAGTCTCTCTCACTTCTGCTTTGAAGAGCTCTGAAAGCTTAATGCAGAAGGCTAAGTATCAAAAGGAATAAGAAATGTGCAGTGTTGCCATCCAGCCCTTATTTGTTATGCTTTTATGTATGTTATTTAACAACTTTATTTGAATTGGATTTACACTGCCATTGCATCCATAACCTACTGATGTAGCTTAGATTTTTTATTATAGATATAAAATTTGGTAAATGAAGTGTACCTCCTTTGAATTTATGGTTTATTAATTTAAATAAGCCCATACGGTTTTAGTGCACATATTGATCAGTATACGCACTAGTACAGTGTAATGTTTGATGATGATGCTGGCATTGGTCCAGTAGTAGCTGCGGCCACGAATACTCATAATAGCAATGAAACTGGGTCACCTCCGTCATATCTCAACTTCTAGCTGAATGAGCCTAAAATGAAATGGACCCGTGACAAAGAAACACCACTGCCATTGCTCAAGCCTGGTTTTATTGTTGAGGCACCTGGAAAAGATCACAAGCTGTAGGAGACGTCTCTTTATGTAGACAGTCAGTCTTGGCCGATGGACTGTTCTCACACTATCTGTCCTCACCTCGTGAACTGAGTCCAGTGAAAAGAGAGGCTCACAACAACTCAACTGCTGAATTGTGGGGTCTGCTGCCCTCTGTTTCCTAGTGCAAACATGACAAAGAGCGTATATGGAACAGCAAGAGTGACAATGAAGTCCATACCTACTCTTTGCTCACCCTCCTCTCCTATTGCACATATTTGTACAGGAACTGATCTTGATTACTGTCTTCACCATGAGAAAGTTGTCTAATACACATACAATATACAGCATTTTTTTATATTAGATAATTAGATATTAGACAATTTTGTACTTGCCATTGAATGCATTTTATTTTATGTAGAGTTATGTAGAGTTTGCTCCCTGTACATTTGTCTTTGAATATCCTCTATGTGCTCACAAGAACATACCACATTGCACCACTGGTCATTGTCAGCTGATGACAGGGCTTGGCCAGAAGCAGTGGGGCTCAGTCTGTGCTCAAAGCCAGCACTTCTGCTGACCGAGACCCTTGGAAGCTGCTGTGTTTCCATTTGTTTCCATGTGTAATAAATATTGTATTGTATGTATATATTTTATGTTATAAGATGTAAGAATATATCTCGTAACGTATACAAGACAAATTGGGTCTCAAGGTAGGCATTAATGCCCTGTTAAGGTGTCCACACCTTTTAGTGATGGTAGTAATATTGGTGTCTCAATCATAACACATCCACTTCTTTTTGCCTAAAACGTGTATAGAGATACATTAGTTATACTGAATGACCAAAAGAATGCATGGTTTAACAACAGCCCTGCTGTTCAACAGCATAGTGCTAACCTCTCATGCAAATAAGAAAAGTTGTATATTTCTGTGTAGCATCACAAAGGCACAGTTTTATATGATATAAATCTGTTTTTGTTTTAATTCAACCTCTCATTAAAAATTTGTTTTCTCTTTTGTATTCAGTGGTCATTCAGTAAGTTGAAGTAAAGTGAGATCTCCCACATACACAGCTGTTCATGCATTTATACAACCTGTGCATACCTTAAGGATTTTGTAGTGATGTTATTACTGTTATGGTAGACAGGGTTTGGAATCTAGAGCTCTGGATGAGGATGTGTATCCATACATCACACACCCACCCATGATGCAGGGTTATTTGCTCACAAGATGAGTCACAGATTTTCTGATCTCTCTGGAACCCATCCCCTGTACTCTACTGCCTGGAGGCACCTTTCTAGTGCTTCCAAACTAGTACAGGGATCCATTCAAAACAAATTTAATTATTTGTTCTGGGTATTTTACTGTCCTCTACAAGTGTTCAGAGTGTGTAATACTCAGTTTTTCCTTGAACAGGAAATGATATGGACTTATAGCCATGTGATTCTCCAGTACACCTGGGGCAAAAGTGGTTCACATTACAAGGGCAATGCCAAAAACATAAAGCTTAAATATTTTTTGGAATTTGGATGTTGACTCTATGGAGATACAGTTGACTTTAAGGCCATAAAATCTGGACGAGCGCTTTAATTTGCATACCACAGATTGTTGAACTTGAAAAGGAAGTCTGAAGAACACACGCATTGAAAATGAAGCTTCTAATTACAGAATCACAACTTGAGCCTAGAATTTGTCAGTTCATGAAGAACGCATTTGATAAGGCAAAATAGGTTATCTTCATTAAACACTTCTTTTCCGCCTTATTTCTTTCAAGGGTAAAGTTTTTTTTATTGACATAGAGATCGGTTTCTATGGTAACCAGCATGCACTGCTGAGAATTTAGGCATTTGTTTTCCAACCTGTTCTGCGGAAAGGGAAGATACACTGGTTGCTCAGGGAACCACGTCAGGGATTTTGGCAGTGACAGTTTTTCAAATTGAAAGTTTTAATTTTTTCTGACTTCTGCTTTTAAATGGGATACACATCATTTTTTTTTTTTAATTAAGGTACTTGTGAACTGTTAACTCCCAGCTTTGAAACCTTGAGAATGGTCATCCAGACCGTGGCTCTTACAATATTGTGAATATATGCACCTAAATAAAGTGAGGCCTTGTGTGTTTTGATCTTGCATGATATGCAGCGTGATTACATCCGGCAGCACCACCTGATGCAGCAGAGTGTGACTGTCGGAATAACATGACAGTTTTTGTGTTGGGCTCATAGCAGCTGATGTGCAGAGGATGCAGTGGAGTGCTTCATTGCCTACTTTCTTAGTTTGCAGTTTTTGATCAGAGTGTGGAGGCAACGCGTGTGTAGGAGAAACCGACATCTGAAGGCTACTTATGTAACAGAGCTTCCCGCGGAGGAGTCCTCCTCTTCATACCCTTCTAATTGACATTCACTGGGGTAAATCTCTGCAAGAAGAGGGTTTACTTTTTCTTACTTGCTTTAATTCTCTCAACAATGGATTAATGATGGATTAGTTGTTGTTTAGGGCAAACATAAGGTGTTATGGCCTAAATATGCCTTTTGTGTTAGTTATTTTCTGTTCTGTGGAATGGGGTTAGTACATACTGAATTCCTTTTGTATATATTCCTATTGTACATATATTCATATTGTGCATTCTTTTTTCTATTTTAGGATGACATTTAGCTGTCTTTATTTGAATTCACCATTCTTTTATCCCTCAGTGTTTATTGAAGGCTTTCATCTTAAGCAGAATTTATGAAATCATGACATGGTGCCATTTATTTGCACAAATATGATTTTAAATTTGTCATGAAAACTGATAAACATAATTTTCCCTGAACAGAACACCAATATTGTATAAAAAGCCAGCGTCCTGCGGAATGTCAAGAAGTGTTAAGGTGTGTAGTCAAAAGAGATCTCCACCATTCTTTCAGATCTCATTATTCTTCTCTTTTTGGCATTTCAGGGTTTCTTTATGATTTTAGCAGGTTACAAATTATATATCTTGAGCTCCCAGTTTTTCTCTTGGCAGGAGTTTTTTTTTTTCCATACTAATATGCTTCAGCTGTCTTGGCCATTCTTTGCATGTCAAGCAAATGAAGGTCATGTGACTAACCAGTCTGTTTGTCTTGAGCAAGCGGAAAATGACAAAGGAGAGGAGACTGAAACATTCACATGTATGTGTCTTGTTCTCACAGAGCTGATTTAGCATTTCCAGTGCTGCTGTATATGGCTTTGCTGGCCATTTCTTGGGAAAAGTCAATCTGAAAATGAAACTTTGCACTCAAACAATGATTAATTGTGTGCTTTTTGTGAAGCCAGCATGAGATTTCTGAAGAGATACTGCCAACCTATCTGTTCCAGAGATGCAAATATCTGATTTGAGTTTCATTATTTAAATGTACGTCAAATTTAGCAGTGAATCATAAGCAAAAATATTTGCATGCCTCATGCTTTTTTTTCTGTTCCATGAATCTTCATTATTGAAATAGCTGTATTTCTAGGTGTTGCCGTCATGTTTTATAACATACTCATAGCTGCCTGTAACCCAAGTAGTACATCCAGCTGTTGTAAGGCAAATTTGAAATAGACCTAACTGTAGAACTAATTATCTAACTAGAGTAAAACTAGAGTAAAACTGTAAAATTGATTCAAAATTCATGAGATGCATAGAGATAAAATATCTTTGCTCAAGAGGTCAGAATGAGATTTTGATATTTCATGTGAAAATAAATTATCCAGTTGTTGTTGGTCTTGTCAGGTATATGACATTTAACTTTTCCATCGGTTGACTTGCAAAAATGAGAAATGCCTGGTTGCATTTCACAGTCTCTTGACAAGACAGTTTCACAAAAAGTTTTGCGTGTGTGCCCGAGATATTGTTTTTCAGCCTCATAAGAAAAGCGATGACGTGATTCATCATGGCACACACTTTACATCGCTCTTCTGTATGATATTCTTTGGTTGTGTGCCTGGGTGGCAGTGTAAGGAGCAGGACTCATAACTGAAGCCGGTTCGATTCCCCACTGGGGCACTGCTTCTGTACCAGTGGGCAAGGTGCTTAACCCAGACTTGCCTCAGTAAATATCCAGCTTTATTAATGGATAACTTTGGAAAAACTGTAACCGATTAGTTTCTCTGGGTAAGAGTGTCTGCTAAATGCCAATAATGTAATGTAATGTGTGTGGTAACCCTTCAGAAACAGGGAAGAGCATATCCCATTAAACAGCCAATCAATACAGCTGTCTCATATCCAGATTTCATTAGAGGCCAATGAAATAGTCCCTTTCATGGTCTAGTTCCTGCGCATCAGTACTTCATTTTTCTTGACACTAAACAATAAGTGGAAAGCGGGGCTTGCGTGTGTTGTTTGTTTTAATGTGAAGCATTGCTTACAGATGGAAGCCTTCCATCGAGTTTTGCACAACAAAACATCTGACTATCACAAACAGAGAATTTTTCATCAACACAAACTCCTTCCTGTGAACAGTAATGGAACTGTTCCTTCTCTATTCAAACCAAACTTTCTGTAGGCCTCAGCGTTGCTTATGTTACAGTTGAATGCTTTAAGCTGTCCTGCAGAGCCGGCCAATCTCTTTGTGTCTTTACAGCCACTGGCTCTGTGTGCCAGTGCTGGGAAAGAAGTCCTCATTAAAAAGACATTGCCTGCATGGAGGCTGAAAGCACTTTGGTGTAAGCCTGACTCCTGCTATATAAAAGAGCTTATATGCGAATTGGAGAGAAGAAACATCACAAAAGGTTTAAGAAGAGCTGATGCAATATTTAGCAGGATTGTTGTGTGAATCTCTGTTTTTGCTCTGTTTTGCGGTGTTGATCTCTGACAACATCAGAATGGGACTATTTTTTTACACATTTAAATGTACTTCTATTATGTAAATCTTTAAATTCTGTCTATATATATAAAGTAGTATGTAAAGTATGGAGGGATTTTTTTAAAGGAAGAATTATATTTTTTCTGTGTGGCACAACAACTGTTAATAGTCAGAAATATTTGAGATATGGGAGTATTGCAGCAAGAAGTAAACAAGTGCGCTTACACACACACACACACACACACACACACACACACACACACACACACACACACACACACAATCATGGCCACAGCCATTAATGTATTTTTTTCCATTAGGTACTTTGTCCATACTTGGTCCGGTTTTTACTTGGCATAAGAGGCCCCTGGCCAAAATTTGTTCCATCGTCATGACTACGGGCAAGGGTGCAGAGTTATTTACAGTGTGGCATTCACAGCTTTATTACAGTTTTGTCACAAAACCCCATTTTCTTCTTTGAGCCAAAAAGCCCAGCAGATCGCTGATGATTATGTCTGTTTAATTTTATGTAAATATATGTTAACTGGTATGCTTGTATAAGAGTGTGTGTGTTGGGGGGGTGTGAATTGTTTGTTAGATTCTTAGTCAGTTTAGATTATTATTGCAGGACAACACTAAAGGACTGTAAGGTATAGAATATGCCTATATATGTACTGAAGGCATTTTCTCTCGTGTATTTTACACACCTAAAATGTCAACAAGCCTGTAAGAAACAGATAAAACTTTCAGCAGCGAAGGAGCTGCATCTAAGCCTGAGTGGACAGAATGTCAGTCACTCCTGTAACAGAGATTTTTCTCAAGGGAATCAGCCAGCCCACCAACTTATTCCAAACCTCATGCCAGACGTCATTTCTGACTGAAAGCCTTAAACAACAAACGTAGACTACAGCAGCTAGGGCCAGAATTTTCAGCAGTGCATTGACTTTCCTCTCACTAGGACCAATGTTACCAAGGTAATCAGTTAATTATTGAGGTTTGTTGACTTTAATGGACATCATCCCTGGGCATGATAGATGACAGTTAGTCAGTATGTTGTTGACTTGGCATGCATGGTTCTTGTGTAGCTCTTTATTAGATTTATTAAATAAGTTTGTAGGTAAAACAAATGCCAATAGAGCCAAATCAAATTCAGATATGGTCATAAATACTACGTTTCTTAAGTCAATTGCCGCACTTGGACCCTGAATAATAATAAAAGCAACCATACCCAATGTCATTTTGTTATTAACCAGATTCTCTTATGTCTTTTAAATAAGCAACATTATATGACATTAATACCTACATGAATACAGGCATAGTCATATAAACCATTAATACATACAAATATATACGATTAATTAATGTACAGTTCAATCAATACATATTTCTTTTTCTAACAGGCAGAATGTTATAATGCAGAAACCAATGTAAAACAGCTCAGCACAGTATAAGTGTAGAAAAGACAAATGGATAATACGCATAATGCATATTGTCCTTTTGATCCCACATACAGCATAATAGAGCATAAATAACACTGACATAATATGCCCACATTTTGTCCATTTCAACTCCGGGATCTGTGTGTGTGGTCTTAAGAATCAGGGATTAACAGCTGCACTTATAGTACCACTTGCACTAAGCCGAGCCATTAGATTTGTATTATGAGCCTTCTTATTTGTATTAGGAGTTGATTGATTAACCCAGGTATTTCATAAGCTAAATATTTCATAAACAGGACTTGGCGGTAATATACTGGTTGTGGGAACATTAGAAGGCCAGAAAAAGGTACAGATGTTAACTAGAAGTAAAAATGGCTTGTCTGTGAGCTTTCTTCTCTTCCCATGTGATGTTCACTTTGTCCCTACCCCCCTCTCCGTTGGTATGGTGTGGTGTGAATCACAGAGAGTCTTTAGGCTAAACTTGATTAATGGCTCAGAGACGGTGCTGTTGTCAGAGGCATGGCTGTGGATTGATTTTCTAACCCCATGTATTATTCAAGGCTTTGGAATTTACATTAATGTATGTTTCCTCTCCTTCAGTTGAAAGAGAAGTAGTTCAGAAGAGGACGTTCACAAGATGGATGAATTTGCATTTGGAGAAGGTAACTCCTGCTTGCACCCTCCTTGAAGCAAACATGGCAGGTGTTTTCTCCTCAAACCCCCTCCCCCAGTGAACAGACTGAATACACTGGGCTTTTTTAATCAGCCTTTTCTCCTTTTAAAGCTTTGACAGTATAGACTGTTTGGGACCTTTGTACTGTCAACACTCCCATGTGCCCATGTCCCCTCTATGTGACAGATTCAATTTGGCCCACCCTCATTCTTATAAATGTTGGATGAATTCAGTGGAATTGCCAGTGCGTTACATTAAACATGCATGACAGCCTGGCAGAATATTGCCATTTTATCTCATCGACTGGAGAGGTGAGTTTCCTTTAACAGAGACAAACACTGGGCTTGGAAATAATGGTAATTATTTTAATATGTTGTCTTCCCAACTCCACAGTTCTATATGTACGTCGTACTTACTGTAAGTGTATTCCTCTATTCCATCTCTGTCATTGCACAAGCTTCCTCTATAACCCTAATGTTTCAGAGAGCTGTAAGATAAAAACACTATTCAGAGGGTCAGAGAGCTCCCAGAGTGCTATCTGAGGACATAACAAGTGAATTGATAAAACATTTGTTGTTGTATAACAATGGCCTTTCTCTCCATCAGGCAGAGCTTGGCAGTAAATCAGATCTTTGACCCACTAATTAACAAGTGCACATTTGTCCTGTTATGTTTGTCTTTTGTAAAGTAGTGTTCTTCCTTTCAGCAACAGTTTGAAATGTATTTTTCCAACTAGCAGAATTAAAGGGGGTGTAAAATATCATGAGATATTTAAAACTTGTACAGAAACTATGACACATTGAAGAAATTTTATAATTGGAGCTCGTGTTCCCATCGTCCCTCATAGTCAGGTTTTATGTCATTGCTGTAACAGGGTTTTGAGTGTGCAGCATCCAATCCTTTCCTGTTGTCTCCGTTTCAGTGCAACCCTCCCATGGAGGTTCGCGACCTCTTCAGAGACATCCAAGATGGCAGGATACTGATGGCCCTGCTGGAAGAACTCTCAGGGTGTAAACTGGTGAGGTTCTGCCAGTCTATTCAATTAGAACACAAGCAATTAAGAACATTGTGATGATAAAAACATGACATTCAGCCCATTTTGGCTCATCATTTTGCATATATCTATAAGAGTGACAATAAGCTTTTGTAGTGGCAGTAGCAACAATATATATATCAGTAGCAACAGTAAATATAACAAAGATGAAATTAGTTTGAAATAAAATATATTTATTAATATGCCTGAATGTTCCAGGAGAACAGATGTCTTGTTGACCTGCCATTACCTCATGCTCAGGGATTAACCTAAATAGATGTAAAAATACTCATTGAAGATTTGCCACTGCCACATTTTTATAACATAAGGACAGCAAAGCTTGTTTTTATGGAAACAGACATTGTGTCCTTGATTTCCTCTAGCTGCATGGATTCAAGCCATCATCGCACCGCATTTTCAGGCTGAACAACATAGCTAAGGTCTTGACCTTCTTGGAGGAGAGAAATGTAAGTGTCAGAGGCAGCTGCAGAGGTTCAGAAATGAACACTCAGAATGTTGCACAAATGCATGAAAAGCGGTTGACTCGCTTCTGTTTACCTGTGCAGGTGAAACTGGTCAGCATTGATGCTGCTGACGTCGCTGATGGAAACTCCTCCATAGTTCTCGGGCTGATTTGGAACATCATATTGTTTTTCCAGGTAAATCCTCCACCGGTCCTAAGAGATTTGCCCATGCTTTCTTATTTTGTTTGGCCTTCTGATAATGTGCTTGAGGCGGATCTCTCCTGGCTCTTTTGGTTAGCGTGCACGGTGTTAAATGGAACAACCTGAATCCTGAAGGCTTTTGGATATCTTAAAAAACAAACAGCCAGACCGCAGGCTCAGTAACCGTGTCCAACAGGATTCAGGTTTGGGAGAGTGCCACGCTATTTCAGTGAATGGGACACCCCAGCTGGGACTTTCTCTGCTTGTGGCAGAATGATGGTGGATATTTACACTCCTGTGAAGTAGCAGGGACGCACGCACTCAGTAAACCCTGCTGACAGGGAGTGAAACATGGGGATTTTGCAAAGATCACATTGCACACATTTTCAATTACAGACCTAATCTTCTGTTTTCACACTTTGATTTCATTAGTAGTAAAGTATGGTCCGTAGAGGTTATCTGGTTATCACTGTGTATTTCAGCTGGATAAAGCAGTAATTCTTTGAAAATAGAGGTATTCTTGCAGTTAATTCTTCAGTTGTTGTAAGGAATTCCATACGGAATATGGGAGTACTGTAAACGTGTATATAATTAAGTGCTATGAATACAGTATTATGCAGTGCTTGCAGGCGTTAACCGGTATTCCACTTCTTCTCAGATAAAAGAGTTGACAGGGAACATCAAAACCCAGTTCCCTTCCAGCTCCAGCCTCTCGTCCCTTCCCAATAGCAGCGACTCTGACACGTCCCATTCCAGCACACCTTCAGATGAGAGACGCCCATCTATTGCCCTGAGGGATCATGGGAAAGCCATCAAGACTCTCCTGCAGTGGGTGCAGAGACGCACAAGAAAGTGAGAGCGGATTTTATGTTTCTCTGATCGTAGGGTTTAAGTAACATGTGAGCGTGCGTGCATGTCTTCTTACATGCAGATACAGGAATGTGTGTGTGCACAGTCAGGTTAATTCAGGAAAAATATGTGTGACCCAAATACTGTAACATTGTAATGACCTACCTAATTATCATTGCCAAAGGTGCTTTTGAAAAAAAAACATGAACATGATATATAAAAATGTAAGTAAATTAAGTCCAAGGTTAAAATATAAATGTGAAAAGAAAGTATACAATTCGCTTTATTTACATTTTAAATCATATGCAATTTTTATGGTTTAAGAACAAACTGAAGCAATAATGAAAAAAGAGAGACAAGTGGAGCAAGTAATATGTGCGGTATATTAAATATTCATCATATGTATGAAATATTTGAGCACACAATAAAGTGTCAGAAGCAAAGAAGATGTGGCAGTCATTCTCTCCCTTGACAGCTGTAGTGTCTCATTATTATTATCCCTACCAGGTATGGTGTGGCTGTCCAAGACTTTGGGAAGAGCTGGACTAGTGGTTTGGCATTCCTGGCTGTCATTAAATCAATAGATTCCAGCCTGGTGGACATGAGGAGAGCACTGCTGAGGTCAGCCAGGGAGAATATTGAAGATGCCTTCAGAACAGCACACTATAGCCTGGGCATTCCCCGGCTACTGGAGCCTGAAGGTAGGGTCATTACCTGGCATGCACATTACATATGAAGAAGTATGACAAGATATTGATTGAGTTTTTCATCATAAGAAAAAAAGACACTGTACATATGGTCAGGTCTGATCCATGCTATTTACAGTATTCCTATTCATAACCAGCAATTCAAATTAAGAGAAAAACATCCATCTCTTTACAGATGTCACCATTAATCCAGATGAACAGTCAATTATGACTTATGTGTCCCAGTTCCTTGAGCACTTTCCAGGGTTTGATGAGGTGAGATCCTTAAACAAGATAATTGTTGTTCTAAATGACCACATGCCCATACACTGATCATTACCCACATTGCTCTTTCGGATTGTGCTTGTAGGAAGAAGTGCCCAATGTTATCGAGAGGAGCATGTTGTCATCGAAAGTCAGCAGCCGTCTGAATGATAGACCTGTCAACGGGGTGCACAGAAAGAGGGAGAAGCCCTACGTGGTGAGAAAGGACTGGGTCCAACCCCCACCCAAGATCTTCATCTCGTCGGTGTCGGACGACTCGGAGCAGCCATCGCCCTCCCCGCTACAGTCGCCCGGAGACGGGCCCGGTGAGGAAGATTCGTCCGAGTCTATTTCCAGCTCGGCATCCGGGCCCCCGAAACGACCCCTGGACCTGGGGAAAGAGGTGTCCTTCACCGTGTCCAGCTCCAGTTCCCCGCAGCCTTCTTTCGTGGACTCAGTCATCGACTCGCCGGACTCCTGGAGCGAGATGCCGAGCGAGGCCGTCCCGCCGGAGAAGCTGCCCGAAAGCCGGAGCGACGGCTCGCTCAATGAGAGCGACCTTCCGTTGGATCGGACAGACTGGCAACCGGAGAAGCCTTCCGCTGGGGATGGGGGGTCGCCAGCAGAAACGGGGAAAGCCACAGAGGATCAGGTGTTCTCTGAGCTGTTCATAGACGAGGGTAACTTCTCCCAGAGCTCTGCGGAGAGCTTCCAGGCACAATCCAAGCTTCCCTCCGAGGAGGAGGATGCGTTCCGGTACATCCTTGATCTGAGCGAGGAAGGAGCTGCCGAGCATTCACTGTCAGGGAACTGTGACCAACTGGAGGAGAAACCAAACAAAGCAGACTCATGTTCAGAAGAGATGGAACAAAGTTCCATGGCACAGAGCATAGATGACAAGCAGTCCTGTCCAGAGCTGGTTGAGGAACCCGAGCGAACTGACATTCTCCACAAGGTAGAGAGCAGCCCCCAATGCCTTCTGGAAGAAAAGAACCTTTCCCTTTCACAAAACAATGATGTCAAGCAGTTGTCTTCAGAGCCGTCTGCGGAAACAGAGCAAAATTATACTCCTGATAAGAGACTCGAACATTCGCTGGAACACAAGGATACGTCCCCATCACAGAATCAGGACAATGCTAAGAAGTCATTTTCAGAACTGTTAGAGGAACCACACAAGATCATAGTGCTCACAGATACACACTGTGAGCCAGAGTTTGGTGAGGAGCAGCCAGAAAGTGCTGGTATGGAGTCTGACGAAATCAGTCAGCCCTCTCCAAAGATCTGCATGGAACTGGATCAGACCATCCCATCTACTGAAGTGCAGAATGAACCCGAGTCCAGTCTGGGACAGGGGGAAAGCCGTATGCAACAGAATGACTTTGAGGATGAGCGGCATGCAGACTCTGAGCAGCCTCAGGATTGCACAGACAGCGCTGTGTCAGACGTCACTGAAGCAGAAATTCAGAGCCCAGTGAAAGAGGAGGCTTCAGATGCACAGGACGATACTCAGACTAATAAGGTGGCTGCAGATAATGACACATGCGCTCCAAGCAATGGCACACTGGAAAATGTTCAGCCCTGTAAAATGAGCATTGATGCTCCTGAAGCAAGCCCACCTGAAGAAGTGAATGGCAAGGCTCTGGACTCTGCGACAGCAAGTGACATCTGTGAAATGAATGATGGCACCCACAACATTGACAATCCCTCTGAGACAAACACTGTTAGTTTAGACGAGCCAGGTGAAAAAAATGGTGGTACAAGCGAAAAAGACCTTTCTGGGGAATCGAATAACCACACCCCCAGTTGTGAACAGCCCAGGGATAAAGACTTCAGTGTACTTGAGGAGTCAAAACAGAGTGGTGTTCTGTCTGTACTACCGCGGGACACCGTACACAAACCACCCTGCACTGTCTTACCTACGGTCATGGAGGAATGCACAGCACCCTCTCCCGAAACAGTGGACGATGAGGGAAATGTGCACTGTCCTCCCTCGCCCACGGTCCCCCAGACCTGTCCCACGGAAGCTGACCCAGAGGGGAGCGCAGAGCAGAGCGGGGAGCATCACACGCACTTGCCAGAGACGGAACATTCTATCGGTGGAGATGGCATTAATGATGCCGCAGAAGAAGCTGATCAAAAGAGCAGCTCAGCAGAGCCTGAGAGCGTGCCAGTAGGCCCGCGCAACTTCGACAGTGTGTCAGAACTCAAGCCAGTACCATTTGAAGAGAGAGCACTGGATTCCAAAGCAGACAGCAAGGAGCGCCTGGCAGAAAACAGTGAAGACTCCAGGCAGTATAAGGTAATCCAGTATTTTTGGAAAGCAAAATCAATTCCAATCATCTGGTCCTGTATGTAGTGAGTCCAAGTCATCCAGTCAACAAAATAATATCATCACAATGAGGCACTTCACATACATGTGTTGTATATTAAAATCCTTACAAGCTGAAAAATATTTTAAAACTTGCTTCTCTACACAACTCTGGGGCATATCATGGATTAATGTATTAGGGTGCATTTTACATTATGATTACAGTCAGTTCATAAGAAATACTGAGGTGTGAGGTGTGTTACGTAAGTTAAATGGATAGTGTATTTGGAGCACAGGCAAACTGTCCTGATTTAGATTCAATTTGTGATTAATGATTGATTATGAAACATTATTAAACTAGAACACTCCATTGCATATTGAGGACACATTTCTCATGTCTAATTAGCAGCCATTTCAAACCATGAACCATGAATCAAGCATAGCTACATGTCCAATTAAATGATTGACATCTCAATAAAAGCACTGGTAAAATTCCAGTGAGGATCCATGTGGCTGTCAGTACTGCAGGGGTGGTCCGGTCATCTCAGTCACTGTGATTCTGATATCAGGGTTACAGTATGAGGTGACCTACCTCCTGCCTGGCTCACATGAGCGTTTTCTGTCTGGGGAGGCTGTTTGTAACCTCTCTGCCTTCACCCTTTGCAGGAGGAACAGGGTGGGAAGGAGGGGCAGCCGAGGTCCCAGATGGCGCCCTCCAATGAGTGTCAGAGAGAAGACGACAGGGACTCCGGGGCCACAGAGCTGGACACGCCAGGCGAACACTGTGAGCTCATTAAGGCTGATGAGGACCCTGCTGCTGCCAGTGAAAATACAGGGACTCTGAGGTACAGCTCTATTATTAGTCCCCATTACACAGGGGAAACTCATGTTTTTATGGAAGACATGACCTCGGAGCAGTGCCGTGTAACAGCAACTGCCTTAAATGTAGAAAATAAATTGTGTGTTTTGGCCTCTGTGCCACACAATTATTCTGTTATCAGCATTTTTTCCTTTAGAAAGGAAGCTGTGGTCATTCAAATAAAGTCTTATCTACAGCAAACCTGAGAATTTTTACACCATTGTAGAAGTATGCCTATTTTTCACTCTGATATTCAAAACTAGACGTGATCTTCCTCATACTTTGAAGTGTAAGGTGATCTATGGCAGTTCGGCTTTTCATTTGGCATTTTCTGTTGGGGTGGGTTTGGTGGGGGATTGGGAGCAAAGATTTTGTGATTCAGTGTCAAGGCTCATAGTGCAATTTCCATATTGAACTGTCATCTCTTTTAATCAGTAAACATTGTCTTAAGAGTTTAGATCACATGGACTTGGTACAGGCTCACCTATATGGCTCAGATTTCTCTCAGGCACCCTGCAATTTGTTGGGTGCCTGTGAGCTGCTTGGATGGTCAGTGGAGGAGCACCTATCCTCCAGTCAGTGCCCATTTCACTGTGGTGCACTGTGTGACTTCTAGAGTGAAAAACAGACACTGCAAGTGTTATCAGAGGACTGCATTTATTGTGTAAAAAGGGAATGGGTATAAAAGAGTTTTGATCAGACACATACTTGTACTTAATACTAGTGGTATATCACATAAAATAATACTTTCATAAAGAGATAAATATAAAGTAGGAAAAGAAAAAGCACAAGATTAGACTTGCTTGAACGCGAGAGAGCGTGATGTACAGTCTAATGTGCAAGTCTCGTGCTCAGTGCGTGAGACTTGAGGTGCCTGCGTTTTGGGAGCACAGCACTCTGCAGGGCATGAAGAAACACTTCTCTCTTTGAACAGGAGGCAGGCAGATGATGATGACTCAGCAAATGAAAGTCACTCTTCCCCAGCATTGCACCTAAGGAGAGTGATGGAATCAGATGGATTAAAGGTACCATTTGTGCTACAAAATATTCTTCTCTTTGAGAAATCCAAGCACTCTATTCAGTGTCAGTGACGCTTTCTCTATAAGCAATGCCAAATTACCAGCATGACTACATGTAGCGCCTTTTGCACAAGTAGGTTTGAGGAGTTTTAGCTCACATAACCATTAATTAATTATTCTTGAGGGAACACATCTTTCTGAGATTTTTTCACTAGATTAAGGTTGAAAGTTAAGTAAAATGACTGGCAGGTTATTCCCTCATGTGCTTTGTTCTGGAGTCCTACAGCGTGTAAAATGGATTCCCTCTTGTTCTTTCAGAATGAAAGCGGGAAGATCAGTGAAAGTGAGAGAAGTCACTACATCAGCCCTGACTTACGGTATCTATGACTCTTCAAGATAATTATTTGCATTTTTGTATTAAATTATGTTGATGGGTGTTTTTGAATTTTACCAGGCCGCAAGCACATCAAAACATTATGTTCCTGTACAACCTGTGCCGTTTCTTTGAATGCATAGTTTGTGCTGAGCTATGAAAGCATTATTTCATAGTATGCATGTGAGACTCGAAATGAAGAGGAATGTACAGTATGGAATCAGGATTTTTATTAAAGAGAGATAAGAATCTCCCAGCAGCCCCTCGGAGCATGGCCCAGAACTCTTAATTTTGTAGCTGTCGACAGATGTGGTTCCAGCCGTTCAGATCTTGGAGCAGCTTCAGATCAATCCGCTAACCTTGCTGGTCACTCTCAACTGGCCCTTTGTTCTAACGTACACTCCGTGTGAGAGCCGGAGCGCCTTCTGTTCACCCAGGCAGTGCAGATGTCTCCAGGCGGGGCGTGCACCTCTGTTCCCATGACAACCGCTGATGAGTTTCACTGGCTGGGGTGTTTCCTGCCGTCCTTGCGCATATGTTGTTCCCACACGCGATAAGCGCTGCAATCGTCCGAGATGTTTACATCATTTATCAGCTTAGGGAAATGATGCAAAAATCAAGTCCTCAAGGGCAGCTGTGCAGCAGGTTTTCGAGGTCTCAAGAAGGGTTGCATACACTCTGGTAAACAACTGTACTGAAATGAGAGATGACATTAGATGCAGTGTGCTTTGCCCTCAGCCCTTTATAAATCTTGAGTTTCAAATTTAAGCAAGTCCTGTTTTTTCCTCCTTGTGCTAGATTACATTTCTTTACATTGAGCTTTGTGGTTACTGAAATTAATATGTTTCCCAGTCAAAGTCTCAAATTTAAGTACAAAATGATTGAATTTTAGCTTGTGCGTCCCTTATGCATGTATTTGAAAGAGGAGAGGCAAATGAGTCATGACCTTTGGACTGTTGTTTCACTGTGAATGCCTTAAGGCTGTGTATCCCTTTCTTTGCCTTCTGCATTCACGGCAGTTTGACCCTGTCTCAGTGACTTGTAAAGAGATTGCTGTTATGCCCTTTTCAATATGATTTATTTCAGGACTATTTTGATATTTGCTTGTATGAATACATATATTTAATATATTTCACACCATGTCTATATTTGGTTAAGCCCTTATTCAGTGTATCTTGTCTCCATTGCAGGAGTGAGTGTAAGGCCCCAGCGACATGCAGTGTGACAGCAGCAGAGATCTACTGGCTTCTCCTACTCTGGATCATCCTGTACTGCCTCTTTGTGCTCCCTCAGCTAGACATAAAGACACTGCCACACCTTCTCCTTAACCTGGAGGAATGACAGCCCCTATCATACATGCCCCTGTACAGAGCTGAGCTAATTCCTCCCGGTTAACAAAGCCAAGGACTGTCTTGGTGAGCATTGCTCCTGTTGTCAAGTACAGTTCACTATGTGTCGGCAGCAAATGAAGGCTTGTTTATTTCCAATCTAATTTATAGTTCTTTAAAAGATCTCTATTTCGGCTTCCTTTGTGGCTTGAATTCATATGCTTCAAATGTAAAAAAAATACAATGTTTGTACGTTACTCTGACTTAGATTATTATATCCCAGAGATGTATAGAGAGGATCAAATTCAGACTTTAAGATACAGTAAGATTGTACAGTGCACAACCAGGATTTTTTTTTATATATTTAATTTAGATTGAAGGTTATATTCACATATAAATGATTTTTATTGTGCACCAAAATACTAATATGTTTAATGTAGTAATGGAAAAGTGAGATTTGTCCCAACTGAAGCCTTTTTGCAGTTTATTTACTAGGAATTATTATAAACAAATGGATTTGATTTTTGTGGAAGAATTTTTGAAACTGAACTCATGCCAAATGCACAATAGGCAGAGCGCAATGCACTTACACCTTTGTAACTCAATAAAGTGCTCTCATCTAAAATTATTGTCCTAGTGAATGGATTCCTCAGATACTTTGAGTGTGTCAGTTGCACTTTTGAAATACAGTACATGAACTGCCAAAGATACAGTATTCAGGTAGCTGATAGATTGGGCCTTCTTTGCTGAAAAATAAAAATGAACACGGTCCATAAATTCTCATTTATTCTTTAACTTTTGATGAAGTAGGTCAGAGGTGACAAAGCTTGTGTACTAATATATTGTATATTTTGCAGACAACTAAAGCAAACTTTTTAATGTTGATGGATCATATCTAAAAGCTGAAAATGTGTGGAATGGATGTTTGAAATGTTTTATTATTAAATTCAATATAATATTTCTGTCTATAAAGTTTTATAAATTTCTGTATGTGATTAAGTAATGCTTGGGCTATTTAGATGTATGAAATGGAATGCACACTTATACTGAAAATGAAAAGATTGCCTTTTTTGAAGTATGCTCAGAGTTCCTTTGGAAGCTTTTTTGATTTAAATGCTTTGGAAAATATGGTTTATAAGGTTTTTGTTTATTTGAATGTTGTATTGCATATGTACAAAGCTCTTTGGTTAATTTTCCAAACAAGCACAATATTCTTGTTTTCTGAGACATATGACCAATAGGAAAAATACATAGATATGTCTTTCCAGGGAGAATCTATGGGGCTGACATGGGATTATATCACAGCCAACTCAGATGAGAGTAAAGTACAAAGAGCTGTCTACATGAATCTGGTTTAAACAGTTCTCACATACATTTTAATTGGATACAAAAGTGTAGCCAATGTTTGAACTTTCAAGTCTGCATGATTATGCCTTAGAGACACAATACACCAGACTTAATTCTGAAAGAAGTGACCTAGTAAGCTACAATACCTGCATCTTGCTTTTGTATTGGAACTGACAGGCTGTTCTATTTGTGTCAAAAACATCCGTCAAGTGCAATAAATGAAACGCTTTGCCCTTTGTCCATTGTATTTCCTTTCCACTTTGAGAGACGATTTCCCTTAACATTGCAATGCAGACACCAACCAGCATGCAGAAATGAATGCTGCTTTGTGTAATATCATTCACTGACCAAATCCCAGACCCGTGTTAATACGCATTTCTCTGGTTGAAAAAACAATTGATTTACTATATTACAAAACTGTCACTGCACATCACGCATGTTGAGTGAGGCAAATTATTTACAGCTGAGCAATGAGAACAACTGACTGACATTACCAGCACACTAGCCAATTGGAAGCAAATACCATGGTTGTGGTCTTCAAAAATGTTCTGTGTTAAGTGCTTCAGTCTTACATTCTTTTGTTTCAATTCAAGGCAATTCTACTTCATGCATTACAATTTCTTTACATAAATTAGATTATCCCTTGCTATGACAGTTTTATCTAGTTGCATGTTTATATTGTAGTTAATGCCATTTAACTGGCCTGAAACTCAAATCTGGCAGAATATATATAATGTATAAATTTTTAGCTACTCGTTTGATTTAAACATAACTGTCCAGTTATGTATCTGACACATTGGTAATTTCTGGATATAGTACATGGATATTAATTCAGTGCATATAATAATAAACCATAACTAAAATGTATGATGCGCTGGGGCAGGTGCATGGTATTCCAACAGTTTATGCGTGTGATCTTTGCATAAAGCATAAATGAAGGAAACACTGACACCTGGTGGTGATGTTTATATGCAGCAAACCCAGCATAAGTAATAATCCCTGGATAGTATCGTTTAAATTATAATATGTAATAAACTGTATAACGGCAACATTTTTACACGTGATAAATTAATAAGAATATGAATGAACATAGTACCACACAGTTAAAAGGTAACGTCAAAGGTTTTGACACACAGTAATATTGTTAATACTTTGCTTCATTAGCTTGAGAATGAAAGGAAACCAAACTTACTTTCGCTATTGAATTCTTGCAGGAAAAAAAAGACACATTGCTGTAAAAATATTTAAAATGTCTTTCTGCAATATAGAAACGCATGTATTATTTGCTAGATGATTCTACTTCATTGAGCAAACAATTGCAACAGATGGCTTTTTTCATGAACTACAGTATGTTAACATCAGTTGCTCAACAACAGTGTCCCAAGCACAATGTTAACCCATGGTAAAAGTCCAGCTCTCTTGTACTGAATTCTACACAATTCACACGTGCTTTTTAACTGAAGTAAATGATACTTAACCGATCGTGATCAGATATTTCACATGAATGAATCCAACAGGTCTGGAAAAATGACTGGTCCAACAAATGCCATTTTGGATTTTGAAATCCTGATCAATACTATTAACGTTGAATTAATGTTGAAACAGGAGATATTACGGTGGTTATCTATATCTGAAAGCATGTGAGGTAGCCCGATTTCTATAAGCACAAATTCTTTTTTATTTAAAATAAAATTGAAATCAAAAATGTTCAATCTCACTGCCTGTTTCTGCCTCTCAAGGTTGCTCTGAGAAGCTTGTT
Organism: Megalops cyprinoides; assembly: GCF_013368585.1. Classification (NCBI taxonomy): domain Eukaryota; kingdom Metazoa; phylum Chordata; class Actinopteri; order Elopiformes; family Megalopidae; genus Megalops; species Megalops cyprinoides. The sequence goes on from NC_050594.1 coordinate 22,924,442, forward strand.
GTATCCTTTCTGCTCGTTAGCAAAAGGGAAACTAAAATGGTAATACACAGAAAAACACAAATTTGCTTTTTAAGAACGAGTTTTGGTGCTTTTGCTCTACATACATACGTGCATACATGTATTTTGCATACACGAAAATCATACATATAAAAGATGGTCTCACAAGAAGAGTCATTTTCTACAAAATGATTTTTGGCAATTGAAATCATCCCTGTTTTAAAATAAGACGGCTCTTTTGACTGAATATACATTTTCCTCTTTTACGTTATTTGCTAACCAGAACCTTTAGTGTGTTCTTTTTGTTACAAGAGGCTGTCACATTAAACAGTAGTCCCCTACCATGCGTTTGCTGTTATCCACATCCAAAGTGACAAGTCTCCCCAACCTGTTTCTCTCTTTGCATCACTTTCTACTGTTTTCCCACTGCCCATAACATCATCAGCTTTGTCTCCATGCACAGGTCATTTCAATATTCAATGTCATTTCAAAAAACACGTCGCTATTATCTGTGTATTGAGTGGGAGGCTACTCACACTACTCGATTTCAATGTGTTTCAATGTGTTTACATTTTTTTAAAGCCATAATTATAATAATAATAATAATAGTACTACTAGTAGAAAATTCTTTACAGTAGCTACGTTGGGCCCGCTGACATGCAAATGATGCATTCGCAAAGAATCTGTTTTGCACTCACAACTGCGCAAAATACGGATCCAGCGTGTACGTAAGCCGCTCTGAGATTAGTTTAAATTTTGGTGTTGAACTTTACCCCCAAGAAAACGGCCAATTGAAACGTTCGTTTCATTGGTGTCAAACAAACAGCAAGGACGGTTATGTATATTCACAAAAAATTGTACGCAAATTTCAGAGGCTGCACGTGGTGTGGAAACGACGAAAACAGCAATCTTACGAATAGTACGCAGTATGAAATGCATTCTCAGGCCCAGGTGAAAGGAAGTATCGAGGATTAGTCTGACAGCAGCAGGAGGGAATGGAGAGAAGGGTATCAAGCGAATTCAGAAACAAATATTCCTTCAAGACGGCAAATTAAACATAATTTATTAGGTAAGACTGTTTTGTGAGTCACGCGGAATGCGTACTGTTTAAACTAGGGGGCAATCAATAGAAAGACGGGGAGAAGCGTGTCTACCCGTACACACAAATAGCTAGCTAGCTAGCTTGCTAGCTGTGTGGCCAAGTAAACAGTTTAATTTGATAAAGTCTACTGTCGTTGCTTGTCAGGTAACTAAGTAATAGTATTGCTTTTTATGCTTGCTGTAGTAGCTGCTATGCTATACGTTTTTTGCCAGTTTATTTAGACCAAATGTTAACGTGGAAAAATAAACGTTTTTATGTCGACACTAGACCCGAGGAACACGGCCATTACTCCTAGCATGCTGGCAAACGCATGGTTTTAAATGTGCTGTCGGTTGCTAGCTGGCTAACCTGACCAGCTCAGGTAGCAAAGCGAGATGGCTAGCTAACATGATACCTTGCTAGAAAGCTAGCTTCATGCGAACATTTGATTAATTGCTTGCTGGGTAGCTACAGTGTAGCTGTATAGTTAATATTAATGTGGCGGTGTTGGCGATAGCTAGCTGCATTGATTGAAACGGCAGCCTAGCTAGTGAGCCAGAAATTAAGGCCAAGGTCGCAGTGAGGCCTAGCTAGATAGATAGTTAGCTCTCTGATTTAGCTGGTTAGCTAATTATATTAGCGAGCAGGCTATATTCTGCGATTCTTCTTTTCATTGTCTTGTTCTTAGAGACCAAGAGATTTGTCCTTTTGTGCATTTAAATCACGCTGACTACACAGAACAGAAGTATAGCTAGCAACGTTGTAAATATATCTTTCCCTATACACCTGGCACACTTAAGGATGAAATATTCGAGTGGTTTGCCAGCAAACTAACAGTACAGTACAGTAACAATACGTAGCTAGCTTTTCCTAGCCAGTAACGTTACAAAATTCATAAATGATATGTTAATGTGAAGAACACATAATTTGTGTGTAAAGATTATTTGCACCTAGTTAGCTAGCTCGTTTAATACGCTGGATACTGGTTTAACGTGTGAGGTAACTACCTGGCAAACAATGTCCCACAAAAGTTAGCATGCAGTTGTGTTCATGTAACATTGGCAGAATGTTGCAGACAAAAGGGGGCACTGAGTCAAGACAAGTTAGCTAGCTGGTAGTCACGCAAGTTCAGATAAATATTTGTTACTGTCACCTGCAATTATTTGTTGACGTTTACTTGCTTGCTGACTATCTACTTTATCCAGTGTATTCAAAGAAAGTAAATACGAAGTGGACTTTGTCGTTATCAAATAGTCCTGTAACAGTAAACAGCAATATTGTTTTCGGCGTGTGAAGGGAAAACCAGTTAGGTCTGCTACAGGATCTAAACTGCAGTCATGGCCCAGGACATGAGTTATTCCTGGAGTTAAAGACCAAAATCGATACATAAGTGAGCCAGACAGACACCTGAAGTGGTGGTGACAGCACCCTCTCACCCTCACCTTTAAAATCTGAGAAAGGTTGTTACTTCAGTATTATTCACATAGGCGCTGTGCATCTGTGGTATTTTTTGAGTGGTCTCCCCTTTGCACTCTGACACATATGAGCAAAATAAAAAAGACACCATCAGCCTCAAAGCAGAAGCAGGGCAATTTGCAGAATTACAAATTATTGTGGTTTACAGTTTGATCACAGGCCTGCTTATTATGTCCTTACAGTAGATTCAAAGACACACTCTGCAGGTCTTTGTGCTGTGCATATAGGAGTGAATGATGGTAATGTATTGTGGCAGTGGACTCTTCTCTGTAGATTTTCTGTAGGTGCTTTCATCGTGATAATAGCTTAGATTGTAGGCTAAGTGCACAGATGCTCTCCCCATGACACTAAATTAACCCTTGGTTGTTTTTTTACACACTAACAATTCAAAAGTAAAAATGGGTTTGAAGCCAAAGTCAGTTGCAGCTTCTCTCTCTGTGAATATATGCTTACTTAAATATGCAGGTTCACATTCCCCCTATTTGTTGTAGGAATCTTTTAAGTAAAATTTCTGTACTGATGGGCTATTTTGTGGAGTAAATCTGTGTCTACATACTGTGTAAAGTTGAATTAAACTGCATCCCGTTACATTAAAATATTATCTAACATTGTAACAATGTTACAACGGGGCAGCAGTGTAGCATAGTGGTTAAGGAGCAGGACTTGTGAGCAAAAGATTGCCAGTTCGATTCCCTGCTGGGGCACTGCTGTTGTACCCTTGGGCAAGGTACTTACCCCCCAATTGCCTCAGTAAATATCCAGCTGTATAAATGGATAACATTGTAACTGATGTAAGACGCTCTGGGTAAGAGCGTCTGCCAAATGCCAATAATGTAATGTAACTAATTATATTATGTCAGACAGCAATAGCTGGGACATAGAATTAACTGTGGTGAACAGTTTTCACAACTTTCATATCTAATAATCCAAAATAATGGAAAGACATATAGGTCCGTTTCAAAGTTAACTAGCATTATGATTAGGCACTTAACTTCCTTGTTTATGATAGCTAAAAATATTCCTCCAGTTGTAATGGTAGACAGACGTGAGCAGAGGCAGAAACACAAGTTGTTAAAGATAGATCTGCCTATTTCAACACTCTAACATAATGGAGCCATGCTGGCTAACAAAGGAATTTAACATGTAGAACTGATATACAATATTTGGTTCTGTTTACATCAGCAGAGAGTGAAACCTGGTTTAGAAATATCAAATTAGCCAGTTAAATAGCTAGCCATCTGTATAGAAGTGCCGCCAATGTACAGTAATTTTTGTAATGCAGTTTGTATAGTGTTGCACATGAATGAGTAAAAAGGTTAGCTAAACAGGTCACTTGTCAACACAGGTAGTCAGTTAGTTGACAAAGGTAGATGATGAGATCTGCTTGTCTGCAGAGAGAGCTACTTTTGCCAATAAAACATCTGGCTAACTAGCTAACTAAGTTGTCAGCAGAATTAACTAACTGGATTGTTGGCATAGGTAGTTAGCTTGGTGTTGGTGTTAGCTACCTATAAAAGGAGAGTGAGTCTAATTTGAGATTATAGATCGATAGCCAACTTTATTTTATGTAGCCATCTGCTAATTTGACAATATACACTGATCTTACATACCATGAAATGTGCAGAGCAAATACAGGCATTTCTGATAATGTTCTTATACAGATCCATACACTTGATGGCTTGCAGCCAGATTTGCCGACATTGTTTGAGATCTGGCTGTGTGCAGTGAGAAAATGGAGTTTCCACCTGCGTTTGGTCTGTTCTGACACCCAGTGGCAGAGCAAGATTGCTATGTCTGTTTGCTCACACACAAGGAGTGGACATACTCACAAGAAAAAGATTGATTGATATGCATAAAGCTTTTTTTTTTCCTCAATTCCAAAGACAGTGCTTTGCAGAATCTGCAATGTCATTGCAGTTTCTACCCAGAAATTTTTATTTGGGGGTACAGGAGAAGTCAGTTATGGTTTGAATTTTATGTTTATGAAAAAATATGCATTGAAGAGCTTAAATAATAGCTATATTTGGCCCCTTCGCGTACTCTGCGAAAAGCGCTTGGGTTTCCACGTGCCGCGGTCCCTCCGTTGTGTGCATCCGCTCAGAATTGCAGGCCCTTCATCGTGCAGTAATGGAAAATAAGTAAATAAAATAATGAGCCTGCATTAACTCAGCAGGGTATGGCAACACAAGCTCCCTCAAACAAGGGGCCGCTTGAAGGAGGGAGGATGTGGTCAAGCGAAGCAGCCACCACATCCTAGACAGTGGTGACAGACAGGGAAGGCTACTGACAGCCATATACGGTCACCCCCTCAGTAATCCAGTGTGATACTCACACCTTCCGCCGATACTGATCTTTTCCTTTTAAAAGAGATGGTACTTAGGAGGTTGGAGGATGCGATTTTTACTGGGAGTTGTACAGCTCTGTTCCAGAGCTCTTTTGACACAGGCGTAGCGTTAATACATTCAGAAAACTCCCACATATATCATAATGGTGCATTGCTGTAGATTAGCTTCTGAAGGCATTTATCAATTTTCGAGGGACAGACAAACCGCACATTCTTAATTTTGAAATTTGCCTTATTAGAGGGAAATTTGTTGTCTTAGAAGGAAAGGGTGACATTTCATATTTAAAAGAAATATTGAATTTAAATGAAAAATATAGCTAAAATGTTGGTGTTTTTGGCAGGGTCAGTCACATTTCCAATTGCATTGCTCTGTATGGTATCCTGATGCCCTCTCAGTCAGAACTGTCATTTCCTGGGGACCAGTTACCCTTCTGTTACTGTAAAAAACAGGGCATCCTTTCCTGAATCCACTGTCTTCACAGGGAGAACAAAATGAAGACGCTGCAGGGCAGTGAAGCTGCTTTTCACTCTTTTTATTAAAGGCAGAGTGGTGTGCAAGCCATTTCTGTTAATTTCACTCATTTGAAGAGTGCGCTACTCAGCCACAATAGCAATGCTCTACTTCTGCCTAAAAGTACTACAGCAGTTATTGAATTTTACTGAAATTAACTTTTTTCCTCAATTACTCTGAGGTTATGCTGTGCTGAGGAATGTTTGAGTAGAAGTAGGTAAAATTCTGACAGATTTCAATGCACACACTAATGGGCATCAACACTAATGTTTATGCTGTTTGGGTAGTTAGTGGCTGGAATAAAGTATGGGAGTGCATATATGCATGTACAGCATAGGAAATTTTGTGGATTACGTAAGGCCAACTGTCTTTGTGGGTCACAGCCAAATGCAGTGTCTGTAGGGGGTCTTTACTGGCAACTCTTATTTGAGAGAAGACTCACTCTGACATGTTTCCTTATTGAAACTTAATGAACGAGCCATGTTTCCAGTGTCTGCTACTGAGTGGGACTTAACAAATCATTCTGTACCAGAATATCTGTCTCAGAATATTCATCAGGGACACTGCAAACTGGTGTCTGGGGTGAAAATTTTAAGACAAGCTTGTTAGTTATGGGAATGATGTGCAGTGTTTTTGTTAGCTAAGTAGTGATATAGGAAGTGTGAGCTTTATGTAGAGTTGATCAGACATATTTAAGTCTATAGTTAGAAGTGTTGCTGGCTTTTAGTCAAATGGCAGAAAAGATGCCGGTATGCCTAATGCACAGATGCAGAGATGGGATGGCACATTGCTAGTAGGGAATTAAAAATGAGATGGAGATGAGAAAGAGGAATTCAGAAATGTCCCAGTTTGTGCAGAGCAAGTAAGGTTTTATCTGTAGAAAAATGAGCGAAGAGGTTCGGAATAGGTCGACAATGATTTGCTGTCCTCCATAGGGCGTCATACCAGTGGGTGATAATAACTGGGTTTTAAACAATAAATCTCAACTCAGTATCACCCATACTGCCCCTGGCAACTCTCTTCCTGCTGCATGGTTTGATTTCAGTTGCATTTCTTGGTGGTTTGTAAGCTAACAGGGTAGAGTTTGTAGATACTGTGCTGGGAATGTAAAATCAAGCCTTTGTGTCTTGTACCTTTGTTAAATGCAAGCATTCTGTTGCCTGGATAAAGACATCTGCTTATAAATTAGTCTGATTGATACAAAGTTGCAGATACTTTCCTGACCTATAACAGATACCAGAATTTACCAGTGTCTGATTGAAGAGCTGCTATTCTTATGTTTGTAATTACATGTTATTTTTAATGCAAATACTATTTGCAAATCTTAATTCTTTTCCGGTAATTTATATATACCTGCATTTTCAATGTGTCATTTAGTCTTAGGTCTTGTCATCACCACATGGAGGCCCATGTATATTCAGCAGTCTAAAAAGGTAGTTAGGGCATATTTGCATAGCAGCATAAATCTCAACAACTGCTTGACTACTTTTTTGATAATAACACTTTCTCCCTAATCAGTAAATTACCCATTGACGTGAAGCTTTGAAGAGCTGCATCCACCTTTGACATTGGGTTGACCATCTCTGTAATGCAGGGAACTTTTTGTGCATCGGTGTGTTCTTGAAGGAAGATATTAAAGTTGTTACGAGTGAACAGTCTTTATGGACAACAAAATTGACTGGTCATATCCAACAGGATGTTTAATTCAAGTTACAGTGTCATCTTAATCAGCAGTTTTGAGGCTAATTCCATTCATGGATTGAGCTAGGCTTTAAGTGCATGTAAATTGTTGTCCCTCCCGGAAGTGGTCTGGTAGATGCACCCCTTCCTTCCCGCTAAAGCTCCATAGTGTCTGTTACCTCTCTTTATGCTGCTCATGTGTCGTGTGTGGTTTGTGTGTATTCGCTTTAGAGAATGGTTGTGTATGGGTGACTATATGTATGCATGTGCGTCTTAGGGATGGCGAGTCCTTAATTTATGCCGGAATCTGCAGCGACGGGTTATTCATCGCTGCAGTAACCTTTCACCGCTGTTACTATTGTTCAGATGGGGGGTGCGGAGAGGAGGATGAAGCTTACCGCAAAGTCACAGATGCCTTTGGCCTTCACACCGTCAGAGGTGCTGGTCTGCTGCTTTGTCTGATGTCGGGCTCGGAACCATTGACATGCTAATACGGGTCACGCTCGGCTCTTTGTTCTAGAACTTGCCTGGGTCTGTGGTATGTGGCTGTCTGGGCTAAAGTGCTCCTATTCTTCCACACTATCATGCTTTCGGTCAGCGGCGGGGGAAAGCAGAGGGAGAATGTCTGAAGCCTGTTTGCCATGTTCAGACGCCGAATAAGCCGGAGGGGCTTGTTAATTCTCCTCTATGTTTTGCCATAAGCGGTCGTGTGTGTGTTAGAGGAGGGTCGGGATGTGCTCTGCGGGTCTTTAGGATCGTAATCGTTCTCAGGCACTGAAACGCACAACAACAATGGTGTCTCTGTTGCTGCAGAGACTCGGGACGAGTGACGATCAAAGCTCAGGAGAGACGATTGCATGCATGTACGGTTAATTTCTCTGACACAGGACCACAGAAACATAAGAATTGTTGTAAATTCCACCATAGCTGTGCACAGATGCATTCGCATTGCTTTAATACTAGTAGATTCTCCAGCATGACATTCTGAAAACCGTATGTCAGTATGTGTCTGAAGTACTTGTGTAGTAAAAATCTCGTGGAAATCTCAGAGGTGTAGAGGGCAACGTGAGGTATGTTTATTTAATTTCAGTTTGCATGTAACAGTTGAAGATTTTACAGTCTATAGTGTTGAATTAAAAAAGAGTTCACCTAATGATGAAGATTTTATGTTAAAATGACTGGGGCTTTGATTTACTACAGCTTTTAAAGTGTGGTCACAGGAAATGTTCTTTCATTTCAAAAGGGTAACATTTATAAAGAAATTAAGTTGTCACAGAGGTGCCCTGGAATTCATAGCTGGGAAATTGAGGTAAAACTAACTAAAGGTCCATTATTTTTCTATGTCTCTGCAGTGTAAGAAGAATACACAGTTTCTCAGGCAGCAACAGTGCCCAACAACTGCTTAAAGGTAGGTGATGTGGCTGTTTTGTATCAGTGGCCTCTAATGCTTTTTCATGCAAATCTATATATTGTTGGACCTTCAGTTATCTTTATGCCTGCATATGGACCTCTTTGTGGTGAGAGCAGTTTGGCCTTTTGTGTGTGTTTTTTTTATGGAACATCTGGTATTGTCAGGTGTGAGTGTTCTCATCTTCTGCTTCGAACAAGCCAAACTCTAGTACACTAAAAACAAGGCGGTGCCAAGGTAGCCAAACCAGGAGTGGTAGGGTTATTAATCTGAAATATCAGTGGAGCGTGCAGCGCGGGACTGTATACCATTTTCACAGTTTTGTGTGTGTGTGTGTGTGTGTGTGTGTGTGTGTGTGTGTTAGGACTATGTTCAGTGTTTTTTCCATTTGCTGATTACATGTACAGATACACTAAACAAGTATTTGAGGCAAACATCTTGAAAATGCAGCGCTAACATTTCATTTTATTTGCTGTAACATTACATATTGCACATGCAGACCGGATAGCTATGTTGCGTGGTTTTAGCTGTAGAATACCTCATGTCTGGCAAGCCTGGCGCTTAATTCAAGCCAGTGAGCCCTGGCAGGATTTTCATTAGGTCAGTCTGTCCGGTCAGTGTGTACGGGTGGTTGGGTGTGAATGGGAGATTAAGAAACCCAACTTGACCAGATTCTACAGACAAATCTCTGAGAGTCTTCGGGCATCCCTGAGCCAAGTGGAGACCACTTAGCCAAGTGATTAGACATGTTATCACATATTTTCTGTTCTGTTGGCCAGGCGGGGAGGTCTTTTGGCTGAGAATGCCGCCCTGCCTCTACAATGGTAAGGGGACCCCTTGAATCCTTATTTAAATTGACACACTTGTTAATTTAAATAAGTCAGGCAATTTAGTACATTTGGATGCATTACAGTTCATAGCAATGGTGGCTTCTGCCTATGATTACATGCAGGGATACTATGAGTCTGTAGTTTACGACTAAAACAGATGAAAGCGTGATAACAGTTTATGATTAGCTATCATTCTCTGACACACTTGGCATTGTGTCAACTGTACCGCGCCTCTCATTTTGTCCTACTCACATTCAACAATACTTGCAGCTACAAATAATTTTGCTAATTTCTGATCCTCGGTATACATATAGCATAGTCTGTGTATCTTTAGACCACACAGCTAGTGGTCTGGACTGATTACGTAAGTTTGGACCATGAGCTCTCCATATTGAATGGGTCTCAAAATCTGCTGTGGAAATGTGACATGGTCTCTGAAACCACTTGTCATTGGAGGTGTAGCTTGTGTCTGTGTCTTTTCATTCTCGGGTGATCATGCAACATGTTGCATTACTAATCCATTACTGTTGAAATGGAATGTTTATAGATAGTTGTAGATAACACATTAACAGCCACAAAACCATTGTAGAACAATTTTCTGTAGTGATTTACATGTTAGGCCTATTTTTACCACAGTTGTATGTATGTGGATATTTCTTGCACATATTAAGTATACATTTTTTTATCTCTGTAATCATTCCCTCATTAAGTTCTTCACCGATACAGGTTACCTTTGAGTTAAAAACATCTTTTACCTGTTGGATATTTAGGACCATTTGAATACTGCTTCTCTTATGTTTAATTCCAGTCCCTGGCCCAAAACAAATGGTCATACTGTCACACCCATTGCAAGTAAAGCAAGGCTGATAATAGTAATTTTAATGCAAGTATCATTTTTGCTGTTTGCTGTGTCCCCTAATACTGACTTTGCGTGAACTGAAATTGAGCATTGCTTCTTTTAAATATGGTCTGATATTTTGGTGTGAACATAATGAACACTCCTATAAACAAGGGAATGTCCACAGTGATGACTTTCAGTGTCATGGATTCTCTGATTCTTGCCTGATTCTCTTTCACATCTGGCTGAAGAAACACCAAGGTTTATTTTTGGATTAGACTATATTTGTCACTCTGCAGATATTGATAGATTAGCCTTTAAAATTTAATTTCTCATTTTCTCTCCAGAAATCACATCTGCTGACTTGAACTTTGTCTTCCTTAACGTTCCCAGTTGATGGTTGAAAGGCATTTTTTGTTTTATGAGTCCTTTGAGACTTGTGCTGTAATATCATCATCTACATTTAATCATTGGAAAATGGTCCAAGATATCTTGCTCCTTTGGTGAAATAACCAAAATCCAGCAGTTTGCTATGTGTGTTTCCCAGAAATATTGCTTAATTTACATGCATCGAGTTCAGGGAACAGTGAGTTGTGCTTATTTTTGGAGGCCTGCATGATAGCAACAGATGGCTACATATTTGTTAATGTTTGTCAATTGCTATGCTTTTCAACTTATATAAAAGCAATCGTTGTGGAAAACTCAATTTAATTTTGTTTATAAAAATGGTTTTGCACTGCAGGACTTGGCTGAAGAAAATAAGAGCTTAAAATAAAGTAACTTTTGTATGTTGACATTGCATTATTCCTGATTTTTCATCATGTACTTTGTTTTACTTGCGAATGTACAGATATGTAATGCACTTTTTGCTGTGATTTTTTTTTCTCCCTCCCAGAGAAGTGATGCTGAGGAATAACATGAGCTGATTGAGACTGCTGAAGATGAAGCCCAGAATCAGTGCTACCTGGTCACACAGCGAAATTTCAAAAAGTCTCACTGTAGGTTCCTGCTGACTCTCATTCTGTCAGGATAGAGCAGCGTGAAGCAATGCAGTTAAAGCGAGACAAAAGAGAACCTCTTCTCTTCACAACACTCTTTTCTCTTAGTTATCTCAGTTCTCCGTGGTTTTTTCTGCTCACTCTTCAGTTCTAAAGCGTTCTGTAAAAAAAAATTCTTGAATTCCTGATTCCAGTGTTACTTCATTATATGTAATTTTCTTACCCCACAAAATTACAGATGGCTGGTCTGGGAAATCTTGTGGGGACTTAAAAATGGCCTACCTTAATAGAATGTTTTCTGCTTCCTTTGGTGGTTATGCCAACAATTTTACATGTAACCTCAAAAGATGTATAGCTGTACCGTGGTGGAATAGCAGCAGAGCTGCAAGCGATTACTGCAAGCGTTCCCTTGTCGATCAGGTTTACATTTGTGAGACACCTCAAACTGTCAGCCCAAGCACAAAATTTCTGTTTATTTTTCTAGCAGAGTGATGCTCTTAGTCCAGCTGTTCATCTTCTCTTGCACTGACCGTATAGTCCTGTGAAATTGTTCAGGCTCATCTTGTAACATTGTGGCATGTGAATGTTGCCATAACAAAGCAGTGGTGTTTTGGACGGTGCGACGCTTTTGCTATCTGCTGTGTATATGGAAACAGGTATTTTGCTATAATTGTATAATGTGTTGGGGTTGTGTCTGTGCAGTAAGCTTCAGAACACAATGAAATGAGATAGACACTGGAAGATTGGAGGCCCCTGCTTTACTATCCCTAAGCATGGCAGGACTACAGCTTGTGACCCCCGCTTCCTCACCCATGGGACCCTTCTTTGGTCTCCCGTGGCAACAGGAGGCCATCCATGACAACATTTACACACCAAGAAAATATCAGGCAAGTTTTATGGGGATTTTTTTTTTATGGTTTTTTTTGGGGAGGTGTCTAGAGTAGGAGTTTCCTTCACATTAAACTTGGTGACATTTTACTGGTTTTCAATGCTGCATTTTAGTTGTAACATTTTTTCCCAATTTCTTGTGGTTTTGAAATTTTTGTACAGGAAAAATCAAAGGCTTGGTCATTTTGTCATGTGGTATATTGGGTGTTACAGCATGTCACCCACCCCCTACTATGCAGTCTGTACCTGTTGTAGATTGTGTTTGATGACACAGGCACAAAGACATAAAAAGACATAAGTAGAATTTTATAAGCAAAATGCAGTACTTCACTCAGATTTTGACTGTCACTCAAAACCAGTATATGCACATTTCAAGTAGATGAAATTAGTACTGTAATATGGAGATATTCAACTTGCGCGATTAGTTTTCCATAGATATCATTTGTTGATGTTTGAGTTAAAGCCAATTTTGTTATTTAACAGGTTGAACTTCTTGAAGCAGCTCTGGAACACAATACTATCGTTTGCTTAAACACTGGCTCAGGGAAGACCTTTATTGCAGTACTCCTAACAAAAGAGCTCTCCCATCAAATCCGGGGAGACTTCAGAGAAAGTGGGAAAAGGACCATTTTCTTGGTAAATGCAGGTATGTGGCTTCTACTGGTTACCAAATTTATTCACTTGACATACTTTTGAAGCATTTTTCCCATCTTTTAATTGTCTTACACTTAGGGCACATACTACTTTATCACATACAGAATGTCAACTCCATAAAATGTTCCTGCAGTACAGTTTTTTACCTTCAGGTTGTGAGACCAACAATACTAAGTGTAGCTCTGTAGATGATGCCCAGAAAAGGCTATCTTAGTGGACTGGCATCGCTTGTAGCCTAGCCACGTTTTAAACTTAACTGCTTTATGTATGCATGAGCAACTGAGTATAGCCTCACTGAGTGTCCTCAACTGTTTGGAGCTACTGTTTCTCTACTCTTGCTCAAACATGTTTATTTGTTTAAATATTTATTTCAAAGCCTCATCTGTGATCCAGCAAGCAGCTACTGTTCGTACGCATTCAGACCTTCAAGTCGGAGAGTACACCAGCTTAGAGGAGACTTTGTCATGGACTAAGGAGAAGTGGAGCCAAGAAATGATCGAAAACCAGGTGCGATTATACAGCTAGAAAAGTTCTCAGTTATTTGAAAACCGTTTAAACATTCAAAGAAGCAAGTGGGTTTGATAATGTCATTTGCATCGCAAGCAAGTGTCAGATGCAATCTATGCGAATCTTGTCATCTTGTAATTTTTTTCAGGATATTATGCTATCACATTACACTTATTGATGAATTCCTCACTCATTTCCTCTCTTACAGGTGCTTGTTATGACATGCCACATATTTCTACATGTTCTGAAGAATGGAATCTTGCCACTATCAAAAATCAACCTGCTGGTGTTTGATGAGTGTCACCTTGCAATCATGGACCATCCCTACCGGGAAATAATGAAGGTAAAATTACAGCCTATGCATTTAATTGAAATTTGATGGCTATATCCTTCATTGTATAGAAGGCAAAATGTGTCATCTTGCAGGCATAATTTTGAAATGGAAAGTGTCAGTCCATCTGAGGCCATAATGGAAAGTTATCTAACTACCTTCATGAAATTGAATTCATTGACTCTAGTTGATATTGTTTCACTGAAGTGAAGACTGGTTTTATGGAAGCATGTAATGTTTTGTCGCTATTTTAAAACGAAGACCTGAATCTTAATACAGTGAGTGAGTCGAGGTATTGCTGTATTTAAGGGTATTTTACTTGAGACCGTGGAGCTATGGGTTTGAATTGCACTGGAGAGACTACTGTTGTAAAGTCCAAATGTATGGGTTATGTCAGATGTAGCAGAAGTATACTGTCCTAAACACAACCTGTTTTTTCTACACTTCCAGATATGTGAGGGGTGTCCATGCAGTCCTCGAATTCTGGGTCTGACTGCTTCCATTTTAAATGGCAAATGTGACCCATCCGAGCTGGAGGAGAAGATTCAGAACTTGGAGAGGATCTTGAAAAGCAATGCAGAAACTGCTACTGACCTTGTAGTCTTGGATAGGTAGCTACATTGTCTTTTAAAGAGGGTTGCTTTCAGTGGACTAAATATAATTAAAATACTATGGGTGTCAAACCTCAGATTGTGGAAGACGTGTGTGTGTGTATGTGTGTGTATGTGTGTGTATGTGTGTGTATGTGTGTGTATGCGTGTGTATGCGTGTGTATGCGTGTGTGTGTGTGTGCGTGCGTGTGTATGCGTGTGTGTGTGCGTGCGTGCACACACGCTGGCTGTCTGCTCTTTGCTCTTCTCTTAGTTTCTTCATAAGACAAAGTACTGTATGTAGCCCTCTGTTTTCATCCTTGCAAGTAATGAGTCCCAGATAGGTCGCTGGGAGGCCCTGATCTGTGGGTTGACAAGGAAACCTGACTGACATAAACTCACTCTTCCCTGCCTAGATGAAGCCAGTGATGTGCCCATGCTGTGTTCTCCTGGTTATAGATGTACTGTAGACTTGAATGAGGGGTGTCCCCTGAGCTATAGGTCCCATTTTGCACAGAGAACAAGTGCGTTTATTGACTGAGCCATTTGCGAGACTCCAGCATTTTTTAAAATAACATCATATGTTAATTGTATCTGGCCTATGTGACATTATTCACTGCATTGTAGTTTGGCAAACAGATCAGGATCAAATGATTCAATGCATTTTTGATGAAAAAAAAAATGTATAATGTATAATGAACTAACTGGACCAATCAAGCAAGGATAAATGGATGGAACAGAAAAACAGGAATCAGCTCCTCCAGGAATTAAGTTTGACAAAATGAAAAATCTTAGATTAAAACGTCTGCATGTTGGAGCTCTGTTGTGAATTAACCTCTGTGACGAAGCTGAGTGCATTGTAAACTCGGTAATCTGCTTGTTATTCGCACAGGTATGCCTCACAGCCGCGTGAAGTTGTGCTGGATTGTGGACCTTACCTAGACAAGAGCGGGCTCTGTGAGCGACTCCTGAATGAGCTTGATGAAGCACTCGGCTTTCTTAATGACTGCAACGTGTCAGCACACCGAGAGGACAGAGATCCAACGTTCATCTCTAAACAGGTTCGCTGGCTTTGCTCACCTGGAAAGTTCAACTTCTTTACAACAAGATTGTCATATAAAAAAACTTACATTTTGAAATCACAAATTACACAATGACAATGACTTTGTATTCTGCATGTTTATTCAGTGGATGCTTTGAGTGCAGTTATGAACATTACTTACAGTCTAGCGCCAAGTACTTGTCTGTTCTGCATTTCTTGCTCATCTTTGGCCATTGTGTTGACGCCCAGGTGCTGAGCGATTGCCGAGCAGTACTGACCGTGCTGGGGCCATGGTGCGCCGATAAGGTGGCCGGAATCATGGTGAGGGAGCTGCAGAAGTACATCAAACACGAGCAGGAGGACTTGAACCGCAAATTCCTGTTGTTTACAGACACTATCCTGAGAAAAATCCACGCGCTCTGTGAAGAGCACTTCTCGCCCGCGTCCCTGGACCTCAAGTTCGTGACGCCGAAAGTGATCAAGCTCCTGGAGATTCTCCACGAGTACAAGCCCTTCGAGAGGCAGCAGTTTGAGAGCGTGGAGTGGTACAACAACCGAAACCAAGACAACTATGTCTCCTGGAGCGACTCGGAGGACGAGGACGAGGACGAGGAGATCGAGGTGAAGGAGAAGCCCGAGGCCAATTTCCCGTCGCCTTTCACCAACATCCTTTGCGGGATCATTTTCGTCGAGAGGCGCTACACAGCGGTCGTCTTGAACCGGTAAGATTAACACCCAGATGGGTTTTTGTTCAGTGTCATTACAGAAGTCTTCTGTGTCTCAACTGTCAGGTAATCGAAGAATTACTTAGTGGTAGCCACAGTGTCATTTTGAGCAAGCCAGTCTCGTCTGCACCTGGATTTTAATTGTTTCTTGTTTGATGTTAACAAAATGCGTTTGATGTCATAGGCTTATAAAAGAGGCTGGAAAGCAGGACCCTGAACTTGCCTACATAAGCAGCAACTTCATTACCGGGCACAGCATTGGAAAGAATCAGCCTCGAAACAAGCAGATGGAGGTTGAATTTAGAAAACAGGAGGAGGTGAGCATCTTTTCATTCTGTCTGTCATCTCAGCTTGCACATATTACAACTTTGCTCTGTTTAAATTGCATTTTGATTTTCTTACAAAACTCTTCCCGTCAATTTTCCCTAGGTTCTCCGAAAATTCCGTGCGCATGAGACCAACTTGCTCATTGCAACTAGTATTGTGGAGGAAGGAGTTGATATTCCAAAGTGCAATTTGGTGGTTCGATTTGACTTGCCAACAGAGTACCGCTCCTACGTTCAGTCTAAAGGGAGAGCACGAGCACCGGTGTCCAATTACATCATGCTGGCTGACACAGAGAGGACAAAAACTTTCGAAGAGGACCTAAAAACGTACAAAGCTATCGAAAAGGTAAATGACACACCCAAAGCACAGTGGTAGGTGACTCTTGATACAAAGGGGAAAAAACATCACTTGGTTTTTTTTTTTTTTTTTTTTTTTTCTTTTCTGTAATTAGATCCTGAGAAACAAATGCTCCAAATCACCGGAATGCAGTGAGTTTGAAGTGGAGCCTGTACTGGACGATGACAATATTCTACCCCCCTACGTGCTGCGCTCTGAAGATGGAGGCCCGAGGGTCACTATAAACACAGCGATCGGGCATGTCAACAGGTAATCATTTCGGCAGTCACCAAAGTCACCTTGTGCAATACATTGGATGAACGTGATTTCAGCTTTGACAGTTCATCAAATGAAACCACATTTAACATGGGAAACTGTAAACATGATGAAAATGTGGAATTTCCTGTTTTAAGGGGCAATTAGTAAAAACTGGATGTGGTGTCAGGGGTGTGTGGAGGTTGGGTTGGTAGCATTTGCAATGCTGGTCCCTGAGGACGCTGTATAGGGACAGGGTTTTGGTGGTGGTATTTACCTCTGTTTCAGATAATCCCTAAACAAATGAAATGGCCTGTGAAAGTGAACATACTGTAAGCTTTAATGCGGATAATTATATCCATTATTCACTAAACACAACTACGTTACCCAGGTGGATACAATGAATGCAGCTGTAAGTGGCAGCAGTTACAACCCCAGCAGTAGTGTTGTCTATCTGTAAAATCACTTTCAGAAGCTGAAGTGGAATAAAATGTTATCACTTACATGAGCACCTTCTACCCTTGCAGATACTGTGCGAGACTGCCCAGTGACCCTTTCACGCACCTGGCACCCAAGTGCAAGACAGTGGAGCTGGCAGACGGAGCTTACAGATCCACTCTCTACCTTCCCATTAACTCTCCTCTCAGAGTTCCCGTCACTGTGAGTGTTGACTGTAGACTGTCAGGTGATGCACACAAGGTTGAGAACTGCTGTGTGAATGCTGAGTCTGCCGTTTCACTTAAGACTACTTTTGTCTCCATGCGATGGTTGTGTATTAGCAGCTTGTTAAATCAATTTACATTTTTGACCTTTTTTTTTTTTTTTTTTAACTTTAAGATTTTGTGCCTAACCTCCATTTTTATGCCTCACTGTCAGCTTTCTACAGTATTCATGACTGTAAAATGTGAAGTCGTTTTCATGTAGTTTCATAAGTGAAATTAAAGCAAAACGTATGATGTACACAATGCTACAGCTGGTACTGTGCTGATGTTGCAGGGGCCGATAATGAACTGTGCGAGACTGTCTGAGAAAGCAGTTGCGCTTCTTTGCTGTGAAAAGCTACACAAAATAGGTAAAAACTCTTTGATATTAAAACTTGAACTTGTTATATTTAAGCTTATTTAAGCTGAGCAAGGATTTATAATGTTAATGATTCTATTAGCAACAATTTCATCCCCTTTCCATGGAAAAAACTGGGTTTTTTATGTGTATCTAATAAATGTTGTAATGGCATATTACAGATGTTTAATCTGAGTAAAACAGGGTGATTGTATAGCTGTTCCCAGCGCAGCGGTAATGCTCACAGTAGTAAAGCCTGTGTCTAAGCATTCCCTTTTTCTCTACCAGGTGAGTTGGACGATCATTTGATGCCGGTGGGGAAGGAGACAGTGAAGTATGAGGAGGAGCTGGATTTGCACGACGAGGAAGAGACTAACGTTCCGGGCAGACCAGGATCTACCAAGAGGCGGCAGTGCTATCCAAAAGCTGTGAGCACCATCTGCTTCAACACACGGTTTTCTACCATTGAGATGCGAAGCTGTTCCTTTGTGGCATGTGTTTTTTTAAAATGTATTTTATTTTTGTGCCCCACAAAAAAACAGATCCCAGAATGTCTTCGGGACAGTTACCCTGTGCCAGAACAATCCTGCTACCTGTATGTGATTGGGATGGTACTCACAACCCCCCTACCTGATGAGCTCAACTTTCGGAGGAGGAAGCTCTACCCTCCAGAGGACACAACAAGATGTTTCGGCATACTGACAGCAAAACCAATACCTCGGGTAATGGCCTTAAGCCTTCATTTACCTGCGGCACACAGGCCTCTTTCACAGGGGAGTGCAGTCCTCCACCACAGCAGCAGCATTGATTTCAAGCTGCTGTTACACCTGAAAAAGTTACCTAACTTGGCCGGACAATGTTCAGTTAATCTCTAACCCATTTTAAATGTGTCAGTGATCAGAAGAATGTTGAGATATTGGAACAGCATTAAACACAACCTGCTGAAGAAGCTACTGGCTTTTACAGACAATTCTGCTTTGAAGTGGTGTAGCCTTGTAACATCCATGGGAAGATTAAAGATTGTTCTCACATGCTGCTCTGAAAATCCCTTGGATGCTGCAGGTCCCATCCCTCACTAGAAGCGTGAGGCCCCACAGCTGTTAAATGCAGCATTGTAATTGTAAATGGCTTCAGTCCTGGGTTTGACGCAGGGCATTGCCAGAACCCTGATAAAGGTCTATAGTTTGCATTGCCTTTTCAGGTAGTTCATATATCATTTGCTCTCATTCACCGCTCCAGATTCCCCACTTCCCGGTGTACACGCGATCGGGGGAGGTCACCATCTCCATAGAGCTGCAGAAGTCGGGGTTCACTCTGAGCGCCCCCCAGCTGGAGCTGATCACGCGCCTGCACCAGTACATCTTCTCCCACATCCTCCGCCTGGAGAAACCTGCACTAGAGTTCAAACCCACCGAGGCCGACTCCGCCTACTGCGTTCTACCTCTTAATGTCGGTGAGTGCGAGACTTGGCCCCCTTTGCGCTTTATTAGATACCTTGACTTCTTGTGATTATTGCTTTTCCAGGACTGTCTCATCTGCCACGAAGGCACAAATCTGTTAAACTCTGTTAAGCCTTACATACCCATCTCAGACAAAATGTGCATTTGTGTTTCACTTTTATACTACGTATTCATTTACATTGTGTGCTAGTTCATGATATCAAAATGATAATGATTTTGATTTACTCTTTTGTTTTTTTTAAGTTCCCTCTGTTGCGTTACTAACGTTGGTATTCAAATGTAATTTTCAGTTGAGGATTCCAACACTCTTGACTTGGACTTTAAATTCATGGAAGACATTGAAAAATCCGAAGCACGTATTGGCATTCCTAACACTCAGTACACCAAGCAGAACCCGTTCATTTTCAAACTGGAGGACTACCAGGATGCAGTCATCATTCCAAGGTATGTGAAAGGAAAATAAGATTAATCAGTTTCAGCGTTGGATGTAATTTGTAAATGAGAGGTTTATACTGTGTAAGGTCTGCACGTGATCTACCAAAACCAAAACCTTTTCAACCTTTCTGATGTTACTCTTTTGTAGGTATCGCAACTTCGACCAGCCTCACCGTTTCTATGTAGCAGACGTCTACACTGATCTCACACCACTGAGCAAATTCCCTTCACCAGAATATGAAACTTTTGCCGAGTACTACAAGACCAAGTATAACCTCGACCTGTCCAATTTAAACCAGCCTCTGCTGGATGTGGACCACACATCCTCAAGGTATGTCATTGAGAGAGGATCGTGTCTTTGAGACTGCATTTTTAAGAAGGATTCATCAGTTGTTTCATATTCATTCACAGTACTTTGAGAGAATACTGAGTCATCCTTTTTTTCTTTAATACAGACTAAACCTTTTAACCCCTCGGCACCTTAATCAAAAAGGCAAAGCCCTTCCCCTCAGCAGTGCTGAGAAGAGGAAGGCCAAATGGGAGAGCCTGCAAAACAAGCAGGTAAAGAGTGTGTCCTCGGTTAGAGTGTACCAATTCACAGCTGTCAATGCTCACTAGTGATTCCTAGGATGAAGACACACATCCTTCCTCCCTAATAAATGACATTTGTCCTCCCCCTCAGATTTTGGTTCCTGAACTGTGTGCCATCCACCCGATCCCTGCCTCTTTGTGGAGGAAAGCGGTCTGCCTTCCCAGCATCCTCTACCGACTTCACTGCCTTCTGACGGCCGAGGAGCTTCGAGCTCAGACAGCCAGCGATGCCGGTGTGGGGGCCCAAACCCTACCACCGGACTTCAGGTCTGTCTGCCTCCTTAGCCTCTCAGTTTTTTGGGGACTGGGGTTTAATCCAAGCGGGTTTTATAATAGAGATTTTGTCTCTTTCGAATTACTTGACCTGCCCTGTAGACATTTGTCTTTCAAGTAACGTAGTTGGATCATCATTAGAATGAAAGGTGAACCTCCGCCTCATTAAAGCTTGTATTTCTGCAGGATTTAAATTACCTTTGAATTGGTAACCTGTTTACAACTAGACTTCACTCCTCATCCAAGTAATGACAGCCATTAAACAATTTAGAGATTTAGAGGCAGAATGAAAACTTCCCCGATGCCTGTGCCATGAGAGAATAGCCGTCCAACAGAAACATACAGGTTTTACTGTGGCTTAAATCCCCACCTCTATTTACGCGACATGTTGATATCCCTGTATGTATCAGGTACCCAAATTTGGATTTCGGGTGGAAGAAATCCATCGACAGCAAGGCTTTCATCTCAAGTCCTAGCTCCTGCACGGAAGACGACGATTACTGTAAGCACAGCACAACTGTAGCCCCTGACAATGCTGCCCATCAAGGTTTTCATCTGGAAGCCTCCTCACCACTTGGGGGCGCCCTCACTTCTGTGAACTGTAATGCGCTTGATGAAAAGCCAGAGGCCAACTCGCTCCCTACAGCTGGTCCTTTGCTGCAAGACAAAGAGAAGCGTAACTGTATCTGTGCCGGGAACCTCGCTAACGGCACAGCGGACGACACCAGCAACCTTGGTGGACGCGACAATTGCCAATGTTCCCCGCTCGACTCGCCTGAGAGCGAACTGTCTATACAAAGCACTACCTCAGTTCATGTGCAGCACTCTCAGAGCACTGAGAACCAGCCCAAGCCCAGTGTTGAATGTACTCCAGGGAGTAACTCAGATTTTGATGGACATGCGACAAAACCTACCTCAGACTGTTGCCAGGTGGTCGACGCGACAACCAGTTCCATAGCACCTTCAGATATTTCAAAGGCCACCACCTGTTTCGATGGTGGCGACTCCCCTAAGACTCTGGGCCCGAACCCCGGTCTCATCCTGCAGGCCTTGACCCTCTCCAACGCCAGCGACGGGTTTAACCTGGAGAGGCTGGAGATGCTCGGTGACTCCTTCCTCAAGCACGCCATCACCACCTACCTGTTCTGTACATATCCAGACGCTCACGAGGGCCGCCTCTCCTACATGAGGAGCAAGAAGGTGAGGAAGTGAAATAAATACTGAATGTAATGTAATGTTTCATTGTCACATTTACATTATATTACATTACGTTCATTCAGCAGACACTCTTATCCAGGGTGACTATCAGCACAATAGAACGTAACTGTATGCATTCAGAGTTGAATGAGCGACAGTGTCAGACCAAGCTAACAACACTCCCAGTGAGCGCGAGCATAACACTATTCAAGCCATGTAAAATATGTGTGTATGTCAGGTTGCACATATATATTTATCCTAATTTTAATATTCATATTAATATTAATATTCTATAGTCATTAGTTGAGCAAGTATTAAGACTGGCCAGAATGATTTTATTCACCTGATTTCTTTTAAGGCTGCATGAAGCATTATGGATGATTTTGAAATGCCATGTCCTTTAATATGGGGATTTGGGATAGTGTGTCATGCATGTATTGGTTTGAAACAGAAAGAAGAAATAAGGAAATAATCAGAAACACAGGAAGGATTTTGTTTTATACATTTATTTGTATATTTCAAGCTGCTAAAGCATGCACAGATGGCAGTCACCAAAAGAAAAATGCATTACATGCCTGGTTGAATAGTCTAACAAAAGCAGCATTCTTGCACCTCTCTGAATGTCAGCTCTTTTCCTTTAATTGTGAGGGCTTCACAGCTGTTCAGTCTGCATCTCATGTTTGTTCTGTTCCATAACTGCCATTACGACCAGGATTTTTTTTTCTCATGAACCTCTCCATTAAAGATGAATTACGAGCCTCCATGATCTCATTCACTAATTATTTATAATGTAAGAACATTTGCCTAAGAAGGATTGTAGAATATTTTAGGCATTATAAAGCCGCAGACATGCTTTGTATATTTGGAACTTAAATTGTACATGGCTGGTGGAAACATTTTTAATGTGCTGGTCACAGTTTGACTAAAAATGTATATAATTTTCCTATTGAACTAAGAATGAACAGCTCTCATTTCCCCCCAATGTCAGGTTAGCAACTGTAACCTGTATCGCCTGGGGAAGAAGAAAGGCCTGCCAAGTCGAATGGTGGTCTCCATCTTTGATCCCCCTGTGAACTGGTTACCCCCGGGGTATGTAGTCAACCAGGACAAAAGCAGTACCGACAAGTGGGACACCGAGGTATGTAACTTTAAGCTGTGGTATTTGCGTTTAACTCCAGAGGTCAATCTTGCTTTGCCTTTTCAGAATACTTACATCCCTCACACTATTTTAGGATCCAGTGAATGTGGCTTCATGTTTTCAAATGTACCACTAGAGGGGGTGATCATCCCTTTTTGACTTGTTTCGTAATTCATTTTTTGACTTGGTGTGGAGTTTGGATTTTCCAGACTTTAGGTCAGGACACCTACTTATAAACATTGCATGAGTTTGTAATTGCCTCCCCCGCTTTTTTGGTAAATGGAAGAATATAACTTAGTTTGGTTAATTCTACAATAAATATACACGTTTCAGGAAGATCTGTGGCAAAGCAATAGTTCAAGAAAATGGTGGAGAATATTTGCTGCCCTTTTCAACAATGAAGTAGACTTAAAACTCATTTCAGAGGTAGACTGAATAATTTTATCATGTAAGGTTGTTGCTGGCAGTGCCAGACTGCAATTTTTGATGTTATGTGAGTGTCTTTGCTGGGGTGACAGATGGACTAGCTGTTGGTGTTCTCAGTAACACTATGCTGGCATTGTCTTCTGTTTGTCGTTAGGCTGCCAAAACCTTGTTTGTTCTTCATACTGAGCAGCACTTTATATTCCACAACATGCAACAGAGGGAATATGCATTTTACACAGTAAATTTGCTGTTATTCAAGATGTTATTTCCAAATTTACCGAAAACACAAGCAGTAGCACTCAGTAACTAATGGCTTTCAAAATAACAAACACTGATACCTTTCTGTAGGCTATTTATTTTATGAAATGTGTTGAATCTGTTATACAAATTGTACGCAAACTGGCCATTGGTATGGTCTCCTATTGTTTGAAAGCCATTTACATTTTGTCTAAATTGGCTCATGTGTCAGTCACCCACACTAACCGATGTTCGAATGAAGGGAAAATGACAGTGACAGTCAAACGGATGGCTCATCAGCAGACGCACTCCGTGGACCTTTCCCTCCTCGTGATCAGGGACAATATCCTGATCAGCCTGGAAAGGAACATAGTCTGCCTGTTTAAGCCTGGAATGAATAAACTAATATGTTCTCCTTGCACTTTATTCTGAACGTCAAGATTACTGCACTGGTTGTACCACAGAAATCCACTGTAAGCATGTGGGAGCGCTGCCAAAAGGGGGGAAATCTAAAAGGTGTACAGTGACGTATCTTGGAAAAACTGGGTTATCAGTATTTGGATGCTTCAGACATAAAGTAATAATTTTACCTCTGTGACATACTTTTCTAATAACATTTAATAACTTAGAATACAGTGTGCTGTCATTGTTTTATCGCGAACTTGTCCGTTGTGACAAGCATTGCCTCAAACGCACACCTTTTCAGTCTCCTCCAGTCTCCATGGAATTCCCTCTGTTAGAATATTATACAGTCTAGATGCCATGTTTTTGGCTGCCTGTTTTGTCAGTGTAAAGACTACAGACTAAAAAAACCTGGTGGTGTTCATCAGAAGAAAGCAGCTTTCCTTTCTGTGCCATGTCACCTTACCCCCAACATTTAAACTGTGTTTTACGTGGTAGATGCTACAGGAATACAAGATTCACAAAATTCACCGTATTTAAATTATGAATATTTATTTTTTACTAGATACTTACAGTTGCGCTCCATTGAGTATTGTCTTACTCCTTGTAGGTGAACCCAAATGATTCTTATCGGCTTGCCTGATTCTCTACAGATTCTTGGAATATTTAAACAGCATACTTTATGTGCGTTTATAGGGTTATGTTTAAATCATAAAAACAAATGTTAGGTGTCAATTCCACCATCTTATTTGCAGTGTTGAGAAAGCTGTTGTCACGGATGTAACTGACCCTGTTTGTGCAAACTAGGCATGATGGTGCATTCCCAAGTGAGAACAAAGACTGTCATATTTGTATTACTTGTTTCCTTGGAAGTTGACAGTCGGTTGGCTCACTTCTTTCTTTACGACAGAAAAAATTGCTGCAGTTTTGTTTGTTTTGAGAGTGGATGAAACAATGGATGACCTTGTAACAAAAAAAAAATTCTGTAAGCAATCTTCTTGAGCTGTGGTCAATACCCTGACATTTACACTTTCTACACTCACTCCCTCTGTTATGAGAGAACAGCCAGAGATTACAGAAATAAAGACCATAGAAATAAGCTAACTTAGCTTCATCTCACAATTCATACACATGTTGATTGCAGATCACCATCTGCTGTGATAAAGGCACATATTAAAATTAAAGCACCTTTTAAATGTCATAATTATGAAAATCAGGTCAGTGTTATTTTCAGATATTTGATATTAATGATAACAGTGATATGGCATCAATGGGATTTTCAAACAATGTCTGACAGATCCAGATACAGACTGGTAGGTAGATGTAAATGATATGGTTGTGTTAGTCTGACATGTTTCAGACCAGTTTGTATTAGAATATTAATAATAATCCTTAGCTGTTAGTGACATGAAAATGATTCTTCTATCTCTTAATTCCAGCTGTAAACAAAATTATGCATGTGTAAGTGCTCAAGGGAGAAGTAACCCTTAAGGGCTGGTCTATGTCTACATTCTCTAACCACAGTCAGCCTTAACCATTATAAACTAAACAGCAAAAGTAGTCATAGGTCATTACTTCTGGACAACAGCCTAGAGCTGTGGAAGTACAGAAAAAAATGTGATGCTCCATCTGGTTCTAAACTGAATCATGGAAGCATTTTGGATTACTGAAGAGAGGAAATAGTTTGAATAGATCAGTTACTTACTGCGCCGCAGCTACACAGGTAGCACAAATAAGCTTGCTTTGCAATAAAAATGACTCCAATGCTCCATCAGCTAAATCTCAAAAAACTGCATCCTGTTCATCATCAGGAAAGGCCCCCAACCAGCTCGGTGGTTAAGGCGTTCGCTTTGGGCGTAAGCTGAACTGTATGGCCCGGGTAAGATCCCGACCGTCATCAGCTGGCGAAGATAGGGAGCCCACAGTGGCGGAACAAAATGGCTTCATTCTACTGAGGATAGGGGTGGATAGGTCAGCCAGAGTCCCGTTGTCTCGCTGCTCTGAGGTACCCTGTGGTTCATCAGGTGCCTGCGAGTTACTCAGATGATGTCAACAGAGTGAACGCCCATGAACGCCCACTCCACTATAGTGTGCTGTGTGACTAGCAGTGTGAAAAATGGCCATAGGCTATTCTATTGGCCGAAACTTTTGGAGGATTTAGCTTGTTTTGTTCAGCTCTCCTGCATGAGTGCAGAGGTTGTCATGGTGAGATGAGCCTACTGTATAGTTGGTGAGTCTAAAAATAATCACGTAAAGGGGAAAAAGCACGAAGAAAATCTATATCTGTTCTTACCAAGCCCAAGTTTGGTTGTTTTTGCAAAGTTTATTTACAAAGACTTGAGACCTTTTATTATGGCTAAAAACAGCAGATTTCATGACACAATAGCTAGGATGCCAAATACCCAGCTGACAGCATTTCAGCGAAAAGAAGGATGCTGGAAAATAACTCAAAATATGTCATACACAGAATCTTTACACATTATTAATGTGTGTTCTGCACTAATGCACAGCATTTTTTATATATTGATATTTTTATGTCATATTGACTGTTCTGCTGGGCAGGCCTATGATAAAATGTGTAATTTGAATCATAATTGCACAATTTAGACAACTCTGAGGTCAGGATCTTTGAGGTTATACTTGTATAGACTAATTCCGTATGAAACATCACATTTTTTCTCCCTTATTCCAGCATTTTTCCAACATTACATTTCCAACAACATTATATAGCCAGTTATCAGTGGGTTATTTTCATAGTGTTTCAATATTGCGTAGTTGGTTAGTGGTAGTTCAACTTTGGGTAAAATTCATTCTTGCCACCTGCGTTAAATTGGTGTTAGGAAGAAACTGATGTATTGATCATTTTGAGGAATAGCAGAGAGATCTAGTCGGGTGTTTCTGTTACTGAAATGAGAAGCGCATCCTTTTCTACTGGTGTAGGCATTACTACAAGCTGTACTCAGATCAAGCTGTCATAACACACATGCATGCATTCAAAATGTATGGATATAAGTTCCAATCTGAAATATACATCCATATCCATCTTTATAAGACATTTATTTAGTTAGTAACAATTACACACTCAGACATGAAGAGTAGCAATGGTGGATTTATGGGAAGTGTTTCTAACTCAGAATGTTTCATGACTGGTAAAACTAAAAAAAAAAAAGTCCTCTTTACTAAAAAGTGAAAATGTCAGCTGACCTAAAGCTTTTCTTGGAACATTTGGCCAGCACTTTTAAACACAAAGAAAATATGGAACCAACCTCTGCATCTGAATCAAAAATCAAGTTTTAAAATATATATTTTTTTATTATGCAGCAACTCCGAAGTTCCTGTTCGTACATTTTTCTTCTATTTGTGTTCTCATTTCAGATGAAAGAGGATCTCTTGGCTAACGGAAGAGCTGATGAAGACTATGACGAGGACGAAGATGACGCGGAAGACGTCGAGGAGGACGAGGATCTGATGTGGAAGGAGCCGAAGGACGAGGTGAACATGGAGGACGACATGGAGTACTACCAGGAGCACATCAAGTTCATCGACAACATGCTGATCGGCTCTGGTGCCTTCGGCAAGAAGATCTCTCTGAGCAGCTTCCCCCCGGCCGAGCCCAGCTACGAATGGAAGGCTCCCAAGAAGCCCACGCTTCCCAACATGCACTTTGCCTCCGACGGCGACGAGTTCGACTACAGCTCCTGGGACGCCATGTGCTACCTGGACCCCAGCAAGGCCGGCGAGGAGGACGACTTTGTGGTGGGCTTCTGGAACCCCTCGGAGGAGAACTGCGGCACGGACACGGGCAAGCAGTCCATCTCCTACGACCTGCACACGGAGCAGTGCATCGCTGACAAGAGCATCGCCGACTGCGTGGAGGCCCTCCTGGGCTGCTACCTCACCAGCTGCGGGGAGAGGGCCGCCCAGATGTTCCTCTGCTCGCTGGGCCTCAAGGTGCTGCCCGTGGTGAAGAAGGCCGCCCCCCTGCCGGCCGAGGGTGCCGGAGAGCACTCCAAAGACCTGCAGTACGGCTGGCTCAAAATCCCGCCCCGCTGTATGTTCGACCACCCGGACGCCGAGCGCACCCTCAACCACCTGATATCGGGGTTTGAGAACTTTGAGCAGAAGATCAGCTACACCTTTCGGAACAAGGCCTACCTTCTGCAGGCTTTCACTCACGCTTCGTACCATTACAACACCATAACAGGTGAAGCCCTCCTCTGGCCCAGCTCCTGGGCTTACTGTTACATTAAATTACATGCATTTAGCAGATGCTTTTATCCAGAGCAACTTCCAGCCTAATAGAACATAAGTGTATCCATTCAATTTGAATGAGCAACAGTGTCAGTCCAGGCTAACAACACTCATATGTTGCTACTGTGTTGACTGTACCATTAAAACATATGTACACATACGCTCTCACACACACACACACACACACACACACACACACACACACACACACACACACACACACACACACACACACACAAACATGCATGTTTTTTCCATGAGTATTAACCTCAAATTCTAAATGCATTTACTTCATGCTGGACTGCTCTTTTTGGGACTACACATCTAGTGCTTGTGAAATATATAAAGCAATAGAGTCAGTCATAATGCCCTTATAAATTGTTCTTGTACTCACTGTGGTCCCTTGCTGTCTTTGCAGATTGTTACCAACGGTTGGAGTTTCTTGGTGATGCAATTTTAGACTACCTCATAACAAAGCACCTTTATGAAGACCCGCGACAACATTCGCCTGGCGTGCTGACCGACCTCCGGTCTGCGCTAGTCAACAACACCATATTCGCCTCTCTGGCCGTCAAGTATGACTACCACAAGTACTTCAAAGCAGTCTCGCCCGAGCTGTTCCACGTGATTGATGACTTTGTGCAATTTCAACTGGAAAAGAACGAAATGCAAGGGATGGACTCTGAGGTGTGTGCCCTGCGTCACCCTGCCATTGTGTCACCTGTCTGCAGGACTCAGATTATCTCACACCAGAACTATCAATTACAAACAATGTAAATTCTGAATCTCTGTCGATCCTTTCCAAGGATATTATTATGTCTTACACTAATTATTAACATACAAAATGCAGCGTTCACGAAATGGGCAGGGAAATATGAATCTGTTTTGTATTTTTATATTTTTGAGCACAAAACATACAGTTGGATTTAATTTATTTGAAATGGCTATCTTGGCAACGAATCTCCTCTTATTTGACTGGAAAGATTTTTGTTATGCCTAAGGGACACCATTGGATACAGTGAGGGGAAAACAACAAATTCAGTCAAATCAGTAAATATTTCCTCCTAATGGCAAACCAATTTGAATTTGCCTTGAGTGCATGCAATTTTACTGTGGACTGACCCTTGAAGTCATTTAGACTGACCTTAAGCCCACGGAACACACCACAGTAAGCCCTTATTGTAGTACACACTGTGTTCTTAAACATATGATGTGGGGCATCATGTAGTTATTGTAATAGCCTTTCTGTATGTGCAGTATATGAAGGGAGCACGCTAATATGTCTTTACAAGTTTAATTTGCAGAGTTATTCCTCAGATTTACAGTTGGGGGTTTGTCTAACATATTTCTAGTCTGATAATCTCTTAAGTGATACAGGAGTGTTCCTTTTTACTGTGTAATTGTACTTCTTTTAAAGTAAATTGATGTTGAAATTATTTTGTGGAGAGAGCACATTGTGTGTAAATAAATAACCTGTGTTCTTCCTGTCAGCCGAGGGAAATAGTCACATGCCATTTAATACTAACAAAAACTTGGATTGCTTTCCATAATTTCAGCTACGGCGCTCTGAAGAAGATGAAGAGAAAGA
This sequence comes from Megalops cyprinoides, assembly GCF_013368585.1. Lineage (NCBI taxonomy): Eukaryota > Metazoa > Chordata > Actinopteri > Elopiformes > Megalopidae > Megalops > Megalops cyprinoides. The sequence continues at coordinate 22,954,317 of NC_050594.1, forward strand.
AGAGGACATTGAAGTTCCCAAAGCAATGGGAGATATCTTTGAATCACTTGCTGGTGCAATTTACATGGATAGCAGGATGTCATTGGAGACAGTTTGGCAAGTGTATTATCCAATGATGAGGCCACTTATAGGTAAGAAACCGAGATGGAAAAATGATTCCACATTTTATTTTCTTTGATTGTTTGTCAGTTCTTGCCGAGAAGATGTTGCGTTCAATAATTTTCAAATATTCTGCATGATTTGTCCTCATGAAATTTCATATGGAAAAGTTTTTTTTTGTTTTTCTCCCCCCTTAGAAAAATTTTCTGCTAATGTCCCTCGTTCTCCCGTTCGTGAATTGCTTGAAATGGAGCCGGAGACTGCAAAGTTCAGGTGGGTCTTGTGTATTCATCTGTCCAAAGTCATTCATTATATGTGTTGCCTTGTACATAGTCTCCGGGTAAATCTGTCAGCCTGTATTTTTCAAGTCTGATGCAGTAAGTAAACGTTTTGATGTTGATGATAGGGTCAATCTGTAAAATGGATGTCTTTACAAATACTACATCATTTGGAGTCCCGATTTTGTGGCCAATATATATTTAAAATGCCGCTACTGTGTTTTTGAATTAGTATATGTTTTAGTACAAGTTGATCTTTTTGTGTAGCTGCCGCTCTGCTGTGTTTTTGCTGGGCTTAGGTGATATCATGCTGCAGGTCCTTAAAGATTCAGCTGAATGCAAAGCTGCTCATTAAACTGGGTGTTGCTGTTTTAGCTGTTGAAATAAACATGGTTGTCATAATCAAGCATGCTCTGTACTGCTTCTCTCCTGACCCGAATGTTATGTTATATGGGTCATATTAGCGCTGGGAAGGCTTGTTATAATGTTTTACAGTCTTATTTTCCCTGAAGCGTACAATGTCAGGCTCATCAGTCTTTGAGATTCAGGACATGCAAGAAGAGCTAACGCGTGTGCTTTGCCGCTGTCCCCCAGCCCGGCGGAGAGGACGTACGACGGCAAAGTGCGGGTGACGGTGGAGGTAGTGGGCAAGGGGAAGTTCAAAGGCGTGGGACGCAGCTACCGCATCGCCAAGTCGGCCGCCGCGCGCAGGGCCCTCCGCAGCCTCAAAGCGAATCAACCTCAGGTCCAAAATAACTGAGCTGCACACGCGACAGCGTTGTCTCTCCACAGCCTGCTGCAGAGGAGGCGCTGACGGCGACAACGTTTTCATGTGGGGAACTTAAAAAAAAAAATAAAAAATAATAATAATAAAAGACTAAAAAAAAAAAAAAAACAAAAACAAATGATCATGTTAGATAAAAATAAAAAAAAAAAATTGGCAAACATTTGTAAAGTAAAAAGTTCACTTTGGGTTTTACTTTTTGCGCAAACACAATCTTTTCTTTCTTTTTTTTTCCCTGCTTTGTTTAATCACAAGAGTGCTTTATTAACATTAGTAAGTGTTCTGAGAAAGGTCAGGTTTCGCTTTGTTCTGTTTTCTTTTTTTTTTTGTTTTAATTTCTAACAAAGCTCTTTGTCGTGTTAGTGGGTAAAGAGGCTTATGCTTATAAGTAGATTTAGATTGTACATAGTTAAAACAAAGGTATAAATTGAATAAGAAAACGCTAAATTCCTCAGTCTGTGCACTAGTGCCAGTTTAAAGCAGTTTAAAATGCTGTGGCGGACAAGCTAGGAGGAAGGAACCAGGGAGCAAGAGCCAGTGTTGTCCTCCATTTGACATCTGTTGTCTTGAAATGGCATACTTAATCATTATTGCACTTATTATGTTAGGGTCCGTTTTGTTTAGACTTGATTAGATTATGTGAGCGGTGAACATTTATTTTTTAAATATGCACACCAAATCATATGTGTATGTATGCATATATATGAATGTGTGTGTGTGTGTACATACATACACGCACACACTTTAAATATACATACACTTAAGCAACTACTACAGGAAACGTTTAAATAAAAGTTTGGGGGGGTTTTTTTGCCTTAAAGAGAAAGACCCTCCGTCATTTATCTCCTGCAAAATGGATTTCAACATTCCCATTCACTGTAGTGAAATTGTTTTTACAGCACTCGAGGATGCATGTTTGTGTAGCTGTGTATTATAAGCCAACTGGATGGATTATAACAGCATTATAGAGCTACCAAGATTATATATATATAAAGAGAGAAAAAGAGATATTAATTGTCTATTATGACTTAAGTTGACACTTGGGTTTCAGTAAATGTCTTTTGATACCAAGAACAATTGCGTTTTCAATTAATGGTCATAAAAGAGCATTAAATGTCTCCATTGACTGAACTATTTAGTTTTGATAAAAATAACAATAGAAGACATATCACCCGGGAAATATGCTGCAGATTTTGTAAGAATTGGATACTTCTATAGGAAACGGAGCACCTTTACACTCTAGGATAAATAATATTCTTAATAAAGTTTTCAGATTTCATTGATACTTCACTTACCAAAGTTGCCACCCTTGCAGTGCTGTAAGATTGCATACGTGAAGTAAACTGAGTTTTTTCGAATCTGAAAACCAGCCTTTGTTTTAGTTCAAGCTCATTTGTGACATAGCCTCTTTTTTTTTAGCCTAAATGTCTTTTTTTTATTTAGTATGATTAGGCTCTCTTCACTTGAATACCTCAGTTATTTGCATGCATTTTCTTTTTTTTTTTTTTTTTTGGTGCTATGTTTTATGTATTAAGCTTGAATTTCTCATCTTTTTGCACTGTAACTATAATACCTCTTTATTTTACCTTTAAATCTGTTGGTTTGGCTGTCCTGTCTATCAGCAGTCAGTTTGTAGAAGTTAGCTGCAATTATTTTCATTTCCCATTTGATTTATGCTTGAAGTTTTTTGGGGGGGCGGCGGGGGGGGGGAGCTGAGAAGGATATTCCCTGCACATAAACCTGAGGTAGGCGCTTCTCTGTATATGCTTCGTTTTTCTTGCAAAGTTGTCTATCTGATGGAGAAGGGTCGCTTAACGCTGGTCTAGGAAAGCAGATTGTACTCCCCATCTCACAAGTGCATGCTCATATTGAAGAGAAAGGTGGGGGCAAGTATTTCAGAACATATATTAAAAACAACCTCCTGTTCCCTCCCCAAAGGACTTGAAAGTGTTGCTGTTTTTTTAGGTTCTTCCCACATAAAAATGGGGTAACATCCCTTGTTCTTCTGATACAGAAATATCTAGTTTATTGCTTCCAGAGCCAAACTATTGATTTAGACAAGAGATTGTCCTGCCATGCCCAAAACAAACGAATTAAAGCTTTTAAGGGGCATTCTTGCATTTTTCCTTTTGTGCTTGTTATGCCTGGTAGTATGACGTTGAATGGGTGGTAGGGCTTTATTCTTGGCAGATATATGGCAAAGTCAAGATGTTCTAGGGTGCCGCTACCTCAGAAGACACTGCACTCTGTTCATTGACACTTACTATGTCTTATTTAGATACATAAATAAAATATCTGTGCTGGACAAGACTGCAATTTGACAAATATTTATGGCAGTGACGCAAAATACTGTAATCTTTTTACTGTGATATCCATATCTTGACATATTTATTACACTTTGCACTAAATCAACATTCCCACAGAAATAATTGTAATGCAAGTATCGATTACGTATATTTTTGACAATAGAAGATATATAAAAACAGTGCCTTTTGTCTTATAAAATCCTAGTTAACAGATCTTGCAGCAGTTGAATTACTGTTTCTCAACAACATCGATCTTTAAGAAGCCAATTAGTGTTTGTGTGTGCGTGCATGTGCGTCTGCTGGTCTTAGCATGTATGTGTGAAAGAATTATTCAGGTGCCATACATGTTATTGCATACTGTTCTTAGATTGCAATGTAAATAATCAAATGGCAACACTTACAAAATATCCCATATAACCGTTTTACAACATCCAGTTACAAATGCGTAAAAACAAAACCACAGTGGGAGTGGAAACCCTACAAAGCTTGGATTCTCGTTCATGTGACCTCACGTTGTCATTTTTTCAGTGACAACAACTAATCAGCTACTGTTTAATAGAATGAAAATGTACAGTATATAAACCCTCAATCGTCAGATGTGGTTGCAATCTGGCTGCATTTCCTGAGTATGAGTTGAGCGACCCTTGTTGCATTGTTACATGAAATCTGGTGTATTTACAGCAAGTAGCTATTGCTTTTAAATGTGTTTGGGTTTCACTGTTGCCGCTCAGTAACAGCTGATGAAATGTTCCCATATGATGACCTCATGTCAGTGTGTGATGGAAACATCAGGAATGAATTGTTCAGACCTTGATTTTCACACTGTCTGCATCTGTACACTTTACCCTCATTTATAATGTCAATTTAACATTAATTTAAACATTTTTATTATATTTTAGAAAATCTCACCGCTGGACGTACCCATCTTCTTGTTTATTATGAATATTGTTTTTGAGGATTACGTTAAAAGAATGTGAAATCACTTTATGGTGCCACACATGCATACACGTGATTTTTTCTTTTCTGTGTGAAAGAGGGAAAAAGGACTGTATCACCTTAAATTGTCATTGAAGCTAGACTGAAAATTCTTGGAATGGACCTCCTACAATGTTCGATAAATAACAATGATCTACCATTATCTGATATTAGATGTAAGGTAGTCCTCTTGTACATGCTGCAGACTTGGTTTAACAATTTCGTACTGGCGGATATTTTTTTTTCTTGTTTTTGTTTTTTGCTTTTGTTTGTACATGTAGCACAAATAAGCATTGCACTTGGGCACCATGCTTTACCTCATTTCAAGAGAAAAAAATATATATGATGCCGTTACGTTCAGAGGAATAACTTGTGGTGTTGGCCTTGCTGCTGTTTCAATTGCTGGTATTTTACAATTGTATTTAAATAAGGTGATCTGAAAGATACAATGTGCCTGCAGGGTGTCATCTGTTAAAATACACTGTAGAACAGAAGTAGGTGATCTCAACAATCTGGGGCTAAATGTACCCATTGTGTTTTCAGTGATGTCCTGCCTTAATGTGATACTTTGGATATTAAATTGTAATGTTCCCCACAAGCTGTCAAGTCCTGTCACATGCATGACTTGGGATTCTGTTAAGTCACTATATTGTATTGAATTTGACCTGTTCTGTAAGTGTACTCATGATTTTGTAGAACCCAGTCCAACCCACTCAACCCCCAATACAAACCTGCACACACACACACATCATGCGCAAGCACACCATGCATACAGGTACACATGCACACACACCTACACCCTTATTCGGGTCTGTGATTGTTTTTATCTAGTGAAATCGTCTGTCAGCCACAACACTTTAAAAAGGGCTGGTACATCAGAAAGTGTCATCTTTTCTCCCTTTGTACAGAACATAAGCTGAATTTGAAAAAAAAAGAAAGCCTTGGATCTCAATTACCTTAAAAACAAATGCACTCATATCAGCAGCAAGTTGCTCTTTAGGGAAGCCGGTTTGAAATGTGCTCTCATTAGTGAACTTGTGAGAACTTTGATCGCAGCCAATGGAGTTCCAGCAGAATGGGATGGATTAAGATTTGATTTAAATGGGGAATTATGGGCCATCATATCCTGCAGCAATTTTTAAGGGACATGAAATTCTTCTCATTCATACTGTAACCGTGCTGCAGAGGTTTGCGGTCTGCACCTTATGGATCACAAATACCTTTAATATTCTTTTTCTTTTTTTGTAACAATTGTAGCTGAATATATCTACAATAAAGTTATGGTATGGTCGTTCATTTCTGGCTCTTTTTTTGTACCATTAGTACCATTTTCTTCAACACACATGTTTGTTAGTTCTTACTATGATGCACTACAATTTCTGTGGTGGCACCTGGGTAAGGAAACCACAGCCAAACCTTTAGAAAAGATACATGATTTCACTCACTGTTCTGATTGTGCTTGTCTCAACTGTAGGGGGCGATGTCCTTGTCCGTAGCAGACTTGAGTGCTGTTGTATGACTCTGCTACATTTGTATTTATTAAAAAAAGACCCACTTATATTATCCCGTAATCAGGGATCAGATTGCAAATTACTGCGTATGTCATGAATTGAAAATGGCCCTTAAATGTTAAAGGCCAGGATTAACTGGGGATTGCTGGGTAAGTAGCTGATTGTGACGTCAGTGTTTTCCTAACTTGAGGGATTGACTTGCCCACAGTTTATGAGTGTTTAGGGGCTATAATGATACTTACCTCTGAGAGTATGGGCCGGATTTGAATCACATTACACGCAGACCTGTATAATAGATGAAGTAGGTATTAAAATATGTATGTGTAATTTTTTTTTTTTCTCATCGAGCACTTTTATGATGTGTGTATTCTGTTTTATGATTACACAATTAGCCTGGAAGAATTTCCCTGCTTACCATGAAGATGAGAACATCTCACCTTTAGCCTTAAGTTCCTATGAATAAATACGCTGCACTTTCTGCTGTTCATGTTCATTTAAATGCTTCCCTCTGTTCCACATTATATGTATACTGTTAGTATATGTATGTCAAGATAATATTCAATACAGTATGTTTACTTTATTAATGGATACTGAAATTCCTTCAGTATGATTTGTAAATTGATTTGAGGTAATCAGACAGATTTTGTGCTCAGCCACAACCTGGGGGAACTAATGTTATCTAAACCACAGTGCGTCAACCATGCCGATGTTCTGCAAGTGGCTATTTTAGAACCAATGCTGACCCACCTTCAAATGGAAAAACTGTGTAACCATTTCAACACACTGATCTTTGGTATAGGGTTTTATTATCCTAAAATGTACTTTGTAGACCTCTGGTCAATATGACCACAGTGTGGTGTTTCTTTACTTTTCTGCATGGATTCCAGTAAGTGAAAGTAGTTTTCCTTAAAACTCAATATTTCTGTGACCACTGAACTCAGGTCATGTACAAATGAAAAAAGTTTTTTTTTTATATATTTTTTTTTAAGAATAGTGTATTTCACTTTGATGACTATAGTTAAACGCCAGTACAAAATTATAGTAACTGCATTTGTAAAATGTGCACTTCGATGTTTTTTTTTTTTTTTTTTATCAAGATGAGGCTAAAGGATAGAGAATTAACAGATCACAAAACTTAACACCTGCTCCAATTGATTATGAAAGGTGAGAGCACACTGGGGTGAGATGGAACAGGCTGTTGTTACACTAAGTTGTAACACTAAGATTGCCGTTTCAGAGCCAGATTGATATTTTCATTCTCTTCATTCACATTGATGGCCACAATCACTTCTACTGTACCTTGCTAGAAGTATTCAGAACATGAAAATGGATGAATACAGACAGAAGCTACTTAGGGACACTGAAGCAATTTATTCATACTCTTCTGCCAGCCAGCAGACAGCTTACTATTTACAACCAACCCTCTGAACCCTGACAGTGCACAGCATGTTGAGCCTACCGAATGATGTGAAGTGGGGCAGTTTCAAGGCATATATTTTTCATACATATATCCTTTGTGAAGTTCGTCAGTGGCACCATGCATATTGGACAGGGCACACCTTGACATTTCTCAGAGATACTATGTGGAATTATTTATTACCGTCCTTTAAGGAGAGAGGGAGGCAAAAGTCCTGCTCTCTATTGGGCTTGCCGAGTGTCATTTACAGAGACGGTGAGAGAGAGCACATGTAGGCATGGTGTAATCTCATTTAAAAGAAATACAATTCCCTTGATTGAACGCTCGGGGAGAATAACCTGGGACGTTTTAGCAGGATTGGGTTCTAGGCAGAGACACTAACTTTTGCAGAGCCCCTTTCCTTAAATGTGGATAACCAGCAATGAAATACTATTGCGGCTTAAGTTTATGTAAGTGAAAGGAAAGGAGATAGGATTTTTCTGACAAGCGGAATGCAAATAACGCCTAGTCTTTCTGCCTCAGACCAGGTTAGTCTGATTTGTTGAAGGGGGCGAGTGTGGGAATGGGGGGTAATAATGACTTATTACCTGTGTTGACAATGTGCAGGCTCGCCCCGCGTCATTCAAGTCATTTATTCTCCGCGCTGTAAAAACAAAGAGATGACGAATAAATATGCAGAGGGCTCATTGTTTCTCGGTTGCTCTCTGCCAAAACTTTTCACTGACCTTTCAAGCATGGGTCCCCTGCTAGCACTAAACTGTCTGTCACTCAGCGCACACGCTTACTCAACTTGCCCTTTTACCCTCCCGCATCTTGTTTTTCTCTCTTTCAACCCGGAGGTTGTGCGGCGCTCAAAATTGAGCGCGGCGGCCATTTTCCCTCCCTCGCCCGTTTTTCATTGGAGGATTACAGTAAATTGCAGTCTGACAATTACAATGTACAGCGCACAGATGGGTTATTAATGCCCGGGGTTTACTGATGGCCTTTCAGCACCGGCCTGAGCCTGCGGTTCCTCACGCTTAATTGGATCCAGTTCCGTGACCCGGCGTTGGACGACGCAGGGGCGGGTGGAGAAATGGCCCTATTGAAAGGAGAGAGATTGGCCGATCAGGCGTATCCTGCCCATCCAGGTATATGTTTAAATCACCATCTTATTTATGATAATAAATTTTTAATCTGTATTGAATTTTTTTTTAATCTGGAAGCAAATTAATAAGTAAATGGACTGCATATACAACACGAGTCAAAAGTTTGGACACACTTTTCTTTCTTTATTTTTACTATTTTCCACATTTTACAAGAATAGTAAAGACGTCAGAACTATCAAATGACACAAATGGAATTATGCAGTGATCACTGAATGAAGTCACAGAAAGTCTTTGAATGTATGTTTCCCATTATCTTAATCAGGTTTGTCCAAACTTTAGACTGGTACTGTACCTAGCAAAGTTTAAGGTTCTAAATTGCTTTTAAAGTGAGGGGGGGCTGTTCACCTCAACCATCAATGTGTAGCACTTACCTGGGTGATGGATGACAGAGATTTTTTGCCAGAACACTCACCACACAGCAATTACCATTTGAAAAGCTTAGAAAGCGAATACCTTTGCCTAGACTTAAACTTGCAGAGGTATTTGTGTCATTATATTCCCTCGTTTGTTACTGAATGTGAAAGGCTTAACATGTCAGTGATTAGCACCCATAGGAAGGTGTTAATGTAGTGTTGGTGGATGTAGTGTCAAAACAGACATTAGATTCTGTTGTCCTGTGAATGGTACAAATAGGAAGTAAATGGACATTACACCACTGTATCTGAAGTAGTTTATGGTAATTCCTGATGTTACGCATAGATGTGTGTGTGCACGCGTATGTTGAGAGAGAGAGAGAGAGAGAGGGAGAGAGAGACAGACAGAGAGATTTATATTTGTTAGAGGAAAAAGCCAGAGTTAAGCTGGAACTGGTAGAATAGAAGCAGTGAAATGAATTTGTTACAGATATGTTTTGTTTGTGTTTTAATAGCGAGCTGTTACAGCCAGTTGAAACCCTTGTGGCGTGAAGCTGAGACAGAAGTGTTAAGTGGCTGGCCAGGCTCTTTGCCCAGATTGTGTTGACTCCTTTTTCCCCCCAAATTAAAGAATTGTGTAAGGTTATCGCCTTCAGCCAGGAAATACTGCATGCCAGTGGAATTGCCCTCTCTGTCCTCAGCTGTTTATTAAATGCTAAAGCGCTCATGCTCATTGAAAACTGTCATTAAAAGGGAGGCCACTGCCAGTTCACATTTGATTGTAAGTTATTTCAGTGTAGGCAAAGATGACAATTTCTTTCACCTGTAATATTATTTTTAAAAAATCAGTTATTTCTTTTCTCTCTTCCCTTCTCCTTTTTATCTCTGTGTTGCAGGAAAGCAGAATAAATGCCAAGCTGAGCAGACAAAAACTCTTGTGGATGCGTGTATGTATTCAGGGACTGGTATCTCCGCAGCTTCTGCTTCAGCAGACTGCTTCTGGTGCAGAGTTCTGCCAGGTTATTGATTGCCTCTCGTAATGTGTTCCACAGCCAGACTACTCCTCGCAGCTTGTTTTCGTCTGTCTACATACTTAGTCCACTTCTGTGCTATTTCCGAATAAATAATACTGAAAATATTAAAATTAAGTTCGGGCAGAAGGGTTTCAAACAGCATGACAGCCCAGGGACGAAGGCAAAAACATAATTAAAAAAACATTTTGCTACCTCTGTTTTTCCATTTGCGGTAAGTATTTTGTCCTCTGAACTGTGTGCCTTAACTGGCACCCACAGCTTTCGGATCTGAATAATGACAGCAGTTTAGGGCCATAGTCATGCTCTGCTCATTTGCCTTAAATGAGGAGTATGCCGTCTGCGCGGGCTGAGTCATACAGCCGCTAATAACCACGTGCACAGGTGAAGTGGAGCTCTTGAATAAAGCGGAGTGAAGTAATGAAATTGAGAAGAGGGAGCTCGCTCATAACATGGGTGATCTGCGTTGATTGGAGTCTCCCGCGTGGCTGCGTGTGTGTGTTCTGTGCTACTCATACCTCCCGCAGATGGAAACAGACACCCCTGACATACCACCAGCACATTTTTTTAAACCACACGCTTTCCCCTTCTGTCTGTGTAAAGATTTGTGGAGTTCCAAATCCCAATTGTGACATGTAACAGACATGTTGGTAGTAAGTGTAGCACAGAGAAAAGAGTGGGGTTCTCCTTTATGTTTATGTTTAAATCGTGTTAGTCCAGGTCATTGTGTGAATGTCTCTTTTGAGCAGGTATTTTTTGTTTCTTGTTAACTGTACGGTTACTGTAGATAGGGGCCTTGCAGTATGCTGTGCCTCCAGTTGGCGATACACATCACAATGAATTGGGCAGAGGGAGCTTTATCAAGAAGAAGTAAAGCAGTAAAAAGGGTGGCCAGTGTACAGTATATTCACTCCGGTCTGCTGAACGTGTTTTTTTTTTCTTTCCCAGGGAGTTTGTATTTGAGTTGCTGAGCCACATGTTGCTAACTGAATTGTGAAGAGTATAAGTGTGGGAGAACAGGAAATGAAACAGAACCTCAGTGGAATTAGCCCACACTGGGGAAAAAAAAAATAATAAAAAAAAAACAAAATATTGGACGAATCTAATGGATTTCATCAGAAACAGGTCTTAAAATTCAAAAGAATGATCTAATATATACAAAATGGACATGCATGTACAAAATAATACCTGCTGTGTCCCTGTTTGCCACTGACAGATATAGGATAAGATGTGGGTAAAATGCCGCATCAGTCTGCTTCATGCCACAGGAAGCTATAACCCCATGGGCCTTCCAGCAGAGAACACAGACTTCAATAACACTGTGACTCAAATCCCAGGATTTGGTTGTAATGTGTAATGTGAAAACTGTTTCAGACACATTTTGACCTCCATGTTTAGCAGTAGCAAATGTACAGTTCCCAGGGAAGTCATTTACAACCAAAATGCTACATTTGAAAATACAGCAATAACTCTTCAGTTGTGACTTTTAAAAAAAAAAAAAAAAAAAAAACTTGCCTTTAGTGTCACAGTCTGTTGAACATCGTAACTACAATTGTTTTGGCAATTTGAGATTTGGAGTAAAATATAACATAAAAATACCTTTTCTTCCATCTGTGAGCTAAATTCCCTTTTACTTTGGACTAGTCACATAACCAGGACCAATTTGTTTGTTGAGATGTGATGCTAAGCAACTGTTCTTGCCCAGTGTTAACACCTTAAGAGATTGCCTGGTGATGCTGTAGACGGGCAGGTCCACCCATCCCAACCACAGTCCACCATTTCTCACATAGTCGCCGTAGATTTCCACAAAATTTTTTTTTTTTTTGCCATTTCTGCCACGTTAGTCTGGAAATAAGTGACCTGTGTGGTGTGGTGGCAAACACAAAGGAAGCAGCCCAAGGCTGGAAGGTTCTAGAGGAGTGGTGGAATCCAACAATCCTGTGGAAAATTAAAGGTAAGACAGTAACCGAGGGAGGAGCAGAAGTTGGGGTTGGGGTCGGTTTCAGCAAGGTTATACATTTGATCCTGAATTTGGGTTCAGGGGAGATTGCAAGAGCTAACTCCAGTGCAACAGCAACAAAAGGAAAGGACAGCTCTTGAACGCGAAACTGCAACTTGGCAAGTTGTAATATTTATGCTTATGCCAACGGCAAAAACAAAATCAATAACTGAATAGGCTTGAAAGAAGATTTAATGTGGTGAAACCTAAAGAGTTACTGTTTGGTTTAAAAAGGAACGGGAAAAACCAGCCCCAGTCATATTTTGGTCACGGCTAGATTGAGAAACAAAAGCGACGCGGCATACTTGTGCCTCATACAGCTGTCAGCTCCGGCAGAAGTGTTGATCTGCACTTCATTCGGACCAGATGTGGTGGGCAGGGACCAAATGAGAAGAGATGATTTGTTTGTGTTTAAGTAAGGCCTCGTGATCCTTCCTGCCCAAAAGAGCGTCGGTGGTGAGGGATGCTCCGCGGCCTTGAACAGTGTACACAGCGGTGCCCTTGGGGGCGAATCAGCGTCTCCTGCTCTCCAGTAATTGCGCATTGATAACATGACAAATAACTGTCAACCCTTTAAAATACATGCTCATTGTTGCCAACATTCAATGAGTTGCACTGGAATTTGTTTGCTGTTTTGTACTGTTGACTTGCATTTTTGGCAGTGAAGCTGAGAATAAGAAATATAAACAAAAATCTACATAAAATCAGGACTATGTAATGATTTACTGGCTAAATGCCAAAACAAAAAAGAATGCTTGTAGGTGACAGAACTCAATATTGACCTAAAAGCATGCTCAACAAACTGTACTTTATTATCAGACAGAAGAAACCTAAGATAGAAATAAAACCTTGATTGTGCTTCAACATGCAATGTTCTTTAAAATGCTGTACAGTCAGATGTGCATGATTAGAAAAATGAAATTATATAATTGCTGTGCGCTTCAAAGATTAGACTGCAGCAATTTTGGTGTCTGTTTGAATTAGGAATTGATAACCTCACATTTTGTTGTTGGCGTATCATGTTTGCGGCCCAAATTGTGGAGAACCACAAGACTCACTACGGCAACAAGAGGCCTATGATTCATGATTATGGAGTGGGGGGGTGTGTAAATCACTTCCAGTGGGAGCCTAAAAGAATACCCTGAATAACTGTATATTAAGCGCAATATTAAATGATTTACCCCTTTATTTTATTCCTGCAGTCAGCAATAATAGGGCAATGTTCTTGTTTTTCTGACATGTTTTTGCAGTTGTAATGATATTTAAGACGGGAGGGGGGAAGGCATTTTTTTTTTTGTTTTTGACTGGAAACAGCAATGTGACAGTCTTAGAGATGGTTCTTCTGGAATGCTCCGTGGAGTGGGGTTTAACTGTGAACGGCGTCAGTGACATTAATATCTTGAAGATAAGCCACAACATCCCCTCCCTGCGCTTAAAAAACCCACAGCTGTCTATGTATAGATGCTGTGATTGGTAATACAATACAGCTGTGACCATGAAATCAGGACTTAGCGTAATTAGCTACTTTGAAGCAGAGATTTAATACCAAAATCTTTTACAAAATATAGGGGATCTCATGCTACTTGATGATAATCTGATATTCAAGTCTTTCGTCTATATATTTTTCTTTTTTAAAAGCCATTCTTTTGGGGGAGTAGAGGAGAGAGCCTGGGACAGATTTTGACTGTTTTCAGTCCAGACATGGATACACATTCAAATACCCCCCATTCCCCATTTGTAAAGGGAACTTTACACGACACACGCATTATTTGAAAGAAAAATAAGCCGTTGTATAAAATTACAGTATTATTACAGAGCTTTTTGTACTGTATTTAAAGAGCTCCATTTCAGTGCTGCTGAAGCCAAATATTGGATTGATTTGCAGCACGTGCTGTTGCGTGAGGACTGCTTATGTTGGTAGGTAGGTTAAATAAATGGGCAGGCCTACGACTATCCGGGTTGTTTCTATCCTTTTGTAGGGACTTAGGTATGCTCGGAGTTTACACATCAAGATGGCTTTGGAGAAAACCTGACAGCCAGTGCCGAAATCTAGTCTGACAGCTGGACAAGCAGCACTGTTACTGAGCAATCACTTCCCCTGTTTTTACTGCATATGTATTTCTGAGCTTACAACATTCAGAAGTCATAATTTTGGCCAAAGCAGGGAAAACGGAACAAATTAAAACCAACACAGATATGTTCTAATATGCTTTTCCTAAATTTGAATTACTTTATGTGACATCTATAATATTTGTCTCAGAACTCAGTGCTCAAAAACAGTTTTGAAACAGCTGCCCTTATTTGGATTTATTTTGATCCCGAATCAACTTTTTTTTTGTCGAATAGAGGAATTAGTTTAGACACGCTAATCCCTCTTAGCTCACAAGTGGTTGTTTATAGAATGCTTCTAAAATGCACCAAAGGTAATTAAGGGAACCGCAGTTCTCATGCTACGTTGTAAGCTGAGCCGGCAACAGCTGATGATAAGGCACAAACAGTCCTATTCTGCCTCGCTGCAACACGCTTACTGGTGATTTGAGCTGTTTAAAGCCATTTTGGACCCCAAAGGCCATGATTTGGAGACCCCTAATTAAGTGGTTTCAGATGTAAACTAATCCACGCAACACTCTGTATCCAAAACCCCTCTATTGCTCTCAACGTCCAGAATAAGCCCATTACTATTCTCTGTTTTTCTAATTGAACAAACTTATCTATTTTTCTGTTATATGTTACCATGCTGTCATTTATTGAAGCTGTGATATATTTATGGCTAGCCAAATCCCAGGCTAATCCCACCCTTGATAATAACTGCCGAGCATTAAGCTCAGTAACTGTTTTGTTAAACATGCTTCATAGGCCAGGTTAAAACCCATGGGCCTTTGCCCTGTATATATTACTGAATAACCTAATTTGCACGTGGTATGTAATGTATACCTATAAATAGGGGGTGGGAGTTAATTCTCCTGGTCATTGGTGAGGCAGTCTTGCGGTATGTCGCAGGGCGAAGTGGGTTTATTTTGCGTCATGAAATGGGCACCTCGGCGTTGGGGTGAGGGGGGCAACTGTGGATAGTAATGAGGTGTTTTTGGACCAGCAATGAGAGTCAAATTACAGCGAGCCTCTAAGCCGAATCAGAGAGGTCACAGCAAGCATGATTAATTGACGTGCTTTTCTAAATATGCATGTCTCAGTGCTGATGTATAGCACTTGTGAGCGTTGTCTGAATCTATAAATTGTTGTTTGTTGCATGTGCATTGTTGCATGATCACGCACCTATATTACCGCCTTCAAACACAAAGGAGGTTTATAAAGAATTGGGACTAACGGTTAAATATGGGGCAGAAGGAGCTTTTAACTAACCATGCAGTCCATTCAGTACAATAAGTCTCTGTATTTGAGCATTTCCCTTAGTGTGGTTAGTACATGATCCCTCCTCAGTGTGTGAGCTTGGTAGACTGTTAAAAGGGCCTGCTTTAAGCGGGAGCAGGTCTGACTTTTTGCCGAAGGTGACCTGTTCACACCTGGCTTCACGAAAGAGACAGACTCACACAGCCACACTGTTGGGAGTCGCACGTCTGAGAAAGTGCAGAGCGCTCCCTGCGAATTGTTGATGCCAGTCCAGGCATGCTGTTTATTTTCACCGTTTCACGGAAGAATTTTAATTTATCGAGCATTTCTTTTCTTTCCCTTTTTTTAAGAATTCGGCAAACGCAAAAGGGTACCTTCAGCCCCGGCTCTCGATCCCCTGACAATTATTGTGTCAGAATATCCAAGCTTAAGCATCTGCAGCTGACTGAGGCTAAATGATTTACATCTTGAAAGATTCCCAGTTATGCACTGGGGCTCGTCACAGTCAACCAAGTCAACAAACCTCCCCTTATTTAATGAAGGGAATTTCAGATTCCACGGAGATGTAGTCTTGCGTCTTTTATTCAGAGACGCATATATTTGTTGAACCTGACAATCTCATTTGCATTTATTTGTTTAATATTTATGTTATGCATTTGGAGGTTATGTTAATCACGACAAATTATACGTGAGATGCATTGTGATGTCACCACATTATACAAGATAAAATTGACCCAAATACAACTTTTACTCTTAAGTTGCACACAAAACCTCATAGATTCAGTTATGCACCAATAATATGTGAAAATGTTACATATGTGTAAACAGTGCATCTCACAACAAAGGAAGAACAATTTATTTAGTTATCACCCTTTAAGAGTACTTCAAAAGACATTTTCTTGAAACATATTAAGTATGTTTTTTAACTAAAACCCACCAGAAAAATCCATTGGCTTTTTTGCAAGTAGAAGTAGAAAGAAAAATGTGGATTAGCATTCTTAGACAAGAAATGCCTCTCTATTAGCCTATTATACTTTGACAATTTGGGGTAGGTCTTTGGAGTATGTCTTTGTTTAAGCTGTATGCCTTCTATAAGACCAAGTCAGCTAAATGTATATGGCTAGTGTCAGGCATAATTACCTTTGACAGGGGCATTTAGTGGTTGTAATTCAAATCTAATTCAGAACATCTTAACTCTCGGTCTGTCAGAGTCTTGAAATGCACTGCAACAGCAAGAAAGCAGGTTATGGTCCCAATCACTGCTCTGTGTGGCAGCATGCTGATGTGTCAACAAGCGTGGTTATAAAAACAGGTTTCTTCAACCATAGAAAATGAATTTACAGTACACAGTAAAAGGCATGAAACATGCCTTGAATGGGGGAAAAATGTATTGGGCTTGTAATTGCACAATACTGTTTAAAGTCACAGAAAATAACATAAATACTAGAAATCTGCTTCAGATTTGCTGTTGCCCATGTGATTACCTTTAATGTAGGATTCCCATAGCTTTGTACTTGTCATTCTGGTTACTTCTACCTTTTTGAACCGCCTTCCAATTAAAATAACATCACCTAGAATTGTGGGTATAGTTATCGGAAAGAAAACACACAAAGTATTCCAAAACCAAACGCAGCAGGTTCAGAGAAGGGCAAAGCGAGTAAATCAGACTCGTAATTGCCTCTAGCGCGGATGACCACAAGTCAGAGAACCTGGCAGTCTTCAGCTGCTCATAGTCTTACTGTTCCATAAAGCTCTTCAAGATTAATTACTGAGCCCTCCTTTAAATGCAGCTCTGTTGCTTATGCTGTAATTCTGTTCACATTTCTAACAGCGCATAGAAGAACATATAAACATCTGTGGCAAGTCAAAATTGATTTTCGATTAATGTTTAATTCAGCACTTTAGACTCTAAACGGCTGGAGGGCTTTTAATTTTGCTTGATTTGATTAAAATTTCTAATCTTCTGCATTTTGCTTTTGACATAGAGGATGCCCAAAATTTTCTCCAATCACCTTAGCTAAACTAGTCTACAGAATCTTGAAAGTATCACCAAAGTATACTTTGTAAAGACTAGTTGTGGAAAGTCACTTTTCGGTGAATACATCCTGATTTGCTTTAATCCAACTCCTGGAAGAGCTTGAAGGTGTCAGGTTCTACATTTCTGTCTCCTCTCGTAGGATATTCTTGCCAAGAAGCTGTGGGTCTGCAATGATGTCATTTCCTCTCAACTAACTTCATTTCTTTATGGTTGTAATACCAAGATGCAGCACAAAGTTCAAATTAACTGCAGAGCATCATGGGAAATATTCTAAAGTCTGAAACTGCTGGTTCTCTCCCCTCTTCTCTGCCATTGTTTGACTTTCCAAGATGGAACCAAAATAATACCACAGCAGACCGTGTTTTGCTGATGATCATTTTCACTTATGAAATGACTTTCTTCTCAGCCAAAGCAATTTTGCCACTGTGTGTCTATTGATTTTATGTTCTCAATCAGTGAGAGATACCACGACATTAAAATGAGATATTAACATCATAACATCATTTTTTAATTTATTTGTTACATCTTTGTTATATATCTTGTAATACTAGTTCTGGTGCAGGCTCGTCACCGGGAGAAAATACAGAGGGGTGGACTTGCAACCCACGGGGGGCGGAACATATCATCATATCTTAAATGTAATAAATACTATGTAGACATTGGGATATAAGGAGATAATGCAATGCACCCCTAAGCACCCCCATAGCGCCAGCCCTTGTTCTGGTGTCTGCTATTATATTCTCTTAATGAGCACTTCATTAAATAAAATTAAAAATTAATAAATTAAGTAAAGTAAGTAAAATAAGTAAATTCTGTAGATCAAAAGAGAATTTTTATTTTCATTACATTTTATTCCCATATAATTGTTTTATGGGATATTATGGTACATTACTCGGTTTCTGTCTATATTACTCAAGCTGTCTTGAGTCTGAATAAGTGCTTT
Organism: Megalops cyprinoides; assembly: GCF_013368585.1. NCBI lineage: Eukaryota > Metazoa > Chordata > Actinopteri > Elopiformes > Megalopidae > Megalops > Megalops cyprinoides. The sequence continues at coordinate 22,972,547 of NC_050594.1, forward strand.
AACCATGGATGCTTAGCACTTCATACATTTTTTTCTGGACCACTAAGGTTCATGGTGCCATAAGGAGTACACTAAAGACATTTAAAGCTGAGCTCTAAGTTATATTGCGTAATGAAATTTCACTCTAATGTTTCAGCATATATGTTTTGTGCGTGACACCTAGAACAATACACTGAGTGTAATTTTATTTTCTCTAGCATGAAAAAACCATAAGGGACTCACAAGGTTTGTGCTTTTGAATGGCACTGTTCCTTCCAATTACTTCAGTCTGAATATTATGTAATGTACATTTGCTTAATTCTAGACCACTAACATCCTTCATTTAATTAAACATGTCATCAAACTGAGGGCTCCTTGTAACTGTCTTACAGTGAAAACTTAGAATGTATGCATTGTAGAAGGGAAGCAAAACTGTCTGGCTGTGTCCATTTAAGTCTTAATATTTTCATTGCTCACAATATAATGCTTCTCTTAAATGACAGATGATTGATGATGGTGAGCTGGATGGCTTTTCTAACCTTTTAAGTGCTTCAAAAACAAATTAAACCTTTCATCATGGTAACATGTCTATTACAAGATGTGGTAATAGCAGTCGTTGTATCAAATTTGGTTGTGTGTCTAAATAATTTTGAAAAATTAAACTATTAATCATGCTAGAGAGAAACTGGCAAATGATCACGCATTATGACCGTCAAAACGTGCTACACCCATTAACAATACACTTAGAAGTGTGTTTAGCTGATTCTGTGAAATAGTTTTAATTAGCTAATAGCTGGTCTGCTGGTGGTTCCCCATTTGCGGTAAAAGTTATCAATTTCTTGGGTTTCACTTGAAATTTTCAAAAGTAATACCAAATGTTCACACCGGTCCATAAGCAATTAAAGTTTCAACACCCTTCAACATTTGGATGCATTGTTTGTTTACTGGACTAAATTTCCGTCATCTTTTAAAGGAAGGAAAAACAAAAAAAAAATGGATAAATATGCACGGATGTGCTTGGTTACTTTTGTTGTTATTGGAGCAATGTCCAGCTTCACAGCCCTCCCTGTTAACATATTGTAATTCTGAATTAATGTTATATAAACCTCACGGGTAGTTGCAATGGTGGGACACACATGTGAAAGGTCCTCCAGTGAGTCTGTGGAAGGTGTTCAGCAGACAGCCAGCTGAATGGAAGACCAGACTCGGGTACAGCAAAAAAAAAAAAGAAGAAAAAGTTCACACATGGAGGTACGTTTAGGTGTCAACGGCCTGTGCTACATAAACCCTGAAACGTCCACGGAGAAAGCACCACCCACTCGCCTATTCTTTGTTATTAAGCAGGTCCAATAAAAACACAAAGGGATACTGTTTTTTATATGAGTAATGCATTAACCTGCTAGGAAAAGTTCATGTTAAAAGTATAGACTCGGACAGCATAAGATTTATGGCGATGGCTGAAGAAATTATGCTTTTCCCCAACTAGCGCTTTAATTATGTAATTATTCCCAGCTGCTTTTAATTTGTGGCGGGTTGTTAATTAGGGTAGGGTCCGCAGTTCAAGTGCTCTGACTCTTGCGATAAGTTGAGAATTGGCTCACGGTCTACGAGCTCCAGCCCTAGGGTGATTAGCCAAATCCGCAGCAAACTCATTTGTTATTCAAGCTTATCCAGCAGCCTCCCGCTGGGCCCGGAGAAAGGCCTTGAAACACACAATTTCCTCTGAGGGTCCCCTCTTTATCTCCCCCTCATCAGCAACAATTGTCCTTAAACAGGGAGCAGTGGTATCTGTGTTTGCTTTCCCTATTAGGCCCAAATGCAGTGTAAACAGATAAGGACATGGCCCAGGCACTGATAATCTTAATTAATCTTCGCATCTCAGGTTATGGAATTCCTTCAGCGTAGCAGCGGGAACTCCTGAGACTGATTGCTTTGCTTAATTGGCAGATTGTGATTCAAGTCAAGGGCGCCCTGCTTTCACAAATCAGGAGCAGACATATTAACATTAACTTGCGGTCGCAGTAATAATGCCCCATTTCTGATTGTCGGAGCTCAGGGTCGTGGTCTAGTATAACAGCAGAAAGCTTCTATGTGACATATTGTTTCAAGTTCCTGCTTTATGGGGTTGATAACCTGGAACGTTTATGTTGTTAGAATATAAAGAAGGTGTAAGTTGCTGAAAATTAGGTTTTAAATATATAAGGGAAAAAAAATTTCATAACGTTTAGCAATCGTTACTGTGCAAATGTTTGCGTCATGTCTGTCAACAACGATTATGAATTTAGGGCCGTTTCGGTCTGGTAGAGAGAGTCAAAACATCTGTGAAGTTGTCATTTAAGTGAAAAATTGTAGGGGACACAATGCATTTTTTCTTAATAAACATCTGTCCCATTTGTTTTTAAATAACCCTTTTGCACAAATGCTGTAGATTTATTCATAAATTCCACCCAGGGAGGTCAAAAGGGGAGCACAGTGCTTCACAATGTATTAAAACAAGTATTGTAATATAGCTGTAATGGTAGTCTAATAAATTGCACACAGACACCAGCATTACAGTGGAGACTTTTTGGAAACTGACAGTCTGCATCTTGTGAAATACAACCAGAGGCCATTTACCCAGCTGACATGAGAGAGTTATTATAAGATTAGCTGTGTTGTTTCCCATGTACTTTTTATAAATTGGTCTGGCAACTTAATAACGCCGGCACATCTCGGTGCATTCTCGCCACAATAAAAACAAATGGAAGAATGGAAAATTGTTTGCATGAGGGCAGATCATCATCTGCTATCAATCAGCAATAAGTGTTGTTATCTATGTGTTACAATGAGATACCTTTTGAAACAAGTGAGATTAGCAGTGGCACTCAGAGTTTTTCAGACCTTGGCCTTCGTAAGTTTCTTTTTTTAATGACGAACAGCAGCCTGTGTTCACTTTTATTTCAAATGGCTGTAAGTGCATCACCGTCATGGTGGGTAGTGTGTCAACATAAGAAAAGAAAACTTATTCAATGCAAATGTGAATTAAAGTAAATGAGATTTAACTTTAATTTTTAAGTATAAGTTTTATATACTGAGAGTCACAATAACATTGTTGTTCCATTCATGCTTGTTTAATTTTAGAAAATACCAGATAGATAGATTCTTGATATTGATTGAGTGGTTTGAAATTGGTTTGATCTAAATAATCATTAATTACTGGCCATAATATGGTCACATTATTACACAAGCACTACATCATGTCATTAGTTAGGTGACTGAACAAAAATGATGGATGATTTAACCCTTTGAATGTAAAGCCTGATAAAAAAAATACAACTGTATGCCCCATTTGAATAGAGAACAATGTCTTTGCACCCCTGGGATGTTCAAGGCTGGAATAGGCACATAGCCAGCAACTTCATTCTTTTCTCCAGCAAACTCATGGTGTTATCATCAAGGAAAATGATGAAATCTCTTTTGGTGCAGGTATGAGGACATTTGAAGCAACGTGACATTAGTAACCTTGTTCTGCTGTTTAACATCTGTCATCAGGACGGTGGTTCATTTGGGGGTTGGCCAGTATCATTACAGGTCAGTATCATGTGTGGCCACAATTGGAAGAAGTACAACTTATACATCTGCTATACATGCTCTGCACCTGGTTACAGATTTGGGATGTCTCATTCCTTATGTACGGCGTGGTAAGCATATTCCTGTCTGTTGGTCTCTGAGGCCTAGATAGCGTGTGCTGTAACTCCTCATCTAAGGGCATCCGTGGCATGACTGTCACTTTCACGTCTTGTAGGAAAGCTGTTGTGACATGAGTGGCATGAGGATGTTTGTGATCATGCTGGAATACTGACATGTCGGAAAGAGCCCACAGGCAGGGAAGCCAGTGAGAACCCAGGACTTCCCCAATACAGCATTGTACAGGCATTCTGACATCAGTCATTACCAAGGGAGTTCCATAGTGATCAGATACTCCTTCCCTGAACACCACTTTTGATTCTTTCCATCGATTAGTCTGCTGTACACACAACAGTGCCGTACTCCACTGACATCTATCAGGAATGTTTACACCAAATCTTGAATTATCGGCAAGACGACCCGCTTCTATTGCCAGAAAGCGCTTCCTATCTCTTTCTGTTGGGTAGATGAATATTCGTGAGCACTTGCCCAGGGTGCTTGTATTGTTTGAAAACAATGACGTTCCCACTGCTGAATTGCTGATGAACGGTGCACACGTAGCTCTGGTAGTGCAAAAACTATCACAGAAACAGAGCAACCAGATGCCTCAGATTGTATTGCAGTTTGAAGCTGCAGCCAGTATCCATGACTTATCTTCCATATATGTCAATTATGTTGTTTATACAGTGCTAGAAACTCAGTGAAGCATTCACAGAATCCAGATGGTAAACAGAAAGTCCAGAGCAAACAATGTCTGACCATCTATTTATTGTTTATTTAATGCTTTAGACAATGTGGTCTGCTTTCGACGGTGGAACGAAATAGAACAAAAATTGAACTGACGTAATTCCTTCCTCTCAGTAAAACAAAACTGTAAAGCTCATGTTCATGCACATTTTATCACGTGACTACGGACTCTCAACACTTTTCCCAAACCACCTTTTGCACTGCGGCTACACGCCCTGCTTCCTATTGTGAAGGAGCCATGGTTGTTTTTTGTGAAGACAAGACACCAATTGAAGTTCCCTTTGAATCGTATGTGCATATGTGAACATGACTGCAATCTTGGTGAGGTGCTGTGACTCATGGTGTTCGAAATTGTAGTCTATCATCGATGCACTTGACATCTTGTCAGATTCAAAATTGCTGGCTGTGAACACGCTACATAGTGAGCAACAGTGTGTTGACATACCAATGGCATGAAGGCATTATGCTTGTGAAAAGTGGGGCATATTTGTGCCTTTCTGTATTTAGATTTTTTTTATTCATTTTAACCAGGTTTGACTTTCAGCTCTTTTAATCACCTGATCAACTTGATCCAGTCACCTGTCTGATTGATGGGGTGATACAGAGCACTGCTAAGCAACAGTCATTGCCACTCAAGTGCATCACAGTCAGTTAAAATGAGTAACCAAATTCCTGCCCAAAAATGTATTCAGTATCCAAAATCTGTATACTTATTTTTCTAAAACTAAGCATGCATGATTTGAGTGATATGTTTTTTTCAGATTCTTGGTGTTTTTCTACAAATAGCCTCAACCTTCAGGTCACAGGTGAAAAGGATGCTGAAAATTGAAAACAAAATCACTTTTATAACAGAATAAGTGCTGCTGTTATTTCAGCAAGCCTGTCATAAACCTGACAGTGGCTGAAGTTATCACCATACATTTTGCTTTTCCCCATTACAGTACAACGTGCCTGAAAAGGATATGTAGAGGATGATTTTGTTTTCTTTTTCTTGCCTGGAACCATGTTCTGTAAAACACTCATAAGCTTAACAAGACTGTAAATAAAAAGGTTTAGTGCGTCAGACCACGCTAGAAGCCTCTCAGATCCTCTCGCCATGCTTTCCACAATTCACATGTGGAGGGCTTTCAAATCATATCATGTGACCTTCTCAAGGCTCCCCAAATTGCATAGGCAGGGAAAAAAGAAAATACAGGGATTGTGGATATTCGGTGCACCTAAGCCACTTGGCTGTCATTCAGCAGGTGCCGGAACTGACATGTGTCACTTTATCTGCATCAATGCAGGTGCTGTACATGATATACAAAACAGAACAAGATATTGGCAATGAACATTAGAGGCAGAGCTTCAGCTAAAATGAGGTCAGGCTTCTTGCCAATCTGAGAGAAAAAAAAGAATAAGAATAAAGATTTGACGCATAAATATGTCTTCATTAAGTCACGTTTGTCTACAACTGATACAGGTAACCAGGTTGGTCACATGACCTAAACAGAAGGAACTGTGTGCCATTCGCAGCAGTGGACTCTCAGGATATCCAATATTATGCGAGTCATGAAAGCCATAGTTCGGTGACAGTAGTGAAAGGTATGCTTTTATCGGCCACTTTACTGGTAAGTCTCTGCCAAACATCAACGTTTAATATCAACACTCAGAAGCTCAATAACCTTTTACCCCCCCCAAGCAATGAACTATAGGTGACATAAAATGGTTTGTTAAGTTCCATTGGTCATTCTATGCTTCCAGTTTTGTCACCTGTGGAGCAACTAGAGAGGTAATAATCTATATCATGAATATAAGAAAATGAACAACAGCATAAGTGACAAAAATGTAAAGTATGTATATTAAAAAATATTAATGCTTGCATGGAAATGCAAAAAAGGATAATGTAAAGAATTCCACAGGCTTTTTTTTTACATACAATTAATTAATATTAAACTTACAAGCATGTAAAATGTTTATGTGGATGTAATATTTGAATAAATAAAAAATTAAGTCCAAATGGGATTTTGAGCTTTAATTTATTTCAAGAACATAAGATAGGAGGCAATGTGGCATAACGGTTAGAGTCTACACTTATCTACTTTAATTTTATTTCCGAACATTCCTGACAGAACACTGTGATTAAGAATAATGGGAACATTTATCCCTTTATTAATTTTTTGAAATAAAATGCATGATACTAATATTTGATATATCTTCTGAGGTCTCTCTCAACCCACTTAACATAAGCATGACACAAAGCTAAGTTATTGTTAATAGGCATTGTACGGTCTGTTATATCTCTGGATTATTACAGTCTGAACTTGAGCTTTCACGGAAAAAAAAATCATTAAGTACGGACATTAATCAAATGCATGTTGACTGGAATATGAAGGCCTTTTCCAAATACCTCATTGTGTTTCCTGGTTTTTAAATAACTTGTTTGACTTACTCACATATGCTTTTTAAATTAGAAGGCCAGCAACTTGTGAGGTTGTTTTTCTTCTTAAACCACACTTTGGGTTGGAGTTTTAATTGTATTTTGGTAAAGGAGAAGCACTGAATGAAACAGTCCAAATGTTCAGTTTGTATGCGCTGGAAGTAAAATGTTTGCAGTGTGTCATTATATGTGCTTGTAAACGCTTGTATGCATTGATAACCTTTTTTGCATTGATGACTGGAGCCAATTTAAGGAGAATCCCTATTTACAAATACTTTATCTGAAATCTGCACTGCACATACAAACAAAGTTATAAGTGGTAGTGTGGGTTCAAATGTTAGATGAGCTAAAATATTCATTGCAATTCCTACGGCATCCAATTTGAGCATTAACACTGCAGAACGGAGACTTATGGAAAATTCTTTTCACCTATTCTATTTTCATATAGTCATATGCCTACCATATCCATTAGCAGGTCATCCTTTAACCATTCTCTGAAAAAAAAATTCTCAAGTTATTCACAGTATACCAGTTTCTGCACCCTCTCCCACATGTTTCTCTGTTCAATCCCAACTCTGGGCTCACTGACATGAAAAGTACCATTGTTGGAAATTAGTGTGCAAAAGCTGTACAGGGGGAACCAGATCTTGATTTTTACAAAATCCAGGCTCCAGAGTCAAAAAGTTAGGAGAAATACCCTTGATACTTAATTTTACATGTGTTTGAAGTCTCTCATAGTATAATAATATATAATACCTGCCTCAGTTGTCTGCAGTGAAGCCACAGCCATGACCTGGGCTATTACAGACAGGCATCAGAAAAAGTTTCTTTTTAGGTTGGATACTGTCGGAATTCTCCTGACAGTGCATATTATTCCGCTGTCAGGGCAAAGCCACCCCAGGGTTTTAGCCAAAGCCTATAACTTGCTAACACTTGGCTCTTAAGGAAACTGTGGAGCCTTATAAATCTAATCTGTAGAAACACTTTTGCTTTAAACTGTAGTATATGCCACTCTTGCGCCCACCATTCAAAGTGGATTTTGGACTGTGGGCATACAAATAGTTTAATAGCTTGAAGTTGTGACAAATATTTGGTTGTTTCCATGTGGATTTCAGTGTGCTTTTTCCAATTTGTTAATTTTGGCTAACACTTTCATAGAGCACAATTATACTTAGTTTGTTTGCCAAGTGAATACTTAAGGAATTGGCAATGGCTATTTTCTTCCCTTTCCAAACTGGTTAAATTGTAGACTTTACATTGCTTGAAATGGGGAAAGTTACGTATTGATAGGGATCAAGGAGCATATTGCTTTTTGACATCCTAAAAGCACTGCTTTCATTTTTTTTTTTACCTTGCTGTCAGCTTGCATAATACCTACTATTCAACGGCTATCATAAAGAGAGCAAATGGAACTTCCTATTCAGTTCCACAGTGTTTTTATTTGAATCTAATTCCTCTTCTTTTTTATCCATCCTTTCTCTAGTGTTTATCGTCTTACTCTTATTTCCATGTTCTTAATCACCCAAGCAGGAACTCATAAAGTATTTATGGGGTTCAACACCTGTTTACAGCTAACAGCTGCCAGACTCCATATAGTGTTATTATATTGTCAGAATCTTCCCCTAATGCTTGCTTATAGCGAGCCAGTAATCACTATCTGCTAAAGGTTATGCAACTACAGCAGCACAGTCATTTTACACATTCTGTCCATTTTAACATAACATAACATAACATAATATAATACCTGTGATTTGATTTACCGTTATTGCTTTAATAATGTTTTACATATCAAAGTACTAATACAATTAAACGTTTTACAAAGTGATAATACATGTCACTTACACATCCTACTCATTTAGGGATCAGGTCTGTAACTATGAGGTCGAGGGTCTGAACATTAGTTGGGGTACTGTTGTGGAGTACACTTAAAATGAATTGCCCAGGTATATCTGTGTAATCTGATATGCGAAAAGGAAACCCTGGATAAAGGTGCAAATGAAGGCTGCAAAAGCAGCATTGCTTTTCTTACAAAATCCCTTCAACTTTTTCAAGTCAAAATATAAACAATATGAAAATAGTAAATAAATAGTAAATAGTAAATAAAAGTTAACATTTTAAATGTAGTTTATTTATTTAATTATTCAAAATGCACATTTTGTCTGCTTGTTTCATGTATAACTGTGATATTGTTACAGCATTATGGTATACTAAATAGCATACTTTTTTGTTTCATAATCACACACTCACTGTAGCAGACCCGAAAACTGTGTTTGCTATATAATCATATAATCACCTCTTAGGCCATCACACACTAGTAAAACTAGGATACCATGGTCTAAGTTAGAGGTCTTGTTGGCTCAGTGAATGCTCCAATATTCAATAACAAACTAAAAATCACCTCCAGGCCCCAGAACTGTTATGCACCACCCAGTTCTTGGCACTAACAGGAGTGCTTATTCCTATAGCAATGTTTAACATGCAACACCTACACCCTTGCACCCCACCCCACCCCCAGCAGTCCCCCACCCCAAAAAAAGTCAAATCAAGTCCTCCATTTTGAGCTTATCCTTGCACAGTCTCCTCCCATCCCCATCCTACTGATTTGTAAGTAAATCATGGCTGTCAGTATAGTAGCAACCCTGATTAAAGTTCAGGGGTTTAATAGATCATTTTAAATAACCCCAAATTACTCCCTCTCCCCAGTCGATCCACCTGGACCCCTGCCCTGGGTGCATGGCAGTTTTCAACCGACGCAGTCCAAGCCAAGTCCAGGCTCGTGGTTCCTGCCTATTCCCAGAGGGTCCCACGCTGCGGGCCTAGACCAACATTCTCAGCTGTATTTAATCTGCTCTGAGACAAGCTGGCTATGAGAAAATGCAAAGGAAAAGGCACATATGCAGAGACATGGAAAATCCTGGACAGTTGGTCCGCTTTGTTCACTTGGTGAGCTGGAGTGCGTCCAGGAACAGCTCTGGCTCCCCTGGCAATACAAGTCCGTTCCAATTAATCGTGTTTAACCATTCTAATCACACTTTAGCACATTAATCCTATTTTCAATCCAAAACACATCTAAAAAGAGCGGCATGTGGACCCTTTTTATTGCCACCGCAAATCAGATGAAACCCAGAGACACCAGGCCCCAGTTTAGCTTGCACTCTCACTGAACTTGGACTTCATAAAATACGGGCCCTCGCTTGTGGTTGAATTTATAGCTTGATGTTGATGCCTTGACTCGAAAAAAAAAAAAAATGGATCCCCAAAGAAACTCAAAAAAATGCAACTGATGAGGGGCAGCAGAAAATGTAATTATGAGGAAAGGATACGGGATTTGCGCAGACAATGTTTCATGATGGGACGGTGCGCGGATATCTCTCCAAGTGACAGGACGTCTTATCAGCTCTATATCCTATCCTAAGTCACACACTCGGCGGTCGTCCATAAACTCAATTACTCCAGGAGGAAGAACACCCCCAGGCAGGTTATGAGATCAGCACGCTCAAATTTGCTGGGAAACAATCTCAACTGTACCTTTTCACCAGTCTCTATCCCAAAGGGAAGGTGTTCTCTGAGGAAGAGGAGGCCTGAATGTTTCTTGACAAGTTTGGTGCTGGCTTGAGTGAAGTGTCAAGCTTTCCCCCAGGCTTTTCTTGGAAACCTTAAAGGATTATAGATTTTCTTGGTTCAGCCTCTTGGAGCTTTTAAAGTTTACAACCAGGGATCCAATGAAAGGCGGTTGTGTATTGTTAATTAAGTCCTGCAAAGCAAACGAGTCAAACTGTTGCTTAACTGCCACTTTGAATGACTTGACAGCCATGTAATGGTGCTATTACATCTTGGTCCAGGGGAGAGTCGGAGTGAAACATGGGAACTAATTAGATGTGAGGGAGACGTAAAACTGGAGTTTGCTGAAATTCAGAACTGGGTAAACAAACAAAAGAACAACTCATACGATAACATGCCGTTTAAGAGGCCTTGGATACAGAGCAGTCCATTTACGTCATTAACTCTCCGCGCTTAATGTGAAAGTACAGCTCAGCGTGATGTAATGGGAATAATAGGAAAGAATCAGAGCAGCATGCTGTCTGTGACTTTTTAACCTCGAAGTAGCACGGGAATCCCTTAATTTGTTATGATGTGGTATTTTAATTTTTGCTTTCACTAGGACTGAGAGATTTAAAACAATTAGGCATGTAAAAACCAGTTATAATGGGATGGCATGGGTTAGGTGTTGCCACAGAGACCTCATGCTGGTGCGCTAATTGGTACTTAGCATAATGAGGTTAGCAAACAGACCCCGGTATTAGATTGCATGGGGAGGGAGATAGGTAGTGTCTCACACATCATTTCAGTTAAATCCTTGCCCCCTTTCCTTCTTCATGGGCCAAAACAACCGAAAAGTTCTTGGAGTTCGATTTGTTCAGGGGGTGGGGTATGGGGTGGGGGGCTTGTCAGTGCCTAATCTTTAAAAAGCTAGGTTGTTACACACAGAACTCTCAGTTTTATCTGCCAAATCTTTTCTTTTTTATTTGTTCCCACAGTATTGTGCGAGAGTACATTCCAGCACAGACATGTATATGCATTTACTGTTTTTCTTCTTAGACTCATTACAACAACGATGAAGCCCATCATCTATTCTAAATTGGGCCGCTTGCTCTTTTCCAGGGTGGTTCTCTGGAGAGGGCTCCTGGGTTTGTGGTTATGGAATGTTAGTGACCCGTTTCTACTTGAGCTTTGACTTATTATGTGATAGCGAACGAGAGACCTCGTCTCCTTGGAAGAGACATTTTCCAGCTGGTAAAGTGGTTACACACAGAAGCCTGTTGGTAATGCGACAAGGCCTCTCAGAGAGGATTACCTCTCTGATGTATACTAAATTACATATCTTTTACCAAAATTCAAAATATAAATATATTTGACTTGACCTTCCTTTAGGGGAACAATCTATTTTTTACTTTGTTTGTGTTACAGTTCATCGGGGATCACTTTGGAAAAAAAAAAGACTTGTGTCACATTTCATACTTTTCGTGGTTGGTAAGTTGACCATTAGAAGAAAGAGAAATTGTACTGAAATGGAAGTATACAGCCTTCAACGTATTAATATAACTCTTTCCATTTTTGCAGCAGCTCCAAACAAATAGGAGCTTGTTGATTGTTTGTCACCAGGGGTAGTCAGAGGTTAAACTTTTCATGTTAGCATATGCCAGCAAAATCTAACTGCCTGCTTTCTGGTTACGTTAGTTTTTCAAATCGATGATGTAAAATGCTCTGCATTTTCTCAAGTCCAGCTCTGAATGGAATACGAGTACTCTGAAAAAAAAAGCAAGCTTTCACTCTAGATGGCGGGACAGTGTTAAAAAAAATATTAACTCTACACATGGTTTCAGAATGACTCTTTGTTTCACTTTCATCCGCAGCCACCACTTAAAACTGTGAAAAATAAATACGTTGGCAACACGAGGAAATATTGCGAGACAGAAAATGTATACTTTGGAGGGGATCCACAGCCTGGTTGTCGATGTGTTCGTAAGTAGGCCGCAAGTGTGAGCAATCAGTGGAAATTATACGCTTTTAGAGGGATTTGATATAAAATATTAAGCCAGTCTAGGAAGTTTGGCAGCACGTATCATGGAGAATTAGATTGAGAGCCATGATGTTCACCACAAGCATAGTTTTTGTTGGTCACATTATATCACATTTTTTCCGACTCTTTGTAGAGATGAATCGGATCCTGGTGGATAGATGTAATAGGATAAATGCAGACAGTGAGCAGGGTTGCCTGGAGTGGGTATCACTTGGTAGGTGGGATGGAAACTTTGCTCTTCAGCTGTCTGCTCCATGAGGCTCTGATGAGCGTCTTGAGCGGTTTTGTCAATTCAAATTCAGGTTGAAGGAATCACAGCATATTAAAATTCCAGGGAAATGACTTGGAGTGTGGGTGGGGGCCGGCGTTCATCTGATCAGGAGATACTCCTGAACCAAACACACTGCCTTGCAGACTTTAAATGCCTGCTACTACAGGGCAAAAGTGAACAGGATAAATGTATTCAGGTTCAGATTTGAAAATATGAATGATGTCTTCTATATTTAGCAAGTACAATATTTTTCATTCTACCATCAACTTGTGTGCCAAATTGCAGTGGGCACACTGCCATGCAATCAGATCCTAACTTCAGGCTTGGTTTATTCTGGTGTCTGACATAGTTTCTGAGAGAACATGGAGATTGTAACCGATACAAAAATACAATATAGCTTTATCAAGTGATGATATGGCCAGGAATGAAATTGATTGAATAAATGTGTGAGTCTTTGCAGTGAAGTCACAGTGCAGCTGTAAGTGTAATCTAGCCCTATATTTAAGAAGAAAATGTAAACGGTCAAAGTGAGGTTCAAAATTCAATGCGTCTTCTTTTCTCGCTAATTTTTCCACCCATTGGTACATTATGGGAATTCATCTTTTCTATTTAATGTATGAGTTTACTTTATGGAAGAAAGGACCTATTTAAAACAAACCTTATCCCAAAGCCAAACAGCAGGTAGGGCAGTCTCCTTCAGTGATATGCTTTCATGTGTCATAATGCTACAAATGGTTTTGGTTGTTACACCACCGTGTTTTTCTTTCTTTGTCTTTACTTGAAAAGAGCAGTGCTGATTGCATGATACGCAAGTAAACGATTGTATCACAGCATTCAATTAGTAAAAGTGTTACTCATGTAAATGTGTTCAATGCTGTTTCGATTCTTAGGCTAATTCATACATAGCCCTCAGGAATCTTTGCATAACTTTGTAACTGAAAAGGGTCCATGGCAATGAAAATAATGAACGGAGTGAAACAGAGAAATAACTAAGAACACATGTAATGAGTATGAAACAAATTAGACTAGATGGCATGAGGTTCCACGTTTCATTTCTATCTCCAATATATCTTCTCAATCAATATAATCTAATCTGAGAAAAGCTCTGCCAAGAATAACAGTAACAAGAAAAGGCGAATTGCATGTTTGGAAAGACAACCACATTCATGAAATATGGTTAATGAATGAATTGATTTAGAAGCTATTTCTTTACTGACAAGTTGTTATTAAATTCTTATGTATGTCTCCAATGTAAGGCTGTTGTGAGAAGAATATGCAAAAAATACATTTGTGAGGATACAGCAAAAAATTTTGTCATTATGTTGGACGTTACTCACAAATGAGGTGTAAGAGATATGCACCTTTCCCTTTTTTTACTAGTAGAGGGCAAAGGTCTCCAAACATCAGGGAAGCATTAAGACCAAAAATTATTTCTAGTCATTGCATGCAAATGTGTTAAAATATTCTACTTTTTAAAAGTGGGTTCTCTTATCAGAGATATAAACAAATAAGTATTTGCTATTTGTGTTTTATCGTGCTTTTGACTAGCTTTGCTCGACTACAGTCTAACACTAACTGAGCATAAACGTCAGCATTAAAAAACGACTTACGTTTGATACAAATGGTTTTATATTATTCAACCACCGTGGCTGTGAGTGAGCTGTGAGCTGTGACTTAAGGTAGTTTTTGACAAAACAATATGTTTATTACCAATATAGTCCAAAAAAGAAAAGAAGCAAACAAAAAGACAGGCACATAATTTAGTGACCGGTACGAAAGAAGTTGATCGAAGGAATGAACACTAATAATTATTTCCATTTTTATTATAATTTTGAAATCTTACCTATTATGCAAAACCACTCACATTCAGAATGATTACTTATGTGCAAAAAGGCCAGTGGACAGTTTTCATCGGCTTTGGTTAGCTGTCAGTTAAGACCAGTGGAAGTATTATTTATATGCAGGTACACTTATTCACATTATTGAAACACATGCATTACCTGGGTTCATTGAAAGGTGACCCCTACATCCTGCATCTCAAGATTGGATTCATCCTTTGAGTCTGTTTTTAAATTATAATGGGGTCCACATCTGGTAAGAGTGGCTTTGCCGGTCATGAGCTTTGTTTTTGATGGGGTTCTTATACTTTTCGTTCTGAGGCTGCAAAAAATTTAAGGGCTTTGACATTATGGTGTTACCCTCTGTTTATTTTTTTCTTTTGTTTATTTGGATGTAAGCTCTACTTGATGTGATATTGCCTTTGATGAGGTTAATGATGTAAAAACGTGCAAATTTCCATTTTTTCAGAAAATACATTACAAACTGGGAGAAAAAAAAAACTGGCCTGTATATTAAGAATATAGTCAGCCCATCCTAACCACTTGTATTTCCTTTCCCATAAAATAATTCCAATCATGTTTCAATATGCAGGATCCACAAACCAAGTGTGGAGCAAAGAAGATTTCCAGATCTCTGAAACTCAAATAAAAACGGGGACCACCCATCTTGATCAGATAAGTGTGGGGCAAGCCTGGCCCAAATCAGCTTGGCATTAGAAATTATACTGATGTTTGCAGAAAAAATGTTCCCTTTCACTCGTCCCATAACCACGCTGTAATAGATTTCAGCAGGTTGCTCTCATCCATGCTTGTTTATTATTGTTCCAAATGACAGAGTGCAGAGTCGCAGGGGGACATTGAAAACAATCATCGTCAAACTCGGGCAGGCCGACTGTCACTCGACAGACACGCTCTCTGGAAAGGCCTCGAAAACAGTGAGCGAAACATGTGAGATTTATGGTGTCTTAAAAAGCCGCATTTGGAAGGCACGCTCCATGCTGTAACCATGGCACACTGTATTAACTGACAACATGTTTATAAAAGGTCTCAGTTCAAATGCGCTGGAATCATTTTAGTGGATGGTGCCGGTAGTTAGGATATTTATTACAAGGGACGGGTGAAAGGGTATCGTTGATCCATCTCTCCCGTGACATTACGCACACGCACACTCCATATCTCTCAACGGCAACGATAGCGTTAGCATCCATATGTCCATGACAGCCCTGCCCTTACAGCTGGGCCCCTCACTCTCTGTATGAAAGGACCAGCTGCAACCAGAATGAAAGGGCTCAGACAGGAATTGATATTAAGAGATGTTGGTACTCCTACTAATTCTATTGTAAGAGCAATTATTGAAGTATTTAGCTCTTTATAATTAAGGGGAGATTACAATGGTTGATTGGTTTAAGCCACAGGGGAGCCATCCTCTTCTTGTGCTATACATTCCAACAGTGAACAGTATTTGCTGGTGGTCCCTACTGTCTTGCCTAAGTACAACTCCTCAGATGTTACTGAAACAGTGCCAGAGGATGAGCTGAAGCTCATAGTTAATTGTTTTGTATAATCACTGCTGGTTGGAATAGTTCCACAGGTATATACCATATTAGGACAATCTGCATCTAATAAGTAAGTAATGATAGGTAGCAGTGGTTTTATTGACCTTTTTTCTGATCTTAAACAATAATTCTGGTATGGCTACTGGTACATTATTTATGTTTCTGTTGACTGGACATAAATATGTATTGAGTATATGTAAGTGCGATTTTATTTGCTTGTTTCCCAATACTTTGTGTAATGGCCTCAAAGTATAACTCGACAACAAATAACCTCTGTCACGGGCGCACACAGAATATTTCATGGTATTTATTCAGATCGAGTTAGTGACCAAACAAATTGAATAAACTTGATTGAGTATTTTTGTAAGGATTAAAAGCAACCCGAGATGCTGACTTCAGCAACAATTGAATTTTCGAAATAGCATCACTCACCGCTGTAAAGTAGGTGAAGTCTTTTTAGCTAAGCGCAGAAACATTATCCAAATGGGCTCCCCCCACCTCCTCGAGCAGAACCTGGCGGTTGAATTTCACCGCTGATTTAATAGAAACGAAACAGGATGGATTTGGGGATATTTCATTAATCTTCCTTTCCTTTCAGTCCAGAGGAAATTAAACAGAATGGAGTCAAAACTTTGCTCCACAATTGTGCTCTGGGCTGCCAATGACTATTCTCTCTCTGGCAAGTTAAAACCCAATTAGTCACACAAATTCTTCCCTTATCCCTGACTCAGTGCACAGGGTGAATATTCTACAGTAGAGCGACAACCTCCACTGCTGCAGGTGCAAAGATCACTGTGGCAGTGGTTCCCAAAAATCCTACCAGTTTACCCCTCAGAATTCAAAATCCTGAGCTATATAATTGTTTTTGTTCAAATAATGTAGGTTTCTAGCATTTATAGCTGAAGACAAATTTTTGACCAATGCTATATAGAAAGTATATGTTTTTGCCATGCAAATGCATTTCTGGGATATTAATTCCATCCTCAAGATGAAATGCCAATAGTACACAGTTAATTTCAAAGAAAATTCATTAATGATACTTGAGGCCCAGCAAGGCAAGAATTTGTTGATATTACTGATACCTGTTGCTGTAGCATTAGCTATTGTCACTGCTCATAATTGAAACTGATAGTGACAAGGCAAGGCTATATGTATCATATGAAATCAAGTTGCAAAGTGAAAAAATGAAGTGGCAAATTGCACAATGAACCACAATAATTGTATGTAACTGTAATTCAGTGGCACTGGATATGAGTTTGCCAATATACAGAATGTGTTGTATGGCTAATGTATAGAAAGAGAACTTCAAGATCTTTTCATTATTTTTGGAAACAAAAAGCCTCCTTAATGCAAGTGTAAACATGTTTAGTATTATTTTTGATTTAAAAAAGAAAATCTGAGTTCGGCATTTTGTACATGACAGTGCTTCAGGGGATTCATTATTGTCCCTGGATCATTGTAGGGGTTTCCCCTCCATCTGTGACATCATCAGTGATTCCCTAGAGTATGCAGTACTCTGTCCCTCTTTGCTTTGTGTATGCAAGTACATTGATATTGTGTCTTTAGCGATGATACTTTAGGGATAATGGTTTCATACAGCAAACACACACAATACAGGCACTGGGTATTTTTTTTTTATTGGAATAATGTTTTTATACTTTTAATCAATGAATATGCGGATCCTTAGAGTATCGCTTCTCCATAGGTAGCACACATAATAATTAGAATGATAATGAATGATTTAAACATGAGATATGACTGTAAAGCCCTGTAAAATCAACCATGC
Organism: Megalops cyprinoides; assembly: GCF_013368585.1. NCBI lineage: Eukaryota > Metazoa > Chordata > Actinopteri > Elopiformes > Megalopidae > Megalops > Megalops cyprinoides. The sequence continues at coordinate 22,990,390 of NC_050594.1, forward strand.
TGTATTATGGTTGGAAAAAAAATCATTATACCAAAAACTCCATAGTTCTTATTTGATTACTCCTGATAAAATCAAGAAAATTGTAATGCCAATATCAACATGCTGGAAGCAATCTAATTTGAGGGTTTGTGGTTCAGAGGTTGTCTAAAGGTTTCTAACATTTGAAATGCATCGTAAGCCTGCTTCAGTCGAGGGTTCCCTTTACTTAAGGCATTTGCCGTCTTTATCAAGTAAATATGGAATCAATCAATAATTAAAACAAAGAGTGATTTAAATTTTGGGGAAAAACGTGAATGCAAATACGTACAGTACATAACTAAATAAAACCAAGAGTATGTTTACTACACCGCGCCAAGAATATCAATCAATATACTTCTGATTTTTGGAATTATTTTAAACAAACTTAGAACACACCGTTTTGCACGGATTCTTGTCCAAGAGACCTCTCCCTTTTCAATGGATGTAACAAAAAACAAACAGTGGAACAGGACTCCCGCAACTATAAACTTTAGATATTTCTTTGCGCCCAGCGGCAAAACGTTGACAGTTTGGGGGTAGCGGGGATGGGGGGGATTCTAATATGTATTTCCAGGATAATTAAATTATGTATATGATAAACTTCCTCGGAATGTACAGTATTAGCGAGGGTTTTAGAGCCGAATCCGTCCCCTTCCCCGCTCCAGTTACGCCTAATGAGGGTAATTATTACATGGCTTAACTGTAATACTGTATTGACTCTCGAGCTCCTGAATAGCCCTCGCGCTGGCAGGATGCACCGCGCGAGCTCTAACAAAGGGCATTTGAGCTCGCGCAAAACGCAGCGCGCCCCGGGTCCCGGCGCGAGAGCCCTTTGCCAGACTGCGCGCGAGCGCTCCAAGTAGAGCTAATACACAAAAAACACATAAAGACGGGATTAGAACCTGGCTTACACTACGAGGAAGAAAATTGAATGTTTGGTAGAAATATGCGGCTAATTCCATTCTGTCAACGGTGGATATTAAAGATTATTACTTGGCGCGTTCAATTATTCGTAAATCACAATGGCCTCACTGTTCGATTTCTCTTTAATTTCCAGAGAGGCAAAGTGGAACTGAGGTATCGTCTGATATCAATGCCACATAGGACCTCGGTGTTTTTGTGAAGATTTACTTTGCTTTGTTTTAGGGCAATACGTTAAGTACACATATTTTCCTTTTTTTGTTTTTGCAAAACTGAAATATTAATTCTACATTTTATCAGATGCCTTTCATACAGTGTTTCTATGTACTAACAATGATGATTTAGTAGCAGTAGTGTATTCATCATCATTCTCTTCTTTTTTCTGCTTCTACAACCACTCAACATGCCAGTGTATTGTACTATAATTTATCCCTCCGTTCTTAGGAGCCACAGTCAGAATAAACATTTTGAAACAAATATATGGAGACTATCAATAACAACTGTAATGCCCTTAAGCACATGGAATCAAATTACACAGCTGATCAAACTGAGCAGATTCTAGCAATGCAAATACTCACAAATGCAAAGTGAAACCCAAACCATAACTGATCTTCCCTCACAAAGTGATTAATTTAGACTAACATCATGATTAAATCTGATGTTGTGCATCACTATTTTTACCAGCATGTGGTATGATTATATTTGCATAAAGTATTACATACACGAGTGGAGAAATCAGAGTTGACTGACTATGGCACATAGACAAATATAAGCATATTGTTCTTAGTTTATACGGATTTAGATTTTAAATGCAGGTTTTGCACTCTCAAAGCAACAATTTAAGTATTATGTAATGCATTGATTTCATACAGAGTCTTAACTCACTCCATGACCTTAAGATGTGTTGTCTTTCCTTCCCTGTTTGCTCATAGAAATGTGCTTGGATTTAGCTTTGTAAAAATAATATAAATTTCACCAACACAAGTCCGATTCAGCCTCATGTTTTATCTTACAAGTGAAGCACTGAACAAAGATTGAAAAATACAACTTCCTGTACTGTAATGACCCTTTTGATTTGCAAAATTTCACAACAAATGACAATCCTTCATCCAAACGTCTGTTTGATAAAACAAGCAGTACCCAATTGACATACGTATTGAGAGAAACCATTTAAACGACAATACACAGAAGTATTCAACCAAACAAGTGGTCATTTCTTAGGCACAACAAAACAAGAATGACAAAAAAGCCCTCCCCTGGTCTTGGCTGGTCTTCAGCTGGGCATGGTCTTTGGCACCTGTGAAGGATTAATGAAGACCACCAGTAGCAGAGGGAGTTAATCTCTTATATTGAGTTACTGAAGGGGTTGCCCAAGTCAGTCCAGGTGTTCTGGGTAATACTTCCCAGATTACAACAATATGTTTCTGTTTTAAGGTTTGGTACCCTCCCTTGCTTACAGCGGCAGTGTGTTTCACATTGTGTGCTGCTCAGAGGTTTTCCAGGGCTCCCTGTCCAGGTGCCCATCTGATTGGAGCTGTCCCTTGGAGGAATTCATCAAGATTCCTCCATCTGCATAGTTTCCCTTTCACAAGATTTGAGTAAATAGGTTCTGTCTGACCTCTTAACCTTACAGTAAATTCATTATTCTGCACTTCCTAATTCAATCAATTATGCATGTTTGCTGAAATCTGTTTTTATGCTGTAACAGCAAGTCATAGTTTTTCTTTGCTTTTATTTTAATGCTGGAAATGTGATTTTATTTTCTTATATATTCTGTAGGACTATTTGGTACACAGAACAAATCAAAGACAGCTGGACTCTGGTGTATCTCTACAGTATGATAGACAGGTGTTAGATTATGACATGTGTTTCCTTCATTACAACTTATAAACATTAAAGAATACTTTGGGCACAAGAAAGCACACCTGCTGCTTCAGACTTGACAATTAATTTATTGCATTTTTTATTTATTTATTTTTTTAAATTTCTTTTGCAGATGACCTTTGGTCTTGGCTCACTAGCCCCCTCCTATGGTAAGCAGGCAAGGGACTTTTCACACCGTTGCTGTCCATGGTATTGTTGGGCTCAAGGGTCAGTCAAACCCAGTAAATCAATACAATCACACCAGTCCCAGATCAAGGTGATGGCTTGAATCCCTCACAGATTTAACAGATCCCTCTTCTCTGTTTGGTTATATACATAAAACGACTTGGCTGTCAGAATGATCTGTACAGTTTACTGTACACAATCTCTTACGTTCACTTAAGAATGACACAAAAAAGTTCATATACACATGCTGTAACTATGCATTTTGTATATGAACAGGGACTAAAGTAGATCTGTGAAATTATTCCAACTTTATGTATGAAGTGAATGTAAATGCATAATTTAATTAAAGGCTTATGTGCCAGTCAATATTTAAGAACTTTAATAAGATGCTAAAATGCTTTGATCATATTTTTTTCGAATATTAAAGAAGCTGTGTTAAAATTATAATATGCGACATCGCCTTCAGAGGAATTCATCTTTGTGATGTCTCCTCTGAATGTTTTGATAGAATAATTCTAGGTTCCATTATGACTCTGCCATGTCTCCTGTCACTGCTTTGCAATTCTTGTGATTTTAAAGTGTATTAAGTAGCACCTTTCCATAACCTTTGAAAGAGGGAGAAATGCATTTGATTCTGAAACATGTAAATGTGTCTCTGATTCATGACATGATGCATGGTCAGATAGCAGAGTTCTGTGTGCAATTCCGCCTTTCTGAAATAGCCACAAGACTAGCTGCTTTTAATCAGTAATTACTAGGATAGTTTGATGGATTCATACATTAATGAATGATTGATAATGTCTTGCAGAGAGAGCAATTCCATTGTGTCCGCTGACAGGCATTCTGGGTAAAATCTTTGGAAATTTGATGTTAGAAGTAAATGAAACCATTTAAGCAGAAAATGACTGGAGCCCAATTCCTGTGCCTGTGTCTCCATAAAAAAATAAAATTTCTACATATTATATTACCTACTAATTATGTAAGATAATTTTTGTTCTTGTTTTTCATTCTAGAATGTGAGCCCCCACAATTGTGCTTTGTTATTCTTTGAGATGAGCACCCCTAGACAAATTTTATATTTTTGATCCGGCACTTACATTAGCCCAGGGTCAGATATCCTGTACGTCAACATTGCTCAGGGTATGTGGCGCTGCTTCCAAAATATTTCGGTTCGAAACAAGTCCCTCTCAACATTGCCTTTTAAAAGAACACTAGTTGGTGCAGAGCAAGGCAGAGTAGAAGCAAATTTGTTCTTTATTGCTCTAGGAAGCACAGGGAGAAACAACGAAACTGCGGAAATAGAAAATGGATTCACGTTTGATTATATTTTACTATTTCAGAGTTTTGTAACAAATGACATTTCACTAACTGCACAAAGACGCACAGCTTTCCTCAATTAGTTGCATTCCCATTGGTGGAGGTGCCTGTTTCAGGAGTGCTGTACAAGGGACTTCAGAAAGAGCCCCCGCTTGCTGGAGACGCAAGGTGTTTTTCCAGGTGTTGTCCAACGCGAGAGGTGTGTGTTCTCACAGAGTCATGGAAACATCATCCATTATTGCCCTGATGCAGCTAATAACCTTGCACCAAATTTGAGTCCCTCAAATGATATTGAGACACATTTTAAACAAAGATGATATTAGGTATGTGGAAGTCAATAGGTAGCAATACTGAAATAATTAATTAAGAACACACATAGGAATGTATGTGAAAAGATGTAAACTTGTTGAAGGATAATAATTTCTCCTCTTTCCTGTTCCAAGCTAGCATTCATGTGGGTATTTGAAAGCACTGCTCTGTGCATTTTATTCATAACTTTCATGTAAGAGCACAGTGAAGGGAATTTGATCTCTTGCTGGTAGGGTAAGGTACCTGCTAACATTAAATAAAAATGCCAAACACCATTTTAACCTGTCCCTCACATTTACTTGATAAAAATGGGTAGACCTGAATGAGGCCTAGTACAGTACATTGTCATATACATCTAAAATTTATCCTCTCTTTTATCCTTCATATATTTTGGGACACTCAATGTCATGTATCTTTATCATTACAACAGAAGTAATTTGAATTTACTGTGAATTTTTCTATTTAATTCAACTTTTGTAATTTATGTATTATCGACAGTCTTTTATCACACTGGCAGGGTCAATATAACTACAATGAATTTTGAATGACAAATTTAAGAAAGGGGTCGTTTTTCTTCCAAATAATCTCTTTGGGAATTGAAAAATGATCAAACACATGTGTAAAAATAAAACAAAAAATATTATGGTGAGACCTCTTTCCATTAATCAGCAAAAGAGCAAAATTAAATGCAAAAGTCAAAAGTAAAACCTATTTCTGTAAACAAATTGTAAGTATAAAATTGTACTATAATAAGCCCGTAATAATAAAAAAAAAACAATATTACAAAAATAATGCAATACAACAAAACTATAAAAATACAGGCAGACGTTTTGAGGAAATTTGTTTAAAAAAGCATAGCTTACTAATCCACAAGCCCCAAATATGGCCACCTAGCTATTGCATCTGAGCTCCTCTTCTTCATGCAGTAGGGACAGAAGACATTGTTTGTCTTCTGTCCCTACCCTTAGGGCTCCTGAGGAGTTCAGCCAGCAAAGGCCTACGCTCTAACGCTTTGCGTTATAGGTCAGACACTGCTAGCTTGAGTCTAGTCTACTTCCTTAGCCAACCATCACTGGAGTCCACAGCAGCAGGGCAAAATCACCCCACCAGGCTATGGTTATGCTTATATCAGACAAGGTTATTCCTGTCACCACTTCAATACTTGCTCTTGGCAACTTCCCTGGCATTTTTAGTGTAATGTTCAGTAAGTAGTTGGTTGTCTGTGATGAGAGATGTGCTGGTGCTCTAATGATCATTGGCTGTCTTGTAGTGGACTGTTTGATTATTAGTGTTAAAAATTCCAATTAGTGTCAGTGAGGAGTGCACTTACTGTATCTTGCTTACCGCTCTAAACATGGGTGTGGGAGACTGAGCTAACTAGTTTTGGGTATGTATGCTATTGCAGCTGAAAAAACACCATATTCACGTAACTTGCCCAATATCTAGCTCTGCAGGGCTAGCGAGTGATTACAAAATTATGGTAAAGAAGAGGGAAATAAAACAGATACGTACTACATCCACAGTCTCCTCAGTATTGCACATTGTAGGTAGCTAGATATTGGGCAAGTTAAATGAATATGGTGTTTTTAAGCTGCAATAGCACAAACACCCAACACTAGCTAGCTGATTTCAGAAAGAGTCTTAGCAAGAAAGGTAGTAGCTATAAGCAACTCCATGAACAAAAACATTACTGTTAGTGACATTTTTTCCTCTCAATGATGTGAAATGACGAACAGTAGAAAAATATTAATGTCAGGTAAATAATGCTGGCTTTAATGCTAAAAACATACACAACACAACAAAACATAACAAAAGCTCCATCCGTGTCAGTAATGGATAAATAACACCAGTCATTCCAGGCATAATTCTAAGGTGGGACTAAAAAATACAAAAATTAATGATTTGGAATCATTCATCTTATGGTTACATCTAAATTTGATCTACACAACACCATCAATTGCAATGGATAGGGGATATATTACAGAAACAGGCCAGGTGGCAGCCCATTACTGATTTTGACTGATTAGGTAGCGTGGATGATAATATAAACACAAAGTATGGCAAATTATTTCAAATATTTGAGCTGAGACCCACATGAATATCATTTCTCTTAGTCTTCTCCTGGCCAATGCACCCTTTTGACCAATTGGTTGAACTATCTATATGCGTTTCTATGCAGATGAGTCCAAGTACACTTAATAATAGCATTACTGTGCAGTGTAATCTAATGATGATATCTGGATGACAAATTCAGTTATAATTTTATTTCAGTTATTTCAGTTATTATTCAAAGCACGAGTGTCTTCAACACAGAGAATGGAGAACACACTGGACAAGCTGCATTTCTATGCATATAAATATATTTCTATATATATATAAATAATATGTTCTTGTTTCTCAACAATCAAATGGTCAACAGAAATAGCCTTGCTTTAAAACTGGGATGGTATTCAATCCACATTTGTAACAGTGCTTAAACATTACCAGACATAATTAAATTAGATAATATTTCAGCCTTCATTATCTAAAATGATATTTTCACCATAAGGAAAGAGGTGTAATTCCTATCTATAAAAAGTAATGACAGCATTCAGCCAAAGATTAGTTGTAAGCATTGGCATTTGTTTGTTATGCTTATTTGTACTATGAAGTTTATTTATCCCTCACTCTGCACAAAACCAACAACTAGTGTTAGGTTATATTCCATATAAATCAGGATCTTCTCTTTCCTTGATAATCCTGTATTCCACTGGTCAATTATGTTATGCCTGTGCTTCTCCTCACAAAACCACACCAATAAACATAGGAACAGAGAAAGTTTAAGGATGGGAACAGACCATTCAGCCCAATGAGGCCCTGCATTTCACCTATAGTCAACAGCGTGTCTAGCAAAGTGAACACTGCTCTTGAACACTCTCTGCACCCACTTTAAATCCTGCTAAAGTATTCCACACATTAGTAACTCTCAGAATGTTAAAAAAAAAAAAAATACTTCTCGTGTGACATTTGCCTTTAACTACCAGGCATATCCTCCTGTTTTGCTGACAGATCATTGCTTTAAATTGTTTCTGTAGTCCATTAAATTAATTCTATTAAAACATTAGAAATACCCCCAATCAAATCCCGTGAGAGTTTCCTATTGTTGAGACTGTAAAGATTATATGTCTTAGGTTTATATTCATATCATTGTTATATAAACATAAAGAACATAACCACATTGAGGGCTGGTATCAGGGCCAATGGACGGATGTAAGGTGATAAACTACGGAATCTGCTGCTATGCCATACATTGTATGCCAGAGATACATTTACTGCATACAGTTACTACATTTGTACTTGCTCGTTGACATGTTCATTAAACCTGACTGATTTAGAGCTAATAAAACATAGTAATATTGCAATAAAACATATTTTAAAACTATGTTTTATTTAATGTTAACTTAAATAACTGTGATATGATATAATGTTGATCAAAAATAAATATACCTCTATATGTGTACATCACCGTTTTGGTTTTGGACTAGGTAAGTGTATGTTAAAGTATATGACATCACAAATTCTGTTTTCCCTCTTTGATGGTATGCCACACACTCGCTTTTTGTACATTAAATATTGTACATTACATCTTAGGAGTTGTGAAGGTATTCAGATTTTGTTTCCCTCATTTTCCAAAAAACTTTCACCAAGAAGATTTCCACAATTTTTACGATATGGTTTGTTCCTTTGTAAGAGTTGTACTTACCTGAGGCTTTTTATGTATGTTGGGGAAAATGTGTGGAAATGGGCAGTTTTATTAAACACACAGGGCCAGATTCAATATAGCAATACAGACTGTCCTGAACCTGCATAAGGAGAAAGCAATCCCTTCACATTTCTCTTCAGTGACTGCTAAAACCATATATATATATATATATATATATATATATATATATATATATATATATATATATATATATATATATATATATATAATATTTTCAGAAAAATGGTTTACGACAAAGCTCCTTGCAGTTGCACTGACTCTAATCATCTCTCTGATACAATTGCTGTCCAACACTATACATTCATGTTCAATATAACTAATTAGCAAATAATAATAAAAAAGATGAATCTTTGATGTGTAGCTATGTTATCAATAGCGGGGTGTGCAAGATGGCAGTTTAACATGTAGGACTTTTCCTGAGGGACAAATAAAACTCAACCAGAGACAAAAAACAAAACGTTGATTCCTTTTGTGATGTCAAATGTTTGTTGCTTATCTTTAGTAAATGTATGGTAGAGAGGTTTTTTCGTGCAGGTATTATACTTGTGGGAGGGTATTACATTTATGATTTGCACAACTCTTACTGGTGAGGGTATCCTTGAACTGCTGAACTTCTCTCGTAAACACATAGATTTCATCGCTATCAAACATGGCTTATGTGATTTAACAAAAGGCACACTGTAAAACAGGCACCCGCTTATATGACAGCCTGACATGTACAATAAATAGGAATTTCTCCGAGGCAGTGCTCAGAAATGATAGATTAGATTTAAAGGGGCCTTTATTCCATGTCCCCTTTACCTCGTCCCTGCTGAAATACACAGGAAATAAACACAGAGTCCAGTCTGGCACTGATACCGTGGGTCTGCCTTAGTCTAGCACCTCTGAAGCAGAACTGGCGTGCGCTCCCGAGCAGATCTACTACGCTAAAGGTATGAGACACTCGGAACAAAGAGAGCTAGCCAGGACGTCCTTTTCTCATTTTCACTAAATCTATCCAAAATACATTTAGGACTAAATGGCTTAGCTGCACTCCAACACTTACTAATCAGTGATGTCATGCACTGCCTGGATTTGTATATTGAACCACTGTGGAAAGGTTTGCCATTAATTTTTATGGCTTTTAATCTCAGCTGTTTGAGGATGCATGTGGCAGAGATAAGTTTTAACATGCAGATAAAATGGTCAACTGAAATATCTGGATGGAATGTGTCACTGTTACTGATGTACCAAATAATGGTTTGTCTTCTATTTAGTAATTTATGCTGGGAAACATCTGTTCCTCCCTTTGTTAACAGTGACATAGTTGTCAATGAGCACATGATTACTATTTATTGAGTGGTCATTTTGTTACAATATGCATTCTAGATGTTGTGATATATCTGTCCTTTTAAGTCAAATCATACTTACAGCTGCACGTGGACATACCAGATCTAAAGGTTTCAGTGAAATATTTTAAATACAGAACATTGTACAATATGCTTATAAGAAAATATATTTTATTGAAAGGTAATTTTGTCTATGTGTGACTACACATTTATAAATATAGATAGATATATATGTATATAGATATTTGCATCTATATACACAGAGATAAATATGACAGACACTGAACGTATGTAGACATGACTCCCCATTAAATTCAGACCGTCTCTCTTTTCTGGCCCTGTTTATTCCAGCTAGTGTGTGGTTGCATTACAAAGTCTGTCTTTAGAATGCTTTTTAAACAGGTTTTAGAGATCAGGCCCTTGATATACACATAGCAGTGTAAAGATGCCTCTCTGTGCGGTTTCCATTGTGGTTGCCTGTCTAGGCCTGTCTGCAGAAAGACCATTTACGGTCTGTGATTGATGCCATCTATTCAGATTATAAGTGCTGCCTTCACACCTCTTTCGCAGCTTTTAATTCCAAATGGCTATCTCATTTTTGCAATCCTTTTTACTCCCTCCTTTTACTGCCACTTGGAAGTTGAAATGTAAAAAAATAATGCTAGGTGCCAGTTTTTTGAATTATGGTGTGACTGGAGAGCAAAGCCCAAAGTGCAAGTGCCTTTTCATACGGCATAAAAGGCTGAAATGTTTACATATCAAAAGGCTATAGGCCAATTTCTGTCAAAATTATACATGAAGTTAAGCAGTACAAGCAATTTATTTAAACACTAGTCATTGTAGAAAAATTCGAGACCATATGCTCTTTTTGCATTTTTTCCACAAATGTATTTGACCCATAACTTGGCAAGACATGCATACTACATAATTTGCCATTTAAAATTCAAATCCTCGTGACATTGAAATAAAAGGTCTTCATCAAGAAAACAGCCCGTGAATTAGAAAACAAGTTGTCATTGTCGAGGGTGAAGGGACAGTATCTCAGTTCTTCATCCGACAATTATGATAATGTAAACTTCACCTGCAGCAACAGTCAGAAGTTTGCAAAGAAATACTGGCTAGTAGTGATTTATTATGTCAAAAACAAATATAACAGCAACTTTTTATTTAAATGTGTCATTGAATGTATCGCTATAATCAAAGACTAATGCGATGTCTGTACTTCAATATTGAAAGGCTATTTGTGCCGCATGCCAACTGTATGCTATCATCATTATCAATATTAAATAGCAGCGTTTGTGCATATTTGCTGTAGCAAATAGCAAATGTCCTCATATTAAAAAAGTGTGCTATACCTAAAGATACCTTATATCCCGACCAGACGGCTTTGCAGCCTTGTCTTTTTTTTAACCTTAAGTATTGTATTCATATGTAAAATCGTATTCCCTCGCATCATTCCCATGTTGTAAACAACCTAATCTTTATTTACCATCCTTAGGGCGGTCGTTTATGTTTAACGCAGGCGTAAATACGAAACAAAATAAAGCCCTCATGTTTTCCGCCCCTATTTGGACACACTTAAACGGTGCCAATTTTGGTAATACGAAAGGAATAGTTTTACATTTTATATTTATCGGTTTTGAATGCGCGTGTGTGTGGTTGTGCGTGTGCGCGTGCACTGATTTAGTAATTTGAAAATAAATGGCTTGCACAAACATCATCGCTGTTGTCGCGGGTTTTGCAATTAAAATGATGTCAGTCCTTATTAGAAATCAGAATACACTGTTGTAACAAGGGTACTACACCAATGTCTGAAATTAGTTTCAGTAAAGACAAGTTTTAGTAAATAGTGTTTTCATACATTTGTGTTTTTACACTTTGATATTCCATTCCCAGTCAAGGCCTAGCACTACCCACACTATGTCACTAAATACTGGAATGCAATCATCAGATTGTTTTATATCAACACATAAAAAGAAACCTCAGTTTCCATACCTAAATGTTTCACAGCCCAAGCTTCAACACTGAAACATAGCCTAGTAACGCTACACTGAAGTGTTATGAAGCGGCATCCAAACATGCCTTTCATTCGTAGATTTCATTTGTTCAGTCAAGTAATAATCATTTAACTTTGCGAATAGGAGCGCAAATGACTGTTATCTTATCAAAGGCAGGGTAACACACACGATGAACAGAGCCGTTAATGGAGGTGTTTAAAGTTAATACGCACAATTTCCTACCCACCGGGACGGCTTTGTTGATGGAGTACACATACTAATGTCCTCATGTTTACCTCCTGTGGATAGTATGTGACAGCCGTGTCAAACCGTGTGTTCTTGAAATAACATACGACTCCAACAATTGGAAGATTTTGCAATCATAATACTATTTGGTCACATTCCCCGTACACAAATTTCATATATAAAGTCTGTGGTTAAATAGCTCAAAACGATTGATTCTAGTAGGCCAATACTTAGCAAGTGGTGCTCGTCGTGTATAGGACTGGGTACAAAATTTATAATATACAAGGCATAAATATAATTTTTGCTATTAATTTCCTTACCAGTCGCCTTATATATGTTTCTAAAGAGGACAACAACCCGCCAGGGCTTTGAGCCTGCAACCTCCTGATGCATGCCAGCTCCCCTACTATGCCAAAGTGGTTCCTGCAGTCGTCAGGAAAAAATGAATACAGCAGAAAAAAAAGATCAAACTTATTATTTGATTCCGTTACTTTCAGTTGTTTTGTCTCATTATTTTTCATTTTGTGTCAATGTATTTACTGAATAAATAACATTCGTGGAAGTTTTTTTTTATGTAGTAGGCTAGAAATATGTACAACGTCAATTAATGAGGAGAAAATAAAGTCGCAGGGAAAATTCTTTCACCCTCAAATGAGAAATAACACCTCCATTAATGAGTTAACAGAGAATTTGCCCGCAAATTCGTGTCGACAATAGAATTAATCAGATTAACGTGTACAATTACCTTGCGCGGATGACGCAGGATTGCATTTGGTGATTTGTTTCAAAAGTCTGCAAATAGTGAAGATTAACTTAATTGAATTAATTCTCAATACACAGATCCGTGCTTTTCACACTGCTGTGTGCTAACTCCTAGGAACAGCCAATCTCTGGTTTGGGTTGTCATCTGCATTTTTAGTCGAGGCAAAATCCCCGATGACGTCAGTAGAGTATAAAACAGGGGAGAAGTTCAGATGGACCACAAATACAAGTTACTGTAGCGATTGATCGTGCGGGAGGTCGGGTTGAAGAAAACATTCATGGTTTTGACGAGGGCTTCCGTCATTTAAGCGGACTTTATATATTTAAGAATCGAGTATATTATATATATTTTATCCTTCTCCGTGTGATGCCCGCTGGCATGTTCAGCATCGATAGTATTTTGGCTGGGAGACCCAGTTGCAAGGACTCCGTTTTACTGCATCGGAATGCTCCGGTCGTGTTCTCTAATTTGACGGATTCACTGTACACAACAGATTATAACGGACTGTATTCGCACCCCGCTGGACCATCGGCCTCAAACATCCAAGCAGTAAATGGGACTAGAATTGGATATAATAACTATTATTATGGGCAGCTTCATGTACAGGGTCCAACTGGCCCAGCATGTTGCGGCGCAATACCAGCTTTAGGCTCACAACAGTGTCCGTGCATACCTACAGGTAAGCGTTTATCATTTATTCCACTTCTTTTGTTGAATTTCAAAGTTTCTCGTACTTGTTGCAATGCTGGTTGAATCTCTCAGGAAGGCTTCGGTCATTCGTAAAAGTTCCGATACGTTTATAGGTTATACGATTGCACTGTTAGGCCTGTAAGAATAGTGTAAAATGAATGAAAACTTGCCAAGACAGAATTACTGCCGTAAGGTTTTGTGGACTGTAAGATTTTCTTCGCGTTGTTTATGCATGTTCCCAGTGAATGATATTCCTCTTACAAAACAGGCTAGTGCGCCTTTTGAACCCACAGGCAAATGTTACAATGTGTCAGGGACATCAGCTGGCAGTTTGGGGATCCTGTCTTTTCGGGACTAGATCCCCTAACCCGTGCATATTTTATTACAGGCTACGAAAGTACTGGCTCGATGCTCCTCTCCCCAGTCCCGCACCAGATGATGTCGTACATGAATGTGGGTACCTTAACGAGGACAGAACTTCAATTGCTGAACCAGTTACACTGCCGACGTAAACGGAGACACCGGACGATCTTCACCGACGAACAGCTGGAGGCTTTGGAGAACCTTTTTCAGGAAACCAAATACCCAGATGTTGGCACCAGGGAACAGTTGGCACGAAAGGTGCACCTTCGCGAGGAAAAAGTTGAGGTGAAAACATTTGCTGGTATTATTGTAGATTGTATTATTATGACTTCATGGCATTTAATTAACAGGGGTAACACCAATGAACAAGCAGCTTTGCCTTTAGATATTACACATACGACTAAAAAGAACGTCGATTGTTGCCTTTCCCGCAGTGAAATAGCACCAACAAGTAAACAATTAAGAAATTATTTAGCAATTTTCTACGAAATGTAGCGCATTTACAGTCTTTTTTTGAATGAACAAATTTAAAGTTTATGACCCTTGGTTTTGTTCGACGAATTTAATTCGCTCACAAGTTTAGTACGCAATTCCCCACACAGTCCTGTAGGTTATAGCGATTGTAAGCGTCTGTACCCTTTATTTCCGCATAGGTGTGGTTCAAAAACAGACGAGCGAAGTGGCGAAGACAGAAACGGTCATCCTCCGAAGAATCAGAAAACTCTCAGAAATGGAACAAATCAACTAAAACAGCCACAGAGAAATCTGAGGAAGGGAAAAGTGACGTGGATTCAGACAGCTGATATTTTGAAAGGACCGTTGCATATGTGGATGCGCACGTCTTGCACACGCCATTACCCATAAGATTTGGACAGAATGTAAATAGTGTATATTAAATGTGGAATGAAGTAAAAAAAAACGTGTTGCCATAATGTTGCACAGTTGTATAGTATATATTACTGTTATTATTCGTATTGGTATTTATATTTAATTTAAGACTGTTGTAACGCACACAATATGTGGGAAAGCAACAGAATCCGTTTTTTTTGGTTCCTACATTTTTTTCATTGAATATCTCTTTTGAATATTAAATGTTAAACCTGATAAATATGTTTTAACATAATTAAGTCCTGTGTGCTCCCTCTGCCCCGGAGCTCGATATACTGTTTTAGTTTACAACGTAAAGAAAAACAAAAATAATAAAAAAAAACACCACAAATGTATTTATATTAACATGATTAATGCAGTTATGAGCGTATTGACTGGGGTGTTTTTTTTCCTCTAGAGCATATTTGCATTTTATTGGAAACATCTAGTCTATAACTTTAAAATGGTAATAACTACAGGAACAGTGAGTATGCATTAAATGGTAACTGATAGTTCTCTATGTCCATTGTTTTTATTTCTTATAAATAAAATAGAAAAAAATTGCGATATGAATATTGACAATTACTCCGTTTCAGACCACTCGGCAACATATCTTTTAAAAATACTCATATAACACATTTAGTAAATGACTCCAGAATAAATTATAATAAAGACTAATTCACAGTAAGTAATTAATTGGTTTTATTTTAGTAATATATAGTTGATGAAAAATAGCAAAGAATATTGACAAAAGCCAAATCGTATTTATCAAGAGTCAACATAAATATGATCTTTTTTTTCGTGGGGATGCGCATATTTTTTCAGAGTAAAGACGTTTATGTCATTTTATAACGTATTATTGTATTCATCTGCATTAGTGTCTCTGTATTAACACAATTTTATGCTTTGACAATTTAATAAAAAGCTATCTGACTACCTATACATAATTTAGAGGAATCCCTCGTTTGATCTCATTTGTTATTTTGATGGTATTACAAAAAGAGCGCAAATATATTTACTGGGATCATATTTACGTTTTAATTTATCTGAAATACATTTCATACACTTGTGTTTATGTCGTTGATTACTATATAACGAAAAAATTAATCATTTTAAAACAAGATATAGGGCATCCCCAGGCTGGTCATAGTTTTTGCAAGTAGGGTCCCAAGCAATCAGCCAGAAATTACTTAGCGCATATATGCGGCCCGGTTTCCTGCACTTAATATTCCATTTCATCTGGTCTCCAGCTAAAGTATTAACCACATAGGCCTACAATAGATAGCATGCAAGTTTCACATACGCCTGTCCCCTACCTACAGGTGTAAAGACGCAACTTTGAAGTCACAATAAAACCGCAGCGAATGCGACAGTGCCCAGTGAAATCAAAACTTAATTAAATTCATTGCTTTACCACATACATGGCCAAAGCCAGCAAGCAGCAAGTAGCGCTTCCTATCGTTAGAATTTCAGATCAAAGCTGCATTACTATTAGTGCTAAATTTGTAGGTTATAGAGGATAGGTCATGTCAGCAGAAAGTGACGCATTGCAGAAAAAAGATCAGTCTGCTGAATCTATGAGTCAAAAATTACAGTTACAGCAAGAGGACGCATTTAAGGCATGACCTTGCGGATAGATTTCAGGCTCAACCATTTTTCAATAAGATAGAAACAGAAGCCAGGCCGCGAGGTCAAGAATAGGCTACTCATCTTTCTTTGAAAACCCGTGTTTTGCTCCAGAATAATGAAACGCATCTGATACAGAAATGAACATATTACTCTCCGTTTTTTATGGAACAGCTGACCCATTTCCACAGGTGAACACAGATGTCTAACGATGCAAAGTTAACTGATCCATATAACGGTATCAGAACTATAAAGACGAAAACTGATTTCTCATCTCGCAATGTTTGAATGCTTATACTTCACAAAGGATCTCAGACTATTTGTGTGAAGTCTATACCATGGAATACCAATAAATATCAATAAATATATAAATATCAACAGCCATTTTTTGATTTACACCACAGTTCACAGGATTAGATGAGTAAAGAAGAATCATGCAGGAAGATTCATTTTAAGAGATAATTTAGGCCCACTTATGACTGAATTTACTTCATTGTGGATATGTTGTTCAGTGGTATACAGAGCAGTGCCATCTTACACAGTAGGGTACCATAGGGAGCAGAGTCCCACAAATTGAATGAAAGATTCCTCTAGATAAATTACCTCAATTAAATTCTATACCAACTGAATTTTTGTTATCTGCACCTAAAGCTGATTGAGCAATTGAATTATGCAGATCTTGTAACAATTGCTAATTATAAAATGTGTTGTAACACAGACCCACATTTTTCTGTGCGGCATTTTGAACCTCTGCTTATTTGGCGATAGCTTATTATTATTATTATTATTATTATTATTATTATTATTATCATTCAATCTGTAACCTGCATTAATGGTGTAATCTACATATTTAAAACCCCCTTCATGCTATTCAATAGTATATATAATTGACATTTACAATTTAGTTGAATGTAAAGGCTGACAATACTAAATACCTTTAAACTAAAAATTCATAGAGTAGGTCACACTGCATAATTAGAATATATCACTCCGTGTTTTCTATGGTGTCAAATTTAATCAAATACTATTCCCCATGTCATCAAAACAGACAATTTCACTTTGGCTCCATACTAAAAATCTGATCACATCTCCATACATAATTTCCAGTTCAATTCAGCACTATTGTGGTTATGATAACAATTAATTTGCAGGATCACGCAATATCACCTGTGTTTGATATCAGAGCAAAGGCACTCTTCGGGTAATCAGATACACATGCACAATTTCCCACACACAATGCACATTTACTGCAGGTGATAAAAATGATCACTTCAGCTATAATTTCATGGGTGGGAGTAACTGTAATAAAACAAGACTAACTAAGCCCACATGTAGCTGCGCTTCTTCATAATAAAAATGACAAAACTATCAGCCTCTCCTGGACAGTAGGAACCTCAAATGAGCATGGCTGTTAGGCTACACGGGTATAAGTAATTAATTCATGTGGATGAAATCTAGCACGTCATAAGGTAATCAGATAAACAGAATGGCACATTGGTTCATATGCAGGGATTAGTTTGGCCTGGACATTCCAGCTGCATTCTGTCATACACTACTTGCTGTGGTACACTGAGTTTGCTCTTTGCTGAAAGCTGGTGTTCTAGTCATTCTAGCTGCATAGCACTTTGCCCTTAACTGCCCTTAACTGCAAATTTAAGCAAATATAATATTCTTGCATATTTTTATTAGTCATTAACAGCAAGAAACATTGTGTATACAAGCAAGAAAATCTAACATTTTTAAAAAGTTGATTCTCAAGGTTAGGGACAACATGCATTGAACATAGATCATACTGAGACTGATTGACATAGGATCGTTATGTCTGATATACTGATATTATATATATATAGTTAAAAGATTTGTGAGAAGTGTGTTGAGTGTGAGCCAATACTGTCTTGTAATGATTAAATATTTGTTATAATAACTTGACCAATTACATAAATGTTAAATACCTAACAAAATAATACTGTATAGGGGAAAAAAAATCAAATAGGCTACCAAGAACAGTGACAAAATATAGAAAACAGCATTTTTCAAGGCATTTAAATGCTGTAGGGTGATGATCGTATGTATCATATTTTACATTCAGCTACCTCCCCCCCCTAACACACACACACACACACAAAGAAATGCATGTGTGTGCATGGAGGTATGAATATATGAATACACACAGACAGACAGAAAGACAGACAGACAGACACACACACATACACACACACATTCTTATTCTTATATATAATGTCTGAATTATCTGCACTTTTTGAGTTACCAGAACAATAATAATATTGACATACTTGTTTTATCGACCCTGTTAAAATGTATTGGTGTTACACCAAAGTAATAAAAATAAGACATTCACAGAGAAGACACATCATTATTTGTGGGAAGGACAGAAGCATTCTTGCTTAAGTGCTAGAGGGCTGGTTGTGTGTGTCTTACAGGAAATAACAATTGCAAAAATTCCAGATTCTCGGTGAACCTAATAAAATAAGTATTCTAATTATGTGATCTTGGAATATGCAAAATATAAAACTCAGATGAACCGCCTACTGATGATTCTGGAGACCTTTATTCTGTTGATGGCACGGGATATTGTTTACTCTGGCAAGTGGCTATGCTAAAGGCCACATTTGTGTGCTGCAAATGAATGAGCATTTTTTGCTTTATTACCTCAGATAAGGAACACAGCACAAATTAGTACATGGATTGTTTAAATATTGTCTGTGCTGTCATGCTGGCTGCAATAGTTCTCAGACAACATTTACATTCATTTTCATTGAAACAAAGGCAGCACACAATTTTCGAAGGAAGTGGTTTTCATGCTGAGATGAGTGTCGTCTCATACATGTTTCTGTATTTCAGTTTTCAAATCCACTATTAGTGGGTAAAACAAGAAATGAGGACAATTTTCGGGAAGGTGGCTCTGATTTTTATCCATAACACATTACGTGAATGGCTTCTGGAATATGCTAAGTCCCCAAGCGTTTCATATTTCCAGCTCCAATTGAGGGACCATATTTGTTTATCTGTTCACTTCCTTTCATTTCGTCTCACTCGCAGGGGTTGCCATCTATGAGCTCACATTTTGCCTCATTATATTTGCATTATTAAGGTACATATATAAGTAGGTGTGTGTGTGTGTGTGTTTGTGTATGTACAGGAATCAACAGAGAAATTATGCTAATTTGTTAAATGAAGGATGTGCAACAGTGAGTACAGCTTCCTGGTATTTAAGGTATTAGTATAACCAAATGTGATAGTGACGCAAATGTTTCATATTTATTTTTCAGTCAAATTAGGGTTGTCTTGGTACATGTTGTGGTACCTAAGAATACTATTGTACATTCATACTTTAACATAATATTTTACTTGGCTGGTAATGCCATGAGTAAAAGTGATACTTTGTTCCTTTAATCAAGACACATTCCGATTTGTTGAATCAAAACCTGTATAGATCATCACTGACATATAATGATAAAAGAATACAATATTATAGTGTGCTGCACTTTTATTTCTGGCTAAGAATATAGGTTATTTCATATATTTTCACCCCTGCAACCAAAATGAAACTCTGACCTCTATTATTGTCCATACAAGAGAGTACTGTTATGTATCACAGTAACACAAACTGTGGACAAAAAGAAGCTACAACAGTTCCTGATTTTAGAATTCCTCATTAATAAGAGAGGCATGTATAGTTTGACCTAGGCCCAAATAATATCAGGATTTTCCAAGCAAAATAATATCTACTTTTGACGTTCTCAAGATGATTTAACATCAGAAAAATAATAATACAAGAGTTCTAAAGTGACTTTTTAAAAACAGATTAGAAAGGGGCAGTGCAAGTATTTTAAGATTTGGCAATGATACAAGCCAAGAAACAAAACACATATTACTAATAATTCTTTATACGTCTCGCTATGATTTATGTAGTGTTTCACTTCTGAAAGCGAGTGAGATATACATAATACAGAGCCAGAGATATTAATCTTTATTTTATTTATTATTATTTATTTTTTTATTTCTTTTTTGTACAAGCCACAATTTTGTATTTCACAAATTAAATCCAATGTTTTTTATGTCATTATTCATTTGACCTTTTTAAGCGTAGTTCCTGGCACTTGGTAAAACATAGGTGGAGTCCAAAAATATTAGGCATTGAGCTAACTCCAAGAGGATATAAATCTTTGCCTTTTACAGTCATTTCAAGACAACTTTGTTCGTTATTCAACGTGTCGCTGTGTTTCGTGAGAGGAGGTCTTCTGTCCATTTTGTGTGCATCTTGCGCTTACCTAAGCTGTGTTGCACAATTTATTTATCTTGTTTATTTATTTATTTAATTTTTTTTTTTACAACACAAAGCAGCTGCGTCAGTGACACAGACCTCTACATTAATTTTATTAGTACACGTGGTCCGAGTGCTTAACTTCTTGAAGATTTGGCCACAGGAGTGACAGCACTTGGGAGTGTACACACTTCTAAAGATAGACAAGGGTGTTGGCCTCTCTGTGGTCCATTTCAAGAAATGTACGAAATGGCCTCTCTTCATGGAGGAAGGAAATCTGAATGAGAGCAAGAAAAAATAATGCATATTTTTACAGATGTAAACTTCCTGCTATATTATTACCATATTTCACTGAGATGACGTGTGGTTTGGTGTTTGTTTTGTTTTGTTCCAGACTGTCTCCCAGTGGAAGCAAATTCCTTTAAAGCTTGACTTTATGGCCGCATTAGGCTGGGAGTATCCACCGTCACCACTGGAGATTATAAATAAATACAAGACGTGTTAGGATTCATTTATAGCCAAGTTCACCCCGGAGAGCAGTGCACTACCGCAATGTTTTTATCATGCTCGTAATTACCTAGCCTGTCACCACACACATTGCAGCACACCAGTCATCAACTGACTTCAATTAGCACTTGTCTTCTTGCTAAATCGCTGAAGAGTTTTAAAACCGAGAGCCACCAGGTTGCAATATAGCTACTGTCAGTATTCACTTATGTCAAATAGGGGGGGTTAGTAATGGCACAGACAAATCAAGAGGGATTGTATGGATTAAGCTCCACTTCTTGGCGTATTGGGTCTTTAGAGATTGGTCCATTGGGTCCCAGCACAGCGTTTTGTTCCTATCTCTTCACACTAAAGGGAACAATTGACAGTTGTGTAAATAAACCATTTCTAAAAAGTATGTTTTTTTTTTCCTATTTTTGCCAAATGTTACAGCATGCATTTTCTATTAATTAAAATTTGCTACAGACGTGGGTTTGCTTGCTTAGGTAGGAAAGAACCATATTGGTTCAGATTAATTTTTCAGACTCGCCCCGTTTAAGCAAGGGTACTCTGTCTGCTGACTGTTACCGAGGGCAAAAAATCTAGGCGCAGAGCAAAACTCACCCCTGTCTGAGACTGGTGTGGAGAGCTCCGACCTGGCGCAGAACGCTTGGCCTTAAGTTCCAAAATGCCCTCGGGGGACCGCAGAGGGCCTGGGGAATGTGAGCCGAGAGTAGGGTGAAGTGGGGGTTGAGCTGACGCAGCGTTCGCCCTGTGGCAAATCGCCCCCTGACGGAGTGTGAAACCAGCAACACAACACAGAAAGCTGCGAGGCGCTGAACGCAAGGCACTTAATATGCCCGTAATGAGGCCCAGATGAATATTTATGTTACTCCCCAATGTAAAACATTTTCTCAGACCTGCTGGTGCAGGCTTGTTGAAGCCCACTGTTTTTGACCCATAATGCATCCTGTGTCTTCAAGCTGCTGAATTCTTAAAGCAACTGTGAGCGGATTCATGATTAAATCGATTGTGTGCTGTTCTTCCAAGAAGAGAGAAATAATTTATTTCACTTATTTATTAAAAAAACAAATCAAAAGAATGCACTGTGTCAACAACAAAACTATGCCACTGAAAAATATAAATGATGAATTGTATCCAAAAAGCAAAAGCCCCAAAAGCACCAGGTCCCAACTGTCTACTTTTTTAAGCGCTGGTATTTGTTGGATCATGGTCGTTCCAGCACTAAAGTGTTCTTGGACCGCACAATACTAAAGACATTCACTTTACATCTAATCAGTCTCATTTTTCCTCCATTGCTTGTGTGAGTGAAAACTTCAATAAATGCATATATACATATACATATACATAAAACATATTTCACTAACATTCAGTGTACAGGGGTTGAAGATAATGAAATAAATGAAGTTTTTTTCCCTGAAACAACAGAATGTTATGTTGATTTTTTTTTCTTGAAATTATATGTTGCAGAGATTGCACAGAGATGCCAAAACATTGCATGCCATTCTACATTGAAACAATATCTAGCTTAGTAGTAAAACTTCATATAATGAAACACCAGAACATATATTTGGATATAGTTAGGACATATCATTTTACATTGTTAGTTTTCAATTACATTAAAGCATACAAAACAGAGATCTGATTTTTCACATGCCTCCTGAATGGATTTGAAATTCACGAATATGACCACCAAGAATATATTCTAAAAAACAGCAACACATTTAGGACATTTTTGATAATTATGATAGAACAGTTAAGTAGTCAACACTCAACTACTAAGAACAAATAAGGAAATACTGACAGCAGAATACAGAGCACTTTTTATTTCTTTTAGACTCCCTGGAGATATTTATATTATGGCATACTTTGAAACAGCTGTCCTTCATTTTTTATAGCATGGAGGGTAACGATTGAAATGTCTGTAACTTTAGTATGCATTACATTTGACTACCCTCATTTTCAGCTTGAAGCTCACTTTTAACACAGAAATCAAAGCAATGAAAAGAGATCAATATAATTATTTGCCACTTTTTGTTTGTTTCTTGTTCCTTTTAATATTTATGTCTTAACCAATCATATATTTCCCACCATAAATGTAAGCGTATATTTATATTGATCACTATCATGGAATGAGGAAAAAACTGTAGTCTATTACCACTTCCTATATACATTTATATGCATAAAATATTTAAAATACATATAAAATCATCATCGTCATGTGTCAAGATTCATGAAAAATGGTGAAAATCCATTACAAAGTAGATTCAGAGGATGCATTCATTGATCAGCAGAATGAATTGTAATGTGAAACCTGCCCTCTTGTGGACCTCAGGTAGAATGGAACTAAAGCCAGCTTGCAGTCATTTTCCCTATCCATTCTGTGTCTATTTATGTCTGACCAGAAGAGAAGCACCAGACATGGGACAACAAAAACCACAACAACAACAATCATCATCATAATACTACTACTACTACTACTAATAATAATAATAACAATAATAATCCTTGTAATACATTTCATGGTTTACAAAGCACTTTTCAGAATGGGTCATGACTTTTGACCAGCAACATGTGGCACACTCCTCGGTGATACACAGCCCTGCACACACCGCACACACCTGAGCTCGAGAGGCAGGGATTTATGTATGCACATCATGATGGACGATTGGATGGCCACATAATCGGCCAGACTGGGAAATTCCAGGACACCAGTGAACATTCTGCACAACACAACAAATGCCAAGAGAACTTCATGACCTGCAATATGCGCAGGATCTATCAACCAAAGAGAACCGCAGAATAATATTCCGTCTGAAAGGCCATGTTACATATAGCACAATGCTGTAGAACTTTGGTTTTACAACTGGTCCAGTGGGACAACTGCTCCCTGCTTGCCCACCAACACCACTTCCAGCTCAGACCCGTTTAGCATTAATTCCCATGCTCTGGAATAATAAAACATTGTATAAATGAGTTGTTCTGAGTTGTTCTAGCTGTGAATGTGAATGTTCACATTGGCGTGCAGACCTCTGTTGAAAAAACCCTCAAAAGCTGAAGTAATCATTTATATGTAAATTATTTCTTTCTTTACTCTTTCTCCCCCAACTGTATATTGACTTAAACCTACAGTGAAAGCAGCAGTCCTGTTTGAGGAGTAAAGGGTTTTTTTTTCTTGGCTGTTCTAGAGTGGGGGGTGGGGGTGGGGGGGGGGGGGCGATCACTTGAATCATAACAAATCTCGGCGAGACCTCCTGACAGACAGTTAGTTTACAGCCGATGTCAGGCATTAACAGATTTGATCCGTATTGGAAAATGAGGGCAGGGGAGCGACGGGGAGCTGTGGGTGGCTGAGCTCTCACGCCAGGGCCTCTCTCTCTGTGATTCATGGCCGGGGAGGGTTCCCGTTCTCACATCCGCTGATTTAGAGCTTTCTCTGTGTGTGTGCGTTTGTATGTGTGTGTGCAGACAGGGCTGAGGAGGGCAATGGGGTGGAACGTGGAGAAGCACTTATGACGGCTTAACACTCTGCTTACCCTTCCTCTTTGGGTAAACATGTAAACTTCGGTCTATCATCAACTGAAAACAATGTAATTAAAAAGCAGTCCTTGATTGTGGGTTTTCATATATGTGCTTGTACACACACACACACACACACACACATACATATATATATATATATATATATATATATATATATATATATATATATATATATATATATATATATATATATATATATATATATATATATATATATATATATATATACACACTACATCGAAAGAAACTACATACATAAGCCCCGCATCCATCCATATCTATATTTAAGGATGCAGGTCGAAGTAGGGGTCACTGCTTTTCACGAAGACAGAAGATGTATCAGCGAAGAGGGGGAAAAACTGTAGAAACTGATACACCGCAAGATCCAAACTCATCTGATTACAGTGATTTCTGTTGACCTCAAAAGGGCCACAGCGTTGGCAGCTGCCGCAAACTAATCTCCTGTTGCTAAGTGAGTAATTGAATGTGAGAGCTTATGTATTTTTGTAATGAGCTGACAGCATATTTCCACTCCCTGCCCAAAAGGTTACCCTAATCAACATGGTCACGCTCTTTCTTCCAGAATGACAGCTCCGCTGGAACGGCACGACAAAACGTCGAAGCGGGAAGGCTTTGCAGATGTCAGGATTGAGGGGTCCGTCTGTTTTGCGCAGGGGGACCCCCGGTTGTTGAATCAATGTCAGCAAAGTGCATTTCTCTGGAAATAGAAATTAATAGTTTGCTCTAAACTGTGCTCTGTCCACATGGTTCGGATTCGTGATGAGCCTGCGAATATCGTGTGACGCCGATGCTTCGGGTGTACTCTAAAGACAAACGGACACATTTTACAACGATAGTAACATGAGAGGCTTGTTATTACTTGTGGGATTATGGATGCAAAAACCTCAAAATGTGGCATAAAGAAAACACAGATGAGTTAACGTGATTCTGTCTTTTTAATCTGAAATTCAATCTGATGGCCATGTGAGAAATAAATCCTGGCTAAAGGCCTAGCTATTACTGCTATCTGTTCTCTTCCTTTGGGCAGACAAAGCCCACAAGTGCTTGCCTTAAATTATCTACAGAGGAATATGACATTATACGCAATTTGAAAGTATTATGTAAAAAGAGTTATCTGAATACTCAGGGGATCTGTTTCAACTACAGCGCATCCCAAATATTTGTAAGATCTATTCTGCACCGTGTATGGTAAAGAGAGGGCATGGCTCAAAGATCTGTAAAAAAAGAGTAGACCTCATTAGAAAAAACACAAAATGTAAACTAAAAGAGATAATTGGAAATTAATGTTATGGAATCCAAAGTAATCAAAGTCAAATGACTATTTTGATATTCAATATGACCTTGTGAAAAAATCATTCTTACATTTGAGGAATGTTCCAAGGTGCCTTAGTCTATCGGTAATGCATGATCCACACATAACATACATAATATAATCAAAGTGTGTGCTGTGTTTTATACAACCAATCAGTCCCAATCAATCTGAGAGTGCCGACGAAGGTCTAGAAGTGTGTTAGTCATCAGGTTCAATGTATTCAGTGTTTGGATTGCTCTGTTTGTATAAACCAGATTGGTTTGCACTTAACCCTGTAATATATGCACAACAATCCTCCAGATAATACTCTAAGCTTTGCCAGTTACCATTCTGGCAGCTGCAATAAACTCAGCCCTGAAAGAAAAATGGCATGTAATAAATTATGACATGAACCAGCGGCATGTCACATGGCCACTCTGGTTTTCTCTTGGATTGACAGTCAGGATATTAAAAATGGCACTGAAATTTACAGGCGCGGGTCGGGGGGTCAAGGTTTTGTAAAATGAGCAGCATCTGAAACCTTATAAAAGAGAATTTAAATAAACAGGGGTGGCCAGAGGTCCCGGTATCTGCGGTTCACTTTTTTTCACGCTCTCGCATGTAGTTGGGCAGGGGTAAAAAAAAAAAGAGCTCCGGTGATGCAATTAGGGAGGAATCAAAAGGGAAAATGTAAAGGGATTTTCCCCTCATCAGCAAAAACACAGCCATGAAAAGAACACTGCCATTTCAATTGAGCTTGAAATGATATTGCATTATTTGCTTGATTGATATACTGAGGAACTGAGGAGACATTGATGATCTGACAAAACTAACTGCAAAACTAACGACCTTTTTGGCTCTTAAAGCACTGATTATGCATTGGTCACAATAATACATTATAATTTAGCTTCATATGGGATCTTCCTCATTAAAAACAAAATGCTGTGCGGTTTTAAAGGTGGACTGCCAAGAGGAAATGTTGGATTCCCTAGTGGTACTGCCACAGATGCTCCCTTGAAACCTAATAAGAGAACTGCTCAAAGATTGGGGTGCAATGGAAATGCATGAATAATGAAAGGTTCAATTGCATCCTCAAGGTAGCTTCAATCAATAGCTCTACAGCAAATTTATAATAATGCCTCGTTTAAAATAATCACGCCAATATATACTTTCTTTAAACCTTTTTTCCTTTTGCTCCCTGATTAGCTGTCTCCACAGTAAAGCAGCTTCCTTAGATGTTAAGTAGGTTTTAAACTATTGCTGTACCACAGTATAAGGTTGCTTTGGAGATGAGACCAGAATGTAAAATAAAGTCTTTGCATATTTGTCTGCGTCTGTGAAATTCAAGAGTTTCAACTTTAGAGATGCAAAAAAATTAAGTTATTATACCTTATCACTAGGCATGCCAGCTGAATCTGAAGGACAATGTAGCAACTAGATCAAGTTAATTACTGAGAAAACACTGCAGCACATCAACGTCAGATTATATTTTGCACTGGAAACCAGTTAACATTTATTGTATGACAAAATCCTACTATCAACTAGTATTCTTTGACATAAAATGTGCACTGAAGAATAAGAATATATTATAGGTGAAAAGAAGCATCAGTAGTTCAATACTGCTTGTAGGGGACATGCAGACCTCATTACAGCCAGAAATGCAATATCATATACTTGCCACATGATGGCAGTAGCAGATGGTAACAAGAGTTCTACAGTAAGTACATTTTGTTTCTTTTGCATATCAGCAGTTCCCAAACTGTGCCAAAGTACAATCTCCCAGCAGTGATATAAAGAAAAACACACTACTGACTACACCAAAGAGAACTTGCAATAAACAAGGAGTATAAATATGTTGTGCCCATTGTGATTATGTTTGTGCTGCAGTGCACTTGCATTATAAGACTTCACAGGCTTGCACTTGCATGCCTTCACAAGCTACAGCTAGACCCCTCTGACTGTTCTTCTAAAACTCACCAATCAGTCATTTGGTCAGTCATTTAATGAATCGAAAATTCTTTGAATATACTGCAGCAGCCTTTCCAAAAGTACCACTCTAGAACACAATGCATAAAATGACTGTGTTTATCTGAGAAACTACATCAGTCCTTGAAAAACTAATAGGCACTCATTATTATAGAGTTACACCATAACCTCGAATACACTTGAATTAAATGAGATAATTATAAATGATCAATTGAAAGCACTGTATAACAAATATACAGCACATGTGCCACTCCTCAAGTGATAATAGTTATTAATTATATAATATTACACAATGATTGATTGACAGTTAGAATCATGCTGCAGCATTAAAAATGGACACAAAAACTAAATCGAAACTAAATACCTGTGGAAAATGAAGGGTCCTGCAACAAAATAAATGGTAATGTTGGTAGAAAAACACAACAAAATCAACAAAGTCATGCACACATTAGGAGGCCCGTCCATTCCAAAATGTACATTTTCATGCTCCTTATAATACAGGTAGCAATGATGACTGTGGGCACTTACTTTAACAACCCCTGTTTTCTAAGGGCAGCTGAAACAAAACTGTGACATACATGCAGTTATGGCAGGAAGTCTCGTGGTTTATCATGAACATTAGCATGACTAGGGAGTGCTGTTAGGCACAATGTGGGCTAGCTTGTTATGCCATTTTTGCTGTAGTAACATGCCTTACATGACTTAACTGCTGCTGGATTCACTAGCTAGCTAGATAACAGACAGATGGCCTTTTGCTTTGAGACCTCGTTATTTATTGAAGTGTCATGGCATGAAAACCTGTGGTATACGAGTATTGCATGGTTAAGGGTTGTTGTTAGGCATGATGTGAAGCCATGCCAATATTCATAGTACCACAGGTTTAAGTGCCATAATGGCTTTGTAAAACGGATCCATGGTTAGCTTAAGGTTAACTATTTAGCTGCAAAAAGTAGGAAGAGAGAATGAAATTAAGTTATGTTGAATACATGCAACATAATTCTGCCAATGAAAGTAGATAACAAGCTTTTTATAATACTATTGCTATAGTAACAATCCTCACATTATCTAACAGTGCTTCTGGATTCACTAGATATTTGCAACATTGTTGTTTATATTCGAATGCTGGCTTACTACTAGAACTACTTACTTTTCCAGAGCCCGAGCGGATTGGTGTGGTGTTTGGAGGGGTGGAGGATTGGGGGGTGGGGAGTTGGGTGAGGAAACCTTTTCCTTAAGTTGTTTTAAAAAAAAAAAAAAAAAATCTAATTTGGAGCGTTTACCTTTTCCCTCTTATTTTCATAAATGGTAGCAGTCACCGGGACCTTTGAGGTCCTTGGATTGTGGGTTGTGGTTAAATTTTGTCTTTCCTCTATGTAGATAGCTGGCTAAAGTTTGCCTTACGTTCACCCAACAATGATTCCATTTCATAAAACCAATAGGACCTCGATGTGCAATGATATTAAAGGAATATACAAAAATTCCATTTACTTGTGCTATATCAGGGAATATTGGAATGCAGGAATGCCAATTGTCCACTAGGAACAGTATGTGAGAATTAGCCATTTTATAATAATCATTATAAAGCAGACATTGCACATATTAGCAGAGCATAAACAAACACAACACCAACTGTTTAGCAAAATACCAAACAAACAAGTTGGTTACAGGTACACCAAACAGCTGATAGGGGTAAACTTTATTAGAGCTGGCAGGCACCACCACATATACAACAAATAATGGCCAACATAGTACCTTGGTTCAAAAATAATCCAATGGGGGGGGGGGTTAGGAACAAGGAAGAAAATGATGACTCTACCAATGCTCCAGTAACTAATCTTGACAGAAAAATTGTGTTCAATATCACTACTCACTTTGAGCCAAGGGAAATGGAACAAGTTTTACATTTGCATAAGTAATGGAAATGGCCAAATAAATATAAATAACCTTGTTGTTATCTTGTGTTTACAGTGTTGCAGTAAGGTTGTAGATCATGCTGACCATAGCCAAAGTTAGCTAGCTATCTAGTGCCACTGAGTGGAGTTTTTGTTCCACGGCGGCCATTTGTTTTGTGTTCGGGTCAGGGACTATGTGAATGGGTTTATTAGATGGACGACATCTAAGAAATGCACTTCTTAAAATAACTTTTTAAATTGAAATTTGTCCACAATGTTACAGGCACTCTGCTGCATGTCGTGCCAAGCAATACTCTATATTAATGGTATACCATGGCCTCTTGCGTGTTATTGTTTTAATTACCTCCAGAGAGCAATTATTGAGGCCATGTTATGAGGCCATGGAAGAGGTTGTGCTTCTTTTGTGAATAAAAAATGTTTTGCCAACTCAAAATGTTTTCCCATCTTGCATGACTTACTAAAAGGAAATTTCTAATGATTATATTTCCTATTCACTTTCTATTACAAAAATTATGGTAATGTTCATATTTCATTCCGTCTGAGTAGTGTGACCACACACTCATGTACAGTACCTGCTCTTGTGGCCATGTTGAGTTCATATTTATACTGATGAATAATAATTTCACAATGCCACATCACATCCCCATAGCCATTTCAAGCAGTGCTCTTTTGCTGAAAGAATTCAATTTGGTCATCACGGTTAAGCTTTGACTATAATTTAAAAAAGAAAAATCCTGCCATGGGTCTTTCAATTGGTGCTTTCAGTAAGACTTTAATTAAGACATTGGAAGGAACAAAAATGAGTACACTAAGGGTGGTACTGATGCGTCAGTATCTAAATCTGCATGAGAAAAGATGAACTATCCTCTGGCAAGTTTCAATAATGGCAAAGTGAGATAAAGTGGCCCCTTGACTCAGCCTTTTTAACCTATAAGAACAACTGAATGTGAAATCATGTCTGCTGCCCATGGGTGCAAAGAACAGCAGTCACATTTTCAAAAATGAAATAATGCAGCCAACAGGTTTTCTACAGATGAAGGCATTATTTGACAAAAGCATATTTATGAATAGACTCATAACTTGATCATTTTCAGATGAAGGATTTATAATAAAAATGTCTGAGGCAGGACAAAATGTAAAACAAGGAAAGTATTGTCCAACACAGAAACACAGTGGTGTTGTTGGTCTTCTGTGAGCTATTGCTGTTATGTTCTTCTCATCGCTTTACTGATCCCCTCTCTTTGCTTTTTGTATCCCCCCTATTTGCTTGGAAACCATTTGTCTATAGAAAGAGAGAGAGCGAGTGATCGCTAGTTGTTTTGGTCATTCTGGATGACAGAGGAAGACACTATACTTGTACAAAACTTTGCACATGGCATAAAGATACATAGCTAACTAAGGATAAAATACTTATTAATGCAATACCTCAAATATTTTGAGCTGTTAAGCTTACTGAGCAAACAAACTGTGAGGCAAAAGTAAATGCACTGAGACCAAAAATTACACTTTAACTTAAATCAAAAAGTATTGCAGTGGAACCAGTTAATTTGTCTCAAATCAAAAAGTATCACAGTGGAACTAGATAATTTATCTCAGAGAGAATCTCAAAACTTATATCCAACATGCCTATTACCATCAAATAGCTCTTTTTCCAAACTCAAACTCCCCAATCCTACATGCAAAGATTTGGTATAGTCTATATTAAACATTCGGCTCTTGTCATGATTCTATTCACAGCAGGCTTTTACATATTGCCTACAACCTATCATTCCAGCATGTTGTATATGACACTCTTAGTACCACAGTTCAGTATAAGAACCAAGAATGATATACTGTACTTTGCTCAAGCTGCTGTTGTAAATGTATATTTAATGTATATTTAATGTATAATGTATATTTATTGTTGTAAATGTATATTTAATTATTAAACCTTTTTTGAAAGTGCCCCCCGGGGTATTCCAAGACAGGCCCCTAATCAGCATGATACTTCCTCCGGTTCTAAATCTGCTTCCTCAACTTTGTTACAAGCAAATGCAACATTGTGAAAAGCTTTTTAAAGGGGATGGGGGCTACTTCTTCACAAACCCACCTGACCTGTCCAGCATCTCACTTCAGTGATAATGAGAAGCGTGCATTCTCACTTCACTTTGAATGCATGTTTCTCATTATCCTCATCAGGTATGTTCAAACTTTTGACTGGAGCTGTACTTCTCAAGCAGCAGAAAAAAGGACTGTTCTGGGGCCTGCTGGCAGAGTCCAAGATATCTTTGA
Organism: Megalops cyprinoides; assembly: GCF_013368585.1. Lineage (NCBI taxonomy): Eukaryota > Metazoa > Chordata > Actinopteri > Elopiformes > Megalopidae > Megalops > Megalops cyprinoides. The sequence goes on from NC_050594.1 coordinate 23,022,464, forward strand.
AAGCTGTGAAACTACCCACACACATGGGCAAAGGGATAATGTGCGTAAAAGACTACCAGTAGCCAGTATCTTAGTTTCTGGTTTATGTTTAAGTGGTGGAGAAAATGCACACCTTTGCAATAACACATTTCTGAGAACACAAGAGAGCAAGAGATCGCTGTATCTCTGTCGGCCGCGAATCCAGGTCCCAGCGGTATTCACATGAATAGAACTTTGGAGTGCAGATGATGATAGGAATGGCATGGCAACAAGGGATGATTTTTCTTTTTTTGCCAGCTGACTCCATTAATTTTCACTATGTAGGCATTGCACAATGCCTTCTTGGAGGAGAACAAAGCAAAGACAGCTTTGGGGAAAATGAGATAAATATGAAAAGTCTAAAGGGCATGTCCTTTTATCAGCCTCTTCTGCCTTGTACACAATGTTCCTCTATTTTGTCTGTTTTTTTCTCTGTCCTTCCTATGAGTGGCTTGCTACACATCTCACTTGTCTCATTTCTGATCCTATGCCTGTTTAAATTCATTGGCATTTAGATGGATTTACTACCTATTTACACCTAAATTAGCCATCTACAGTCCATGACTATCTCTCAAAGATGGCTGAGTTTGAGTTTCTTGAGCACTGAATTGACCACACTGACTTTACATTACATGCAAAAAATAAAATGTTATGTTTTGTGTATTCATTATACCAGTGATTCATCAGCTATCACTTTGTCTTTTACAAAATGTTGCAGTGACTTCATTGCATTGGGGTGTGCATATCTGTATTGTCCTTAAAAATCTGACATCAGATTAATTAAATTAACGAAATTGCTTAAAAAGCTAAAAGTATTCATAAAAAAATAACTTTGCACTTCCCTTGGCATTTTATTTATTTACAGTTGGGTGCCCTATTTTGGGGATCCGTTTTTCCATATAGGACTTCACTCATTTTGCAATGATTGATCCTATTTCTTTGCTATCACGCATTAGCATTTGTACTCTGTTGTATCTGTGATATATAAGAGAGAGAAACCAGGACACTTGTGTGTACACTAGGTTGCGGTGAAGTGTGTTTTCAGAGTAGTTCATGTCCTCACCACTGAAACCACATTTAAAATGTGCAGAGAAATAAATGGTGCATAAATGGTTGACTTAGCTGTCTTTGTGAAGGCCATTTTTATTCTGACATAAGTCCCATAGAGGCTAAATGTTGCTCTTCATTTACATTGCCATTCATGTTAACATTAGGGCCTTTTCTTAATTGGTCTTTATCTTTGTCTTCCTCGTGCTCCTCTTACAGGGCGTCTAACACCTGCTCCTGGCTCAACACCCAGATGAATTCTATGACCTTCTGTCTGAGGTTCCAGGGGAGGGGTCAGCAGCCATGGTTTCTCTTCCTGCTCATGCTGATGTGAACCGGAGCAGCAGCCAACATGTTCAGGAAGGCTTCCAGTCCAGTCCACCCCCTGAGAAGATCTTTCCCTCCAAAAGGTGTCACTCCCATTGGGAATATACTTTCCATCACTGTCACCTCTGGATGTCTCCCTGGGGACATTTGCCGGGGCGATTTGCCCTGGGAGGGCTTTGCCAACCTCCATTCTGTTTGAAATTAAATCACACTGAGCTAACTGAACTGATCTGGATAGCTTATATTAACTTGTATCATACCATCCCAGGTGAATGTTGATGGGCTGATGAAACCTAACCTTCTGAATCCAAAAAAAATAGGCTTTATTAGAATAATTACGGAAATATCCCCACTGTAATATTTTGTATTACTTTTATTATTATTGTTTGGGTCTTTTAAAACATAATTTTGCTTTCATTGCCCTTTATTATTGTACATTTTTTGTGTAGTAGATTTTGCTCTGTCATATGCTTAGTGAAAGTGGCCTGTATCACTTACCGACTGCGTGTTTAAATAAGGCATTGAGAGGAAAGCGCCTCCCTTGAGATCAATGGAGGTAAATCTTTTACCAATGGTAAGAAATAGGGTTAAACTACCAAAGGTAGTAACCAAAGGTTTTATGTGAAATCAGTTTGAGTTACTATGGCAACAATGAATGGACATTATGTCCATCACAGCTGCTTGGAACAGAGCAAATAATGCCAGTAAAAACATGGCATTAATTTGGCATTTTGTCTTCTGTCTGTGTTCTGAAGAGGCACATTGCAGTTACAGTTTCAGCAGAGGCCTGTGGTGATGAAAGGCTTGCAGTTGTTTATAGTGCTGATGGAGATAACTCTGACATCCTACCTCTACATAGATAGAACGGACTATTTGCATCTTTTCAGCTTCAGGGCTCCCACAACAGTATTTTCTGAGCTTTGACTGAAAATAACTTGTGAGATAAAAGCCAATTACAGGAAATATGTTTCTGGCATGCACATTTCCTTGAAGAGATGCTACAAGCATTTATCAATTATTCCAAGGTTATTTTTGACTATGTCTCAGGGCTTGATTCACCCCTGTTTCAACTAAGCTTTAAGCCTTAAGTAAAAGCTAATGAAATTGGAGAGTGAATTCTGTGTGAATGATTACCATTTAATGTATTTTGTTTTGTTAATATTTATCATTTTAACATGTGATGTCATCTAAAAGGACTTCACATTTTTCTTCACCTTGTCCAGCACCCCAGTGAAATTTTAACATTGCACCATGGTATCCTAGCTGCTAACAACACTGCAGAGAAACACATCCACCCTGACACATTCCTCATATCCAAGCTGATCAGGCCCTCATCAGGATTTTCTCCTTCCTCAGATACCCAACCTCCCATCCCATTGACTATTTAGGGGTGGCAGCATGGCATAGTGGTAAGGAACAGGGCTTGTAACCAAAAGGTTGCTAGTTCAGCCTCCCATTGGGGCAATGCTGCTGTACCCTTGGCCAAGGTGCTTAACCCAGAATGGCCTCATATATCAAGCTGTAGAAATGGATAACATATAACAATTGAAACCTATGTAAGTCACTCTGGATAAGAGCACCTGAAAAATGCCAATAATATAATGTAATGTAATTTAGCCTAGGTCCAATGGGTCCATCCCATCCCCCACCCCAAATCTATACAGGACACAGCAGGAGGGGAGGAGGGGGAGTGGGAAAATGGATAGACGCAAGGAGCTTGAACAGGGTACCTGTCACTATCTCGCCATGCTTATGCATACATAACAATATTGAAATTGTTCATTAAACCCAAACAATTTGGATGAAAAAAGATGAAAACTAAAGCAATTGTTGATTAAATGCTCCAATTACCATAGTAATCACTACAGCTTTAAATAACACAGTGTTCATTATTTATCTCAAAACTCTCACACAATGTACTCAGTTTATCTGAAGACAATGCTCCTTACCGGAATAACATGTGGTTCAAATCGCTTTTAGTTGAGCCTGAGATGTGGCATTGGTACAAGTTATTGATTAAATAATTCCCTCTCCCAGGTTGTTATTGTAGAAGAAAATATAGTAAAAGTAAATTGTCCTCAATTTACCCTGCCTGCTAAAATAGGGGATAAATAAAAAGTGTCCTCTTGTTCACCACCACCATACAAATCTGATAACTGTGCAAAACACAGATTAGTACACAGCTTGGTCAGAAATCCTATCATCTGCAATCCAGGTCAGTTAAATCATGGGCTTGCGATGACTATCTCAACAAAACCACCTTTTCCAATAGTCCTGAGGGAGTGGTTTTGCCAGGGAAAAACTAAAACATGTGGAACAACATTTAAGAATATTAAAAATCATCTCTTATAACTTTGTAAGACAAACGTTGGGTGCCAGATTAAGAATTTAAATGTAGTTCAATGAACTGGGATGTGTAGACGAATTTACTGAGAAAGCACTGACACAGAGATAAAGAAAAGTTTGATCCTTCTTATCAATGGTTTCCAGGTAGCTTTGAAGTTGAAAATAATGAACATATCACTTGCATATACCATGCTTTGTCTGCATGGTTCATCATCAAAAGCAATTACCTTATGTCACAAAAAATATGTATAGAACATACTTTGTGCTACAGTATGTATGATGTAGGGAAAATATATTCCAGAATTATGAGTGGAAAGAAATTTAACTGCATTGCACCTATACAAATAAAGCAACCTCTAGATGTACCCCAGAGTGAGATTATCTGAATGACAGACATTGCAAGCAAACACCTCCATGCCTAAAAATACATTTTCCTTAAATCACTGCATTCATTACAAAACATGAAATGAGTATTGGGGAATTACAAAAATCTGATCAGGAGCAGAACTCCCGCTGTACCCAGCATGCTAGTGTTGCAACTCATTATTTAAGCACTGAATGATGTCAAATCCAATCAGTCACAACAACTACCACTAACACGTTCTTCTGATAATTAAAAAGCATGCACATTACAGAAAGGAAGAAAAGACTTAAGGACTTAAACTATGTAATTCTGAAACACCCAGAATGCAGACAGATTTAATGAGCGTTTTATTTCACCACAGATATTTATTACAGCTATATTTAGATATTGCCTCTTGTAGAAAGAGCTGTAATCACTCATTACCAAGAGAAATATTACAGCTAGACAGGCCCTTTACAGCTTGACTAACTCATTTAACATACAGCACAAAGCAATATGGATGAAAATACAAATGGTGGCAAATCCAGTCGTTTCTTCAAAATACATTCATTACATACAATACTTTAAAATGTCCTGTTAAAAGATATTATGACTCCATTTTATCTACAGTATGTTCCATCTGAAACATCACATACAGTGTGCAACAGCAATATAGAATTTTCTCAGCAGATGGCACTATTGTGTCGGGCTTTTTACAGTTTCCACATGAGTTAGATTTAGCTCCTGACACATGGTTTAAGAAACGAAATGCGAAATTCCCACACCATTCCCTGCCCGAAGGGATCCGTAGGCAGCAGGTAAAACTTTAATTTGGGTTTTGCGCCATCCCAGCCGCCCCTGCTTCATTTGGACGCGTCAAACACGCGGCTCGCTCATTTGCATAGCGGTTCTGCATGACATCGCCGAAGCCCTGACTCACGCGGCGCAGAGAACGACGCCTTCCCAAATCCCCTCTTCCGTTCCCGTTTTAATTGGAGCCGTCTCATGACGGGGAGAGGGAGCCGATCCCGCTTAGCCCCCGTCACAGCGCTGTGCCCCACACAGACAGCATCCATTTCCCATGCCACGCCATTTCAATTAGCTGTCCCTGTTTCATAATGGGAGAGGAGAGAATGGCGCGCTGACAGGTAGCCAGATATCTAATGAATGAGTGCCAGGACACGGTGGCATGCAACGCTGTGGCCAAGCACACAGAGGTGGCCACACTTTAATCCCTCCAAACGTTTGGGTGTGAGAAACAGAGATAAGGTGTCTAGATAAGCTGACGCTGATATGCACTTGTATTGAAATTAATCTTCATTATAAATTGTAGCACACATTAAACAGCCACCCGCTCTTCTAAAACCCTTCACCTTCCTCTTGACATCAGCATCCTGCATATACCTGATTACATCACGGGCTCTTAACTCAAGAGGAAATAATGCACTTATAGTGCACATCTTGAGCGTTCACAAGTCAAGATGAATAAAAAAAAAAAAACAAAAAAAACTTTGTGATAATAATACGGTCAAGCCATTTTAATATTGCCCAACTTAATATCTTGAACGTCTTAATGACACACTTTCAAACACACTTACCAAACACTGTTATTTTCAATGTTGAATAGACTCTTAATACCCCGGGGAAACCCTTGAATTTTCTGTTCACAAATTTTTAGAGTTAATAAGTTCAAATTTCAGTAACGTTGACTTTTTCTGTATGCTTTATGCATGGATTACAGTCACACAATTCCACACAATAAATTAGTGTTCTCAATTTCTTGAGACAAGTTGTCAGAATTGGTTTCAAAACATGCTGCCCACATATTTATGTCAGGATATCATCTCAAGCTAAAAATTCTAGAGTATGGAATTGTCTTCTTTTTGCTGGTAGTGAGGAGTGTCTAAAATCTAGGACAATGTTTAATTATTGGTCCATAGGCCTACTCTTGGTCTGCACTAGTTTTCCTATGGTTTATCTACCATTTTTTACCACTACAAAACAAGAGGCACCTGAGGCACAAACCAGCTTTCACCAGCACAAAGAGACACACTGGAGCCCTGCAAGCCAGACAGCCAGTTTGGGCCTATAATTGTATTCTAGCACTGGGGTCAAACTGTGCTCTTTGGAAAAATCTTATTTTACCCCAAATCCTGAAAGGAGGAATAATTAATTTAGTTACTTACTTCGACATGAAGAACTTATTTTCGCCTAAGTGCCCTCCATTTTCCCAAAAAGAAAGCATCCATTTTGTGGAACCATTGAGATAAGTATGAATTTTTATTTGTCCACTTGTGCAGACATCAAATAGTGCAGTTTTTTCCTAAACAAAGATGGACTGAATTGTGTTCATTTGTTGTGCTGCTGAATGTAACATACTGAGGAGTTTATTTATTTATTTTTTGTACATACATTTATTCCCTGAGAGCACTGTTTTACTGAAAAGGAGAGGTTTTGGTGTCACTGTGTCTGTCTGCATCACTATGTCTGTCCCCCGCATCATTGTGTCAAATGCTGAAAGCAATGAGAAAATATTACATTTTGTTTGCATGCTAAGAACATTTTTAATGGAAAAATCTTTAATTTTTGTACTGTATGTTATGGGTCTGAAAGATACTATGCATAGGAATGCACAGAACAGAGCTATGGACACAAATTCATATAGGCTGAGTATGTTGCATGGAGAAAAAGCACAGGCATATCTGGAGCATTTGAATATTTGCATTCAGCGAACATACTGTATCAATGCAATGCGGCTGTGTGCTAAATACAAAGCATCATTCAGTTACTGCTAGCTGAGTAGATTGCAGGGAAATCAGTAAGTATGTTTAGTAAAGCTTGTTTTGGTAGTTACCTAGCTAATTATATCTTTTGTGTGAGCATGGGCAGGCAACACATGCTACTGACTCCAATGAAGTCAGAAATATGATTATGTACAGTTCTTCAGTTTACATGTGAAACACTTTAAGATTGCCATGGTATGATCCTTGTATTAAAATGATCATGATTATAAACATAATAAAATATCATCTTTGACAGCAACTTTTTTTTCAAAGTAATCATTCAAAATATGCAATTAAGTCACATGGTTAGGAGTGAACCTGGGGCCTAGGGTTCAGAATGTTTTGACCACTGCACTGCACTGCTATACTGGCATAACTCGAGGTATAATGCTTAAAAAGGTGGGAGGCTAGGTCCAATATATTGCCTATGATGTTGTGTCCACATTGCCTGCAGATTGGAGCCGTGTTGCCTTCTACAACTCTGTCTTTCCCTTTAAAATCAGACACCCCACTTAGCTGAGGGTGAGGGAAACTGTCAATCTACTCTTGCATCTCCATCTGAAGAGCTGATAGAAGGTGTGGAGAAGCAAAGTCTTGGTCCACTTGCTCCACTTGCACTAGCTTGTCTTACATAGTTTACATAAGTGCTATATTTCTGACAGACTCATGCAAAAACCTATGCTGTGTGAGATTCTTATTTAATACGCTATACCATTTGATTTATGATATTACTATGTCATAATTTAATATCAGTCTGCAGTCACATCTCTATACTATTTCACCATACCCTGTGCAAGTCAATGATATTTGCTGCACCAATACCTGGTCTTCAGTACATCAAGCTCCCGTATCAACAGGAACTCTGCCAGGAGCTGTGACATGAGAGGCTGGAATGAGAGTGAGATGACCCATTATTGTCCCTTTGTTGCTACCTGCAGAGGTTGTGTTTTCAGCACAAGGTCCATTGACTTGGTGCGTTTGCTGCATCTAGCTAAACACTTTCCCCCAGGGTTGATTTTCAAACACCTATTGACATTTTCCTAGGCAGCTTTAAATCATTTCATGCTCCATTACACATGCTTGTTAAATGTGAAAAGTAAGGTAAATTAATATTTTTAGAGCTGCTTAATGTGCCCATTGTAACTGATCAAATGACAGCATCACTGTCAGAATATACCACAAACAATGACACAGCTTGCACAGACTAATCTCTATCACTCCCTTTTGCCAACAGTTAAGTAAACGCAGCAGTTGTGCCAGCTTCAGTTGGCAGTGATTTCTGTCTCAGAGTGACCCTTATCTTGTTTTACCTGCAAAAGTAAATCAAAGTGCCCAACACTGCTTACACGTCCAAAATAAATCCAATCTGAAGCCCAAATGAGGGAACATTACCTGAGAGATAATGCCCCTGGTATTAGCAGCTAGTGAGGACTCCTTCCCTGTAGAGGAGCAACAGCAGTGATCAGTTGTCCAGGGCTAGGTCGACAACATGAGGCCCAAAGGCTGGATCTTAAGGCCAAAACAGATTTAAAGTGATCAGATGGCTTGCCAAGGGATTCTCCCCAGCCTGTTATGAAAGTCCCTTGTAAACAAATGTTGTCATGGCCTTTCTCACTCCATTCAACATGCAAATTCCTAGTCAGCTATTGATAAACAACTTTGAATACCAATGCCAGTAAGAGAGCAGTGCAGATTGATGACCATTTTAGCTTGCAGAGTAAATACTGGCAGGTAAATGTATAGGAACCAATTTCAGTACACACTACACATATTAAGTGGTGAAGCTGTTCTTAAGATTTGTACTAGGGGTGCTCCAATCCAGCTATTGTCATAGTTGTATGGTTAGCTGGTTATTTTACAGAAAAAAGAGTGAAAAGTGAAATAAAAGATTTTGTGATATATCATCAATTGTAATTCTTGCTAGGATTATCATACAGTAAAAAATTCACACTGTCTCAAACTTAATGGAAGCATAACAGAAAGTGCATGATTGATTTCAAACATAGATTACTGTCTTATCAGAGCACATGTTCCTGCTTTATGGGGACATAACACTGTAATCATTTTAAAACTCCAATATGGTCATAACACATTGCAATGAAAAAGCACAGAAAAGAAGGCAATTCAGACACACTGTTCTCATAATAAACTGAACACTTTAGGACAGGCTAAACTTTCAGGTCATTGAAATGACATGGCTTCTAACAGTGAGGTGTATATTATTATACACGTTGCACAGTTACAGATCTGAAGCAGAGTAATTAAGTCACAATAATATGGCAACATAACATAATAGCAAAATAATCTGCTGCAAGTGAAGGCACAACAATTGTTTATTGCAAGTAAAACTTGGTTATTGCTGAGCTGCTTTGCGACACTGAAATGAGATTTTGACCAGACGTCCAATATGAAAACGTCAGAAAACACACAGTATTTTGAAGAACATTATTCACTCATGTGAACTGGAATTTTCATACCTAACATGTTAAAGACAGTATAGCCAATACATAAGCCACACATCATGTATGTTTATTTATTTAAAATTAGGAATCGGTCCATTAAATTCTGATAAGTCTGTTAAATTGCTTTTCAACACTTAGGTTAGGTTATTGAGGTTATTTTAAATTCACCTGGTCTCCTCTATTCTTTTCAGCTCCCTATGGTGACCCATTCATCTCTCGGTCCATTCATAAACAGCTGTGTAACAAAGAACCTATTCCCTTTCAACACAGTCGCGTAAAATTGGTGTGACTGTGTGTCAAGGTGGGATTTAACTTGTACTAACAGCATCAGATATAAAGGACCAAGTAATGTTAGCATTTCTCAGGTATGACCCTGGTGTAGATTATTCTGCTCTTGAATACACATGAAATAAATACTGAAATAAAGCAAAAAAGAATTAAGGCAGGGATCTCTGTGGAGCTCTAGCAGATGGTGATGAAAGGATAACAACATATGTGTCTATAGGGTTAAGATGCCATTAGACCCTGAGGAGAGCTGTAATGGTTTGCTGTTGACAAAAGGGATTTTGATTAATCTGTTTGCAGTGACACTCCATGGCATCGGGAGATTGACTGACAACAAAGACACATGAATATATATTTGCCATCTGGACTGATTACATCAAAGAAATACAGATATCTTCCTCTCACCAAAACAATTAATGAATTTGTTCATATCCATATCTGGATGTAACTAAAAGGCAATGGTACACCATTGAACTGTTGGCCATAGAATGGATTGCTCTAATTGTTCCTGAGTAGTCACGATCCTTGATAGTCTTCCTGTGGTGCCCATGAAAACTGTCATCAGCTTCTCAGCCTTCTGGAACCTGGTTTGATAACACTGATCTGTTTATATAAATGTAGTGTACTTTATGAATGACAGACTGATAGACACACACTCACAATTTAAAAGACATTCCTTGGATTACACTGTATGACTATGATGGAAATAGACCACATGGCTCTATGTATGGAGTTAAAACTGTGTCATTGGAGAACTGAACGTGAATTGAATTGGTTTGAATTTGTATTGCTTAAATTAATGATTTAAACCCAAGTTGATATGCCCAATTATGTCAGATGCTGCCACATTGCTGCAACCCCCACTGACAATCCAGGAAGGTGAGCCAAACATGTTCTCCTCAGAAATACATTTAAAGAAACAGTGGTGACATCACATTATAGCCTTGGAGGACACTTCATGCGTGACTTTATACAGGAAGACCTGCGGGTACCTGACTGACCATTGGGGGTAGCTGGTGTGCGTTGGTCAAACCCCTGGATGATCTACTCACCCCTGTATCCCCAGTGGAGTCAATTTGTTCTGCTGCTAGTCATAGTCAGATGATGACATGGCCAGGAACAAGCCTGGGGTGTAGGGCTCAGCCTTGGACTTGAAACATCAAGTGCTTTGCCCCCATAAAATTGATGCTGATTCAATCATTAAGCAATACAAGCAATACAAATTCAAATCAGTTCAATCCAATTCAAACTCGGGTGACACAGTTTTAACTCCACATTTATGTATCATTAACTTCATAATTCTTCCTGTGATGAAAACTGCTTAATGAATTTCCAGTAATCTCTCCCAAAAAATTAAATTCAAAGTTTTGATATCAGTGATATGAGTCTTGATATCAGTGAATCCATAAATCTCTGATATTGTTTTTGCAGCCACATAATGACCTTGTAAACATGGCAGTCCTTCATTAAACAGTTTAAGACAATAATACGTGCGTGCAGCAAGCCAAATTTACTGAGTTTGGCAGTGAAGATGGTCAAATGTTGTTGCAAAGCCTAATTCAAGGTAACTTTAATCAACAAACAGATCAGTGCCAATACTAAAGTCTTCTTCAAAAAAGATTAAGGCCAAGAGGAAATAATAGGGAAGCATCCTATTAAAAAACAACTTCATACCATTTGATTCCCTAAGACTTGATCCTTTTAAAACAATTATACAGCTTTTGACACTGCACGGCTGTTCGGATGAACGGCGGCTGAATATAAATACCATGGTATGAAATATTTAACACTGTATCTACATTGTACCAGTGCATATGTTTAGACTTATTCCCTGTTGTTTTAATAATGTTGTTTACTTCTTGAACATCATCATAGATCATTACGGAATATGTCCTCATTCTGCATAGAAATTGTTAAAGATGCATTAGAATGTAACTTTCACATTTTACTATTCCACCACAAGATACAATGATCCACATCCTTTACTATATACACATATTATGTTCCCTCTCGTTTCTAACTGCTAGAAATGCACAATAAATTACAGCAACATAACCAATGATAAATATAACACATATTTTCTACATACATTTAGGACACTTACAGCCTGTTTTTACTCTGCAGCCCGAAAGATCATGAACCTTGGGAACTATTGGCCTATTAAGAAAACTCTTGCTCAGTACTAGTTGGCCCTAATATTCCAGTGACATACCCTGTGAATGTGATGATACAGGGCCAAATGGACTAGATCCCATTTACTAAGACAGTCCAATGTGACTTTGATAAATGGCCTATACTTACCTTATCCTTATGGGTTTGAATTGAATGTAATCAAGATGAATGTTGCTTGCAGGCCCAATTATATCCCCTGCTCTTTCCTGGTTAAGACTCCCATGCTTTACTATGAAAAGATCAATAAGTTATTTGTTCTTTTTGTTTGTTTGTTTGTTTTTTTTTGTCTGGATCTGAAAACCTGCCCTTGCTCATTTGGAAATGGTTTCTCTTCTGGTAGTTGTAAAGTTATAGAGTGGACATTCAATTATATTTTCTGATAATCATACACAACTTCCCAAAAGAAAGTGCTGTGCTGAAAATAAAAGCAAAGAATATAAGAACTCTGAAATCTAAAACACAAGACAAGTTATTGTTCTTATGGAATAGTATCCAAACCAACTATAAAAGCGTTTAGGAACCCTATTTATATTTTGCTCAGATCTACAGTCACACATGTGTTGGATTATGCAACCATGTGGATTACTAACTGCTGCATTGTGTTGAAATTGTTTGTTGAGTGAAGTAAAAAAATGAAAAAAAAGAATCTCTATTCTCACTTATAAAAAGCTGATAAGTATGATAGGAAAGAAAAATTCTGACATATGTTTAGATTCTCATATTTACGTTAATGGCACAATTTCAATTTTCATTTGAATGGCGAGAAAAGACATTAAAGAGCTCTGTATTATTATTATATGGTTTAACGGACAATGGGTAAAAGTGAACTTGATATTATATCCTTCTTGTTTAGCTGTGACATAGGGAGCTGGCTTCTGTGGTTTTACTTGAAAATGGAGTGTAGACATTATGACATGAGTCATTTTATCAAAAAACAATAATTAAAAAAAAAAATCTGTTTTTTAAAACTGACTGATTAGAACCGCAGCCACTGCCATTCATCTAGAAAATGTTTGTGATGTCTGAAAAATGTGATTGGCATATGACCATCATTTACCGGCCTCTTTTAGTGAATTTTTGTCTTGGCAGTATGGCTGTAATTTTTGAGGAGGTTGGGTAAATGGAAAATGGACCTAACTCTGTATTCAGATGGGGACCTACATTGCTTTAGAACACAGATAATCCCAGAAGGTGTTTGCAGGCACTGCAATTGAGCCCTGGGGCATGCTGTTGGTAACTGCTGATAACCAGTCTGTCAAATGGCTTATCCTTACTGAGTGTGAGTCATCAGGGCAACTCCTGATTTCCACTCAAAACCACATAAGCATGCATGCGCGCGCGCACACACACACACACACACTCACACACACACACACACACACACACACACACACTAATTACTAGCATACACACACAGACCTATGCATATGTAATGGCTGTGACATTACATAGTACCAGGTTTGACTGGAAAGTGTTGCAGGCTTGCATCACCCACCCATAGGATAATGAATGAAGTTTCTGGTGCAGTGTGGATAGTTAGGAGTAGAGATTGCCCAAACCTTCCTGACCATCTTAATATGTCAATGTCAGCAGACAATGCACCTGCCTGATGTCTCACTGTGGCCCACAAACCAGTCTGCTGGCAGGGAACAGGCAACTGAAGGTAAGTGATAATCAGGGGAGAAACAGATGTCAACCCCGACTCAGGTGTGTAAAAGTGCTGAGTGACAGACTCCAGACCATTGTTCCATGTTTATTATCCAATAGCAGACAAGTTTTCTTCTTTCAAATGAATGTTCCAACCCACTAAAACCCAAGTTGGCTATGACACACTCAATAGCTGGCATGTTACCATGGTTACAGATCTCTAGGAGACCTAAGGAACACAAAAAGGTTTAGAATGGCTGTCGTGCATTTGTAATAAGACTGTATCCCTCATGGATCATGTTTTCGAGATGAGGAATGAGCAATGACTAATGGTTTTAAGATGAGGAAAATACTATTCTATGAAGAGGATTGGGAGAGGATTGGAGATCACTTGTGCCATTTGTAGCTGGAAAGTATCAGCTTCAGATCCACCACAGAGAAGACTATATATATATATATATATATATATATATATATATATAAAATCTAAAATACCTTGGAATAGATGAGACTTGCCTAGTTAGACTTGAGACTTGAGACAGATATGAAGAATTTGACACATTTTAAATATGAAATTCTTACAGGAAATTGGAAATGGGCAAGCTAGGGAAATGGTGTCCAACAGAATTTAATTAGGTTTCAGCCACTCTATGTAATGTTTCATGCATACACTTTCTTCTTTTATATATATAAAAAAACATCTGCTGATTTGACTAATAATAAATTTGAGTACTTCACTTGAGAGGGAACTGGTTCCTTCCACAAAGTGTTCCTTTAATGTGATGTAATCAACAAATGAGTAACATGTGTTTATGTAGTGACTGGGCAGATTAAATTAGTTTAAGTGGTGGTTATCTAGGCCACCAAAAATTAAATTGTGGTAAAGTATTCCTGTAGAATTTTAGTTGCCCAGACATATTTTACAGTATAGCATTTAGCAGGAGTTTAGTCTCATCGCCTCATCTTATAGTAGTCCCATCTAAATTGAATGTAAAACAGGTTCTTCTCACTGTATCTGGACGTGTGGGAACTGCAACAGGGAACAAAACAGAACATACGATGTAAACAAAGCAAGCAACTGCAGCTAGCCCACAAACAGCAACAACTACAGCTAAGTTTAGGATATGCCCATGCAAAAACATACAAACCCTCACACAAGACATTTTTTGTTAACCTTTTAGAAAATGAAGGAGTCCCCTGGGTTTTAGATGATCGCAGTTTGGTAGTCCAGAATCAAAAACTGTAGTCCTGGGCATCCAGACTACTGAGTTGTTGACCTACATGCATTAAACACATGTAATATGTTAAATAAATGTGAAAGTGTAGGTGCTGGTGCAACTCTCTGCTACCCAGGGAAGGTTGGACTGCTGCCAGGCGTGAATATGCAAAACTGAGAAAAACAATACTACTAATACACTACATTACATGTTTCAACCATGTGTGGCAGTTAATACACACATTCCCAACCAATCAAAATCCATAATTTATTCAAGATGTAATATGGTATAGACTGTTAAGCAGTTGTATGATATATGCAGTTCATCATCACCAGGTTATAGTGCAAAAATAATTAGCTAATGCAGAAAAAAAGCACTACTCAATGGTCATGCTACATAAGAGATATGAATACGTAACGGCAACACTGAACCTGGAGGAAAGAAAAAAGATGTCAATGACATACAATTTTTCATGGCACATATAAGGGGTTTTCATGGCTAACAAAATGAAATATTAATTCAAGTTGCCAGAAATCTTTTGTACAATTGTTCTTGAAACATCATGGTCCTTTATTATCGGTAATATTTCATATTCGCCTGTAACTTTACCGTAAATCTGTATCAATAAAATATGAAAATCTCATAACACAGTCACACATTTACACCATAATGTAATATGCCCCTGCTATCAGTGATGAATAAAACATATGGCAAAAGAATCATTTTAGTCTTGCTGGGAACAGTGAGCAGGACACAGAAAATTTCTGTTGAAAAACAATGAAAAGGTCTACTGGCTGTATCCAAGGCGACTGCACACTTCAGTTCAAATGCCAACCTTGGCTTATTAACACAACTGATTAGAAAAATTTCTGTGCCAGTTCAAACAATTTCCTTCATTTTCAGTCAATTTTTTTTTTACTCATGCATGATACAGTATGTAGTGTGTTACAGTGGAATCTGGAGCAAGATGTTTATGATCTGGTAAGGTCTATAATAGAATATTACAGTTTACCCATCCTGTAAAACAAAATCCGTTGATTGCAGTAACTTTCTAATTATCAAATGTCAGATGTAGCTCTATACAAAAGAAATGCTTTTGCTTGTGATATAAGAAGTTGTTTTTTTAAGGTCAATAAAATAGTGCAAAAAAGAAAACATTTACACTGTTGTGGGGAAAAATCACCAGTACTATAATGGCATTCAGATGACTGATAAGTCTGATGAATACATTGCTCGCATCAGTAAGCTGTAAGGGCTAAAAAGCAACATTGATGTGAGTGGTCATCAAAACTGCTGAGAGAGAGGTTTGATAGAAAAAAAAAAAAATTATAACAATAACTGTAATAATGATAACACTGACATCAAAGCGTGAGCCTACAATGCTACAAAGCCAAAACAGGCAGTCTTTACAAACTACTGCACTGATCTGAGTGAGTTTTCTGATAAGCTCACTGCATGCACACATCCAACAGCAGCCCTTTGACATGAGACTTATTGATTCCCACTTTACTCTTAATGCTCCCAAATTATTTCCAGGCCACTGTCTACATGGTGTCATCATTTGCCATGGGAAAAGTATGGAATCATCACAGAAATTGTGCTGCTGATTAACTCTCACTATGAATCTTCCCAAAACCATTAAACTACCACTAATACATGATGAAATTCTTCACTTGTCAGGATAAAGTCCATTAAGTAAAATATGTGTGAAAGACTGATTTCAGCCTTGACAGCACTAAATGTGTTGAGGTTTCATGAATCAAAGTTACGATTATGCCTTGGAACAAATTAGCTCAGATTAATTTTGGCCTGAATTTTGGATTGGATAATGAACTAAATATATATGTCTGTATTTTCTTTTCTCAGATGGTATGTTTGTGTAGTGTGTGTATAACATTCATCAGTGGTCCTAAAAATAAACACAATTTATAAAAAATAAATAAAATAATAACATTAAATCAGGGATAACAGTGCATAAAAAGTCTGTTTTTTGTATTTGTACTACAGAGAAGAAAGACATAGACATGAAAAATTATCTTTCAGTCATCAAAGTCTGAATTCATATGCAACATGACTGAGTTTTCCCTGGTGTCAAACACTTATTTTTTTGGCCCTTGCCTATGAAGTGTAAATTATAACGTCAATAACTAATTTTAGTACTGTTTGACACTGATAAACATTTATTTTATGTAGACAAAGACAGCTGTTAAATTAATAGGATTGTAATATACATGTTATAATTCATACATAAACTATATGGAGGTGGTGATAATTAATGCAATACATTTCCTTCATGTTTTGCAAATGCAATCCGTGGAATTCCCATGTAACATTATTGATATTGCAGGGAGTTCATTTTGGATTCTAGTTGTTTCATCATGCCCCAGTTTTCCTATACTTCACATGCCCCACATTTCATATGCTTCTTATGTATACAAATTATATAAAGGGGGGTGGGTACATATTGCAAAGTCAACAGATGTATGGTAGGGAGCCAATTCTGTTCATGGACTGGAGAGAAACTCGCTCAATGCTGAGAAAATAAATATGTCAAGACAGTAAGCTTTCAAATACATTTTGCTCAAGCATGTGCAGTTATTGATGTGTTTGAAGTCTGACTAAAAACAGCAATACCTCAAAGATTATTTAAAGACTACTTGTCGCAGTCAGTTCCTCTGTTTCCAAGCAGAAGAGATTGGTTTTTACATTGAGAATAAAAGGTACTGTTACCAATTTGTTTTCGCCCTAGTTCCTTTATTTGAGCTGAACAGTGAAGGTAAAAGTGAAGAGTTTAAAATGTGACAAAATAAACACAGTTTTATCGAATGGGAATTGTTTCTTGGCTATATTCAGGCATCACAGATGATCTTTTCCATTACGGATTATTGCTGTCATTTCTAAGCAAAAAGACTGCACCTCCACAGAGGTCTAACAGTCATTGTACAACTACAAGGTCAAAACATACTGTAACAAAACACCAAACACAACACATGCAAAGGGAGCACAAGGCTGACACAAATGATGCCAAATCTGTATAAAATCCTTGGGTATAACAAAGTTCTCAATAAGCTTTCTTTCCATTTCCCGTCTCAGCGAAACCTTTCCTTAGATGCCCATGTCTCAATTTCATCTTACATGTGCCTTCCACAGGTGGCCAAACCTTTCACATCACACGATGGATCTATATGAGCAATCAGCTATTTACTCCTTAAGTAATCCACTGAAATCCATTAATGGGGTGTTCACCTTAAATACCTTATCTAGTCATTTATAATTTTACAAGCTACAAAAAGCTGTGAATGAGCAACACTCAAAAATCCTGGACATATTTATTGTGCCAGAAGAGGTTAAATTAACAGCTGAACCTTTGTTATATGCTTATTACTGCTTAAGGGGAACTACAGCTTTTATTTATATTGCAAAACCTGACCGCTCTCCCCTAGAAAGCAAACAGCAAGGCTCTTACATTACATTGCTGACATTTTAACAAAAAAATTTCAGTTCAAGATAAGTTCATAGCAGTACCTAACTAGGCTTTTGCATATTGTGGCTGGAGGCTGGGAGGATGTGTGTGGGTCATTCAAAATTTAAAGACGGAAAGAAAGATGGAGAAAGAGAAAGTCATGCAGTCTGGGTCAGATCAATGCCTGCTCAGTATTAATGGTATTGATAAAGAACTGCATGGTAGAAAAAGTGTTCTGGCACATTAAATCAGGAGCTAATATCTCATCTGGCACAACATGCTACAAAGAGTTATGGTCAGGGTATTTTCAGGTTACTTCCCTCGGTACGTAATTAGAAAACTATTTCCTATGTCCAGGCAGCACAACTGCAGGGCAATGTGTTGGATTCTGTAGTTTTTCATTCTGTGGGACTAATTCAAGGATAAGGCTGAAACATAACAGTGCAGATCAGGGTTAATGATAATATTGACACAGTGATTCATGTATTAATATTGATATTTTGATGTAATCAGAAATGTAAGTTTCAAATGAATCTCTTAAATTGAAAACTACTTCATTCCCTGTGTAATGCTGAGGAACAAGTAGATGAAAACTTGGTTTTGGTCTGCATCAATTAAAACAAAACAATATCTTTTTACAACCATAATTCACATCATCTTGTCTATGGGAATACAGTGGTTGTTTAGTGGAAGATAGAAGCCACTTTGATGGCAGGAATGTCATAAAATTATATTCTCATAACTATAAAACCTAGGGGTGCACTGATGCATTGGTGCGTGTTTAAAATGCACCACTGAACTAATACTAAATAGTTGGATTAGCATTCAGCCAATACAGAATACCACACAATAAGAAAATAGGACCCAGGGATATGAATCTTTATGCATATTGTATTTATTCTGTCAGTGGTATTCCAGTGTTATTTAGTCAATTCCATTTTCAGTTAGTATAGTTTTGCTTATGATTAACATCTGCTTGCCTGTGCTGTGCCACTTTGATGAGTTGATTTAACTACAGAACAGGAAGCATAGATCATACAAATATTCTTGAAGTGAAGCTTTATTAAGGATTTTATATTGCATAATATCATTTCTGTATTGATACTGTTTATTACATCACTTAAATGAGGCAAAGCCATCTGGGAGTGCAGTTTTTTTTCTGTACTTGCATAAGAAACCTCCATACCCCATAAGTTCCTCAGATCTGTTACATGGGCACTGGACCAGGAAATCTCTATCAATTCACCCCTAATAAAACATTTTTTGCACATATATGCAGAATGCTGTTTTATTTATTAATACATAGTTATAAACCAGGAAATCAGAGCCAAGCACTCTGTCAGTAGGTTTCTAGCATTCAATATTGGATCATAATTTTAGAGAGATCTGTCAGAATAAATTTACATAGCTAGGTAAAGTCTCAGTTGATGTACTGAAACCATTTATTCAAAGCAGCAGGATCAGTATTTCAGAAAACATATTTTTGTCTCATTTTGCCAAATTAAAAAATAAACTCACTAAACAACAAAAACATCTGGAGATATCAGCCCACGGACCAATCCTGCACAATTACTCTGATGTCCAAGACTGAGCTGCAAACATATGGACAACAGGCATGTCATAATGTCCGTTGCAGGCTGTAACATTTTTACAAGTCAATCCCTGTAATGACTCTGCATCCGGCTTCTTCTGTAGCTCTATGTCTTTGTTGGTGGCCAATTCTGATTCCAGTAGCACTCCTAGCATGCAGAACCAGCTGCAGCAGAGGTTACCAAAGTATTGATAAGAGGGCTGATAGGGTTACATTTACTTGAATGAAGTATCATACTCTGAATGAAGAAGTGACAGAAGTGACAACCATAAGTCAAAGGCACATCATTACCAGTTTTCCTTCCAGTTTTAAATGATTGGAGCCGTGTGTGATGACTCTGAGATGCAGCCACTAGTATCAGCAGGGGAGCAATAACAGACAGTACCAATGTTTAATACCGAAACTGTAGTTCAGATACTGACCTTCTTTCCTTATGAATTTTTAACATATTTGCATGATAAATATTGCTACAATTGCCAAACACTATCTCCTCAGCTTTCTATTGTAGAGACTGCAAGCACAATACCAAATACCAAATTACATATAAAATTCAACTATTTCACTTGAAATAATTCTTCTGACTGAGGATGGAGTTAGAACACAGTCTCTGTGTCACTAGCATAAATCTCATAATGTTGCTCATTTGTCATTTCTACAGTGTCATTCTCACAGAGTCATAGGTGTCCCTTTTCTTTCAACATAAAAAAAAATGAATGGGGTAACTTCCACTTACACTGCAATGTGACAGAACCAGGATGGAAATCAAAACACTTGTCAAAGGATGATGATAGCACTGAGCACAGCCATAATAGTAGGCCCACATTTTTTGTTATTGGATCACAACATCTACTGCCACCTTGTATATAACCCCCCCCCCCCCCCCCCCCACCCACCCACCACCCCCCAAAAAAATCTTAAATCAGAGGAAACCTCTATTCATATCCTAGACTTTACAGTAAAAGAAATGCTCCAGGGGCTGCCTGACAGGTAGTATACTTCATCTTCTTCTCTGAAAATAATTTATAGTAGGCAACAGGGCATGAGATTTATTGTATGCCCAACAATCTGACTTATTACCGTTGAAACCATGCAATGTATTTGCGGAGCGCAGTTGTGAACGAGGAATTGCTGTTCCTAGGAATGCAGACCTAAAAAGGATAATTCTGGAAAACTGGGCTGATGGGAAAGTCAATCTCATGGCTAAAATAACTCATAATTATTACCTACATTTTTTTCCCTTTAAATACAGATGTTTAATTCTTTCATTGACAGACTGTGATCCTCAAGTAAAAGGTGCTGAGAAAAACAGAATGCAGTTTAGGCTCTGTAATGTTCACGTTTGTGGATTAATAAGCAGCCTGAAGTGATACCCAGTGATGACCTTATGAATTTTGTTTTTACTTTTATGGAAAAACACCCAGCAGGCTACATAAAACACAAACTATGTGACAAGGACACCCTCATGCAATGTTGCCAGTGGCCGCTCAAAAGCAGGACTGATGTCTCACCCCTTATTGCTGAGCTGCGGCTGCTGAGAGGAATGGTAGAAACACTGACTGTAAATTAAACAAGCCGCTCTGTGAGGCCTAGGCAGCCGGTGGGAACAGTTCTGCCAGCTGTCAGTCTCAGTAGTCACTGTGACACTGCAGGCAACCCGGCCCCCACGCAGCTGCCAGCAGCGAGTCCCAGTAGCTGCGCTAAGAGGAGTCCAACCCCACCCCTGCAGAGCTGACAGCTGGTTCTCCTGATTTTGGTCCTGTGGGTATCACCCTCAGCCATGTCACACTGCTCAGTATTGATCTTAATGCTGTAATGCACCGAACGGATGAAAAACTGCTCCCAAAAACAGTAACAGAGGAAAATGGACATATTGGCCATGCTGCTTACTGTTTTGGTCACTGGTAGGTAACCGCTTTAGCTGTTATTGAACTCTGACTCTGATTATCATATGATTATCAAACATGAAGCTAATTGACTGCAGTCACAAAATAGTAAGCATGTACAACAGCAATGTGAGGGCTTTTTTTACTGGCCATAAGGACAGTTCTGATAAAAGATAAAAATTGGAAAGTACAGTTAACAAAGCAATATCTTGCCTAATAAAAAAACACTTGACTAACCTGGCTTATGTGTTGGCTTAAAGACAAATAAATGTGTGATGTAAGCTCGAGTTAGCTAAGTGGGAAATGCCTGTATCATCTCCCTGTGCCATACAAAACAGTGCATATTGGATCTTTTTTTATTAATAACCGCAAGAATCACTAAGATCAGAATATATATGGTAAGCTTATAACAGGTAGCTAAAAATTAAATTATCCTTATGTTTGATTTTGTTTCGTTCTTGCAATAATGTGTATGCTGAGCTATAGTGATAACGATATTGGTTCTGCTCTGGTCCTCATATGTTTTAATTGGCATACATGCTCATACATTCAGATTACATAGTTTTGCCTGAGACTCATCATCTTGAGAGGTAAACAATACTCTTTGCTCTTAAAGTTATAATAATTCTCAAAAGAAATACTTTTTAGCTGAGATGTGCCGCTACCGTGACTTAGGTATATGAAAGAGTGAAATGGGGTTATTTCCGATTCAGAGGCAGAGGGGCAAGGCTTGGTTGTTTACGAGCTGGCAATTATTTTTAATAAGCAATGGCTTAAAAACAAAACAAAAAAAGGTTTATATTGGTGAGAACAGCTTTATGGACTATTTCCCTAACGAGAAAGATCATTATGTCCTCATGAGTTTGACAACATGCTGGTGAATAGTTCAGCCTACATGTTTTCCTTGGTTTTTCACAACAGCAAATGTTCCTTGAGAAAAGAGTGATGTCTTTGGTGTCACCATTACCAGACAATGCTTTCTTTTAGTAAAACGCAGGTTCACTTGATTTAGAAAGAGGCCAAGGGACTTAATCTGACCTATTTATCCTGATTTATGAAAAGTGTCAAACAAAATTTCAGAGACTTTTCCCCTGTTGACTTAACTATGCAGGCTTTTTTGTTTAATTAGCAGGGATCCCAGATTGGTGAAAAGCTGGAAATGCACGGAGCCGTTTGTGTAAAATGTGTCATGACCCAGGGGAGTGAACCTGAAGCCTATGTCAGGGGCGAATTACCTGTCACATCTGGGACAGAAATCTCAGAGCTACATGATAATAGTTGCTGTGAAACTTTCCACAACGCATCAAAAACCTAATTGAGCAACAGGGTGATATTTGTTGCAACTGACATTGCAATCATGAATTTGCAATGCCAGCTTTTGTAGAACTGACTTCCAACTATAAAAAGGCAGTTGGTGCCTTTTTGAAGCTCTCACAAAAACAGACAAAAAGTCAGCAGAGATGCTAGTCAAGCTTGCACTTTATCCTTCCATCATTTGCAAACATGTAATTTCCATTAATATAATTTCTATTAATCCTTAGTGATTTCTATCATTTCAGCATCAATTGTTTGAAGTTGAAAATTTCTATAGGTTTCTTCTCAGTTAAGTACTTTTGTTCCATATAATGCAACAATCATTCCAATGCCAAGTTATTGGGCTAGTCCTGTAAATCAGAAAGTTGAAGGTCCAAAACCTGAGTGGTTTATTGCTGTTGTATCCTTGAGCAAAGCAGTGATTCAATAAATATCCTGCTGTAAAAGTGGATAGTATGTAAAAAATGTGAGCTGTTACAATAAAAAGATGCCCTGAATTATGGTTTTGCATAAACAAATAAATAATGCAAAAAAAACGTATGGAAAGAAAATAGGTGGGTGATGATTTACAGCAGGGATGCATTTCTTAATGGTGGCGTACACATGTTTTTTCATAGGCTGAGGTGTAACTGAAGGAAGTGTGTCCACGTGTGTTTTTAGATGAACTGACCAAGTGTCACTTGATTCTGACAGCCACAAATCAAACACATTGATGCAGAAATCCATAAATTCACAATAAAGCAAACAGCAATGAATGGGTAAAATAAACAGACTGGAACATAATGGCTATTTAGCCCAGATTTTTCCTTGATTGCTTCTCAAATATAGTAATACCAAATAAGACAGACAGGGAGAGATAATCTTTTTTTTTTTTTGTCAGAAAACCAAACATGTTTTAATCTCCTTTTTTTGTTGCTAATTTCAAGGATGTATCAAAAAAATTGCTTTAAGGTGAACATACAATAAAAATAGTTTGCCACTGTTTGTCTACCTTTTTTGTAGACTTTACAGGTATTTTGTCCATTGATTACTGCTGTTTGCCAGTTAATTCTAGGTAGCCATATATAGCCATATAATATATAAATATTTTGATAGTGAGTTATTTTATTCAGAGAATTCCATTCAAGAACAGTACTTTCACACCTGGATAGCAGGTGTTTCGAGGGGTGAAATGAAAAGCGTAGATGAAAGCATTAAGTTATGAAATATATAAACAGAAAATCAGCAGGGTATAAACAAAATAGAGCAAATCACTTCATGGTAAAATAAAAGACAGTCACATAACCCAGAGGGTATCTGTTCAGAGTACAATCACATAGAAATACAGTATACTGACAGGACAAAAGGGACCCAATAACAGATTAAACATCAGCAGTTATAGACACCCTGTCGAGCTAATTAATTACACTTTGGCATCTTATCTGACCTATCTAACGAGAAAACCTTGAAGTGGAATTCAGAACCTGAATCAAAACAATGTATTGTCTTCATCTATTTTTTTTATTGCCGTAAAAAATGTTATGTATTTTTACTGAGCTTTTAAAACATGTACAATGCACAAATACAGCAGGGAAACGACACAGACAATAATACGAGGGGGAAAAGGAACAATAATAAAACAAAATAAAACAAACAAAAAAAAAAACAATAAAGAAAGCAGTCCACAGAGTGGTTAACTTTTTTTTTTGACAGACAGACAGACAAACAGACTGACATGACAGGACATGACAAAACCAAGCATTGCATATAATTGGTTGTATGGAAGTTAATGGGGGAGTTTATTTACTGATGTAGGCGGTATGAGATCAAAGAGTAAGATGATGAAATGAAGAGAATAAGATTTTGGTGAGGATTTGTAATATATGTGTGTGTGTGTGTTGGTGTTGGTGGGGTTAGTTAACAGGCAAGTCTAATAATGAGATGATAAAGGAGCCCGAAACCTTTTCCAAGTGTGGGGTTTGGTGCTGGAATGTAATTTGTTCCATGGATATGTATTCTTTGAGGAGGTTTAACCATTGCGTGATGTTAATGTACTTCTAGTTTTCCAGTTTAGGAGGATAGTTTTCTCGGCGATAGTTAAGGCGATGAGTATAAGAGAAATTCTGTTAATGACTTCTTGCCAGAAGCGTTGAGTTGGTGGGCAGAGCCAGGTGGAGTGGAGATAATTATCTGGGGTGTTTAATGTGCAGTGTGAGCATGTGTCTGTGAGTCTCATCTTATACATCTTGCGCTGGATGATATGTGCTCTGTGGATTACCTTGTACTGTATTAGTTGTAGGTTAGTATTGTTAGTCATTGTGAAGGTGTTCCTGCAGAATTCTATATCACCCCCATGTACAAAAACTAGGTCTGCCTTGAAAAATGTAATATCAAAAAGATGCCAAATTATGACAAATTTGGGCAGCATTACCTCACACAAGCATCTTTCTAAAGCAATGATTTCCTAAATCCTTCATTTAACTTGCATTCTGCCTGCATTCTTTAATCAGACAGAGATTTCATTGGACAACAGGTTTTCAGCAGGAGAGTAAACCCATTCATGCACCAGTAGACTTGGCAGGTTGCTGAAGCAGAGTCAAGGACTATATGGCCGAAACACCAGAGGTAACCTGTGTGCTGGCTTTTTTCTCCTCTTTCAAACAACAGAGGCACCTGTTGTTGTTGTTGCAATATTAGACAGCTATTTGAATGTGTATAAGAATACATAGCTAGATTATTGTTATAAAAAACACTCTTCAGTACAGCTAGCTAGCTACATTTTTTTGATAGCGAGCCAATGAAATTACAGATTCAATGTCAGATTCAAACCTCACTGTATCAATGTGCGGATAACATTAGAAAAATAGCCTTGAAGTTTCTGAGCTAACTGGGTAATCAACAGGTTTGAAAATAAACATTATTTTTTTGGACATTTCCATAACTTTAGGTAACTTCATATAAAACAAATTGGGTTTGGTTTTTTATACCTCTTAATTTTTTTTTTTTTTTTCCACCAGACACTGACAAACCTGTCCTTACTGAGAACTCTGACCGGTCACAGCAAGCAATGAAAAAGTACAGATGGTTCTTTTATATAAGTGATGAAATGTGACTCTGTTTGTGCCATCTGCCTCTGGTAAGGAAACACTAAGTTATAAGCTCATTTATGAGTTTATATAAATTCCATCTACATAGCCTGTCTGACTCTGGTGTTTGAATGGGTTAAAACAGAAACCAGTAAAGTCTGGGGCTAATTTAGCAGCTAAATCTTGGAATGGGTTACTGGATAGGATTCACTAGGATGCAACTAGTGAAGCTTCACAAGGTGGGACAGATTCAAACAGAAGTTATTAAGTTATTAAGTTATTATTATTATTATTATTGTTGTTACATATTATTTGAATGAAACAATACCTACTTAGAATTTACTGGCAAGATCACCTTTTTCTAAGTTTGGGCAACATTTTTAAGTCAGTTGGGAATACCTGGGTCCAAGAACAATATATTTGTTGTGAAACAGATTTTCTCCTCCTAATGCATAGAACAACCTGTATGCTGTTGTTGTTTGTTGGGACATGGACTCTAACTTGTCAGTCACCGTCAGTGTTATATGGATATAGTAGGCATACATATACATTTCAGTAGTTACTTGCAAGCTCATCTCATAGACAGGACGTAAATCAGGAGATAAAAAGAATACCTTCATCATGGCAACTGTACCCATTTATGCACGCCTTGCACTAGTAATGCAGTGGAGTGTAATCCTACACTTAATCTGGCTGCATGTATATATGTATATATGGCAGATACTACTAGTGCCTAGCAGTATACACACACACACACACACACACACACACACACACAATATGTGTATCCACTACCTATTTTCCTTTCCCACTCTTACACACAGGTACACACATACACAGAAATATATTCTGCCTTCCTGCTTTTCATGCAGTGCTTGGCTTGTCCCCTGGCCTCACACACACAGTGAGGATGATAATCACTTTGGTCTCTCTTGCCTGTGAGAATCATGGAGGCAGAAGAGAATGAGGGGCTATGCCATCCAGTGAATCAGTGTGCTTGTCAAGTGTTCTGGCCTCTGCCCAAGACTTGGCTGAATTCATTCCTTCAGTGCCCCAAGCTGGCAACACAAAGAAGCAGAACCAAGTCAACTAAATTCGGGAGGTGACTTGAGGAGTAAAAATTCAAGTGTTGGTGTAACAAGATGAAATTAATTATGCTGGATTGTGGTTTAAAGTGCACAACCCCATAACACTATAATTCCTTTGAGAAAATGGCTCTTCCTTAGCAGCAAGAACCATCCCATTAGGCAAGGTTATGTAATACTAACACAGCCACTTCAGGATTGTGCAATCAAACCAGAGAAATTAATGTGTCAAATGTAACTGTGTAAAGTACAGTTTAGCAAATATTATTTCATTAACTCATGCAATGAAATTCAAATAGCAAGAAAAAAAATGCTGGTGGTTTAAAAAACTTGAGGAAAAGCTCATGAGAGAAGATATAATAAAAGCTTTGAGAAAAGCACAAGCGATTATCGGCTTAACAATGCACAGTGAATCATCCAGGGATTACACATCAAAGTAATTATCTGGTGTTATAGAAACATGCTCCCTTTTCTACATAAAACGGAAAACCTTAGCAGGATTCGGATCTCAGAATAATTAACATACTTACTGCATATTGTATGTAGTCAATAATGAGCAATTCCAACACAAATAATACCTTGACTCTTACATTGGATACAATAGCAGCTATGTAAACCTGAAAACTTATCAAATGAAAAACAAAATCTTACTTAAGATTGAAATTAACCAAGATTGAGCTTTCCTATATTGATTGTTAAAAGATCTGTGGCATGGGCAGCTGCCCCAGCAAGAAGCCTATTAACAATTACTACAGATGGCAACTCTTGTATGGTACAATAGAAACAGGCTAGGGAGTTGGAAAAAATGCATACACACCAACGTTGAATATAATTAGGCAGTAAGGTTGGTTACTGTTAAATTCATGTGTTAAAGTTAATTGGATGGCTGATTTGGTGATAAATGCCATCACTAGTGTGATGACAGGGGGATGGGGTTGTTATCACTACTTGAAGTTTATGTTTTACTCCCATTTCAACCAGGAGGCCCGTGAAACAACGTTTCACTGCTTTTGCACATGCATTGATCTTAGAGATATTGACTGTATGAAGCAGAGTGGCCTTGACAAGACACTGGCACCATACTGCAGGCTATCCAGCTGACAGCAGGGGAAAGAGAAAACCACTGCCAACTCCAAACGGAATCATGTTTGAGCCAGTCTACAGTCCCTCTAAAATGCTTTTTATTTAATAGGGTTAAGAGGTCCAGCAATGTACTGCATTTATTACGAACACTGGCTGGCTACACAGCAAGGCCTGCAAGCCCTGCGTGAGAGTGGACGTATTTAATTTTGCATACATGATCGTATGAGGAATGACCTCTCTCATACCAATCTGACTGCTTCCTGGTAAACAATTTGAAAGTGAAGTGACTCAATCAAACAATCATTTTGACTGCAAGCATGCCAATTATACCAAATGAAATGATAAAATAATAACTGCTAAATCTCTAAACAAAAGTCATTTGTTCTTTTCTATGAAATGCTTACATAATGGTGCAGTTATGCAATTGCTGAAATTCAAAGATTTAGAGTGAATTGTTTACCTTTCTCAATGCTTTGGAAGCAATATTTCTCTGTAGCTAAACATTTTGGCTAGTAAAAGGTTAATGCAAGGAGTGTTTGAAGGAAAAGTCAGGTTAACCCTTCATCTGAACTAATGAACCTAAACAGTGCTGACAGAAGGGATGTATAAAAGCATTCACCAGAAATGAATGGACACTTTTCCAAGCAATAAATAAATGACAGATTGAGGTATTCAAGCACTATACCAGACCTGTCAGCACTAGGGCTACCATTTTGTCTCCTAAAACCACTCGCATGATTGAAAACTGGAACGGAAAAAAAAAAAAAAAACTGATTGAGTGTTCATTTTAAAATACCACTTATTCACAGGATACATTTGATGTCACAGTCATGTTGTATTAACTGCAACCTATGTAAGTCTGGATAAGAGCGTCTGATAAATGCAAATAATGTAATGCAATGTAATGTTGTGTGAGAAAACTGCTGTCATCATCATGCATAAACAGGCCTATGTATCAAGAGAACAGCACCTTTTCTTGTCACCCTCAGTCGTCCAATTTGAATGTTATCTGTGGGATCTAAGTCTTCTCTCAGCCATTGCATCTTGATAGTACCCGTTCATCTCTGCAGTCCCTCATTATGCTGAATGCTCCTATAGCATACTTCTTTAGACTGAAATCCCTCTAATACCAAACTGAGTTCCAAGATCATAAAAAAAACACATTTTACAAATGGTGCGGGCCAGTTTTTATGTTTAAGTGCTGCTGAGTTCAGTGATTACAGATTTGTATCTTTTCAGGCGCTGCAAGACTTCCATTTAAAATAATGATTTATCATACAGAGACTTCCTCGTCGGAATTAATGCGCCCTTCATCTTGCAGAAGGACGTAAAAACATTAAGCAGCCAGCCATCGTGTGTGAATTAAGTCCTTTCTGCGGGGCAAGGAGGCAGACCCAATGAACCATTAGAAACTCATTATAACAGCAGTAAATGATTGATCCTTTCAAAAGGATCCATCTCAGTACACCTTACCAATTAACCCACAAGCAATTAAACATTGTTAGCAGAGAGAACTTGCAAATAAATCACAAAATTGAACACCTTGGAATATCAAAAGGGTATGAATTAAAATACTGTAGCATATGGACTCAGTATAAATGAAGTAATATTGTGCAAGAGTTACCCCTGCTACAGATGCCATGAGCTGCATGGACTTGTTTGTGCCAGCACATGATGATATTTTCTGTAATAACATCTTAATGTAATAAGATAATTTAAAGCAGATGTTAGAAATAAATGACTTGGTAAATGTCCTTGACATTTGTTTTATAAGGAAAGGTACAGCTGTATACACAATTCCATAACTCCATACCTCATCAATAGGGCCTGGAGTTTTGCTCTGCAGGGCTTTCAATCTGTATTGCAACTGTTGTTTCCAACTGTCCCTGTGGCTACTCCAGTCTCAGCAAACAGTACAGGAATGTGCATAACTATACAATTTTCATTTGTATGATTCTAACAATTAGGAGTTCATCAAAGCTAAACAAAAAAAATTGCATTAATGCATTAATAAACAAAACATGGACATCAAAACAATTGTTGTGTGCAATAATATCGGCCTGGCACACTGCATTGACTTTACACAACTAAGCACAAAATATAATAACAAACAGCCATTTAGAATCACGCAAAAGTCTGAGACTGACGTGGGCAAGGGGTAATTCTCTGTCAAAAATGCAAGGACAAAAGGAGGAAGTCATTCGTGATTGGACTTACACACTGATAAACATTGGAGAAATGCAAAGCAAAACATCTAAATTCGTGAATTACTCCTTAGTGGCAGATAGCGTTTGATTGAGTGTGTTTGTGGTTGAATGCATTTGAAGTTAAATTAAAAATGTGACTGTGTTTGTGTTGGACAATGCAAACTGCATGATCAAGGCTTACAATGACATACTTTGAGGCTTGTAGCCAGAACAATGTCAGAATCCACAAAACCTAAAATAAACTTGGGAAGTTGGCAAATGAATATCAAGCACTGGCACAGCAGATGGACCGCACAGACATATCAGTAAACTGCCAATATGTTATAATATTCAACAATGCTGCATAAAAGCTGAATCTTAAGACCCCTGAATCTTATGACCCTCAACAATTGAAGAAAACATGTCACTCCACCAGCTCACACATTTCTGAAACATTCTGTTAAGGTGTTTACCCCTTGACAAATTTGCAGTCTGAATGAGGAAACCCTTTTGCTAGAAGTGTGTTTCCAAGGTTGGATGAGGACTGGACAAATACAAACTTAAAAAATGGGAACAGAGTACTTTGGCTGGATTCTAGGCTAAACAACACTTGTCAGTTGTTATGAATTCTGACGATTCTGAGAGAAGTGTATCTTTCTCTTGGCAAGTTTTCACTCAGTATCATCAATCTATGAAAGAAGACACCATAAACCAATTGTCAGTGATAACATGTAACCACAAAATTTAAAGCACTGGACTTTTTTCACTTACTGTAACTGTTTACCTTCCATTCATGTGCAGCTTTTATTTACTTATTTACTTACTGTGGACAGATTGTCTATTTTTTGCTTTACACTACTTTTTATATGGTAATGAAGGTTAACATGTTACTGCACTAATTTTCAGGTGAATATTTGCTGGCGCCTCCAAGTAAAGAAAAACTATGCTGAATACAAGTTCATGGGGACCGTATGAATTGATTGCTGCATTATCTACATTTCTATAGAATTTGATAATGGATGTAAACATCACTGTCAATATTCATGCCAACATGCTTAATTTGGGGTAATTAAATGAAAAAAATTGTAATGACTGAGGTACTGCAACGGGATAATAGGATTATTTTAAAATGGCTTTGTGAAACTGAATGGAAATTTCTAACTCGTGATCCAAATACTAAGTATTGTTTAGCCATCTAAGCGTATTGTCTAACTCACTAACAACACATGAAAAAAGAATTATTCATGCTGCGTGCTGTTTACAACAATACCTATTTACATGTTTGTTTTATAGTGCCAGTTGTTCACTCTCTCAGGCTTTACCTTTGCAGCAGAAACTTAAACACGCTTTGAGAATAGCATGCAGCTGAATAAATATCAGTATGTAGCACTGCCTACTGCTGCGGCTCTGGCACTGTTAGAGTAAACGCTGCTCCTTCAGCAGGGCTGGGATCTGTCGAGTGTGACATTAAAAAAATGATCTGCACAGCCAATTTTCATAAGGTCAGGAACTGAACTCGGGACTGATGTCATTATCTGACTTTTACAAATTCATTGTACTGTAACATGCACTTGGCAGGGAGTTACTTATAGCCAGGTCAGGAAGCAATTGATGAAACAGCTTAGCAATGGTGTGACAAGGCATATTAAAACTGAAATGGTGATTTGCTGATGTCATGATAATATTACCCCAATAAAAAATGTAACTGACATCAGTGCATAAATCCCTTCTGGGGTTACTGTAAATACTGTAAATGGACATGTAAATGCTACAATTCCATGTACAGTGCTTGTACATTTCGTAAAGCCTGGGTGCTAAATGGCATCAACACAAAGCAAACTGGCTCTACCAGCACACCATTATGACTGAAAATAAAATATCCATATGCTCCTTCAGAACCAGAATCCTTTTTGACATGTCGTTCCCACAGCTATTCTGCTGTGAAGATACCCAGAATAGAGGCACAGCAGGTAAAGATGAACCATCAAATGCTAATATCGTTACATGTTTTGATCTGTATGTGTGAAAAGTAGAACATATTAGATGGTTTGCCTGCTGTCTTATAGACGGACGTTGATTTTCTTACCAATGGTAGGATAGTCATCTCACATAATACGTGACAACTTTGTATCACAAGGTTGTGGAATGCTTGCCTGAGTATATATATATATATATATATATATATATATATATATATACACACACACTCACTGAGCACTTATCATGCATTATCATGCTGGAAGTAGCCATTAGAAGATGGGTAAGGGACACACATGGTCAGCAACAATACTTAAATAGGCAGTGGCATGCAAGTGATGATTGATTGGTATTAACGGGCCCAAAATGTGCCAAGAAAACATTCCCCACACCATTACACAACTGCCACCAGCCCGGACTGTTGACACAAGGTAGGTTGGGTCCATGGATTCATGCTGCTGGCGCCAAATTCTGACCCTACTGTGTGCCTCAGCAGAAATCGTGGTTCATCAGACTAGACTACGTTTTTCCAGTCTTCAACTGTCCAGTTTTGGTGAGCTTGTGCCCACTGCAGCCTTAGCTTTCTGTTCTTGGCTGACAGAAGTGGAACCCGATGTGGTCTTCTGCTGTTGTAGCCCATCCGCCTCAAGGTTCGACATGTTGTGCATTCTGAGATGCTTTTCTGCTCGCCACAATTGAACAGAGTGGTTATTTGAGTTACTGTAGCCTTTCTGTCAGCTCGAACCAGTCTGGCCATTCTCCGTTGACCTCTCTCATCAACAAGGCATTTCCGTCCGCAGAACTGCCGCTCACTGGATGTTTTTTGTTTTTTTGGCACCATTCTGAGTAAACTGTAAAGACTTTTGTGTGTGAAAATCCCAGGAGATCAGCGGTTACAGAAATACTCAGACCAGCCCATGTGACACCAACAATCATGCCATGGTTGAAATCACTGAGATCACGTTTTTACCCGATTCTGATGGTTGATGTGAACATTAACTGAAGCTCCTGACCCTTATCTGCATGATTTTATGGCTTGCACTGCTGCCACATGATTGGCTGATTAGATAATTGCATGAATAAGTAGGTGTCCAGGTGTTCCTAATAAAGTGCTCAGTGAGTGTGTGTATGTGTGTATATATATATATATATATATATATATATATAAATATATATATACTACTAACATGTCTTACACTGAAAATACTGAAAATTTGACCACACAAAGACGTGCTTCTTTCAGCATCAACATAATTAGTAACAACTGATATAGTATCATTTAACCCTCCATGTTTAGCCCTCCTAGTATCATTTAGCCCTCAGGCTAAGAATTTTTTTTTTTCACCCCAGAATTCATACTAAGACATTCCATTGATGCTTTCTTTCACTCACAGCTTATCCAGCTTGCATTTACATTTCTCATCAAAGCATGGAATGGAATCTAGTGGGACGCTTTCCACATGCAGATGGAGGGTTTCGGCTGCATGCTGCACGCTGCATGCTTTGATTAAAATGCATTTCCTACAGTTGTTTGGGGCTGTAATGTGCTGTTAGCTGGTCTGCAACCTTGTTTAATGTTTTAACATATTGGTTATTTGTTGTTCTGTTTATTTACTTGTCAACTGTTCAAGTGTATTGTGGGGTTCATGGATTCTGATGTCATTCTGGTAACAAATCTTGAAGGATATTATAGATTTCAATGTGATTTATTTTTCATCAATTGCATTATTGCTACATTTTTTTGCAGATAAAAATGGGAAAAGTTATCTTAGCCTGGCAGCTAACAAGCTACCAAACATTTCAAACTTTGTATTAGTTAGATAACTGAAATTCAGTCAGATATAGCAAAGCTGTTTCTTTACAATCAACATTAGCTGGCTAGCAAGCTATCAAAGACAATTTCATGTTAAATGTTTTCATTCATTTGAATTTAGTTCACCACTTTACTACAAACCTTCATCATCAATGAACACGGTTTGTTTCTCTTGAGCCCACATAGCATTTTTTTAGTGTTAAACTAACACTGTATTCAAGGTACATTTTGGAAGTGATGAAATTCTGATTAAATTGTTAAATTGTGTTCAATTGTCTAAGGCTGTGCAAGTTATGATTTATGATTTTTTAAAAATAAAATATTCCTTACATAAAATCAAATATGTTCAAATATGTTCAACTTAGTTGAGGATTCTTTCTGGACAACATACTTTTCTAACTATTGTTAAAAGACATAACATTGGGATCAGGGTTGTTGCTTATAAAAATTAAAGAGGGTCAAACTGAAAGCTTAATCTCTCCATTCTCATAAGAGAGCGAGGAAGGGCATAAGTGGACAAAAAGCATGTCCTTGCAAGCCAATGCTTTCCTGAATAAGTGATGGTCAATATGAACTTCTCACAGATGTCTTAAGTATTTCTCTAATAGAGTAATAGAAACTAATAGAGTATAGAATTACTGTGCAACTCATTACAAGATGAAGAAAGGATCAGACATCTCTTGGTGATGAGATCAACCCCCTATGCCCATGGGCTGACAGCATACTCTCTAATGTGAAGAATCTGAAATAATTGCTTCTGTGCACTTCATATTAAAGAGGACACTGTGCCTCATCTGAAATACACAAATTTAATTCCTCTGCTGTAATACAATTTTAGGCAGACATTTTCTCAGTGTGCTACATGTGTGCAAGCTATTTAATGCATTTTATTTTCTATTAAAGCGATTTCTGTGGCTGTGTCCTCCTTGTCAAATACCAAGATTCATTTTGATGCTGTAATATATTGAATCAATTAACCACAGAGTAATGTAATTCTAATAATGTTTCACTGTACGCACTTGTTCCTGTGAATAAAATACTACTAACAAGGTCCTTCTGTAATACCACAAAGTCACCAAAATGCCATAGACTTGATGCACTGCTCTTCAAGAACTTTAGGGGACAACAGTGGTAAGAACGCTGTGCAGTGAATCTAACAATAACAGCATGGTGGGAAATCCTAAATAAGCCACTGCTGCTGAATCCTTCAAATTGCTTTGGGTTCAATTGACCACTCTGGCATATTGATGCCTGGATCCATCTAATAATTCACACATATACTCATTCGGAAAACAGTCATGCAATGGCAAGGTAACTGGAATACTAAGCTCAGAGTCTGCTGAGATACGACACCGAGAGACGACACTGCTACCAAGCAACAGCTCCAAGATTCAGTGAGAATTACAACAGAGAGACAGCACGTGGCCCTGTCATCCCTCCAAGGAGAGACAGCTCTGGCACCCCACTTTATTAGGACCACGTCTTATGGTACCACAGTACCCCTGCCAACTGGCCCTGATGATTTCACTTGCAGTTTGCAGCCATTTGTCACTTGTCATCACCTCCTGTATGCTCACCAGTATGACAAAGCACGTGCTTATGGGCCGGGCCCAAGTCCTGCCATCCAACTGGCCAGTTGCAGAGAATACTTTGATGCGAAACGGTAGGTTTTCTGCTGTCAGGGAATCCTTGAGCAGCAGCGAGCATTTTGGATAGAGAGAAGAACAGGGGACATCAACCATGCAGGAAAGCCATCAATCTCCCTTTAGAAGGACAAGTTTAAAGGATAGCGCAACAAACAACAAAATTACGATGCAACCCATTAGCTCTGGTATCAGTGAACATGCCAAATATCACCTTCCATACAGGAGGGTCAATAATTAGCTTTTAAAAAACATACAGTATAACTACATTACAGACATTTCATTGTTTCGCACATGACTGTTCTATACCCTCTGGACCTTAAAATGGCTTATGAGCTTTTTCAGAAAATATAAATTAGCAGATACTAGTTACTTCAAAGAAATTCACATATTACATGGGGACAAATCATGATTCAAAGAGAAAAGTGAACAAGGATATCAAAATAAAACAATGAAAATGCAAATATAAATACTAAGAGGCACAGCATAAAACAGCATGTTATATCAGTCCAGAGTAATTAAAGACAATCCCCAAAATGACAGTTTCCATGCCATCTGCCAAACTGTTTGTTTTGGTTTATAGCAGAGCAACAGGATCAACTGTGATAACTAATTAATTTGGGGACAACAAGCCCTAATTGGCTGGCAGTGCGCTTCAGACTAATGACTTGTTGTTTTTGATAAAAAAAATATAAGCACACATACAAACATTAAAATTTTATTTAAAAAAAAAGTGTGGGAACCTGTGAGTGTTGCATTACTACAACTCTCTTTATTTTGCATGCATTTCAGCAGCTTTCAGGTGATTTGCTTAGTGTTCCAGTTTGTGCAGGGAATGGATTTTTCCGATACATTCATCAACAGAGGGCAGTAAGTGCTAGTGCTTGAAGTGGTCATCCTAAAATCACACCAGGGAAAAGCTAAATATACTGTATATAAGCACACACATTGAATGATATGGCACTTTCATTCATCTTTGACACTTGTGTTGATAGTGATCCTGTTTCATCTAACCTGAAACAGAAGAGTGATGTATGCTGTTTGGTACTTGGTTATGTATTCTGCAGAGACTCCCAAGTACAAATAAGATGCCTAATATAATATGTAAAAACCCTGAGGACATAAGATTAACATTAAGAAACTAATTGTAAGTGTTCTGAAACACCTCTGCACATTTGAGTTTTACAGTACAGGTTCTCCACTCCACATTCTGCAGATAAATCATTATTAATTCCTCATATTCCCACTTGAGTAAAAATATTTCCCAAATTCACAGGGGTATAACAATTATGTTAGGCCAGAACAGTTTGCCCTACTCTTTTCACAGTCATGGGAAAGGGACTGCATCAAAATAACTTGGAAGTAAAGTGTTTGATAGAAACCTCTCAGATGGCCAAATGAATCATGAAGGATATAAATGTAATGTGTAAAATAAGTCTCCTTGAGCTGAACCACACCTCTCAACAGACTGGAAGGATCTTGTATTTATGCTTTCAGATACTGAACACTTATTTATTTTGTCATTTCTAGAATCTATAATATGCATCCATGTATGCATGCCCCCACATGCCATCTGCTGTCAATTGTCTTGT
The DNA here is from genome assembly GCF_013368585.1 of Megalops cyprinoides. NCBI lineage: Eukaryota > Metazoa > Chordata > Actinopteri > Elopiformes > Megalopidae > Megalops > Megalops cyprinoides. Next base: position 23,059,806 of record NC_050594.1, read on the forward strand.
CCAATAACCCCTTAAGATGCTGCATTTAATTTAATATGCATATTATCCTGAAATATAAATACAAAAGTCCACTTCTTGTTTCAACATATATTTTTTTAAAGTTCATTTAATCCATTTTATTTTCAGGGCCATTCTACTGTGTGAGTTTGTGTATTTATACCTAAATAAACATGGTCTGATAACACACGAGTTTGCTTTTATATTTTACACATTATGTACAAGTAATGCTAACAGGTGGAAAGACAGCCATGGAAAACAAAATCTGACATCAAAATAAGCTGTACCAATCAATTTCCTTTTCAGATGCTCAGCGGAAAAAGTCCTGAAAGCTGGAACGAGTGCAGTATTCAGTAGTAAAAACAAACATTATATTGAATCACTAGACTGAGCCCTAAATTAGAAAGTAGTTTGGCCTATTGCCCACAGGGACAGACTAATGTAAGACATATTCCAACTGTGTGCCAACCCACCAGTTATTTACCTGGGACATTATTCTTTGTTGAGTCTTCCATATGAACGTATTGCAATGATGGATTTGACATCCTTAGTCAGATTTTGTTTCTGCACCGGTATTGTTCTCCTTCACCTTGATACATACTGAATATATATGGGACAACATTGCTGGAGAGAGACACAAAAACTCACTCATAAAACAAACTAGCTTTGTAAGCATATGTACAGCAGTTACTTTACTTTTTCACATCTTTTCTCAATCCAGTTAGATCTCCATAACACACTTTATCCACGCATCATCATATCAATGGTATCTACTATCCAATGCATGATTCCCCTGTAATTGTAATCTTTTTTTTTCTCCCTCTGGTTCTGTTCACTGATTGCTTTTCACTTTAGAGGCTGATTCAAGCTTGCATTAGGCATGTGTGAGCCCCACTTAAGCTCTTCCTCCATGATTTGTGCATGTTTACCACCACTATGCAAATTAAGCCATGCGCCACTTAAAATTCCATGTGGGGTATGCTTGTTTGGGGCAGAATTCACCCAAAATGGGAGTGAGCCACAAAAGCAGTGGCAATACCTTGTGGTCTGTTCGCTAACTAGTAAGTTAGCCAGTGGTTCAGCAACACTTTCCTACTGACGTGTCAGTGTTCTTGCTATGCTGTACATGATATATAGTCTCCTGAAAGCAATTTAACCTGTTTGTACCTTCAGGATGTATGCTCTTTCAATCATGTAGCTAGCAAACCATAATGTTATTACAAATATTTTGATTGCGGGGCATGATAATTCTATAACCTTAGCTAACATTACCACATAATACAGTACATGAGCTACTAGCAGGCAGCTAGCAAGCCCAATTTTTGTGAGTCCTTGGCTAATGTTAGCTAACATAGCCAAAACTACCACCAGTAAGCTGCCATGTTTGATTAGTGCCAGCTAGCTAGCTAATCCTTTGGTATATTATTCTGGCAGCTAGGTGACTATTCCTGCTAGCTAGCGGCTATTGTCATGGTAACATTCACTAACTAGCTAGCTGTTATTTAAGTAGCATGCAACCTCTTCAACAATTATTAATACAACTTCTGAAGTCTACCTCTACAGGTACCTCTACCTCTACCTCTACTGTTCTGCCCCTCGTTTCTATTGCTGTGCTATTGGAGACAACCCCTTTTGTTCTGTTACAACCTACTGTATTATGTTAGCACTGCTTAGAGAACGATCTGTAGTGCAATACAAAGAAATGACTGCGAAGAGAGTATTGTAGAATATTATAGAACATAAGAAGATAGTCTAGCTAGTTTTCACTATAAATTATACAAATGAAATGTTTCAGTCATGCACACAGGAATTGTACTATTATACTATGAGGATAACTGAGGACAGTGCTGCTATAGTTTCATGACAGAGAAAGAGTTTTTTGCATGTTTGCGACTGACACTACTGTCCTTTTTGATGAATAGTTTGCACAGATGCAGCCAAGAATGCTCATCCTCTCCGTCCATGGTAGCGGCCTCCATTGACATGGCAGCCAGTCAAATAACTAGCTAAATGAACCTGCATAAAACTGTCTTTAGACAACATGCGTAATAATAATAATAATAAAAATCTAAATGTAGGATTTCGGTTGGATACTGATTTTCTGTGGTAACTAGTAGATGGAGCGACTTGGCCAGTTGGAGTAGCTCCAGTCATTTTAAGTGCACAATGCAGAGTCACTGAAGAAATGATTGATAATAATTTAAACACAGATGCTAAGTGTGTACAGCATTGCTTTGGTTGCCTTGTGCAAAAATAAGAAAACGTGACAAACCCACCCCAAGTGTTGTCATTTATGATACTCAAAAAAGTACAAATCTGCACAAAATGTCTCACGAATAGTGATGAGAGCACTGTCATTTTACGCCTCTGATCTGTACATCCATCCAATTGACTACATAAAATCCACACTTATAAACATGCATGTGCTCTAAAATGCACAAATAAGTACAAACCAGGATCACAACAGAAGATGAATAATCCATACAAGCCTGCCATGATCAAGACAGAAAACCTGTCTGTCAAATGTATAATGTGTAGGCAACTTTTAAACAGATGAAAGGACCAATAAAATTTTTTTGGTGAAAATTAACATGGATGGAAAGAAAGCCATTTCATATCTTGCCTAATGCTGCAGATGTGCCTGTCAAGGATTTGAGGCAGTCTCCCATTACAAAAGCACCTATAATCAGAAATAAATTGGTCAGATTAGTTTCAGAGTCCATAGTTGAGAGGGGGGACTCAAACCAGTCTTGTTTCATTTGGCATACTAAGGAGAGAGATTTAATGTGATGTGAATGGTGCAACAGCACAGCATAGACATCTCATTACGTGAGGAGAAGACAGTGCAGCAATTAGAGATATAACCAATCTGTCAGTTAATTGAATGCCAGTCACAAGTGAGCATGTGGTCAGTGTAATCTAATCATGGTCAAACTTTTCTTCTCCCAAAATGTTCAAATTTGAAGAGGACTGTTAGTTACTGGATGATATTGGATGATATTGTAGGCGGGATTTGGCTCTCTGTTTCACATTTCAGCATCTTGCTAGCTATAAAAAAATGAATCAGTTTATGTTTTTAAGCAATAAAGCTAATTAAATACATGCTTAAAGTGTTTATGTTTGTAAAGGGTTTTTTTCCACATGAGCTGGCAGTGATAGTTAGTTTACATTAGATTGTTAAGGTAGCTACGCAAGTTTATTGATTGCTCTCTCACTTGTCATCACTAAAAGGCTAGCTCTGCTGGCTATAATGCAACCGAGTTAATATTGGCTAGCTGGTTAGGTTGGTTTAATCTAATCTACATTTAATATAGATTATAAATAAATGTCATCATCATCCTTTTCACAGATTTGATTCTTAAACATCCAAATCATGTTCAGCAAGCTGGCTATGTCAGCAGGAGTAGAGAAGCTGTAGCAAGAGGCAATAGAAATTGAAGTGATTTTCAGTTATGAAAATAAGATCAAGCAATATTTTTACTGTTGGTGGAATGCACAGTGATAGAGTCAGCATCAGCCACTGAAGGGCCACTGCCAGAACATCAGTGGCCTGCCTTCTATCTGCTTTCTGATGATGCCCTGTGGGAAGTCTGACAGAGTTATGCTAATCAGCAGCATGCCACCTAAAAAAAACTAGCGGATGGATAACAGTGTGAAGTATTTTGTTAAATAAATGCAGTGATGTTACATTGGAATATACTTGAAAAATAAACACTTTACTTCCTTATTGCAGTTTCGAATCCATCAAACTTTTCAAACAAATTAGGCTTCTTCTGACAGTGCTTGCTTGTGTAGTACTCTACCTCACTTCTATGTCGCTTTAATTAAAAGCGTCTGCCAAATGAATAAATGTAAATGTAAATCTAATTGTTAATGTTAATGTAAATGATGGAGCATGATGACAGAGCTTCCCTTAAACTGCGAAGTCTAAGATGACAGTTTTGGGAAAAAATATGATTAATCAATAATCGCCCATCTCAGCTATAGACTAGTCAATGGTCAGACAGAATGTGTGCCATTCATATCCCTAACAACAATTACAAATTATAACACATTTAAATTAAAACACTTTTGAAAGAGGCTAGTACACTACCACTGTATTGAATCAAAGAAAAATCAGTAATTAATAGAATTCAAACTTAACATTAACATATTCACATGCAATTCTCGTATCTTTTAATCTTGTTAATCTCTTTTAAAAAACATTTAACTGAATTATTCTCCTTAACCTTCAACTGCCATGGAAACATGAATAGGTAAGGGCATGAAATGTGGATTGTATAATATGTTTTACAAAGACAGTGAATACCTGGGAGATTTTATAACAAAAATACCACACCAGATGACTACTGAGATATTTCAAACACACACCGACATACATAAAATAAATAGTTTTGTCAAATCTAGAAATTGAATCTAGTTTTAGTAACTATTTATTTCTAAGGCTTGTTCATGAGGGGAAATACCTTTTGACCCATCTCTTTCCATCATCTGTGATACTGCATCAGAGTTGCCTAAAAACATGTCTCCATCACCACTCTTTATATTGGCTACAAACCAAATATAGCTAAGACTAATTGGGTAAATGGAAATGGAATAAGGGGATCAAAAACCCACTCTGACATGATCTGATGCTAATAAGTTTCTGTGACAGTCTTGATCTTAAAGCTAGTGACATACCACTGGTTGGGGACTTCACTGTAAGAAACATGATTTTAACTTGCTTTTGTGAGTGCAAATTCCAATTGAGTGTTGTCCAGGTGCAAGAGCACTTGATATTTTAGGTCAGTTGGAAAATGTCATGATCAAGCAAGGGGTGGTTACTGTGATTGTTCATGCTGGATCTCAAACTGAGAGGATTTTGAGATTCAGTCAGCATTTTGATTTTGTCTGCTTAAACAAAGGGAAAAGAATGTCATGGTTTCTGGTCTTCACCCTGTTTTAACAGGGTCTATGAAGCCTTTAGAGTATTTTATTCTTTAAGTGAATTGTCTTCAAAGTGGAGTGCAGAAAGGAACATTGGACTCACAGATAACTAGGAAAACTTCTGACAGACCCCAGTGTTCTCAAAGAGAGATGATCTGCACACAGATTGGAGAGATTCACTCAGGCTTGTGCTAAACAGTGAAAATGAGCCAAATGTTTAAACATTCAGATAGCTTATCAGTAGAATGCTTGATATGGTTACCATATTGTTTTCCAATAAAACAGTATTAGATGTAAGTAAATTAGATTTAGTAAAAGGATATTTAAAAGAGTATTATTATATTACCAAAGCCCACACATCAGCTTAACATTGTTTGATAGATCATAGCTTATTACTTTTTAATATATATTTTACATGATTGGCCATTTTGACCATTGACCATTTTGTGTGATTGGCATGTTCTTCAGAGCTGCACTAGTCACATAGGGTGCTGAGTGTGGAAAGATGCTATAGAAGAGCAATGTGCTTTATGTAATTGAACCATTCAAGTTTAAGTTTAGTTTTACAGCAGTTTAATGAATTCACTCTGAATTAATTCTGATCACAGCCTAATTTTTGCACCTCAGTTGCAAACACTGGTATGAGTGAATATGAGTGTGTACAGTCAATCACACCAAAAACATTAAGGAAGGCAGCAGTATAGCAATATTAATAACTATTCCTTCACATAACCAATTTTCCACCTGCTCCTTGTTAGATCTTGTTAGACCTCTTCTCAGAACAATGGCTCTGAAAACATCTGACTCTGCTCTACTTACAGAGGTGCAAAAGCAACAACTGTCTGAGCCAGATGCATGAACATGGTATGGCATCTCAGCCTGTATAGACAGGCTTAGGATGCAGCCTTGCTGCAGTGACATCTGCCCTAGTCATTGGTATGTTTGCATACAGCATCTAATCACCACCAGCCATGAGAAGTTCTACAAAAATCCATGTTAATTGAATGTGGAAATTAGTGATGAAGTTGGTAAATTGGATGCACCATGCAATGAGCTTCATTTGTGTACAAAGAATCATGTATTATAATACATATGAATAACAAATTAATTGTTCATGTATACCAATGACGTACTGTGATGCTGTTTCCTTAGCAATGCAGTTAAATTTGCTTTCCACCCACTGGGAGGAAATTGCTCATATATATATATATATATATATATATATATATATATATATATATATATATATATATATATATAAATTAACTATATATTTGTAAATTAACTCCTGTATCTGTTAGCAACCTACATCTGATCATTCTTTTAAATTTCATTAACAAATGAAAACCCAATTGAATTTGAATTTATATGCCATAAAGGTGGTTCTCCACTTATCTAGCAATTTTCTTCATTTTGTAAGGATTAAGGGCAGGTCTAAAAAGGAGAAAAGTGAAAAGTCTTCATAAAGGGAAGTGAAACACTGGTCAGAAAGACAAACAAGAGGCAGAGAAGGGCATGAACAGGGACGAGCAAGTCAGGTCATGAGTAGAAAGGGAGAGCTGAAAAAAATTAAATGAGACACTGGAGGAAAATCAGACAGGCCGTTAAAATATTTGAGACATGCAGCTGTCCCATTTTCTAAAATGCCATAAAAAGGGTAATAGACATTGGCCTAGATTCCATCTAACTACAGTGTGCTTTGTCTTTATCTTCCTACCGTAAATAACTGGAAAGAGTGTTTTCCAGTTATTTACAGTATTTTTTTAATAACTTAACTGTTTTATCAATTTTAGGTGAATTAAAATGTGTGGGAAATGAAAAATGTTCTTCTTGTATAATTTATATATAAATGTTTGTTTTTTCACATGGTACATTTTACGGCAACAAATATGCTATATACAGTAAAGGATTCAAATGATAACTACAAGTAATTCAAAGTAAATAATAACAAGCAACATACTACAGATGTCCGCAATACTTTTCTGCAAATATGCTGGAAATGTATGCTGTAAAACATCGACTTAACTGTTTCAAATAAAATAGCTTTACTAAAGATGTCACCCATGGATACCCAATGCAATGTTGACAGGACTATGTCACTAGGTCTCAATGGGTGGGCCCAAAGGATTACCCTACCCAGCCTATTCTGGAGTCTCTTAAAGTGGACTTGAAACAGCCTAATTTTGACAAGTTTTGTAAAGAATTAAGTGTGTTGGAATTTATTTTGAGAAAATTTTAGATATAAAACAATTACACTTTAAATTATAATAGATTATGTTTGGTACTAACTCTGGCTCGCCGCCTTATTGCCATTGCATCACTGACTACGTCATGAGGTTGGTTAGTTGGAAAGTCGACCCAGGAAGACAGCAGTCGTAGCGGTGGTAAGTAGAATTTCGAGAGAAACTTGCTTATTGTTTGAGAGAAAAGTGCTTGTTGCTTCAATCAAAATATGGCAGAAAGACAAAGCTGAAAGGTATTTTGAGGAGGTTCCCAGAAACCTGAATAGCAGACCGCTGCTATGAATAACAGACTGTTGCTATGGATGCTATTTTTTAGCGGAAGCAATAAAATAATTTTTAAATCAATAAAATCATTTTTAAATCAATATTTTTGTGTCAAATTATTGATTTCTTTAGTAAGTAGCCGTGTAATAGTGGGATAATGTACAGCGAGCCTCCGCTTCACATCGGGGTCCTGCATCACCCTATCAGGGTTTATTTCGCAATAATGACCGGCTTGCTGTACATTATCCCTTACATATTATCTAATCATTATCCTGTAAACTAGTTGGCTACGCTTTGACAAGAAAAGACGTAACCTAACCCTGGTCTTACCTCTCTCTGCTCTGCCAGATGGACATGCCATTGGACGCTTTCCGTACGACACACAGCTACTTCTGTGCTATTAGACTTGGTCGGATAGTCTGTACACCCAACCTTATAAGAGGAAAAGTCAAACACAGAGGGAGCGGCCTAGGACTTCAGCTTGTTGGTCCGGCGAACCATCAGAACGTCTGACTCAAAAACCCTCTAGTCCACATAGTCCTCGTTTACAAAGTGCGTGCTACAAACCCTAGCATCATGGCTAACTGGAGGATTCTTTCGTTTCAGTGCAGCTAGCCAACGATAAAGAACCGCTTGCCGCTTAAGGGGCAAAGTATGAAAGTAGACAATCTTTCTTTGGTTTTTGACTGTATAAAATTCATTGCTGCATCCAGGGGCAATACAAAAGTGACCCCCCCCTTGCATCGCTTTTTAGTTTGCCTTTTCTTATTTTCCATTGAGTCAGTGATTGTCAGTGCTGTCACTAGTTAGCTAATGTGAACTAATTTAGGATTTCCAAGACAACCAACCTCATGGCATTCTACGCTGAGACAAGATGGCACTACACTTGCTTCAAAAATGTAACTTAGATTACTTACTATTTTAATCCAGTTTCACTGACAGTGTTAAACCTATAAGGATTTTTAGAGTGGGAGTCCATCTTGTAAATTATGCTAACTACATCTAGTGTTTCATGTCCACTTTAAATATGTTACCAACACCTGTCCCATCCCACACCATACTGCAGTATATTACACCAGTCAGTCATTCTGGATAAATGTTCATAAAGCTTTCTCAATAACAGAAAGGATCTTGTCATAAAATAGATTCTAACATCTTCAACATACAAGGCAGTACTGCATTAATTAACACACATCTGTTTCGCTACTAAATTGCTGTTTCGATTAATATAAACAGATGCCTAACACAGAGAAATGGGCATGGTTACAGGTTGATTAAAATGTTTTAGGACATGCATAAATTGTTTCAACAAATTGTTTCCATGGTTATATACTGGAGCTGTATTTAGCACTGTACGCTAAATTATGTCTTTCCTTGACCTGGATCTAACCAATGGAAAATTGATTAAGGTATAGAATTAAAATGAATCTATACTATGGGAAAAAAAATAAAAATATAATAATAATAATTGCACATGTAAGTTACTGGCCAGAGTTGAATACAACAGTTTATTCAAGCCTGATTTTACATACTGCTTCACAGCTAAAAGCTGGAGGGTGAAGTGTCTCTAGCTGTTTGTTGTGACGGATGCAAAGGCTTAATATTTTGATATCAGTCTTCTTATTGCTCTTGAACTGCTGGGTATGTTTGTCCTCTGAGCCACATGTGGTCTGTTTCTACTCCTCTGACAGGTGATATAAAATTCTTTGGATGCTTGTGTTGTCATGAATCAAGCGTGCTTCTCAGAATAAATATATTGCCAGAGTGGTTATATGCAGTGTGTCCAATATGGCTGTGAGGAGGAAGTCAGTTTTCCCTCTTTTGTGATCAAAACATTAGAAAAGGATACATACAATAAATATCAAATAAGAATCAGACATATACAGCTTCATCTAAAATTGTATGCCAGTTATAACTTGTATATGTTGCCATGCAGGTTGTTGTGATAAAATACTGTGGTCTTTTTAATCTTAACTTATATTGGTCTCAGCAATTTGGTAAGTGAGACAAATTTACTCCATTTAAGTCTGATGTAAATATGATTCTGGTAGTTAATAGAAGATGCTGTTTGTTTGTGTCACTGAATATTATTTGTAGATATTACCTTATAAAATTAGATGGGAGACTGTACATCCTGACCACATTTGACTATGTATTAGCCCCAGATTGTGGAGAGATGATGAGAGCATGCATGGTTTGAAGCATAAATTGCAGTGCAAGATACCTTACAGTAACATCACAATATTGAACAGAAAAACTACAACATATCCTGTAGTGAAACGTCAAAATGCACTTGAATTGTATTCCTGTCAGCAAGCCTAGGGTAACCATAAGTGTGTGGTCCTTTGCATCCAACCAACCATCACTGTGATTAGTCATACTGTCAATACACAGAACATAGTGTAATTGCTGAGGAAAAATACATGTGTCTTTCATAATAAGAGATACATTATGAATTCAAATTGTTTCATAAAATTTCTGGTCTTAATTTAGTGTGAATTCTTTATCGGAACTCCTAATAGTTAGCTATGTGGCTAATCAGACCCTTTGCTCTGAGAGGCTCATATTCTGTAGTATTTTTGAGAGGCCAATAAAAATGTATTTTCTTTGTTTTTTTATTACTTTCTACTGTCTTAAATTTGATTGCTAATGTGAGGACTGTTTCATCATCTAATTAGGCATGTAAGAAATTGGCTGCATCTTATCTATTAATAATTGAATGTCTTGCATGGTTTCAACTCCTGGGGGCATTTTATTATGTTCTTCACCTTGAAAATGATTGTAAATTATTTTTGTTGGTGTTATTATTATTTTTCGTTTTGTAGTTGTTGTTAAAAATAATAACAAGAGGAAGAACATATGAAATTGATGTCTTCCCTAAAAGTATCTTTGCATTCTGACTTGGTTCATCATGTAGCAATCCCTTTTCCAGGCAGCACCTGAAGTATGGTCATCACTGCAAAATGTACAGGCCTAAGTCAAATTGGCAAATTGTCACTTTTCTTGGAGTTATAAACCTGGTCCTCATTTGCATTAAACATTTTTCTTAGCCTCACACCTTCTGAACATGGACTGCACTTGAAAAAGTTTATGCAGTTTAAGCACTGAAAACCTTTGCCAAATGGTTGCATTCCCAATATCTGAACCTATGGCAAATGGCAACATTTAATCCATACAATGTAACAGAATATGTGCATGTGTTTATTTGACTTTTACCCTTGGATTGAACAGTATTGCAAGTGTATGTTTTTTGCAAATTGACAAGGCCTCTCTTATAAAATAGATTTAGTTGAAATAAATGTAAATATTTAGATATCATCTCAGCAATGTTTTAGTGTTTAACTGTACTCAGTCACTATGTATTTTAAATGCTATGTATTTGGTTCATTTATTTTAAGAGTTAAGGAGTGAAGGCTAAAGAGAAGCGGCCAGCTTTGGAGGAGAGTTCTGTCTCCTATTAGAGAGAACCTTTCAAGCTTGTGGTTACCATTGCAATCAGTAGGCTGTCATCGCCTTTATGTTACAGCATATAAAGTTTGGATACAGCAGGGAATAATCAGCAGAGAAATTTTCAACAATGATGCATTATTCTCTCATTTCTGCAAATTGTTAATCTTCAGTAATGCGCAAGCATTCGTTGGGCTGACTAAACTGCAGAACTGTCAAAGTTGCTGACAAAGTTAGGAACTTAGTTGACAAAGCACTATCATCAGAATGTAGTTAGGAAAGCACACAATCGCAGTCAGTGCCGCGGGATTTCACACTAGTACCAGATGGGGCAACCGGAGACATCCGGTTCACAGACAAAAGAGTCTGTGCTGTGTGCTGCTCAACATTGGAAGCAAAGTGTGCTTATAGAAATAGTTCAACTTCTAAGTCAGCCAGGTTGCTTCTCATATTTTATTTTTTGATGGCAAGAAAATTTAGATGACTTGTCTAAGTATTATAGATGCAAAATCAAAAATCATTGCATCATGTTTTTCTTCTTAATTGTACTTCTATTCCACATCAATCCAAGGCACCCTCTCAGGGGGAAAATTATTAGTGATTTAAAAATGAATATAATAAATCTGTTAGTTTGCAGTGGATTAGTTTTAACTCCATGCAAATAACAAGCTGGATGCTATATACCCCATACATGGTAATCATTCATTAAAGGCTTATCTCTGTTCATAATAAATAAAAGTGTATTCATTTTGCCATTATAGAGCACAAGGACAAACAATTACATGTGCAGATAACCAAATGTACAATTACAAGGTCATGATCGTAAGACCACAGCTGCTTTGGAAATGACATTTGAAAAGCTGTTTCTTAAACATGGCGCAAGCTTGTGTTTGTCAGAAAAATCAAAGGCTATGTGTCTCAGCAAAATGGATTAACCTGTTTGTTAACCTTCGCAGTCATCTGAAAATGTGTTTATCTGTGTAGCATTTCAGGTAACTTCTATAGCATGCCTATTCTGACATTACAGTTCCTGCAGATCTTGTAGCTCTTGCCAAGGTTATCTATCAGTGTGACGGATAGTGATGTATCAGCGTGAAATACACACCTGCATAGTTATAGGATTACTTTTTAATTAAATTATTTGTTTATTAATTGTTACTTTTCCACCATTTTGCAGTCCAGCATGTCATGAAAGAGAAAAATGCAGTTGTGCTAAAGATGATTATTCAAGGAATGATTACAGCACTAACTACACTACTTTCCAGTCCACTGCTTTTGAGAAATATAGGATAAATATGCTGATACTTACGTACAATAAAAAACTACAAAATTTTGTATTCCATCAAACTGGGTATTCCTATCAGATATACACAGAAAAATTAATACAGTGTATATTGCCATAAATGTACAGTATATATGAAAATGTATGTATGAAAATACATACATTATATGTATGAAAATGACCTATGACAAACACTTGTCATAGGTCAGTAGAGAGAACACTTGCATAATTCAGGAGGAAATTGTTGCATTTTGATATACGTGTTTCATAAGTTTTAGCTGTGTAGATGGGAGACTTGTTAGGTAAGAGTTAAAACGAAATGAAATGAAAACCTTATGCAAATGAAGACTTCCCTTCTTTACTTTTTGGAGGATAATCCCACCAGAGAGGCAGTAGCATAGGCTCTCTCCTTTTCCTCAAGTTTACCATTTTTCTTATCTGTGTGCGATTGTCTCATGTCTTCTTGCAGCCCTTGGCTGTTAATAAAGTCTGTACATGAGAACTCGGAGAGCAAGAAGGGACTCTGTGACAATAGGGGATAGACTTGGTTGTTGTTGGTGTGTGAATTATAACAGAAGGACATATGTTGCATTAACAAGTACCAGACAACTATGTAATGTGCCCATGCTTATGCCAACACACTTACAGCAGGTGTGAGTATGTAACCTTCTGTGAGCTCAAACGGTTTCTAGAGATAAAGTGGGATAGTCCATTGCTACCGAATCCAAATGAAATAAATAGCTTCCTTTTTTATTTTGATGGTTGTGACCTTTTGTGCTGTGGTCCAGGACTTCCAAACCTCATAGGGGCCTACTTTGGTGTCTCAAGGACAGAAGTGTGAAGTTTCAGCAATAGCTGAAAAGCAAAACAATGTAAAGCAGATGTTCTGCTTTAACAGACTTGGTGGTGGAAACTTTATAAGCGAAGGATAATGACTAGCAAACTGCTTTGACATAGATGTGATGCAGGGAACATTCTGAACATCAGATGCTGTGTGTAATAACATGAAACAATACTAAATAACTTGTTAAATGTAAAAGATAGAAGCAATCTTCCCACACAGTGTCAATTTCTTTATAAAAAGTTTATATTCATGGATTTAAGGTTTTGCTTACAGCAGTGAAGTCTAATCTGTAATCATTGCCTAGCTGTTATTCAAGCCTAATGATGTCTCATTATGGGCTAAGTGTATTGCACTTGTGAAAGTGTTAATTGTTCCATCATTACAGAAGCTAATCTGTTGGGGCTCTGGAGATTGCTTGCATGGAGATGATTGCTGTCAATAAAAATAAATGTATTATATCAGCAGCTTGCTGGCAGTGGTGAAGAGTGCATAGAGAAGTAATAGCGTGGCTTAATTAATTAACAGCTCTCATTATGCAGGAAGTGGTTGACATGATATATGCTAATACTCATTCCATGAGGATCATTGGGATTGCAAGAAGATTTAAAATCTGATCTAGCCAGCATACAAGAATCTGATCCATGCCTGAAGTGAATGGGTGACCTTATCAACCGCATGACATGACCACAATAAGTGTTTACCGTTGTACTGATATCGTCAAATTTAAAAAGACTAATACATTTAAATTAGCAAATATACTTAGCCTTCAATTTCCAATCAATACCAGTATTTCTGTTGAATACCACTGTCTCACCTTCGTGCTCATCATGAGTGCAGCTGTACATAAATGATGCCATTGTTTTGTTTGTTTGTCATTCATTTTTTTGCATTTTTTCCCCTTTTCAATCAACTTTAGTGCCCATATAAGGAACGCCGGGGAAGGTGGATGCATGAGTCTGATACACAGACACATATTGTGACTACTTTCCACAAGTCTCCACAAGTCTCCCCATGTCTGAGGCGCATATATATATATATATATATATATATGCGCCTCAGACATACCCAATCCGAAACCATTGCCAGTGTCTGTCTTGAAATGGCATTTACTGAACTATTTTAGAATAAAAAAATCACTTTAAATCCCTTTAAAGTAGGTGAGGCTTCAGTTTCCATACATAACCATACATAACACTTTGAAGACTGTGGCAATATCACTTTATAAAGCAGTTAAATTTAATTCTGCTCAATGATAGCTGACACAAGGTGATATACTACATGGTATTGCTTCATTTGTTGCATTATAAGTGCTATATAACTCCATGTCAGCCATCATAAAGAAGTGCAGTTATGTGCCTATGATTTATTGTACATAAGTCATACTCATGAAGGTGTTATGCTTTATGAGGGCTTTGTGATGTATATTATGGCTGAAATTAATGTTTTTTTTTCATTTTCAGCATGGGTGTTTTGTACATTTTTCTTAAATATAATTTAACAATTTTAATGATGGAGGGCAGAGAAAACGGTGTGGAAACACAGTTCTTGTCATGAAGGCGTGTAACCCATGTGAACTGCATTCACAATCTTTAATCTCTGTTGAAGAACTAGCTTCTAGTATGCTTCCAGTATCAGTTATTGTGATCATTTTAATGCTGCTATTTGTACTTATTGTGACTGCACTTCTCAGTTGGGCTGCATGGATTAACCCGCAGTAGGGGAGAGGTGGACATTGGGCGTCCCACAGTGCGTGACACATACACATATTACCTTCTCAGTTCAAAAGTACAGAAAGTACTGTTGCAGCAAACAAGCAGTAACTTTTTTGATAGCAGTGCAAATAATAAAGAGACTGAGCTACAGAGTGAGAAAACTTGATGTTCTCTCCCTGGCAGCCACTTCAGACTATGGATCATCTGAACACAATAGTAATTTAACTGAGTGTAACATTCACTCACATATAGATATATTCCAGCTTCTTGGATGCCTATCAATCATATGTTTTAAAGCCAGAATCTGTAGAATAATAACTGAAGACTTGAATATGAATATGAATGGGATTTACATGTTCAGGCTTTTGTGCAGAACACAGACCAGAGAAACGAATACATATGTCTTCTGCAATCAGTGCTCCATGTTTATGCCCAAAAAGATGATTTGTATATCGCACACATCAAGGCTAAGTTAAACTCAGTTATGTATTTTAATATTAAGTCACATAGATAATGGGATAGTACTACAAGTAGCAACATTTCAATGTACAAAATCACTTCCTTCACAAAATGTAATATTGACAGTAATACTGTATAAGGCAATGGCTGAGGACACACAATGGTAAAAACTCAGGAAAGATGAGTCAAAATAACAAATAAGGCATGGTATTTGATGGAAAATCATGCAGTGCAGTTGTGAATATTGTCTTGGACTGTCCACAATAATGTTACATGGTAGCATACTTCTGTTTTGTTTTATTGGCCACACCTGTTAAATTTTGATAATCTTGAAAGAGATGATACAATCAGCATTGGATTGCATTGTGAAACAGAACTTGTGGATGCACTAAATATTTTTAAAAAAGTAAAAATATTAGCAGAGCGTGGCACAAGAATATTATATGTACATAGGTGTAAAATATGACCAAAATGAAATAGTGAAATAGTAACTAAAAGTAACTAAAGCTCTTTTTTCTAAAACCGTGAGACAGCCCCCCCCAAAGAAAAAAAAACTATCTGTCCATCCATCTTTGTATATTATTTCTACAACTACACTATTGTGCAGGTTAGAGACATGAGGGAAATAAAATACTTTTAAAAAGTAATGAAAGCTGATGTTTCCTGATTCATCTCCTTTCGTTTTGCTTTATTATTCACAGGCCTCTGTTGTCCACCTTCCTGAACCCTTTGTTCCCTCCCGCTGTAAACCCTCCCGTGGTTTCCCTTGCCATCCATAACCAGGTTCTCCATGGAATGGCCATGAATCTCACAATCCTGCTCTGGACCTCCATTAAGGCATCTGGCTCCTGCTCCCCCGCAATGCTCACCTTTCAGAAACTGTGTGGCTCTGAGATTATTACACTGATTTTGGTTGTTCTGCTTTCCCACATCATCACAGTCATCTTAATGATTTTCTCCCCAGTGCTCCTTGATCCTGACCTCCGTTTTGGGATTTTTCATTTCTACACATACTGCATGATGCTTTCTGCTAAATCAGCTACTAGGGTGAACTAGTGAAACCAATGGCCCCCTAGCAGGGTTGTCCAAATACTGGGCTCTATCACAGCCTGTATGCCCTTTCATATTCCACTTAAACCACTGACTGACCCGATCCCTGTTACTGTTCCCACTGACAGTGTATTCCCGATACTACTTCCCTACCCCAATGGTTGGACAGGGAACTTCAATAGCCGTATTCCCACTGACTGCAAGTTTTTTAGTCTGTTGCTATCTCCATACCCAAACAAACAGTCAGCCAGGATGCAAGTGATGTGTCTGATACCTTTCCTGGTATTTTTTCAGCAAAAGCATTACCATTGGGAATCTTATCTTCTGCATACAAGATACTACTTGCACAAACTGTGAGACAGATACCTCAGCAGCCATGCATATGGAAAGCCATTTAACTCTCAGTTGCTTTCTTGATGTTCCTCTCATCCAAGTGGCTCACCAGGTATCTCAATAGCAGTGCTGATCTCTGGACAGAGAAACCATCTGTATCCTGCCCACATTGTTTCACAAAAGGCAATAAAAGTCACTCAGTGTGTGATGTAAGTCCCAAGGAGATCTTATGGCAGAGTCAATAATTTGATCCACATGGCTGCACATCCTATCATCAGACTCAAGAAACCAATTCCTTCCAGTACAATGCCTTTCATTCTCACAAATAAACAATCTTAAATGTAAATGCATAGTTTTAAACACATAGCACAACATTTGTTGTAAAATAGGAAGGGATGCCCAAATGAAGATTAGTCATTTTATTCCAAAGGTTTAATTTATTATGATTCCTATTGCTTTTACAATTTTAAGAAGCTTTGTAACATGAGGTTGTTCACTAATGCATGGAAGTTCTTAGACCACTAAGAATTACAAGAGGAAAGAAGCATTACATGTAGCTTATGGATATGATATCCTTAAATGATTTCTATTATATTTATAAGGCACATATCACTAGTGTATTGCCTTTACACACAATGTGGCAGTATTGTTTTTGCCTAATATGCACACCAGTGGTGTTTCACCTTTACTACAACTTTCTCAATGTGACTTTACCCTTGCTTTCTCTCTCCAACACCTATTACCTTTGCTCTAACTATTATTGATAGCCCTGCTGTAATTTTGCCTCAGACAGCATAGTTGCCTCTGACCTTGCCGTTAGTAATCATACATACTTTCAGTGATTAGGACACTTGTCTTACAGTATAGAGGAAACAGGGAAAAAGGTAGGCATGTCACATATATAAAGCTTTCTCTTTGTTTTAGGGTCCAATGCTGAGGTGGCTTTCCTGCAAAATATACTTTGTTAATAATATGTATACTCTCACAACCATTACTGGTGACCTATTTGCAAACTTAAGTTGATTTCTTTATTTTCATTCATTTCATTTCATTTCATTTCTTTATCAACACTTTTACTATCTACATATTTTAGAAGATGCTAAAGAAAATACAAAGGTTGGAACGATTAGATTTGGTGGAATTTTAACAGAATTACATTTTGGGACACTGAAGTTAACAAAATCCATGAAACACTGCAACATTTTTCAGCTACAGAAAGGAAGCATAGAGAACATAAGTTCAGCTTGATTGATGGAGTTAACAATTAGTCTGATCCACATTTAGAGTTTTTCAGCTCTTTATGAGGTTAAATGGAATGGTAGAATTTACAGCACCATGTTTCCTCATGGATTCTGGAATGTACTAGCAACCACTAGGCATCAGGGATGCTCTCTGATACTAGTAAATGGGGACACTGCCTATTATAATTAAAACATGATGTTAAGATTTTTGAATAAAAAAAAAAGAATTATCAGGCCCAACAATGGTTTGGGTACATCAGACGGCATTTATTTTAAACAAAGCTCTTAGAGCTTTTAATGGGATATGCAAGCAGCTTTTATATCAGTGACACAGAATATTGCCATTTCACAAATATGCATCAAACAAACAAACTGAAAAAAAAATTCATGGCAGTTTAACTGTTTATAAAGAAATTTATGGAGAGGACACTATCAGCGACCTGAATAATGGAAGAAGTAAAGATGATATTACTGGAATACTTGCTGGAACATTCAGTCTTGCGCATCATAGACCATGCAGTAATTTTATATACATATTCCTACCAATGGCCCAGCCCAAATACCTCTTTGTAACCCTTTCTTTGTAAGATGACACCCTAGTAAGAGTTTTCACCATGATGGCTCACAGCAGCTGTCTGACCTAAAAATGATAAATAAACCCTGTAAAAAAGCTAATGGAAAAAGCCCTGGAGAATGCCTCTAGCAGATTATATACTCTAGCCCATTAACTCCACACATCAGGACATTCAAGAAGCACAAGGTGTAGGTACACTAACAAATTATAACATATAGCCATAATGGTTCCCAAACACAGACTAATTAAGATAAGTAAGTAAGTATTTTCTAATCTGTCCTTTATGAAATACATAAGTGCATAGAAAATTATCAGACTGTACATCAATATAGTACCAACAAAAAATAAATACTTTATCAATGTCTGTGTGGTTTTTCCTTATTTAAGCAGTGTAACATTTTTGTACTTTAGTGCAACGTGGTACTCAAATGTTAATTGTCAATTTCTTAAAATAACCTTCAGTCTTGTAGATGAGGTTAAAGTCAGCCCTGTGATGCTTCCTGATCATGGTGGTATTACAGACGGACAATATTTTTGAGCTTTCACCAAAATTCAGTACGTTCTTCAGATTTACCTTAAATAGTAATTTAAAAAATAGGTACGTTAAGCACATTACAAGCCCGCTTTTTGAAATTTGCAGTAATATCAGTCCATTTACTTACTATTTTTTGGTAAACATAATATTATAAAGGAATTTTTGGATTTCATGGCAATTTTGAAGTTGCACTGATACCCTAGTACATACTGTACTGTTGTAGGTCAAAAAACGTGTTGCTGTATTGAAATGGTTATTGACTTTCCTGTAGATTTTTGGGTAAATGATATGTCTTGTGTTTGGTAATAGCGCAATTTAAGAACCCATTGGGTTTCACAGAGGTGGAAATGAGTCAATTACTGTTAATGTTGTGTTGATTAATTTATGTTGTGCAAAATGATTTTATTGTTTATTTTCTCCCCCACTCCCCAAACAACTTCTCAATTGTGATGAAATGCATCTACAGAAATGATTAATTAACTGAACTTTTGGTATTTTTTTGTGCTTCCAGTGGATATTACCTCGCTAAAAAGTGACAATTTGTTTCACCTCACCAACGTACATGGGGGTGTTGAGCACATGTTCTAATAAAATCACTCCCCACACTTTAAGCCTGAGTAAACATCTTGCTGCAATTAACCTCATTTCAGGAAATCCCCTTATCAACACAACAACCAGAACACCACAAAATGGATTAATATGAATTTTGACTCGGAACAGAATATGAACTTGTCTGGGTGTCATATTCAATATTGTTTCAGATTGTATTTTTTATCGTTTATTGCGGATCATATTCATGTCCAGCACATGACTCTATTGGCAAGGGGAGCCAAAAATTCCTCAAGTTGAACATTTCTTGATATGAATTTCAATGTAATCTGTATCTGAGATGGGCTGAACTGCTTTTAACACCACAGTTCCTCATTTATACCTACCTGCATTAATTTGAATTATGAATATGAATCAAATGGGATCTCTAAGATTATTTTTGCCATCAGGATTACATTTACATTTGTATTTGCATGTAGAACTCTTTGACAATGCTTGATTTCCCCTGACAAATCTAATTGAAGGTCATGCAAAGAATTCTTAACTGAAGCTATGCAGTGCTGAGGACTTCTTGTCTCAACAAGGCGATGCAGAACACTTCGGATTTTCTAGGCCGATTTCCAAGTGTGTGTGCCCCAGACGGTGAATTGGAGAAACTGAACAACAGCAGGGAAAGAAATCACACCTTTAAAGGTAAGGGTTTGTCATGACCATAAACGGTGAAAAATGCAAAGTGGGACATGTTATATCTAGGGCCCTGCATTTCCAGACACTGGGTTTTATAGCTTGCAATTTAGTCCTTCAGCTGCAAGATGGCAATGAAATCTCCTCATGAAGCCATCTATTGATCTGTTACCCCATTGTGGTACTTGAATCATCTCAATTAATCATGAAATAAGAGTGGTGCTGATGGCTGAAGACATTTTTTATGTGTATTCAGAAATTGCACTTATGTGTCGAATATTACTTTAATTCTTACCAGAAACTTAATATGCTTTGTTAACAGGTGATTTTGGAATTCCCATTGACACCGAAACAAGTTCTTATTATGGAATAATTTTTAAGAAAGAACAGTATTCTAACTTAAAATTTAAAATCTTCAAAATATGTCAAGGTACTAACTAACTGAAGTCTAATAGTATTGTCATTCGCAATATTTATGAATATTTCTCATTAAATTATGCAACTTTTTTGACATCTTCAAAATGATTAACCGCATGTTGCTTTGACAAAGCAACCAATAATAAGAATCTGTTTGAGAGAAGTAAGGGTCACTATTAAAAAAAAAAAAAACACAATCTAAGTTCATTGTCATAAACAGTATTTGACTCCTACATGTGAAATTCTTTTGTGTTTTATGACAAAGTCAGTTTCATACACGCCAAAGTCTTGTACAAGTTTTACCTATATAAATGCCTATAGAATAATTCAGGTTACCTTCATACCTAAAATCAGTTCCACCTACATCAAAGTATATGGATTGTATTAGACTAAATGAAAATCATCTGCTAATAAAATATTCATTGAAAGGTCAGTGTGGTCAGTGTTCCCCAAAGATTAAAGTGGCATTGTAAGGGGTGTCAAAACACAAAACATTACTACTAACCAGCCACCTCCAGAACAGCAAACCCTTACAAACAGCCTGCTCAGTGAAGTGGCTGCAAATTGTAACACTATTGCAACTGAACACAACCAAGTCCACAGGGAAATATTATAATTATTGTTTCACCATGTGAGGAAAATGTAATACTAACAGCCTCTGTTATTATTATTTTCAAGCTAGTGAATAAATGTTTGAGGTAATCAAGATGCCTCCAAATCAGATTTATGTAATGGTGGATATTCCCCCTTTCCCCATATTACTTTTTCTAACAATGTAATATTCCTATAAGTACAGTTGAAATTGGTGTAGCATTGAAATCATGCATACATGTAGATACTATTGTATCCAAAATATTTGCTTGCACTTGCTATACAGTGTCACTTCAGACTGTTGGGGTTAATTAAGGTGCTCAGTTTTTGGGCCTTACTGGGCCTCAGAACTTAAACAGTAGCAATAAATGTGTTCTGTGCCAATGCCATGTTGAAAAATAAAATAATCTAGCATTTTTTGTCATTCAGCCCTGTCTCACAATGGGATTAAAGTTACCGTAATTAAAACAATACCGGTGTAAGAGGTTTTGAAACAGGATATACTGTATGCATTGAGGACCGCTGCACTGGGACAAGCCACAAACCTATGGCAGTCACACTTGTATTAGTTTCCAAGAGAAACTCACAGCACACATCCCTGGAGTGAGAGAGCAGTGTGAGGCTGCAATTACTTATAAGCCTCAATGCATAGGAAAGAACTGAGGTCCAACACATTATGCTTGCACACAGAAAAATGTTACTCCTCAAAACGGGCTTGGTGGATCTGTCTCCTGTCTCCTAGGAGCAATACATGTGATGAATGCACTGAAATTTGAGCAAGCAATCAGGTTGTTCGGCAATGTCTCATAATAAAACAATAAAGGACAGAAAATTCAGACAGGGAAAAAAGCTTTTTCCATTTGATATACCATTCTCTGGCTGTCTCTTAGGAGAGCAGTCAAGTGACATGAATCATATTGTTTTGCTAGTGCACATCCTTCCACCATTTGGCAACCGTCAGACATGATGGAATACACAGGCAAAATGGTGGAAGAGGTTCTTGCTCATTGTGTAAATTATAATACAGTTATGTAACTTCCCTGGAAATACACAATTTAACCACTAATAGAATATTTACACAACTGTGTACTGTTTGTGTGTGTGATTCATTCTCAAAGCTGTTTTTTCTCCAATAATTTATAAATTGCCAAACTCTAAACTGATTGTGAGATAGATATGCATCATCCTCAGGGACTGGTATACTGATCACGGAATATAAACCATACACTCATGTGTGTTTCATTATACTTTGAACTGCTTTGGTTAGTGTAAACCTTTGGATGTGAGACAAATTTTGTCCTTGATTTAATACTGTATATGAAGTAAACATTACTGTTCCGTGAAACAGTTGTGTGTTTGTTCTTGTGAATTAATTCCTTTCTGGGTGTAAATATAGATCTTAAGAAAAAGAATATATGCTTTTAAAAATTATTTTATTTTCATGTGTGCAGTATGTAAGTTTATGTTTACTGTTCATCATGTCTTGTCTTTAATAAAATGTGGGAAAATATTCAAAGACCACAATTTGTGGCAAAAAAATCATATATAGGTGATCCCTCTGGCAGCTATTTTAATAATGCCACTTTTTAAACATATTCAAATGAATTCATTAAAAAATAAAATGAATACTGAGAGAATATTATTATTAACTTTCTGTGAAAGGATGGCAATACATCTGCTGTATGTCCATCAGCTAGTTGTATAAAGTTAAAATACGTCTAACTTTGTGTTGGCACTCTTATCGTGAATAACGAGTGGATGGGACATAGTGCCTTATATTCAATTATTGGCCATTTCTGAATGTGCCCTGACAATTACATCTTATTCTGCTAATGGTTGTGGGCATTCCAGTGGTAATTTGATGGAGTAGTTGCAGATGGTATAACTAATGTCATTTAGCAGCTGCCTGTTCCTCACCAGAACATGTTAATAATGATGGGCACACAGGACATTTGTATGGAACAAACTGTAGAAAACTGTGTAGAAGCACACTATCATGCATGGATGGAGAGGAGTAAGTAAAGAAACCTGGAAGCACTAAGCCCTGGCAAGGCTTAGGAGTACAAAATGTGCCTTGACTTTTGTCTTATTTTAGATATAGGATTTTTAGGCTGCTAAACATCATTAGTTATCGAAGTTGCTAATATGCAAGGCTTGTTGCATTTTATCGGATAAATTACCACAAAGCAAAATTCCTATCAGCAATGAACAGAACCATGATCTACTTCATAAGACATGTTTATTGCTACTATATTAACATATGAAAACTGCTGAGGTAACTTCAATCAAGGTAACTACACAATTAAACAGATCACAGCCAAGGGCAATGTTTGTATTACATTTGGGGCCATGCACTTCATTTCCCAAAACCATAGGTGGCAAATCTAAGTGAGGTCAAGGGGCTCGTTACATACTCATTTTCCCGCTCCAAGTGAGTCTGCAAAAGGACTGGCTTCGCAACAGTTTGGTGAAGCAGATGACCCATAATTCTTCACAGGTGGAGACCACTCAAACCACTAATATATAGTCAGTGGCTTTAGCCCACAGAGAAATTGAAAACGAAATACGGTAGACACTCATTTTCATGATATGTTTTCTGTCACCATATAAATGAAATATTACATGAAGTATTACATATGCTATATCTTTTTTTCTTTGTATATTTTTTAGACTTATTCCTAACAATATCAATTTTCAACACTTATCATATCATTTAGTTTTGCTAAAGGGACAAAAAAAATTCTCAGCAACAACATTAATTAAATTTAGTATATCATTTCAAATGGCCACTCACAATCTTCCACAAAATCTTATAAAAATCCATCCAATCATATCAAAAAGATACTTTGAAATCATTAGCCATGGACAGCATCAACCAAAATGAGTTATTTCAATTTCTACACAATATTTCCTGATAAACTTTTTCAGAATTATACACTGTCTTTATTATTAGTAGTAATAGTAGTAGTAGTCGTAGTAGTAGCATCTCACAAAATCTCACATTTTAGTCAGCTAATGTTAGCCAATTTCACAAATGGAGGCCATTTTACTTGGAGACATAGATAAAGAATTTAGTAAACTGGGTTTTGTCACTTGTTCTTTTACAGTAGCAGGGCCTATTTTAACAACACAGTGCTGTACATCAGCCTTCCTGTAGAAAAGTCATTTTTGTGTGTGTGTGTTTTTTGTTTTTATTACACACTGTGTGGCCATTTCCTCAGTATTCATTAATTGGACTAGTTTCTTTGAGTTTATGTTCATGGATATTACAATTTTGTTTCTAATTTTCATTGTTTCCCTCACACCATGGAGATACAGTGCAATGCACGCACATGTAAATCTAAAATGTGTACTTTGATGATTTTGCATAATTTGCTGATATAGTCCAAAACAACACATCAGAAATTTATGTAGCTTGACACAGCCCATTGATGAGTGCAGATCTCTGGGGATTCTGAGAACAAAGCGTCAAATTATCACAAATTCCAACATCAAAACTACGCTAACAGGGTCCATGGGGAAGATGTACTGTTCCCATCAAAGATGATCAGACTGATTTCATTTTGTTTGATGTGGGGGAAAAAAATGCTTCTTCATTAAACACAAACAGCTGTCAGAATAGCTGTTATGCTACTGCAGCTTCAGGATCTGGGTAGTGACAACTGTGATTCATATTTTCATTTAAAATAAATAAATAAATGTGAATTACTCTGATTGCCCTTTCGGAGTATAACATGTTTGATCTGTAACAGCTTTATTACAATAAGGGGAGTTTAAAGAGTGATTAAAACCAGGGGTGAAAGCTTTCTGTGTGCAGGTTGTTTAAATTTATTGTTTTTGAATGTGATATTTTTGAACAGGGATCATTTAGATACACTAATAAGGGAACAGCTATTAGAAACTATATAAATTAAGTTCAGAGTTCAGTGGTATAAACTAGGGTACTTTACCAGTTAAAACATTTTAGAATGAAAGGTTTAAAAGACATACACCTCAGAAATAGATGGTTACGTGTCTCCTTTAGCTATAGGTATACAATTGTAGATTAATTTCTGGTCAAGTTCTTTTGAAGGGAGACTGCAGTATTTGGTTAATGATCATGAAGTAAATGAAAACAAAAAATGAATTATAAAAGTCAATAAAAAAAAAAAATTACATGATTGCCACCACACATGGTACTCTGGATCCACCCACAATATTATGTCTACAGTCACAAAACGTTCAGAGGGGTTCAGCTCTTGACCTACAATGACGACCACATGTTATCCATCCCACTTGCTAGATTGATATTGCTCATTAATAAGGTATCACTGGTATTGAACCTTCCAGCATCCAAAAGCACTGCCAGATCTTGTACAGCAAGCTGGCTCCAGGAACAGGGGATCAGAGCCATCCGTACATATGTTGGCTCAGTTCTGATTGACTACCTGAAACACAGAAAGCCCTGTTTTGCCAATTGCATCAGATCACTCCTTTGGGCACTGAACTCTATAGGTGCTCTCCTAGTTTGTTATGGCTTTTGATGCTTCCTATCACCAGTATCATTTCCTTGCCAAGTGTGATAGACTGCTTGCAATTTGGGAACGTATCTAAAAGGCTAACACATTGGTTTTACTCCAAAGACTTTCCATGGGGGTTAATTAATTGTTGAGGCTCCCTTCAACCATGGGGACCTGTGCCTCTTTCTCTGTTCCAAACCTTTCACTAAACTGCAACATGACTGAGGGTTATTTTTTATTTATTTATTTATTATTTATTATTTATGTTTTAGGACAGAACTGCTCTTCCTCCATTGTGAGGACAGACAACCCATGGCATATCATATACTGCATAGGTGTTTATAACATTCATCAATAACATTGTCACAGTGAACGTAGTCCTCAGATGAAACCTGTATATAATGAAACCTGCCCACATTAATGTTTGTGTTGACATGCTGTAACTTAAATAATTATTTACCATACACCTCTATGCTTTGCAGCATCTCTGCAGAAAGGTTTGAACCAACTGCAACCTTCACTTGACAATTAACTATAATTTATATTTGCTGTGGGTGCATATTTTCTGTATTTTTATGTTCTACACACTAGATGCAGAGCTCCCTGGACAGAATTAATTTTGCAGTGGCATATGGTGTTGAAAGGAAGTATTGTGCTTTTTTCTTCTTCCTACAAAGAAATATGTCTGTAAAACCAAAAGCTAGACAAAACTTAATCAAAAATGAAACTTGTGTCTGCTCACATTATTGGAAAAATCTTATTAGTGCTTCCTCTAAGTTCTGTGAAACCTGGAAACCCTCTTTTGAACTATAAAGGGGAAACATCTAGGAGGAGTAACATTTCGGATATAGTCCACATTCTTTCTACAGATGCTTTACCTCACATTGCTTGACAGTCATTACCCAGCAGGTAATATAATTGATGATGTTCCCTAATACTATCAAGTATTGTATTGTAGTGTACCTATTATTGGTTACCAGTTGAAGGCCCATATATGGTATTTGGAATCTTGTACTGTGATGGAAAACATTTTAAAAATCCAGGAATTGGGCCAAGTAATTTGTGAGATTTGTGCTACATCCTGGCACTAAACATGTAAAGCTAAGTTAGAGCTCGTGTTTAGAAAAATATAACACTATCATTGGAGTCAGGTATTAAGCCTAGTTTTAATGAGTAGTATCTATTATATACTCACACATGCATATATACACATATCAATTTTTAAATGCATTTAAATTTAATATACCACTATGATAGGTGCTTATCTGTTGGGAGAGGGAAGCAGGCCCAACCCTCCTGTGTACCTTAGAAGCTGGTGCAGTGGGACAGAAAGAAGGTAATGGGTTGAAGGTTTTGCCTTTTTAGCTTTGACACATTGTCCTCCTCAGTAGCTCTTTGCAAAAAAACGTTAGGATGCTATAAGAGTTCATATTAATAGTGTCTTGATGGGAGGTGCCATAGTACACTGTGACAAGGTTAAGTGAGGAATGAATTTTGCTGAGTCATATATGCTGTTTTAGCTGCCTGAATGGGGTCATATCCATAGGGCTTCTAGCAATATGATTACACTGGTACCTGGCCTTAATTTGTTCTTTTAAAAAAATCGCTGCCATTTTACAAATGCATACAATTAAGTCTGACTCCAGGCCATTGTAAACAGAAAGAGGACCAATAACTAAAATCAGAAGGGGGAAGGGAAATTAGTTTGCCTGAGCATGAAACCAGCTTTCATTTGTAGGTCAGAATGAATTAAAAGGCAGCACATCTCTTTCACTCAAATGCAAAGCTTCTTATTCCCATTATAACATATGTCAGGGAATACTTTGATTTAATAAACAGTCAATTGGCTTCATTTCCCTGTCTGCCATCTCCTGATGAAAACACTGTCATATATTAAGTTTCCAAAGTCCATTTGCATGAAGTGCATAGTGAAAGCTATGCAAACTTATGTTCTACAATCAGTAGGCTGTCCTGCCAGACATTGTGTCTAGACATCCTTCCTTGCTTGTATGTATTTTAAATTTATTTAACAGCACAGGGATAAGTTTACCAAATCCTTGACCATTTGTTAGACGGAAATGATCAAATTCATACTTTGCACTGAGGAGTAAGGACAACAATTTAAGATTCATGGCACTTGCAGTAGGAGAATCAACTTTATTAGTTTAAACTGACTAGTCAAATTCATGAGATACCCAAAAATTGTTTGATGTGTTCATATCTTAAAATGTCATGTCCCAGAAAAATTGTGCTGGTCAACATACAATAGTTGTTTAATATTACTTTTCCAGCACAGCTTTCTAAAATGGTTTTTTAGTTGCTCCAAAATGAAAGGCAGTAAGAGACAGGAGAGAGTCTGTTCCGCAGTAGTCCTCCCTTTGATGTCGTCCGTCATCACCGACTCCAGTTGTGAAAAGGAACTTCAGCATCTTTCATTTCGAGACTTGCCACAATTTATAAGTGCTAAGGGTTTTTCATTTTTCTGACTTTGTCAATATTTTATCCTTTTTCCTCTTTGCCTTTGTCCATTCATCTTTACTTCTGACACCGCCTGGTACCGGAGGGGGGTCCTCAACAAAAGAAACCAATCTAGTGGAAGGAGAGGAAGAAGCTGAGTGCATTTCTCATCTCTCCAGACTGACTGCAGGGATGGATAAACAGAACCGGCAGAGAAAATACTGATGCAGACCTTTATTCTCTTAAAGCAATGAATGTGAACTGACAAAAAAAAAAATGCAAATGGAAGGAAGGGTGAAAAGGAGAGCACAGACCTACTTTATGTTACACAGTCAAACAAGTGATTGTGAATTCATGAAGGAGAGACTGGGCAGAGCTGCAGCATGATCTCTGACTCCTATTGGATAAAGACACAATAAAGTAATTTGTCTTACTGATATGCGATTTGTTATTCAATACATATGCCCTTGTTCTTGCAGCCTTTATATGCACTATATGCATTTGCCATTGTAATCTTTCTGATATGTCACCTTTTGTATTCTTATAGCCTGTGCTTAGAATGTTTTTGCACCATCAATAAAATACCAAATAAACCAAGGCATAGGCATTCATTTGGAGCAACTAAAAAGTAAGACTGAAGTAACTATCACCTAATCCTTCATTATCTGCAGGTTATGAGACACAAAATAAGCAAAAATTGGTTCATCTTGAATTTTCTTGCTGACAGAAAAAAATGGAGAAAGAAAAACAGAAAGTGTTTGGGCCTTACTTTAATCGCACAAATGTAAGTCTTTGAAGTGGTGCACAATGGTCAAGTGCAAGTCGAAAGAGGTGGGGTCATGTGACAGAGCAGGAGAAAAAAAAAACAAGCAGAGAGGACAGAGCAAAAAGCAAAAAAACGCTTCATAAGACAAATAATGGAGTTTCTTTTAAATTATACTTGCTTGATTTATTGCAGTTATTTTTCTCAATGACCTTAATTAACTCGAAATGCTGTGAAAGCTCAAAATGCACTGTCATATGAGAACCACCATGCTGTGCTTTGACTATATACACAGTGTTCCCTTAGACACCTGTCGCACTAAATACAGCATTAAAGAACTTTCCTTTGATCTCCAAGCGCGCTTTGGAGTGTGCTCTTATTTGATCATCATTTGTGTCTGTCAAATATATTAATCATGGTAATATATGTAGATTTCCCTGTTTAAATAAAAAATTATGTTAACTTATCAAATGCTGTACCATGCTGCAACTGTCCACACTGAAGAACAAAGGCATACTCCAGTACAACTTTGCTGTTTATCACAGCTGTCTCTGTCTCTCTTGTTTGTGGCTGCAAAGTTAGTCAGTCTGTCTGAATCAGAATAATATTATGTTTGTTACGCATGAGTCAATACATTCAACACAAGATATGACACATATTGTGATGTGAAATGATCATGAAATGATACTCCCCAAGAAATAATGCTGAAAAGAAAAACAACAATCTATCATGATTGAACAAGTTTTTTTTTTCTTTTTCATTTTAGCATCTGCGAAAATGCATGTAATGCAATGCCTAGCCACACCTATATTCATGATGTAAAATGGAACCATAATTTTCTTAACTCTACTTGGCTATATAAAGTAAGAAAAGGGACCAATATTAAGTTGTCTTGATTACATGGACAGTCCAACGAGAGCTTCTTATGACAATACTGCAATAATAACTTTCTTAACATATAAATGGTGCTGCTTGATTCACTTCATATTTCAGTTATATTACCATTAAAAAACTGAATACACTTCAGATATCACAAGGGGATTATATCTTTGTTGTATACAATCCCATTGTTTACTGACATCTGATTGACCCTCATGTAAGACCATCTCTTCGGGTACATAGCACCAAAACAAAATGTTTCTATGTCCTCAAATGATTGAGATATTGAACAGAGATCTGCTGGAGTTCTTTCTGAAGTAAACGACAGAAGTACTGGCGATGTAAAAAAATATCAGACGACTTTGTGGAAAAATGACTGGGTTATTCAGCAGAGAATGGGGTGAACACATATGGGTGTAATTTGCAGAATTCAGGTTCTAGGAGTTAAGGTTACACAGTAGAGTTCAGTTGCTGGTTGACTACTAGAACCACTGACTTCCCAAAGTAGATTTTAGTTTCCACCTTCGGTGAGTAAAAAAGTAAGCAAAAATATCACTGGCATTTATAGAAAAATGTATATTTCATCCTCGCCAGTTTTCTAAGTCGAGTGATAATATGATTTTGTAATATGGGTTTGTCTGAGGTTTTTTCTATCTGAGGTATTTTATGATTTCATGAAATACTGTTACTGTTTTTGTATTTTTTGTATGAGTCTGGTTTAGGATAAATTAGATTTAGTTTAGCTTTTTTAATGCCAGTTTAAAAACAACCAGTTCTGCCATTGAATTTATTAACATTGTTAATTAAGAATTGGTGGATGCATTTCCCATATTGCTCATAGTTGGTAAACGCTGCTCCTGGCTTTCTACCGAGCAGTGTAAATGCAAACATAAAAACTGCACTATGCTTTGCCAAAATACTGCTGTGTCACAAATATTCACAACCGTGTGATTTTGCAGAAAGCACTGACATCAAATTACCAAACATTACTGTACCCTTCTTATTTGCTGACTCTGCTGTGTTTTTGCGCCATTAAAACTGGGGCCTGTGCCTGCCTTAGAGGTGATTTCATCTCCACATTATGTTTGCTGAGCATGAATAGAGGAAAGGAAGGGCAGTTAATACTCAGTTACCTCCATATGGAAAAGGCTGCTGTGAGTGTCACTATTGTGACAAACTAAGATGTGCAGAACGGTTTTTGCAATCACCCAGCAATCCACCCATGCAATTTCCTCTCTGGCTCTGTCACAGACTAGACATTACAAAGTGATGCGTGAAAAGAGGCCTCTGTGCCCTCCTCCTGGTTATTGAGGTCTCACAAAGAGACTACCGCTACAGCGGTCCTGATAATGTTTTCCCCCTTTTCCAGCACACAAATTCCAAAATCCCATTCCACCTTTTACCCAACGAATTGGCAAAGAATTTTATATTTATATATCTACGTTTTAATAAGGCCTCATCTTCTCACGCCAGCTGTTTTTGTAATGACTCTGAGACTCTCAGCCACATCCTGGTTTACCCGTGGCCGGGCTCCTCAACCTTTGATGGATAATGTTGATGCAAGTGGAGGCTCAGGCCCAGCCAGATCTGTGGAGAATATACAGATGGCCGGTATACAGTGGGAAACAGCAGCAATTTCCTGAGCACTCTTGCATGTAGTGTTTATTATACACCCTCCAGGGCATGTTGCAGCAGAAACGCTCTGTAATGTAGTATTTAACTTGCTTCAAAGGGTTTGTGTCTGAGGTGGGGGGGGACCTGGAAACAAAAAGTCACAGGAACACTGTATGCATACATTATTAATATAAGTTCCATTCCAGTTACACTGCATACCAGCAGAGAAATCAGGGATATTTCCTAATGCCAAGCAGATGTGGATGCAGCTACACACATCTGTTGGCAGCCAATCCATTCAGAAATATAAATCAAATGAAGGCATTTCCGCATATAATTACCTCTAAAAACCCAAAAAAGTAAACAAAAAATATATATTTAGCATCAGCAAAAGGTGGACCATGTGCTCCCTTTCCTAGCAGTGTAATTATTCTCAGCTGAAATGCAATTCTACACTAAAGTGTCTTCATTTTATTGAGGAGACCGGACATGCTGAAAAATATCACCCACAGAAGTAATTTATCACATTTTAATAGAGCAACACCTGGGAGAGGGAGGGCATAATGAGACTCTCGAAATAAATTAGCGGGGTTTTATTGAGATCTGTCAGCACTGAAACAAAGGCTTGCTGTGCTGAAAGTGCTTTGCTATGCTCTCCACAGAATTATTTAAAAAATTTGTACCATTATGCCTTCATTTCCTCAATTTATTTCCTCTGACAGCTTTGTTATTTCCATCTCGGACATGTCATTTTTCATTATTCAATATAGTATCACTACCAGAACGTGATCTATTACACACAGACCTAGTAGCTGTTAAAATGACGAGGAGCATTAACCCATGATTATAAAAGCTCTGCTATACAGGTGAGCAAATATTCCAACAGGCCACATTTTATGGTTAGCAAACCTTGTTTTAGCATTAGGTTTTTAGCCATGCCTTGGCCATAGATGTGTTTTCCTTACCAAGGGTATAAAAGAATGATTGCTGATCTAGTCCATCTTCTTGTTTCGGATGAGGAAGTCAGGTTCTGTCTTTGTCCATTCATCTCAAAAGCTTTGGATGCGGATCAAATATCACTCTCATGACAGATTGCGCCAGGTTATAAAAAGAAGCTCGCCACACCACCGGTTTGAGAAAAGAATGTAACAACAGTGTGAGGGGGGTGGGGGTGGGTTATGATAGCAACTCCCTGTGGCCTTCATGCGAAGAAATATTCATTCTTGAGTTTTCACTACCCATTTGAGAACAGCAGCTCAGTTTCAATCTTCCTTACCCGACAGCTTGTTATTGATGTTGTATGATAACCTTGCCTGGCGTTGTTCTCTTTGTAGTCCAGAGTCTCATGTTATCATGCTAATTCAGATGGTAGGCAGGATGGCAAGCCAAATGAAACATTCGTATTGCTGTTGAGCTCCTATCCAAAATAGTAACTGTGAAACAAGATTTGCTATATAGAAATTTAGAAAGAGGTTGCTCAGAAATTAAAATGTAGTTATTCTGATATATTTACTACTTAATAAAAATTATTCCCAAACTGTGATTTAGAAATGGAAGATATAGCATCAGTAGAGGATAGCCGTATGACACGCTGCTATTCAATTACGCACAGCTAACCCTCCAAAGCACTCTGTTTATTAGTGTGTTCAATGAATTAATTGTAATGAGGCAATAACTAATTAAAAAGGCTGGAGTAATTAACAAGAATGATTGCACAATGATTATTCATTATTGTTGGGTACTGGGCGACAGTATT
Organism: Megalops cyprinoides; assembly: GCF_013368585.1. Lineage (NCBI taxonomy): Eukaryota > Metazoa > Chordata > Actinopteri > Elopiformes > Megalopidae > Megalops > Megalops cyprinoides. Next base: position 23,092,922 of record NC_050594.1, read on the forward strand.
GATGTCTTGGGACAGAATGTCCGCACAACAACCAAATCAGATTATGGAAGCTGACTGTATGTAATTGTTCGATGGGAAACACAAGAAACATGAAATAGAGATTCTGGACAAATGATGCCATTTTAGCCTGCAGGCTCTGCATAGTGAAAAGGAATGTTCAGGGAAAATAATTGATATATTACTGCTTCCTTTGGCTGAAACTCTGTGGGTTGAGAATTAAGATTTGCTGCAATAATGACTTTATACTGAGACAATGTTCACTCTGATGAAATCACAAAGCATTCACATAGGGAGCTGAAAGCAGGCTGCATGTAGATGTAAGTATTTTAATGAGAAATGGACCACTTAGCCTTTTTCATTCTGTTGGTTAATCTTTCATCACTAATATATGCCTGTGAACGTTATCCAAAAGATGAAGCCAAAACCATATAATTACTTACACAGAAGGACTTATTTCCAGACATACTGAAAGACAGACCCTCCCTCAGTTGCTTGTAGTTTTGCATGGGGCTGTAGAGTAATTGCACATGTGTACAACAATGACTTCCCTGCTACAAATATTTTCTATTCCCATTGAATTACTTTAAAAAGTTCTTATGCTTATATATTTAATTTCTTTTTGGAAAATATAATATCTTTTTGGAAAAAATATATATATATATATATATATATATATATATATATATATATATAATATTTGGAATAACCAATGCTTTTTAACAAATTTTCTCCCAATTTGGAATGCCCACTTGTGTTATAGACATGCTGCCCATTGTTGTAACCCCCATTGACAATTCGGGGGTTACAACAATGCACAGACACACATTATGTCACCATTGCTTCTTTATAAATCACAGTCCTTATGCCTAGCTTGTGCAAACATGAGTCGGTGGAAGACACTTCATGTGCAGCTTTATACAGGAAGACCTGTGGGAGCTAAATTGACCAGAGGGGGGGTGCTGGTGAGTGACAGGGTTTGGCCGACCTACCCCCCTCTATATCCCTGACAAAGCCAATTTGTTCTGCTGCTGTGGGCTCCCGGTCATCATCAGCTGATAATACAGCCTGCAGCCGGAATGGAACCCAGGTCATAGAACTCAGCCTGCACTTGAAAGAAAAAGCGATTTTACCATCTGAGCTACTCAGGAGCATCTGCAGACAATTATTCTTAAACCTTAAATTCTCTTTGTCATTACACAGACACACGAAGAAACACAGACACAGACACTATTAAGTGCGCAAGAACTAACATTCATACAGCAGTGCTAAGAAGGGTTCAGCCCCCAAAGAAGGGCTGCCCCCCCAAAAAAATTCAACAGGGTAGACTTGGTTCGCCCCTTTGGATACATGTGTCGACTGGGTAAATGGATAATAAACCTCTCAGAGGGTAGTGTGTTATTTCAGGAAAGTATAATTCTGCATAAAGGTGTTTTTAGGAAGGAGACACACTGGGCTAATGGAGGTGGACATGGTTTGGGACAGATAAGACAAGGGAAAAAGAAGTTGTGATGAATTTGCTGGGTGCATGGAGCCTGAAATTGGTTGAGACAGGGCACTATCTATAGAAGAGCAACTTTGAGTGGCACACAGGGGCCGCACATTGCCCCAGGACTATATTTCTGGAGTCACAGAAGCATTCATGAAAGAAATGTCACTAAAGATTTGTTTCAGAGCCCTAGAAAAATTACTCAAAACACAATGCTAGTTTAAATGTGAAACATGACACCTAAATATATAGTTATATATTGTACATTTGAAGAAAAGAAGTTGTGTTGACTGTTTTATGAATGATTAAGTGCAAGAGGCATAACTTTATTTCCAAACTTTGGAAATGAGTTATACTTTTCAAAATATTGGACATATACGGTGGATCTAGAAAGTCTACACACAGTTTCAAAATGTCTTATTTTTGGTGTCTTAAAGGCTGAAATAAAGTCAAGTGAAGTCAGACATTTTTTAGCTGTATTTACACACTGTAACCAACAATGTCTAAAGTGAAAATGAAATGCCTAAGTTTTTCAAGTATTAAAATTGAAAACTTTGAATTTCCAGCCATTTCACTGTGGATTTGGCTGTGTGCTTTGGGTCAATGCCATGCTGAATGGTGAAATTCTTCCCCATCTTCAGCGTTTTTGGAGAGGGTAATAGGTTTTTCTTCACCTGCTGAAGAGAACCAGCTCCATAGCATGATGTTACCACCACCATGGGATGTGTGACATCTTCCTGATGGGCTGTGTTGACTTTCCACCAAACATATAATTTTGAATTGAAGCATAAAAGTTCTACCTTAGTCTTAAGACCTTTTTCTACATGGCAACAGGGAATCCAGAGTGTCTTTTTGCATAATTCAGACAAAAATTGATGTTCTTTGTGAGAAGTGACTTCTGTCTTGCCACCCTACACCACAGCTCAGAATTGTGGACAACACATGAGATAGTTGCCTTGTGCATATGGTGGCCAGTCCATGCCATGAAATCCTGCAGCTCTTTTAATGCTGCTGGTGGCCTCTTGGTGGCCTCTCTGATGACTTTCCTTTCTGTTTTCCATCTTTCCAGGTCCCTTTCCAGATCCTTGTTTATGCAGGAAATGGTCTTCAGTCTTGGTAAAACAGTCTGTCTTTCCTTGAGGTTTAGCAGCATCAGGGGTGCCACCACTGGTCTGAAGGTGGTGTGGCCGATAGTAGCATAGAAGTAGCATAAATAGCAATAAACCCCACTCTCTAAACTGGACTGACCACCTCAGCCAAACCCCAGCTCCACCCTCCACCCCATCCCACCTCACCATAAAGTATATAACAAAAACAGTTTGAACAAACTGTCAAAAATTTATTTTTCAAAACCAAATATCACCATACAAGATATTGCTATACCTGTACATTGGCTTTCCCTACATTTACTTTACTTCCATTCTCTCTTTACTTACTTTCATTGTCTGTTTCTTGCCTCCAGTAAAAGTGTATTTAGCCTATATTCTAGGCTTGCTGTGATAGTGGCAAAAGTTGGTTTACAATTCAATTCATTAGATCTCAGTTGACACTGAAATCTTCCAAAACTGGCCATACTAGCCATATCTATGGCAGTGGCTATGAGCACACTGAGGAAAAATTAATTGATCCGAGTGATCACATCAATGAATATGCGTGGTGTGTACAAGTCTCCCCCTTCATGATATCACCTCCAGATGATGTGATCAATTTTTACTCCTCATATCTAATTTGGCTCCATTACTGATAATCAAATAGGGACTGCACTTTCTAATTCCCTTCTAATTCCCTGCCCTTGACAACACATCAAAGATTACCTTGCCTTGCCTCAATACTAACCCTATTTTGTGTCTGATACAGAATCGGTTGTAGAAAGGGTTTTTACCTGTGGGACTTTCTCATCATATGCTCAAGCGCACGACCACAGACCTAAGGAAGTTTAATGTTATATGTATCGTCAGTATGTTTTGTATTTTACATAGAGCCCACTTGTCTGATTTTATACAATTTCAATTTAAATTGTGCCTACATTGTAGTTCAGGCGCTCCTATATTCTTCATGGTTGGATGTCCCCTGCAGCTTACCTTCTGAAGAGAATGTGCTCTTTCAAAATTTGCAGAGGATGTTAGACACTGAGCTGGCTTCATTTCAGAGAAAATATCACCGCGCTGCATTATAAAGTCAGTATGAACTCTGAGAGGTGAAGATGGATGTCTTCCAAACAAGTGTTCCCTTTGTCTTTAGCCTGTCACTCACGCGGGTTCAGCAGCACAACACAGCGGTCTGACAAACCGAATGCTAATGCTGCTGGCCACACTGCCATCTTGATTAAAGCTGCACACCGCACCTGCCAATCATTTACACCACTGGGGAGAGGAAACCTTGTTAAAGAAATGATGATACCTTGTTATCAAGGTCCTTGTCTCCTTTTAAAAGTTCTGACCAGATGCTTGGAAATATTCCAAAACATACTTTCGGATATTGGATTTGATATACAGCGCAGTAGGCCAAGCCATAGTAGATAAAGTATTAACTTTTGGAATGTTTTACAGTGTCATAAACTGTTGGTTCATGTAATATCATCATGCAGCTAATACACACATCTCAAATTTTAATACATTCTAAAATTCTTGACGTATTACTCCACATTACAGGACAAGTAACACTACACCATGTTGATAGCTGTATTTTAGAATGTGCATCCTTTCCTTATAGAATATCCTGTTCTGTTTTTATTTAAAGTCATTGCTCACTTCTGTAGCATTGGTTATCAGTGAATAGCCCAGCAAAGAGCCTACATTTCTAAAATTCCTCCAAAGCATTTTGGAATAATGATGTGAAATCATTCTGGAAACTATGCACTAGGCTTGGCTTGCTCGGGGTGTATAGAAGTTGCCTGTTCTGTAGTATTGGGCCCAAGAACTAAGACAACATACACATTTACAGCTTACATTATTGTCATTTATCAGACGCTCTTATCCAGAGCGACTTACATGGGTTACAATTTATTCCATTTACACAGCTGGATATGTACTGAGGCAATTGGGGTTAAGTACCTCGCCCAAGGGTACAGCAGCAGTGCCCGAGCGGGGCATGGAACTAGCAACCTTTCGGGTAAAAGCCCTGCTTATTACCACTACGCCACACTGCTACCTCCACAACTTTCTGGTCAAGTACTGTATTAAGTAATCATACTCTAAGGCTTTTTTCACACATGTATAGTGTAGCACAAGAGCTCTAATAACTAACCATACTCAACAGTGTTGTATGCATGCCTATATGCACAGGCTAGTGTGCAGCAAGGATGTTGACTGTGTGAGCAAGACAAGCGTTCAAAAGATTTTGCGTTCACATTGTATAATATGGCATGAGCCGTAGTTATGTACAGTAAGATTCTACAAGGTATGTAAGATGAATAAATTAAATTAATAAATGTGACTCAAGTTCAATGCCAATGAATTCGGTAGATAAATTGTTAGGCTTCTGTTTAATTGTGTCGCTGCACACCAACCCAGAAGTCCTTCAAGCATTAAATTTATGATTGTGGTTCAACTTTTTCCTTCACGGTTCTTCAATTGTCAAGAAAAGGTTGAATAATAAATTTAAAAATGAATAACTTAAAAACAATAAATAGAATAACAATAAAAATAATTAAAAATATTAATTTAATGTTAACAGGTGACAGTCGTCATATTTTCTGCAGCAATAAAGCAATTTGTCCATTATCATAACACGTTGAAAACTAATTTGGCTATTTTGGAAGAATCTTTTCCTAGGTTCAGTATAATGAGTTAGGAAACTAAGGGCTATAATACTAAATTTGGTTTTAAGGTTTAGAAAGCGTGAAATGCAGTCTTTGCACTGCAAGGGACTTACACGATTGCAAGGTTAAAGACAGTGATGTTGGATCTATACTCAATGAAAGATGTGCTGCTCTATTCACAGCCGTGTTCTTGAAAATTCTGTCTTTTAGTTCCTGGTATAAAGGCCTGAGTCACTGAGGTTAATACATTTTTATTTTAGCAACCTCAGAGGCATGCAAAGTCAAGCGAGCAATTAAAGGTTTTATCCTTGCTGCTGCCTCTTGAGCACAAACATTAGCCAGAGCTATGTTAGTATGGTTTTAAATTAAAATATTAAAATGGCAATATTAAATTTTATTACACTAGGCTGAACTCAGCTGAGCCATCTGAATAATAAATATTCTTTCATCATTACAGTCTGCAATGATTTATTGTGGATAATTAGTCAAAATGTCAGAGCACACGGTTAGTACTCAATCATATGACAACTCCAGAACATGGGAACACATAGAATAACCACAGTACCCATAGAGCTACTTTTGCAAGTAACTAGTCCCATAGTCACCACAATGAAAGCTACTACACTCTTCATGGATGTAATGTGTTGGCTCAGTGTTTTACTAATCTGTTTTGGAAAATGTTCTTGCCAATATCATTGGATATAACTATAATCATTCCTTAACTATATTACCTGGAAATCCAGCATTCACATCAACTATACTAAAACTGAACTGTAATTAGTCTGCATTATTGCAATTACCATCTGTAATCATATATTTTTTCTATGCAGTTGAAGACAGACATTAGGTATTATGCAAGATTTTTAAAAAAGAATATTATATAATTCTATAACATGAAATGTAGCATTACCCTTTGCATATAATGGGTAACATGTTTGCCATTGATTGAATGGTATCAAAATCAATTTTAATTTCAAGAAAGGCCTCCATGTTTCAAATCAGCATTTCACTGTGGAAGTTATTTTATTTGCTGAAGCACCCTAGTTTAAACAAATATGTTTGCTAAATAAATAAATGTAAATGTAAATGTAAAAATGTATTTATACAACAAAGTAGATATGAGTTTAAAACTACATGCAATAAAACAGTAATGAGTACATTGTTGCATTTATTTCAGATTAAATTATAAAGTATCCACATTATACTAATGTTTTCTTTTTACCTTAGAATAAGATGACATGGTGTCACTTTTCCTTTAACTTTCTCCACCATTTTTCTTCAGTCAAGATTCTGAATGGCATTTCAGCAAAGATTAGTGAGGCATGCACAAGTTTCCAGTTTATCAGTCACACTAATGACAAACACAGAAAGCCTGTGACAAAGCACCTGGTGCTAGGGAGACTAAAGCTGTGACAGTGGTTTTAGCTGGACAGGCAGAGAAGTTTACATTTCTGATTTTTTCGTGGGCTGTTATTTCTTTTACATATTTTTGTTTATTGTTATGTTTTTGCTGATAGTCTCAGTACAATAAATTTTGTGTGGTCACCTTGAAAGGAGCAGTTTGGCGATCATTAGTTTGACATTGCTCAAGTACTGTTCTCCCATTTCAAAGAATAATGCATTCAAGAACAAACTGCTTACTTCACGATTACCATCTTGGGTATGACAGCTGCAATAGGTCTCACTTTTGATCATATTTTTACATTGTATTTTATTAATAATAATGATTTAAAGTACTTGATTTATTTCTGTGATATTTGGAAATAGCTCGTTGAATCATATTTAATCCATTCATGCCAAACTACATTTAAGTGTAAGTTTGAATTCTCAGCAGTCTACCTAATTCAAAGTAAATGTGGTTTGAATCATAGAGGACAAATGTAGCTACACATTACCATAACAGAAATCAAAGCAGTGTCTACTGGAAAGTACTGCCAGTGTATAGGCTAAGATGTTTAAGTTTTTTCCCCTTCATGTACTATTTTGAAATCACCAAATGGCTATGTTATGTTTGTCTCACCACAACTACTACAGTCATGTAGGAGAGGTGGAGCGAATTCCAGTTCAACAGTACACTCACACACTAACTACAACTCTTTCACACTGTAAGTTGTCCAGTGCACTAAGTGCTGGAGGATGGGTGCAGCTTCACTGACATCATCCAAGCAACTTGCAGGTGCCCGATGAGTCCCAGGGCACTAAAGATCACAAGCCCTGCTGACATACCCACCCCTGTCCCCAGCGAAATGAAGCCAATTTGTTCCATGGCTGTGAGCTCTTGGTTATCGTCAGCCAATGACATGGCTGGGATCGAACCCAGGCTGTAGAGCTCAGCATGCACTCAAAGGAAATGCCTTAACCACTGAGGAATCCAGGAGCCCACATATATGCCAAGTTAAGAGCTATGACACTCATCTTTTTTAGCTTTTGTCTGCCCTTTCTTTCACTTAAACATAGCTTTGAACTTGCAATGTTTTTGATCCTAATTTAGTACAATACCGTACTTTCAAGAAACATTACGTATGTATACAGTATATGCACTGTATACAGAGAATGCAAATTGGAAGGAAGACAGTCTTATTTGACCCTAAATGTTGAAAGAACACATTTAGTAATATTTTCCAGAGGATAATAAACAAATAAACCGACATGTGCCAATTTGGGATAAACTGCAAAAAAAAAAAAAAAAAAGGAAAAAAAAAATCCTCCCGACCTCTTTTATCAAGACAATCCAGTTAACTATTTGAAAATCTGCATAAATCATGCCTGTTGCAAAAGCTGTCCTATTTAAGTGGGTAGCTAATGTTGTGGACATACTGCACTTTTAACTATTTAACCTAAGAAAACAAAATTATATCTTCAATTTTCTATGGGCTTTTTGCTAAACTCAGTTTTAACAATGTATCAAGTTCAATGGTGCAAGTCTGTGGTGAACGATGAACAGAAGTGTCAGATAGCTGTCATAATCACATTATTGGTTAAAGTAAGCTAAAACACCAGGTAATGCATTGTATAAATAAAAAACTTGGTTACATTTTATTACTTACGCTAACATTTCACTTAATTTCAACAAATGTCTGGTCATAAATGTAGGAATTTCATGATGTATATATTGCCTAATAAAAAGTACACAAACATTGTACAAAACGTCTGGAAAGTGTGTATTGGTAATTGGGACCCCCTGGCATGTAATCCTAGGATGTTGACTGGTTTCTGAACCTATCACTTTACTGCAATATTACATGGATAGGGAGACACCGGATGAAATGGCAACATATTGTTCCTCTGAAGCCTACGAGGAATCCTGCTCATGAAATTACCCTCATACATGTGGGGGGAAATGACCTGGGATACTTCAAGGAAACAGAGCTGGTTTGAAAGATGAGAGGCAACCTGCAAGAAATTATGCAGCTGTTTCCCGACACTGAGGTCATTTTCTTCTGGCAACCCACAATGCAGGGCTTGGATGTGCCAGGATAACTTGCTTGAAGATGGCCAGGTGCACACTCAACATCCTGATTGCTGCTTTCTTGGAAGCTTTCCTGCTTATAGATGTATGGGTTATATCTAGCACTCCTATATTAAACACATCATTGACTTTATCAACAGGATTGGGTACACCTAAATTGTATGAGCAACTGCATTTTTAAGTTTATTATTACTTTCAAACTAAACTCTTAATGACATATAGCTAACTAAATAAAATGGGAGCCATATAGCCCACCCACTTCTTGATAGCTAACAACAGCTACCTAGCTAGATAATGATGAAAAATCTGCATCTGTTAGGGTTAGTACCTAACCCTCTGCAGAGCAGGAAAGCATTTCAATTTTTTTTTTTCAGAAGTTGCAAGTTGCAAGATGCTGAACATAGAATCTAGAATAAAATTACATAAGAGGCAATATATCAGTGGAACATAATTAACTGTATTATTAAAATTAAATTGAATGTCCTGGTACTTTTGGTACCCATCCATAAGCATTCTGAATTACCCAAACTCTATGTCTATGGGTGTAAATAAAACTTTCCATTAATGGCATTAACTCACATTAGTTAACCAAAATGTGAGGTCATGAAAGGTAACCCATAAATATTAGCTAACTGGGCGAATGAAAGTGAATAAAACAGACTATTTATTAATAGAAGATGCACAAGTTCATAGAATGCAGATATGTGATACTCCTACTTTACAATCATCATGTGATGTGCTTTTGGTGTTGTGTCACAGCTCTGGTCCAGATAAGAGAATATATGTTGTTGTTACGTCATCAGAGATTCTTTTTTTAAAATTATAGATTACTATATTCAGTACCATTCTACAAGCATGTTCACTCAATTAATACAAATAATTAGATTGTGAGAAACTTAGTGAGAAACTTTATTAAAATACTCACAAGAAATTGAGAAAAAAAACTGTCTTCACCTCCTTGTGGCTGATTTTTTCAAGATGGTTATGGAAATTCTGTGCAATAATATGGAGTGCCCATTTGAGATGATATATTAGATTTCATCAATGCTGGTACTAAAATGGCTGAGAAATGACAACCCTGAAAATCCCATTTTCTGGGGCTTAACCATCTGCCCTTAATGAAACTGTCTTCTTGGTAATAACACAAAATGATAAACATTAAGTGAGAGCAGGGCAGAAAAATAATATACACTGTTCCACAGGTATGCATATAAAAGTAAAATATTGAAAGTTAATGTGCACATCTTTAATTTAGAATTTGTTGAAATGAAATGCTCACTGTAAATCAGGAAGGTAAATACCTCAAAGTTTGGTTGTATACACAAATAAGGGGAAAATTACTATGCCATAAAATCAACAAAGAAGAAATCAATAAGAAAAATCTTAGCTAGAGCTACAATGTTTGTCATAAAATCAATAACATAATCACAAAGATAAACTTAGTTTATTCCAAGGGTTTGGCATTTTTAATCAAGATACTTTGTTTTCAATAGCTTGGAGGTGTTGCAAGTATTTAGCCATGTTACTGAGATGGGAAAGAAACAACTACCCAGCCATGGTTCATAGTAGGTCAGCTAAAAGGAGACATTTAGGCATCATCTGTGGGTCTGAGTCATCCTGACCACGGCCACATTTTTCACTGTAGTGAATAATGTATAGTTATCAGGGATATAAATCACATTCAAGCATTCATTTACATGCAGATTTCAATACCATTAATTTACTACTTTAATCCTTACCTTTTGTAAGGAAGTTTTGTAAAGACTCTTATTGTTTAACAAAGAAATGCCCTTTTATATATTACATATTTTTAAAGATGTTTGATCATGATGGCTAAGGAAAATTGTTGCTGCTGGTTTGTCAGCTAGATAATTCATCTACATTAAAGAAGCCACTGGGCAGAGCTTTTTACATAATTTTAGCTAGATATTTAGATTATAAACAAAAAATAAGCAAGTAGTATATGACTCCTTCCATTAGTGCATGCAATAACGTGTTTATGTATGGCCCACAAATATTGGCTAGCTTGGGGCACACGGAGGTATGTGCCAGTGTGTGTATGTTTGTATGTGTGTGTAATAAAGCTAAAGGAACAGACAGTAACTTTTGTCACTGAAAAACTGTAACTGAACTGCTAAATTGACATAGTTGCAGATTGAGATAGTTGCAGCTTTGATCTGAATGAGGCACACATACATTAATATCTTAGTACAATTTAAAAATATGGACATTGATTTTTGCAATGAAAGGCACTTGAATATATTCAATGGAATATATTCATTGGAGTTACACTGAAATGGTGGAAAAAATAGACACGCCGAAAAAACAGACACATTCATAAGCACACGAGACATGACTAACTAAGGACAAAATATGCAACAGAATGAAAAAATGTGTACATATCGGACAATTTCTTTTCCATAAAACATTTTTTTTAAATGTTAGATGTTAATCTTAACAGCACTACAGTTTGCACCAAATTCAGGTTGTTCACTAATAATGAATTCTACTCCAGAACTCCAGAGTTATATTTATTCAAACCTTGAAGTAATCTTTAAAGAAAAGTCCAAATACCTACATCAACATTCTGCTTACTATAAGTTCAGTTGACACTTCTGGAACTATCTAAAGGTATCCAAAGGCTTCCTGTTTAAGTAGAGCATAAAAAGAGGTAACACACAGAGGGCATTCATCAGTAGCATGCATTATCAGGGTTAAGGTCAGAGAGCTCTGAAGACCGCAGGTGAACGATCATTCACCTCCACAAGCTGGAAGATTGCTACAAAGGAATTCACAAAAAAGGGAATATACCACCTTTCACTGTAGTAGCCATGACTAATTCATTTAAGGTATAGTGGCAACCCTTCCTAGAAAAGGGTGCTTGTCTATCTTGCCACCATGGGCTGTGAGACAAGTGATTCGAGAGGCATCCATAAATCCAAAGGCAACAGTTGAAGATCTCCTAAACAAACTACCATCCACAGGCTACACAGTGTCAAGAATCTTTCAAATTTGTATGCATGAATGTTGTTTTTATGAAAATGTTGCAATGAAGAAGCCTCTTTGGAAGGCAAGCCATAAGTAGAGGTAGCTTGAATTTGTTACACTACATCTGAATGACAATTGGAATGTCACATTCTCAAATGGAAATGAAAAAAAGGAAAATGAGGATTTCAGACATGCTCATCAGCTTTATGTTCCTTATGTTTCCTTATGTTGAGACACAAGACATGCCCACTGTTAAATATGGTCATGTGTGTATGTGTATGCATGTTTTTTTTGTTTTTTTTTTTGGGGGGGGGTTGTTATTTTGCATCTATGAGGTCCTCATTAAAACAGGCATCCCTTGAATTTTACTGCCAAATTCAATTTGCTCATAACATGAAATGGGCTGGCACTGCCATATGGTTAGATTTCCTTAAATAAAATAAATGCGACTATAGTCCCTGCTTATCCTTTATAATTAATTGCTCAGTTTACTTTATCTGTTTGGGAAATGATATCCATTTGCCTGGGAAAGTTCATATGTCTGTGTCTACTATAATATAAATCTCCCTGTTGAATGTGTCAGAGCAAGAAGGATCTCGGAATGTATTTATTTGACAGTGATATATGTAGTGTGAATTCAAGCCTGGTTTTGTGAGTTTACATTCCTACTGGTAGATAGGACTAAGAACTCTGACTGACAAGTGTATTCATTTCATTTTGAATTATGCATTATTGCTCTAATATGATGGCATGTCATTTAAGTTTTCCGGTCTGTGAAGCCAAGCAAATGAAACCAATTTTGACAGCAGAAAAGTTTATTCCAATTTATTATTTCTTTTAATGAAAAATGTGTCCTTATGAAAGAGAATGGTATTGCCCCAGTTTGCTATATGAGTCATTAATTGAAGAATCAGTCTTTTCAGTTTATCAGTCATCGGTTTAAATCTTGTAGGAGAAATCTTTGAAACAGGTGGTAAATTCACCTGCAACCTCTAGATTTTCTCGGTTTTGTTACATGCAGCTTCTTATTAGTGCTCAGTGTAGAGTGTATGTACAGACAGACACACACACACACACACACACACACACACACACACACACACACAACCATCTACCATACCTGGAAGCTTCCACTGTACACCATAGTGTCGTGTGCCCTTCTTAGATAGTGTTTGTGTTCACTTGTAATACAAGGGTAGGGCTGCTGGTGCCGCGTCTGCAGCTCAGATGGTTTGTTTATCACTGATGCTTTCTAAACCAAATGATGCTTTTGCCATGTACTCTCATTCATCATCCTTGCCCAGCCACAATGCACCGAAGCAGCAAAGAGCTAGGCAGTATATTTTCAGTTATTCTCTACATTTTGTGTGTGTGTATGTGTGTAGCAAGCAAAGATTTTTGTGAGTAAAAATATATGTTTTACTACTTCCCATTTTACAACATTAGTGTACACAGTATGTACTGAAGAGACTATCACACAAACTTGATTTATTGCCATATCTGCAGACAACAGCCATGATAAATTACATAACATTTTCAAAAGACAATATCTCAGAATAGCTCCTCTCATAAACAGCTTGGGAAAAGCAATTAAACATCTTCTTAGTGTATAATTGGCAATCTGTCTCCACAAAATCAGGGAAATATGACCCAATAATAAAAGAGTATCATGGCTATAATGTAAGGTAGTGACTAAATTTTGACATTCCAACATCATACAGCATAGGTGGATTGCTTGATTCTTAGAAGCTGAATATTTAAAGAGAATTAGTTTGGGAATAATTCTGTCCCAGAATTTTTGCACACTATATATGGTTCTTTCTCCAGCAACTATTATAAATAGAGTGAAATGTATTATTAATTGAGTATAATTTGGAGACATGCACACACAGAAAAGATCCTTCTCAATCCATCACTGACATCATAGCTCACATGTAGCTGAACCAGTGTGAGGATGAATAGCTAAGCACATTGAAAATCATGTGATGCTGCGCAAACTGCCTGTTACAGAGAGAAGTATCTCTAGATGCTGCAATTTATATCACAGAAATAGAAATGCATTGATACAGCTGTAAGAACCCGTCAAAATTAGAGCATTCAGAGAGAAATGAGTGACATTTTAGAATGAGCCTACTTTATCTCACTCGTGTCCATCAGTCCTGCATTGAAATTCACCAATCAAAACTCAATCACCCTCAAAACTGTGGATTATAGACATCCAAAGGGAAATTCACAAGTGGCAATGAAGTGAGCAAAGCAATTTATAAACATCTGAGAGATTACTACCTAGCCCATCATTGGGACAGGACCTGTCTTCCGGATGGTGTGCAGAGAGAATAAAAATGTCCACCTGCCTCACTCTCAGCTGGGTGTGCATCCTGGAACCTGCATTTAAATGTCACTACATTCTTACACACTACAGGAAGTCAGGAAGCATATGATCTGTAAGATACATAACAATTATAACATGTCTCATAGTAGATAATCTCATTCAGGGTGACATCATAAGACAAACATTAACTCACGTATAGGCTAATAAATCCATTATTAAAAATACAATACAGTGTCTAAGAGTGTCAACATAGAATTATGATCGTTTGTTATAGTTTTTGTGTAGTATTATTTCAAATCACCAAGCATCTTGAAAAATACAAACAGCAACATTCATGTCATATTTAGATGAACCAGATGATAAATCCTTGTTTTGCCTGTTTCATTGCTTGAGACCAGACATGGCCAGGTGTTAGAACTGAATAGCAATACTGAAGTCGTTTTATGCAATTATGTGAAAATTAATATGTGTAGACTATGCTTGATGGTAAGTTATGAAATAGCCAAAAAAACATCCCAGTGTAAACTCTTAGTGTTTTTAATATATGAATTATTTAAATAGAGCTCTCACACAGATGGATCTGTTTTAGTGTCCTCACCTCTAAAGACAAAAAAAGAATTATGATTCTGTGTGAAATACTGCCCCAGTGTGATTTATTTGCTAATTTCTTGTGTCATAATTTATTACCAGAGCCTTTTCCTCTTTCTGTACATGGGATAAGCCTGCAATGCACAAGACTGATTTTACTATTTTATAGTAATGTTTTTGCTATATACCTTAGGCACCAGTGGTATATAAACATTATTTATGCAATATGTTCATGCCTTAAGGTTTTTAAGCTTTACATACAATACTCCACATTATCATGAGGTTTACTGTACTGCATTGCTCTTCCACCTCAGCTTTCTGGGTCAAAACATTGTGGAAAAAAACAAAACAAAAAAAAAAAAAAACGGTGGTCTTTGATCATAAAGAATAATTCAGAAGTACAAGCATGTCTGATCTTCACATTGGTGACTGCAATGAAATTAACACTATGATAGCATTCTTATGCAAATCCAGTGTATACCTTTTAAATTCTCAGATTTCATTTTCTAAGGCTATATTTTTGCTGTACAAACCAGGTGTAGTTTACCACATAGTCAGTCAGTTGTCAACTGGATACACATCCTAATTATGTTGAGCACTAAGAGAAAGAATGGAGAATTTACCATGGAATTATTCACTATATGTTTCTGTGGCAAGAGAGAACTTGATGAACTTTGGTGACTGCAATGAAATTAACACTATGATAGCATTCTTATGCAAATCCAGTGTATACCTTTTAAATTCAGTTTGAAACCACATGTATAATGGCAATCTAAAGTGTAGAGCGTGAATATACATCCATAATGAGATAAGGAAGTTAAAGCATAGCCTAAGCAAGTATTCTTATTCAATGAACGTCTTTTGCTTTTTTGTGCTGTTGCTTTTTGTTTTTGCCTGAGGATTAGTATTTCTGATCATTGTTATCATGCAAAATTACACAAAATAAAAATTGTCATTACAGCAGAATATTCCAGAAAAAAAATCCCTTCATTGAGACTTCAACATAAAATAATTCTATATTATATAACTGTAATTCTCTGCATTGTTGCAATATTTCATGAGCATGAAAGTGATTTTAGTATCAGTTCAGGCTGGGATGCAGATCAAGCACTAAATGAAGCAATAATTCAGTGTTACCAAGGAAACAAAAATACACATTAATCACATTAAAAACCATACAAATGGTTGTCATGCTATCACTGCATTTATTTATTTAGTGATCTGTCTACGTACAAACTTGCTATCTTGTCTCTGGTATGATACTGATACTTGCATGATACCATCATTCTGTCCTGGTATGATAGCGCCATTTACAGATAAGCAGCATTTGCATGGTGTCACATGCCTGCTGAATGTGACATTCCAGACAGAGGTACCCTGGCATTTTGCAACCCTCAATATTAATGCATCCCTGGATTTTCTCTCAGCTGGGGTACGTGTGTTGTGTCAGGATGCGGTCTGTGGATGCAGACTCCTTGGCAGGCCATGCCTCCTCTCTGAGCCAGATGTTCTTGCCATCCTTATCAGCTGGGTGGCACGGCACTGCTGTAGCCTCATGTGCCATGCCTTCCCTCCGCAAGCCAGGAGAGCACAGCAACGAGATAACGCGATACCGCTCAACCATGGCCGTGCCAGCGGCGTGTGGCAAGGGCCAAGCATCTTCCCACTGTAAACCAATGAAGCACAGACAGGGAAGCGTGCAACCCTCAGAATATGCTGTCCAAACCTCACTCAGAAAACAAAAGAGCGGAAATGGGATTAACATTTTTAACCAATTTTTAATCCCTCCCACCATGTAGCATTTGTTCTGGTATTTTAAATAAACAGCACAAACACACACACAAACGCATAGAACACTGTTAGGTTTCCTCAGCTCTCAGTTTTAGGTAAGTCTCATACTGTCCATATGCCAGCATCATGCATTTATCTGACACCCCTCCTGCATGTGTCCGGTTTCTTTCCTTGATGTACATTAGGAAGTCTGAATATTAAACTGGGATGCTCTACCTGGTGGGGAGTTCCACACATTGTGCAGTTAAGGAAATCTTACATTTAGGTCGTATTCCAACAACATCAAGACTGCATGCATCTTTTCACAAAAGTCTGTAGTGAACACACTCATTTGAAGGTATATGGGCACCTTCCAAGGGCACCTTCTGATGGTATGCTTTGTGTTAATTAATGAGTGCATGTCTCCACTCA
The DNA here is from genome assembly GCF_013368585.1 of Megalops cyprinoides. Classification (NCBI taxonomy): domain Eukaryota; kingdom Metazoa; phylum Chordata; class Actinopteri; order Elopiformes; family Megalopidae; genus Megalops; species Megalops cyprinoides. Next base: position 23,109,747 of record NC_050594.1, read on the forward strand.
AATTTCATTTTCTAAGGCTATATTTTTACTGTACAAACCAGGTGTAGTTTACCACATAGTCAGCCAGTTGTCAACTGGATACACATCTTAATTATGTTGAGCACTAAGAGAAAGAATGGTAAATTTACCATGGAATTATTCACTATATGTTTCTGTGGCAAGAGAGAACTTGATGAACTTCCTGGAAAGGTGAAATTATTTGTGAGAACTAGAGACTATACTAGACACTAAATGTTAATTTGTGACTAATATTATCAATTTTGCTCACAGATGAAGTAGTCCTATATTTTCACCATCTTTAAGAAAATGTTTGGTATTACCTAAAATTTAATTTTGATCTAATAATATTCTCCCGAGAAAGGTCCTTGGAGTAAATACAGTTTTTTTATTGAAAACTTGATTGCAAAAGCATTTTATTTCTTAGGAATGTAATTCCAGCACATTAGGGAGATCATCTAGGGGGAATGCTTTAAGATAATGCAAATCTCAATTAATCCCTCTTTCAGTAAACTGCAAGATGAAATATTACAATGTACAAAAGCTGCATAATTGAAACAGTATAGTATTGCAATCGCAAACAATCTGAAATTCATCCTATGAATTTAAATGTAATTTGCAGAAAACTATGAGCTATATTCATAACAATTGTGTTATGCTTGCACTACTCCAAGCCAGGAGCAGAACACTATAAATGCTGTAAAGTATGGGAGAGATATATAAAATATGATCACACTATGATTACACTAAAAATAAAATTGTATTACTGTATATTTTGAACTAACTATAGTGGAAAATCCGTTTCATCTTAATAAATTAGTTGTTGTGATCCCACTGAAATCCATTTCCATATTCTTTGGATTATTACAGCATCACTCACTCAGAAGTCATGGACTGTATAGAAACTTTCATGACCTGTTGCTATTGGCATTGACTATATGTGTAAACCATGGCTGGTTTAGCCTGTAAAGGCCCTAACTCTGAGCACAAGCTGAGCCAAATAGCCCAGACATAACTAATAACATAACTCAATCTTGGGCTATGTCATTAGTTGACTATGATTAGGACATTTGCCAAAAATTCCATATTTACAGTGTCCCTTACCTCAAAGGTTGCTGGGTCAGTCCCCATTGGGGCAATGACCCACATTGCTTCACTAAAAAGTCTGTATGAATGTATAATTTAAAAATATCCAAGTCATTCTGGATAAGACATCTGCTAAGCAAATGTTAATTAAGGATGATTCAGCTGCAATTAAATAAATGTATGTGTTGTTCCCCACATTCACTCATTTCCATTTTTCTTTTATGAAGCAATAAAATGAGCTATTTTAGAATTCTTTCATCATTATATAAACAACTCCAAAGCAATACCACTGATAAATACCACTGAATTCAATATGCCTTTTCTCTCTCTGGAAGGGACAGGACGATCTCTGTCAATGCAATATCATGAGTTCTTAGTACATCAGAATACTGACCAATTTTCCTATGGAGTTTCATTCAGTCTACTTCAAACGGGCCAGCAATGTACCTGTTGAAAGACATTGGGTTGGTGTGTAGGGTGTCAATTTCAAATGAAATTTTGTGTTTCCAGTTTAACATTAGGAAAAAAGATATTTTGAGTATATCACCAAAATGACCTTGATTTATTTCCCTTAAAAATGAAAACAAAAGTAATATTAAAAAGATAAGAATCAATAATCAATACTCAATAATCAATACTCTTGAAAGCATATATACTGTTTATACCAAGGAATGACAGCTATGCGTTTAATCCTAGTTCATCACCTATGAATCAGGACAAACTTGTTTTATTAATAATTTCTCTTTATGGGTAAGGCAATCTGTTTGTACAGTGTGTTCAAACTATTTTCAATAGAGCCTGTTCAGTTTATTTGAGCTCCTCCATACTGCAACCAAAACAGCAGTGATAAATTAACTTGTTCTGTCTTAGTACTGAAACATGATATGATTACACAGTATAATGCATCTTATTATGAAGCTGTGGACCTGTTGGAGTGTTGCCATATCCATGCAGTATCCATCTCTTTACTTGCCAATCCAAGGGGAGACTATGAGAGCAGAGATCTGTGAAGAAATATTAAACCAGACCTAACTAATGACTGTACGATAGATTAACGTTCATTGGTAAACATGGCCAAAGTTGCTTTCTTCTCATCACAGATTCATTCTGACTGAATTTTAATTAACTATCAGTCTTGCTACAGTTTGAATCTGTATGCTCCCAGAGGAAAGAGCTTTGTAATGGCACAAGTGCTTAACATGACAGTTTTGCAAACAGTGGCAGAATTTTAAGAGTGGCTATGGAGGACAAGGACGGTGTTGAATGGCAACAAATAATGTTTTATTTGTACAAAGGATTGAAGATGACAGCTGTCAGACGAGGGATTTTGCAGTGCAAGGAGAAATATCAAACAACATTGCCCCCAAAATGTTTTCTTTAAATACATTTCACTGTGCCTTTTTTATTACCGTATTTAAACTCCAGCTTTTGACAGTTGCCCAACACAAAAGGATTAGTGTTCCCAGCTACAGAAGATGAAACCATTGTATTACCTTGATCTAATCTGTTTGCATTTTATACTGATCCCACTTTTTCCACTACAACGTAGATAGGATGCAATGCAGTTTATGCTGAAAATTCACTTGGAAGTCTTTCTGTCATTGGTAAGCAGAAGTTTACATGTTTTTATCCAGGTGTAGTAAGTGTATAAATAAAAATGACTGGACTTAAATTACATCACAGCAACAAAACAAGCATGAAACGGAGTTAACTTTTAACAGTAGGCCTAATACCACTGCAATGTTGGCCAAAAGCTTCTAACAAAGCAAAGATGAGGAGCAAAACTAACAGAAAAAAACACTAATGCAACAACAACAGAAACCAGCTTTGAGCAGTCACACTGCTGAAAATGTTCTCCAGCCACACACATGTATTTAACTAGCCTCTACTCAGGCAGGTGTGCCTTGTTAGTCTGTGGCTGGTTCACAGCCATGCACACAATTACACCATTACAAACCTTTTTTAAATAAAGCTGCTTGAAATGAGTTCAAATGATAGTTGTAATTTGAACACAAAGACATTTTGCTAACACATTGTTTGTTTAGTTATTGTTTCAACAGTTTGTGGTGGACAGATGAAGGCACTCATACTCAATGTATGACTTCTTCCCTCTTCTTTTCAAAGAGGAAAAGCTGCTGCTAAAATTTTCTCTCAAATTCTGACATAATTAACAGAGGACTGTTGTAATAATCATAATCAATACTTTTGAATTAACAGGTTTTAAGGATTATGAAGCAATTTACAGTGACAGGGACAGGGTAACTCCTAATAGTGATGACATTATGGTATCAATTTACTGCTCATGAAAGCAGTTACATTTTTTCTTTCACTTTAGGACATCCTCAGATATCAGCCTCAGATATCAGATACATCACCTCAAGCGATGTCGCCCCAATTCAGTCTCCCATCCTCCATCACAGCCTCTTCAAACACTGTCATTCCAATGATCTGCCATTACTTCACATGTCATCAGCCAAAACTGACTCACCTCATACAGATTCATCCTAAACTGTGATGTTCAAATTCTGAAAGCGGCTTCATTGCAAACAGCACTGTCCAAACCCCTGTCATGTTAGCTTTCCAAGAGATTAAATTAGCTAGGTTGCTAACAGCCAATCATTTGTTTCATTCAGCTAGTATGATTAATACAGTCAATGTTATTGGAGAAATAAATTATTCTAAATGTATGAGAGCAACTGACCAGATAAAGACCTTTACTCAGTGCCATACTTTCTTAATTCCAAAAAGGCCACGACACCTTCTCAACCATCACCATTACACACACAAACACACACACACGCACGCACACAGCTTAACCACCTACTAACTGTGAAGGACCACTATATGGCTATACTGTATCTCTGCTGATCTCTGGCAAATGTCAGAGTGTCAGACCTCCCACTGTCTGGGGAGAAGCATATAGTGACGGTTACAACTTCGAAATCTGATATGTAAGCATTTGTACACCCTCTGTTGAATACGCATTTCTGTCTTCCCGCCTTTTTGAACAAAGGCCTCAGAAGTGATACTTCAGGTCAGCCACTGCTTGCATTCACTGCACAATTACACCAAGGGTGGGAAACTAACTTTTTTTGTCTAGCAGACACAGTGGCTGGTGAATGAAAGAAAAAAAAAAACAGCCATTCAGTTTTTTATCGGCATCAATTTATATGATTGTACTAAATATCTAATCACATTCTTGTAGGTAATTTCATTCAATTTTGGGTCCATCAATTCTAAACTCATTATGCGGTACTTTTGAGTTTTTCAATCATGTCTTGTTAACTGATTGCATTTTGCTATAATATTCACAAATGCAATTTTACTTTCGGTTTCATTTCAAAACCCGAACTAGCTTGCTAACTCGGTAACAGCTGTTTTCTATATATAACTATTTATAACTAACAGTAGGTAGTTAATACAGTTCTACGGCGGTATTTCATGTTGACGTTTTATTTACCACTTTTACTGCTTGTACAAACCTTCATACAACTCAGTGAGCACAATTTCTTCCTGCAGAGTTCACACAGTTTATTTTTTCCTTTCCATCTGCAAACAACTGAATATAAATTAATTCTAGATACGTAGATCGTCTGAATGAAGCTTTTGACTACTTAGCACGTTCAAAAATGGACTAATGGATACTGGCTTCTCTGGTGAAACATAAACAATATCAGTGTGTTGACTGGTGGCAACAATCAGCATTGCTCACAAGTGCTGACTGGTTTTGGTCACGGTGTTGCAAACAGAGCAAAGTGTTGTTGTGGCTCGGACGTTGCAAATAAAACATTTTACTGGCATTTACTCTGCCTTTGCATGGATTATGTTCTAATGAATGCCACGTTCATATTATTGCTTAGGTATTGATATTGTATCATATCATTGTTAAGACAAAGGTTAACACCTCTGTTTCTTACTTTATATAATGCTTCTTGTTTTTAGATGATGAAAGAGACATTTTTGCATTATCCCAGGGGGAAACACTGACCACTGTAAAACTTTTGAGTTCAGATGAACTCCCCAGGAAACAGCAGCAATGCTGATCTTTTTTCTTCCTTTTGCTAAGTTCATTTCTGACAGATCAGAGAGAATGGCCTTCTGCTGTACTTCCCTGTGCACTGCTAAGTCATTGTATCTCAGAAGTGTGAATTATTACAATATGTTACCATTACAGAGACCTCATTTTCTGTAATTATGATCATCTTCACTGAATACTTGCCGACATATGTTGGATAAATTAAGACAATTTTTAAAATATCCTACTGTACTTTGCTGGACGGTAAAAAAAAAAAAAAAACTTAATATAGTTTGTGATTCTTCCTCACAAAAAAGTGTCAGATTTTGTCTTTTGTAAATGAAAACTTTTTATAACATCAAGTATATTATGCAGAGCTTCAGTAATTGTAAAACTGGAATCAGGTATTTACACTGATGTGCCAATGGAACTATAATCAGAGAGTAGCAATTGTCTTATGTTTCAGCAACAGAAGGGGCTGTAGTTGATGACTGGAAAATGCCCATTACAAATGAAAGTAAATGAGCCTGTCTCCATTCTTTCAAACAGAAAGGGCAGAAATTTAACACATGCAGGGAACAATAAGCCGACTGAAGCACAGAGAGGCACTCCATTCAAGAGAAATGTAATAAAAGCCAGATGATGATTTTTGCAGTATTGTCTACTTAAAACAAAGAAAGATTCTGGGCTGCATTCACAGAACATGACAACTGGACTGAAATCTAACAGATTTGTATTCTGTACTTTTCATGACCCATCTACAATGTAAAAAACATGGACAAATGCAAAAGGCCCATCCAAAAAATTGTACTCCTCTGTGCTGGCTAAGACATAACATTTTTTCCTCCATGCACAGTGATTTTAAAATACACTGCCAACTAATCTGCAAGACTGACATTTATGTTCCATTTATTTGTTCCTCTGGTAATACTTCTTGACATTAATAAAAATGACCATCTGCTTGAAAATAATAAAAGTACTAGGCTTATAAATAATGTGAAAAATACAAAATGGTGGCGCTCATAAGAAAATTGCTTTACCTATATTTTTTCCATTTTTTTCTCCCATTTTGTACAAATAATTATTGGTCACATATGATGATGTAGGTGATCAGTTGTCTGCCAGGTAATTTCATACCAGATTTTATTATTCTTTTTTGTTTCCTGATCAATAGTTCATTGCATTGGCTTTTATATGGTATTATCATTTAAAAGCAAGACAGGTGCAACAGGCGCTCGATGACGCGTTTTGGTCACAAGTACGATTCCGAATAAACGCAGACAAGAGGCTCTGTCTCATCCATTCCCCCGGGAGGCTGGGGCTGTAAATGGCATGCGCTGACAATATCTCTATTAACAGTGATGGAGAGCATGTCTGCACAACATTATTAACAGCCTGGGCTTGCGACAGCACGGCACTGCATGAGTAATACTGCTCAGCCTTAACCCCATCTTGTTAATGTACAGTCACACTCCATTGTTGTAATTTCCGAACAAGGGAAGGTCATTTGTTCTGAAACGTATCCAAATGTATTAATAAGTGATACATTTCAATTACCAGTGGCCTTGCTATGGAAGAGTCGGATGGCTGACATTTTGTATGGAACATATTGGCACTACATAATTTCTCAAGCAATCAGCGGCAAATATGAAGAACACACACAACACATACTGTGATAATGACATTGCAAATAGAAATGCCATCTTCAAGAGAATCCTATTTTTACAGCCACCTAACAACACTAATGGGCTTATTTGACTAAAGATACTGCATTTACCCTCTAAATGTGCTTGTTCAAGTGTAGTGTGAAGGGTAAACAATCAAAATGAAAGTGGAAAGTAATACTGTGTTACACTATTGTGCAAGAGATGTTGCTGAAGCATTGAATTCTGCAGCCATTTTGTACGGCAGATATTTTCCTCATGGAAAATGGCATTACAATAAATTACCACAAGACCCACCAGAGTTGTCCACTGAACCTTATTTCAAGACGTGCCATTTTGCTTAACCAAATTAATGCATTCAGAGCATTTGTGAACGGGATGCTCTATAGGCTGATCCAATATAATGCATAAGCCCATTATTTGAATGCACTTGTTTTAGTTGATTGGGAATATAATTGCATTTATATTTCATTTGTAAGCTTGCCAATTTGGGATCTGTCAATCAGCAAGGACGGGGAACTTTCAGCTGACATTCTATGCCCTTTTCACATTTACTCTGGGGAACTAAAATAATAAATCACATGACTTCAATGACCCAAAACTCATAACATGAAGGGCAAGGGGAAAATTAATTAGAAAAACCTTGCTTATTTCTATGCAAATCAATTACAGAACTAAAAAAAAAGTGTGACATTTGAGATTAAGAATGAACCAAGGCATGAAAAATACATAATTAGGTAAATAAAAAAGTAAATGCAGTGGCATTACTCTCTGACAAATGATCTTTGAAGGACACCACTTATTTATTGCTCATTTGTCTGTTTTTCCCACTGATTAAAGGCGGTTTGTGGTTGTAGGTGTCCTATGGGAAAACAAACGTACTCTGATGAGTTCTCAGCTTTTACAATGTTTGTTCACCAAGGGGCCAATTCCAACGGCCCATGTGTTTAATATCACACTTTTAAGTTGTTTCCCCTCTGTTACCAGTATGTGAATTCAGACATGGGTTGTTTCAGTTCCCATATTTATGTAAACAGTAGCTAGCTAGTGCACAGTAATGAATGAAATAGCTGGCAGTTGCAATAGAGCAGACCTTCAGAAAGTGTCTGGGATCACTCTGCTAGCTAGCTAGAGGTCCAGAGCACAAAATACTCCAACCTCTCCTTCAATGACAAAGGTGATGGCGACGGGACAGACAGCTCACAGAAGATGAGGATGAGGATGGAGTGATTCTCCAGACCTCACGTTGATGGCATGGGGGTGACTGACAGTGTGCAGCATGTTTGGCTGGACCAAGTGGTAGTATAGGATTTCTGCTGGCTCTTCTATGAAGACATAGAACCCACATAAACCACATTGCAATCCTGTTTATGGCAAAAATAACCTGTGCTCTTGGCCTTGCTACAGAGTCATTCCAGCAAGCATTGGTGTACATTCTTCGCATTCCATACAAAAAAGTCCTAGTCCCCAGTGTAGCCCATTAACTAACTTGTAAGTTGTTGAGTTGCTTGGCAACACTTTCCCAATGAAATGTTAGTATGCTGCACCATGCTCAAAGATTTTAACAAGTTTGCAAGGATTTTAACAAGTTTGCACTTTTTAAAAAATGTGGTCCTACTTAATATAATTATGAAATGAGGATAGGATTTACCCAGGGTTTTAGCTGGACTGGAACCACCTGGAACTGTGTTCTGGCACCGCCAGTGTATTAAGTGATTAAGTTACGCGTTAGACCAGCGGTTTAATACTCAAGAATCATCACTTCCTCCATATTTCAAACCCATTCATTCTGTCTGACCAGTATATTCACTCTGCAAGCATGGTAAGAGAAGTAATGCGCAATTTCTCCCATTTCCTTTGTGAAATCAATATTGTAAATGTAAATAAGTCATTTTCTTTTTCTGAAAACAAAGTAATGCATTTTACTGAGGGTTCTTCAGTGTTAATGAAATAAAACCTGAGTATGTAAAAGTTTGTTCCAATAGATTTTTTTTTTTTTTTACAATTTATATTCATATAACTAGAAATACAAATGAGCATGTGATGCATCAAAGATAAATACCTTTCATAAATCTCATAGAACGTTTAAAATTATTAGTCTGTTGCTGTGTCCTCATTCATGGGGAGCAAAAGGTTTATCTGCCTATTTAAAAGTTTGCTCAATATGTTGTAGAGTGTAGGTGGCTAAATCAGCAAAGATCAGCAGTGCAGCCCAAAACACCCACAACACCCCAACATGGCAGCAGCAGCACAGGCTAAAACGGGCAGTTTGTGCAGATTTCTCAGATTTCAGATCTCAGAACTCAGATTTCTCAGAGTTTTCTCTGAGACGTGATCACAACATTAAATACATAACAGAACTTGTCAGCTCTTGTTTTCCTTCCGTTTGATTGATCCTCCTTTAGAGAATTATGGTGCAACAAAATATGTCAGAAGATGGGTGCTGAAACATAGGTCAGTTAATTGCCTAGCATACAGAGAAAAGAGCCATCTTCAGCATAGCGGATCATTTCAAACAATCTGGAAGCTCCTTTCAGCTATCCCTCATGCTTATTGATATTTTGTTTAATTTCTTTTATGCATTTTTTCCTTGACAGATTGTTTGCATTGCCAGACTTTGGGTTTCCCCACCTCCCAAATCCAAGTTTAACCCCTAGATTTACCCTTATGTGCAAACAGAAAGCTATTTTACTTCTTCAGACACAAACACTGGCTAGCCAGCAAATGCAAATGCAACCATATAGGTATTTCTTTTATTATATGATACATTTTAATGATATTATATTTGTAAAATGCAAGGTATGTGTCAGTTACGGTAATGTTGGCTGTAACAGAAATAAGGCCTGTTGTTATTTAGCTAGCAAGGTTACATTTTATAGGCCCATGCACACTGAATATCATAACATGATTGTGGTATACACAAGTGTCAGAACAGTCAGAAAATAGACCCTCTCTTTGCTGGCTAACTAGAGGTCTAAACCACTAACACATTAGTTCAGGCCACAGACCAGTTCCTATGTGGAATGTTACAGCACACAGATGCCTTCATAAAGTCCCATTAAACTCAATTTTAAATTGACATTTTTTTAAAAGGAATTAATATGTAGGCACATATGTATGCACAAACTTCAAGATTATCTATTTCTTTGGCCATTTTACTTATTTGCCTGATAACTAATGTGAGAACAAAGCAATATTTTTATTTTTAACATAAAAATTTGACTGACGCTCTAACTTGACCTTTTATGCAGAGGTACTGAAGAGGCTCATTTCAATTCCAGAACTGCTTCATTTTATCTGAAGTATCTGCTCAGCCATATTAATTGTGAATAAGTTGTAACAGTCTTGCAGCTTGGTTCTATAATGAGGAGATATAGCTGTAGTGGAACCCTTGTGAGAATATCTATTTGCCACCATACTCACAGAAGGTTAGAGCGCTTTTCCAGGCCACTTTAAATTCAATCACAGCGCACAACTTCTTATTGCCCATTTTAAAATATACATGGGTGTGTAATTTAAGTCTAAATCCCCAAAACTCGAAAACACACAAGTGAGATATGAAAACAGTCAAAATCAGCCCCCTAGTTCCACATGTTCCAAATTACTGTATGTTAATTTTATGTTTTTTTTTTTCCAACCAAACCAAACCAAAAACTGAACTTCATTTTTATTTATCATGAGCACTACATTACAAATACTGTTTATATACTTGTGTGAAAATGCCTCAATGTAAAAGGTCAGTGCTTTTTCCAATAAATAATAAGTTCACCCCTCACTTACACTGTCAAACTAGTTAAAAATAGGCATTGTACCAGGCTGAATTGAACATGCTTTGAATTGTATGGGGCCCTCCACCTGGGGAGCCTCGAAATACTAATGATCTGTCTGTACATTAGTAATAGAGGTGTATAGCACACAGCTAACAGACACCTCACTCACAATCCATCTGACACAAAGTTCCAGTAATGCTAACTCTCCAGGGAAATCAAGTGGCGAGCCATTACCCAGGTTAGGTGCATCTGTCTGCCTTGTTGTCTTTTCTGTCCTCTCAGCCCCATCTCGCAGAATGATGACCCGTGTCGAGTGCTGCTCCAGGACTAACGTCACCGTGGTCTGTTCCAGCGTGAGAGCTATAGCGTGGACTCAGAGGGGAGCTGATGGAGACAAAGCAGAAGCCTCCCTCTGAGCAAACCCAGCGGGACTGAGATGCGATGTTATCAGATCACCGAGTCAACAGCAGGGGAAGCGGCTATTGACCGTCTAATCCCCGGCAACAAGCTCCGGCACTCAGTTTTGCAACTGTCACTTGATCTCAGGCTGACACAGATTTTCGAGTAATTACTAGATGCTGCCCTGCAAAGCACCACTAGTGCATGGGGCAGGGAAGACTTTGTGTTCTCTACTGTTTAAAACACTGACTGAGGAACACCTGCCAAAGTCTTTAGAAAAACACATCCACTGCCTTTCTTCCAGATAAGAGGTGTACAAAACATCAAAATGAAGGCAAGTATAACTTAAATTATATTTCCTTCGTTGTAATGGAAAGCTTGGTGCTCAACTCTGCCTTTGGCTGCCTCCAGAGCGATGATTCACAGTGGAAATCACCTGAAGCACACACTGTCAAAGCCAACCACAAAGTTTTCTGTTGTACAGCTGGTGTCAACAATCCATCTAGCACACTGATGTGAAAGAAAACAACAGAGCTGGAATTGATAAGAGTGTAGACCTAAGGGGACCAGGTAGGCGCAAAACAGAGAATTGACCTGTATAATGAACCCAGAGTTTTTCAGCCTGAGCCTATTCTGACCAGTTGCTCTGATCATCCCTGCCCAGTGCCTAACATTTTTTTTTTTTTTACAAAATTATGTTTTATGCCTCTTTCTGTCTCACAAGAGCCACCAACAATAAGCATCAGAAATTCTGGAACTTATTGTGTATTTACAGAATTCTATCTTTGTATTGTATCTAACATACAAAATATGAGATGGTCATGAAGCAATACATATTGCACACAAGACATCTATTACATTGCAGTGATGTGGCCAAATCGATCCCATAATTTAATGCGAGGACTATGCCCATAAGCTTTTAAAAACCTGCCAAAGTTTTTGATATTTATTTCATATTACTTTTTTTGCACCACACAAGAAAAAACAATGCTCTGAATTGATTAGCTCATAAGACATTTTTTTGTAATTTATGCAAGAACGAGGATCATGCAAGGACAAATTAGTGACAATTGGTGGTCATTATGTTCAATCACAGAAATGGGCAGAAGTCATTGACCTGTGGTAGCCATGTTTTGTAACAATATAGAAACCAACAATTAAGATGATTTTAACAGCTGTGAAAGCGCCTCATTCTCTGAATAACTGGGTCCTTTTTCTTCGTAAGAACATATTCAGTAAATGTAAAATTGGCTCCACAATAGTGGCACAAATTCTGTATTTTGAATCACCAGAAATTCTCTTGTTTACTTCAGGATGAGTTGCAATTCATCTCTGTGTGATCTCTGTCTGATGTTGTCCATTTTAAGATGTAGAAAAATTTTCTAATTTTTTTGCTATGTATCAGACACATGGGTCTTACATGATGCTTAACCAGATGTCAGTAAACAACAGAAGTACACACAATGAAACCACCTACTGCTAGCTGCTAGTGTATTCAGATGTGCGCTTTTTCACATGGAATGTCGTATGATGTCCCATGACATCACATGACATGGAATGGAGTGGAAGTGGAATGGAGTGTCCCTCTGACATGGCTTTTGTATGTGTATGAGATAATCTGTATTATCAAGAGGCACCTGAGCTGATACATTTGCTTAAAAATAATATATAGAGTATATATTTTAGAGATTGAGGTTAACCAATATACTGAAAACATATAATTATTGCAATTTTGGTACATTGCAATATATTTTTGCTATGCATTAATATATTTTAAATATGTTTGCAGTGTGTTATTGAGCTGAACAGCAACATATTTCAACACATTTAATTTTTGTATGAGGGGCATTCATGTTTTTTTTTTTTTTTTTTTCAACAAGCAAAGATTATTTTACCTCATGTAAAAGTATGTCATATATCAAATTCCATGTCACGGTCATGCCTTCCAATGGCATTTTCGATCAGACAAATTAGTTCTGAATAAAATCATACATGGCATGTGCAGATAGTTATTAAAGATCTTGAGTAATCTGGCTACACTGAGGTGATTCTAAATCATCCAAAAATCGCCTGGAAGCATAGGGTTAACTGTCTTGTGAAATATATGTGCACCACATTTCATACCAAAAGACCTAAAGATTATCATGTTCAGCCCTTATTTGCACACTATGCAATATTGGCTCCCACAGCCCTGTACAAATTTGCTAAATTTTTGAGTTTTTGATCAACGGTGGATTCAATTGTTTAATAGTATTTTCTTCAATTACTTTATAAGTGGCTGAAAAAAAACAGTGTAAAAACCAGTATGCTGCTTCAAAGTATTGTGGATATAAAGACGAAACTCCCATTTTTGGCCGAGGCCATGTCTGCCATACTTCAAACTTCTTTTTAAAAAGCAATGATTTTATTTATGTTACAGCCGACCTGCAGCAAAGGACAGTGCACCCATGCAAGAAAGGCCGTGGACATCTGCTGGAAATCAAAAGCACAGGCCTGAAACTTTGAGTGTATATTATGATGCAAAACACCATGCAGAACATTAATATCTAAAATGTCAGCGCAGTCATAATGTCATTCCGTACAAGCATATTTTTCATCAAAATGCCATAATGCACACCCTGCATACTGATAGTTTCTTGATGTCCTACAGGGGGCTTGTTGGGTAGACAATCAGTGGCTGGGCATTGCTCTAGGATAATATTGAACAGAGGAATAGTACATGTTAAGCGGTAATTACTTGTGTCTCTGATACAGTGTATAATAGCTTGCCTCTGATTGCATTGGTTAGGTATATGGTGTGAGACAGTGTAGGTGTTACTCTGGAAGATGATGCATCTATATGATATAATTTTCCATCTTCATATGTGGACGTAATGTACCTCACAGCAATTTATGAAAAGCTCTCTAAGTAAATACAATTTTTTCACAATAAAAAGGATGCTATACAAAGGAAGCTGCTGTATGGACTTACCTATACAGTACAGTAGAGTGTACATAAATCAAAAATGAACAATAGTGGTCCACATTATAGTGAACATGAAATATCTGGTTGTATGTTAAAGTTAAAAAAATTTATGATGTATAAATGATATTAATAAACATTATATAATTATAATTATGACTGCTCAGGACACATTTCACATTTCTTTTAGGTACAGATCAGGCACTGAGATGAACGTGATGATGCTGAAATTTCACAGGATTCCTTCTAATGTGATATCTACATGTAAAATAGACAGAGGGTGAATGATTTGGAGAAACTGGATAACAGGCAGGGATGTGCCATGGAAACAATTTCATAGCTGTAGGCTATATTAGCTTAGCTCCAAGTGTGTGGAGTCATTTGAACGATCACACAGATTGTATTGGTCAGGGGTGGGGGTGGAGGGGAGTGGGTTGGGATTGGTGGTGGCAGAGGAGGAGGGTATAAACAATATAAATTTACTACCAGCTTGATGCTTGAGTTCGCTTCAGTTCTCCCCTGAAACCTCCTTGTCCAAGCCCCTAATGGACTCCCAGGTCTAGGGGCATCAGACCTCACAGCAAGACACAGCAAACTGCAATAAGGAGACATAGCTGTGTGCTCAAAACAACAAGATGATGTATGAACTACGTCAGGAGAAGAGAACTGAAATGAACCTTGTTTGTTTTCTGTTTAAAATTAGTAGTTTCATAGTTTTATTGTAAACATTAGGTGTTTGGTAAGAATATACCTCAATCAATAACTAGTAATCTATGCTACATGCAGAATGAACAATGCACATTTGAATAAATGTGTAAAATTGAAACATTTTACAGTGAGCTATGTATAGCAAGTAATATGACCATATATATTTTTGATAGCGATACAAATAAATATAACCAGCTACTGTACTGAAGTACCTCTAAATTGATAAATTAATATATAAATTAACAAATAATGCTATTTTCTATCAAGGTTTTTAAAGTTCAATATTATTTAAGAATGTATGTTTTTTGTTGTTAAAACAGGCAATACATATAGACCACACACAGTGGTGAGTGGAAGTTATGATTTCCTTGACCAATTCAGCACAGAAGTCATCTGTGTTGGTATGCTTCTTACATTCCTGAGGAAAACAATGGGCTATATTATCTGCTGCAAACAAACTGTTTTAATGTTCTTTTGGACCTTGTATAGCTGCAAGGACTTTGCAGGGAATGTTTTTGGTGAGGATGTTTATACACTTGGAAAAACAGGGGACAGAAAATAGTTTGATGTTATTCCCAGCTGGTTCATGGTTGCATTTGGACTGATAATGGGAAAGTGATCTGACTGAGCGGATAGGCTTGACTTTATAAATGATTCATAAGGACCCTCAGGTGTGCTTACAACACTTGCATTATAAAGACATCTGCAGCACTTTAGATTAGATAGTGATGAAATCACATACTCACCCCAAGTTTACCTCTTACAGTTTAGAGTTGAGAATTTGATTACTGTGAAATGAAAGAATCAAGAAAACAATTGTTATAAATATTAATGAGTTTAAACTCAAGAGAGTCCTGTAAAGCCAGACAAAAATGGAAAAGGAGATATAAAGCATTTTAAATTATTAAAGGTGTCCTGTAATAGTATTTTTCTATGTGCATGATGCCCTGAATGATTAAAATCAAAGGCAGTTCAGTAATGTAGCAGTCAGTAATTGCTTAGGGGCACAATGTTTCTCATATTAAGGCTTTACGAATAAAACCACATTATTATTTAATCTATCATTTCAAATGAAGACATACTCTCTGACTGTCTAGCTTTAATCACCTTTCTGTATCTCTTAAGGACCGTAAATAGCACCTTTGAAGCTGCTGAAATTGTCAGATAATGAAAATTCTCTGAAGTGATCTGTACAGTATACAGTAGATTGAAGTTCACAGAGTTTTAACAAGGAGACATAATTTATTAGCATAATGGTGGTTAAACATTGGTTTACTTAATACAGGTGAAGTTAAAATTTTAATTAACAGTGAACTGAAACAACTAGAAGCTAAATATTTCTTCTAAAAAATGAGCTGTGGTTTTACTTTAGAGTAGTGCAAATACAACATTTACTTTTCTGGGAGTCACGCAGTCTTCAGGTGTCTGAATGAGGAACACCGCTGTGTCTAGGTTTGTGTCCTGAAGTATGTTTACTTTGAGTTCTTTGTGTCTGAAGCAACAAAGTGCCTTATATAATTTATTTAAGTTCAAGGGAAAGAATTTAAGAAGCATTGCTGTGATTGGATATTCAGACAAAACACTTTCACACTGTATATGAATATGTCGTTTCATGCACCACAGTAAAGCCACTAATTGTGCTTCCTATTTCCCCTATATGTATTCCATATGGGCTATTGCTAATAATTTCTTCTCACCACTCAACCTCACAATAATATGTTTAATAAGATATACCCATCACAGATCATGATTTGATTAGTAGATCTGAGAAAAAGTCTTTTTTAAATTAAGTTATTCCATATGTTTGTTTAGTGCAGTGATCTCAAACAAACAATGTATAAAATACCTATTATTCCCTTGTTTTAAAGTATAAAAATGTGGCGTTACGTTTAATGAAACACAGGTTTTTTGTTTGCTTTATTTTGTTTTTAAAGACAGATTTCAGGAACTCTCATTAAATCCACATTAAAAGTGTCATGCAAGTAAAGGTTAGAAGAGATTCTGCTTTTGTCATGCTTGTTATGCTGCAACAAAGAACTAATTGTGCCTCTTGAATTGTACATTTGAATCTATTCATGAGCACAACCTTCAAAATGATACTTTCTTGATTTGCATTGCATCATTGCGCTCTTTATTTTCTCTTCACCTTTATTTGCTTTAAATGACACAGATGTTGGACTCATGTCAATTCTACAATTTTGCAAATAGTCAGCTTTGGGCAAAGATGTATCACTTATAAAAAAATGAACAAGGGCTGCCACTATTTTGTGAGCTCCATCTTCATCAGTTTTGAGAGCACTTGTACTCACTGCTTTTTCAGGGTATTAATAAGTGAGGGAGGGACACTACTGTTTCTATGGCTGGTGTGTCCAGTCACAGCCAAAGAGGCCACAGTGAAGCAATAAAATTGCAGTATTTCTTTTTTTATGCTAGAATTGTTATGTTGTGCTCTCTTGTATAGTTATTTATGTTCTGTGCCATGGCTACCCTACCTGTATATATGGCCTTCAGCCATACTCAGTTAATTGAGTATCTGTAACTGTATGCCCTGCCAGCCTATAACTTGGAAGATAGCATACCTACCATCACAACATGCAAAATATGTGTTTTTCTGAGCCTAGTTGTGGGCATTTTTGTCCTAGATGCTTTGTGTCCAATATTCTGCTGAAATTTCAAATTGGTGAACTGAACTACAGTCTGAATACCTGAAGAGACATGTAGTTAGCAGCCTAGCTGGATACATTACTCATTTTCCTTGCAGAATCTGATATATTCTGAACAATGTTTGCAGGAAGTGTAGCTTTTTTGCTCCCATTTTCAGATGATGGAAAAGCCACATGGAAATACTATAGTTAAGTCCATATATACAAGTGTACGCACACAGACACACACACACACACACACACACACACACTCTTATGTCCTTCCCATGGCTATTTCTAATTAAAAAAAGGTTTAACTTAAACTTATACCTAAGCTGTAATAAAATAAGTATATAATTATCACAATTACATTGCTCTTAATAACATAAGGGCCTTTCAATTTAGAAACAGTTGATTAATATGCCACTACCTTTCATTTATTTGTTTGTAACTTTACATGAAAATGCTGTACTTTGTTAGAATGGTCATGAGTTTTCTATCTCTCTCTCTCTTTGGTGTTTCACAGTTACATCTACGCATGTTTCGCCATGCCACTGCAAACTATATGTTAGCAAGTTGGTATGTGTGGATCTATGGCAGCTTGCCAAAGCACAGATTACCATAAAATACAGTAATGCACTGAAAATAAATATACATTTATAAAGTGATTCATAAAGACTTGAATTTCTCCTTTTTACAATGCTGCTCTACCCTGGATTTATCCACACCAAATGCAGATCAATAAAGTAATTTACACAAGACACCAGTAATTAACAATCTCTGGATATTGTCAACGGGCCGCTGATTACAAGAACGCATATTCCCATACAGATACCATAGATCTGGCCTGCACACCTCCATTTCAGCTGAAGGGAGAGAAGGGCCTTAATTGGCATGCTCCTCACATTTCCCATCAGCTGATCTTATTAAAGGCACATTTTCTCCTAACCCTCCTGAGCATTTTTGCTTCTCTCGTAGATAATTACTAAATTAATACACATTAAATACTGAAAGGGACTGCGGGTGAATTATTCAGAAGGAGACTGTGTTCCTCTCTCTCTTACGCAGCTGACTCCGCAGGAGCAGTGGCTTTGGATTTATGGGACACTTAATTCCCCTGCAAAGGAATCGATAAACAAGACATGGGGCCAGCCCTACCTTGATAACTCCGAGCCCCACGATATATCATAACACACCTTACAGGGACGTGGACATTACTTATTTTGAAACATTGTTTTGATACCAGTTCATGTCTCCATTTCTAAGCAAACATGTATGTCTTTCTGTGTTTGTTTGTATTCACAGTATTTATTGCTATGTACTGTATGTTGGCCTTTTTCATGCAGGGAAAGGCAAGTGCTGCCCCCATAACGTCTGCTCATTGATTTGATCTAAATAATTAAATCTCAGAATGATGATCATGATCAAGTCTGTGATGTTTATTGGTTCCTTTTGTCACTTGATTCCTTGAAATAAACTTAACAAATCATCTGTATTTTATTGTATATTTTCATTTTTTTGTAATCTTTGAAATTATATATGAATACAATACAGTATATACAACTTTGCAAGTGTAACAATACTTGCCCTCAACTGCTGGCTATTTCTGATCATCTTCTGGTCAATGTGTGATATGCGTGTGTGTCATTGGTGTGACTGAATTCACTTGCACATGTCAGTTCCATTCTTAAAATCTCACCCAGCTGTGGAAAAGGTGAGAACAGCTGGGGAGAGGAATCTGTGCTGCACAGCAATGAGGTGATCATGAGTGACACAAAATGCTTTTTCCTTTCTTTGTTCTGATCATCACACCCTACACTAGCAGTGCAGCTGTTCCTTTAATATGAATGACTATTCATACTATAAAGACTCATGTTTTGCTTGTTTGATTTTTTTTAAACAATTAATGTGGTAAACTGAAAGTTACAAAATATTATAGGTGTACGGTATGAATAATTAGAACCAACTCTGTACCGTGTATCCCTTGTCAACCTGGGGGCAGTATGTGACAAGCAAAAGAGAAAAGTCCAAGCTGACCAGAGTATAGATCTGTCTGTGAGGTTCTGCCTAGAGGATGATATTGATTTATAACAAATAGAGTGTGGATGCCTGATTTCTTGCTAACAAACAAATGGCAAGTGACTTTCAGCCCACTTTTAAAATCACCCTGCCTTACACTTGCTTCTACTAATTCACAGTTCCTAAAACAAATAAGCATTTAAAAGTTATAAGACCATGTACTATATTATTAACAGCAGCGATAAAAAGGGCATCTACTTGATCCAACAAGGACTCTTACTGATATGTTGAATTTAATACTACTACTACAACGACTGCTACAACTACTGCTGCTACTACTACTAATAATAGTAATAATAATGATAACAAAAACAACAACAATGCAGTATTGAATTTATATATCACCTTTTGTGGATCCTTAAGCACTTGATAGTAGAGATGGAATGACTTACTTCAACATCCAGCAATTTGCAGCACCCTCCTGGATGATGCACACCTGCTATTTTGTGCCAGAAAGCTTACCATAAATGGGCTGAGGTGGATGTATTTAACTAGATTATATGGCCAGATTTGGAATTTATCCAGATCCCCTGGGAGCCACCCATATGCTCTTTACAATATGTGTCAAAGAATCTTGTAGATCTATCACTATTTAATGAGTTTATATGTATATTACATGAACAATGTGCAGTATATTACACTGAAATGACTCATGTGAAAGCTGTAACTTGTAAATTTGTTTGAATGCCAGCTTCTGGGATATTCAGATTGTGTTTTTGTCAGACAGTGCTTCACAATTACAAAAAAAAGTACGTAGACTGATAACTCAGCTCTCACCCAGGTGTCCTCCTAGCCCAGGGCATGAGAAAGTTTTAATGCCCTGTGTTAGCCTCACTCATGGCCTTACCACCTCCTGAAAAACAATGCAAAAACTAGGTGGGCTAGCAGTCCTAGTTCATCTTAATTTGAATTCCAACAATGGACAAGGGTAAAATAAAACCTAGCACAGTCATAAAAGACCTTTCCTGGCCTTGTTCCTCTAAAACTGAAAGTCAGGGATGTCTGCACTCTGTCTGCAACAAAAATGGAATTTTATGTTCTAATTTAAGTTATTTCCATTAATTACAAAATGGTTGTACAGCTGAAAAAAATAATTTTCTTGTGAACTGAACCATGATATACTTCCACAGATGGGTTTCATTTGAAGACAGTGATGAGGGTGATTTTTCACAGCTCTGATTTTCTTGTTCCAAGGACTGCACATTCAGTTTTGATCAATCAAATTTTAATCAGTTACATTGTGTTTAGTATGATTCCTTGAAAAGAAAGTGGCACGGAGCACATTGCATAGAAGTGATACAAGTTATAGTTATTATGACAAGAAAGGAAGAGCAGTGACACTTATGTAAGAGAGTATATCATCCAGAGCAATAGTGGTAGAAGTAATGAGATGTGTTCAGACTAGCTGGCTGTTCCACAGAGAAATGTTCTAATGGAACACCTTATTGTTGCCTATAGTAGTGTATTTTGCAACTCAACCAAAGATCCTTTCAGCATACAAAGAAAGTTATTCACATGTACAAAGTAGATAGCTGTAAGTTAGTAAGAAAATTACAACCTGCCACTGTAGTCTGCCAGTAAGACAATAAAGTTTTAATCAATTACACACTGAACAATTTGGAACATGTTACCTCACACAAACTGGCTGTCCAATGCAAGTTCAAAGGAAGTGAACTAGTTTCCCAAAACTAGGTCCCAGGGGCTATGGCTTGGAGTAGTCCAATGCAATAAACACATCAGATAGCACAAACATAACCAAGCTGACTCAACAAGCACTGGTCTAGGCCTTTGAACTGTCTCCCCAGGAGGAAGTGGGGCAAACATGCAAAGCACTCTCAACCCAAAGGAGGACGGCCAGCAGTTTTCACATACTAGAATCTGTGAAACATGGATGGTGTAGACTGCATAGCTACAGCACTTACTTTTACCCAGGGGGCACCATGGAACAAGGCCACCACACTGCCTGTGGAATTTGCAATCCCAGAGGGCAGGACAGGAAAGTCAGCTCACTTGCATGCCAACTGGATCACTGACACAATACAGCAGGGCAGCCTACTCTTTGCAGAAATGTCTCATAGCAAACAATGAAATAATTCATTGACATACATGTTTTTATTTGGCCCATAAAGGTATCAAATATATCGACGAGGAGGTTTTTTTGTTCTTTGAAAGCACTGACTGTACGCGAAAACACCTATTGGGAAAAAAGAATCAATGTAAAACATAAAATGATTCAAATGTTGTTTGGAATCACACCACAGCTGTGTCGTATATATGTGCCAAGTGCCATCTATAATGTTTCTTCACTCAGAACTCTGTGCCCAGTATGTTCAGTTTGGGCCACCAGCAAATTAAGCAAGAGGAATCTCATCAGTTTGTGGCTCTGTATTAACAATTCTACAAGCCAGAAAGATTGAAAAGAATGAAACGGTACTCCATGGAGACTAAATGTGAATCATTCAGGCTTGTCTGCACCCTTGTCAAGGGACTCAGGAAAGTTGGTCATACTGACAGACAGAAGAATACGATCACAGAGGGAGCTGTGCAAACTGAATACAAATGGAAAAAAGAGGTACAGGATTAACAAAGGGAACATAAAGTACAACAACAAGGACATGATATAACTACTACAGATAACAAAGAACATTGTTGTGCTTATTTACCCAGGTAAAGCCATCATTGTTCATGCATTTGATGTATGATGTGTACTGCTCATATGGGTAAAAATTGCTAGTTTATCTGTAATAAGATGTACAATGGATTATGTAATATTATACCTATGATAGGTCCTTGGCCCAAAACTCAATTTTTTTACAAAATAAAATGTAAGATCAGTTGCAAAATCGCTGCTATTTCAAAAATGCCTGATTAAGATTTTCATTAGAATGATATAACCTAATCTAGTAGAATGATCGAATGGTGTATTGCATGTATTCACACACACATCCCTGAAAAAAATAATAATGATACATCAAAAAGGCTCCTGAATTTTTTTTTTTTTTAAATTTCTACTCATCCCACTCAGTAGGAATGGCAGAATTACTGATTTTCAAGACAATGGGAAGTGACACTCACTGGCTTGCTTGTTGAAATTGTAATTGTTCATTCTATTATTTGCATGGTTTTAATTGAACCATGCCCTGTCTCCTCAGTCACCCTGCCAGGCTATTCAAATGATCTGAAAGTCCTAATAAATCAAATCAGGATATTTTTTTTCTAGTCACTGAAATGGCAATACCAGGTCTGGCCTGCCTGGTCAGCTACCTGTTGGCCTGACATACAACTTTTCACATTGCTCTTAGTCTGGTGCCTTCACTGTTGTACTTTATATCAATTAAGAGAGGGCCATGGTTGTAAAAGATCATTTTCAACGTAATTATGGAAATGAAGAGTGATATTGGTGTAATTAAAAGAGGACAAAAGTTCACAACACCAGACTCTTTTCAATCTACACTTTCTTCAAAAGAAAGTGGATACATACAAAACTTCAAAAACTTCACTGCCAACACTTTTTACTATAAATCAGACTTTCTCTGTATGACACTAGAAATATAATATCTATTATAACGCTTCCTCGGGGACAAAACAGAAAACGATTACATTACAAATAAACATGTAATGGATTGTCAATTGTCCATTAATAACTCCAAATGAATTTAAATTACAAGAAAAGGTCAAACTCAACCATGTGTAACATAATTCACAAAACATGTGCATTACTAGAAGTCAATGGATTATCCTCTGAAAACCAATTGCATGAATGTAAAGGTACCATGCATATTTCACTTTAGATTACTTAACCACTCATCAAGGAATGCCCTAATTTTTTTGTATATTTATCAGATGCAGAGATTATGATTTTTCCAGGTTTGTGGGAGATTAGCACATTATTACATATTCAGGACTTTGCCTTCTCTTTTATAAGGAATATTAGTTTTTTTTTTTTTTTGTCTGACTATATATTTTTTTTTTCCTATAAACTATTAAAATAACTGCTCTCACCTCTAGAAACATATGTTAACAAAGCTTCCCACATTGACTGCATTTGTTTTGATTATAAATAGCAAGTCATTTTATTAAGGTCACATAAAGAACATTTTACTGTTGAAAACACCTGTCAGTCATCTTTCTTTCTAACTAGAGAAAAGAAATTGGCAGATCTTGAGTGGCTAATATTACCACTTGCTAACTAGCTACCCTCCTCCAAAGATTCCACCAAAGAGTCTTTCTTTTTCAAGCATATTTTAAAGGTGGGCAAGAGTGGTGCAATGACAGACCATACCATAATGTCCTCTGTAGATAGAGAACCAACATGAACTAATTTTTCTTATATAGAAAGAGGATGAGTATGAGCAAGAGGAAGAGCAAGCGAGGGTAAGGAGCAAAATATTGCAGACAGCAGTTCTTTAAAAAGGGACAGTGTTTGTGCTTTGTTTATTTTGCCTTTTTCATTTTTAGTTTATTATATTATGTTGGCAGACCTGTGAGGGTGGGCCTAAGAAGAGCAGTATTTTCTTTGTTTTCTCACCTCTTGGCTGCCACTCAATAAATTCCAGTCGCAGACTGGAAAAATCTGATTTCAACCTCCCATCTAATTACTGTCAAACCAGTCCACACCTACAGTATGTGGCAACATACAATATTTATTATAATCATTAAAACTGACAGAACATGGAAAATGAGATGTGCAGAAATATACGTTGTAAGACTTACATTATTTATCTCGCAGTAAACCATTATTGGATACTAAAGGGCTGTGAGACATATCCAGAAATGAACATAAACTGTTCATTAACAGAGTGTGTGAAGGTAATCTAACATTACAGTAATCAAGAGACCAAAAAACAGCTCTATAATGTATCTGCTTTGCAGTACACTTTACTCAGATGTCAGTTAACCACTGTATAAAATGAAGACCCCTTAATGATATTTACCAAGCAGTAGAAATAGAAGATAAGAGGTCAAGAATAATTATTTGAAATAACTTCTGACATATGGGCTCAAATAAAGTTATATAACTTTTGTCATTTTACTATATCCTGTCATTAGATTTTCACATCTTTTTTGAGATTACACAATTCTGAGACAGCTAATTCAATGGCTTAGACATTGATGAAAGCACTGTAACTCCTGACATGAGTTTTATAATCTGTAGGTTAGGTGGGCCTAGCTGTGATATAGAACATTCCATGCTAATTATGAATGGTTCGTGGGATTACAACTGAACAGTTATCAACAGATTAAATTGGAAATATGATGGATTAATCAACATAGATATTTTTCAGTACATAGACAAAATAAAACAACACAGATGCTTAATATACTTCAAGGTATGTCATAAACAACGTATCATATGGCCTCCATATTTCTACATATTACGGTTTGGTAAAATACTTATTTGCCTTCACCATGGTGGTTCAGCCTCCTACACATTTATCTGTGATATAAACATTTATGTGTAAACTTTTCTATTTCTTCATATCATTGGAAAATGCAGTTGAAGTTAAGTCTCTAAGCAGAGACAGATTGCTGAGAATCAGGGCACGGCTGGTGCTTTTAACCTTCTCAGCCATAGCGCTATTGCTTTTCAGGTGACACACAGCAGCAAGGGATTATAAACTGGAAGACTGACATTCACATAAATTTCTTCTGATTGCAATTCATTCCCTCATTCCCACAACATTTTTTGTATGTATGTCAACACAACAGATAGATAGATAGATAGATAGATAGATAGATAGATAGATAGATAGATACATACATACATCTAGAGGATGCATCATATCTGTCTCTGTCATTGTAGTATTTATCTCTGTGTAAATTCAGCTAATCTGTAAATAGAAATTGTCATGGTTAACCCCAGACATGATCCACAGCACAGGATGTGGCTATATTATGAAACAAGAAATTACATGCATTAGAAATGCCTTTGCGTGCATCAGTTTTTCTTAGTTCCTAAGCATACACTTAATTGTATTGAAGTCATACAACTATCCCTGTATTTATCAAAAGGCTACCAGGAAAGCACAAAGGATGTTCTAATTTAAATAGATATAATTAATTCACAAGTCATTATTAATCCATTTTCTTTTTGAGGAGGAAAATATTTTCCCCTGTTTCTGTATAGTATCAGTGACCTATATACATATAAAACTGCCAGACAAGAGGCATTTTTGAGTTTGTAGCTCCAGAAAAAAATAAAGATGACTGACTGGCTGCCTCTGACTGACTCTCCAACTGGCTATGAGCATGAAACTGGCCATTGGAGGAATCTCTTTCCTCGGTAGCTTGAAGCTAGTAGCACAGACTCAACGTTCACACATCAAACACAAATATTGCTGAGAATATTCGGTAAACGTTCTAACCAGAAACATACGTATTATTTCTGCATACCTAAATAATTCAGATTCAAGTACGTCCCTAATATGTTGCTTGTGTGTTTTATGGTTTGGTGATTTTGTCCAGTCTTCGCATGGGATACACACATATTATGACTTTGTGAGATTCAAAGAATTGTCTAAGTTGTTGCCAGCATGGACCCAAAAAGATATGAAAACAAAGCCGCTTTGATCTAAGGATGAAAACCACTATGCAAAGAGGGAAAAAAAGGAGCTTTGGCATGAATAGGTTAATTATAGAAAAAAAAAAAAAAATCAAGGAGGAGTGAGCTCTCCTGTGGTCTTGCAGCCATTTTGTGGGAAGAAGGGATTGCTTAAAAGAGACTGAAATGTTTAAATGGTAGCCATTCTAGTTCGAATTCCAATATGTTCATCTCAGATAAGGGAGGAGCCCTTTGAGTGAAGGTTTTCATAGCTAAAACAGCTGTGCAGCAAACTTGTATACATTCAATGTCAACATAATGGGATTTGCACAAAACAAGCATCTGTACAATAAGTGCCTATTCAATTCATGTAGCTTATATGTAATTTCAAGATCTATGATCACCACAATAAAGACAGAAGATAATGACACAGGGTATTTTGTGCAAATGCTGCATCCTTCATTTTTCCTGCACCTGTGCTGGTTTGCACTGTAAAAAAATGTGCACATTGTGGATTTTTTTTTTCCACCACTCAGAGTGGGAAATTTACTCTAAAATCCCTGCATTTGGCATTAATTCACTTGCAGACTTCTCTGAGAGGTAGATTCTGTGAAGGGAAATATTATTTCAGCCTCATTTTCAAATTTCCACCCCAATAAAATGTACAACAGTCATAACACTCAGACTTTTCAAAAAACAGCTCACATGAATAAAATGCTAATAACATCTGTATAGACCTATTTCCTCACCAAAATTTTCCAATATGTCCAATGATACCATGCAGTGTTTGAAATGTGATCAGCTGCACATCATATGTGCTGCCATTGGCTATTAAAATAATCTTTTCCTGGACCATATGTATGATTCAGCAAATAAAAATAAGGACAACACACTAAGCTTACATCATCATGATTCTAGATTCTAGATTCATTCAACATCAGGTTCTAGCGCGTGGTTGATTCTTTACACAAATATAATGCATTAGAAGCTATCATGGCACATTAATTAGACACGTGGAGTACATGTTCTATGAAGGTAGCACTGTAAATTAATTTACATGAACCCATGTGGCTCTGCTAATGTTGGGTCTCTAAGTTGCTGACATTAAAATCCATAATTTGCCTCCTACACAACAATTATTTAATATTACCTGTCAAAATATACTGTCACATAATTCTAATTAACAACTGTGATTTTATATAACTAGCATTAATCTTCAAATTATTAAATTCAGGCACATAAATAATCTTCTTTATTTACTGAATTTACCATGTATTTGACTATATTTTGTAGGGAAGGTGCACCACACATACCCCCTGGTTTTGGTCTTTGATGACTTATGAATATATCTCACCATCATTGTGGAGGTCAGGTTTCCTTTTCACTTATCATGAAATTCCTTGACTCAACAAGCTGCCATCTGCCAACTTTATTGTTTCAGGGTTACGGTTGTCCCCAATAAACATGCTGCTGTAATAATCACTACCTTTAGTAGTGTAACACCAAAATATCTCATTGAATATGTAATACATTATCTTGCAATTCCGTAGGTGTGCATTCTGAAATTTCCTCCACTTATATCTATGTATGTAGAAATGAGTATAGGAAATACTGGAAGTGATCTACAAAAAGTGCTCCCCCACCCCCAAATGACAAACATTTGTCCCAAATATTGTAGTTACTAATGTTTTAAATATTCTCTTTTTCATTTAAAAATATACAGGGGCTCTATTAGCTAATTTTACCCAGTGTAATAAACATGGTTTGGTTGTAAGCAAGTGTAAGCAAATTTACTAGCTGTATAATGTGGTCAGTTGTAGTGGAATAGTGAATAAGGATATTAAATTCACAAATAAAACTGAAAATAGCAATATAACCCAATAAGCAGTGTGAACTTGCACGTGACTTACATGTTGCAGCTGCTGCCATTGCATTCAAAGAAATGCTCTTTGAGCCAGCTCTTATTTCATTCACTGACTTACTGAACAAAAGAATATATTCAGCTGTTTTGAATGTTCTCATTCAGTAAAGGAATCATTCAAGTAAAGGTGAGCATATTATTCACTGTGGTTGGGTAGTAGTTCACCCTACTTAAATATTTCTTCCGAAAAAAAATAGTTGCTTTCTTTTTTGGGAGGAAGGGGTAAATAGGATTCTGTACTATAAATATGTATCACTCACATTTATTTCACTCAAAGCATTTAGTGATTCAGAAAAGCCTTTCTGAAGTACTGCACTAATTTCCATAGCCCCTAAAAGATTCTATCCAAAAGAAATTAATATTTCTCAAGTTACACACCCACACCCCACAACACTTTGATCTACCAGACTCTGCTTTCACATGACTGAACAGTGTTCTATAAGCTATTGTCACTTGTGTGTCTATCACATGCTGTTGAAAATGGTCATAGCTTATCTTGATATCGTTAGTTTGCCAACTTTTTGTGATGTTAGGAACCAGTCTTTGGCCAACCCGGGGGTCCACTTATTTGTTATGTTCTCCGACTAAGAGGAAGAAAGGTCGAGGTGTACAGACAATCACTTTTGTGATTCTGAGCAGCACAAAAATGACTCCAAACCAGACAT
Source organism: Megalops cyprinoides (assembly GCF_013368585.1). Lineage (NCBI taxonomy): Eukaryota > Metazoa > Chordata > Actinopteri > Elopiformes > Megalopidae > Megalops > Megalops cyprinoides. Next base: position 23,138,196 of record NC_050594.1, read on the forward strand.
GCTGGAACAATTCTCTCAAGGCCCTCACCCTTGCCTCACCCCGATAGCAAGATCACATTCTGTTTATGCAGGCTTCTTATTGAGAGACTGTTCATGATTTGGAAAGGGGGGCTATGACCAAAAAAAAAAATAATTTGCCTTCATATGGCAGTTTTCATTCACGTTTGATCCCAAAGCAACTCGCGGTGAAGCTCAGCCAAAACCACCTAGTGAAGTGCTGGCTCTCTGGGGCTAAGGCCTGGCGCCTGCTCTACACCAGCACAGCACTCAGCAAACAGCCAAGTGAAACATGAAACAGGAAATCAAAGATACTATTCCCTGAATTAGGCATGAAGAGGGAATTCATGAACATAGTCTTGTATTCTTAAACAGAGTTCTGCTGGAGTTTTACCAAACGCAGGAGGAAAGGCACTCTGTTTTCTAATATTACAGGAGGTTGGGGTGGTTAATACGTAATTGAAATAAATGCCTTGTGCAACACATGCAAATGCAATTAAAAGAGATCACGTAATGTTCAAACCTGACACTCTTAATTACAGGCAGGTCTGTTAAAACTTTAGTTGTGGACATTTAGATCCAGCCACTGTGATGAAAAGAACTAGGTTTGAGATCCATTTTTGATGAATGACACAGCTAACTTTCATACCATTTACATCCGTTGGTCCTTGAATGCATTTTTTTTAAATTCAGTTATCCATGCTGTTTTAATCATTTTGAGTATTCCAACATAAACATATGACAATGAACAGAACATTTTTAAATTCATATATCCCCCTTACGTGTGAAGTATTCTAAACCTTTAGTTTGACTAATGTGTCTCTAAATTTACATAATAATAGTAATAGTATAGGCAAGCTGTATTTGAGGAACATTTTTGCTTGAAATGAAATGTTTAACTTATCTTGTTCATTTTTTTCTTGTGTAAAGTCATTTTGATTGCCAAGAGTCCATCCACTTTAATATATTTTCTACACCTCTTACTTTCTTACTTCTTACCAGATAACAGCCAAAGTACTGCTGTGTCGCTCACTAGCATGTTGCGAAGCAGCAGGGACAACATGAGGAATTCTTGACAACACAATATTACAAAGGGATGATATTACATATTTAGACATATTATATTACATGCAGTAAATACATATTACATATTATTTACTGAACTTAAAATCATCATAGCACGTGTGTTGAGAGCTTTAAAAAGCTCAGTGGATGGAGTCGCTAACGCAGCATTTCCCAAACCTCTCCTGGAGGACCCCTTGTCTTGCATGTTTTAGATCTCTCCCTGCTCCAACACAGCTGATTCAAATGATCAACTCGTTGTGAACTCCTGAAGCTGCTTAATAACAAAGTGATCATTTGAATCAGCTGTGTTGGAGCAGGGAGAGATCTAAGACATGCAGGACAAGGGGTCCTCCAGGAGAGGTTTTGGAAACGCTGCACTAACACATTCCATACCTAAAATCTATAGTGTGTATATCTTCCTAGTATAAAAAATGACAAAAGCCATTTTTCTTTTTGTTGCTAGTAATGTTTGAAATGTTTAGAGACAGTTGTTTATTTACTGACTTGATTGATGCTGGAGCGTAGACATTAGTGTATAAAAATCTGAAATAATCATTCTTGTAAAAGTCCAGTGGAGGCTTCATTTCGCAACATGAAATATACATGATGCTAATGCATAGGACACATCTGGGCTAGGAAGGTGACTTTGTCAGTGGAATCACCACTTCAGCAATACACTGCTGTTCTTAGCGTGCAGGATCTACAGGATATGTATACCACACTCGCAGGTGAACATGCATATTAATTTGAACTTAAACACAAGCAAAAGTGATCAGCATTCTGCAGATCAATGTATCTCACTCCCAGGGAAAAATAACAAACAAGTAAGACGAGGGAAAAGAGAAACCACCTCACCAGTCTATAGAGAAGCTATTTGAATAAACAGAAAAAGCATAATAACACAAAGACAAACAATTACACTCTAGTCCTTTGCATTCTGTGTGCATTCTTTATATATTGTATATCTGTGAACCCCCCATAGCTATGTGTCCAGGGGAGCACAAAGACTAGTGTTCCGCTAATAATGGCATGATCTCTCTCACACAGGCCATTCATCCAATTAACTCTCTCTTGTGAAAATCCAACATAGCACTCCTCATTAATGCCTCTTTACAGGCAAGATATTGTTCCAGTGCAACAGTGTTTACAAATGAATAAATTTACACACTGCAAATGGCTTATTCCAATTCCCCATTTTTAATTGGGTTTGGGATGTATGCAGTTATTGTTTTGTCATATCAGTTACATTTTTCCACTCCAAATGAGATATGATATAGGCTACTAAAGGCTGAGGGCATTTTAATGACAGGATATTTCAATTAAAGAAAAAACAACATTAAAATTTGGTGAATGAAACCTGCTGATTTTTGTGTATATTAAACATTTTTATCGTCTTAGTTTATATTCTTCTTGGTGCTCAATTTTCAGCTTCAGCAAGTTGAGCATCTTCAGGGATGGGTTGATGGCAAATCAACAATGTCAGCTGCTCAACCGTGCTCAATAAATTAATGAAAGGGAAAATAAACAGTACAAAAATGTACAAAGAAAGCTCTTTTGCTCATCTAAGGACTGTTGGAAGGTCATTGATGGATAGGAGGAACTGTGATCATTAGAGATTTCCAGTTAAAGAGAAAAGTGAAGCCACGTATTCTTCTCTTACAGATTTATTTAACAAAAGATCAAGCCAAGCTCCAGCCGATTTGGGCATTCATCTGTGCTTGGATGTTTGACTGGTTTCAACACAATAATACATGTAGTAAAACTTAACACTGGTGTCACATTCAGGATAAACTGCATAAACTGATACGAAGGTTCTATGTCATTACAAATACCAAGAACTATCAATAATAAACACCAATATTCAAATGTAAATTGATATTAAACCCAGGATTTATGAGACTAGGCATGTCTAGTGGAAATGGACTATACCCTTATTTCAGCCTATTGGATGAAATAATGTGCATAGATCAATAGCATTTGAGAAAATTCATATAAGATCCACACTCAGTATTTTCCCTGTAAAGGTGCATAAAATATTTCAGCATACTGCCTTCTTCATTGAAATGGTGGTATTCTAATAGCAACCTTTTTATACACATTTTATACACATTATCACAGGTGCATGGGGTTAGAATATGTTCAATAAGATTATTAACAAGATCCTACCTTGTGACAGTAAATATAAGATGGTACATTTTTGTGGAAGTGAACTGTGCTGTTGTTTCAGCGTATATGTTCAAGACAGTAGTGTGCAGGTCAACAGAATTTCAGTGACAAGAGTAACGAAAAATTCAGTGTTTTTCAGTAAAGATGAGACTAAACAATGAAATCTTTCTGTTTGCATTCTGGAGTGAAATGGTATAACTCAAAAACATCACCACAGGTGCACAAGATAATTAGAGAGGAACTTCCAATTAGAGCCACAGTTTTCAGTAAGGCTATTCAGTAAGACTTGCAGTAACAAAATCCAAACTCCACGTCCAAAGAGAACATCTGTAAATTACTGTGCCCTCAAATTTCTGTTGTTATGGTAATGTGACTGCTGTGTTGGTGGAAATAGTGGGAAATAGCATTAAGTCATATGCCAGTTAACCCCTTAAGCCAGCTACATGGCCACTTAATGTGGGGCAGTTGCTGGGCAATGGTGAGCTGAGCTTCCAGATTTGTTTATGTTCTATAAAATTCAGTTACTGTTTAAAAAGGATGATATGCGTCAATGAAGAAAAACCACACACGTCATCATAAATACCTATATTCATGCATGTATTCCTACATGCATACACATGAACTTGAAATACAGTTCTTATATTTGCACCATTAAAGAATTTTGGATGAATCACATGCTGTCTAATATGAACCATGTAGTAGCCAATACTTCATCTACTGGCACTATTACTCCACAATCGTAAAAGAGGTAGAGAATCCTTCACAGGGAAATTGGCTGAACTGTTTAACAACAATAATTAATCTAGGAAAGATACACTACAACTTTGAGACATATGCGTGGGTGGGTGATGTAAAGGAAATTGCTGTTCATATTGTTGTTGTTGTTTCATATTATTGCATGGCTAATGTATAGTCTACATAGAATGCAAATAATATTATGGTGGGCAGATACTCAAAATGGTTGCATCTGAGGGCTAAGTGTAGACGTGCCAATTTTGACACATGTACATTGATTATGTCAAATGAGTACAAAAGTAGCCAAAAATACTCATTCAGCTACCAGTATCATTACAGTACAGCATGGTTATTCAACAAGTGCTCTGCAGCCTCAAGCGGGGCCTTTTCAACTAAAATAGCAAAGACCAAGAAAATAATTGATACAATCCATTCGAGTTAGATACTGAAATGGCAGGTATGCCGTCCAGCAAAATTAAGGGTTGTCGGTAACTACGTAGCTAGACCTACACCTATACAACATGAATCTTATTACTTTTTCATGAGATTGTGTTAGCCTATCCAATTCCTACCGAAATTACCCAAATTTACCTTTGCATAATTTGTCCCATTTAAACAAAGCATTTGCATACAGTTTTGGGGGGCTTTAGAGGTCATTTTATTCTGTTTATTCTGTTTCTTCTTCTCCATTTTAATTTGTGATCCTTCAGTGCCTCAACACTACTTCTCACAATTAGATAATCCTGTCTGTATATCTCTTTTCATTACACTCAACCAATAGGAATGGCAATGCACTGTAACCAACTGCAGGACAAACCGATGGGGCTTACTAGAGAAGTCATGTCAATTTTTCAAATTATTTTTTTACATGCATATGAATGTTTTTGCTATTCTGTCTAACAATTTTTTTCAGTTTTGGAAATTGCCTGCTTATTGCTCTATGCAAAACGTCCGTCATTTACAAGTAATATTCAGACTTGATGACACTGGGGTGTGGAAAAGCACCCAGCCAGGGCTGGTTGAGGTGGCTATCTAGCCTGTCAATACTTAAAGACTTAGCTGAGTAACTATGCAACAAATTAGCTAAGAAATGCAATACAGCTGCTGTTTGCTGTATTACTTATATCCCAAACATACAGACTCATTATTTCTAGAAATAACCTTAATGCTTTGGTAATGACGTGTCAATGAAACATACATTAATATTATGTTATTACTCATATTTGCATGCTATTTAGTTACTTGTACTGGGGAGCTGTTGAACTGAGCCAGTGCTTTATATGCTAACATTAAAATAAAATGTTACCTATTTGGTACATTCTGAGAAAATTAAATAGAGAAAAGATGCTATAATTTGCAGTGGTGGAGTGATAATTAATGTTTGTGGCAAATCTAAATAGGGAACACAATTATACTTTCCAATCACACAAGCCACAATGTATTAATTCACGTCAAGTCTCAGTGACCTTTTCTTCAAAGAGACGGGCAACAGCAAAATCCCAGCCATAAAGGTCATTGTTGCAATATCATTTGAAGTGCTGACTTATGCCACCATCTTTTAGCACATTGATTTCCAAAAGTGTGTAAGAAACATGTAAGAAAATTCCACACAATCCTCAACTGTAAACATATATAATCTTTGTTCTTGCTTTTCATATACTTAAGTAAAAACAAAAGTTTAATTAATGTGTATATGAATAATGACATTGATGCTCCGTATAGTGGATATGAAAATATTTTCTGAGGAAATATGAACACTTATACCTTAGAGCAATTATTATTATTCTTTACCACTTTTAATTCTTAACAGATTTAATATGATGATTTCTATGACTGGCATTCATTTATCTGAAATACATTACATTGGTAAAAGCTGGGACAATCCCTTAAGTCTACTGGATATTATGACATTAATTCAAAATATAATGAGCTACATTCATGTGTCAGGAAGATTAAAAATCCCTTTTATAAATCTCATTAAAATTCAAAGAACCCACAACAGACACACAATGACCTAAACGCCCAAATGCAATAATTTTACTCTTCCCAATTGCAAGTACTTGAGATATTCCACGGTGCAGGGCTGCACTCAAAGGCAACAGAAATGCAGGAATAAAAGAACAAAGCTCTTTGTTGTTTTTCCTTTTGTGAAATCATTATTATTCAGTAGCTTTTTATGTGCCTCAATGGAACCTTTTGAATTCCAAAGTCAAAAGCATTCAGCTAAACTGGCTGATCAATGGTAGGTGTGTGAATATGGTTTGTGCTCCTGCACCCCAAATCTTCCTTTACATATAATTATAGCCAGCACATGCATATTAGAATTCAAGCTGTTGTTTTGCTGTTTGCCTGCCAGAATCAAGCCAACAGATTACTGGAGCTAAAAGAGCAAGAAATTAGAAATGCAATTTAGAAGGCCAGTGACCCGGATACAATTTAAGCATCAATTCTAAAATTGAATCCTTCACATGGATTCATATAGGACTGCAAACACTCTTTCCCTCTCGTTAATTCAATATTTACTTTCAAATACACTAATCTGTTCATTCTGATGGATGGACTCCTTCCAATAATCATTTTCTGCTTATTAGAACATTTTCATTTCTCCCCTGTCTTCACTTTCAAAAGGCTTTGATTTATGATTGGTGTTCCCATCCTTTCCGTGGTTCAACATGGTTGACCACAGATCACTGATAACAAATAACACTTTAAAAAGTCTTTACAAATACATCTGATCACTGGATTTGTCAGTCCTGAACAGTGCTAATGATGCATAGTGCATGGTGGAACATTAATTCATATTTATATTACATATTTGGATGTACAGAACTTAACTCGTGGAGCTCTCCATTTTTTCCTATTTTTTTTTCCTCAAAACAGTCAAAAGATGTGATTCCTTAAGTGGAACACCACCATTTGCCTCCACCAGATGGCCCTCTTTCATATGCATTTTGTCTGATGGTGAAAACTGCTGATTAATGCAATGGGGTTTCTGGACCTCACCCAACTCCCCCATTGCTAATTGCCTCCATCCTCCTTTGAAATGAGTAACCCTAATAAGTTTTCCTCTCTGCACCTTTCAGAATGGTAGTGACCAAGTCATGATCATCATTGCAGACAAATTTTCAGCAAAAGCCAGGGGAGGGGATAAATCATAAATTACACGTTTATATATGCTTAAATAAATACAGTGTTATTTTCCCACCCGTATTTTCACACGTCTGAAACTGAGACGCTTAAAGGATTGGTAAATCATGTGATCTCCACCAAGGGCAGTCAATAACCAACCTCCTACATTTCTGCATGATTAAAAGATGACATTTTTACTGCTTGCTGCTCTCTGCTCTGCCCGCGACTACACTATATCAGTTCCCCAGCATTTCACAAAGCCCCATGAAGCACAAAAAAAAAAAAAAATCACATCTGATGAGGAAAAGCAAGGTCAGGTGCACAGCTGACAGGAAAAGAATGAGATCCCAGCTCAAGGCAAAGGAAAGAATTGGACTGCATTACAGTGGAGGTAGGGAGCACTGGCTCACTCTTATGGCACACAGAGCACGCAGATACCCTTTCATTGATTGGTTCACATGTTCAAACCATTTTCTTCACCTTCAGCATGGATGCACATGCACATTTACACTTATTTATATAGCATGAGAATAATACAGACATACACATGCATATTGTTTTAAGGTTATGTATATAAACCATTCTTGGTTATTTAGTGTGCAAACCCTTTGTCTGATTTTGTGACCAATCATGTGTGGATAGCTGTACATGAATTGAATTTTGGATTAGATGTCCTCACTTGCCTTCACAATGGTCAGTTAAAATGTATTGTCTATTGGTTTGCTTCTGCTGTGGATGCATGTGGTTCTAGTAGGTGTCTATTTTATTCTAATATATTATGCATTGGTAAATCATGTAGCAAGACCCATATTTTGAAAGTGATTTGCAAAAAGCATAACTAAATTCTTTTAAAAGCAGTCAAATCCAGTGCACCAACAGTCTAGACAGATAGATATATGTGACCTCCAGAATATGTCACTGCAACATCAGTTGAAGTGAGACATCATGGGAAAGATATGCACAGGGTAAAACCTTCATTTTGTGACATTTCATTATAGATTCAAACATAAAAGAAGACAAATACATTATCTACTTAATTAAATAAACAAATAAAGTTCTTAATAAGTCTCTTGGGTACACAACACAAGTTTAATACACAACAGTGTATATATGGGGTTGGATAAATTGGGAAAATAAACTCTTGAAAGATTTCTATGGTATGCTAAACCATAAACTCATACCATATTCATTAAATAAGCCATATTCATTACATGTGCCACTTATTGCTGACAATTTTCAGTCAAGTATATGCAAATAGAAAGTATTCATAAAGTGGAAGTTAAAAGTGACATTTCATTAGCTTCAAGACTTATTCCATTCCACAAGCAGCACTGATGTTCAGAAGTCATACACTCATAACCATTCCACTAATTTTATGCAGATTAAATTCCAAAATACTTTTCTTCTCCAAAAATATGCCTTTTATGGGGGAGGGGGGGGGTCATCTGTCATCTGCCTTAAACTAATGTAATCTGGCTATTATTTTCTCCAGTGAATCTCCTACTGCAACTGGAACCTCAGGTCCCTCATCCGACTCAATGGAACGAGTTGAAGGCATGGATTGGCTTCACCTCACGTTACCCAAAGGGACTTTGTTGCTGACTTTACATCCCAGCACATTGTTGCTTTTGATAAAATCTGACTGGGCTCCAGATGTTTGGAAAATTAGTCTGTATTTTTCCTCATCACCAGATCTTCATTTGACTAATTCTGTATCCTCTCCTGTCAGATTGCAACGAGAGCACGTCCAGCAAGACGCGGCAGCTGAGCACCTGGATGAATTACAGGCAATTGCCTTCTGTACAGAGTCATATGCTCACAGCATGCTGTTACTTGTAGCGTGATTGACTGGTGCGGACAAGATGGCTCAGTGTGAGCACAGCTCCCATTTGATTTGCACAATTCATTTTTTTTTCATCAAAAAAGAATTTAAATATTAATAACTTTGCAATTGTTTTGCAATTTTTTTTAAATCATGAAGCAATGTACACATACAGAACACACAGCTACGATAGAGGAAATATGACCAAATATAAGTTCAAAAGAATGGCAGGCACTATATTGCCAGCACCCATGATTTCTTTTCATAACTCATCAAAAATCCCTGTGTTTAGTTTAGGATCCACAGCTCTCTGAAATAATCTAGAGAAGGGAGAGGAGGATTTCTGAACTTCTCATCTGAATAACAAACAGCAAAGCTTTTCCAGTACAATTTAAAAATGGCACATCCTCACTCAGTTCTGAGAGTGAATGTATAACCCTTGCTAGCAGTGAGAGCTGAGTACAGGAACATTGTATATGGTGCACAGTAGCATGTCACTTTTGCTGAATATGAAATGACAGAATTTACATTGAATAACTGTTTTGAAAATTAAAGAACTGAAAATAATACTGGAATAAAATGATATTTTGTTAAAAAAAATACTTGAAATGTAATAACACATCTCTGGAACAGAGACATTTAGATTAATTTCCTCTTAGATAATAATATCCCCATCAGTCATTATTTTAGCGTTTGAGAGGGAAATATGAAATACAAAAGACACTCATATACTGTTCATATTTCCATAAATCTGAGGTATAAAAAAGAATCTATCTATTCTCGATCAGTGAAGATAAGTTGATATACGAGAAGCTGATTAAATCTTAATGGGCAGATGTAATGATGACAATGAAATGAACTCTGTAATTAAGTCCAAAGACCATCTGCTGAACTCAACTTTGCATCAAAGACTCCTGGCTTAAAAAACAGTCTAACTTTGCAGTTTTGTCTTTTTTTTAATGAGTGTTCATGTTTTAAGTCACAATGACCTTTATCTGTAACTTTCACTGAGTCTTTTTGCAGGCTAGGGTTAGCTTTTAAAATAATTACTTTTCCTAAGAATAACGTTAGAAGGGGAAAGGTTAACAAGAATTGTTGTTAGAAATGATGCATAATTAAATTCACTGAAAGTATATATGTACTGTATTTATAAATCTATTTCATGAATATTTTACATTCATTTTCACTGCTTTATTATGGCAAGAGGTATATGGGAACTCTCACAGATTACAATGCCAGGATAGACTTGAGAATATTTTACTTGATAAAAACAACATGTCTTGCCTTTTCAGAGAAAATGGGACTCCCTTCTGTTGTGGAATGAGCCCTCCAGTGCATTTGTGTCCAAATGTCACAGATTACTGCTGGTTGTATGAGCACTTCTGTGATATACACTATTTTTGTTTACTTTCATAGAGTTAATCGGTAATGCACACAGTTAACATTCCACTGACGTTAATAACACAAAACATTTTTGAAGGCCCTGGTAGTGGGCAGTGGCACTCATATTTCAATTTTGCCTTTTTTGGACTTGGGTCACTCTTATTTCCACTTAAAATGTACTTTCACCGGGTTAAATTCTTGTTATTTGGTGGCCCACAGCTTATTGAGTTTTAACAACTTTGAAGCTTCAAAGATATGATTCTAGTGACCTTATCAGATGTTGAAATATGCAATACAGAGTTATAGCTCCACCTTGAAACTTAGAACAAATCATAAAAGCGAGTGAGGCTTTCCAGACTCCTGTGATTATGGGTCATATTAAAACCTTTTCAGAAGTACTCTTTAGGCCAAAATATCATTTGAATAGATAATAATTCTTATGTCATATAGTTCCTTCAATAAAATTTCACCATAATGTTTGTCAAATTGCAATCACTTGGGGCTCTAATGGGATTCAAACCCCAAACAAAACACTGTAGGCAGGAAACCCTGTATACTCAGACTTGTGTCATTCAATGTGAAACAAAGTAGTAGTGGATTACAACAGCCATTTCTCCTATAGCCACACAGACATATTGGTAATATGTAACTAGTTATCTAAGTTGTTGAAAATTATTATTATTATTATTATTTTTGTTTGTTTTTTAAGAAGTCTCACATTTATTACTGGCCTCATTTGCATGTTCACAGTCTACCATTTCCCGACATTATTGAGACAACAAAAAGTTATCATATGCCCATCAATTACCTCTCATTTGCTACCTCTGTATTCTGCTCACATGTTTTAAATTATGTCATGTTTTCCAATGAGATACACCATGTACTGAAAATATTGGTACTCATACCCTGCAACTCTAAATGATAAAATATTCATGACTATTGATTCTGTCTTTCTGAACTGCAGAGGGTAGGACGGGAAAAACAAAAACAAAGCAACCACTTTCGATCCAAAAAATAAACATAATGTCATACATATGCACCTTTATGCATACCCTATTCCTATGCATAGCATGGCTTGGGGGGGGGGGGCATGGATTTAGTATTGTTCCTCAAAGTTTTCAGGAAACCTGTCCGGGCTTTCTTCATTATCAGCTTTTGCACAGACAGTCGCACTTTGTAATTCAATTTTACATTCCTAACATGTACACACTGGCAGAGAGGTGAAAGACAATGAGTTACAGCTAATGAAGCTCCAGGTGCAGCAGTAAGATTGTGTTACAACAGGAACTACAACTCCCAGGCTCTGGCCAGCTGCCTTATCCTGACCCTGCAAGGATTTTTGCTGTTTTCTCATGAAATTAGTATGGGTTTTTAACAAGCTCATGTATTTTACGTAAACGAAAAAGCACAATATTCATAAACCCGCCATCAAAACGTGAATCATTTAAACAAGATAATAATATTATTGTACTAGAATATAATTGTAATAATTAAACTATAATATTAATATTTTAGTACAATGTAAATATGGTTTGACAGAAACTTACAAACTTACAAGTGAAATCCTACTAATTTATCTTTCTTTCACACAATTGCAATGTTGTTGCAAGGGACCAACTCAATGTGCACAAAGAAATTGAATGCATTTGATTTCCTAACAATAAAACATCTATTTGTGCATTCGTGCCACATATTTGAATGGTTCGCAGCAGTGCAAATGTTTTCACATTTTTCTGCCCCAGCAACACTGGCTACAAAAACCAGGAAAAACATACGAATACTAATTATGACAGAAAAAATGGCTGAGGGTGAAAGGGGGGAGGCTGTTCAGATGCAGAGGGTAGGGTATTTCGGTGTTCAGTCCCCTGACTCTTTGGTGTGCACTCCTGACCAACAACGGCCAGGGCACCTGTGTGTCTCCATCCAGGGCAAGATTGATCGCCTCTCTTTGTGGCGTCTCTGACATCAACCTCTTCCTCTCGATTTTCCATCTCATGAAAATCGAGTCTGTGTAACCAGTCTTCTCAACTCTGAATTAACTTCGCAAAGAAATCGTAGAGAACTACCATTTACACACTTCATGTAGTCATGATGGCGGTCACATGCAGAAATATTATTAACAAAAATAACAAAAATTCCTGATTCTGGCAATGTTTTCAAGGGTCTTCATACATGTTTGGAGCTTAGATCAAATGTGGCCATACAGAGTACTGCGGAACACCTAATGTTATGAAGTAGATTAAACCAACCACTCTCTGGGGTGATAACAAAATCTGAGCATGCTACGAGAACTTCTCTAACTTATTTGATCCTTGTGCTGCAATGTATCCTTGTTAGGGGAGTAATTGACTGGAGGCTGAATGCCGGGGTGTACGCTTAATATATACAAGTACGTGAAAACTTAATAGGTAAACTTAGGTAAACTGAACACAATCAAATTACCTGACTGTATTAACAGAAGAATAAATGTGCCCTTCCCAGCTAGGTGACATGAGGTGTTTTGGAGGAGATCATGCATTTGTCTGTGCCCTCCAAGACTGTCAGTGGGATTTGCAGCAATGAATGGCATGTCTAATACATTTTGAATTTGGAGAAAATGGGGGAAAAGCATTGGGCATTCCAAATTTAAAATCAACAGTAATAATAAAAAAAAATAATAATAAAAAAACATGTAATTACTGTACTGATATGGTTCTGCAAAATCCAGATCAACAAATTGTAGTTTATATGTATTTATGTTACTATGTATAGCCATATCTATATTAAGGTGTAGTGGTTATATGCAGAAACTTGCTAGATTGATTCCCCATTGGGGCACTACTGTCCTACCCTTGGGCAAGGTACTTAACCCACAATTGCCTCAATAAAATATCCAGCTATAAACTAATAACAGGTGAGAATTGTGATGAATAAAGTCACACTGGATAAGAGTGTCTGCCAAGCAAGTAAAGGTAAACATAATGTATGTTGGTCAGCGGGCTTTTTTTTCCCAGCACTCTTCTTCCGTTACATTATATGGCCAAAAGTATGTGGACACCCCTCCTAATTATTGAGTTCAGGTGTTTCAGCCACACCGATTGTTAACAGGTGCATAAAATCAAGCACATAGCCATACAATCTCCATAGACAAACCTTGGAAGTAGAACGGGTCGTACTGGAGAGCTCAGTGACTTTAAGCGTGGCGCTGTCATAGGATGCCATCTTTGCCACAAGTCAGTTTGCGAGATTTCTGCTCTGCTAGATCTTCCCCAGTCAACTGTAAGTGCTATTATTGTCAAGTGGAAGTGTCTAGGAGCAACAACAGCTCAGCCACAAAGCGGTAGTCCACGCAAACTTACAGAGCGGGGCCGCCGAGTGCTGAACGCGTAAAAACCACCTATCCCCTGTTGAATCACTCACTACAAAGTTCCAACCTGTCTTTGGCTGCAACATCAGCACAAGAACTGTGAGTTGGGAGCTTCATGAAATGCGTTTCCATGGCTGAGCAGCTACACATAAGCCCAACATCACTATGTGCAATGCCAAGTGACAGCTAGAGTGGTGCAAAGCACGCCGCCACTGGACTCTGGAGCAGTGGAGACTGGAGTGATGAATCACGCTTCACTATCTGGCAGTCTGATGGACAAGTCTGGGTTTGGCAGATGCCAGGAGAGTGCTACCTACCGGAATGCACAGTGCCCACTGTAAAGTTTGGTGGAGGAGGGATAATGATCTGGGGCTGTTTTTCAGGGTTTTGGCTAGGCCCCTTAGTTCCAGTGAAGGGTAACATTAATGCTACAGCATACAAAGACATTTTAGACAAGTGTATGCTTCCGACTTTGTGGCAACAGTTTGGAGAAGGCCCTTTCCTGTTCCAGCATGACTGTGCCCCTGTGCACAAAGCAATGTCCATAAAGACATGGTTTGATGAGTTTGGTGTGGAGGAACTCCAGTGGGCTGCACAGAGCCCTGACCTCAACCCCATCGAACCCCATTAGAACGCCGATTGCGAGCCAGGCCTTCTTGTCCAACATCAGTGCCTGACCTCACAAACACTCTTTTGGCTGAATGGGCACAAATTCCCACAGAATTCTGTAATTTTCACACCACATCAGACCTTGTTTCTGAAGACTTTCTGAGTTGTAGAACTATAGGACATCTTCTACTTGTTCAACATAAACTTTTGATCTTGCTTATCAAATTATTTAGTTTCAGTACAGAAAATTCATTTTTGTTCTCTATTGTAAGGTTATCTGTTACAAAGCTTTGTAGGATGTTGAAGAGTTTACCTATGAAACAACTTACTTCTTACAGTGAAAATCTATTCATATTTATGCGAAATATATTCAGAGCCATAATAAAGAGCATAAAGTTCCTCTAATACTGAAAAAGTTAGCATGTCAGAATTCATCGCTTGCTGATGAGATGTTTATACACTTCTGTATATGTTCATAAGAAAAATGTTCATAGATTATTTTGTCCTATATGAGAAGTCCAATACATACATAACATACACATACATAACAATATACATATACTTTCTGCAGAGAGAACTCCAGGGTGGCAGTGTAGCATAGAGGTAAGGAGCAGGGCTTATAATCAAAAGTTTGCCAGTTTGATTCCCTGCTGGGACACTGCTGCTGTACCCTTGGACAACATACTTAACCCCACAATTGTCTTAGTAAAATATCTGCTGTAGAAATGGATAATATGTAAAATTGTAACATATGTAAGTTGCTCTAGATAAAAGCATCTGCTAAATGACAATAACAGCATAATTTTATTATGAGCATATCTGCAGTGGTAACGAGTGACAATTTGAACGGCAGTTACCACAGATACAATACTGAAAGCAGAATGAGGTGTGGTGACGTTGCAGAATATATCTCTACATGCATGAATGATGTGGGACCTGATGTACAAAACCTCATGTTACAGACACATCACACTTTTTATTTAAGAGCAGGAAATGCTTGGCTACTTACATACAACTTTGGCACAATGCTGCTTTAAGTTTCAGGTTTGTTTGTGATGGCTGCTAAACATTTCAGATACTTTTTTGGGATTAAGGTTGCAATGAATAAAGAGCAGAATAACCTTTTAAACCTTCAAATTAATCAACAAAATACAATAAAGATGTAAATACATAGAGACATGGCCTCATCCTGATTATTTAAGTTTTCCTTTTTATTTATAAGGCTGGCTTAATCAACTTGAATGCCTGTCACCTATTCAAGGTAATGTTTCAAAGCTAACAAATAATTTAAGTCATCTCCCCTTAATATTGAATATAACACAATGCGGTTATAGTTTTATTTTTTTTTTTTCTCAGAGCTAATGTAAACCATTGCAAACTAGATTAGATTTTTCCACAAATAATAAATAAAGTACAAAATTGACCACCGTTTACTATTCAAACATGTCATCATTTCTATTTATTTATTTATTTATTTATTCATTCATTACCATTATCATGATTTTAATTTGGTGTATTGAGAGTTCATTCATCATGGTCAAGCTGTCAGTATCTTACATCATAAGTCAAGCCATCAGCTGCTCATTTGCATATGTGCATTTGTATTAAATGCTACAGTAGTCACATACTGTAGACCAAGCTGTCAGCAACACAGACTGGAAAACATGCCAGCTTTGTCTAATCTGCTCCATATTTAGTATTATTTTGTTGTTTTGCATTCAGTGATGCTTGTAAATAATTATACTTTATGTTATTTTATAAAAACAATGTAGAGATTCAAACACAAGCAGTAATATTTTCTGATAGAAAAATATAGAATATGGATGCAATTAAGGAGAAATATGGTTAAATAATTGAATGTGTTGGCTGTTAATTTCCTTATGTTTGTTTCACCTCTGTGGAGTGCAAAGTCATTCTGAGGCACACCGTGTATCTATCTACTAAATGTATCTTCCATATTAGATTTATCTATTCATAAACAATTCCGCAAACTAGTCTCAGAAACAAATCCATCCTTGTTATTGCCCTTTAAGTGCAGACCGAGGCTATTTCCAGCCTGCACAGCTGAGTAGGAGGCTATCTGCCAGCCCTGTGGGTTGCCCGGTAACCTGCCTCACAGACTTACTGTTACACTGATGACTACTCAGAAACCTGAAGTTGAATGTGAACATTTTTATTTGCCATCTCACTCAACTGTTGTATATATCCAACAACACATTTCATGCAAACCTGGTATTATATCAGCATGCCAATGGGTTCTTGTCACACGTTGCTGCAGATATTAAAACAAAAAAATGAGACTGTATCAGTCTAGAATATTTTGAGATACAAGCTGATTGAAAAAAAAAAAGTCCAGTTGTAGAGACATACAAGTTTATTTACATGTAGCATGTCTGCCATTGTGTCTCACTCCCACTCAGCTAATAAAATTAAACCATGCCAGAACAAAATAACTACAGTACCTCCAGACAGTAAAACAGGAAACTTTATTGTCTTTATCTTTCATTGGTGTTATTACTTTTCTACGAGATACAGAGCTGTTAAATACATAAGGTAAAGAAGAATTAACCATTTCTTGCATATTTCCTCAGAAAGAATAGATTTCTTTCACAAAATGGATATGTATGTGTGGAGTTTATTAGCAAACGTGGAAGTAATAAGTCTAGAATTCTTAAGAGTCATTCTCTGTGTAATATCCCAACCGTATAATTTGGTGGACATTTGAGAATGCAATTTCCAAATTCCCATTCCAAGTCTGTCACAATTGCACATTTCTGTATCTTATCTGAGGAATCATGTGATAGATTGAATTTTATAATGTGCAATATTAGAAAAACACATACAGTGCTGGCCAAAAGTATTGGCACCCCTGCAATTCTGTCAGATAATGCTCAATTTCTCCCAGAAAATGATTGCAATTACAAATGTTTTGGTAGTAATATCTTCATTTATTTTGCTTGCAATGAAAAAACACAAAAGACAATGAAAAAAAAATTAAATCAATTATCATTTTACACAAAACTCCAAAAATGGACCGGACAAAAGTATTGGCACCCTCAGCCTAATACTTGGTAGCACAACCTTTGGACAAAATAACTGCGAACAACCGCTTCCGGTATCCATCAATGAGTTTCTTACAATGCTCTGCTGGAATTTTAGACCATTCTTCTTTGGCAAACTGCTCCAGCTCCCTGAGATTTGAAGGGTGCCTTCTCCAAACTGCCATTTTCAGATCTCTCCACAAGTGTTCTATGGGATTCAGGTCTGGACTCATTGCTGGCCACTTTAGAAGTCTCCAGTGCTTTCCCTCAAACCATTTTCTAGTGCTTTTTGAAGTGTGCTTTGGGTCATTGTCCTGCTGGAAGACCCATGACCTCTGAGGGAGACCCAGCTTTCTCACACTGGGCCCTACATTACGCTGCAAAATTTGTTGGTAGTCTTCAGACTTCATAATGCCATGCACACGGTCAAGCAGTCCAGTGCCAGAGGCAGCAAAGCAACCCCAAAACATCAGGGAACCTCCGCCATGTTTGACTGTGGGGACCGTGTTCTTTTCTTTGAAGGCCTCGTTTTTTTTCCTGTAAACTCTATGTTGATGCCTTTTCCCAAAAAGCTCTACTTTTGTCTCATCTGACCAGAGAACATTCTTCCAAAATGTTTTTGGCTTTCTCAGGTAAGTTTTAGCAAACTCCAGCCTGGCTTTTTTATGTCTCTGGGTCAGAAGTGGAGTCTTCCTGGGTATCCTACCATAGAGTCCCTTTTCATTCAGACACCGACGGATAGTACGGGTTGACACTGTTGTACCCTCGGACTGCAGGACAGCTTGAACTTGTCTGGATGTTAGTCGAGGTTCTTTATCCACCATCCGCACAATCTTTCGTTGAAATCTCTCGTCAATTTTTCTTTTCCGTCCACATCTAGGGAGGTTAGCCACAGTGCCATGGGCTTTAAACCTATTGATGACACTGCGCACGGTAGACACAGGAACATTCAGGTCTTTGGAGATGGACTTGTAGCCTTGAGATTGCCCATGCTTCCTCACAATTTTGCTTCTCAAGTCCTCAGACAGTTCTTTGGTCTTCTTTCTTTTCTCCATACTCAATGTGGTACACACAAGGACACAGGACAGAGGTTGAGTCAACTTTAATCCATTTTAACTGGCTGCAAGTGTGATTTAGTGATTGCCACCACCTGTTATGTGTCACAGGTAAGTAACAGGTGCTGTTAATTACACAAATTAGAGAAGCATCACATGATTTTTCAAAGGGTGCCAATACTTTTGTCCGGCCCATTTTTGGAGTTTTGTGTAAATTGATACTTGATTTGACTTTTTTTTCTTTCTCTTTTGTGTTTTTTTATTGCAAGCAAAATAAATGAAGATATTACTACCAAAACATTTGTAATTGCAATCATTTTCTGGGAGAAATTGAGCATTATCTGACAGAATTGCAGGGGTGCCAATACTTTTGGCCAGCACTGTATAATGTTGCACATCAGAATACAAAATCTGTAGTATTGTGAACTCAAAGGAATTAATGCAATAGAGAATTTATTTTGTTTTCTGCATAATATTTCTACTCAGTTATTCCCTTAAACCTTTTACTAAATAGTATATATGACACTGAAATTCCAATTGGGAGAGGATCAAGAAGTATATCAAATATATCAGCTATGAAAAGAGACGCTTAATCTCTTTAGTCTCAGTAAAATGAGACTCAAGGGGGATTTGATTGAGGCTTTTACATTTCAAAAAGGGATTAAAGCAGACTACAGCAGAACAAGAGGATATAGGTGGAAATTAGGTCTAGTTGTACTTCATTCTCCCACCAGGTACGCATTTATTATTATTATTGCATGAGCTTACCAGGGTTTGTAGAAGAAGCAAAAAACCAGGACCAGGCATGATGCAGTTCCAGAAATACTATAGGCTATAGGTAAACTGGCAAGCACAGTTTACCTTTATTCAAAATACAGCAAAGAAATGACAAGGAAACTGTCCCAACTAACACAGCTTGGCCAAATGTGTTTAATTTATTGTATTTCTGTTTGTGCTAGGATTGTTCCAAACTGCAGTTGGCCCCTTTGAAACGCTTAATTATAATTAATGGCAGATTCGGAAGGTTAAACACTATTTACTTTGCCAAGGGTAAGGGCCAAAGCAGGACACATCACAAAATGGAAAACAAAACAGATAAGATCAACCTTATGTGATACAGAGGCAAATTTGGAAAGGAAATCTGTTCATTTTTAAATCAATCAAAAAGTTCTGCTGTTGCCCTCTCCCTTTTACCAGTCTCCCGAGTAGTTAAAAAGTATCATCTACAAGCAGAAACTCAATTCCAGTACATCAGTTCCAGACAGCTTGGCCTAATTCACCAATTTTAAAATCATACCATATTTCATGCAGTTTTACCTGCTGGGGCCCAGGCAATTCGTGGCTGAAGTGAAGATATATTTTTCATATTTGCTTCAAAATAAACATTATTTGCTCAGTGGTGAAGAAGGATGTGATATTTCAATCCCTAAATTACACAGTGAAAAGTGCAGTATCAAAACATGCATTTTGATTTTGAAATTGTATTTATGTTTTTCATTTAAATAACATTTAATGACCTCTGCCAAAAGTATACATTTATCCTGATTAAATTTTCCATATAGTTTATTATGTGCAACATGATGCTCTTTAAACTCCTGTCTAAATTCACACTGATGATAGGGATGTCACTTAAACATCTATATAGAAAGGTTTCAGTTGGTTGTATTATAGATGCCAAAGATGATGTCATTGCTTTTACATGCTGATTATGTCCACTATTCTTAAATGTGCAGCTCAAAACCTCTTCCGTACAAGTTATTAATTTATACAGCTAAATGTTTACTGAGGCAGTCTGGGTTAAAGTTATACCAGTAGTGTCTCAAATGGAAACCTAATTTATAACCTTTTCGTTACAAGCTCTGCTTCTTACCACTACACTATCTGAAGATAAAAAATGATGACAAAGTAGACAATCATTAAGAAGAATAAGCCGTCAGCGCTTACTTGTTCATGTGGGCAAAACAATTCAAAAAGAGGCATTATACCATTCACTGAGGTTCAGATGTCTCTGTGATTGCAGTGAGCAGTGGATGATTCCAAAAGGTGCTGTGTGAGATGGACAGAACATCAGGTTTCCAATGGATAAACAACATGTCCAAGGCCTTAAAGAACTCACAGGGGTGGAGCACCTGGCCAGCAGCAAGACATTCTGTTTATCCCTTAGAATGTCCTGTGTTATAAGGGCCACAGAGTGCCCTTACAGTTGAAATGACATACTTTTTAATAGTTAATGGCAGGCTGGGTTGACATATAATGCATATGTGAAAGAAAGGTATACAACGTGGCATTACAATATAATGGATAAGTTGTATTGACAGGGAGGATTGCACCATTGCCATTTATGGCTGCATCAAATCAATCCCTCAGAGGGCAGGGGGCAGGGGGCTTTTGTTGTTGCTGGCAGGAATGACATGCAAATCTGAGTAATTAAGAGTTTTGTTGGTCAGACCCCTCAGCATCGTCATTTTCTGCCTTTGTATAACTACCTCTTCCCTTCTGTAAGTAGGAGCTATTACAATATGACTACACCTGCTGCTATTAGAATGGCTACACATGCTGATAGGCACTATATATGGATACCTCTGATGACCATTCAGGGGTACATGTTATAGGTGGTGGAATAAAACATTTTGAAGTATCTGAAGTTATGATCTGTATCATAGAACATGGTCCCACTGTACCTGTAGACTGAAGGAGAAACATTTTTCTAGAGATCACAGAGCAGCAGCCCATGAAGAAATGAAATGTTTCCAAAAAACAAGATCCAAAATATAAATGAATGAGACATAAGATAGCATTGAGTTGAAGTGCCGATACAGTTGCCATGACTGATCCAAACATTGCTGGTACTGAATTCAACTTGCTGCTGTGAAATAACTACTGCTTGGAGAATGTATTGAAACACTAGGCTTCATAGGAAATTTGTCCACCTTCATACCTCTTCATCTGGATGTTCTCAGGCACTACTTACAGAGAAAGAATGGTGAATATTACACTACATAGATCAACTAGCAGTTGATGATATTCTGTATTCTCAAGATTCAAGATTCTATATTGTCATTGTAAAAGGCATACAACGAAATTCAGGTGCACTCAAGAATCGGACTCAGTGAATCAATAATGTAAAAGAAAGTATATAAATACTGTGAAACAGATAAGTACTAAAATAAATAGTAAAACTGATTCATTCCACTCACGCGCACACAAGCACACATCACACGTCACCCACACATCTCCCTGATTCTGAAGCGGGTCTTTGATTGGAATCATTGTCATATGTAATTTCATTTCCTTGATTCTGTAGTAGTTTTTGCATCACTTTCTACATACGATGAAAATAAGGATGTCCAATACTCTATAACATAAGGCATCTGAAGCATGCTTTGAATGTCCTTTTGATTAGATTCAATGGTAATCTAATTTTTGAGATAAGTTTGTGCTATTGTGACATTTATCTCTTAGTGAGAGCACTACTGTTCAATCTAACTATCCTAGTTTTAAACCCTAAAATAATACCTTGGACTCATCTAGCAAAGTTACTTCCTACTACCTGACTACTTTACAGACAGAGATGCTGGTAATGATAATAAGTGAATACCTAAGTCACAACCTTCCAGTATCATTCCAACATCCCTTTCCTTGCAATTTAATCACAAACTACAGATTTCTTTGGATGAAGAAATGCTAATAACAGAAAGCCTGCAAGCACATTTTCAGTTTTCTATGATATCAAGCCTGAAGGCAGAAGGGCAGAAGGCAGGCGACTATAGCTTCCTCATTGTTCTTTTATTCCAAGAGGCTTAATAATGCAATTTTAAGGAAATAAATATGAAGGCAACATATCAAAGGGAGAGAACAAATTGTAGAGAAAATTGTACACAGGATTACGAGCCATTACTTTGCTGCACAACATTCTAGTAAATGATCCATAATTTCCATACCAAAATCCTGAAATATAGCTGAAACCAGCACATACATTTCATGGATTTCATGGACATACATTCAGATTTACTTCAACAATGTAAAAACAAATGCAAAAATAGTCTATTTAAATGAAAATTCAATTAAATCGGAAAAAGGACATGGTAATAAAACCTATGTAAAGCCCTATAATAAACCCTGTAAAGTTTCTTGAATAAACAGTAAAATCAGTTTTTGGGTCTGAAGAGGCTGAAAAGAGTCTCACCATGTTGTTATATTTCTGTGAAAGGATATCAGGTGGATTATAAAACTTCACAGCCAATAAAACCAGACCTGCTGGCTTCTTGTAAACACAGTACTTATTTTACCAAAATGAAATGTTTCAATGACATGAGAGTTTCTAGCAACTTATTTTCTTTAAGACACAAATCTCTACTCCTTTCTGCATATTTGCATATTACTAAATGGATATATCATATCATAGGACACAAGCCAGCTTAGTATACAAAGAGTGTTTACTGCATTGCACTGAATGTTGGGCAATGTATGAGGATTAAATAGTCTGAAGACAGGAAACCATCTCAAATTGTCTTTAAAATTTTGCTAATATTGTTTGCTAATATATTTCTGCATCATTGTTATGGTGCAGAAGTGAGATAAAGATGGTGAATCACCATATTGAAAAATATTTGCAGGTCCTATATTGATGCGTATGGGCAATTACATCCAGTGAAATTATAATCATACCCACCACTCAAGAAAAGTATGGTATAACAGTGCTTGAACTGACAATTTGACAGTATCATTATGACCTCTTTATGACCAACAGTGGCCAGACTGAATATATGATTTTGATTTATGAATCGCCTAACGCTGAGTAGACAGTTTTGAGGGCACTGCTTCCATTCATGGCAATATTAGAATAATGCTGGTATACCATGAAGAATTACAAGTGTAAGACAGATCAACAGGGCATTTGTGCTTTCTAACCAGAATGTTATAGCCATATGGCTCTCTCTGTTTGAACAAATGTCAGTCTTTTCCTTCTTTCTCATAATACCCCATGCTGAGGACCCTGTTGAAACACCCTGCAGACTGTAACACCTTGCAAACTTTCACATCATGAGAGACAGAATTTATTTGAGGTTCAGAAGGTCTCAGAAATATAGTCCTCCACTCATATGCTCCTGTATGGAATAATTGAAATTTGATAAATGCAAGAAAAAACATGTTTTTTTGTATCAGAGAGTGTCATATGGAAAAAAAAAAGTATTTTCTTGTATACCTTGGATCACAGTAAGTATGTAAAACGTAGCTATAAAGTGTGTAATTTTCTAAGATCTGTTATATCAGAGTAAAATCACTCTGATACAGACATTTAAGAAATCTTCTTATTCTCAGTATGTTTTTATTGTGCATGAAGCCCAACTACAAAAGAACAAGTTCAATTTCAATTTATGCTTTGCTCAGAACACATGACAGCAACATTACTGTCATACAGAGATGCATTTATATCTGCGTACATGGTTGTCAGTCTGCATGGTGTAGCCATATTGCATACGAAAGTATTTGCTCTAGCATTATGGTGTGATGGTACCTTGGCATTCTGTCACTGAAACAAGTAACTGAAAGTTAAAAATCACACCAGCCTTTGGGTACTACCCTGGAAATGTAACCTTAAATTACTTACATAAACATGCCCTAACCTGAGCTACAGCATCACATCACATTCTCAGTACTGTTATTTTACAAGAATGTAAAACCATTTTATGTTTGTTTGATATAAAGAGACTGAACAGCATAGATTGCTTTTTGCCTTCTGCTTTATTACTATAGAACTTAAAGAAACAAAAATCAACGTTTTCATTTAGTTGAAACAGTGTATCAGAGAGCTGTCTGGGCCAAACTATAACATGGTGAACTTAGGTATAAAACTCTGTACGGGCATATGAGCTATTTTGTGCTTACTTGTTAGAAAAGACCATGATCTGACCCTCCTGCTTACCAGGATGGGACTAGCCAAAAAAAATTTAATAATTGATATTATTACATTACTGGCATTTAGCAGATTTTATTGAGAGCAACTTACGTTGATTTTTTTTTAATGTTATCCATTTCTACAACTGGACTTTAACTGAGGCACATGTAGGTTAAGTATGCTGCCCAAGCAGCAGTGTCCTAGCAGAGAATCAAGCTAGTAACCTTTCGGTTATGATTCATGCCCTTAACCACTATGCTATACTGCTGCCCTGTAATTATCAAATAATTATTAAATTAAATTAAATTCAATGTGATGTCTGAAATGAAGATTTTGGGGTCAGAGCAAACAGATTTTTTTTTTAAATATGTTTGATAACTTAAGTCCAAAAGTACTGATTCATTCTTTGCTTGAGGCAATTTAAAACAAGCCTCCTGCTTCATCTCTCAGTTTACGGCTCTTTCCCCTTGCAATTCGTTTAGCTCATTCTGTGATCTCCCATTTTCCCAGAGGAACTTTAAAATGCTGTTCAGCTAAATGATGCATTTATGTTTTGTTGTGCAACACCTTTCTTTCAGTAGAGACTGTCAGGTAAATGTGCTGTCACATCTGTTACTAGTTTGGAAACATAGCCAAAGCCAGATGTGGCCTGCAATTTGATGTATAAAGAGAAAGCATAAGAAATGCCATCCACCATCTGTTAACATGTAAATCAGAAATGTAGACTAAAAACCTCACTGCTTTGGCCCCCAAGGAAAATAAAAAAAAAACAAAATTTGTATTCATCTTCCATTTCAACTGTTTCCTATTTTTCTGAATGTGCAGGTGACAATCGATGACAAGGTCAGACCTCCAGGAAAAAAATCCAGCATTTTAAGTACATATAGTTTCTCATTCACAAATAACAGGGATTCATATTGGCCACCTAGACTACAAATTGATATGCCTGAGCTGAAAGCCTCTTGTCAACAAAAACATGAGATCATAGAGCTGGTATGGGAACAGGAAAGTTATAAGTTCCCATTATTTCCTTTAATACCTATAAAAATAGGTATTAAAGGAAAGATGAAAAATATGGGCAATTTTGACAAAAGCAGTTTGATTACATGAGTACATGGATGTAAATGCACAAGAACTTGTAAAAAGACCATGTATGATTTTCTTTTGGCTAAAATCCAAGAACTGTAAAACCAAGACCTGTATATATTGTACTCCTGCATCATTTTACTAGGGTATATAAAAAATAACCTTGCTCCTTTTGTATGTATGTATTTATCTTTCATTAAATTTGTTTGCATCTTTCATTTATTACATGAAAGTTTGTATATTGGAGATGAGTGAGGTTCACATAGGCATGGGGTTGCCTTGTGGGATGGAGTTTTCAGGAAGGAGAAGGGAAAGTCAATTCAATGAGATTACATTGGACAAATGACAGGTCTAAAATCAGATTAACTATATTTTACACTTCGTCACCCATACATTAAAATCAATATTCAAAGTAAGAGAACTGCTGTGCAAAAATGTAAGTACTTTGAAAACAGTAGCACAGTCATATTCTTGTCGTTAATGTCACAAGCTGCCTTAGGTTTTTGCTGTAGCCATTTCTTTTCTCATATGTTTGTGTATAGACTCTGTAAACATCTGTCTTCTGACCGCTGTGGAGCTGTAAACTATCACCATGACGATCAGAGATCGCTTCCAGCCATGCTTTGCTATTCAGCTCCAATCCCCTTGACAACGACTGCCTTTCACATCTCCTTGCTGAGAGAATTCCCTTTTAAAAAGGTGTATGTCAAATGGTGATAAGAGTGCGTTTAAAAATGCAGTTGGGTACAGCTTGCATCATTTGTGCATTGTGACGGCATTAGAGTTCCTTTCAGGCATGGAAATAGCTTGGCTCTGGCTCTATTTGCTAGTGTTCCCAAATTGAAATATTTCACAGTGACCAATATTAGTTTGACGCAACACAGTAAGTATGGCTTATTAAATTTCTTCAGATGAAAGAGGCTGGAGGGGAAGTGCTAGCCTCCATTATGCCATTTTCATCTGATCTTTTCACACTTTGTTTCATCACAGGCAAAAAATAGACACATTGAACTTAAAATATAAAACTGTGATTATCACAATTTAAGAAGCATCTCTATGTGGAAATATGCTATGAAATACTGGAGTATATGAAGGTATTTAAAGATTTCTTTGTGAAGGGTGATCTGTGAAAAATCTGTAAAGAGAATAAAAATGGATTTTTTTTTTCTTTATGCTTTGCTTTTCTTACTAGACAACAGGTTTTGAGTGGAAAATTTTTATCTCTTAGGGATGGTAATGGAAGTGAAAGTGAAACTATGTCCAGCATAAATTCAGTCAGACTTTCTGAATATTGACAAAATGGCCTGGAATGTAAAATGGTTTTGCACGACACTTCATTCCTGTTTTGATGTGCACATCCAGTGGAATTCATATTCCTTCCTTCAAACACAGAAATGGAGTGTTGTCCAATTCTTCCTGTTGTAGTACAGTTTGGTAAAGTTGTACCACAGCCATTAGACAAATGAGAATTATTTTGGCATTCTGACTAAAGGAAGAGTGAAAAAAAGGAGGGGTCATCATCATCACATCTTATGAACACATATGCCACAAAAACGCATTTTAATCTATAGAAAAAAAAAAAAAAATCTATTGTGATCTTCTCAGAAACCTAATTCTCCTGCTGATTCAGTGATTTAAGGTTCCACCTGTACCTGCTGCATTATTTGTATCAGATTCCAAGAATTGCTGAGAATTCTACTGTTCCCTTTATAAGGAAACTGTGTTGACTGTATAGTGAAGTGGCCTGCTAATAGATATAAATAACCCTTTTGTAAACATTTATTAGACCTAAGCATAGCAAAATGTCCTGCTCTTATCTAGCATGTGAATTAGTGAGAGGCTTTCTGCAGGCTCTTAATCCAAAAGTCTCGTTTGTAAGACTGCACACTAGTCTGTAAAAGACTCGAATGCCTTCTTCTCATTTACTGGATGAAAATTGAAACGATAAAACATTGTCAGTGACACTTTAAAGCTCTCGGCAGAAGCCGCATTTAAACCCACTGATTTTGCAACAAAACACTGAGCTCACAAATGTGCAAGGTTTCCAGATATACTGCATTCCCTGAAATCAATTAGGTCCTCAGGGTACATGGAATTGCTGGGAGACAGACTAACCCGCTCAGATAATCCATCCTATTCTGAAGGTCAAGAGGCTTACCCTGCAGATATCACACCAGATACAAAGCACTCAGTTGATTTGAGTTTTCTGTGGCCTTGGCACTACGTATACAATTCCAAGGAAATGTGACTGGGACAGATCCAGATCAAAAACGATTTATCACCACTGACTATGGCTTACGAATGCAGTCAAGAGCGGGATCATAGCCAAATTTTTTTTTTATGAGGGAGTTATTAATATTTGTAAAGGGGCACCACCACTGTAGCAGCTGTGCAGTGTAACTAGTGTAACATACCATGCACGTCATAAATAGTGCCCTCCCATTTATTCAAAACCCCTGATCAAACAGAAATAAAAAATAAATCTGCTATAAAAAAACATATTGCATCATTTTTTCCTGCTTAAAACATTGTTGTCTTTTGTTATTAATATCATCGTACAGAGCAAGTTCATAATATTCTCAAATAATTCATTTTATTTTGAGAAAATATTTACTCAAACTTTTAAGTAACCTTTTTAGGTAAAGCCCAGCAAAAAGACATCTAAACCAGCATTCTGCATTTTGCAAGTGCTATGGAAGTTTCTGAAACTAGACATCTGAAGCTTTAAAATAAAGTAACACACAGAAGAAAAAATATTAGTAACGTGCATTACCAAGGTTAAAGTCAAAGTTAAAGTCACTGACCTCCGCAAATTGAGATGACCATAAAAGAATTAACAAAAAGAAGAATATATTTTTATTACTTTATTCATTTATGGGTGCTGGAGCAATTGTTAAGGCAGGTTCAAAGTGTCCTTCATGTCTTAGTACCCTTACAAACATGTAGATGAACAGAGACTTGAATATCCAGTTAAAGGTAAACTGCATCTACATTCCTTAAGCCCAATGGCCAAGCGAGGGCAGCAGGGGGTATAAATCAAAGAGCTGCTTCAAGAGCTGGGGTTGTAGTTTTCCCAGTGTTGTCATCTATAATATATCATCTGTCAAGGAGAAAAGGAAGAGGTTTTTTTTCTAAGTGTTTCACACTGTCTTTCAAGTGTCATACTTTGCACACTGGTTTCTTATATCAGTTGTATCAGAGGCAAGGACTACAGACATTCACAGTATCAGGGAAGAAATGTGGGATAGTGGTAAAGGAACTTGGTTTGTAACCAGATGGTTGCAGGTTTAATTCCCACGTTATGCACTCTCATTGTTCTCTTGAGAAAAGAACTTAACCTGAATAGCTTTAATAACTTAGCCAGTGCTATAACATATTCAGTTGTGTAAAAATCATGTGAACACATACGCCCTGGATAAATGTGTCCGCTAAGCAAAAATATACAAAATAACACTTATATTTTCAGCTCATCACTGAAATTATTCCTCCACATCTGATAACAGGTACACAATTAACTTATCAAAATGAATGCAGACAAATCTGTGGGTGTTATTTTGTAAATGTCAATGGAGGGTTGTTATTTTCAGGCAATGAATGGATTGTTGTGAAAGCTGTACTGCTGATTTTTTTAATTTATAGTTCATCACTTCTGAGCCCAGAGATGTCAGAGAAAGCAAGCCTAGCTATGCAAATATGAGTTCTCTGAGTGAAAGACTGGGCAATGTAATGAAGTGCAGTGTTTCCACAGCAACATAGAACGAGAGTCACACTAACATGTCCATATGTGTGACTGTTTGTCATATTCCATAAAAGACCAACAAATCTGGGCCATCTTCCACCTCTTCAGGGTGATGAGATGGACCGATGGCTTTCACTCAGAGAACAAGGTTGCCAACCAAACCTCGCATTTTCTATAAAAAAAAAGACTGCTAATGGGCTGTATACCACATTACAATCATCTTATGTTGTGAGGAAAAGAATGTCAGTGCATTCTTTACCAACTAGTGTCACATGTCAATGACACACAGGTTCTCATAAACTAGTAGTTCCACTGAACAACATAATCATGCAACGGCAGATGCTGCATCTTGGAGCACTAACTATAAACAGAATATTTTGACCAGATTTGCCTGGGGGCACAGCAATCACTAGGCAACAGATGCTTCAGATCAGAGAAAATGAACAAAAGGAGAGTGAGAAACCCCTGTAACACAACAGGCATGAGGCTGCAAGACTATGGCTTAAAGCAGACCGGGTCCTGTTCCATAGGTAAGTCCACAAAGTGCCGCAGACATAAATTAGCTGACACAAACGGGTACTGTTAAAGGTGAAGACTAAGAGCCTGCTCTACAAATCTACTAAACCCAGAAAAACACGGAGAATGGCATATATAGCTGTATATCTTTTATATGTGGCTGTTTAGAGTCACATGGGTCTTGCAAAAATAAGCTAGAATTAGTCTAAATTTGAACATATACTTGTATGGGTACACCTGACTATGATTGTAGGTTTATTAAACATGCTCAGTGTATACCAACTTTGACTGCACAAGAACCAAACATAATTGCTGCAGTATGTGAGTCTTGAGGATGGTAGTCAAAATAAAAATATCATGGATATATGTATTTTGGCTCTTTAAATTGGACCATGTGGCAGTAGACTTGGCAGGAGGCATCTGAACAGCTGGGGCTCAATCAAGTAACATCTTAACAACAGTTGAATGTAGGAAACATGAGAGAGGCTGCTTAATGGACACACACACATTGTTTCAAGCCAGGAAATTGGCAAGTAGAAATATGTATAACAGAAAACTTCTTTATCCTGATGTTCCACAGGCCTTCACTCTCTCCTGCTCCTGAAGTTTCACAAATGGAACACCTTTACACTGCCCTGCTTTTCTGTAGCAGTGAATTTGAAGGGAATTGAAGCCATCACAAGTGCGTGCATTTTGTTTCCACTGCACACACATCAATTTGCCAGCATCTGTCTTAGTAGCAAATGAAGGAAAATGCTGGCAATATGAATGCTGGCATTGCCTTATGCACTCATCTAACAACCACATACCACATTCTACATTCTGAAGATTGACCAGATTAGCCAATCAGAGAGCTTCAAACAAGAGCACATCCTGTCTTCACTGTTTACATAAAAGCTATGGTATTCCCAGGGTATGAATGTATCCCATGGAAGGTTTCATCCTTGCTGATGGAACAGGCCAACAATAAAAAGTAATGTTGTGATTTCTTTGTCAACTATATGAAAAAAGAGAATTTTGCACAAACTATATTCATCATCTACATTGGACTGCATTTCTCCCTTAACTCTCCTTTTGCAGCTCATCCCTCTTATTTGTGTAAGATATAGCAGGAATGCAGTGTATTGACAGATGTTCTGAAATATGCTAAACACTAGCTAATAAAAACATGAATGCAGGCTAGCTTAGTATCTCAGATCAATCATTGCGTACATTGTCAAAAGATTGTGATCTCTAGTCTTACACTGTTTACATGCTTTCCTAAGCTTTATGCATTTTAGTCTGAATGCATCTCTTTACTCAGTAGGAATGCACAAATTCAAATGCATATTATCATCTGTTTTACTCTACATTTCTGAGCATTGCTAGCAGATTGTATGCTTAGTTACAAAGAGCTGAGAGATAATATTCAACTTTTCAACCAGTCTTTCATACTTTTAAAGTGCTTGCATTTTGGGAGCCATTTTGTTCAGGATAATTTAATCCATTTGAGTCTGTGGAACTGAGAAAGTCATTAACTTTGAAAATAAAGATGGTGGGTATAGATTTTCATGAGCATCTCTAAACTGTGGTGCCCCCAAGTCATGCTCCCAACATGAAAAAGTGGATCATTAGGATTCTTAAATTATATTGACTCTCTTCCTGGGATCCATTCTTACAAGCTTAAAAGCATCGAACCTGCACTGTCCGATGTTAATCAGGGACTAATCAATTTTGTAATTTGTAGTTGCTCATCCTCACAGGGTGATAAGAGTGCAGAGCAAATGAAAGCCCTCTAATGAAGACTCATACATCAGAGACACATGCTGAGGGTGTCCCATTTCCCAGCTGCTCGCAAGGGAAAAGCAACACTTTTAAAAGACAGTATTTATTGTGGTTACTGATGAAGTAACAATGTAAAATGGGAAGGCTTAGCCTACGCGGTAAACTCAAAACCAAGCCTGTGTGAGGGGGCGGGGGGATATGGGAGGTTGATGAGGAAGGCATGGGGGATGTTGTAGATTCACCAGTAAGCACATCAAACACAAATATATAGTGTAAGCATTGTTTTAAGTTGTACCCATAACTTACAGAATTCATCGTGAACCATATTAATGATTTCTTGGGTCTGCTATAGCAGTGTAATTAAGCTTGGATATAAGCATATTAGATTTTAGCACATGCAGCTGAATGTTGTCAAGCAGTCTAACTCACAACCTTCTAATTATCATTATAATTCAGTGTCTGTATTTGACATGTTGCATTTACTGTCAGGGGATTCCCACAATAATTGAAGTTATTGTCACCCATCGAGACAATTGGACATGTGTGACTTTTGAGACAATTGTAGCCATTCCCATTAGCTACCCCACCTGAATATGCCGACCCATGTTTGAACATAATGTCAGATTAACTCAGATCTATACTTCTTGCCAGCATATGATCAGGAAGGATATTTTGTTGCACTCCAGTTCCATTTTAAGGAAGAAACATGCTTGTACCATACAATATATGGGAAAGAAGTGCATTACTAGTTGGTGTGTGTGTGTGTGTGTGTGTGTGTAATAGGATTGAATTCTGAGCACAGATTGGGAATTTGTATCCTGGGAACAAGGTTTACGGGATACTTTTAAAGGGATTACTCAAAGTCAGGGGAGCCCTCACACACTTACTGCTATTCCCTTGAGGTACTGTGCTCTTGAATGCCTGTCTATCTACTTTTTACAAAGCATTGAGGAATGAACTAGTAAAACAACCATTTCAGAACATTTATTTACAATTTCACTATATATATTACATTATTTATTGGCATTTAACAGACGCACTTATCCAGAGCAACTTACATAGGTTACAATTTTTACATGTTACCCATTTATTACATAAGAACATTTACTGAGGCAATTTTGAGTTAAGTACCTTGCCTAAGGGTACAACAGCAGTGCCCCAGCAGGGAATCAAGCTGGCAACCTTTCGGATACAACTGCTGCTCCTTAACGCTTTGCTAAACTACACTGTATATGTAATGATAAGGAAATTAGTTTCAGGATTACTGGTTTTATAGCTGACAGATTTAAGCAGGGTGTGGTTTGCAGCACTGATGGATTGAAGTGTATGGAGAAGATTACACTAGCCTGTAGGCGAGGGTGTAGGCAGTTATCACTGGCTGTCACTGATTAACAGGGATGAATGCTTGCCTGGCCATAATATAGAGGGTCAGCGGTGGGGAAGAGGGATACAGGGAATTGGGCAACTAAGGGGAGGCAAAGAAGGAGAAGGTACACATGGAAGCAGCTAACAGAGAAGAGTAGAGAGAAATATTTTATGCTAACTTGGAAGTACTAATGTAGTAGGAGTAATTCACAAGGTATGTTTGAAAACCAATTTCCATGTCAGTTAACAAAACAAAATTACCACAAATGGAACCACACCTCTGTGATAATTCACAGCGTAAGGAAGTTAACGAATGAACTGTAATAACTAGCAAATTAAATAGTCAGTTTGTTTCACTTGTAGTTGAAGATACATATTTCACCACATAAATTCTTTCAACCTTTTGCACGTGATTTATTTTATGATATGTAGCATGCGTGTTACATTACATGGTTCACTATGTTTTCATTAGCGTTATTAAGCTTCTCATAGTTTTCACCGCCACATTTGCTATACTTTTTCCTCAAAGCTAACATTAGCTAGAATTTTTCCAATCTGGTGTTCTAATCGCACCGGTTTGACCATACGTGCTAAACGGCTAATCACACCGGTGTGACCGTACACACAAAACAGTTAAGTTAGCTGTTTCTCCAGCTACATTGATTGTCTTTTAGCTGGAGTCACTTGTGATTGACTAGGTATTACATTTACATCTCCTCTTGCACTTACTCCCCTCAATGTAAAAGACAAAATACTCTCAGGATGTGAATTCAAACACAGTATTTTTAGTATATTTTATCTATGTATCTGGTCCACCAATCACACGTACAGAACTTACAAGGTATCAAGGTGTCTTGTTTTCCATCACCATTGGGACAGAGGGGAGGAGAGTGGTTGTCCAGCAGCAGTGTGAATATTTTTTCTTCAAATTAAAAGCTGTTGATTAATCAAAGAGGCTGAGATGAAAAAAATCTTTCTGACTCCTCAGTACTGCTCAAAACTCCATCACTGAAAACCTTGACTGAATCTTAGTATGCATATTATCAGGGTTGTGATGCTCATATTAAATGTTGGGGGGAGCAACACTTATTGTGGTGCATCCATGCAGAGTTTTTTTAAAATGGGTCTTAGGTGGTTAAACAGTTTAACAACATTACTTGCACTTTGTTTATGGTCTATTACAAATCACATATGAAAAAGGTATGAAGTAAGCATTTTCCTTCCCTCTCCTTGCCATCTGTTCATGCTTTATTATAGTGATATTTGTTTGATTACAATATGTGTATTACAACTGTTAACACTAAAACATTTTTATTTTATGCCCCTATAGCTGCATTTGAGTTACCAATAAGTGAGTTGCCCTCTACAAGGCATTTTTCTCCAATATTTCAGAGAAGTTCTACTCAACAACCCACAAACCATGTTTCACGACTTGAGGTTTGAAACTTTCCACCAGAAAAGGATTGGTTTTGCTCTCATACAACTCACAAATATCAGTTGTAACCACTGACCATTAACCACCAGAGGTAAAATGAACAGCCCCTAAGACGATGAGTTCTGTTCTTTTCTTTTTCTTTTTCCCTTTGGTACTTGCAACCATGTTTCCACAGTTAGAACGTTGACAAATGTGCCTGCTATTTAATATCCCTGAATGTAAGACTAAAGCATTCACAGTCTGCCAAGTTAAAAGTCCACCACAGACAGCTTCCAGAGGAAACAAACACAGATGCAACAGTGGGGATGAGGGACCTCATCTTCTCATTTTTACTATCATTTTGTTATGTTTAACTGTGGTTATTTATTTTTTATTTCTGTATTCTTTACACAAAACTACACCCTAGTGTTATGTTGTTAACTATTGTCAGGATCTAGGAGAGTCTGGATCTAGGCCAATGAAAATACAGATGTTTGGTCTGCAGTGTAATCCATTCTATAATTTATATAAGAACATGGTCTGCAGACATATTTTTCCACGTTAACAAGGGAAATTAGAGCTGACTACAGTGCAATGAGAAAAGTGAAGTAGTTCACTTATGTGTGTCTACCCAAAGTTTCACAGCTTTAATAATGTTGTGTCCTTCAGCTATACATCTACAACAATAAATGGCCTCCCAATTTAAGACCTATTTTCAAAGTTTTCCATGAAGTCAGAAACTGTGTCTCTGTCGAAAGTGCTTCTACATGACCTTTTCAGTTTGCATTACATTGCTGCCATATTAGAATGTTTAGAAAAAGCTAAATTATGGGTTTTTCACCATATCCGGCATGAAAAGCATTCAAATATATAAACATGCCTAAGTTCCTGAGTATCTGAATGTATTTGAATCCTCACCATCCTGATATATTGTACATTGACATTAGTTATATATTTAAAAATATCACAGTATTGAAAGGAGCTCTATAAAGTGAACCCAGAAAAGCAGCTGTAATTGAACAGATGCCAGTTAACAATCATTATGGCAAAAGTTACAGAAGGGCACAGAAAGTGTGTGTATGCCCCAATTTCCCATCAAGGATGTGTTTTCCACAGAAGATCCTTTTTAAGAAATGTTTCTGACTTCATCAAGCAATCATGTTTAAACTACCATCTGAGAAAGCCTGCATTGTAGTAGTCACGCCTTTCAAGGGAGTTTTCCAAGAGAAGGGCTGTCTGTCATTCTTTTTCTGTTGTCATGGATCCAAAGTTGTTCTTTTCTGCCTCCCCTTTTTATTGCTTATCTTTTTTCTCCTGCTTCAAGCCAGTATCTGTGTGACAGCTGGTTATTTTTACCCCTGCCAGTGATGTCCTCAGCTGACAGACTGGGGCATGAGATCTCCAGCACCTACCTGGGACCTTGCACACCAACAAATGGTCCTCATATGACAGATCTCCTGACAGCAACACAAGAAGTTTGCCACATATCCATTCAGTTAATCCTTATACACACACTGTAGTTACATGGACAAGCCGTATGACACTGTGTGCAAGTATGATTTATTTTGTATGTAAACATATATTTGTTTGGATAAAAATATACTTTTATAATTAATATTAATTATAATTAATATTAACACCCTGGTTTCTAATATTTTTGCACATACATTCTTAAAGCGAACCCAATAAGGCAAAAGGGAGTAACAGGATTGTGTGGTTAAATGATAACATCTACAGAGACATAAGTACAAAGAAATTAAATAACATTGCAGGTGATAAGTAACTTCCTTCACAGTATGCATTCCTGATGCTGACAAAGCATATCACATTTTAAAGGAAAAGAAAATTACCTGTGTTACAAATTCTGTGTGGTGACATGGATACTCCAAATAAATGTGATTCTTACCAATGACTTGTTTACAGTCCTCTGTTGATATACAACTAGTCTCATGTGTTGAAGTGTACAATTTCCTACAAGCTTTTGACATTACATGAGGCTGAATTTTATTGTTAGAATGATAAAGACATTTTGAAGATATTCTAAAATGAAAGAAAACAGGTCATATATTTGAAATTCTAGGTTGTCAAAATACAAAAAAAACAGACCTAACATTCATATAATTAATTGTTAAGAATAATTTATTTCTAACATATGATATTGTCCAGCAAAAAGGCAAAGTGAAAAAATACATAAAATAAATAACAAGAACCCTATGGTTAACACGCATCAGATAATTTCAGCATTTTCCTAGAAGTTTTTCATCTTTTCTTTGCCCATGGTCATAATCTTGCAGAGACCATGGAAAATGTGTGAATAGTTTCCCCACACTTGCACATTCCTGAATAGATTGCTCAAGGCTACATTAAAACAGGGGCATATACTGCTGATCAAGGGGATCTAAATTAAGAATTGCTCTATCTAGACAGTAAATAAAAGCAATTTGATGAAATTTGATGTTTTTTGGTATTTAGAGTCATATATCCACTGACTGGTGATGGAAATGAAAGCAGTAACTGTTAAGGTCCTGTGACTTCCAATGGCAGAGACAATCAAATGGTTTGTATTCCTCACTATAAATAATGCATACTTTTATAAGAAAAGCATAGTATGCCAGCGTATCCTCCAGTAAAATCACACATTTTTTTGTTTTGCTCCAGGGCTCCTCGAGAGAATTAGAAACAAATGGTCTTTGAAATATGGCCTCACCTTGTTTGCTTATGAGTGTTCTTTCTAGGCTGGTTTTCAGATGGAAATTTTTATTATTTCCTACCATCCCCCTGGACAGAGACAGCCATCCAACCACCTAACACACACACACACACACACACACACACACAATGTTGTCTTACCATTTACAGACATGATGAGGCGCACATGAGAGGATCCAGGAGAGAGATGGCAGCTGGCATCATTTATAAAACAAGCTACTTGTACAGGGTAGTGTAGGCACATGAACAACTACAACAGCAGCATGCAGATACACACAGCTAGCAGACCTAGCAGAAAGGAGAAAGGAGTGAAATCATCCCACTTGAATTGAGGGAACAATTCCCACTGCTTATGAAAGACATTTCCTGGGGGCAAGGACATTGGGAGACTTTTGGGAAGTGCTTATATTAAAGCAATAGCACTGGTGTAGCCTGTATACCATTATGTTTCAACAGGCTATTTGCATATTGTTAGAATATGTTTTGGGTCAGTGTGTGAGCAACAAGGGCATATTTTTATTTACCTTTATTTCCCCACACAGTGCATGGGATAGCTGGTACAATCAGCTGAACACCCTAAATGTCCATTGAATAAAATTCACTCAAAGGAGATGAGACATTGACTCAGTGTCATGCAGCTGGCTTTGAAATTGTGCTACTCTTTTCTCTTTCTACACAGTTAGGCTATATTCCCCATTTCAACATGTCTGTCCAATTATCAGACATGTTAGAGGTTTGCTTCTACTGTTTTTACTATAGTGAAAAATGAACTTCAACAGCAATTTGACATGGCATGTTGCAGATAGTCAGCTCAAAAAAATATTTTTCATTCTTTGTTCTTTGCTGGCTTGATTGCTGTGAAGCTACTGAGAGGAAGAAGTACAAGATCATCTTAGACATGTATAGCAGACAGTCTGCTATGCACAAATCCTTTAGATAGTGATTTCCATAGCTAGTGTGACTCAACCTAATAAAGCCATTACAATGTCACATCTAAATACCTACTTGGGCCTAGAAGTGAAACAGAATTTCACTTATACTCGTGCCTGTTTATGATAATGTAGATTGTATCAGCTCTACATTGCAAAATTTCCATAGTACAAAAAACAACCACCATCATTTGGCTCAGGAAAACAGATCCTTTTTGTATTTCTCACAGTTGGCCAATAAGAAATGCGATCTGTAGACGCCCTTTTAGGCTCTACATTTAAATCGCTGCACAAGCAGTATTCTTTTCATCTGTTTTGTTTTTTTTTTTTTTCCAGTTTGTCTTGAACACAAATATTTAAGTTCTTTAAATGTAACCTCTCTTTTGTTCTGGTTAAAAGTATGTGTGAAACCCTGGAAGTTTCTTATGATAAACCAGACTATAAAATACCAACAATAGAGTGTCATTAAGAATATGAGTTTGAAACATGCATTGTAGCAGCGTGAAATTGCCTGAGGGACAGAATTAGCTAAGCAAAAATAATTTGAATAAATGAAACCTTCTGGGAATTTTAAGTCATATTATATAAAAATGCATTGCTGGGACATAAAAAGGAGAGAATGAAGACACTGACGAGCACAACTCGAACAGCAATCTTTGCTGAATAGATGAATAACATATGCAAAGTGAATCCCATTTCAGAATGATCCTTTGATGGTCTTTGAAACAGGGTAATTACATTTTTGTGTTGTCTTGCTTTGTAAATTCTGGCTGAGCTTTCAAGAAAGAACAATTTTCTATCTTTCTAAAAAAGACAAAAAAAAAAAAAGAAAAGAAAACTTCAAAGTCCCAAAGTAAAGAAAATGACAAAATGTCTATAAACCACAGAAGCAATATAATGTTCATGAAGTATGAGTAGATTAAATTCTGACATATGTCCTTATACAGTTAGGCTTACATGGTCAGTTAATATGAATCAGGTTTCTGCACCTCATCAAATCTGTCAGGCAACAGAGGAGACATCAATAGATATGTCCACGACCATATTTTCTTTTTTTAATCAGACTGTGCTATTTAGTGCTAATCCATCTCCCACCCACTTACACGCACATGCACAAATTCAGTCACACCCTAATTTTAGTTTTCTTTGCCAGTTGTACTGACAGGTGGCTTCTTGAGATATTCTATTGTACAATGGAATATAATGGTTTATTTACAGTACTTCACTCAAGACAAACTGATATAAAATGCCAAACATGGATGGGTAAAGTGTATTTGGAATAGAGATCCAACTTGATTAAAGTGTTCTTAAATGCGATCACGATCTCATATATTGATCTAATCAATGTGAGCTAACCAGGGCATAAATCAGATGTTATTGGTAATAATGTACATTAATTCATTTCAAGAGTGGATCCTATTGTAATCTGTTCAGATTTGCCCAGGTTTATTGCAAAAAAAACAAAATATTTTATTGCTTATACTGTATAAATTGTGCTGCATTATGAAAGTCTTTAACAGGGTGAAACTGCACATTTCTTTCCCAATACACTCTTACTCCTCCAACATTTAATTAAAGTAGAAATAGGGGAAAAATCATCTTATTGAGCGATTTACAACTATTTGCTCAGTGCCAGGTTTATTAATGAGCTTGAAGACCGATGCAATCCTTGTAATGAAGGGGGAGTCCATGCAAGAGAACCACATTTGTTATCTTTGATCTTCTGCCTCACTTTAACAATTCAAGGTCAGCTCAATTAGATATCAGTAACACATGGCTCTAGGTTCATGTCTGCATATGTAATCTCAAGAGAAAAACATTTTAAGCAAAGAAAAAAGTTACATGTGAAATGCATACATGCTCCTTAAGTAAGTTATAAAACAAAAAAAAAACACTAACTGCCATTAAAATCATGGATACCAAAAATAAGTTACAACATACCATGTTGGCCACAAAGAATCACACAAATAAACATGCATGCTTACAAAGTGATACTTTGCAATGCAATGTTTAATAAATCTCCTGTAACCTGACCCCATTTTATTGGCCCTAACAACAACTACATAGGTAGTTCTTGTGCTGCAGGAGTGCAGGGCCAAAGACCCTTTTCATTTGCAGCTTGGCTTCTTCCATGCTTCACTCTTTTATGGGCTTAAGAGCACCATTGGCCTAAAAGCACCACACCAACACAATTTCAATGGTAAAAATGCAAGTGTCCAATGTAGTGTGCAAGGGGTCTTTCACACAGGCAAAGAGGTGTGACCAGGGCAATCAGGGATTTTGACAACCTGACATAAAAGTGCATGTGGAAAGTGGGCTGGAGCAGTGTTTAATGAGTTATGGATGTGTACTGTATACTGGAGGGGCAACAGGATGCCTCCTGTCCTCCTCATCAAGCCATCAAGCTGCACGTCTCACCCGGGCCCCTCACCCAAGACAGACAAATGGAATGAATGAATGAATTTGATTCAATTGACCTTACTTGTGTTAATAATAAATCGTTAGCTTTCTGACTTATTGGACATGCATGCTGCGTTCAGATGTGACAAGACACATACTATTAAGGAAATGGCTCTACGCTAGCCTGTTCCTCATGACCCATGCTGGTAGAGCGTCTGGCCCTTTGCCACCAGAACATACTGTTCTCCATCACACTCCCTCATGTCCCGCACTGTGTCCTCTGTGAGATCAATGTGACATCCATATTGTGCAGAACACAAGGTGCCATAATGAATGTGCTGACACCCTGAGGGCTGCACTGTGGTATCCCAGCCAGCTTATCCAAGTACCTAAAATGCATTTTAAACTTTCCAGAAGTTAAATTAACTGTACTCTGAGCCCGTGACAAGAGACTAATAAACAAACTGTTACCTTCTGAGTAGTGTACACAATGCATGGCGTTATGGACAATGTTTTTAATGGATTGCCATTGTCACCTATTAGCCACCTGTTCAGAAGGTCATGGCTCTGAAAATGCTGCAGGTAGTATCAGGGTTATTCAGAAGGGATGAGCCGTAAGCTGATCTACAGTAGTTAGTGCGTACAAGTGTAATGATACAGCTGGTATTGCAAACGCACTTGAATCTTGATTGAATAGACACCCTTACGGTTGACGTTAATGACACTATAGACCGACAGTGCATGCAATTGCGTGTGGATGGAGTTGATGGCAGCAAGGACAGTACAAAGACAACACATGGCCATAAATTCCTGCTCAGTCTCTTCTTGGATGCTAAAAGAAAAAAGGGGAACGCAAAAATGTTAATTTGTGTTACAGTCTGAGGTTGATGTGACCTCATGTAAAGCAGAGCTGACAGCCAATCGGAATAGACTAATAGAGACCCCTCTGCATGCTGAAATGGCCCAGCAACAAGTTGGGAGAAGGGAGAGTGGGAACGGGACCAAACATCCACAGCTACCACATGGCACATGTCAGCCACCACAGTCCTTGAAGAGTGGTGTAAATCATACCAAGGCCTGTATGCTTGGTCCTGTCTCTCTGCTCTGCCACAGTCTCCGTCACAGCTGTAAAGTGATATTTATTTCAATGAAAGGCATGTATGATGAGCAGCAGGGCATATTGCTGACATCAAATGCTCTTTGAATCATACTTAATACTTATTTTGTCTTTGTGCCACTTTCTGTCTTCTGATTTGTCATTAATTTGCTTGCTCGCATGCAATCTTTCTCTCTGTCAAGGCAGAGTAGGCCATGAAGGCAGTACCAGGCTCTACTAGGTTGCTCTACCACAATAACATGTAAATGGTAGGACTTTTACAGTGCTCCCCAATACCAATTACAAAAAGATTATTCACCATTTACAATAAGACTTAACAAAACAAAACACAGAAAATTTACAGCAAATTCCATTGACTTTCAGAGCTCCTACTATACTCTGCCCATCCACACACTCACCTCCCCGCAAAGTGCCTGCTTTTTGTTCCTGTAGCCCTACCCACTGAAATATACCTGTCAGGTTCTTGAAATCAAAACGATTATCCTGTCAGTGTAACCTGGGACAGTTTAACTGCATTCGCATAAAGAGTTCCATGATTATCTGTGCATAACATTCAGAAGTCAGAACCAGGTTAAACATTCAAACTGGAACCATATAGTATCCTGTAGCGGACTTTGTGGTATTTCCCACTTCTTGGAGCTAAACACACATGCAACTCAAAAGTTGCTAAGGCTCCGTTTGAGGTCCTTTGCCTTGACATACCCAAAAGTCAGGATGGCATTATCACCAGCAGATAGACAACATAGACAAATGGATGGAATACAGCTAAGTAAAAATGAACATTTTTGAGACTTACAAAATCCCTATGAGGCAAGGTAGTTAGCTACTACTGACCCAGAAAAGGTGTATGTGTAGTGAGCAGGCAGTGACAGTGTGTATACAGCTGTGTGTTTGTATGAGTGCTGCCCAAGGCCAGTGACAGTGCACTCTGATTGTGGTGTAATGCAAAACTGGCCAAAACACCTTTAGTAGGCTTGGCTGTTAGTCTTAATCAAATGAACAGCCCATTCAAAAAAATATATATATTGTATATATTGAGAATATATATTTTAGAAAATATGTTTTAATGTGTGCAAAATAATCTACACTCTCAGCCTCTGTAGAGAAACCTGAATGAACAAATTTTCTTCAAAATAATATATTGAGGATGTGAGTATAAAGCAGTGTTTATATCTGTGGCAGGACTTTAGGGAGCACTGAATGTGTTCCTTTAAAAAAAAAAAGTATGTTGTCGCCAATGCAGATCATTTTCAGTTTTGAACCCTGTCACTGTGGACCAGCAAATATTCTTCTAGGTTAGGTTTTAAGGACTTTAAATTCAATTTGTGTTAACTTCACTCTCTTTTCAGTAACATTATATGTTAGCACAGTAGACTTCACGATAGGAAAAAGTGGAGGCAACATTTAAAATAAACTTATCTGTTGGTATTAATGTTGGATATTTGACAAAAACAGTTGCAGAAACCCTGGAAGACTCAGATACGCCTGCAACTTAAAAAAAAAAAAAATTAAAAGAAGAATAAATCTCTTTCAGAGGGCAAAAAAGTAATTATTTTTGAAGCAAACCAAAGTTTGAAACTGGAGCACATTCATTCAGGTTTTTTTTTTTGCAGACATAGCTTATTTTGCTTCAGACACTATCCTTGAAGAAAACCACAGAGGTGAACTTGTTTTCTCATACAGGGAAAGAGGAGAGCAAGATGTTCTAGGCTTTGATCTCCATTCTATACCCATGTCTCCCACTGGAATATAATTTGGGAGACAGTGTGCACCCCTCACATGACAGCTGAGATCACCAGGGTGAGTAATATCCCAGCCTTATTTTTGCTTTTCTTTAAGCGGCAACTGGTTTATCTGTGTAGCTGCCTTATTCAGGTAGCAATCAGCTGTGTATGTGCTGCTTGGTGAAAGGTAATTGATATCTCTCGTTTAAATTTTAATGGTTTCCAGCTGTCTGTGCTTGGCGGTGGTGCTGAGCTGTATTGCTGGTGTGTGAGGAATTGCCAACTCACGTGAGAGCACAGCCTGGCAGGTGTTCTAACTTTGGTCTGCGTGCAGCAATGCCTGAAGCAAAGGACAGAGGTACAATTTATGGACGTCACATGCCTTAGTGTGGCAGGGAATTGCTTTCCTTTTCCATACAGTAACACACCAACAATGTCCTCAGACATGCAGTTATAGGTCAACATCCCTTCAGCCTGAATTCAGTGTTCAAAGAAGTTGGTCTGAGAAAAAAATCTGCATCAAAGGGGCACAATAATGAGGTTGATTTCAAAGAAACAACGGTCTTCTGTTTCCGATTGTGAAACCCCTCAAACAAATGCAATTGCATCTGTTCCGTCATAATAACAAAGCTAACTAGAAAATAAACTGGCAAATAGTGTGAAACCAGCATTGGCTGGTAACTCTATTTGTACAAAAAAGGGCTGTTGGTGTTAAAGTCAACACAATGTCAACTGCTTTGGAGCAATGTTAATTAAAAGGTTGCCTGGG
Organism: Megalops cyprinoides; assembly: GCF_013368585.1. Taxonomy (NCBI): domain Eukaryota; kingdom Metazoa; phylum Chordata; class Actinopteri; order Elopiformes; family Megalopidae; genus Megalops; species Megalops cyprinoides. The sequence continues at coordinate 23,181,975 of NC_050594.1, forward strand.
CCAGGGCTATAGACCTGCATAAATGGTTGTTTGTCTGCAAGTTTTTAGTAGATAAGACTTTTCTCATTTCATCCCCCTTTTTATTCATTGATCAAACAGCAGGCAACAAATTCTCGCTAAAGAGGTTAAAGTCTCCAGTTATATTTCTGCACTGTGTTTCTAACTACAGCCAAAAGATGGCACAGCTACACTAATTGGTCAGAGTAAGGTTCCAGCATGAACAGTGTGTATATATAAATATATATTTTCCCATTGCACTGGCAGTCACAACCTGTAAACAGGCTGTCCAGACTCTGGATGACTGTGCTAGGATGTATGGTCCACCTATTATTGATAGCGTTGCTTGGCTATAGTTGCTATACTATAGAGAATCATTCACTTTCTTTGCAAACTACAATATAAACAGATATATACCTTTTTTATTGCTGCTTTGCCCACGGTTTTTTGCACAATCATCTACTATACTGACAGAGAAAAGTATGTATGTTTTCTGGCTGTTGGAGCCAGAAGAACATGTGCTCCGTTTACAATTTTTTTATGTTGTATCAACTAGAAAAATGTAGAAATTTAAGATATGGATATTTCACTCTGTCACACTTATAGACAGGTAGACTTGTAATGGCATCGTTTTGATTTGTGAATTGTCATCCCATACCATGTATTTCCAGTTATGAAATGCATTATGGTAAAAGGTAGAAGTATAGACCTTGTCAAAAAACTTGAGTAAGACTGTAATAAGTATGCATTTGATAGACTGAATAATTAGACCACTGCTGTAAGGCAGACCAGTGTTATCGAGCAAAATTACTACTGCTCTATAGTAGTAACAATAATATTTATATAACATAGGATAATGGAGATTGGGCATGCCAAGCAATGTCAGTAGGTGCATTAATCTGCTGTGCAGAAAAGGACCTGCGTCAACTTAGCTGAAATTGAGGCTGTTAAATTATTCTGGATTGTTTATGAGTCGTTTATAACTGGAGAACCCAGCTGAACCAGACGCCTAATCAAATGACCTTGCAGTTGTCAGAATCTTTACCCATTTACTGTCACTCCGGCAAGGAAGATCAAACTTGTCAGAATTGTTTCATTATGCTTTGCCACTTTAAAACAAACACATTTGTCTACTGTATGCTTAACCCATATTCAGTCCAGTAGCCTTCATCAAGCACTGACAGCGAGGAGATCATCACTCATGAGCACAACAATCAGAACAGTTTTATGCACATTATTCTTATGACAAAGAATGGATGATTAGGTTATTTTAGCAGGATATTTAGCTCACTGTATTCTTACTCTCATTTTCTCTGGATTTTCAAATTTCAAATGTTTCTAGCATACATGGCTAGAATAGCATATTTAGCATATATACATTTGCTTTCATTATGCTTTTTTGATTTACTGATATTTTCTGTTTTTTCTGTTTTCTTTTTTTATTTTCTGCCTCATGTAGCTATGATCTCAATGATTACACAGTAGCTATCATCAGAAACCATTTGTTATGCACATACATACACATATCATACTAATTAAAATGTGAAAATCTGGCATTGATGGGTAAATGGTGGGGAGATATAACAATCTATATAGCTACAAAATGATGAGACTGGCAATACAACCAGCCTTATCATTATACACTGCAGTATACTATACATAGCTATGTTCTTCCTCCATAAGCATGACTGCACTTTAACAGGACTCGTAGGTATTTCCCCCTTTCATATGCTGGAGTAAATCAAATAATGCTTGTCTCTCATTTGTACAGATTACATTGTTTTTCATTGTGTTCAAAGTGAAGATCTGTATGTGGGATTACCTGTTTAATACATTAGAATCAGAATAATATATCAACAACTATAAGACAACTATAAAACATGATATGAAAACAAGTGGGTAATAAGTTTGATATATTAAAAAATATGTCCTACTGTGGTTTTCTAGGTAGCCAAGAAAATTTCAGAACACATTTTGTGCTGGGCTCCTGAGTACCCCAGTGTTAAAGACGTAGCTTTGATTGCAAGTTGAGCTCTATAGGCCAGGTTCATTCTGCCAGAGAGAGGGGAGGGTAGGCCAGCCAGGGTTTGTCCATCCACACCGCACACTACTGGTCAGTCGGGTGCCCTCCACCTGCATGTATATAGCTGTGCACAAAATTTCTTCCTCAATTTCATGTCTCTGCAGTGTGAAAAGAAGAACTGCTTGGCATGGCATGTTACATAGGAATGCATGTGTCTTTGATCTTCTGGATTGTTAATGCAGTTTTAACAATGAGTGGCATCATGTTTGATACAACTGGGTGTTCCAAACTGAGTGAGAAAGGAAAAAAAAAAAACACATTGGACATTCCATTTAAAAAAAACATTATTTATATTTATGTTTATAGTTATATTTGTCTTTACATTATACTTTCTTGCATTTGATTGACTATCACATAATAAATATGCATACCGTTATATTCTACTGCTTGCATATTATACAGCATAATACGAATAATACTGACCTATTTCTGCAGCTAAAAATGATTGACATGTCATGATTGACAAACATGTAGAGGGAAGACAGATGGGTCCATCTATTTCTCTTGTCCATGACCTGTCTGTGTAATTAATACATGGACACTACTTATTATTCCATTACCTTTTAATTATTCAGATGGTTTCTTAAATAGATATGAGGTTTGTCCATCAAGCAAGAGGTAAAGGTGCAGAACCCAATTAAATTCAAAGATGAGAGCAGATGCAGCTGGTGCCACATGAGGTCAGTTTAAACTGAAACACAGGGTGGGGGTGCTCCACTAGCTGGACAGATAAACACAGCTATGTCCCAAATCATTTCAATATAGCATTTACTGTTGGCATTACATTATTTGATATATTTGGGACTCGGTGGTTTGGGAGTGTTGTTAGCCTGGTCTGACACTGTTGCTCATTTAACTTGAATGGATACACTTACTTTCTATTGAGCTGGAAGTTGCTCTGGATAAATGCATGTACTGTAATGTCATGTACATTTGCCCATGTAGCTTGGATCCCTGTATTTTGTTCTATATTTGTACCATGTGCTAGTGCAAACATGCACAGAACTGATATTGGGGCTCAGAGTTTTTAATTGTAAGTATATCTGGCTGTCAAAGACACCAAAAGGGGCAATACCACAGTATGGAAATTTGATATGTGAGTGATGTGAAAACATGGATGACCGCAGTTTAACATAGGTTGCCTCATATTGGCATAATCCATTTAGCATTATAAATTCAATGGTGGAGTCACGTCGAAGCCTGACTTGGCTATCGATCTATGCTTTGAATGCTTAATGAGTTCCCTAACCTTGGTAACATATTAAAATTAGTTTAATCAGTTACACATGAAAGAGGGTGAATAATGCATTAAGAACTGATCAAAACAAACAGTGCTAAAAAGCCGCTGTGAATAAATTAAACCAGGGGATTGTAGAGAGGTCATAACCTCTTTTTCATTAGCAGAGGAAACAAAGGCAGAATTTGCCAAAGTTCCCGGTGGAATGTCACGACTCAAGATACCATCAAAAATATGCTTAATCCGTTTGGAAAGTATGGCTTCATCAATTCCGTCCTTGTTACAAGTGCAAAGTACCCATCTTGCAGTGACCAGTACAAGTGGTGCATTTGTGTGCGTGGCTTTTTTTTTTTTTCAGTGACGTATCCCATATCCCAGGTTTGAGGTCAAGGAGAGTATCGATTTACACATCATACCTGAGTGATTAGGTACCATCCACATCCTGTGCCTTGGCCTGCCCCCTTGCCCCCCATTGGATTCATTTCATTTTGGAAAAACACTGTGGACTCCATCTCTCTTATTACAAGGTTCTAATCAAGAAGGTACCCAATTAATTGTTATCCCCTTTCTGTCTGAATCTGAAATGCCATTTGCACTGACTCAACTACTCCTTTCTAAATAGTGCTTGAAGTAGCTGTATTAATGGCTTGAAGATGTCACAGTCTAGAATAAGAAACTTGCCACCCACTGCCCCCTTCCACTGAGTATACATGCAGACAGACTACATATTGGTTTGATTGTGTTTGATATTCCAGGGAGCACAAAACACCTCTATGAATTTTTCAGCACCCAACCACCCAAAAAGGTTTCACTCCCCATTCTTAACCAAAGTTACCATACTAGATTGAATTTTGCTGTATAAAAGAATGTTTGCTAACTGGATATTTGTTTTCTTACATATTCATATTGTTATTAATTAAGTTTTGTCATGAATATTGCTAATTTTTGATGTAACTCCTGCTTTGTTGCTTGTGTTAGAACCTGAACCAACCTCCCAGATCCTTACCGTTGCAGGTATCCACCACCACCCCACCATACAGATCCTAGACAAAGAGCTGAACTGAAATATTTTTTCAACAAATTCAACCACAAATTATTGCAGTAACTACTTGTTTCTCCTGTCTCTCCTCTTGGCTACCCCACCTCCACTGCTGACCCTACTGAAGCAGTATTGTCTTGAAAGGTAAGCATGTTAAATAGGTTTCACAGCACATGCACAAGTGGGACAACCATCCAAAACCAACACTGCAGATGTCACACTGAACACTGCTTCTCATGCCACACACCCCCCCCCCCCCCCCCTGGCTGTCTCTCTCACATACACACACACATACAGAACTTTGGGAAAAAGAAATAAAGGCTCTCCTTATCTTTACAGGGAATTTCTGTGCCCTCTTCTACATGCACTATAAGTCATTCTTCTTGGGCTCCAGCTGCTACATGAGACAGCTGCATTGTATCAGCTCCGCTATCGTCAAACCTCAGACAAAGCTAACATTCGATTGATTGGCTTCTATCAATGTTTGAAAAAAACTACAACATATACTATACTTTGAAATTATCCATATCTGATTTTTTGTGATAATCTCTTGTTGCATTTGAATGTGTCTGTGCACATGTGTGTGTACACTGACTGAACCTAACGTGTCATTGAAGCCAGAATGATGTTTAATGATGTTTCTGTAACCTCAGAAGTAATTTCAACATACTTTTGCATTGAACTACATCCTGTGTGCACAAAGTAGCACCAGTGGACTTTCAACACATGCTTCCACAGAGAAAACATAAACTAGGCTCTTATGAATCACACATACTAGGGTTTACTCATTAGCATCTCATGCAAGGAACTACAGCTTCAGTCTCGGAAACCGATCTGTTTGCTGTCATTTAATATTAAGCTCAGTACTGTTGATTCTCAGGAAATTTAATCAGGGGAATTTGCAGGTCTACATATACCTACAGACATTTTTAAAATTTAGAATGTGTCAGTTGTAAGAAGGTATTTTAGTAAACATCTATAAATTTAAATAGAACAAATTATCTAACAGCTGAATAGCTTCAAGGATATTTAATTAGCTGAAAGGACATCTGGAGAGGAGTGGTATTTGTATAGAGGCTGTATTAGAGGCTTTATTCATGTATATGTAAGGAATCCAGGGCCTTGTTTGCCCAAGGCATCTTAAGACTAAGATGATCATTTAAAACCATGTCCAGAAGCATATTTCATTTACAGATTGCCAAGTATGGACTGTCACATAGCCCCCGCAGGAATCATTGAAAACTACCAATTTAATACTTTAGCTTGGTATGACCGGTTGACGAGCAAACACATATAAATTTGGTGGCTTGAGTGATTGGTTCAGATAACTGAAGTGGTAAACTTTTGGGAGAAAGGATTCCAAAAACAATCAGAATAAAAAATAAAATGTGACATGCTGGGGGAATAATTGACACATGTAACTGATGTGGTGAACTTCATGGACAGGGTCTGAACATAAGCCTTAAACAGTGGTGTGTATTTGATGACAGGCATATGACACCTGAATCATGTCTCGCTTAATTGAATGGCTAGTTCTAGTGAAGTGAATTATAGTCCAATAAAGGTGTAGGAGTTAATTACCCACTAGTGCTGGATCTAACGACAGTTTGAATTAATGTAGACATTCACTGGATATCTGGCTACATTAAAACAATGCTTACAGAAAGCTGATTTATCCACTTGTGAAAATATGTGCTGTCCATGTCCTTTCTTGTGTAAGTAAAATTGTATATAACATGAACAACTAATCTGTTCTTACCATATAGAATGCTTCCATTGTGTTGTTTGATTAATTTCCATTTTGTATTTGACATATTTTACAGCATTGCGTACACCAGGCAGTCCAAATGGTTATTATCAAATTGATTCAACAACATTTTCACTACCTTTTTGAGCAGACAGGAACTATAAACATGTTCTTTATTGTTGTGCTCTTGTTCCTGATCTTACAGTTGTTCCGGGAAATGCATGTAGAAATTTATGAACGTTCTTTAAATCACACTGTAAAACCCTTCTTAACCTCAAAGATCAATCGCTATCGGGAAACGAGGCCCAAGACTGTGTGGAAGTGTCTGAGTTGCAAATGCTATTTCCCAAAGCATGTCAGGCCAGCAGGCTTGGATGACAGATTTACCTTAACCTTTTTTTGGTCCACTCTGCAATGAATACCTGAAGACTTTCCGTCAATTTTTGTGGGCTTGCTGGCTTTGACCTCAGGCTAACCCAGCAGAACTCCATTGTTATGCAAGTTTCGGGTGTGTTTTGAGCTTCCATGATTAAAGCAAGTTTCAGACTACCTTCTTGACACTCACAGGTTTTGTGTGAATTTTTTTGTTAGACAGCATGTTAACATGATATATGCTTCCTTTGTAAGGTAATGCATCGTCGCTTTGTTGATTATAAAACTGATCTAGTCTATTTGCTGAAATGTCTGAGGTTTAATTAGACACAATTACAATAGAGGTTTTAGATTAAAAGTAAGATGAAAGTATGACCTCTCTCAGGAAGTTGTAAATCCCATTTCCTATTTACAAATTCACACTACAGTGTGCCTATATGTAATCAACTACACTCCAGTTAGGTGGTGTTATCTCCCATACTATGAGCTTTCCACAGCTGTACATATACACAGAGATAGCTACAGTTTCAGCCTGTTTCTATGTTAAATTTTCACAATGCTGAATCTGCTTTCTGTGTTTGTGTGTGTTTTTTGTCTTTATTGTATCTTTTAAATGGGACAGTGGGGGCATCTTGGGTCTCTGTTGCGTGCTGTGGAGACAGGTCACCAAAATGTATTCTTATTGCTAACCTGACTCAAAATTTATTATTGCAATACTGTCAATGCTCAAATTTGACAGCAATTTAAAGAAACTTGAAAATACAAACCCATTAACTAACATCTCTAATAAGGGCTAATTGTAGTCCTGTCTGGAGTATAAATCACATTTTTTTTTTGGTTTCTTTTTGAGACAGTGATAATTGAACATTCAAACTGCGGTTGCATTTTTGTAATCAAACTGAACATTTTTTTTTTTTTGTCACAAACATGAATAATTTATTACGGAGACAATTGCTGACTCAGACTTCAAAGAGCATTTTTTGAAGCAAGAGCAGCCATGCCTAACTAATTAATTAAGCACAGGCATATTCATCTTCAAAAGGTACTATTAAATCCGAACACAACATTTTAAGTGGAAGTAAGAGCAACTCAAAGCCGAAAAGGACAGGAAATTCAAATGTGAGCACCACAGCACTCTTACTTGACTTGTGTTCTTATGTTCAGTTGTTTTATTTATTTTTATTTATTATTTATTTATTTATTCACATTTTTATTTTCTTACTTACTTTTTTAAACTTGTAAATATCAGGCCAGTGTGAACTGGGGCTGTCCCAAATGCTATTACCGAATATTTTGGGCTCCGGAGCTTCAGTAGTAATCAACAGCGAATATTCCAAGCTTCAGCCGGAGGGAGATGGGGGTGGATTCTAGCCAAACATTTCTACGTTCTCGGCTGAGATGGATGGCATAGCACTGCAACACGTGTCTTTTGGTTTAATTGAAGGCGTTGTGGATTGTGTTATTTTACAGTATTGTTGATTGTATTGTTATTTATTAATAACAAAAAAACATTTTCCAAAAGCTTTGGTGTGTTTTATGCATGTTTGTAATCCCGAGGGGTTTGGTTGAACGAAGTCCTATCTATGCACTTTTTGTGACACAACAACAGCTTGTGACAATTTTATCATGGAAAAGTTATAGACCTACATAAATGCTCATAATAATAAGCTCTGAAACTGAGACAACACCTGACAAAGTGCTGTGAAACAGAAGCGCAGAAACCACATACTAGCTCCAACAAATTTAAGATTTGAGATTTATAAGATTTATATTTATTTATAATGTTTTTTTTATTATTATTTTCATTTCTTAGTACTCGCATACATTGAAACGAAATTTGTCCTCTGCATTTAACCCATCCTATACCCTCATAGCCTTCACTGCTTACGGAGCCACGGTATTTGAAAATGGTCTCATGCCCCACTGGAAGCAGAGAGAAGAATGGCATCGCTGCAGCTAGCATCCTTCCAGGGTGACAAACTTAGCTAGGGCTTGGTTGAAACAATTAGAAACTCCGTTCAAGTCCCAAAGCACAAGTTCGGTGATCGCCGGCTACTTTTTATTTCCCATCACCGTGACGTTCACTGCTGTGAGTGAGAGGGATGTCAGACGCCCAAGCTGAGATGGTATAAAAAAAAAAAAAAAACAAATATCTGAATCTTAAAATTGAAAACAGAATACCTATCCAACAAACGAATATCCGAATAGTCGAATATTCGGCTCTAGCTCTAGTTTGATCAAACGATTCCAACAACACTTCCCTGATGAGTTCACTTTGTATATGAAATTTCACCCATGTCGCTTTTGCAATAGCTCTAGCTTATGAAAGAGCCAAAAAAATGGATTTAACATTGGAGAATGAATGTGCTTGTACTAACCTTATGGCTGTCCTAACAAAGTAATGAAAGACAGCAATATCAGTTTAGTCAGTGTAGTCTGCAGTATTTATTCATAGTATGGACCATAGTCTACCTGGAAATGGCAGAACAGTACAACTTGTAAAAAGTGATATATATTTCCATTGTATTAAAATTCTTGAGACCTATTGTTCTTGGGACCTCAGTGACAAAAAAAAAGTTCTGTATTATTATGAGACATTCCTTTTGTTACATTGTTTAGAAACCCAGCTAATTCTCTACATTTCAGGAGGCTGAACATGGCTGAAATAAAGTTTATTTACAAGGCTTCCGACTCATCTTGGCGAGGATTGCATTTCACAAAGGCTTTCTTTGTAATTAATGGATGAGAACTCACATTGCAGAAAAAAATTGGCAGTATTAATCTAATAGTAATCTGCAAAGCAGCATTGGTAATTTGCAAGCCATTTGAGACATTATTTTGAAATTAAAGGACTGATTTACTTTTCTACCTCTCATGGTACACTAATGGAAGGCAGTGCTTCAGTTGGAGGAAATAAATGGAAGAAACCTTTGGTTTTGAGGTCAAATAATCAGAGTCACAATTGGAATCAGTACCTGGGCATTGTCCATGTCTACTTTGGAAATGGAGTTTGACAGCATTCACATTTTTGGAGAGAGAAGTGGAATGTTCTTTAAGAATGATAGTTTGTGATTAGTCAATGTGAAATAATGAAAGTATCTGAACTTCGCCTTTCCCTGACTCTTATTGAAGACAGCCAACACATGTAATTTGTTTGATATTAAAACATGTAAGAATGAATGAGATTAATTTAATGTTAACTTAAAAAGGAAATCAAATTATTTTGCTTTCAAAACAAACTCAAATAAATAAAATGATTCCTTTGTCCTGTTGCATGCTTTTGCTGAAAAATGGGAGGTCACATTGCAATGCAAATCGGGACGAGGCGATGAATACCATAACAAGAGAGTTAAGAACAACATGTACTTGAGACTTCTGGGATTGGGGTATTTCCTCATCTATATGGCCATTCTTTGTTAACCCACAATATCTTTGGGTCCAACGGGTTGGATGTTCAATTAAAATTAAGATATAGAGTATTCTTAGTGTTTTTTGTTGTAAATGGTCAGAAACAAGAAATAATTATTTGCAAGAAATATTTAGCAAAGACAGATAGACAGGAAAAACATATGTTTTACATATAATATAAAATGCTTTAGTTTTACCGCATCTTGCTCCATTTTTCCAACACAAAAATTCAAACTTTCTACATTCAAATGCTATTTCAGCGTTAACAGTATTTTATCCATCATTATCATATTCGTTTAAAAGATTGTTTTGACATCATCTCAAATAGCAGCACTAAAAAGGAGCAATATTGACACCTAGTTTGATGTATGTCTTTCAACATCTTTGTGTTAGAGGCTAGATCCCAGATTGCCTCCCTTCAAAATGATATATCTGATGGAAAACATCTTTCTATCTCATTTTAAAAATACTACCTATTGGCATGACAATTTATGTACAGGGCACATGCTTCAATGACCACTGTAAACAGTTCTTTGAGATATCTGGCTGGACCAAACGTATGAGCATGCGTATTTTACAAAAATACTGTAATTATATACCATACTTTGGATATGATTTCTGTCATATTTAATTTTATTCTTTTTTAGTGATACTAGACTCATTGATGTTTCTTAGGGATTATAAACGTTGCAATGAGTCACAATGTTTAAAAAGTGACAGTAAAGCAAAGCTACTGAATAAGGAAAAAACTAAAACATGCTTCAGGCACAAGAATGAAGATGTAGTACATCCAGTAAAAACATACTCTTTTAAAGATAAAAATAACACAATGAAATAGAAAAGAAGGTCAGAGTGTGGCAAAGAAAGGGTGAGGCCTGACATATTCTGCAAATTCTACAGTTTACATCATGCACACACTATTAATAGGTTAGTACCTTATGCTGTATCTTAAGACCTACATCCATAACACTCATTCTTTCATTAAGACTTCCTTGCAGGAATACATATGGGGATACATTCATTTACATAAATAAAGGTTTCCAAATGAGCATTCTATTAGTGGAAAAGAAGAAAAATTTAAATTTTTAAAAATTGCTCTGTCTGAACATGTACTGAATATTTCCCAGAAAAGAAACTCATTTATCTACAGAGATATACAGTGACTACAGAGATAAAAGCATTTTGGCTTTGTTGAACCATTTATTTTAGATTTTTCTCTGTATTCTTATCAGGCTGAATGCTAGATAATTATACTTCAAAGAGCTGTAGAGTACTTTTCATGACTGTGAGCAGAGGAGAAAAGATGAAAAGATATATGTTGTTGAGCCTAGGAACATAGTGAAAATACATTGTAACGGGACCAGAGGAGTGGTGGTAGAAGGGCACTATGTGCAGTCCCTGGAGGACTGGAGCCAGGCCACAGTCAGCTTGCAGCCACACACCTGCTGCCAATGAGCTGTCCCTTGGCTTATTTAAAGCTCCCCAATCTCTCAGTTGGAATGAAGTGCTGTTGAGGGTGAAGAAAAAAAACGGAGCAAGCGAGCAGTGTTTAGACTGAGCTGAAACTGAAACTGTGTACCGACTAACTTTGTATGAGAAACTGCATTGGTGTTTGACTATGCTCTTGCCTGCTTATTTGGATTTGTTTGCTGCACTGGGAACCAGTTTAGCTGGCCAGTAATAGACAGGGATGTGCAGGTAGGCTCCAAACAGAGTAAGGATTTTTTTTCTTTCTTTCTTTTTGTTTGGGGTGTTGCTGTGGGCAGTGCATGTCTGTCGCATCAAATGTCCTACAGTCCTTTCATTTTACATTGTGTTCGTTCTGTCATTGTATCCCCCATCTCTGGTTCTGCCACATTTAAAATACACTATATGGACAAAAGTATTTGGCCACACCTGTTTTTCAGGGTTTGGGCTAGGCCCCTTATCTCCAGTGAAGGGCAATCTTAATACTTTAGCATACCAAGACATTTTGGACAATGCTATGCTTCCAACTTTGTGGCAACAGTTTGGGGAAGGCCCTTTTCTATTCCAACATAACTGTGCCTCAGTGCACAAAGCAAGGACTATAAAGACATGGTTTGATGGGTTCAGTGTGGAAGAACCTGACTGGTCCGCACAGAGCCCTGACCTCAACCCCATCAAGCACCTTTGGGATGAACTGGAATGGAGATTGCGAGCCAGGCCTTCTCGTCCAACATCAGTGCCTGACCTCATAAATGCTCTACAGAATGAATGAGCACAAATTCCCACAGAAACACTCCAAAATCTTGTGGAAAGCCTTCCAAGAAGAGTGGAAGCTGTTATAGCTGCAAAAGGGGGATCAACTCCATATTAAAGTATATGTATTTGAACACAATGTCAGTACAGTCCCTGTTGGTGTAATGGTCAGGCATCCGAATACTTTTGTCCATATAGTGTATTTTAATGCATATCAACACATTGAGAAAAATATTTCTTTAAAATATCTCTATATACATTTTTGTATGGGTTAAATTAAAGGCAGTCATGTAGCCTTTTATTGAATAATACCTATTGGATTATTAGAAACAACACATAAAAATTCAAGATCTCACTTTAAATATTTCATAGACCGTGTTCAAATGATCAGGATTGTACCAACATCAGGTCATGATTAGATCATGATTTATAATCATGTCTGATTATATTAAGCTTTAAGATCAAGATCAATAAGATTAAATCCTAATTAAAGGATTAAAGGTTCATATTAGGCTCTTTGTAATTGTGTTATCTACTGTTTATTCTGAGAAAAAAGAATAATCTCTTGAAATTAGCATTTAAAGCAGTAGGGCTGACCTTCCACTCATTGGATATATTTCTGTATATAAATGCTAGAGGCATTTCAATAGGCATATCACATTGCAATAGTTCACTGGACAGGAAGATTGTCTCCAGATTATTCCTTCAAGATCCACAAGCTTTAAACAAACATGTTTCAAAGACAGAACTGGGAAATCATTACCATTTCAAAGATTTCCCAGAAAATCATTCATCATGTCCTGTTATTAAACAGATATCGCAGTCATACTGTACCCTTCTCTGTGCTTTTTTGGATCACTTTAGCAGCTTTAAGGTTAACTTATTTTTGACAGCAGAACATAATGCTTTCATTGTTTGTCAGCTTAAAAAGTATATTCTTGACATGAAACATTTGCTTTAAATGAGTTTCCGGATATGACTGACTATTGTTAATGAAGTGCTGTCAGGTATGATTCAGAATAGTCCAGAAACTGTTATCAGATTCAATTCAATTGGCATTGAATCAATGGTATTAAAGTCAACTCATTTATTTTCTCTTTGTGTGACACATCTGGCAAATACAGATCAGAGTATTTCCTTTTATTTAAAAAAAGGGAAATACAGCTCACTCTTAAGATAAAAAGACATTCATGCAGATGTTTTTCTGTTTTGTGTGTTTTGTTATAGCTAAACTGCCACTTCAGATGTGTTCCTGCTTTAGCAGGATACTCTCCTGGTAGGGTTGCCACTGTACTAGTAGCCTTACATTTCTTAATATAATGTTAGTGTTATTTTATTAACATTAGACTATGCTTTTTGACCTTATGAATGAATGAATAATTTGAATCCATAAGGCAATTGAAATTGTCTCAATTGGCAAAATGAAAATGAAAATGAAACATTTTTTGGAAGTAATGGTGCTCTTGTATGACAATTTTGTCAATAAAAAGGTACAGCTCATAAATTGGCCAAAAAATGTATTGAATAAAAAGACTTTTTACCTCCCTGACTCGACTCACTCCACTCAGCCATCTTAAAATCTGAAATCTGTGACATCACAGGTCTGGTTGATAATTTAGTAAATTACCTACAGTGAAGTGTGGTAGCACAACAACACTCAATAGCAAATCTCACCTTCAGTGTTAAATTCCAAACCAAGCTAAAACCAGCAAAGAAAGCTTGCTAACATTTCCTGCAAATGTTATATGAGTATTATTACTTGTTATGGTTTATTTTTGTGAGTGATGTGGGTGGGTCTGGAAGTTAATGCAGAGGTAGCATGGAGTTATTTCATGACACACAAAACAATACAGCAAGGCAGTCAGATCCACCATACAGGCTAATTAGTAAATGAGGTGAATAATTAGCTATTTTCTAAAACTAAAGGAACCATTCTTAGCTAGCTAACTAATAAATGAGTTGTAAGCTGGTCCGGAAGGAAACTAATCAGTTGAAGCCAGGAAGAGTCCCATCATCATTTGATTTTTCTGACTACAGTGTAGAGAAGACAGACCAATGAAGGAAAGAAGCTGTTCTAGTCAGAGAAGAAAGCATGAAGACATGCTTATCAAGCATGGTAAGGTAAGAGAGCTAATAACATAGTCAGCTAAATCGTCAGGTGAAAGACAAAGCAAATAAATGATGTTCTCAGTGACAGCTGGAGCCCAATTGTCCAAATGCATAATTAAAATTTTGCAAATTTTTCTCAAAGACTTGGGTCTTTCATACATTAAGGTCATGTTGTAGCCGAGTCAAGCTGCAAGTCCTCTGAAGCTCATCGACATCTGAAAGGTTTGTTGTATGTAAAGTATGTGGAACCCAAGGTTGAACATTCCAACTTTGAAATTTCATGGAGATGTGCCCCTCTGCAGAAGAAATTACATTATTATTCTCTAGTCTGTTTAAGAATGAATGATGACTTGGAAACTTGATGGTGTCACATATTCGGTGTGAGAGCAAACGGAATTGAAATGTTTTATTGTAGTCTGTGAACTATTCAGTGTACATGAGGGATATGTAAATAATGCTTGCAATCAGCTTTATTTTTCAAGTGAATTTGCAGACAAATGAGGCACCAGGAGACTAAAAGAACTGACTTTCATGGTGTCATTCATAAAATTTGCAGCCAAAGTTGTAACCAAATTACCCTTTGTCATAAACATATAGTGTAAACTCACCTAATAGGCTCATAGGCATACCTCATACTGAAAGAGGCTCCATATCAATATGAACACTGTATTTTGCCTCCCTTTAAATTTGGAATTTTAGACAAATATGATTATGAATGAGTATAGGCTAAAGGCAGTTCAAGATGGCAGTGCTTGAGGTACAAAGAGGGTCCATTTTTTATATATACAAGAAAAAAAAACCACCCCATACTCTACCTATGTCATACTTCATAGCAAACCTAGTGTTAAGGGTACACATTTTTCTGCAGACCTCTATGTCTTTAAAGGTTTAAGGTTACACCTAGGTGAATTCTATAGGCTACTTAGGATTTGTAATACTGAAGAGTAATGACTGCAAGTCAGTCAGCTTTGTTGTTTGAAGAATTGCATGACTGGGATTGTACAGCAAAATTGTTAAATCATTCAAAATAGTGAAGGAAAGTAAACATGATCTTTCAGTTCAGTGTAATACTGAAACCAAAATAAGATCTCTGTGAATTTCATTTTGATATTTAATTTATTTAGCAGGAATGAAAAATCTATATGACATATGAATAATGGCATATTGTATTGATTGATGTGCTTCTGAATTCTGCTTAATAACACAATGCTTTTGTTTTTGCTTTTTAGAGGGGCCAACATCTTAAGAATACAAAAAGCATTAAAAAATGATTTTACATAATGAGGTGTATATTACACTTGTACTTCCTGAAACAACCTTGCCTTTTAGAAATCAAATTTCACAGTTACTCCACTAACAAGAGTTACCCCATGAACAGTGCATGTATTCATCACTTGAATTGTTAACACTGTTGCTTACATGCTTCTGCATCCCTATAGAAAGGCTTATGTAGATGAGAGAATTTGCCCATTTGGAACTGAGTTGGCCATTGAGAAACTACAAAAGCATTTCTCAGATGAAACTGGAATCATAGTTGTTGTGCAAATGTCTGAGTGAAGGGAGATACCTCAGCAAATGAGTAAATTCTTTTAAAGCAAACATTTTCACATTTTCTGTATAGTTGGAATACTCAAAATCTTAAAGAGTTGGTGGCATTGGAAAACTATTTTATATACCTCAGTTCTTTCAAAACAAATACTAATTATTTGTATAAATATAAAAAAAGATTGCAATGATCAGACAGTGGACATAATGTCTAAAAAAAGCAAAAATAGTATATTACATGCAGTTGTCATAATGACTTGTCCATCTTATTATTATAAACAATTAAAATACCTGACAGCAAAATAATAAATTAAAAGGCACAAGTTGATATAATAAAATATAACATCGGTGCTGTGTAGGAATATGAAGAAGCTGAGGGACAATGTTAGGGTTTAGAAATCAAATGGGCTATTGAGTACATACTGCAGAGTAGCCTCCATATTAATTCATACCTCTAATTAAATAGGACCAAAAACATGCAATTAAAGAAAAAGAGCGCATATTGGATTTTTTGCTGGAAGACATTTAAAATGTTATACTTGTTAAAATGTTACTGCATAAGATCTAAATAGCACTCCACAGCAAATTTTATGCATAGAGCAGATTGTTCACATTAAGTTATTGATTGTGTACATTGGATTGCTGTTGTTTTTATGTCAGATGGTGCATGAATCTCCTCCTTCAGCTTAAGTCTCCTACACAGATGGCTGCAAAGCCTGAAGAGCTAGGAAAGCACTCTTACACAAACTTCCAAGCCTGCTTCATGACCACTGCAGAATTTGATCAAAATAATATACCTTGATTAAAGAAAACACACTGAAAGGTGCAATGAAGTAACACTGTATGAAAACAACTTTTATACTATCTTAATAAAAAGGTTTAGGGCCTCAGTATGTGTGATGTGTCCTTAGTGAGAAGTCAATCTATACTGATATATAAATGCAACACTTCACAGTTCATATGGTACTTCAGTATCCATCAGTTAAAATAGTACTAAATGATAGGTAATATAAACCCACGCATTGCAATTTACATTTGCTCTACAGTGCTGTTAAAGCCATACGAGGACCGTTCAGATCACAAAAGCCCACAAAGAGAGGAAATTGAAAACTTTGTGTAAAAACATCTGCTTGTCAAATTCAGCCTGCAGTACAGATCTTCACCTGGTGCTCTTTATGAAATTCCTGACATGTATCCAGTAAAATGATTTAAAGATTTTTTTTTTTTTTTATATATAGTTAGTTTCAATCACATGGGACTTATATAAATGGAAATAAAACAAATTCTTTATAAATTTCCACCAAGTTTTGTCCATCAAGACTTATTGAATTATAACAAGGATAACCCAGGCACCTCAGGTTCCACAGGTTCTTTATTAAGGAGACACTATTGCCTTTTCCTACAGCAAACCACACAATGTGACATAGAATTGGTATGATAGCAACGCAGAACTTTAATCATTGTATGCATTCCATAAATTATAGTTTTCAGAATAAACTGGAGTGAATGGCATCATCCTTCCAATGATAAATTAGTTTATTATTGTACATTCTGGGCCTTAGGATTCTGATTGGTATACCCTTGATAAAGCAACTTATCAACTCCATATCTTCTAATTTTACACAAATCACACCGATAGGTCCCATAACAGTATGCTGTGACAGAGGTACGCAAAGGTAAATCCAGGAGGCCCAGGCATAGAGTATTAACAGACTGTAGACTTTCTCTCTTCCTTTATTTTTTATTTAATTTTTGTGAGGCTGATATGAGGTAAACAAAATGAGATGTCTGTGAAATTAATACAAAAATCTGATTTAATGGTAAGAAATGGGGGATAAGAGAATGATAAATGAAGCAAAATGATGATTTTCTTAAGTAAGTTTGAAAGAATTCATTCAGCATACACATGTAAACAATTAAGCTTATTCAGTACCCTGCAGACTTGTTGGTGTAAACTCTGGTGTTGCCTTTCCATGCAAAATTTTACCATGTTTCCAATAAGATCTTATTGAATCTAGTCATCGCTGAAATGGTTATTGAAAAGCAGTAGAAGTGAAACAGATGTAAAAAAAATCTCTCATGACTAAAGGTGTATATTGTTAGAGAACATGAACGAGCCACTGTCAGGGTGGAGTTCCAACTCTGCAGTTCTCAAACTTGTACGGTCTTTATTCCCATTCTTTTGTAACAGGCAATTATCAGTGAGGCTGTGTTTATGTATTTAGGCTGTGTTTAGACCTGTATTTATTTGAGGCCTGAAGAATGAATATGGAACCATGACATTAAGCACAATATTTTTATCACTTGATATATGATCAAGATGACCTGTTACAAAATATATAATGCCATTCCCCCAGATACAGAAATAATTCATCATTCCACCAAAGCACTTCTGTGCCTCTCTACAAGATTGTCATTTTATGGAGACAAACCTGAATTTTCTTGGATCTGTCTATAAAGAGAGGTAGAGTACAGTTCTCACAGGGCTGGAGAATGAAAAACTGTTTGCCTTTTGTACATCTGTGTTGCTTTTTTCTACTGACTGAAGATTGTCAGTGTGTAGTGAGAATACATAGCACACATTCCTCATTTCTTGTGTAGTGGTAAAGGGCAGGGATTGCAATGCAGAGACTGATGATTGATTGCTCGTGCTTGCTAACTTATTTGGCTGTTTACAGTGGCAGCAGCATGGTATAGTGGTAAGGAGCAGGGCTCATAACCAAACGCTACATAAGGTTGCCAGTTCAATTCCCAAGTACGATCCATTAAAAACAATAATAAATCATTGAAAGTATGAAAGAAAGATATCTGTAACATTTAAGTGAAAGAATGACTTACAAGTGGTGGAAATCTGGAGGCTGAATATAAGGAGGCTGCAGGCTGTTTGAGCTTGGAAGCTGTTGAAATGGGAATGGAGTTTAAGGAGATTGAGACTGAAAACTAGCAGTCCAGAGGACGCAGAAGGATGCATCCAATGGTAATTGAAAATTTACCTCACTATGTGTGCAACACGTTGGAATTTCCAATCCATATATTTCCAAAAAAATAAATCCAGTTAAAGCAACAGAAACAATGGTAAACAGAACTGGTCTTTCCAGCTGCCACAGAGGTTATGGTCAGCTGTATACACCTCAGGGACGGTTTTTGGTGAAACAGTAGAAAAATCGTCAGAACGCGGATCCAGTTACATAATTCACTCCCCGAGCCAGGTTGTGTGTTCTGGGCCATTTTCACCACAGCGCAGACTCAAAACCTACCTAGAGTATTGAGACAACATCTCTTCTCTCTGAACTCCTCTGACCTCCTCCTCTGAACCCTCCCCCTCTTAATGTCATGGTTCAATGGTGGCCTTCATCAAGACCTGACTTATCATTGTCCAACTCTGTTGAAGATAAATTTTATTCACAATAAAGTTACAGCTTTAGAGTAAACAAAAACTATTTGAAGGAACTAAAACATTTATTTTGTGTGCATATTTGCTGTGTAAACATACAGAAAGTTAATTGCACTGAAGTTAAAGTTGAAAAAACTATGAAAAATAGATTTAATTAAGGTGTCCACATTCCCTAATAGTAATTTGCATGTCCTGCATTTTGCACTTTTTGTGATAGTTATTCCCCTCAAAGAGTAAAACTGTTTTCAGAGCTGTGACTTGCTCGCTGTGACAACCAATGGAGGGGTCGCCTTGCTTTCCGCTGTAGGATTTAGATGCATATCCCTCTCACTGGGTGCAGATGGTTCTGATTAGGGAAAAATTCCATTGCACCCAGCAGTTACATGCTTGAAGTGGCCCAAATGCTGGTTATTTCCACAGGCTTTTAGATAAGGCCTCATTCATCACTGTGCAGCAGTTTGGAGTAGGTGACAGTAAAATAACCTTACCTTTTACCCTCTGTGGCTGCATTATAACCTCTTCATACTTAAATAAAGGTTAAGAACACCTTTCACAACTTGTCAACAAACACATTTAAGGGAAGTGGGTATAAATGATGTGTATTTAAGCTATTTAACCCTTAATCTGAGTGCCATTAATCAAGTTGAAGTCTGACGTGGTTCAGAGGTGATTGCTACTCACATTTCTCACTGTATAGTTTTGGCACTGTTGCCTCTCTCTGCAATATCAGAAACTTTGAAACATTTTGATTAAGCATGAGAAAATCTATTTTAAAAAATGTGTTTTTAGTTATGATGGCAATATTTGAAATGGGTCTCATTTCACTTTAATTATCATTTCTTTTCCACATCTGGTACTATTTTTTTATAATTTGTTATTGCTTAAACATAGTGGTTAAGGACTGATCTAGGATTATTATAAATATGAAACTAACGTAGGTATTGTATCTGTCTTTTATTTGCATCATGATTTCACAGGCACCTGCAAAATGAGATCAGGGCCTGTATTCATATAACGTCTCAAAGTAGGAAACAAGTCCTAAAAACTTGAAAATTTTGAGACTGGGAAAAGTTCTGAAAACAATTTTGTCCAACTAGGATGTCACCAAGTCGGTGATAAAGAGTGTCTCAAAAAAACATGGCTAACAATTTCATTCAAGAACAATTTCAGTTCAAGAACAACAGCTGAATGTGAACTGAAAGTGGTGTTGAAATTATTGTTGCAAGTAATGGCACAATTATTCCCAATAAGCAGTCTATACTAATACCAGTCATAGTGAAATTAAGTATTTTTTCAGTTTTGTCATTAGTCAACATTTTGCAATTTTTTTCATTAAAAAAATAGTATTGCATTCAAAGTGTTTGTATCACATAATTACATTTACTGGCTGAAATAGAAAGAACAGGAAATTCCCACATCCACGCCCACTCTCCCCAAACAAGTTGAAACCTGCTAATGATGTATATGAATTGCCCACAAATCTCTCTTTCCTGGTATACCAGCTTTCTGCAGATCACATCTCCTCCCCTAATTCTGTCCTTTGTCCTTCTCCTCCTATCTGCAGGTTTAAGTGTTCAAGGGTCTTTTACCTGGCTTTGACTGTGCTGTCTTCTCCTGTCAGCCAGGGGTGGCCTCACCTGGTTCAGAAGGTCCAAAGGGGGGCCTTTCAGCTCTGGCCTATGGCTGTGCTGATGTGCTTTCCTCCCTGTAGGACTGGACTCCAAGCCAAGCTAAAGATCCAAGCAGTGTCATGCTAAACCTTTTCACTAATAAATGCTCTTAAAATTAATTTAAGTTGTCTTGGAATGTCTGGTGCTAGGGAATATATATGAAAACCAGTTTGTCATATATATTTAATGTTTTAGTAATAAATAAATTAATTTGTTCATTTCATTCATTGTGTTCTTCTCTTGGAAGCAGATGGTCTGCACTCTTTCAACCTTTCAACCTATGCCGCAAAGTTAGAAAACCACACCAGCAGGCATTAACCTTTATGTGTTACTCAAAGGTGTTGTGTTGCACAACCTGAGAATATGTCATTTACTGACTAACGTATTGGTGGAGAAGCTTGCTTTGTCATGTTCAATTAAAACCAAAGAATGAATATGCTGGGATGAAATTAATCTTCCCAAATCTCTGGTGTATGTCTCACTATGTAAATATTTTTAGAGAAACTAAAACCTTCAAATGTCAGAAATCATTATTTTCTTTAGAAGTTTTAAGTTGAAAGCAGAGATATTGGGACATTGAGACTGGGATGTTAGGAGGTGGCCATATTCTACATCAATACAGCATCAAGATGTAGGCTTTTTTTCAGCTTTGGGCAAAGATACAAAGAAAGTTAGCCAACTTGTTAGCTAAACTGAATTATGATTATGCTTATCTAGCTACCTGTATGGTGAGAAGCGATCTTTAGTTGACAGTGCTAAATAGATAAACATTTACTTTTTGTACACACTACAATATAGGGATTCATTAAACTGTCTGGTTCTGTGCCACAAAATTCATCTAAACCATTTCCATATTGTATTTACTTTTATCTGATGCTGCTGTGTTTTCCAGTGTATCACAGAGGATCCTCTATCTGAAACAGATCAGAATGTACACTTTCCTACTGCTGGAACAAGATGGGAGATTATGCATTCTGTTTGTAAATGTTTCTGTTGTGTCAGCTAAATTCTTTTGTGGGTAGAAATGTATGTGTGTAACGCACACACACACACACACACACACACACACACGCTAATGCAATACACAGTATGAGGAGAACATTTAAATTCAGCTGAGCTTAAATTTCAGGCACTGTCTGCTGACATTTTACATTTGGTTGTGACATTCTTCAAATGGAAGAAAAAGCATGACCAAGTTATGAAAGGAATCACAGAATATTGGCTAGCATTTCTTTTGAATGCTTTCTCTATTTATATGAAGTAATACAGCAAAATTTGTAACTTTAGTTTAATATCAATAATTGGAATGGAAGACTTTTTTTATGTACTGTGGAGAATATCTAAAATGCAGCAACAGGTTTAATAGAAACAAATAAAAATAACTTTGCACAGCAGTCTGGAGTAGTTGTTGGCATATATTCGGTAGATTCTGTTGCTGCAAATTCTAGAATTTGATCAATGATAGAGATCTTGGTTGTGTTTTACTGAATTGTTAGCTCTTTCAGTCTATCATGACCTTGTGACGAATAAGGTAGTACAATTCCTAAGATGGTATGCCTTAATATGAGTGAATGGAGTTGTTCCAAAACACACACACACACACACACACACACCACCCTATCATTTGCATACACATATATGACTAGCATGAGGCATAAGAGGAAATGCCACAGATACATGCAAGCCAAGATAAGCACCCTGTAGGTTTTCTCTATTAATACACTTCTGGCCATGAGTACACGGAAAGGAAAAAGCAAACAGTCCTCAATCCACTTCTCTCTTGTGATTCTGTCAGTGGTAATTTCCTGTCATCCCTGCTAACCTGACAAATCTTGTAAATCAAATGTCAAAGGTGCAAATGGAACCCCTCAGATTTATGTTTACAAAGCTACATATGTATATCGGCACAAAATCCTCAGTTAACTTTTCAGACACATGCTTTTTTCTCTTCTATTTAATTGCTTTCCTGGTCTGTGTCCCAGTTCATGTTTTCCACAGTTGGCTCTGTTGAGGCCTGTCCTTTTGCATGTCATGCTACCATTCCAGGAAAATTAACAGACCGCTTCTGATATTTGGATATACGATTTTTTCAAAGCAAGTAGAAGTTATGCGGCCATTATCCTTTCTTCCAATTTACATGTACTATGAAATCTCTTACCATTGAGGTTGATCATTACACTTTTTAGCACATGCATGTCATCTCTAAGTTTTTGGTGAATATACTGCAAGCTTAAAGATAGTTTGACACATTGAAAAAAAAAACAAATATGTCCCTAATGAATTGATGTCATTGCTTTGTTTCAACAGAGTCAGGGTTATGACCTTCCCGTTGGCTCTTCCTGTCATGAATGATTTAAATTCTGCAGGAGTGTTTTTCCTCCTCTGTCCATCTCAGACATGGCCTGCATGCTTTGACATAAGTACCATGGCTCACACTGTGAAGTAGTGGCTGTAGCAATCGGTGATGTGGAGCTATTACAGATGTGCTGTTTCATTACTATAAATGCCACATTGAAACAATTTTCTATCCATTGTCTCAGTGAAATTTGGAGCATGTTACTGGAGCATATTTGGAGCCTTGTAGGCAAACTCTAGGCCTTTGTCAATCAAACAAAATAATGTTTCATCCTTACCTCACCTTTGAACAACATATTTTTCATAACCCAAAACTTTTTTTTTTTTGGAAATTTCAGTTAGTGCTAAAATGGAAAGTAAATCCAAATTAAATAGAAAAAGCATCAGAAATGTTTAATTAACACTAAGGAAAAAAAACATTTTGTGGTTAGTTTCAATCAGTTGCTATGTTTGAATAGTATCTCTTTGTATTCCTTAGTAACACAAGGTTATGACTCATTCCATATATCAAAAATATAAGTTGTGATGAGATATTTAATCTCTACAGTGTCAGTCAAAGGGCATACTGCAGAGATGTTTTTTTTATTTTTAAAGGTGGACAACAGAGGGCATTTCAAACTAAGATCTGTCAGCATAACAATAGGACATAAATAGAAATTAGTTTACAGTAAATTTCACACTGACTGTAGTTAGTTTTCCATTCAAGGAGTTATTAATGCATGTTTACGCGGGGTTATAGTGGTTCAAGAGTGTTCAAGACCAGGTTGGACACAGTGCTAGATACACTCTAGTCTATCGACAATATGATAGGGCTTGTTAGGCTGAATGGGGTTGTTACGTTCTGGTCTGTTGTACTGTTTTTGGGTTTTGGTCCTGGGCTGCTGTGTTTCGTTTGTGTTCCCCTATACAGATGGAGGTGAGGATGCATCATAGTTGCTGGGAAACCTGACCGGAGGATGCGGTAGGGAAGGACGCATTAACAACCATAGTGGAGGAACCGACTTGGAGGATGCATAGAGACATGGACACCGCTTACATTGCATAGCAACTGGATGAGAGGATGCCGTAGCCAGGGACACTGAGGATCATTGTGGAGCAGTGGTATTTAAAATAATGTGGAACTCTACAAGAGCTGTACATTGACATCAATGGAGAGACTGATTATTCACATGCTACCGAAAGCTACATTACTCCAGGGCCGGCCCAACGCATAAGCGAACTAAACTCCTGCTTAGAGCCCCCAAGAGCGCTTGAAATGTCCCACAAGAGACCTTGAAATTTTCTTTTTTGTGATATGTTATATTATGTCAATGGTAATCATACAAAAACGCAATATTATGTTAACAATAGTCAGTAGTGTTGGCGGCACCGAGGCAGTGGGGGGCCCCCAAATCAAATTCTGATTAGGGCCCCATAAAGGCTTGGGCCGGTTAAACATCAAGACACCTGTCGTTGGACTTCGAGGAGTGGACTGATTGCAGCATAGATAGATAGATAGATAGAAAACTTTAGTGCCCTCCAAGAGGCAATTTGTGGTACAGCACAAAACATATAGACACATTAAAAACATCAAATAAACAAGACAACAATCCAAAATTGTCCATAGCAGCCATCATACATACCATCACAGTCAAAGCAGACATTTAAAGTGCATAAAATGCATCTCCCCTGGTCCATGTTTTGCCCCAGACTCCCATGGCTACCATATCTTGTTTAATTGAGTTATTGCCATGGGAATAAATGAGTTTTTTGCTCGGTTGGTTCTGATATTGGGGTATCTATACCTCCGACCAGAAGGGAGTAGCTGGAACTCTAGCTGGGAGTAGGTGAAAGTGGATGTGATGTATGATTTTTCCACAGATCTTAAAAATTTTTCCCAATTTGTTCTTATGAGTGATTTTGGAATGCCCATACCAGCAAACAATACAATAACAAAGAACACTCTCAATAAAAGAATTTTATTATCGACATTAAAAAAGTTTAGTTTTCTAGAAAAGTACATGCACTGTTGGCCCTTCTTAAAAATAGCATCCGCACATTGATCCCAGGATAATTTGTGATCTATAATAAGACCAAGATATTTATACTCTGTCACCACCTCAATGGACTCAGAACCTGCTACGCTGGCTGCCCGGTGAGGCTTTGCAGCCTGCGTTTTGAGAGTCTTATGTTTAGAATAGAATTACATTGTCAGATCAGGGAAACCTTCTAGTTTTGTAATTAATGAATGTAAATTTACCTTTTATAGACTGCTGTGTACTCAACTGTGTTTTTGTGCTGTGGTTGTGGTGGATTAGTGTTACCACAATTTTCATCCGCTTTGTTATCAAAACACCGCTGGACTTTCAGTCCGTAATAGGGCACTTCCATTTTTTATATTTTCTTCTTTTGCATTTTTCCCCTTTTCACCCAACACTGGCAATTGCCTATTGTGCTGCTTCATCTACCCCCACTGAGACAACCTCTACACTTGTGCAGAAGTGCAGGGTTAGGTGAATGTAATTCTCCAATACATCTGCAAGCCAATGTGGCTATTTTTTGCATTATGAGTTCATCAGTGCATTAAAGAGTAGTGGTCGCTCAGGATGGGGTTAGCCTCCAATGATGTCACTCTTACGATTTACAGCTGCCTGACCAGTGGCAGTGTGCCAAGAGAGTGGTGTGATGAGGTTATGGCCGGTCTTCCCACCCTCTTCTCCTGCTGAACAAAACAATTTTGCTCCACTGCTGTGGGCTCCCGGTCATGGCTGAATGGCATGGCTGATTTCAAGCTGCTGGGCTGATTGATTACTCAGTACCATGCATTATCTAGCAAAAAAGTATATTCATGAGGTGGCTGAGCATTGCTTTGCTCTGACTTTTGATAAAAGTGATTCCTTCATTCTCAGTTAGAGGGTTAGAGAGCCAAAGTTTCTTTGTTAACCTTAACAAAAAGATGTGCCTGCAACTACTTTTTTTTTTAATCAGTCCAGAGAGAGAAATCACATGTGTGTGATGACCCCCTTCAAAACAGATTGCCAATGCTTTGTTGTCTGCTGCGCAAGTGCTGATTTTGAAGCAGATGTACTGTAAACAAGTGAACTGTCTTCACCTCCACTGTATCCTGTTAAAACGTCTGCCAGGGGCACCAGCACCAGTTGATCCCCCTGCTATTGTGCACTACACCCCAGTGTGCATTATCAGCAGTTACCACTGAATGACAGGGCCCCACCAAGACCTGCACTGAAAGCTTGTCCCTCCACTTACCTCAGTAGTGGGTAGGGTTACCATAGCAGGCTTGTCACCCCAGCAGGCTTGTCACCCCAGGGCGGTAGGCTAAAAGCAACGACGCATTAATGCATGGACAGGAGGCCCAGTAGAGTCACTATATTGCCATAAATCACAGAAAGTGAAGGCAGGTAAGCTAAAAAGTCAACACTTTGGAGAGGCAAGAGTACTGAAGGCAGCTAAGGGAATGCACCTTGAAACAGAGGCTATTCCTTAGTGACCCCCTAACTCACCTTCCTAGGGGGGAAATGACCTGCTTAGGTCAGAAAATGAGCCGTGAAATTAATCCAGGGTTGTTAAGTTAACTTTAGATTAAAAGAAACAGAAAAAGGGAAAAAAAATGAAACCAAAGGCACCCTTGCCAACCAGGCTACCAGTCTAAATAATGCTTTTTACCCTGGGCAAAAGCAAAACAGTTTGAATGAGAAATGCAATGATACGAATGCAAGTGTGTCAGCGGAGGAAATCCAGTACACTTTATAATGATAGATGACTTGCCAATATAGAGCATATGTCATGAACCAGCAGACATCAGCCACATGACCTCACCCCAAGTGGAGAAGGATCCACCACTAGTCCCACCACAGATCACAGACAGGTAAATATCAGTCAAACCTACCGTCATTGCAAATAATCCAACCAAGTGTAATTCAGAGGAATCTGAGCATCACATTCCTTTTTCACTCTTGTGTTAGCTGGGCAGTTTCCAGCTGTAGCTGGTGCAAAAGCTGTTGGAAAGTGGATCATGAGCTGGTGAGCTTAGAGTGAACAGCGCAAGGTTAGGAGAGTGTGAGACAGGTCTCCCCTGTTTGACCGATACAATCCACAGGTGGTGGGCAGGGTAGTGGTGTGTGGTTTCGCTCCAGTACCCAAACACAACATTCTGACAATGGAGAGTCAACAAGCAGCAATAACGATGATGGTTTCTTGGCTGTATAAGCTATATGAGTCAGCCAGCTGATCAAACCATATCCCCAAAAATTAAAAAAAAACAAAGCAAAATGCCTCACATCATTTTTCTCTAGATAATGTGTTTAGGAATCACCTGGAGCGAAGCCATACACCACTACCCTGCCCACCACCTGTGGATTCTATCTATCAAACAGGGGAGACCTGTCTCACACTCTCCTAACCCTGTTCTGTTCAATCTAAGCTCACCAGCTCATGATCCACTTTCCAACAGCTTTTGCACCAAGTACAACTGGAAACTGCCCAGTTAACACAAGCATGAAAAAGGAAGGTGATGCTCAGATTCCTCGAATTACACTTTGGTGACAGTGATCAATCATGCATCATTAACAGGTGCATTTTCTTAACATGCCATCTAATAATATCTTGGAGGAAATTATCTAAACAGTAAAAGGCTTCCCTTTAATATTCTTGGTAATTGACATGATAGACTATGGTAAATCCTTTACAAATTCTCAAAGTATAACTTCGGGCTAAGATCTTTATTTATAACACAAACCTAAATGAAACTTGCTTTTGGTGAAATGTTGTGTGGAAAATAGTGACAGCAAGAATCATCAGGCTTTGAAAAAGGAACTTAATTTGTGCCAAGAAGATCTACGGCATTGATCAGTGACATAGATTTCAGAGAAAGTTTAAAAAGCTGTGCTACTCTCTGGGGAGCAAGAGAAGTAAAATAAAAATCATCTAATTGAATTTTTCATTTATTTATTTCATTGTCTGACAAAAAGTGTCAATATGTTGCCTCTGGGGATTTAATTTGTATCTAAATGTACCAGAGTTTGCCTGTTATTAAGTAAGAGGTAGATCTTGGTAAGCAAATATAACAGTACTTCTGGGGAGAGAGGGTCTACAATGCCTGTCATATAAACTGTGGATAATCAGCTTATGACTTTACATTTACTAATAAGATATTACATTCTTTGTTTTGCTAGACATTGTGGACACAGGAGCCCAGACTGTAAAATGCTAAGCGCATTTAGGGATATGTTTCGGAAAATTTACAGCCATGATTTTTTTTCAGGACAGAATGCTATTACTATTAATTGGTAGATATGATGTAGTCACTCAGAGACCTTAATATATTATAATATATTTCCTTCCTTGAATTCAAGAATCCTCATTTTCACATGATAACATGCCAATCCATGAGGTATTGCAATTATCAGGAAACATGGGTTTACCATGAAGACAATAAGGATTCTTAATATCAGGTCATTTGTGGACTCACCCCTCTCAGTACACCATAGGATGGAGCTTCTCCAATGATCAAGAGACAACCAGGTGGAATGCAAACAGTGAACATCTGTTTGGTTTTTTCCCCTTTTCCTGGGGTTTTGAAAACATATGCGGCTCGCACCTGTTCTGCATCTATTACCACAGCAACATTTTCTGGCCTGAACAAAAATATATATATATATAAAACTAAAATGTAGAATATGCACAGCTGAGAAACTAGTTTTTTGAAGAGCCTTGATCTCCTTTGTTTGCATCCATAGAAAATTATATATTTTTTCCTCACACTAACTTGCTCAGAAACTATTTTTCTTCATATATGTGCACCTGGGTGGGGGAAGGGAGATTAACCATCTTCAGTCTCCGGCAGCTGAAGTGTTTAGTTTGTAATTTCAATTTCCTTTTTAGAGTGTTGCCTGCTGGAAGAATGTAAGTTATCACTAACCTTCAATTTTATAATTACAATAATGTGTTACAGAAGAAAAAAAATGTGTGAATTTCAAGAGGCCACCTAATTAGATAAAGAGCCTCTTCTAAGATTCCTTCATTTATCAGCAGGCCTTCTGATACCATTACAGATGTTGGATGTTTCTTTGAAGATAACTATGTAACCACTTGCTGGGAGGCTTTTAATTGTGCATTTGTTGCGTTTTATTTTGAAATCCTAGAGTGGCTTACATCATATGGATTTGTTGATGTATGACCTTTGCAAAATATGTTTATGATTGCATTTCAGGCATAAAATAGTTAAAATGAAGAAGTTTTAATAGTTACACATAATGTTTTTTTTTTCCTAACAACACTTTGCAACCAGCCAGTGCTTATTCAATGAAAGGTTCATTCACACTTCCCATCAGATACAGCAGAGGTCCTCATTATTTCTTGATATGTTCAAATTTTGACATTGTTTCAAAATTACAAAAAGGTGCAATAACCATAGTTTTCAGACCTACCATAAGCAAGTAGTGAGAACAGAATGGTATTGCATGCTAAAGAGAATTAACCTGTATGCCATCATTAAAGGTTAATTACTAATAAGCATTGCACAGAAGACAATTAAACAAGTTATGTTATATAAATATCTATCTAACTAGCTAATATGAAGAGTGCTGCTGAGATCTCATTGTTTTCTTTGTAATTTCCCTAGACAAAATGAGAAGACCATAAGGTTACAGTGAGACATAAGTGGTATCCCAAACTTGAGAAGTATTTGTCATGACCAATATCTGACAAAAATTTCCATTTAGGGTTAGCACGATACGAGGAAAAGTTAAATAAATAAAACCTACAGTGTCTCTCAAACGACTCAGTCATTTGTCGTGCATTTCAGGTTTGTCCCAATCTGAGATGAAGAGGAAGTCTCAGATGATCCTTCTCAAAACCTTATGGTATGCCTCTGCAGTTTGACACTTAAGTTGTGTATGACTAGTGCCATTATCAGAGTGACTATTATTACAGAATGATTCACTTTAATCTCATTGTGCTGCGGTTATTTTATCTCATGTCCATATAAAGTTTCTATCCAGGTTTCTTTCTTTGTCTATAAAAGCTAACTGATATAAATATAAAGTAATTGGTAATTCAAGTAAACACTTATTTATAAAATCAGGCTTTCAGCTTTTACTATCTCCTGTACATTATGTTTTGTAATAATGACAACAGCCATATTTTGTGCATGCATAGTGTTTGAGTAATTCTAATTTTAATTCTAATTCTAATTATTCTTTAGCTCTGATTTGTTTCTTATTTGTTTCAGTGACATCTCATTTTGTTTCCTTCATGCAGTAATCCGTTGTTTCACAGGCATTTAATATTGTTTTCTCATTTGTTTCTTGTGCATTGCTTTCCTATGGGAAAATAATAATTCAGATTTAGAATATCCTTTTTGAACGAGACACTGTTTTTCTCACAAGAAACAAATAATCCCACCCATAGCATCCCACCCACGTCATCTAGTTATTGAAGCAACCAGGTCAAAAGCCTAGCTCGTGAGATACAATGGCAGTGCAACCTTTTGATGACAAGCCCAGATCTTCAACCACAGACCCATATCCCACAAAGGGTTAATATGTTTAATGTTGCAACCCAAGACTTAATATATGTGACTAAAATCTTCAGTCAGTTCATCAGTCAAAACGCATAAACTGCACACACTCTCTTCATCTCTTCGTCTTAGATATATACCATAACACCCAACACTGTCACTCTTACAAGGGGACTTGCAAATAATTTCCAGGAGTCTCACAGTCAAACTTTGCTCTGTGAAGTATGTTACATAATTTAATTCCACAGGGTAAAAGGCAAAGAGTTCACCCTTTCAAATTCTAATTTCAAGAGACACATGTCACATAGTGCTCAGTGATCATCTTACTGTGATCTGTTTACTTGAACACCATCATTTTTTAGTTTTTTATCATCAATTTTTTGATGAACCCTTAAGATGTGAATGATAATTTTCAATTCTGTTGTCATAGGAACACACACCTGCAACCCTGCAGGTCATTTCTGAAGCAATTTGCTTTGTCCTGTAATAATTTCAGGTAGACATCTTCAGCAACACATACTGTAGCTGCTGATAAAACTTCTTTATACAATATTATTAAGTGCAGTGGCAGCCTTCTGTTCACAAATACAGAAGTGAATAAAATGAGACCTGATGCAATCTTAGAGATCCAATGTACTTCATGTTCAAAACTGAAATGACCACAGGCCACTCTCACAGTACTATGGCAGAAAGAATACATGCTGTTCAAATGCAGATTGCAGCACTATAATAATCATGCTAAAAATAATATTAAATAATACTAATAAATAATACATTTATTTCGCATTAAGCCATATGAAATAATAATAATAATAATAATAATAATAATAATAATAATAATAATAATAATAATAATAATACAATATGACACAATCAAATAGAACCCTGAAAACAGAGGATGTCAAACAATTCCTCCAGACTTATGTGCAGTTTTACATATCAATCCATGGCTTGTATACCTCAAATTTAATAAACAGGCAAAAAAGAGAATTTATATATGTTTACCAATGCACAGCTGTAGACAGCAGTAGTGCCTCAGTATATTTAAATGCAGTCTTCAGCTGAGATTTATTGTTTGCAGAAATGTCAAACTGAATTAATTATTGGGTTAATTAAGCCATTAAGAACAGAGTTTGTAAAATATGTCTGGCCCTCAAGGAATTAAGTCAGCTGCCACTGCTTTACATAATTGTGGTGTGACTAAGTAGTGTCTCTCATTACTACACAGGACAAAAGTCCCATTCACCTTTAACTACCTAACTGCCAAGCCCTCTGGAATTTGTGTTCCAAGCACAGTACATCTTGCATCAATTTAAATAAAGTATGAAGTGGTAGAAGGAGGAGAGCTGCCCAAATGACACTATGATGTTTTTTGTATCATTATGTCTGTTTTTGTGCAATATTTCTTGGCTGTCTTTGTCTCATCCAAATAACAGTACACCATACTATTACAAATTGTACATTTCCCACATAACAGTAGCAGCCCCGCATTAACAGTCTGGCCTAACAATGGAATTATGAAACTTTTTTAAGAAAGGCGCTGATAAACAAGTAAAAATATCCAACCCAGCATCACCAGCAGCAATGGCCAAGGGCTTGGAAATGTTGCCACTGCAGGAATAAGAAAAGACAGCATCACCTACCTCCATTGTTAAGGTTTGTACCAGCCTCGCCAAACCAATTTTCAAAGGGGGGATAATCAGTACAAATTAGCATTCATTTTCTGCCTGTTGCTATTTGAAATTCATTTGGATTGAATATTCAGTACAGACATAAGAGGTGTTCTTCTGCTGAACGGCATTTTTTTTTCATATTGCCAAACTACATGAAAAGCTTGGTTTATCATTTCATGACCCTGATGAAGGGAGGGTAGACCAAACTGTATCTGTAGTCACTTTATCCAAGTGCTGATGGCATTTGCAATGAGATACAGAAAGCCTTGCATTCAAACAGCCAGGTGCCAATAGGTGGCCAGGCAAATGACGGGGTGGCAGCAGTGTTACTGGGGTTCAGCAGTGCAGCCTTGTGCTTTATATACAGTACACACGTGTAGTCTGGTCTCACTTTGCTGCTTGGGACCGCTACATCAGAGTGAAACTTTTGTAGAAGAGAGAGCTTCTTGCAGTTATATTAAAGGTAAACACTGTTAAAGATCGTTTTTGTTGTTGTTGTTGTTGTTTATTTTGGGTCCTTATGCTTAGTGCTTACCTTAATAACTAGCTAGCTTTTTCCTGTGAAGGTTTACTGTGTGTTATTATGCATTGGAGTCTGAGGCTTACAAGTGATCGTCTTGCCCTCCCCCACAAACCAAAAGGGCTCCACCTATGCTTAGAAACTCCATGTATGCTTAGTACACTAATGAGTATTAGCTTGTACAATGGAACTACACAAAAGTATGCAATTGACTAGGGGTGTAAAGGTTCTGAAACCAAGACCAAAACCGCGATACGTTGACGGTCTCATGTCGCGGTTCCCCCCTGTTGAGCCTGTTGAGCTCTCATTATGTTATCAATAGGGGTGTAACGGTACACGTATATTTGTACCGGTACAGTATATTTATTCGGTACAGGACATTCGGTTCGGTGCGCATTGTGATCCAAGTGAATATTGTCTAGTTTTAACCACACACGTTACGTGCATAACTTTTTTATGCTCTGATGGTCGGTCGACCGAAACGTTAGTGAATAAAGTGATGCTTGACAAGATACAGTGTGCCGTCTCTTCTACATTTCTGTGTGCAGAACTAAAATTAAAAACTCAGTTTCCTCTCTGATTCCATAACGGAGCTGTAACATGTTCAGCGAAGCAGCCTCATGAGTATGGTGAGTAAGGTTGCAGCAATTGTAACTGATATTTTTTTTTTAATTATACCTAGACATAGGTATGTTTTTTTTAAGAAAGAAAGGTATGTGCCTTTATTTGCATTCCTTATGTGTTCAGGAAATTATGGCCAGTTTGCCACTGTTTACAAGTTTGTACAACTATATATGTTTACAAAATTCATAATAATTAAATTCATAATAAATGAGAAGAAAATTCATGTTTTGCATGAATTTTCCACTGTACCGAAAACATACCGAACCGTGATTTCAAAACCGAGGTACATACCAAACCGTGACTTTTGCATGCTGTTATACCCCTACAATTGACTATAGAGCTTCCATCATGTTTTGCATCAAGATTTTGCTTATTAGCAATACACACAGCAATACAGAAACCAAATGGTATATCTGATTGCTCTGGGACAGCAAGAAGTAACCTCTTCTTTGTGGACTTAATCCATTAAGGAAAAAAAAGTATGTTACTCTGGAAAGTGGCATCTGTGGTGAATGTGCAATGCCATGCAACTTAAAGAATAATAATAAAAAGCTCACAGGCTATGTGTCCATATTGTTATTGGCCTTTAACAGCCACCTCGAATGCAAGATGTTGCTGTTCTTTAGACATGTAGATGTCAGGACTGCGGCTCCCTAGCCGGGTTTGTTTTGGTTTTTGTTTTCCCTGTCCATGTGCTTTTGTTTTTCCCTGTGTTCCAGCCCTGCCCTGCTCTCCGCCCTGTCTCCGCCCACCTGGTCATCTGACTGGCTCCACCCGCCTACCTGCACACCTGAACCCCATCTTGTCATCTGCCTTGCCCTATATATTCCTTGTTTGTTTCTTGTCTCATCGCGAGTTCGTCTCAGTTTTTCTGTGTCGCTACAAGCCGTTTGTTCCTGTTCTGCCTGCCTGCCTGCCTGCCTGCCTGCCTGCCTGCTGTTTATCTGAACCCTTGCCCGTTTTCTTGACTACGTTTTTGGATCCGATTTTTGGTATTGTTAGCCGTGTTTCTCTGGTTTTCTGACTTCGCCTGTTTTTGACTACGTTTTCTGGATTCCCCGTCTTGGCTTTATTAAACATCGCTTTGTGCACCCCATTCCGCTGTCTGCGCTTGAGTCCCTGCCTGAGCCCTGACAGTAGAACACATTCCTGCAATCTGTGTGGTCACTAATACATAGCATTAAAGAACATTATTTGTCAAAGTCATTATCAAGGTTTGTGTTCTATGAGGAAACCCCAGGTGAGCAATAAATTCAGCGTTTGAGATAACAGCCTCTCGGTTACACCCAGCAGGAATTAAACATGGTGTCTGATGACAAACGCATTAATCAGTAACAACAACCACAGCTTTGTGAAATTAGTTTGTCACATGGCATACTTTATACTCATGAAAATGCACATAAATAGTAATAATGAGCATATTACCTTTAATAAAATGTAAAATAAGCCTGTAATACTTTATTTGTGCATTCAAAGTATGTGTCATATTTGTTATACATAATATTTGAGTTCTGTATTACTTCACTTCAATGCATTTATCAGGCATTGTATTTGTTTTCTTTGTCTTTGCCCTTCATTTTTAACTGCTACATTTTCTGTTTGCTATGCCCAGTTTATTCAGTGTTTTCAAACAGTAGTTCAGCAGTGAAATAAAGCCTAAAACATTGTCAATTGACAGCTATATTAGAAAATGGTGAAAAGTGACATTTGGGAGCAGTTCCTTTCACAGCCAAATGGGTTTGTATCTCTGTAAGGCTAATGCTGAATAATTATACCACTGGAGGTTACGCTGGACATGGCTCTTGAACAGTCTGCTACTCATCGGACTCTCGGGGATTGATAATCACTCACCCTGTGTTGCATCTCAGAGCTGGCCTCATATATTACACAGCCTGCCGTGAGGGCCTCTATCTTGAACAGAAACACACACTTAAAGCCACTTGCCTGTCAGTAAACTATGAAAATAGGGAGAAATGCACTGGAAAATAGATCAATTAAATGGTGTCAATTAGTCAATGAAATGATGTTTGAACGTGGTCTTTCACAAGGCCATTGCTGGACAATTTAAACTGATTTATACTGACTGTAGCTATAGGATTTGCCAAAGTGATGTATACTGTTTCCAGAATGCCATGGCACTGATTTGCTTAAATTCTCCTGAGTCCTCATTTGCTTCAAAAAGACATTGTTGAAGAGCAGAAAATTCCAATCAGGGGAAGCATTTATCATTAAAATGATGCAGTTCTGAGCTTTTGTCAAGAGAAAAGGAACCAGAGACAAAAGGTAAAGTTGATTACAATTAGACTCCACTTTTTCAGGGTCTAAGTACAAGCCAGATGAAAGAATCGGCTAATGAAAAGTGTTTCACAATGCTTTGCAGGTTAGGACCCAAATACAGATGATGACTCATGAGTTTCAAACTCATGGTAAATTAATGGGAAAAAAGTCTTCAAGGCCATTTTGCAGTCCTTCCCTGAAAGGCACGACAAAAAATGTTCACATGTTGCATTAAATATTTGATCATATACTTTGCTGTAAGCAGATATCTATTATCTATTATCTATGCTGTAGGCAACATTCTTTCTTTAAAAAAAAAAAAAAAAGTTCCATTTTCAGAATATTGCTATGTGACTGTGTTAAAAATGCACATTTTTAAAACTAATTTTGTCTCCAAGGCACAACCCGTGAACAAAATGTAAGCAAGATTTTAAGCTTGACAGAGCTGGAGAGGCAAGACAACATTCATTTTTTTACTTTATTTAATTCCACTGGGCTGGCTACTTCAGGGCTTTGGACAATGAATGACAATCATTTTTAAAAATTTTCGCATCTATTATGTCATCTGGGTCAGAAAACAAATTGATTTTCAGAGGCTAGCAGAATGCCCGTATCATGAGGGTATTAACTGTACATATTGCATACAGTACAAAAAAATTGAATACAAATGCATGTTTTCTATTTATTCATCACACAGGAATTGCATTCTTACATGCAAAATCCAATATTTTTTGAGGTGTTAGAAAGCAAATTTGTTTTCGCATTTTCTTGAATATAAACAGCATCTTTTCATTCATGCAGATGCTTAAACAACCAGCCTAGAAAGACGCTTTCATCAGGACAGTGTCAGTATGTCAATGTGCTTGCGTGAAAAGAGTACCAATACCTGGATATGCACTTATTTGGACCCAAGGTTAGCTCTCTGACATTTTAAGCTGATTAAGAATTTGCCTGGGCTAACCTTTGAGTCATGTCAACCGCCCTGCCATTGCATTAGCACTTTCATTATCATTCAGTCACATCTAATAAAGGAAGGTTCTTCATGGCCTAGAAGAGCATTAAGCCTTAATGTATGTATGGCATAATTTAAATAGGGCTTAAACTATTAGATAAGTCAGGCTTTTAGCCAAGACCAGACTAAATTAATGTGATATTATGCAGATTTGTTTCAAATGACATTTTTTTACTAATTTCCACAGGAAAAGAGTTGAATGAAGAGGGTGTAGGTACATCTCAGTTTGCGTTTTGACACTGCATTTCAGTAAGCTGAAGAAACAGTCCTTTGACATTTTGAAAAGGTGCCAATGACCCACAGTAGAGTTGTTCACAGATAATTGATGAATAATTATTTATTTCCACAATATACTTTATTAACTGTCAGAAATCACCAATGCTATAAATCTAAACTTAATTTGTGATGGTCTGTAAAACATGCAGATAAAGATACATATTGATTGGAAGTTCTAAAATAAATCCTACAAATACAAATGTTAACTGGTTAGAGGACAACATTGCAGGAACACACATTCCAGAAGCAAACAATATTGATTTGTGTTCAGTATCCTATGTGGAAGAGTATTAAATAAGTATTGTTATTATTATTTTATTATTGTTGTTATTACGGTTACGTGATTATCTGCACTTAGCCATTGAGGTTGTGGAAAAAATTCTCAGCAGACCTATATCAAAGATCTGCTTGGCACTCAGCATTAAAAAGAAGAATCCAGTTTCCTGACATTGGGGGTGTACTTTCTAATGAAGCTGCTTCATGTCACAAAAATCAGGATAAATCTCATCTCAGATTTGGACATAGCTTATGAGTGGGGGAAAGTCCTTTATGTCAATTACTACTGGCTCATTTCTCAGTTCCTGGAATAGTTTAAAATGGAATGAGTTTATGTTCCAATCATCCTCTAATACATGCATGGGCAGCATTCAAACGATGCTGAAAATGACACTTGTCTGGTCCAAGAGAAATGCTCCTTTGGAGAAGTGAGACAGGCTAATATGGCTTTTGACAGGAGATATATGAATAGAAGAAGGATTTTTTTAAGGATTTCTCTGAATTTCAAGAAGGATGTATATACAATTGTAATGTCAGGTGAATTAAACATTACCTAAAGATGAGAAGAGGCTTTTTATTGAGCTAAGGAAAATTAAACATTGTTGTACTGTCTACAGCTCCTGCTATAAAATTCTCGATGCCCTCTTTGAAACATTCATGCTTTAAAATTCTTTGCTCTCTTCTAACGTGAGAAATCAAGGAGAAAGCATATTGAATCCATAAATACTTATAAATATTGAATTTTAACAAACCATGGTCATTTAGCTAAATGCTAGCAAGAAGTACTCCCTGCAGTCCACTGGTTAACCTCTCTCCCTTCAGAGTATCCTATATAGTGATCATGATGTATTCCATTGATTTTCCAATCCAAACATAAATGTTTATCACTTGCTTCACCCCAATCCCATAGAGCTCAACACTAAACTCATATATGAACATCCTATAACCCCCTAATAATAATAATCATAAGAAGAAGAAGAAGAAGAAGAAGAAGAAGAGTAAGTTGGAAGCAAGTTTGTAATTGAATTTTGTTAGTAAAACCAAAAGAAGAATTTTTGACAAAAAAAATAGCAGGAGATAAACACAAAGTGATTCCTTTATTTTAAAAAAATGAAGTATGCACTGATTCTTTTTTTTTTCCTTTTTTACTTTATCATTTCAGTGTGACTGACAGCTCTTCTAAAGAAAGTTTAACACCAGAAACACAGCAGGAGTCATTTGAAGAAATTTCAGTTTTGAAATGTCTCTGGTTTTGTCACAGATTGAAGGTATGTGAATTTCTAGCATAATAATTGTTACACATTGCAGAGGAAATATACATGAACAATAAATGTACAGAATTATTAAAACAGCTCATTACACCTATCATTGAGAAGCAAGGTCACAAGTGTGGAAGTATGGAATACTAAAATAGCATAAATAATAATTAAAATATCAAAACAAACAACATACACTTTTAATCAGTAACAACTGTTTTAATAAACTTTCCAAGTGTTGTTTTGAGTCTCACCCATGTGTTAGCTATCATTTCGGAATCTTCAATCATGCATTTCCTTTCTGACTAACAAAATTGGCTTGCTCAGCTGTGCTCCACCATAGTGAAGGAGTCTGCTTTCATCTCTGTGACATCCTTTATTATTATCTGCACATGTTTTAAAAATTGATCCGGGTAGAGCAGCATTCAACTCCCACATGGGCAATATAAGCATTATGTCATTTCTAGAGGGTGGCTCTACATACCTTGCGGGACAGGACAGCACTGGGATTCAAATCAAATCAGAGATGTTAACACAACAGCCTACTTAACACAAAAAACTATCACCTACTTGCTCTGTAGACACTGCATCAAGATAGCGTTTAAAAGGCAGCGCGACTATGGCCAGGCCCGTGTCTCTGACAGGAATGGTATAGCTGCTGTTGGCATCAGAGAGCCGGTGCGCATTAAAAAAATGAAAGGCTTTCCTGTTAATTTAGGAATATCAGAACCAGATGCCGGGGTGATATCCCGAGCTGGCAGGAGAACAAGATGAAGTGCCGGCGAGGGCCACTGACTGCACTGCTGAACAGGGGGGGCAGAGACTTAGAGGAATTTAAAGGGAAAATGAAGCGGAAACCATCTGACAGCGATTCAGGATAGAGCACACTGCGGTGTGTGAATGAGGTCTTGGGGCTGCTGTACTGAAGTCATGGCTGTAAACAGTGCTCCGAGGAGGGGGGAAAAACTGTAACTGAAAAATTTAAAAACTGCGTGAAATTAAACAGAAAATTTAAGGTTTTGGATGAAGTGTATTGCTCTGGACAAAAAGTGCAAGGCTGAAAAATTAGATGAGTGAAAGAAGAAGAAAAAACTGGAAAAACACATAATTTTCATTGTTGTTTACGGCTTAGTCTGATTTTTTTTCTCTCATATTAACAAGAAGATAAAATTTATTATTTCATAAGAAGTAAGAATAATCTGCATATTTTTTGATAGCAAGCCATCCGTGTGTTCATAAGCTGTAAAATCCGTAGGGGGATGGGAGGCAGTTTAATCAAATTATACAATTGTATATGGCCAGTACATTGTGATTTATATGTCATGATGACTTGGTGCTTTTCAGACATTCCATATACTGTACATGGGTACATATTTTTAATAATAACAAAAATGTCTTCCAAGTAGGATTGGTTTGCTTTGTCAGTGTGACACAAGCAAAGAGAAGCAAAGAGAAAATATGAATCTTTGTCTAGACAGTGTAGTTATTTCATGAGACACCCATGTCTTATTACCAAGGGGAAGATTTGCCTGTTGACACAGGCCCAGTGACAGTCTAAATACACCATCTGACATTCAAATGGTGCCTCTGCAACCTGTCCCCTGAAAAGATAGAAATTAATAATTCAAGGTGATCTTAATCTTTGCAGGTCATGGGGTTATTTTCCACTGACGGGGGCCCAAATGATTACCCAAGGAGATGAGATTACTTTGGTGTGAAAACTGAGAGAGTGAGTGAAAATATCTAGCCTCTTCCATACCAGCTATCGTCCTTAGGGTATACATCACCAGCTGTTATTCTATAGAGAATTAATTGCTGTTGGAGTGGGGGATCTGTAAATGTCTTTTTCAGAGAAATTAGACATTTAGCATTTCTAAGAATGTCTGTCTCCTTCTCCTTTTGACAGTGTTTCTAACAGATTAGCCTTTCAAAGGCAGGAAATCTAACCATCTCAACAATGGATTGCAATAAAAATGAAAGTGAAATATGAGTAAAAATAATGGAAAAGGACACAAAATCAAAAGCAAATGCTCCCACATAAAGTGGGTCAGAGGTCTTTCAAATATGAGGGTCACTTCAAAACGACATTATTGTTTATGTCCTTCTCTGAAATAATTCAGTAAATAAGTAGAAGCTGTACCTTTCATTTTGGTAGGTACTTCCATTGACATTTCCTTCTCAGATACTAAAATTGCTGGAATGGTAAAATATTAAAATTAACAGGAATTTCATCTAGAATGTAATCTAATTCAAAGGATTTATACCCTTTTACATTTCACTTTTCAGTTACAAAATAGTTTCAAATTATTCGAAGAACGATGCAGGTCAAAATTTCTGTACTGAACTTTTAGAGCGAAATCAACCCAGAGCTAGCCTTAAAAATGAGTCTGTAAAATCTTTTTACAGGTAAGAAATGTCCCAGGGCTAAACCATTTTGGCACTGCATACTGAACTGAAATAGGTTGATTTTTCCCAGAAGGTAAACCAACCCAGAGCTAACCCAAAATAGTCAATTTAAAAAAAAAAAACAAAAAACAAAAACAAAAAAAACACTTCATAACATTTTCAAATCATTGGAATGAGAATAAGAATGAAGGATTGAACTATAACGTTCATCCTAAGGACTGTTTTGCAGAATCATAAAGAGACTGCAAACACACAAACTTAAACAATGAGCCAACATGGTAACTACGTGTATTTTAGTATTTATTAATGAAGTGGTATTATCGATCTTATTTCTGGAAACATGCATTAGAAACAAATTACTTTACATCTGAAAAAAATACCAATCAATCTACCAAATTTTATTTTTTCAACAGAAACTGACATTGCAAATGAATGGTAAATGGACTGCATTTATAAGGCGCTTTTCTATTCATTTGACTACTCAAAGCACTTTACAGTTATATGCCTCACATCTACCTTCCAGTGGCAGAGGCTGCTCAAATGCTGAGTGTAATGCTTCACAGTGGCATGCGACCATATGTTTATAAAATTATTACCCTATCATTCTAAATTGTAAGGTGCAAATTTAAATTTATACGTAATCGTTCAATGTAGCTGAATGTTCACTGAACCACTGAGAGAGATGGCGGATGTCTTGTTCATGGGTTCACCTGCAAGGTCCCACCAGGGATTCCGACTTGCAACCCTTTGGTCAGGTCGAGCCCTAACCAGAACCACACTGACATGCACTCAATAAAACTAATCATATGCACAACATCAGCACAAATGGATGGGACATAAGTATTGCTCTGTTGGGGTTAAGATTATTTAGAAGAAGATTAGAAGTTAGAAGAAGATTTAGCTGAAGAAAATAATTTATTCTTGGTTTCTCTGTGAGGGGTTGGAATGGAAAGTACAAAGCTCTGGTGCATCTCAGTGTGGTTACTTCAATTAGCCAAAATTAGAAATGACTCTACAATCCTGTACAGAAGCCTGGGTCTTCTCAGCCTCAAAACTCTGGTTATGTGTAATTGTTCAAATTTCTCCTCTGTAGAAGTTGCCTATAAGTCTGAAATGGATAAACAATTTTAGCATTGTTTGGGCAGTACACTTTTGCCACATTAATAAACTCAACCAATGTTATGTGTATCTCCATTCTTCATCAAATTATGTCTACATTCCACAGATGAAACTACCATTTGTATTCCAAGGTACAAAACAACCAATAAATTCATATTAATTCCTGTTTAAGAATTTCTGATGATGCTTTCCATCCGCCTTTGCCTTTGAAACTTGGGAAATGTCTGAAACATTTCTCAATGTGATTATTTACACTTACAGTGAAACAAGTTACTTAGGAATCTGGAGGGAAAATGTAAAATTCTTAACTCTCCCTCCAGTGGAGACAATTAAAAACATCATCCAAAGTATTTTGATCAAAACCTTCAATAACTAATTTAAACCATGGTTATTTTGATTTTGTACTTTACTTACTGCCTCCAGAAAAAAAGTGCACATAAATAAGAACGACAGAGCCAATACAGCTCCACACCTAATAACACCCAAGGGTATCGTGTTTGGCAGATTCTAACAGCAGTCAGTAGCCGAGTTAGGATACCAGAGATTTTTGTAGCTATGATACTGGAGGTCATCATTCAAACAGCCAATGAGCTCAGAGTTCCATTGATCTGCTGCCAGTTGCTTTTTCAACTCCATATAGAGTGCTCTCTGAATCTTTGGTGGCTTTTCCACAACATGTCTGAAGCCAAAATCCTAGCATAATGCAAGGGGTTTCCAGCTCAGCGTCTTGTGAGAAGATAAAAGTGAGGAATTAAATATTAATGTGAATCAAGCTGGCCAGATTCTCAGACAGCATTAATCCTGGCACAGTCTCTAAGGAAGGAGTCAGAAGTTAGACCTTGCAAAAGCTTTGGGAGACCGGCTTCCTAGATCAAATTCATTTATAACAAAGAGGTTGAATCCACACTCAACCTGAAATCTCATGTCCTTAATATTTAAAA
This sequence comes from Megalops cyprinoides, assembly GCF_013368585.1. Lineage (NCBI taxonomy): Eukaryota > Metazoa > Chordata > Actinopteri > Elopiformes > Megalopidae > Megalops > Megalops cyprinoides. The sequence goes on from NC_050594.1 coordinate 23,225,047, forward strand.
AAAAGGGAGTGAGAATGAGGGTAGTGGGAGAAAGAAACACCCAGAAAGAGATTCATATGACAAAACCATTTCGGTGTTTACTTCTGAATGTTTCTGTCATGGGCAAAATAATTCACCTCTCTACGACAGTTTGCCTCTGTGTACTGTGTACCATGACAGCCAGGATCACGCTGAGTCTTTGTCACCTGTGCTATTGCACTGCCCCTTCTTTCTGCTCCCCAAAAATAAACTTGCACACGTGTGCTGCCGATTATGCATGGCAAAATGTATCCTGGTTCAGGAGTGTCATTATCCTCCGGGGTCCTGCATTCACTGCACTGTGACAGATGCACAGCAATTTTAAGATTATTTATAATAACGCTTCCACATCGGAATCGAATGTCACGCGGGGCTCTCTGGGGGATTAAATCGATACACCCCGGGTCCTGTCACATGGATTTTTAATACAGTGTTTTAATAGCTACACTGAAAAAAAAAGAAAAAAAAAAAACAACAACACCAACAAAAAAAACAGTTTAGAATATATAACTTCATACAATTTGACAGATGTTGATAATTACACTGATGTTTTAGTTTTTAGAGAATAGAACAGTTCTATTCTTAAAAAAAAAAGTCCAAACAGGTGGCTTAGTAATTACAAGAAGAAAAACAATTTGGGAAAAGATTGGTAAAAGACACAGGGGGGATATAAACATTGCTTTTCTGAAGGCACATTGCTATGGGAACAAGTGATTATTGCATGTGAGACAGTGCCAGATGAAGAAGGTCCAAACACCTGTAAAATGTGACTTACTAGATCTGACAAATCACATTGGGATGGGGTGATTAAACATATTAATGAACAGATGTACCTCTTGAGTGACTTACCTTACCTAATATTTTGATAAATAATACCACTGATCAGGTCAGTAAAGGAATGTGTTTTGTTTGTACTGAATGTCTGTTAAAATAAATGCCTAAACTCCAGTAAGGCAAATCTTTGCAGGTTTATCATACTGCTTCGTTTAATACTGCGACTGGCATTTTGAAGATGAAATGGTTCTAGTCTGTTTTTTTTTTTTTTTTTTTTACCACAAAAATACACCATCAAAGCCCATTCTTGGTTGATTTCCAAATGCTGAAAAATTACAGTCATCCACTCTTCAGAGTAACAACTTGTCATTGATTTAATGGTATCACATAGTGGGATTAAAATCCTGTTAGGAGTTAGTGGAGTCTGCCTAATCAGAGGTGAGAGTTATTTGCAAGAACTGAAGCAGAAACGTCTGGTCTCCACAAGCTTTTATACTCTTCAGATGGGAAGTAATTTGTTTAGTTATTTTTCTTTTTTAGATGTGCAATTTTTTAGTTGCACACAATTTCCCCATAAAGCAGTGCTGATATCTGTTTATAAAATGATTTAGCATAAGTTTTTCCTTCAAGCATAGCAGAGCACTAAGTTGCAGGAATATCCTTGCCATTGGCAGTCAAGTAACCCACTGGTGTACTTGTGTGCCTGGTTGCTGACATTTCCACCACAAAGCAGATAAACAACAGATCTACAGCAGTAAGGAAACACTGGGAACTGTGTGTGAATAGAGAGTTCTCTCAGCCAAATGCCCCATGGTGACAAAAGCTTATGAACATGGAAAGACGTAAATCTTTCAAGAATAGCAACAACGGTTGAAAAGGTCCTTTTTTGTCCAGTGAAAAGCTTTACAGAAACTAAATGAGTACCTACAGCAGCTTCCACCTCTCAATCAAAGAGGCTAGTTGAGTTAAACAGGAAGCATTTCAATCTTTTCAAAGTTACCTGTGAGTTGTGCTGTGCTGACCAAGTGTTACCATGGTAAGCATGCCTCTTACTGTCCTCAGTATACAGGATCTTGTTTGCAGAACAGTTAATCCCATAATTTATTATTAAATACCATACAGATATGATGTTATGATACAATGGCAGCTTTTTAAAGAAAGTCTAGATTGTACAAACAACATACATTTCGACCACTGTTTATGTATATCTCATTGTGTAATTTCTTGTACCTAGCGGGTAATTATAGAAATTGATGCATTTTTTTACTGTTAAACAAGAATGAGTTAGACAAGTATCAAAGTCATAAAAGGCCTGTTTTAAGTTGTTATGGACAAGCCATCCAAAATCCAGATGCATTGTTGTGAATTACAGAAAAATATAAAATAATTAATAACAGCTATAGGCTTCAAGATATGTTTCACATTGCACCCCATAAAAGTGTAGTAGTGTAATGATGCATGGCTCACAGCAGACCCAAGCTTTCTATGAATGGATTCTTCATAACACACCATGGTGCTGTGTCAATAATCTATGTTCCAGGGCATCCATTATCAGAAAATGACAAAATGTGCATGTTTATACTAAATATTCTCATATTTATAATGTTTTGTATGTGTGTATGTCTACATATATATGTATGTTTTCCTCAGAAAGAGGTCTCTGTTCATGTGCATTTGATACTTTAATAATGAAGCAGATAGTTGATATTGACTACAAACCAAACCTTTATTATTAGCTACATAATTCTGACAAAATTCTGCTGTTGAATATGAGCATCATAAACTCTAAAGATAAATTAAAGATAATTCACTGTTGAATGCACATATTATCAGCAATTGTCGATGTCATTTTGACATCATTAGTACAAAACCTGACAAAAATGCATACATTTAGAAAAACGCTTAGAAAAAAAGCACTTTCATCACTCAAGGTGCATGACAAACCTACATCGCATCTGGGCCATGGTCACCATTAAGGTAGATTATCCTTAGCCAACAAAAGAATGCCAATTTTACATAGCATTTTAACACATTTAAACAAATAGCAGCATGACATCCAGACACAGTTAATCAGATGGTGTGTTGAACTCTACCAACAGGCTTTTATTGGCTGGGCCATATTTAATGATGGAACTATTGATTATTATTTATTGAATGTTAGGAATATGCAACTTTTTTTTTATTTTTTTTTTTTATTTTACAGCTTTGACGAGGACACAAACAGGCATATTACTGAAACAGGTCTTTGATTGCTCTCTAATTGGGTCCTATGGAAGTGACTCTGAGGAGATGAGAGCAGGGACTCTCAGTGCTCTGTGACTGAATTAAAATCTGGTCTCCAACAATAAATCACATTGGCAGGTTGAACCATGAGCAGAAACTGTTTATATGCATAATTATGACCTTAAAGCTACGTGCTTGCTTTTAAAGTAGGCCTACAGCACATCGGCACAACAGTGAGCTGAGCAGTCTGAGAAGGGTTCACAGGTGAATGCTGATTAATTATCAGGAAAAGTCAGTGTGTAATTGTCTTCACTATTTAATGTCTGGCACTTGGTTACGAGTCTCCATCTGCCGCCATTCCTGAATTCCAATTCCAAGATATAGGCCAATTTAAAAGATGGAAAACAAATTCAGTCCAGTGAAAAAATAACGATCAATACTTGCAGTATATCAGGCAGCAAAACTAGCTTCCAAATACAAAAAGCAATACCATTTACAGGAGCAAAAATTAGTTTATTTATTGACTGAATGCAGCAAAGACTACAGCTTAGAGTAAATTGAAAAGACTGAAAATGGTGGAAATTTCGATAGTGGTGATATAAATGACACAAAACTCTGCAAGTTTGCCAGACAAGCAATTAAAAAAGACCCTCAGACAACAAGTTCCTAAAGCGTCCCTTAGTTTTTAGCGGTCTGAATGTGAAGTGTTAGGATTTAAGTGTGAGGTTCAATGAACTTTAAATTGCATGTCTAGTCATTGTTTGCAACTAGTCATTATTTTATTATCTGAAGAGTGAAATTATGCATTACTAAAGATGAATGTTTATGAACAGAAGTAACTGCATTTAGATAGACGGACAAAGTTATATAATATACCAAACAAAAAAAAAAAAATGAAGCAAACTGAGGTATGGCAGCTTTCAAATGTTAGTTTGTAAATCCTTTGTAAATTCTGGTATCTAATGATTTCAGGGATTCGGTAAAGTTTTCTTTCTTTTAAAAGGAAATTACAGAAAACGTATGGTTTCCCTACCTATATCACAGTATGCCCTCTACAGATTGTGCAGATGTTCTGTAAATTAGAAAGATGCAATATCAATTTGCTTCATATGGTAAATTATGCCATAGATCTATACTAAGCTGAATGAATCACATGAACAATATACTTTTCTAATTTTGTATGTCTTTACAAAATTGATTTGTCCTGTATGTGTACATAGAACAGGAGAAAAAAATAATAATGAAGGGATTCAGCATCTAAGAATCAAAAAGTACTTTGTTTGAGATCAACTTTAAATCTCTTATACATAACATTTATTGACAGGATATATTGAAGCAAAACCTCTGAAATTAATGTCTTTGATTGTTACTCTTATTGTAAATTTGATTTTAGAAAACATAAGATAACATTTTTTCCCTAACAAAAAGGTGTAAGGCCCAAGTTATGTGAGTGGACTGACAATTGCTAAAAATTGTGCTCGTAAAGGTCTCACATACCATTTGGGCCATCAAGCTGTTTAGAGGTGTTATTGGGAATGTGACAGTCCATTGAAACCATGAGTATTTTTACACAATGAGAGCAATTCAGTTGTGAAGTAGCCTATATATTTCCCCTTTACACTGTTCTGAACCATAATTTGGAAGTTGTGACCAATCAGGGAAATCTTTTCAAACCACAAAAAGTGAATGTTCAAAAAGAAATTCAATGCAAAGCTTCAGCAGGCTCACTGGTAAAATTAAAAGAAAAATAGAAGCATAACTGATTACCGACTATGGCTTTTTAAATTCAACTGGTGCACTTCATCAAATGGTAACACTCCTTTTTGTACGTAAGAAGAAATATGTTTCATGTGTTATCTGTGCTGATTTGTAGGGGGCCTGTAGAATATCCTCCATCCTTGCCTGTCTTTGTTTCCATTAAAATATAAGATCATTTTCGAATACTTGCATGGGATGAGACCTTCACACACTATATGCAAAATTCTACAAATAAATAAATACACAAAGATTTTTAGCATACAAAAATTGCTACACTTCACTACGCTACACATCTAAATGTAGAACACAGAAATAGCAAACTTTTGAAAGAATTATCAGTCCTTTCAAAGAATGTGTATGTCCTGGCTGCAGTCAATGTAAAACTATTTTTAGGCAGAAATGCTTTTATACTGATCAAAAGGATCATAGTATCACTTTTACAGCAGCACAATTCCATTAATTATGTCCAAGTGTTTCATTGTATAAAATCAATGCCAAAGGGACCAGACACAAGCTGTAGAGTTCATACATAGAAGTAAAGCTGCAACGATTGTCGTGGGGATGACAGAGTATTCAAATCATTCAAAAAAGTGTTTGCAACTATTTCAGTTCTGTTAATTCAAGCAAAGCTTATTCAGTTTAACTGCATCACATTACATCAATTTACAGCTTGCTTAAGGGTAGTCATGGTAACTCATGTTTTCCTTTTGCAGAAAGCTATGTTTCATTGTGTTTTTTTTTTTTTTTTTTTTGACAAAAACAGAAATGGTTTCAGGAGAGTTTAACCTGCTTCAGGGAGTTTGGCTGATTGCATTATGTCACCTTTGAGAAACAAAGTCAGGCTGTACATATTTAACCCCTTAACTGCAGGTGGGAGCCAGACCCTACTAAACAACATGGATTACCCCATAAAGAGGGACCCAAGGTATGGGATTAAGGCCATATTGACCCCTGAGGCTTCCCTCAATGCCATTATCTAATAATGATAAATATGTCCTCAGTATGGGGGGGGCTACTGCTTCATGCTTTGGGTAGTATATAAAGGTTTGTCTACCCTGGAGCTGAAAGGAAAAAGTTTACCTAATCAGATATGTTTAACAATAGTCAGCAAAAGCCCAAACATCAATACATTGTGCAACCAACATTTGTAGTCATTTATTACTGATTAGATATTCCAGTCCTATTCTGAATTTGTGCGCGTGTACATTTGGTCCTAATTCATTCTCTGATATTCAGTTTTGAAGCTCTGAAAACACAGAATGGTTGAAACTCTTACCGTATAGTTTTCTTTCTGCAGGGCTTTGTTTCACCCCAGATATGCTGGTACAGGTGTCATGATGTATTAACTCACTAAAGATGTGAAAAACCTCCTTGAAGAAATATAATTAATTCCGTAACTATGGGAACAAGATGCAGGCAAGATGTATAATGGTGTAATGGTGCAATGGAGGTTCTCTTACGTGTGTGTTCATTTAAAAAGGTCTATATATAAAAACTACAGAACGGAATAATGACAGTTATCTGAGAAGACAGTGTAATAAAATTTAACATATGGCCATGTCAAAATATATAATGATGATGCTTACAGTATCCATTGTAAATAAAGCAAGTCAATGCATATGGTTTCATTTTAATGCATTTATCATAATAGTGACACATGGCAATTCTCAGTTACAGAAACTAGGATAGTAGCTACAGAGATGAAGCTGAAACTAACTTGAACTACTTGAAGTTCTTTTTTCCCTTTTCATGTGAGAGATATGAGGTGACTCATACCACATGAAAGAGCAATTCTAATTTGAATTTAAAAGAGAAGAGGCTGCCATATTTGTGGCAGTTTTGGCAGAATGTCACTTTATGTCTGTAAATAGGCACGTTAAATAGCATTTGGAGTTATTTAGGTGTGCTTACTTTCAAAAGCTCTTTATATAAAGGATGATTCTAGACAGATGAGAGTGAAAGAGAGATTGCATAGCTTTTTGACTCTCTCAAAAGGTCTTTCCACACAGAAATATATATATTTTTAACTAGGCCTTAATTAAAGCTCTGCATCACAGGGTCTTCATACTGTAGCCCTAGAGCACAAATCCCTGTGTACTAATTAGGCTTACAAACTATTTTCTGGATTCTCATTAGTGCTGCTTGTATTATTGTTACATTTCTGTCCAGTTTCCAACAAGGCAAAACCATGTGATCAGTGGCCATGAAACTATGTCTGTTTTCCAATAGATAGTCAAATGATGTCCATATTCCTTTTGGAGGCAGTCAAGCTCATTGTTATGCCAAACATGGGTCTATATTAATGTTTGTCTAAATGTATGTATGTATCTATATCAAACATAGCAATTTGGAAATCAAAAGGACATATGAAACTAGTGATATAATCTTTATTCAATATAATGGCGACATCAAATGTAACCCACAAACACCCACAACGATGAACTTGTTGACTATGTATTATAGGAAAAGGTGACTGAGTGGTACAATTTTAGAAGACAATTATTTCCATACTGTAGTCATTTATCATGGCTACCACAGCTTATAATATTTGACCAATTGATTTTTGCATGAATACATGCTTCTCTCAAATTTTCGAAATTTGTAGTGTATCACCAACCAATACGCAGGATAATACTCAGGATTATTATTGGCTAAAGAATACTGAGGGGCACATTTGCAAAGAAGGAATACAGATGTACCTCAGAAATCCTAATTCTTTGTTCCTTTGGCTATATTCCACAATTTTAATTTACCACTTAAAGTCAATGGACTTTAACCAGAGTTAAAAGTTATGTCCTAATGAATGACAAACTCCTAAAAGGCTGGTCAGTTTATCAATTGCAGGTACTGAATGCAATCTTTAGGTAGCAGTTTCAATATCATCTTTAATCTCTTCAAGCAATTCATGTTGATTGACTTCTCAGTCTGCACCAGTAAATCATGTTAGTTTCCCTTAACTGGAAGTGGGATACCCTTCTGAGGAATACCCTCTCTGTAGAGCAAATAAGATGTCTTTGTCTCCCTGCAATGACAGCTGCCATAGTATTTGCATCTAAATACTGCCAACCTTGAGAAGTTCTTAAAACATTCACATTTATTGCAATTGCTCATTAGTGATGATTGTGAATTGGATGCACCATATGAGCTTAATTTGTGAATAATCATTTTAGCGAAATGCAAATATTATTACATAATTATGTAACATAATAACATAATTATTCATAAATAACAATAGCGCACTGTATTACTATATCCTTGAAAGCAAGTGTGTTTTACACTCATCATGGCTGGTTTATAAATCTTTTTTTTTTTTTTTTTAAGTTTTTTAAAATGCCATTGATAACTGGTGTACAACTTTGTGTACCCATAGTCCTTTTCCACATATGGTTAAACATGTCGAAATGTAAAATGTTAAATTCAAAATGACTGTCATCTACATTTGAGTCCCTTTATTATGATACAGTCATTACTGGTAATATACAATTACAGGGAGGCTGCACCAGAAGCTGACTTGTATCAGCCAAATTATATAGTATCATATACTGCAGTATCATAAGCCAAATTCCTTAACTAATTATACATACTACCACCCCTGAATGGATTTTTAATTTCTTTTGCTAGACGCTGGTGCATCTTACCAAGTTTTATGATAAATAAACAATAAAGAAAATATGGAAAATACAAGATGTTATATGGCACAAACGCAGCCCTATTCAGAACGTGTGGAATGCAATGAGTAGCACAACGTGAACTTTCAAGCAAAGTAACCACAGAACATGTCACATTTTATTCAATTCCACCTCCACTAATTTTCAGTTTCATAATGGTGGACTGGAATTAAAGACCAAGTGTAAAAGAGAGCCTTCACCACCCCCTAGAAATCGAATGTTAATTGTTTCTGTTGTTTGTTAAATGTTCAAGGGCCCTTTGTTATCACTACAGTTCAAACCTACCAATAATGCATCTTATTTTACCGATTGCATTCAAAACCTGTTAATTGTTTGCATGTTTGTAATTTGTCTGGGAACCAGCTCATTGGTTAACATGCCAAACCTTCCTAATTAAAGGCTAATTAAAAACAGGTGTGGGGCTGGAGAGCAGAGACGCTCACTTTGTTCCTGCTGTCTGTTTGCTTAGACCGTTTCTTTTGTTTGTTGGGTTTTAAAATAAATTGTTTTATTGTTTGAACCTTTCCTGTATTATGCTCATTTTGTGAGAAGTGCTGGCCAGCTTCTCTACACCAAGGATCAGTGAGTTATTAAATAGGAAAGACCTTTCTTTAGTCACTAGATATGATTGCCCGAACAGTAGAAAGTTCACAGTTTCCTGCGAGGGGAGCAAGAGGGACCAGTAGTTCATGTCAGCATCCTCCATTGCTGACATCTTTGGCGATCAATAAAAATTGCATATATTTTGTCAAGATTCTGATGGAAAATGAGCTTTATATGTTGTCTAAAAACCAGAAGCTCTGGAAGAAACTCTGTCTCTGATCCTTCAAATTCTCTCAAGAACAGAGGGAATGCTTTTTTCACGCCACAACTATTTCCCAGGGTACAGTATCAGCAATATGAGTGAAATGACCCCAGAGGCACAAAACTTGTACCATTCACTATAATGCTTAGAAACTGTAATAACAACAGAAACAACCAGTGCATAGTATGCCATTGTATCAAGACCTTGCCATGAAAGGCTCCATAGTCTGTTTTAACTTGCCATTAAGTTTGGCACACAAAAGACTTTGGTGGATAAGATAATGTAGCTATCTCGGCTGTGGAGCCACAGCACCCAACCTAACAGACAGGCCCTGTGTCCTGCCCGCCATCGCTGGTGCACTGTCTATTACCAGCATAAAAATACTTTCCAAATCCAACTTGTTCTCAAAGAATTCATGAAAAATTTGCTCATCAATTGTGTTTCCCTCCAAAGGACTTACTCCAAGTACTGTAGATGTTCCTGAAAATGTGATCAAAGCGAATGTCTAACATACAGGCACAACTGTGCTACGTCGCTGTTCTCGGTTGATTCATCCACGGCACGGGACATCACCTAGGTCTTTATCTGTCCACAGGAGTCTCATGCTGATGCAAGGACCTCTTCTCTCCTTACAGCTTATGTGTCTGATAATGGATTTTTTTTCATCAAATCAATATCGCTGTTTCAGGTTTTTTCATCAGTAACCACCTCCTTGATTGATGGTAGCATACACTCCTTGTCTTTGTCTCTGTGTCCATAAATGGTCTGTTCTTTTGGCTAATATCTATGCCACTCGTAGCGATGTAGAAGTAGCTCTGTTTTGCTCTGTAAAAGCCCAAAACATGGTGCTATGTCATTGCTCATAACAGGAGGTTAGCCACCGAATCTCCTGACAGCAAGCCTTATAGCTTAGTGGGAATATCATGTTGAAGTTAGCGTGGTTTGTCTTTGCTTCTGCAACTTATATTCTTTTGTCGCCGACATGCACTCATTGCATAGTAAACACAGTGCTCATATCAGCTGATATAAAAACATAGTTCTCTTTCCATTGAGAGAGTAATTGTGTGTCAACTTTTCATTTTTTTTAAAGTAAAAAGCCAAATTTTGGTGGTGAAACTAGCTAGCAACAGGTGCCGAGAGCAGAGAAGAGCAGAATTATTGTTGGCAGCTTGCATCAGCCAGGGATGGCTTTTTTACATTGAGTGGAACAAAGAGGAATACTTCTGAAGCAGGACCATACAGAAAGTATAAAATGTAATTATTTTATTTGTTTTTTAATTAGTTGGAAAGAACTACTTCAAATTTCAACTACTACTACTTCAACTTCAAAATTACTTCGCAGGTCGGACCCAGCCCTCAGCTGCTTTTTGCATAGGCCTAATTTAAAGTGATGTAAAAATTGTTAGTTTCATCAATGTTCTTGAATTAAAAAGTAAAAACACTCAATAATAATATCATGAGCCATATGATTAGTCCTACAATTGAGAAAGGAATTAAGAAATTAACTTGAGTTTTATTTAAATAGTCTGATATTGACAAGACTGCAAGACTTACAATAATTAGGGCAGTCAATGGAGATTTATATTCCTCTTTTTGTGCTTTTCTGTGCCACGTCTACAACAGAATTATGGTCTTTGTAAATTACCTGAAAACTTCTGGAACAGCAAAGAAGTCTTCAAAGATTTCCAGATTTCCTTGGAGATAAAAGGAGGTAAGACACACAAGAAATTCATTAGTAGCATGCATTATCATAATTAAGTTCAGGGAGCATTCCAGATACCGCAGGCAAATGGCCGGTGACCTCAAGAAGTTCAAAAATTGCTAAAAAAAAATAATAAACCTAGCATTGTGTTCATTATTAAGACATTTAGGACTGTAAGTGCTGTGGTCACAAAGCCAGAAAGCTGACCTAAGTGTATCTTGCCACCATGGAGTGTGAAATAAGCATTTCAGAAGGCAGCCAAAAATCCAAAAGTAACAACTGAAGATGTCCAGAACAAATTGCATCTTCAGGATACAACAAGTACCATTTAACACTGCCAGTGCAAATGTGGCACTCACTGCCAGATTACAAGGAAAAGTCCCTTCTGAAGGCAAACCACAAGAACTATACTATATATATAGGCTATATTTTTACAAAATGAGGCAAAATATTTACAATAAGTCACTTTTTTTTGTGAGACCTGAATAGGACTATTTACAGAGTACTTTGAATGGTTCTTTCTTATTCATCTCAATCCCAGAGATGAATATTGATTCACATATTGATTGAGGTGCTCAGGGAGAATTTGATTTTATGCAGGGGAGATTATTCATTTAAGCCAATACAGTGTTTTCTCCCCTCTTCATTATTATGACTGCTTTAAAAGGGTGGAGGGAAAAACAGAAACTGTCTTGAAAGAATGTTTCCATTGGTGTCAATATGGTCTCTAGCTGCTGATTAATCCATAAGGCCATACGTGATCATAAATGAATGGTTTTGTGATGAGAAAATCTCTTCATAGGAAGTAGCATTTGATACTCTGCCTAAATAGATCCATATGACATATGGTGAAAGAAACAATTTTGCAAGCGTCTGACTGAAAGCTGTGTGGCATAGCAGTCTATTCTAGTTCACCTAATGTTTTCAAAGATGATTTTAATCTCGTCTTTGAAAACAGAGAAAATATTCCATCACAAATTTTATATCTGTGAAAGGCAACTCAGGAAACTAAATTTACTAATGCAAATGTTAACATGACTTGAGGTATATTTAGTGTTTTAACATCATGACATAATAACATTTATGTTTTGTTTCCCATGAATCATGGGCTGCTTTAAACACAGAGGTGGTCACTGTGAAGAAATTCACATGACCCTGATTTTTTTTTTTTTTTTTAAACCAACAAAACCCACGATGTATGGCCACTTATTGTTTGGTAGTTCCACTATGTACTCAGAAAAATATTGTCAAAAAACAAAATTGAACCCAGAGAGCTGGGAAAATTTATTCCAAATTAATTCATATTTTTTTATAATCAGAGCCAGGGGGGTTTGGTATCTAGCAGGAATCTGGAGTAAGCTTGCAATATTCCAACAAGAGAAAATATATTATCCTTCCAAAGCATAAAACAAAGTGGAGCCTCCCTCTGTAGAAATCTAAGTCCAAGGCGAGAAGAAATGGAATAAATAGCTTTCCTATTAATTTCCCAAATACACATTTGCAGCAGCTCCCCTTGAGAATCTGAAGAACTAACCATCTGTCTTTGGACTGTGTTCTGCAAAGCAAAATGTCTCTATCACAAGTAACCCCCCTTTTGCAAAGAAGAACCCATGAGTGTTTTTAATGGCATACTCAATACAAATTCTAACCCACTGAGGCCTGTTAAAGACTTCTCGTGAAAATGAGTTAAACATAACTGTACATAAACAATGCAAATTCTGAATATTATTATTAAAATGCACAAATGCATTGATATTCTTTTCTTGATTTTAAACTTTTCTGTATCAACATAGAGATTGTTCTACTTTATCAACCTGGAAACTGTCCTGTTTTTGTATTATCCTTGTAGCTTACTTGAAATGAAAATTTAATGATGTGTGTTCTTAATGCTTGTTTTTGAGAGCATCAAAGTGTTCTTTTAGAATTACAGGTAAGTTTGGAACTATTCTACATCTTGGGCTCTAATTTCATGCTATTGCAATCCAGTGCAATTGTAAAGGATAAGTGGGATGGTGAATTCCTGCTGCTAAAAGTGGCAATTTGTGAGAAACGTTTGCACCAAGTTGGTAATCTCCTCCAAAAATCATAGCACTTGTCCTGTGTGGGAGGATGGGGGATATGGGGTGAAAATGTTGAAAACATTAATTTTGCGCCAACACAAGCAAACCCTATTGTAAAGCACAAGCAGGTTGTTAAATTTGTGCTGCAAAAAATCAGTACCATACAAGAAAAGTCTTGCTTGTACCAAGTTGGTAATTTCCTTCACCAAACCCATAGTTCTTATACTGTGTGAAGAGATATGAAGTCCATTGCAAACAAGGGCATGGCCCAATGAAAAGTGGCATTCTCTGAGTATGACGTAACTGCATAAGAATATTAATACTGCTCCTATTTTTTGGTTCATGTAAACATCTTATTCGTAATATGACTTTATATATAACCAGAATAAGGAATATTATTTGGACTACTGTATACTTTTGACCTGGCTCATAAACAATTCTGTTTCCTCTGCCTTGAATCTTACATGTTCAGTTTGGTCAAACTGCCTCCTCAATGCTGAAAACACCAATTGGAACCAGGCTACCACTTGGTCATTACATCAAGTTTATATAAAGATCATTATCATTATCTCTTATTGCTCATAATTGTGACAAGCTGATGGTCAGATTTTCTTAGGATCGTGCTTGCTTTTATTGATGAGTGATACTGGGTAGAGATGATAATAACGAACTCTGTTTTTATAGCACGTTTGATACGATGCCCCTGGTGGTACACAGTACACATTAGACAAGAAAAACATTTAAACATAAATATGTGAAACATAACTAAGACAAAAAACAGTGACAAAATCATATTGTCATGACACAAAATTGTAAAACAATGACACATAAGTGCATTGACATTTGTCCGACACTGCCACAGCTTCCTCTCCTTGTCTTATTCAAACATACACATTGACTTTATCATATTGCAGTGAGGCTTGGCTGTTCTCTCTCTTCCACACAGAACTAAAGTGTGTCCTCTTCATCATTTCTGAATCCACTGTGTTCATTTATACCAGCTGCCTCTGTGGGATTCTGCAGAGCTGCCTTAGACCGCTATGATGGTGGGCCCACCTGTGTCTCACAGCTTCTTAGACTTGATCTTAACTTGGCTGCAGGAGACAACGTGTAGCAATTACATCTTCCAAACTGTGGTGGGCGGGTGTTTTCCTTCTCACTGGGGTATCTGCACTCCTGCCTCGCTAAAAATCCAAACCCTCGCCAATTGTTTCCACTGTACAGGTACAAATGCACAGCAGACATCAGCATTTCCCTTTGTAATTACAGTGCAGAAGTACTTAAATGTTAAAAATGCATTTCATTAGGTGGTTTTCTGCTTTAGGAATCAAGTGCTCTCAAATATGTTTAATCAAAATGAAGACACATAAAAAGTCCATATTATCTGTATTTGAATATAGAGGTATTACTAGATCAACACATATGACAATATCTGGTTGTTTCATGTAGCCTGGTCTAAGCTCACGCACACACGCACACGCACACACACACACACACACACACACACACACGCACACACACACACACACACACACACACAATATTGACCTTGAAATGAGTTTGTGAGCTAGGGCAGAAGGCTGGTGTTTATTGCACATTTCAATTTCAAGACTGTCACTGGAAGTGCAGAAATCATTGGGCAGGATGATGAACATGGCTGGCAAACACGCAGTCCCCTCTTCATAAATTCTTGTCCTCTTTCTTGTGTTGCTGGATTTAAGAAAGAAAAGTATGCATGCCCACAAGACCTGTAATATCAAAACCTGAAACATAACTTTTTCAGAAAAATGATAATGATGGTCTTTGAAGATATGAATATACTCATTTGTGTATTAGTACACAAGGCATCTAAGATGTCTTGAATTTTAGGCATTTTGTTGCATATTTAATACATCAGTGGGTTTTTGTATTTTTGCAACTCATAACTTGAATCGCAAAAATGCAATGCTTTATGTCATTTCTAGCTGCCCATTGGTGGGATAAACAACCTGCTGTACCAACACTTGGGCAGGACAATATCAGCAAAATATGTACTTTTTTAAAGTCTTAGAATGTTTTTTTGTTTTTTTTGAGGAGTATGCATAAATGTGAAGAGCCCTCCGCAACCAGAACACTCAGTATCCATTGTTAATTTTTTTTTTGTTTTTACCGTTGTTACATCCCAATTTCTTAGATTCATATTGCAGCTTATCAATGTGGACTGGCATACATCTTTAAAGCATCCATAGTGAAATGGCACTTCTGGATGAAGTTTGTATTAACACAAACACATCCAAAATTCTGGATGCGTAAAGGCATAACTTGAATTTACCACAAAAACTGCATTAAACACACTCTACACAACTCATGGGAGACGCATTTAGGTCACTGTATTTCAACTGAAAAATGAAAAACCCTGGGTTGTTTACGCCCTCTACAACAAAGGTTATGGCTCAGGACAGCTGGGGAGACATAGCAGCATTACATAATTAATTAGAAAAGAAAGGTATTGCAAACTTGGAGATGCTGCTCAGTGGAACAACACACATTATTTTATAAATACAATGATAAATATACATATGTTTAAGATAATGATGAATATTCCCCTGATGTAAAGACAATAATTCTGTGATGATGTAAAATTGTACTGCAGAGATGCAGTGTACATGTGGTTTTGGGACAGAAGGCCAAATTAGATGTATTATTAAGACTCAATGGCATTCCACACATTTGAATGCACTTCATAAACCAGTTGGGGCTATTTTGACATTTTCAGTTATAAGGTTTCAAAACTACCTGGGCAAAGATCTGTTGGTCTTATCTATTTTAAACATAGAATGTAGACTAATGAAGAAAAACCAGACAGCAAAAAAAAAATAACTGCATACTTTGCTACTCTTCCCTGTTACCATTTTCCCCTGCAAGATATTTAACAGCAAACAGCACTCAATACATAACAAACAGCAGCGGTCCTCGTAATGTCCACTTTGCCAATTGCTTTGCCACATCCTAGCACCAGAGAGAGAAAGTGGTTTTCTAGCCCTTGTTTTCAGGGGTGAAGGTTGATCTCACCTTTTTGGTGAAACCCACATGACAGTGGGTTAAAACTGATATGAATCATTATGATTTTTTTCAACACATATGGGGGTATATCAATTGAAGTGTTGAGACTCCTGACTGCTGGCCCTTGAAATTAGAGTGTTGTGTACAAATGTGATTATTAACCCACTTTTGCCACATATTTTCCCCTTCCACTGGTAACTCATAAAAATGTTTTTCCCTACACAGAGACTGTCATCTTCTTCCTGAATGTTCTTTCCTAACATAGATTTGCATTGACTTCAAGAGGACTTTGTCCTCACAACAGAAATCAGAGGCCGTATATGGTCATGGAAACCACTGCTGACGACTGGTTTTACCTGCAGCTGGGGTTCCTCAGCCAGGAGGCCATATATGCCAGAAACATTACAGCATATGAATGAATTGTCTCCATCACCAACAGGACAGACACAATAAATGTTGACAGCATTTCTTGTTGATTCAACAAATACTATAACTGACTGCTTTTAAAAGTTGTGCCTAACTTGCTAATGCTAGTAAGCCCTCGTTGTTGTAAGATACAGAAGAAGGGGTCGTCATACGAAAATCGGAGCTTTCATTCTACACAGGATAGACTCCCATCTGACAAAGGCAACTGTTTTTGAAAGGGACAGAAAATAAATTTATCCTGAGTAACAAACAAAATACGTGAAGTTAATATATCTTATCTCCGTTTGTGCACCATAGACGCAAAAACACTGCAACTAACTGCATTCTGCATCTGTGGTCGCTGTTTGTCAGTGTAGACTAGCGATAGAGAATGAACCTTCTTTGCTTAGGGGAAAGTCAATCTGCTATTCTATCCTGTTATTCTTTGAGTTGTATTTCACCCCAGTCACAATGGCTGGCGATGCGCTGCACTACCTGTAAGTGCCCTTAGCTCACTTCCTCCCACTTTGGATCTCCGCCTCTTTACATCTGTAGTCTTTGTGTTCCAGAGGAAGGCAGACTTCCAAAGCTGTCTTATATTTGTTTATTGTGTTAATGACTTTTTTTCCTGCAGTACACTTACACAACAGCAGCATTAAGGCCATAAGTGAAACTTTACACCCAGTTCATTAACCACACACTTAGAAGCTGTTTATTACATTCATTATTTTTTTTTCTTCACTATGATGATACACAGATAAATTATAATAATATACAAATTTATTTATATCATGGAAGCATATACAGATGGTTAATGATATCAAGAATGATATTTTGGTCAAAGCTGTGTGACTATCCAGCAGCCCCATTTTTATTTTATTGATTTATACTAACATTTTGAATTTGGCAGTTATGGTTTATTAACCACAGTATTAATCCCTTGAGCATGAAAGTCACAAAATCCTCATTACTTAATTTTGTTATAGACGACACCATTGGCAGCTTAACTTCTGTACCCACAACTACATGAGATTGGTCCAGCCTCTGACATTGGTGTTTTCCCGAATAGTTATCCGAATATAAATAGTAAGACAGATTAGAACACAAATCATGCCTTCTCTGCACACCTACAGTAGTTAGTATATAAATATAAATCACCTCTATGTTTTTAAGCAACAAGAGTTACTTGCGTGGATATGATTACCTTGCTAATTTAAAATAGCTAGTGAGTGAGTAATCAGTGTGCTAATTTAAAATAGCTAGTGAGTGAGTAATCAGTGAGCTATCATATTTAGCTTGCTAAAAAGCTACAATGAGAGCAAGGTAATGTTAACTACCTAGCTAGGTTAGTTTAATGGAGTTTGCTATGGAGAAATGTCATTATCCTTTTCACTGAACATACAATTGTGTCCGCTATCAAGATGACTCAGCAAATTGAATCACAATCAGTAGTGGCTTGGTTAGCTGTGCTAATTTTACTGACGTGTCAAGAATATTATCAGGCTAATCAAATTACTATGTCACAGACCAGGTTGTTTCACATTGTGAGGGAAACAGGGACAGATTTTCATTAACTCTGACAGTTACTGGTATAGCTACTGTTGTAAAGCAATCTGACTTTTCTGTAGTTTTTGCAACAGATGGATTTTTTTTTATATTTACCAGAGTCATGTAACAGACGCTATATTTAAAAACCTATAGGAGTTGTTCCATTAAGCTACCTAATTTAACAAATTTTCTCTGTTAACAGTACTAGTATCAATGTTATAATTACACAAAAATCCTAATATTTAAGCATGAACAGATGCCAAGGACATCTGAGGGAAACTGGCTGCTTTACCCCTTAACTTCATCTGTCATCTGTAGTGTAATGTGACTGAAGTGCAAAGATGTCATAACATTTAAATTTGCTACTTCAAAGACATTAAAAAACAAAAATGGCATAGGTGCTCCATTACCTTCCTGGTCTGATGTTCCAGAAAAAAATGATTTGAGATAAAAGGCTCTGATAAAATCAAGAAAACATTTTAAATTAAATTAAATACCAATGCTGTAAGTAAATACTTATTCATTACAACTTTCAAAACAGCTTTATTAATAAGATTTCATTAGCATAAAGGTAATAATTTCTACAACCACTTAACATCAGTGTTAGCACAGCATTTACAGAGTTGTAGCATTTACAGAATTTACAGAAATGCAACAACTTTGCAATGTTGAAATAGTAAATTAAGTAAGGGTTAAAATTTATTACTTGCTTTTATCAATGAATACTTTGCTGGATAGGCTAATGTTAAGAAATGATAAAGATTTAGTTAAGTTGAATTAAAACCAAAACATGATCCATAGCGCAAGCTTGGCAGAGTACAGCGTGTAGTGTAGTTGTGTGTAGTTACATGCATTTAGTTTCAAAGCTGTTGGAGAAGGGTTCATTTTTTGTTTGGACACCATAACACTAAGTAATCCTGACTGACAACAATAGCCTTAGCGAGATGCATAAAGACCAATTAACAATTAGGATCATTCATTTAAGCTCTTAATATTCATTCAACTCATGTCTAATCATATGTTCGAAAGCTGAAGACAGACCTTTACTAAATCTCATAATTTTGTGTTTTTGTCTGCCAGGGAATGAATTGATTCAAAACATTTTAATCAATGTGTTTTTTTCCTTATCTTCACCTCAGGGATGGCGAAGCCATCCAATGTGAATAATTGTCAGCATGGACTACAAAAAATCCTGTTACTAACAAAAATATCTATTACCAGAAAGCTCTTGGGACAAGTGTGCCATTTAGTGTGTAGAATACACAGTGAGACAAATACTGGAGAATTCCACTGAGGTTTTATGTTTTGACACTGTTCAAAACAGGGCTATTGATCTGGTAAGAGTGTCTCACTATCTTCTCTTGGTAATACAATCTTTTTGCTTAGGTCCTCCAACACTTGTAAGTAGTGTCATGCTGTCTTTACTCCTTCACGAAAGACAATTTAGTATTTGTGAAATTATAACTTTTATATTCTGTCGATAATGTTACTAGAATTTGTGTAAGGTGGAAGGTGTAACACAGCTGTAGGTCATAAAATTGCTGCCATATGACTTACCTCACTGACGGTATGGCGATGTGATGAGGGAGTGTAGAGAAGGAATATTTTCTACAATTTGAATGAATTAAAATATTTATCACCTGCTGTTTTTCCTATTTATTACTATTTGAATACATTGTCCCAGCTGAATGTTGCTTTAAAATTGTGGCGCAACATAAGCCAACATCAAATGCCGGTGCATATCCTCACTGGTGTGACATTCCATTGAGGTCAAAAGCTGTGTCGATGCTCATTTCTGCAAGAATGCAACCTCACTGCAGCAACTTTTCAACTTTTCAATAACTTTACTCTTCATCAAGGTTATTGCCAGTCAGATCAACTGCATTATGCAGTGTTATTTGTTATCCATATTGCTGTGTTCATGTTAAAGAGTTCATTACCCAAAACTGTGAACCAAACATAACTGAAAAGGCCTGACACCCATATCCCAGCTTTATATTGACTGACTGTTGAATGTTCATATGTGAATGCAATTCTCTGAGAGAGGCTATGTTTTTTTTTAATATTTTATTATTATTATTTTTTTTTAATTAACATACAATGATGCTTGTATTTGTTCAGGTTATCAATCAGGTTATCAATTTGATCTATTTTAGCTTTACATATAACTTATAGTAAAGTTACGGTCATTTTTTTTCAGTGGTGGTTGGTATAGCTGATATTTTTATTGGTCTTGTATATCATGCAATCAGGCTCTGTTGTTTCAAGAAACAGAATCTTTACATTAGCCTTATAGCCAGAAAAACCAAATGAGTTTCTTGAAATAGCCTAGCTATGAAGTAGCTGCCCCCACGTTACTGCTGTTCAAATCTGTGAAATAAGTCAATGGTCATTTACATTTCATTTCAAATGGAATACTGGCAAACAGGTTTTGGCTAAACAAGTTTTGGCTAAACAGAATTTGGCTGTCAAATTCAACTTTTATTATTACAGCTAACATTGATTAGTTGAGAATTTTTTGCAGTACCTTACCTATAATACATGGGATGGGCTTGCTATTACACCACAGGCTACAACAATATACATGTACTGTAGATTTATTGTTACTCCATTTCTGTGCCTGGCAGTTCTATATTTTTCTATATTATTTAATGCACAATTTGTTTTCTTTAAAGTTGCTTCATTCACATGTATTTGTGAAAGCCTACCAATTCACAAACAACACAATGTATGAACAGTGCTGTAGATGCTATATTGCATTTATCACGAGTTAGGAAATCAGAACCTTTTAATCACTTTTTAATCAAAGGTACTGACATTATTATGCTATTTCCTTCAGATTTATTAAGTTACATTTCAGCTGTCTCTCCATTTAAAACAGTGCTTTATACTAATGAAAAGATCAGGGTGGGAGAGGATAGTCTGCAGTTTAAAAACATGCAGGTTTAAAAGCCCACTTTCATATTTTTGTTGACCGTAATCAATCAGCACTGTGAACATTATGGTTTTGACCATGGCATTCTCCCAAGTCAGTAAATGATGTCATTGAAGTCTGCCCAAAATGTGCTACCAAAAACACCATTCTCCTCTGTCTGAAAGCATATTATGTACTGTAGGTTACTGTGTTTGTGTGATGTTGAGTGATCTTGTTCACTGGCTCAATTGGATTGGGAGTTTGCTATGTTCTCAATAAGCTATGATCTGCCTTATGGAAAATGGGCATTTACCCCCTCTTATGGAATAAATGTGAACTGCAGCATCAATTAATATTTGTTAGCTCATCTACATACCGCGGTGGCTGCAGCAGCAAGAAGCATGACAAATTAAACAGATACTGAGTAATCTCACCAAAACTGAGAGGAGGTGGGCATGGTTCATTGGGTTAACAATTTTTGCATAGTAATATTAATCTATATAATGTCATATTTACCTATGTTTAATATTTACTATTTTTTTTTTTTTCGTTTCCCTGAGGACACACCTGCACACCTGAGGACTGAATTAAAAATCATGGTGACTGAATTATCCTGTTGAGAAGCTATTAATATAGAATTGTGAAGTCTTTGCTGCTGTTGAAGAGATCAGGGGGCACGCTAAACACGAATACTAACACTCAGACAATATGTATATTTGGGAAGTATGTTAATATCTGGGCGCATATTTATTAATCCGATTTTGGATAATTGTTCAGGATCTCTGCAAAGGCATATTTCTAAAAGTAGCATTTCTTTGCCTCAAAATCATGTAACTACAGCTGCAGGAAGAGAATTACTGGTACAAAATGTAAGGCATTCTTTCCTCTTCAGCCTACAACCTTTCAGATGCTACCCTCAAGCTATTGATCTTTTTTTTCCTCAGTACTCTATTTTAAGACTGATGCCCTGTATCACTCAGTATTAAAACACACAGACCAATTAATTACACTCCTGAGAGACTAAAAGTCAGGGGTTTAATTTCCTTTGCTTGCGGTATATTGTACTTTACTTGTGAATTTTTCTGTCTTTTACTTGTTTTAAGGACCAGTTTTATTCAGGAGCTGAGATTCAGGAAAGGAGCTTGGGTGTCAAATGGAATTAAGACCACCCATATAAACTTATCAGTCACAGTTTCCAGCATGCACTCCTTTGTCCTAATCTCCCTCACCACCTTTAGCAGAACACAGGTCTTTTGGGCTCGGTGACATTTCCCCATAGCCTTGTAGGCTGAACCCCTGAGGAATTAGACATGACTCTTGTAGAGAAGTAATGATAACCCATAGTGTTTTCTGTTATTATAAACTGCAAACATTATGTTGCACTTGTGCTATGAAAAAATGGAAAGTGGAAAGTGAGGAAAAAAAACATTGTTGCTTTCTAAACCAAAAAGATCTTTCTTTAACTGCACATAAAGCAGTTTATTCTCTATGCATACACTCAACAGGCCATTATTCATTAAGTTCTATGATTTGTGATACAGATACACATTTTTTCCAAACATGTAGACATTATATAGGTTTAATTATAGAGGTTTAAAAATATGCCAACAATGGACATGATATGACATGCTCAGTGGAGTCTAAGTCCAGCATCATGAGAGAAGCACATTCCACTGAAGTACAATGGATCCAGCAATATTCTGCTACAGAAGACATACCCTTCTCAAGTCGGGAAAAATAACACTTGTGTATATATAAGGAAACTTAACAATTGTTCTAGTGTTTCTTATTTTTACAACATTAAGCAGACATGTACAAACATGAAAGTGATGCAAGAATGTTAGTGATGTAAGTGAGGAAAATTTATATGAAGAGGTTTTTCTTGAAATTTTGGTCAAAATGTGACAGTGTCAGGGAAGGGACATTATAGCATAATTAAGATGGCAACTGCATAATACTGCCTCAAAGAAGAAAATAAAGTTTGGAGTTTTGCCTGAGGCAGGTATTATTCTTATCTCAACCCTCCAGCCCTTGTGTGGCTCCTCATCTGCATAACACTGCACCCCCTCCCACAAGTCAAAGCACTCTCAGGCACTTCAGTTTTGGAATTTCTCTTTTTCTCTGTATGATTTTAATTATGGTGTAAATACACATGCAGTTTTACATCATTTCGAACAGCTATACAATATAAGCAGGACCATTAATTGGTTTGTTTGAAACATGCACTCAGCATTTTAGTCACAACAAGGAACATGAACATAACCGGATCAGACATAAACAATCACTGAGATACTAAAGTCAGTTTGATGAGAGTTTCTGCGACAAATTTACGTGGGCTAGGCATATGCATATAAATATCCATTTTATAGCATGAATTGCATACAGTAATCTGAATTCTAGTGCTTTCTCTGAACTTCATGGAACATAAATCTCATAAACTCTTTAATTTCTTAAGGGTTAACTGCAAACTTGATAGGGATTGTCATCACTATCTCCTATCCTTTTTGATGCAGCATATGATTTCCTTAATTTATAATCCTCTGTATAGTTCTAAAAGGCTTGGTCTAATGTACTGCATTAAATGTTTTTTTAATTATAGCATATTTTTATTGCATATGGATGTGTTTTGTTGGAGATTCCGCCACAATCTCCACAGCATTG
Organism: Megalops cyprinoides; assembly: GCF_013368585.1. Classification (NCBI taxonomy): domain Eukaryota; kingdom Metazoa; phylum Chordata; class Actinopteri; order Elopiformes; family Megalopidae; genus Megalops; species Megalops cyprinoides. The sequence goes on from NC_050594.1 coordinate 23,248,625, forward strand.
TCATTAACTCATTATGATCCCTACATAGATGTAAGCATTTCATCCATAATGGTATCCATTTGCGTATCTCCTTTTGGAAAGACAAAACTCGGGCTCCTACTCAGTGATTAAGGTGTTCACTTTGAAAGCAAGCTGAGCTGTACGGCCTAGATTCCATCTTGACCATGTCATCAGCTGACAAGCCCACATGTATGGAACAAATTGGCTTCATTCTGCTAGGGGATAAGGCTGGGTAGTGTAAGATTTTGGTCCAGATCCCTAAACTAACTCACTCAGTGCAGCATAAGATAGCACAGATCCTCTCACTTAAGGTATGCTAATACCTGTATTCATTTGTCTAGATGGCCTTATTGTAAACACAGTTCTGCTCACAGACTTCAATTGTCACTTTGGCCGTGGCTGGCCATTGCAGCAATTGGTACTTCTAAAGAAACCGGTGATGGGTGATTGAGAACTGTTCTTGCTAGGGAAGATAATGCAATTACCAGACCTCCTGTATTTCACCACCTATATGCAAACTATTGTCGATCCTGATCAAAGCTCTGTATCAGTATAAAGAATGCTTTCGCTGAGTGCTCGGGGTTCAGATCGACTCCGCTGAACCCAGAGTGCGTTTTCACGTATTTCTGACAACTGCCATTCCTGTAAATAAGAGAAGTCTTTTCTGCAAAGATCGGAATTGCGCCTTGTTTTACCTTACAGTAGCTTGGCCAGGGTTTGTCTGTCTCATTGCGCACCAGTGTTACTACTTGCAGCTTTAGCTATAGGAGGCTAAACACCAATGCAATTGAAGAGACTAAAAATATGACTGCATCAGCATACCAAGATGACAGATGTGAAAACATTATTTTTTAGAACATGTTTTTCTCTATTGAAGTTTCCCAGCCACATTTCTGCTTACAATAACAACGATCCCACCAGTAACGATTAAGTCATTTCAAAAATAAATATGACCTTCATTTGGCCAAAGGCTGTATATTCACCACCATTACATCATCATCTCATTACGGTTTATTTTAATCCTATCTTTAGCTTTGGCAGTTAGTGATCCCAGGAACATAAGCTCCAATGTGTGCGATTAATAGCCAAAATGCTATACTAATTCTAACAATAAAAACCCACAAAACATTTGTTCATTAGATAAACTTGGATCGGATGAAGCATTTTATTTTTCAGTAGTATGAAATATGCAAAAACTGAACAAATGACTGCCAAATGTTGTTGTCAGGAAAATGCTTATTTTCCTCCAGGACTAAAGAGTGCAATTGAAAGTGAACATCTTGAATATCACTCAAAGCAATGCCCAGTCTAACATCATTTTCCATATCACATATATTTACATCACGAGTACACATAGTTTACACCTCCTTCCCTGGATATTTTACTTCATGGTAAAGTAATAAATTAATATCTGTTACATCATGAAAATCACAGGATATAATTACTCAGATATTCCATGCCCTATGAACATAAGTCAGTGTCTGAAAGTAACACACATGAAGTTTGTGAGGCTGCTTGGAGAACTAGTCAAGATTAGCTGGCAAATTTCCTCCAATTTAGATATCTAGCTTAGGGATACTACACTCAGTAACCACTGTAACTGAAAAGACTGGTTGTTTTTATGCCTGAAGGCATGGAATACAGCAACATGATGCATAGAGAGACAGTACCCTCATGTCCTCTTTATCCTCATATAAAATTGATGGTGTAAATGAATCTTTATTGGTCATAGGTTGAAAAGTTATTTTTCATCGAAGTCCTTTTCATGCTTGAAAGTAGAAGAATGGCTGGAAAATGTCTTTGTAGTGTAAAATCCAACCACTTGTACTGTGACAGTCCTAAGTCACATATGTGTTTGGTTTCAGATTGAGCACAAGGACTTAACGTCTCATCGTCCCTTTTGAAAAGGAGTTAAGGCTTAAAGATAAAATTTATCAGATCACTTCATAAATACTCATATACTTGATGACTCTAACATAATAACAGTCATTGTGAAAAATGGTTTATTTTCATTGATTTTATTAGTTAAATTTAGTCAAACTGGAATGAGTTTAATATACGGCACTTGTCAACAATGCATTCTTTTTTACATATGCAACCATATGGACACTTCTTGTAAATCAACTTGACATAAATTCATTCACAGATTCTGTGAATGGCAGGTAATGTTAAATATGTTAAATATGTTAAATAAATATATATATATATATATATATAAAATATATTGAAAAAAAAAATTGTCTTAAATGAAAGCAGGGATTGCATCGTACATCTCACACTGCAATGAGTTAAATGCATAAAAATGTTAAATGCATTTTTCTATTAGTGTCCATTTACTACTAAGCTATCTCCATAACAACCCACTCCTTTTATTTTAATAAATTTTATTAAATAAAATATATCTGATCGAATGTCATCTGTTCCCTCTCTTCCACAGTCAAAGGCAACAGAGGAGGCATGCTCAATGCTCTTTCAGAGTCTGAATCATAACTATGCAAATCAGTAGTGTTGGGGGGGGGGGGGGGGGGGTAATTAATCTTGCTCAGGAAGTTTGCATGTCCTTTTTCTGTGTTAAAAATGAGAATTTGGATGAACATGGGGAAACACTGAACATGGTACAATACAGCAAGAGCTCAAACACTACATATAATTCCAAATCTAAATATACATTGCAGTCAGGGGGTGCAACACTGAGTGGTTAATGACTGATGAAGATGTGGTCAGAGTGTGGAATGAATACACTCCATCTGTTAATAAACATGATTTTGTGACATGATTTTGCCTTGGTCTTTTCACTCATTGCTTTCACAAAGAATGCAGCCATGTAGTGCAGCCATATCGCACATAAGCTTCATTACAGAATTAAGCCTGTGGAGTGTCATGAGCAAAAAGTAAGGCATAGTAAGCAACCATTTCAGACTGCACATTTTACTCTTTTCTGTTTCAGCACAGTGCCAACAGGAAAAAAGACTCCAGCAACACGATTGCCAAAAAACACAAAGCATGTGGAAAACACACGCGGTCAGCTATAAATCTGTTCCCATATGGTAAGGGTGTGTCCGCACAGAAAGTCATCTACACAAACAATACCAAATACTAGTGCATTGCATTCCTGAAGGGAGGAAATGCGTGAGAATGGATTTCCTCTCATCCACTGTAGTGAGACTCTCTGTATGTACTTTTAGGTTGTGAGGATCCAGTCAAATGTTTATTAATGTGACAAAGGGAGAGTGAAGGATTTCGGAAATGTTTAGCTAGAACTTCTTATGCTTCCTAATTTTTGGCCCCTCTCTTAGGAAACAGAATCAGTTTCAAAATCCAACATATCGAACTGTGGACCAGGCCTTTATTAACATTTTATTGAAATACTGTGCTATCTTAACAGTTTGACTAACAAATAAGTAAATATAATTATGAATGAATTCTCTACTCACTAAACACAATAATTTTGTAAATATTAACAAGAAAAACTGTTATATTTATGCTGTACATAAATAATACATAAAATGCTATCAAAATAAATAATGCTCCATATAGTTCAGACCGTTTTTGCACAAATAATATATCTAAAATTCATCAGTTAGTCTTGAAACTTGGATTATTGTTAATGAATTATTTTTTTTTTTGTTGAAACACAAAATTATTTCTCTCTATATATTGTTTAATGTATAATTTTTTGCATGTATACCTTTTTAAGGTTACTGATATAAGCGATATTTAGCTTGCTAAATTACACCATTATCCAGTTTGTGTCTGTGTCATATATCGCAAATATAACATAACTACCAAATCGACCAGAACCATTTCAGCTAGCAAACACACACACACACACACACGCACACACACACACACACACACCACACCACACCAAGTTTTAAACTTTTGAGTTTCTAACTTGCAAGCTATATACCAAGCTCCCTGACCACTAGATAGAATTTGTCGTTGGGGATTAAGTATAGAGTAACAGATATCTAATTTATTGGTAGACTGAACACTGTCTACAGACACCACTCCCAATACAGATCCTAGCTAGCGAAAGTATTTGTTCATGAACATGTCTAATGCAATAAAACAAACATCCATTAATTTGCATAAATGTTGTACTCCATGCATGGTTCAAACTATTTAACTTTGTATTACATAGTACTACAGCAACTCTCCTAACCAGAAATCAGTTTCATGAGTTAATTAAATCCAGTGTTAACCACTCCACAAATGTTTCACTCCACCCACCTCTAAACAATCAGACAATCAAATAGCAAAGCATATAAAACCAGGGAACTTTTAACATCTAAGTGAGCTTAAGCTACATATATAATAATGTTTACATTACCAACATTCTGGGAAATGAAAAAAAAATACATTCAGAACATCAGTCATGTGCATGTAGAAATGAACAAAAGTCAAAATAGAAGTAAAATTCCAATAAGAAGCCTACCATAATTTTTCTTGATCTCTGTTCTGACAAGCCTCTTCAGTGCTTTACTTATGCAGTGCTGTACACACACACATACCTCATGGAACATGTGCTTATCACAGTACACATCTTTTTACAAGTCTTATTTGATCATCCCTGCATTATACCAGTAATATATCAAGTGGTGATAAAATTATCCAAAATCATGCTTGGGAATTCAATAGTTTGTTGTGTTTTGGTTCATGTTTGTTGTATTTGTATTCACCACTGATTTCATCAGGTCACAGCTGACTGTTGCATCATTTATCTACGTTACTCAAGCCCCCAACAATTTACACATTTGTCCAATCTGATTTCTCTTATTTACACAGTTCACAAATTAGATCATCTAATCTGCGACTAACACCGCAGCTTTCCAAAGTAAACATCCAAAATGTACCCCAGTGTAATGTCTTTCCTATGTGTGAATCACAGCCTGGTGCAACAGAGGAATATGCACCGTCTTTTAGAATGATTTATTGAATTCCGGTAGACAAAAGACCACAGATGTTTTAAGTGAACAGACACTTAAGCCATTGGAAGGCTGTGGGAGCATTATCAAAGTTCTTTTCATTACCCCGCTAAATAATTAATGTACTGTTACTCAATCTGAGCATTCTCATGGATTCATTATTTACAAGCGCCAACAGAGACAAAGAGAAATTTTCATGCATACAGCACTGCTGCAACCCTTGTGGTTAATATTAGCCACAATAATCTGTCAAAGCTGCAATGTGGTAGATGTTTATTGTCAGTGTTTGCTGAAGCAGTGCTAGCTCTTAATTTCAGACTTGCTGCAATGTTCTCATTCCATTTTCAGCACAGCTAAACCACGTTTCCCTTTTTTAATGGAAAGCAAAGCTTCTAAGCTTTGTGCACTGTGGGTCTGACATTCTGAAGCCAAAGGAATTTTTACATATCAGATTCTCGGGTTTTCTTCGTTTGCATGCAGAGGCTGCGGCCCCACCAGTTCACCCCTGTGCTATCTGCATCTGTCTGTGCTTTTTTATTCCTGCGCCGTTCCTGCCTCCTGCCCTCTGCCTGCCCTGTTGCTCTTCCTTTTGTTTTCTAATCCTCCCCATGCAATTCTGATAGCTCTAGGGCCTTGAAATCCAACTCCGCCAAGTGAGCACATCCACTGGCACAGGGTTAAAAAAAAAGGCAACTTGCGGGAAGTAGTTGTGGCCGCAGGTCCAGGGATGAGGAGGGAAAGGGTTAAGTTGCGCTCGGGGAGAGGAAAGAGAGAGGTGTTGATCTCACTGAGAGGGCCTCTGAGTCACTGAGTGGTGCCTGGCGTTCCTCGGTGCCGTGTTAGTCGGTCTTAAACTTAACAAGTTCTTCACGCGCAGTTGAGGAGCAACCTGGTGGATGTCTGCTCAGTCTCAGGAGTTCATGTTCCAAAGCCTCACTGACTGCCTCTGTAAGGTAAGCAGCTCTTCCGTGTTTAACTGGTGAACTAAACGTAACTAAAAGTAAAAGTGGATGAGCAGATATCAGATCCTACAGCACTTAGCAGAGTGGTAATTTAATTGTTTTGTTTCATTTGTGTTTTTTGCATTGAACACCAACTAAGAAGCAGAAGCACAACTTAATCATTGTAATTATGATTAAACCAATCAGGAAATGACCACGGTAAAAGGTAGAGCCAGGTCTCTCTTGATAATATGACTTGATAATAAACTGCAACAAAATAAGAGGAAATTAACAGTGGAAGTTGGGAAAGCATTTCAAAAAGTTTACTTCATACTTGTTGGGTATACTCTTGTGAATTACTAAGGGAGCATTACGCTTGAGTTGTAGCTGTTTTATAACCTACAGTATCCTCATGTACTTAATAATATGATAAGACTGATAAATATGTAATATTAATCATAATAAGACTGATAAATATGTCATCTTTGTGCTTTGACATTTATTTAGGCAACTCCTTAGATAACAGTGATACAACTGTAGAATTTTTTCCAATTGAAAATATTTTATATTTAATGAAATATATTAAAGTAACAATAAGCAGTTTATAACAAAGACAATTGTCCACAACCCAGGTTTCAGCCACTTGTAATCTTTTTATGATGCGTCAAATAATGAATAATAGTGGTTCATAATGGCTTTTAATTTTGAACTGACCCTTAATCAATTTGTTTAACAGCACATTCAGTCCTTGTGTATAATGGTAATATCAAAAAAAAAAACTGTGGAGCTGTCCTCCTTAACTGGGATTTTTGTGTTGTAATAAAAATAATATATAATAATAATTTAATAATTTAATAATATATTAATAATAAATAAATAAAAATAATAATAAAAATCAGCTCCGTCGCTGATCAGAAAATGCTGGCATGTTGCAACAGTACAGTTAAAATGATATCATTGCAAAATGTGTGACGGCACTTAAGATCCATTTCAGCAATGGCTATAGCTGACAGGTGGCTGACGCCACTGTGCTTATGTAAAAATAATACAGACACCCTCATGGAACAGTTGCTCTAAAGGCCAGTCACATTCATGTGGCTCAATTGTTTCAGATCTTGCCACGCTTTACAGTATGTTCCCACAAATTTAGAATGTCAGAAATCCCCTTTTTTCATCAAACACCACAATAAAACCCATCCAAGTGACTAGAATTGTCATCCTGAAAGCAAAACAGAAATGTGTTGCAAGAACACATTATTATAAAAATGAAATGGAGAACAGTATTTATTTGGTACGAAAATACATTATGTCATAGTCTGAACTGTAAACCTCACTATTAACCTGTATATCCATAATAATTGGATCTATTCAGGGGTTACAAACATGTGTTATGTTCTGTACAGTCAGGCGCTAGCTGATACACATCCAATCATTGCTCAAAAACCGGGCCTGGGTATGGATAATATAACAGAGCTAAATTAAATGAACTGACAAGAGGTTAATGGAGAATACTTGACATATTTTGTATTTTGCCGAACGGGAAACCACATAAATTTTTAAAAATGCACATCCCATTTGTCTCTGTATGTTTTAGGAAGCATAGTTTTGTGACCAGCTCAGAATAACCTCTGGGGTTCCAAACGTAATGCTGTTGAGCACGGTGAAGATAGTGGAAATATACACTGCCTCTTAGCAGGGGTTCTAGCTTCTGTATTCTGTTCTTCAAAACCCAAATTATTTTTGAGACAACTGTGCATTTATCTTCCTACCTCCTGCTGAGATATGCCTAATGGACTGCAGCAGCCATTAACTTTCATTTATTTCACTGATGCATTAGAAGGTAAATGGTATAGTTGCCAGTGTAACAATGGTTGTATAATAAGTAAAAACATAGTGTTGTACATAATGTTGTGTCATTAAAAGTCATAAGGAATGTATATAGCAAGCTATTCAATTTAGTAAACATGTGCTGCTATTAAAGTGCATGTTGTGCTTCTCAGATTCTTGGCTGTAAAAAATATTATTCCCGTGAGGAAAAATAAGGCTGAATTTATTTTAATTGTATTTTCATGAAGGAGCAGGAGTCTGTTTGTAATTGTTATTTGTATCAAGCTTTTTGTGTAATGCAGCCAAAAAAGTCAGTCCAAACCTTGGACCTACAAAGGGGTGGAGTGCACTGCATCCATTTATTTGTGGCTGCTACAATCACCAAATTTAGCAATAATCACATTCCTAAATAGCTGATTATTTACTATTCATTACTGTTTTTAAAGCCTATCTGCGAGTGATTAATATCTCTTGAATGCACTTACAAAGTTTTAAATAACTTTCTAATTATGTTTAACAGACCCATATGCTATTGAAAAAAAAAGTAACAGTTTTGCATTTAATCTAGGAAATACTGGATATACCATGGTTTACGATAGCTCTAACGCACAAGCTGTATATTTGTGGCAAGGCTGTATATGGTTGAACATTTTCATTTTCATTGTGATGTCTGCACTTTCTTTTTTAAAGAGAAATGTGACCTAGCTCAGGAGGTCAAATTGCAATGCCATGCTCAGTCGATTACCTGGCTGAAACAGTGCTGTTTAGTAAGTGGAAGTCCTCACCTTGTGTCTTTCGCATTAGGAGGCCTGCACTGGCAGTCAACCAGCAAAGAGCAAAGTATCAACCTCAGTGAAGAGAGGGAAAAATGAACTGTGGCTACTGCTTCACCATAGCTGTCCTTCTGCTTTTAATGGGGTTAGAAAAGATGAAGGCCAGCGAGGCTTCTCTCCGTTCATTAATGGGTGGCACTTGCAAAGCCACCCCAGCCAGACATTTTGATGAAACAGAATCTGGCAGGGTTAGTAGCTAACGATCAATGGTTTGAACAAGGACAACAGTACACATCCCTCTTTATTTGTCTTCTTGTTCTGTTATGAAAAGAATGCTTTGAAACATTTCAATATTTCAGCACATATTATTTGGACGTTTCCCCTTTCCTACAGATGTATATATAATGGTCTGCTTTGCTGCCTGGGCATTCTAAACAACACTTGACTGTAGACATTAAATAATTAAAATCTAAATCCTGTACAACTGTTCCTTATAGACTGTTTAATTGTCTACTTGATTAATTGACAACTTCATGTTAATCATACAAACATTTAAATAGTAAAGACTTTTCGTTTTGTTGTCCTTTTAAAATATTTCATAGTGAAACTGAGCGCGGGCATTTCATCATATTTTGCTTCCATCCTAAAACAGTTGCATTATCTATTGTCCACCCAGTCACACTTGCACAGAGCCGACTAACAAGTGCAAACTAGTCACACTACCCCGTGTGCAAATCTTTGTTTGCAGTGTAAACTTGCCTTATTGGTTATGCCGTCTTTGCTGTTGAGTTAGCAGTGTCCCCTACCCACTGTATTTCAACCTCAAGCTGCTGACAGTAAGTTAAGGTTGGCTTTCAGCACTATTCAACAGGTCAGCAGTACTTGCAAGATTTGTGTAAGTCTACCTCTACCTAGCACTACTACAGCATATAATATAATATAATATAATATAATATAATATAATATAATATAATATAAAGATTGTTGCTATTTGTCTCATTTTTACTTAATATATTCATTGATAGACATGGTACATTTACCACAGCTTTCAATATAACTCAAAAAGTTTTATTTTTTATTTATTTTTTATTTTTCCTTTTATTTAAAACTCACATCTGAACATTAGTTTCCAGAGGAGTCACTTCACAAGTTCTGCTGAGTTATATTGCCTCTCTGTGCCTCTAAAGTAGCAACATGTTCATACTTTTGCCAGCGCTAATCTAAAGTAGCACACTTAACATGTTGAAAGAGAAAGACAAAAGTAAGCTAAAAGGGAATGATATAGTATGTTTTGAAGAGAGCAGGGGAAAAGCCACAACTTTCCAGTCTTTTTCTTGGATGGGCATGTGGAAATAATTATGTTTATGGCCTAACACTACAACCCCAGTGAAAATACATCACACAGTAAATGGGCAATTTGAAAGAAAGTCTGCCTTCCCACACTATTTTTTCATCATGTTTATGTGTTACACATTCACAATTCTCAAACTATACTGACTGGCAGCGCATTGTCAAACAGCCTTTGTTTTTGCTTGAACCTGTATATACATTTACATTCTTACTTTATTATTATATAATATGCATTTATGTTTTTGCTTTGTTTCCATTTCACATTTTTATTACTAGTCTGTATTGATCAGCCTTTATGTTCTCAACAAAATATGTTGTGCTTACATTCAGTGTTACTTTGATAATACTGAGAGATAAGCATTTAAAAATAAATAAATCAATAAAATAACTAACATAAAATCACTTATGCAGTGTGTAACTGTTCAGTCACTGTTTCTTACAAATTGTTCTCACTTCCATTTAGTCCTGAGTCTCTGCTGAAAATAAAAACAGATTGCAAAAGTCCCTTTAGGTTGCTGATAATGGTGATTTAAGCAGAATTCTAGCATTTTAACATAAAAAAACGTAATAAAGCAACTTTATCACAATCAAAACCAAATGTATCCTTTTATTTCAACCATAAAGGAGTAAATTCAATTTCGACTGTAAAGGACTGAATTCGACCTATTCATCTTTGTTCACTGTTATTCTCTTCCCTTTGATAATGCAATTGAGGATGCAAATAAAAACATAAGGGTACAATTTATTAATTTTAGGGTATGTGGGGCTTCTGAAGGTGGTTTCTTACGGGTTCTAAAGAAGTATTCCTTGAATTAAACATAGCACATTAATTTGCCATTTCCACAGCTAAACTGATAGAGATACTAAACTGGCCTAGTTAGAAAATTAAAAACTTTCCATTTCTACAAATCAAGCATTTGTTCAGCTTAACATATCCATGAATTGTGGGTGCTCAAATTATAGGCCTGGAAAACATAATGGCCAAAGACTTCTTTTTAAACATTCGTATTTGACTTTGTGCAAGCTTACTTATTTGGCATTAAACACATTGTACAGTTCATCACTTCTGTGACATATGCAGTTCCACGTTGGAATTTGTCTCTTTTCTTTACCCACTCAAACAAATAGATCTCAAGGTGGGAACAGCATCCATTCCCATTTGTTCAGCTGGTTGGAGACATGATTAAATGGCATGGAAATGCTCCAGGGAGCTGCTTCTCTTTGAGGGTGCCCCCCCTCCCCCCCCTACAAAGGAGGCTTGAATTTCAGACCCTCAGCAGATCACCCAGCAATTGCTTCCTACTGTGATTTATTATTGCAAATTGAAAGATTCCAAGAAGTGAGTCAGTTTGTTTTGGCACAGCGCAGCTCCAGGTCAGTTACAGTGAACACAGCAAGAATCTCCCCTTTTTTTGAAGGCTGTATCATTTCTGAAATTCTACCACTGTTAAAACAATATCCATTAATGAAGATAATACAGTAGTACCACAGACTGCTGTTTTCAGACATTCCAACTTGGGTATATCCGTGCCACATCAAAATGTGTCATTATCAAGGATTTGTAACTTTATATATTTGCCTCAGCCGTAAGTTATCAGAGTAATTTTCTTTTCCCTGTCCACATTTGATAAAAGTACAAAAAGGCACATGTTCTTGTCTTGCCAAGAGAGTGGCAGTGCACAATTGACCAGGGCTTGACACAGTACATCTGTTTGTTAATATGGTGTTTATACCCCTTTACTGTTAATATGTATGACTTTTCCATGTTACCTTGAATAACTTTACAGTGATATAAAATGTTTGTGGCACCAGGGATTTTAGTTCTTGGTATTATGACAATTTAATGTCGATTGTGTGTCCAAAAACAGATGTCATGTTAGAGCCAGGATATGAGATTCTCAAATTAAATCCAAATTGAATTTTTATTCAATAAATGATAAATTATGCCATACAGAATAAAAAAACTCAATCTTTTACAGATGTTGCTTACAGTTTTCTATGGTGTCTTAAGACCAATAGCTGTATTGAGAGATGAACCTTGAAATCTCCTATCATCAAGCATGTGATTCCTGGAATTAATTGTAGTGTAACTAGCACTACGATTGCTAACAAAGCAAACACATTTGGTTAACTACCAAACTAGTCAAAACAGTCATACTATTAGCTACTGCAATTTGAATCATAGTTGAAATACAAATATAGGAATATTTAAAATGATTATGTTTAAAATGGCTTAATACAGAATTCAGTTCTAAATAGTGATCAATCTATTGTAACAACATCAATCATGTCTTACAACCCTGTGTCAATCAAAACTAAGCAATTAAAAATCTATTCACTTAGACTGAAGAAAATTGTCAAAAATGTTTTGTTTTTAATTTTTTTTTTAAATATTCTGTTTTGGTAAAGCCTTTTCTCTTGATGTAATGGACCAGGCAGAGGCACTGACATAATATACTAGCATTTTTTTAAGGCCTGCATTTTAGAGACAGAGCACATTAGAGTGACTGTAAGACTTTGCAGTAAATTATGGCACTGGGGGTCAAGCATTTCCAATTTATATGCAGGTAATGCACACTCACAGAAATGAAGCCTTGACTGCAGGTCTCACTGTCCATGATATTGTCATGGAAAAGCAAAGCAGTCTCAAAACACAAGATGTAACATGTCAAAATCAAAGCACTTCGCAGAAAAACACAATGAGGCCCCTTAAATTCAACTGAGCTTGATCAAAAAAGGGCTGAAAAAAAATCTTACTTTAGATGACACACACATTGGGATAGATTCACCATATTCACTATTAATGCATACAAACAATTTTATATATATGTATATATTATATATGTGTATATACTGTAGGTGGTAGGGGTTACAAGCTGAATTCCTTGCTGACTTCACTGCTGGCCAGCCTGCAGATTCTGCAGGAGGTTGCACTCTAACAATTACACACTTAAGGCATATTATGGTATACATACACATACTTTTCAGAGATGGCATACATTATCAGTGAGCTAAAAGACCAGTGGGTGAGTTTGGACACAGCAGACAGCAGACTTATGTACATGCCTGAGGTGTTCACGATCATGCTGCCCTGCTGTGCCCTACACACTTAGTTACATGTAACTGTGTACCTCTTCACCCCTGGCTTAGATCTATAGTGTGTACTCCTACATAATTTATATATGTCAGAAACATATTTCATTATTACACAAGATAGCTTGTTAGCACAACGGTGAACTGCTACCGTGTTGCTGTTAGCATAAGGTATTGTTTCTGTATTTTAGAAATGTCATTTAAGTAAAGAAATTGGGATATTTATAGTTTACACAACCCTGCGAATGCTCTGTTTCTGGATTATAAACCAAATCATGTCACTTTGTGGCCACAAGGCAGAGAGTTCCCTTCAGTGCTACTAGAAACTGTCCCTTGAGAACAGAAAATACTGGAGGAACATTACTAGGGCCTGTACTCATACTTCAAAAACTGTAGAAAAAGAGAAGTAACCTAGTTAGTTCATTTAGCTGCGCAATTAGCTAGCTGCCATGGATGAAGTTGGAGGTGTGTCGTATTGACTCAGTGAGTCGACAGGTTAGTTAATGATTGCTGACTGACTAGCTACTTTGTGGCCTAAGGTTATCCATTTAAAATTAGCATGTGAATCTGTTTTCTTTAAAGCACTTGATGTGTGCTTTATTGCGAACATTGGCTCTTCGTGATGCTAGCAGGCTTCGCCCGTATCTAAAAACGACATCACTGTCAAGACAACAATCGTAATAATGCACACCCTCTTGTGTATTACTGCTTTACTAACATGCTAAACTGAACCAAGTATCACACTGCATACCCGTACCAAATAGATGCATTATGATTACAGGTAAATCTATTGTAATCATAAAGAAAGACAAACAACTTTATTTTAAAAAGGCACTATGGTTATTAACCCTAGAAAATGAAATTAAAGGAATTGTTATTGAATGTAGCAAGCATTTCAACGTTGATGTGGTTCATGTACAGTATTAATTTACTTTGTAAATTCACTTTTATAAATTGAACTGGATTTATCATTCTTTTAGATATTACTTTAGATAGATTTAGATATATAACTGAATGGAACCCCAAATTTACTGAAAAGAGAGAAAGAGAGAGGGAGACAAGGAGTATTGCAGACATGTGGAGCCACTCTTTATGCCACTCATAGGTATGCAGGCAGTAAACTTGTAGATATGTTAACTTGTGACTATATTTATATAGCATCAAAAACGATTAAAGAAAATCCAAGCTGCAGTGTGTTGAACAAAAAGATTGAAGTAGTTGTTAACGATGATAAGTTAAGATAGATGAGAAATATTAATGTTTTATCTGGTAATAATGAAAACCCACGCTCACAAGAATCATCATGCTCTGTGTGACAAAATTAACTGCAGCAGTTTGGCTGTTTGTTGCCCTTCCTCCACAGCGTACTAATGCTAATTAATTAGTTACCTGGCTTAGTTGGGAAGTCTTGACCTACATGGAAACTCATCACTGTCATTATGAATTCTTAATTACCTTTTGCCTTTCAAATATGCTCATCTGTGTATTATTCAAATGACATAACAGATCACAGTACACTTGCAAAAAAAATCTTTAATGTAATAAAGTGCTGTGAGAAAATGTTTTACATTGCACTATAAAGGAACTTACAATGAAAGACAGGAGATAAATTCAATCACATTTGGCTCTAGAAAGTTTCCTATTGGGGTTGTGTCTGTTGTAGCAATTTGAGCAGACTCATTTAACTTACCAAAATGTTTAGCAGCTATCTCATTTGTCTGGATTGTAATATGGCCTTAACTCCCATTTCAGAAATGCTCTCACTGCAATGCATTTTTCGATTATATTACACACCTCACTTCATACATACTCTGTTTTTGTACATAAGTAAAAGTCATTGAAAGCTGAATTGAATTCCATAATGACTTCAACCTCATTTTAAAAGGCTCTAATTACACTGCTTCACCAGTCTAAAATCCCACAAAACCTCAGTGCTCCAAGAGCTAATCACACACCAAATGTAGAATTCCACTTACAGACATAGCCTCTATGTACATTTTAAACAAAGATAATGGAGTGTCTTGCTAAAGTACTAGATGAGATAAGTGGGCTGGACAGTATGTTCCTGAATGCAGTGCAGTGAAATTTATGTTGACCGTATATTGCTATCATGCCTTTCCCTGAATTTTCTCTGATATCCACATTTACATTTTTTGAAAACAACAACAAAAGTTTAATAATTATTCCTGATATATTTTCCACAGACGCAGTCAGGTTGCCACTGCATTTCATATTATAGCAAGATCTGACTTTGATTTTGAGCCCAGCTAAACTCAATGAAAATAATAAAAATGTCCTACATCAGTCTATGACCAAATACAACCAGAGGGAGAAATGTCATGATGGTTGCTTTAGAAACACCTCCTTTTAACTACCTGAAATATTTATCTGAGTACCTTTTCACTGATGATCCTTGCTGGTTTAATCTTCCTGTTAAAGAACATCTTCAATAATGTTGTGGAAAATGTATAGCACATTCATTGCAGCAAGCGATCATATACAAGGCTAATTCCCAATATGCTGAAAGGGTTTTTAAATATAAACTGTTCAAAACATTTGCAGTAAGTTGATCAAGAATAATAAAAAAAATATGAATTATTAGAGGATTATTATATTTTACACATCATTGTAGGTTTTATAATCAGACAAAGCTGTATGTGCTGCACTATACCATTTACAGTTGTCCTTGTATTAACATCATTAATGTATTTTTAATCTATTCACATGTTCTGAAAGAACTGATGGACTGTTTAAGCATTTGAAATACTGTTTTGCATACTGATACCCATAACCGAAACATTTTGAAGCTGTATATTTTATTATATTTCAAATTCATGTTCTCAAAATAGTAACAATGAAAAATATAAAGGCAGTATTTTCAATGTTCAATTACAAAGTGTGGTTTACAATATTGGGTAAATGACTCATGCTTGAGAGAGACCATGAGAAAGATAAAAAAAAAAAACTGAGATGCATTAACAATCCAATTGCATGGAAGGACATTGTTTCTACTTTTTCTAAAATTGTTCAATTGTCAAACTGCATATACATAAATGACACAAATGCATAGCATCAATTATCTGTTTAATTTGTACTCATTTCATTTTAACTGTGCCTCCAGTGTACTGGGCCATCCTTCAGTCATGTCATAATCAATATGTCACATACTCTAAACAGTAATGGACCCAAAACAGATTCCTGATGAACTCCTACTTTAATTTTACAAACACTATTTTGAGAAACACCTAACTTCCCTGTTCTTTAAATAAAATTCTAACTATATCAGAGCCTCTTTCAAGAACTGAAATGTAGATTGTTCATGGATAAAAATTGTCTTATTATAGAAAGGTTTCAGATTTGAAACACAGCACTGATTACTTTGCATTTGTGTTTTGTAACAAATAGCAGCTGTAAGCTTTGGTTTAATATTTAGATCTTCTTAAGTGCAAACATTTAATGACTGAGCAATGGAACAGTTGGCTTTTAATACTGCACACACCAAATGTTTGGATTCATAGAGTTTGTGGAGAAAATCACACAATTAAAAGACTGGCAAGCAATAATCAAATGTGCTTTGCAGAGGGAGAGATGGATGGAGGAGGGATATGGAGCAAAATCTGTCACAAGAGAGATAACATGACACAGTTCTGTTTGTAATTGAACGTTGTTAAATTCCGCTTCATTAGTGGATACAGTTGGAAGATAAAAATCATGCAGTGGGTTTTTATTTTGTCTCATTTAATTCTGCCTTCCAAAGTCCTTGGAAAGAAAATACTGCATTACTCACCCTCCACTGCCACATGTACATACCTGTGCTTGTCTGAAATCTTCAAATTTCCATCCATAAGATAATAATACCTGCAGATCTCAGCCAATGTTTGTGCAATGTTATATATAGTTTGGAAATGTAGGGCCCCCTGGCTTCACATATCTTTGAAGGCTGGTGTCAAAAAACACAAACTGTATACTAATGCTCCCCAGGTACAGATAGTATAGATGGGCCATTAATAAAACAAGATCATCCTGCTATAAATGATCACTTGACTGGGATCAAAGCTGTGTATTTTTCAAAGTAGAAAGGTCTATATCTAAAGAATCAAATGGAAAACCACAGCGTTACTGATCAAGTGTCACAACCTTCATAACAGAAATAGAAGACAAAAAATTAAATAATCTTAAAGAAGAACTGTTTCAGTCTCAGTGTAATATATTTATAAATTTATATTTGAGAGATGGAGTTATATGGTAAGATTTATGCACAATCTTTATGCTGGCCTGTGTCAATGAAATTGCAGAGTTTTGATATATGCCTTCAACTCACAAGGCTGTTCCATGTCAGTGTTAAAAGCTTCCCACCTTTACTGCGTCCCTTAAAATGGTGTTAAAACAATCAAAGTTACAATTTATAGGCCAACATCAATATGCCAGACATAAATAACCTGAAAAACCCACAAGATAATACCAGTACATTTTCATAGAATCTATTGCAGTTGTTGCAATGTTACGCTTTTACAAATGTAAGATAATGCATGTTTTTTTTCCCAATTTTGTAAGTTCAAGACTATTCATAGGCCTATGAATATATTAAGAGTGAATGCAATGCTTAATTGCGTTAAACAACATAGTGTGACAAGCTACAACATATACTAAGCTGTTTGTTATCTTTTTATAGAAAACGTTTTCATTATGGTGCTCATAAACTGAAGACCCACCTCTTCAGACTGCATCTGGATTCCACCTTTGTCCCTGCCACCTAACACCTGCTACTTATAGTATTGTGATGTGTTTTGGATTCTGTGATCTAGTGGCTGATGTATTGTAGTATACTCAGCTTCTGTTGCCTAGTCAGATTGGATAGGTTAACTTGTGGTAGGGCTTGAATGGTGTTATGCTCATGCTTACTGGTCTGGGATTGTTGTTATCCTGGTCTGGCACTGTTGGTCCTTCATCTTGAACAGATACACTTATGTTCTATTGTGCTGGAAGTCACTCTAGATAAGTGTCGGCTAAATGAACGTAATGTTATTTAACAATAATAACCCACCTAATGATTTCAGTTTAAGGCCTCATTTTTAAACATACAGTATACTTTAATCATCTAACATAATTCACTAGCTTCTGTCATAAGATCAGGAAGAACTGAAAGATAAACCAAAACCTAACCATAAAATCTAATCTCTCTCTCTCCCTCCCTCTCCCTTTCTCTCTCTCTCTCAAACACACACACACACACACGCACACGTAATTAAAAAAATACAGCAAAGGATTTCATGAGAGCCTCTTTCAAAATGGCTTTTTGGCTGCACAACATTATACATATACTTTTTATCAGAATGGCAAAAAAATGTTGTCTTGCTCAAAATTGTGTGCCTGCATAGATGGTGAAAGTGGTCTGGAGTAGATGTAAAATTTGTTTGTGTATAGGAACAAACTCCAGGTTATTCTGTTATTATTGAGTTATTGTGTCCCTGACCACAGTAGTATTTAATTTCCCAGAGAGTGCAAAATACTTTTTAAGGAGATTGCTCACAGTAATTGTGGGACATGTTGAATATTCATTCATAAAGACAGCATCTTCATGGCATTTAATTTCCTTTGATTTGAATGTCAGTTTGGGAATTGTGGGAATTCTGATGTAACATCACAACATATTTGCGAAATTCCAAATGAGAGGTTAGTGGCAATGACAGGAGAGGTTATTGTTCAGGTATGAGAGCAGAGCTGTTATTGCCTGATCAGTGCAGCAACATGTCCACTTTCCCAACATCTGGGGAGGAGTGCATGAGTTGAAACCTTTAGTACACCAGTACTGGCTTCCCAGACATACTCAGTGCAATTGATTGCACCTGTGTTTCATTGATGTATCACTCCATAAACATGTCTACACGAAAGCACGCTTTCTCTGTGAACGAGCATGTTGTGTGTAATTTCAAAGGAGTCAAAAGAAACATCGGAGCAAAATACCCGGAATCCATACATGTCACAACCATCTTCAGGAACAGCAATTTTATTTTCAAGGATGTAGGATGAGATCTTACAGATGAGGCTGGCTAAACGCCTGGATGAAAAATGCTGAGCAGTCTCAATGTGCACTTCCATTTTAAAGCTGTGTCTTTGTGCTGATTTCAGAGATAACCTTGTTAGTATTGCCTATACTTATGCTGTTCACTTTGTTAAAGCTGACTAAAGCACGCCTAATTGGTACACCCAAGGATCCTGACACTCTTTCAGAACCTAGCTTTGCAAAACTGTCTGGCAATGGCCTTAAACAATATTTGTATCATGTATACTTTGACTCTGTCTTTTTGCATAATTTTAAGACTACCCCGGTAAACTGAGAACATGATCATGCACTCATTTTTACAAAATGTGCAGTAGTTAGAAGTAAATTCCCCTTAAGTGTATTCACTCTAGTGTTTTGTTTTGTACAAAGCATGGAATGTTTTTTTAGACAGCCGAGTGAACATCAAAATCTGACTGAAAAATGAACTGAAACAAAGTAAATCCAACTGGGGCAAAAATACTTTGGAAATGGAACTCCCACGAGTATGTCCCATGAGGAAAATGGTCTGCATAAACACGTTTTCTCATTGCTTGGAATCCTATCCACCAGTTATCCCTATCAGATTCTGTGCAATCGTGATTGCTTGAAGTCCTTTCTATCAGTCATCCCTACATCCCTAGTCTTCATTGCTGTCAGTTGTGATTATTTTTTTGTAGTATTCTATACCAATCTTATGAATAAGGGCCTGAAGAAACCCTGAACTGAATCTTAAAAACAGAGTATTTCTAAACATACTCAGAGGCCCACATTTCAATGGAAAAATGCAGTGCCGGTGCCAGTTGTCTCAAATACATGCCAAGAGGTGTGGGCAAGGCAATGTACTATTTTGACTGCTTAAAAAACCTGCAGCACAAGCTTTAATAGGGCCAGGGAACAATGTAATGGCCATGATGCAGGTGTTTTCTTCTGTTAGCCTATGAAGAGTTGGATTCATTACCATTATGGATGCATAAAAAAGGCTTATCAGGAGCCACAGAGATTCAAGAGGAGCACAGTTAGCTGAGGGCATGTGTGAGCAAGGGAGGGCATTAGGATTCAGCCAGCTTTGTGGGCTGACTAGACATTATGCGTGAGGGTAAGCTTCCTCATTGACAGTAAGTACATAAAGGATTGTGAGTTTAATGTTGCTAATGAGCTACTTTCACAAATTCCAAAACAAAGACAAAATCCTGAGCAAAATTCAGGATTGTTTGCAAAAATCATTCACAATCAAGCTGTCAAAATAGCCAGTCACGCTGACCAAGAGGAACCTGATGAATTTAAGCAATAGCACTTATTTTTAAAAGACTTTGACAAGTCAACTAATATCTGCATGTAGTGTGTGTTATGTGGAAATTAACTTTGTGAAGGCTCAGGTTGTGTGAATTGTGAACTGGATTCTAGCCCAGGCCCGAAGTCACCATCAATTCCAGTTATTTTGCAAGTTTTAAATAGTAACTTGTTATTACTCATTTGAACTTACACACTCATTTCATGTTCTTCCCATTTCATTTCCTGCTCATGTTATATATTCTGGATCAGTCAGTAATTTGTTCAGCTTGAACACAGGGTCAGCCCTGCACCCTGGGTTCAAAGCTGGCTGTGTCATTTTCCAGCAATGACTGGATCAACAGCAGAACAAATGAGCTTTTTCCACCAAGTAAAGGGGAGGGTAGGTTAGCCAAGTTTTACTCATCTTGCTGCTCAGAGGCACCCTGCGTTTCATCAGGCACTTACAAGTTGCACAGATGACATCAGTGGCATAGTGCCTATCCCCCAATGACCGTTCGCTCCCTTGCGCCACACTGTGTGAGTTGTAGTGCGAAAAATAGCCTTTGGCTTCAGGTGAGTGTATCAGAGGCTTGCATTCAACTTGCCTCAGCACTCCTGCAGTCACAGTCTAGACAAGCCTAGTGTATAATTGGTTAATCCATAAGCAGGGTTTCATAAAGGAAAAAACATTAGAATTATAAAACGAGTACCAAAATATTCCCCCTTGGCCTATAGTTGCAAATGGCTGTAATTGGTCTATCCTGTAAATTCTTAATTGCTGAATCTCATTGCATGATTGGATACATGCAGCATATTCCTATTGGTTTATCCTATTGGTATTGACCTATGAACTATGATCCTATAAGATGTCACTGATTGTGTATGGTGAGCTGCAAGATGGCATTAATCACAACAAAACAAAAACAAATGCAGCACAAGCTAATGGCTGTATTTGCCTTAAACACATAGCATAGCATTAGCATTTCTATCACAAAGCATTCATGCTGTTCATTGTGAATCTTAAAGCTAATGCTGTTCTTTTCCAAACAATCAAAATGAACTGTAGAGGCAAAGAAAATCCTGCTGATCTCCCTACAAGAGGCCAAACGGTAGTGAGCCTGATTCAGAGTCACCTGTGGTGGAAGGGTCCTACCTTCCTGACATCATCTGAACCATTGGAGAAGTTTAACAGTGTTATAATTTTAGAATGCAGTTTCCTTGTGTGTCCAACAAGATGTCTGTATCAATGCAACTCACTTTATATCCACTCTGCCATGTAGAACAAATGTCAAATTAAGCATGGTTCTAATATCAAGTAATGAAAACAACAATAGCTTTTTAAAGGCAACCCTCCCTGTAAAATATAATCTACCAATCAGTGAGGGGAAACATGAATGTTTCTTATTCAACCTTGAGGATGTTTGCAGTCTGGTAGAGAAATCCAATATGCTAACAAAAACTGTTTACATGTTTTGCAGAAAAAAAATTTTCTTAATTGAAAAAAGGCCATGAAATTTGCAAAATGTCTCACACATTGCAAGATCCCCTCACATTATTTTCACTAACCCCGAATATCTTTAGCAGTAGTCGTTTGATGCCTCTGTTTCATTAACTAGCACACACTTTAACATTGCTCCTGTCTGCCTGCATTTCCCAGGATGCATAATCAGGTTGTTCCATCCTGAAATGCAGAGATGGCAAAACCTTGCTTACTTCATAATAAAAGAAAAAGTATGGGTTGGAGTGCTGTTTTGCGGTAAGAAAACTTAAAAAAAAAAAAGATCTTTCCTGCTTTACACTTGTCCCATGCCAAGGCTTGTAACTGAAAGGCTGCTGGTTCAGTTCCTCACTGGGATTGGGGTACTGCTGTTGTACCCCTGAGCAAGGTACTTAACCCACAATTGCCTCAATAAATATCAACCTGTAAAAATGGATGCAACTTTTTGGATGGATAAAACTGTGCAAGTCACTCTGGGTAAGAGCATCTGCTTAAATGACAACAATGTAATGCATTTCTCACCACATTTGTTTGGCTTCTCTTCATGAATATAATGTGCATGTTCAAAAAAAAAAAAAAAAAAAAACTGATATCTATAACAAAACACCTTCAACATGCAAAAAGCCAAGTTACTCACATAACTTTACTTTACTTTAACTTTCACATTGCATATACTTACAAAATAAGCACCATTGAGAGTACTGATATCTTTAACAAAAATATTTTAAGCATTCAAAAACTTAAATTTACAAATCATAAATTTGTACATACATATTTTCAAAAATATTTGTAAAGAAAAGCCTGCATTTTGTGTGAACCATTTAAAAAACAACAGCAAAAATATTTAGGCTTTTTACGGATTGTTTCTGTGGCATCAGTAGATGTTAATTGAAAAAATAAAAATCATATGAAAGACACAGTTTGCAGAACAAAATCAACTCCTTTTTATGTGTCTGATTAGGACAATCCTTGTGAATTAATAGATTAATTGTAAGTCATTTATAACTACAAAGGATTAGTGCAAAAACTTTGATAAGAAATCTTTTTTTTTTTCTTCAAATAATAGTTTCAAAAATAAAACTCATCTCAAAATCTGGCCTAAAATGGCATAGAACGAAAACCGTAAAAGCAAATTTGAATGATCAACTTCTGAGACTAGTGCTGTGTGTTTGGCTTGTACAGCCTAAATAATAATTATTAAACACTGATTTCTTAATGTTGATGTATCACTGAGATGGGACAGGTGCACAGGCTTTTGCTTCTGTGAGCCACAGTAATTAATCTAATATGTCATGAGATGAACTGTGCAGAGCAGAATTCAAATCTAAAATATATGAATTATACAATACATTATATCTCATATATTTCAAAGCTGGGCTCCAACTGATGACCTTGGCTGCTCTTTTAGTGAGGAATGGAAGAGGCAAAGTGTCATAAAGTAGGTCTAAAAAGATAATTTTCCCTTTCAGAGTGAAGTTGAGCAGAAGGATATTAGCCATATGTGATTCATTTGCAGCGGTATGCTTCAATTAATCTGCTCAGGGTGGCAGACGCTGGTGTTCGGCCCGGTGCCACCTGAGGAAGAATTATCTTCCCGGGTACAACCCACTGGTAAATAATTAGAGCAGAAACTGATCTTTCTCATTAATATATCTTGCATTACCATCATCCATTAGCCCACTTACATCAATGGTCAGTGGTGAAAATGAGGCAGTAAGAGTGATATATGGCCACTATATATGATACCCAGGATTACTGTGTTATGGTACTGTCATGAGTTATGGGAAATTTTAAATAATATTATTTGTGTGGCACACTGACAAACGTGGAGCAGATTTTTTTTTTTTTTTTTTTTTGGTAGCTAACATGTGGAAGCAAAAGGTCAAAAACTGACGGCTCACCAAAATGACCAGATGGGATTACAGATTGAGAAGGGGTTTACCGCTTCAGTGATGCCATATGGAAAGCAAGGCGTAATCTACAAACTAGCCATCTTTGTCTCACCAGACTAAAACTTCCACAAGTAAAGCACAAAGGGTTTTTGTTCATGCCATTCAATTTGAATGAAACTGTCCACACTGGCAGCTACTCTCAAATAAAATACAATGCAGAAAATGTGAAAAAATGAACATCATATATTTCAAACTCACATTTGTCTGGCAGAGGCATAGTATGTCTTAAAAATTGGGAGTAATTGATACAGCCTTGTACAGTCACCCAGATGTAGCTTAACTTTAATGTGTTTGTACTTCAATTTTCTTGGATTTATATAACCTTGGTCCAGGCCAAGACTGGTCTTTCTCAGTTCATGTTCTGATAAAATGGATGACGTGGGCAAAGTAGGCTGAGGAGAAATAGATGTGGTTAGATGTGAGACTTTGTGGCTTGACAATTTACGCACTCCTTCTATAAATAGATCATGCATTACAGAGGGATCCTTGCATTCTGTTATATTCCATTATTTTGGCAAACATTAAAAGCATGTATATGTGTGGGTGTATTACAGTCACATTTCCTGGACTAAGAATGTACAGCTTGTCTTTATTAGCTGCATTTTCAGCTAAGGTGGAGCTGCCAATTTAAGTAACTGTTCAATGGATGTCCTGCTCTGAGGTCTGCAGATGGAGAACTGAAAGTTTACTATCCTGAATATGGAGGTTACTTATTTTCTAACATTTAATCCTCCACTTCTTCAGATCTGCTCATTTCAAACATTTCAAACACAGAAAGTATTGCCAAACTATACTCTTATGCTAACTGCATATGATCTTATTGCTGCTAATTTAATATATTAAGTGTAAAATTGTATGGCAGTAGTGGAGGAAAAAGATGACACTCCCATCAGAAGTGTATCCAAAATCATGCAGAGGAACAGAGGCATAATTAATTCCTTGCCTTAGGTTTCCATGTTTGCAAATCAGCTTTCATATAGACAAAACTAAGTTATATATAGAGTCATAAAGAATGAAAACAAAAATACCTGCCATGTCCTGTCTGCTCACATATAGGGGTAGAAGACAGGACAGTTGAGCAGTTAGAATGCAGGGGTCAGGTATCCAAGAAGGCAAATGACTTCTTTGGATGGATCTGTGAGTGTCTAGTGTGTCTGTGAACCTCTTACAGATGGTGAAGTAAGTTTAAGCAGTGAACCTTTCATGCCTTGTCAGTAGTTGTGCCAAGTGGTAACAAAGATCACAGCTCTCACCCCCACTCAAAGCCAAAAGCAACACTGCAATTTATGCATAAACGTTTGATATGAAAACAAACCTGACAGTTTTTTTTTCTTTTTTTTAAGCAATGCATACAAGTGCATGTTTGAACTTTTCTCAGCTGCTTTGGCATTTGCAAAATACCCTAATTACATGAAAATCAGGAAAAAAGTGACCAATAAAAGAACATGGCCACATTATTACCTAGTCACTTCTGTTCATAAGCTAACAGAGACTAAATAAAAATGAATTATGTGGTGCATGTAAATATTATAAATGTATTACTGATTGTAGATGTTCCATTCAGTTTGTTATTTCAAATAATACTATGTGAAAAATAACAAAGCATGGAACATCACATTGATGTTGATTACTGGATATACTATAATCTTATCAGAGATATAATTTCATAACATGTGCTTTACATATCCAAAATATGCCTGCAGAATTTAAGCAGTAAATTATTATTATAACATCCTTGTAAGTTATTTATATAGGGGCTAACAAAGGAGTTGAGTTTTTTTAGGGGGTATCACATATTTTTCAGTTTTTGGGATTCAGGCTCAATTTATGCCCCTGTAGGCCTATCTCTTAAAATGGGTGGTACAAAGTTGCACACTGTGAAATGTAAATTGATACAATACAACAATACAATAATACAGCAAAAGCAAACCAGAAATAAGGATTACAATAGGCCCTATTTGAACATGTTGTTGAACTTTTATATGGAGCCATCAATTTAAATAAGTGTGGAGGTATTGTATGATGGCATATTGTGTGCCCTTGCATCCCACACAGGGACAATGTTGGATTGCCATTGCTCTAGTATTTAGTTAGTTGTACAGACCATGCACTAACTAGCTTGCTAGGACAATGGTGTCAGATCTAACATGAAGTTTTTTTTTTTTTTTTCATTTGCAACTGTATTTACACAATGGTCTCTTGATTGGCAGTATGGATGGGCCTATATTCAATGTAACCTTGCTAGCAAGCTACTGTTCAAATTGTAGCAGATGTTGCACAGACTGAATTGATGCGTTGCTTGCTCCTTTCGAACAGGTAGGTGCTGAGGGTATGTGGAAGTGCAATGGTTTTATACAGTTAAGTGGTTTTCATTGCATTCTGTCTTGCTACCTTTATGGATAATAAACTGCCCCATTCAATATCTTAAAAAATATGCAAGCTTATTATAGGCAATCTAATGTTAGTGAGCTGGCTAGCTAACTCTACCTAATCTGGCTATCTGGAGTATTACCATTGTACTAACATGTTTGAAAGGATATGTGCGAACTAGATTTAGAACTAAAGGAAATGGATACCCAAGGATACAATGCATTGTAAAATGCTGATGTGCAGTTATAATAGTGCCATTCGTAATAAAATTGCCCACAGAATGCTGGACATCGATGTTGGTCTATTGTGTTGTTTGACTATAGGTAATCAAGTTGAATTCATTATAAAAGAATACTATAAACTGAGTAACAGCATGAAAGGTAGTCATTTGAGTTACAGTATAAGAAAGGGAGCACTGATCGTACAATACCAGTAAGAGTTTAAAACCACTTTCATCCCTGGAATTGGCTCTTTTGCACAGTGAGCTAATCATCTTATTGTGATTGGCGCTCATAACCAATTGTTACAACAAAATTGCTTCTAGACCAATTGAGTCAAGACACCTTGCTCCAGAGATTCAAGCCCAGTATTCCCAGGTTCACAGATAATTTGCTGAAACCATTTTACTACATCCTGCACACAGTAACAATCCACATGCTATTTCTAAATGTGTCTCTAAAATGGATGTGCAATCTATATTATTTCAGTGTGATTAAATGCATTAAATTAAATACCATCCATTGGCAATTTCTATAATCAAGTAACAGTGTAACACATTTAGAGTCATAATGTCCTAATTACATTTTTTTCCTCTGAATCCAATTTTGGGGAATTTTTTCCTTTAAAGAAAAACAAGGCACAGAGGGCTGACTTGCTAGATAGAGACTGACCATAGCCCTTGACTTGTCTAGTTATGGCAGGAGTCATAAATGTTTTAGAAAGCAATGGATGGCAAATGTTTGTGGAAAAAATGCACTACTGATGATATGAACGTTCTCATTTTAGTACCACTCTGGATTCAGGAACCAAAGTGGATACAAGTCTGTTGTATTTCATTTTAGTAAGTACCCCTGGGATTAATTTTGGCAGCCAGTAGTTTCTCATTTTGCTATGGTTTCCATGTGGGAGGAAGGGAAACCATGAGTCTCTCAGGCACTGGAAGCCCGGATCAAGTGAAGCAAGCCCCTTCTGACTCCACCTGGCATTTATGCAGTAAGAATCACTCTAACTCAGCAGAGTGGAGCAGCCTTTGGCTTTGACCATCTGGACAGCTCTCAAACTGAACTGACAGCTGAACTGTTTCTCCTCAGTACTAAGATTTTTTGGGAGTACAGAGCAGGTATGAGTTTAGAGTCTGAGGTCACGCATGAAGAATGGTTTGTTTTACATAAGTATTATTTTTTTCTTTATTTTTTTATTTTCCACTAGTTGTGAACACCAATGTTTGGCATAAGTTTTTGCAAAGGAAATATATCAAATTATTTATTTGCTTTGTTAATATTGATGTTTGGTTGCCAATAATAGGTGTATAGTTTGACGGGGTAGAGTTACCATCAAATTACAGCACATATGTGACTTAATGTATTATATTTAATTAGTAATTATCTTCCATATTTCTGTTATTAATTCATATTATAAGCTTCCAGACACATTTTCTCTGCTTAAAAAGTGATCTTCAAATCTTGTGAACTGTTTAGAAATGCAAAACACAGCTTGCTGTTACATCTGCATACATATTTTAAAATATACTATTGTTATAATATATTGTTAATAATACAATGTAATTAATTTATTTAATGTTTGAATTTACTCACTCCTTAATTCATTAATTTGTTTTTATGATGCTAATTTTCTTTGCAAAAATACAGTTAGCTGACAAGCTCTGTGATTCATTCTTTTCTTTCCAGAAATTTCAGTGAAAATTATTTACAGTAAGAAAATGCTATTAAATGGGGCAAACAGGGAGAGAGAACATCATACAGAGCTCTGTTGGGATATAAAATATTCCATGGATGTATAAAAAAAAGACAATCATTTCGAATTGTTCAACTTGCTAGCCAGCAATTTACACCTGCCACACCTGCTGTTGTAATACTAGCTGTCATACACAAATCACACATCTGCAGAGAGCCAATTTCTTTGATATGGGAGCAGTGAACTAAAAATTCTGAGCTGATGCTGTAATATTTAATTTGTGTGAAATATGAACAGAACAAATGCTAGATACTATAATAAATACAGAACCCTTTCAAGGTGAATGGTGAATAAGTTGCTACCATTACCAGCGGGTCCAATTCATCTGAGAAACAGTGATGTTTAGAGAGTAGGAGTTGAGGGTATTTCACCATTTGTACAAGACTAGAGATATGCATTTACATGGACACAGACCACAAAGGGCATAGTATATAAAGTGGAGGATGCTGCGTCTTGCTGTCTCTTAACCCTAGTTGCCCTTCCCCAGTACAGGGACCTCCTTTCGTGGTCACAGGGGACAGAGAGCTATCACTTTTTTCTTGGTTCACATGTGTCACAAATGCAAACTTATCAAGGAGCAAAATCATAACTGTGGACTCAGCATCATCAAGACCACACAGTTAACACAAGGGAAATGGAGGCTTCAGCTGGCATGGTTTTAAAAGTGGTTCCTCTCTGTAAGAACATTCATCCCTCAACAGTGCCTCTCCCTTTTCCCAGCCTCCAAAGAAACAAGCATTAGGCACCATACCAGCAGGAGCATTAAAACAGTGATATGAGCCTGCTCATAATTCACCTAACAGGCTGAGAGGTTGACAATCTCAATGTGATGAATAGGACAGTGGGCACACTGGGTCCTCAGTCCTGGTGTGTTTGAGGCTTTGAGCCTTTCTTTGGATTAGGGGTATCTTTTCCTTTGGATTTTTTTCAATAGACAGTGTGTATCTTTTTGAATGGTTGGGGAGAGAGTCCAAATGTATTCGTGTAATATCTTGGGGTAACACCAAACATTTACACTTCATTGGAAAAGACTGGTTGCATGCTTTTTTCCTTTTGGGATGAAGTTGCAGGTTGCACTTTCAACGGCAAACCTGCTCAACTTCTTCCCTGAACACAGTGCTTGTGTTCTGTGAAGCTCTGCATGTCTGAAGAAAATATTTATGATTAATGTACAGATGCTATTAACAGTTACAATAACTAATCACAAATACCTCATATTGGGCATTTCAGATTAAGGCCAATGGCAATGGCTCCACCCAAGCTGCAACTGTTAATACAAGCTATCAATTCAAACTATACAATTTAGGCTTCCAATGATAAATGCCCAGAGAACCAATCTATCATTCTATCTATCATTCTATCTATCAACAATCTACAATCATTCCTTTTATCTAGTTGATACTTGGTAGATGTCCCAAATACCAAAACGAGTTTTATTCCGATGAAGAAGCAGATTCGATGTTTGTAGCAAAGTCAGGAAGGTTTATTTGCACAGCCGGCTGTGGGAACAACAGCATGGAGCAGAAGTTCAACAGGTATAGGATGTAGTTCTTTTTTACACACTTATAGTAGGTACATTTACATATGACTTACAATGACCAAAGGGGGTGCTGTTTTTGATTTGGTTCTGTGGAGTTGCGCATTGCTAAACAGCTCCCTCTCTAATTGGGTCTCTCCTGAACCTTATTACCTAATTGGCTTCGTATGGATCAAACTTTGGAAGTGAGGTCCATATAATTGTCATGGGGAACCCCGTGTTCCTCAGACTGTTGTCATCAAGAGCTGCCTTTCGGCTCTGGTTGGATGTAGCGACATCCCTTTGTATTCTAATACACATCGCTTGTCTCCGTATCGAACGCCATGCCGCTCCACAGAACTGTCTCCTAACAGTACTTAACACCAATATTTGTCATATGACATCAGAGGCTATTACATCAGTTGTCCATCACTTTTGACAGCAATTTCCCTATGCATTTTGGCTGAAATGATATACATTTCTCATTACTTAGAGCTTTATTCATAAATTACAAGGAGGTATTTTAAAGTAGTGTCACATATGTATAAAAGCCATTATGTTTATATTCATAACAGAATTCATCATAATAAGTAATGTGACTAATGTAAAACCTGTGTAAATTCTAGCCATAACACATTATGACATTGAACTGCAATATGTTATATGTTTTCACATCATTCTCATATATTATAATTGATAGATGCTTGTGCCAAAAAATAATCAGTAATTGTAGTAATGTGAAAATGGTTTATGACGACTTTAAGAAAGGGCTCAACAAGCTAAGTTACATGACAAATACGTTTTAAAGAAAGTCCCAAGATTCAATAACTAATGCTTTTTGAGCTAGTGTCTCAAATAACTTTTCATTAGGGTATGTACATATTACAGAAAAATGGGTAAGGATTTTGACTGATATTCCCCAAGTCAAGGTATTCATAGCAGCAAGGCTGATTCTTTCACATAGCCTGAAGCCTCATTTATAAAGCTGTGATATGTCTGTATATCAGGGGGAAAAAAACCTGGTTAAATTTGTTAAAGGCAAAGCATCATATATTTTGTTAAATGTATAACCATCCCATAATTACTGGCATGTGGTTGAGTGGTAAATAATACCAGTCACATTTCTCCAAATGCCAAAAGCAGATAATGCTGTAGTTAAAATATTGCAATGCCAAGAACAGAAATTATGTAAATATTTTTTTTCTGCCCTTAAAATTATAAAGTATTTGTTATTTACTACAGAAGCTCTCAGTTCACAGATAAAAATATCATCACATAGATAACGAGGAATTTGAAGTCAGTATCAGGTAAGCATGAAGCTCTCAGGGGAAATGCTTACCTTTCAGACTGTTTGGAACATCAGGAGTCACACATGGTGTTGCTTTTGTAAATGAAACACATTTTTGAGAGTGTGATGCAAAATAGCAGTCCTTCATGGCATGAGTCAATTTTACCTTGTTGGGTGAATGTCACCAAAATACAAACAAGGAAAATTCATGCTTGCAACATGGGTGGCTCAGGACAGATGGGTGGTGTGGTCACAAACATACAGCCCTTGAAGTATAACCTTTCAAGCAGGTAACTGCAAAAGAGACTGCATTCTGAGGTGGTAACTTTAAACACTCCACTGGAGATAGAAGGAAAATCTTGTCAACAAATTCTCATGTGCAGCTTCAACAGAGCTGTTTTAAAGTGATCAAATAAAGACAAAACCAGAGGAGAAAAGTACATTGTGGCTTTAGAGAGAAGAGTCAGGAGCTATTATTTATGTTCGTTAATATTATTTTGCTTCATTGCAGATTTACATTTGTTAATTTAAATAAAAAACAGATATCCACTGTATTATTACTGACAAGACATACATTACGGCATGCAAATAGCAGTTGTTTTTTTGCTTTAGAATGCTTGCATGAGGCGAACACAACATAAATGCAGGTGCAGATGCAGCGCAAGGTCAATGTGTCAGTTGCTAGCAAATACTGAGGTTGCCAAATTAAGATTTCACATGACATGTTGAGTCATTGTACATGCAGCAATACTTACCAAATTACTGCGCATCAGCATGGGTCCAAAAATGCACCCACCTGCACTGTGACTTCCTTTGCTGAACCCCTCAGCAGACATTCACATATGCTGTGACATGAAAAAGCAAAGGATACAACCTCTTATTCCCCCTTGTATATCTATCGCTGCCTTTTTTTACTGGTCACTGTTTTTACAGCTTGAAACACATGTGAGCAACATCCATCTGCAATGACCCAGCGGAACATTTATTTTCCAGGCGCATTCACCTCCAGCTGAGAAAAGTACCGATTAAATAAATCAAGGAGTTAAGTTGCCTTGGTCTGAACGTTTTCTTTGTATTTGTTTCTTTTGTTTTGATTTTTGAATTGGCTGTTTTGTCTGTTCACTGACCAAACTTTCCCAAAGACCCTTTTTGATAGAAAATGACATATATGTGCATCCAGAGTTGAAGTGATACTTCTGAAATAAATGTATATTGTCTAACACCTCTTACTATTGTGAGCAGATTTGATTTATCCAGCATAAGATGTGGGAGAAAAGAGAAGATGCAGATCATATCACTTTATGTCATATCATGGCAATTACCTGATAATTTATAAGTGTCAGTTGGAATTCAAATCCATCTATCACGTTATGATGACATAGCCTAATACTTTACATCTGATTCCTTTGGTATAATTGTGCGCCTGAAGTGTGAAATGTGTGTGTGAGATTTGCAAAGGGACTGGTCATCCTGTATTTGTGATGCACATGGGAGAAGAATATTCACAATGTATTCCCCATATAAATATCAGCACAAAATAAGACCACGGGGCTCACGGTACAAGACAGATTTTTAAACATCTGAAGTTATGTACACTGTTTGGTCGATGGAATATTTCAAATACCAACCCACAAACTGCTCAGTGACTTCCGAATGGTATGTTTGAGTGTTCTGCAAACGTACCACTAATGTCACACTATGATCCATAGGTAGATTATAAATAGCACACAACACAACAGTCATTATATAATCAGACATAAAGTCAAATTAAGAAAGAAAAAACAAAACAATTACGAGATCTTGAAGATCAAGCCTGTTTCAGGTAGAATACAATCCTGTACACTACTGCCACCTTGACAAAATGTGTTGAATTTGCAGCTCTGCTTACTGGCTGCCATACAGTTTATTGTACATACTGTAAAGTCTTAAAAATCTCTTTAAAACTATCTGCTTTAACATTAATAAACATATTTATCTATTTAACTAAATACATAACTGTGTACATTAGGCATGTATGTAGAGCATTAGTTACAACAATCTAATATGCCATATATCAGAACATTTTCTATGCATTTCAGTTTCATATAATCCAGTGCAATTGTGCTGCCCACAAACAAGGAGTTAGCCCTGCTTTTGAAGCCTTTTATATCCATAATCTCATTTGATATGAACACATGCCCCTCCAGTTTTAAACCCAATCTGTTTAAAGATTATAAACAGATCCTCGCCTATGCATGCTTCATATAGCCCATTATTTAATTACTATCGAACAGCCAGATTTTGATGGAAATTTAATTTTGAGGATGGAGGGGGGATAGGAAGGCAACAGCTGTGGTGTTTGGCATCCAAAAATTACACTCAAAAGCTTCAGAGAATGACACATAAAAGTGGGATGTTGACATATAAATGATGCTACCTACAGTAACAAGCTCAAGAAACAATAAAGGAGGGGTTGTATTTCCTGAAACATATCCAATTTATTTTCATAAGCCAGCAGAGACTGTTCCTTCTGTAAAATATGCATCATCATCATCTGTTAGAAGTCTCACATTCCCCCTTGTCATCGGTGACTAATGATCGCAAATTGATAAGACTGATCAATCATGCATGACAAAATCAGCATACTGTATAGCATTTTTCGCCCATGGGCCATCCATTAAGCCATCCGCTTGTCATTAATTTGATGCCACTCCAATATCTACATTGACAGAATGGACACAACTGTAATTAAACAGCAATTGCCAATATCAAGCCATTTCCATTCAGCATTTATTGTGTATGCTAATCGAGCTGGCAAAGGAACATCAAGGTCAGGGAGAAAATAGCTGGCTGGTGCCCTCCATGGTCTTTGGAATAAAACATGAGTGTCCAGCTTATGAAGCTCTCCTTCATCATGGCGCAGGGGCAGGCTAGGCCATGCGGAAAAATATATTAACATCAAATCTCATTCGGCTCCCAAAGTTCTTCTCCTCCTTCTGTTCTGTGAAGCATTACAACTCCAGGTGTAAGCGCTGCCACACAGGGTTTGTTACTTAAGCACGGTTGGGGTAATTAATGTGCAGGATCAGAAATCAGAGAGCCCACCACAGGTGGACTAGCTAAACCTGCTGATGGGCAGGGAGGTGGGAGGTTAAACCTCAGTCTGCAAGCCAAGAAGGGCATGGAATCAGGCTTTGCCAGTGGGTGGAGTCAAAAGAAATTACTGACGTTATCAGAGTATGTTGGCCGAATTGCAGCATTACAGAGCAGTCAAACTTGAACTCAGGAGGACAATGCTGTATATATATACATGCCATATGCTGTAGTTGGCCCACTTCTCCAAAGTCCACAATGGCCTGCTGTCTTGATTGGACCTTAACAGTTAATTTGTCTGTGTGTCTGTGTGTGTGTGTGTGTGTGTGAGAGAGAGAGAGAGAGAGAGAGAGAGAGAATGCTCTTTTTTATTTCACTTTAAGCTTCACATTTTTGCATTGGATTGCTTCACTTTTAAATCATAACACACAAGGATGTAAAACACTCATTAAGAATTTGTTTCACCTCAGCGGGACCCCTGTGTCTTCTTCCTCATTGGAGTGTCAGAACATGTGCAAATCCATGCATTGGATACACTGTGCCACTCAAATCTCAGTATACTGTAACTCACTGTACAGCAACTCTTAACATTTAGGTAGTATCAAATATCCACCATCACACAGATTTCTCTAGGGAGAGTTTCAGTAGAAATATAAGTTTGTTAGCATTCTCCCATTTATTATGTACTTTACAAAAGAAACACCGATGTAGCATATACTCTATTAGATCATTACATTAAATTACATTACACCTTCTGTAGTTTTTATACATCACAAACTGTGATGTATATTTACTGCAACTTATCCTGGTGCAAATACAAATAGCAACAAAAATACCCTATGCTCACACAAATGGTAAATTAAAATAAATCTATATACAAGTCTTGATTTTTTTTTTCTTAACGTGTTTATCCAAAGAATAAGTCAAACTGAATTTTCAGTCATTCACAGTGCATATACAAAAAAGAGCAAGAACAAGGAATAAAAGCATGAAGTAATAACAAGAGAAAAAAAGACTGCCATTTCCTGGTGCCTTTGTGTTACAGCAAAGGAGCATTCTTTATTCTGTGAGGGTGGGAGGGACAGAGTGAGAAACACTAAGGGAGAGAGTGAGGGAGAGAGAGAGAGAGAGAGAGAGAGAGAGAGAGAGCAAGAAAGAGCGAGAGAAAGACAGAGAGAGAGAGAGAGAGAAGAGGAGAGCTGTAGGGAGAGATCGCTATCAACTGAATTCATTACTGTAAACATCTCCCGGGGGTTCCAGGGGGAGAAGGCAAGTCTTACATTAGCAATAAACAATCAGATGCGAGAGTCATTATGACCGTAGGATTGGAGTGCTGTCTCGAGAAGTGCATGCTCACTGTTTTGGGGGGGAGCTCTTGGAAGAAGTGGGAGCAATAAGTCTCTTCCAGCTCTTTGCCTAATGTAATCCTTTAATCTCTGGAAGGGAGTGCGGAGCTGAGGTGCAGACTGAGCCGGGGGGTGACAGAGGCGGATTCAGACAGCAGCAGTGGAGCCCTGACAGCAAAGGAGAACAGAACCTTCCCCTGGACTGAACCAGAATGTTGCCCGCAAGATCAGCGACCGCCGGGGAGCAAAGAGCCGACCTGCTCGGACCACAAAAAGAACTGCCAGTGCCGTGGAAACTGTCACTTATCCGAAGTGCGTGAAGCCTGCCTGTGCTCCGAGGGAAGGGGGGAAACAGACAGGAAAAGTAACATACTATGAAGATACGTTATGAGGATTTAAGATGAAGAGGGCTAAAGCCTCCCCAAAAAAAGGTACAGATCAATGTTTCACACGGTAGTTTACTGATGCAGTTATTTATTGATTCAGTGAGCCATAGACTAATTAAATAAATTAATAAATAAAATTACTGAATGTTATGGGAATTAGGCAGCCAAAAATAAATGAGCCAATGAACTTTTTAAGTTTTCCACTACCTGTCAATGTATTGTTAAGAACAATTTGTGGTAGATGCAGTGATTTCAATTTAACATTTGACAAAAAAGTATGTCCACTTAGAAAAATATTTTTTCCACACCATTAATAAATCCTTTTGTTATACCATACACACAATGGAGCAGCTTATAACATTGTTCATTAACATGTATTTAGATGTATTTTATTTACGTATTGGTTAGATAATTCATTATCTGCCTTTGAACACTTTACATGATGAAAAAAGAAAAAAAGAGCTTCAAAATAGGCAGTTTTTAATAATTTCATCTGAGGAAATTAGAGTAAGCACTCTGTTATGGTTCCCATCTCAATGTAAACCCTGGCTCACACCCCTTCTGTAATGTTCTGTATCATAAATCAACCGCTACAAGACTGAATTGAAATGAACATCCTTCACTGCACAGCCTTTGAAGTTCACCTGATCCGCTCCCTGCCATTTCTGCTTAATAATGATCGTTAACTTTTAATTGCATTTCTCTCCAGTAAATCCACGCTTAATCCTATTGCAGAGACGGGCATATCAGCGTATACATCTGGGTCAAATAGTTATGAAATGAGGTTCCCTCATTTAGGCGCTCTGTTAACAGGAGTGACATTTCACCGCGCTGTAGATTTATCCATATGAATTGAATAAGAAACTTGGCTGTGGAGGAAATGCAAAGTGGAGCACTCTTCGTGATCACTTAACCCCTCATTCATTTGAGGATGTTCTCTATTGACAGTTTCAATTTTGGGCAAATGCCACATGCGTATCGCCTGACATTTTGTCAGTAATTGTATTATTGTGCATTTTAAATTCACTGCATACCGCACATTCAGATTATTGCAAATGACTGATTTGCTAAGATCCCTTTCAACCTTTCTGTTTGGTTAATGGCATGCCTTTAATGACCATTGCATTCCTTAACTAAACTTAAATGTGTATTACATCTTTACACAGAAATTTCTTGGTCAAATGTATAAAACAAGAGCAGATAAATATGTCGATGGACCAGCAATTCCTAAAAGGCATGAATCATGCAGGCTACAATCTGCCAAAGTAGTGTTATAATACATTTCACTATTTTGATTTGATTTCACAAACCGTGACTATTTTTTTTTTCTTAATGATGACTCTCGCATTGCACTGTTTATAAAGTACACAATTTAAGAAAGTTGGCAAAGGTGATGTTTTTCAACGCTTTGACGAGGGACTTTTCCTCTTAAGAGGGGCCCCAAGGTGTGAGAGGTTGCAGTGCTGTAAATGAATTACAGACAGTATTCATACATCTTTTTTGAAAAAGAAACAGGCCATAAAATGCAACTCCATCTCATGTCTACTTGTGTCTATCTTGTGACCCTGTGTCTTTTGCTGAATACATTTCCACCACAGCCTATATCAATCATCTATTGCTTGTAGGACAGAAAACACTAACACTGTGTAACACTATGGTGGATACTTTAAATGCTTGTGTGAGTGAACCTTTGGTGAACCTGTCTATCATAATGACATTTAACAGATTAAACAGTTGCACAGGCTTTGATAGTGAAGGCACATATAAAAGTGCTGATGATCTTGAACATTTATCTTTTTTTAAGGATGTGAGTCATTGCCTTTTCTGAAAATGTATTTGCTTTTTTTTTTCTTTAGCTCAATTCAATGTGTTTCTGTAACAAATGTGTAAATTTCATGATGGAAGAAGCATTTCTCCACATTCATAGATATTTCATACTTGAAGCTGTTATGGCAAAATCAAATTACACAGTGGCAAAATATACCAACTGCCATAAACACACGCGCACACACACACACACACACATATACAAATCATAAGTCTTGCAAGTCTTTCACTTAAACTGAAGCACAGTGTTCTTTTTGTTTTATTATGAGGGTGTAATGCATGCACTTTTATATCTATTTTTTCCCAGTGCATTGTGTATTTGAACATGAAAGAGGATGAAATTTCAGATGAAAGCCTGGCCATAAATCTCAGAAAACATGAAGTGTGAGAGCCTTTCTCAAGAAGAAACTGTCTTGGGAAGTACTAATCTTCTATTTATTTTATTGGAATAGGTCTCCGGATCCAAATGTCAAATCCGAGGGAGGCTTCTTCTGTCAGGGATCAGCAGTCTGTGACAAGTGTGTAAGAGAGGAGTCCTGCATGACAAACCAGCTGAGCGCTCCCCACATCACTCTGTACCACATGATTTTAAATTGGTCCTCACAGGACTGAAAGCAAAATGTGATGACCTCAGTTTCCATCTCCTCTCTGAGCATGGATAGATGCAAGCAAAGGACCCATGTGAGCTAATGAGCCTATTGCTCTTGCGTTTGGATCTTAGGATAGGCAATTATAGCAGGATTATGCCCTGCACTTCGTCGACCTAGTGTACGCACCAATAAAGTAAGCACCAAAAGCTTTTAAATAAATCCTTTTCGGTGGATTTTATTGCATTTCCTTTTTTTCCATTGTTTGTATGTCAGAGTTACCAGGACCCTCCTACCTTGCATAATGGAGTTACAGGCACGAGTGTGGAATAAAGACTGGGCAACTTTTGTCAGATCTTGGATAGCCATACTGTTGGGACTACATGTGCAGTTCTACCAGGCTACATCCTGTCCAGAGGAGTGTCGCTGTGACAAAACCTTTGTTTACTGTAACGAACGGAGTCTAACATCAGTGCCTCTTGGAATACAGGAGGGTTATAAGACTCTCTACCTCCACAACAACCAAATCAACAATGCTGGATTTCCTGTAGAGCTGCACAACGTCGCCTCTGTCGAAACAGTTTATCTGTATGGCAACCAGCTGGATGAATTTCCCCTAAATTTACCCAAAAATGTCCGGGTACTCCACCTTCAGGAGAATAATATCCAAACAATCTCCAGAGCAGCCCTGGCTCAGCTCTCCAAGCTGGAGGAGCTGCACCTGGATGACAATTCCATATCCACTGTAGGGGTGGAGGAGGCCGCCTTTCGGGAAGCTGTCAGCCTTAAGCTCTTGTTTTTGACTAAGAACCACCTGAGCAGTGTTCCGATTGGTCTGCCAATGGACCTGAAGGAGTTGCGGCTGGACGAGAACCGCATTGCAGTCATCGCGGAAGAAGCGTTTAAGAATGTCACGGAACTGGAGCGCCTCATCCTGGATGGAAACCTGCTCACCAATGAAGGGATTGCCTCAGGCACCTTCCAGGATTTAGTTAATCTCAGAGAGCTGTCCATGGCCCGCAACTCCCTCACCGTCCCTCCCCCGAACCTCCCGGCCGAGTTTTTAGTCAAACTCAACTTGCAGGATAATCAAATGAATGAGATCCCTGTGACATCCTTCTCCAACCTCCGCCAGCTCGAGAAACTGGATATTTCAAACAACCAGCTGCAGTCTCTGACAGAGGGAGTCTTTGATGGCCTTTTCAGCCTGAGACAGCTCACTGTTCGCAACAACTTGTGGCACTGTGACTGCAACATTAAATGGGTCATCGTGTGGTTAAACTCTCTGCCAGGGACTCTCAACGTCCGCGGATTTATGTGCCAAAAGCCTGAGAGGGTACGCGGCATGGTAATCAGAGAGCTCAACATGGACCTGATCCAGTGCCCGAGCAGCACGGCGCCTGTGCCACATTTCACACACCTGCCCACCCGCCTTCCCCTCATCACCTCCACCAAACCTGCCTCGGTTACATCCTTCTCACATCCATCCAATCTACCTTCGCCCACACCATCCTCCCATCCCATCGTTCCCCTGCCGACGTTAGACGGAGATGGCGAACACAGGACTAAACTTTCCGACCCCCCCCACCGTGAACCT
Source organism: Megalops cyprinoides (assembly GCF_013368585.1). Classification (NCBI taxonomy): domain Eukaryota; kingdom Metazoa; phylum Chordata; class Actinopteri; order Elopiformes; family Megalopidae; genus Megalops; species Megalops cyprinoides. The sequence goes on from NC_050594.1 coordinate 23,288,265, forward strand.
CTTCAGATTTCCTTTCACATTGTGAATGACACTTGTGTTCAGGTAAGCTGGATGTCTGTCTTTTCTGTCATGGCCTTTAAGGTGTCTTGGGTAAAGATGGATCACAGCCTGACAGGTGACACTGTGCAAGAGAGACTGGTGAGCGGTGAGCATCAGAGGCTAAGCCTAGGCAATCTGGAGCCTCAGTCCACATATCGCATTTGTGTAGTCCCATTAGATGCTTTCAATAACTACCATTCTGCAGACGATGCAATTTGTTCAGAGGCGACGACTAAGTCTGCTTCTTTTGACTCCAATAACAAGGCCACTGGCCCAGAGCAAGCCACCCAGCAGGACCCAAGCTCTCCATTTTTGCTGGCTGGATTGATAGGCGGAGCAGTGATTGTTGTCCTGGTGGTGCTGTTGAGTGTATTTTGCTGGCATATGCACAAGAAAGGAAGGTCCTCTTCATCAAAGTGGAAATATAACCGAGGGAGAAGAAAAGATGATTACTGTGAAGCAGGGACAAAGAAGGATAACTCTATCCTCGAAATGACTGAAACCAGCTTTCAGATAGTCTCCTTAAATAATGAACAGCTCCTCAAAGGAGATTTCCGAATACAACCCATTTACACCCCAAACGGGGGCATCGGCTTCAGAGACTGTCAGTTCGGGAACAACAGCATAGCATACTGCAAGAACAATGTTCCAGACACAGATTTCTGCCATACATGATGGTGTTCGGAAGACGGTAAAACATTTGTATTAAGAATACAGTGAAAGATACCTTTCCAAGACCTGTCTACTATGTAATTTATACTGTGGACTATAATTCTGCTATCTTTTCTATTCCTTAGTAGTATGCTTTTTTATTTCATTTTATTTTATTTTTTTTAGTTTCCAAATTGAATGAAGTACTGTACAGATTAATTTGTACAATCAAAGCTCCCTGGATACTTCTTACAGAAGCTGTTTTGTTTTACTTTTCAGCAGTATTGAGGCTGGCACACTTTGTTAACCACAGAAGCAAAATATGCGCTTTGCTAAAAGAAAACCACACAAACCCATTAACAGTATAGTAGCTAAGATTAATACCGGTCACAAGATATAAACAGTACTGATTAGGCTAGAGTGGAAACACAAATTGTGTTATTCTAAAGGAGAACTGAAATACACCTCTAATGGGACAAAGAATGCGCATGGAATACAAAACCAGCAATTCAGGAAATGAGCTTTTGTGAGAATCATAACACTGGAAAGGAGATAAATTTCCTAAAAACTACCTTGCCCATCATAGTCCAAGAGGAAAAACTATAAAAAAAAATTGTCCAAAATGTTTAGATTTTAAATGCAGGGAGACTATTCCTCATCCTCCTCCATTCGTGAACACAGGCCACAAGGTGGCAGCTATTTTCAGTCTAAATAAGAGAGGAATTAGCAACTTGAATAGTGCAGAGGCAAGATGTCTTGTTTTCTGCGATCCTTGTCATCATTAGCTTTGCTTATTTCTTCATACTGGAATATAAGTTTTGTAAATATATTGCCAGCACAAACAAGCACATTGATACTATTTAGTAGGCAATTTTAAACTAATCATAAACTTGATCATTAACAACACAGTGCAGTGACTGTTTATATATCTGTTTAATATCCTTTATAAGCATGAATATGTTTCTAAAAGACAAATTTGTCCAACAAAGGAAGAAACATACAGAGGGTAAATATAAGTACTTTTGCAATATATAGTAAAGGGCACACCATTATCCCCATTGTTTACTTTTTTTCCTGAATTTGATATTTCAAGAAAATAGTAATTGTGTTTGTCCGATTTTCATATGCACTGTTAGTTTGACAAGATGATTTCTAAAACTCTCTATGTATCTACGGCCTGTAAATGACAAATACAGACCCTTTTTTGACTTGGCATCATGAATCAAAACTGGAGGCTTAAATAATCAAGCATTGCTTTCATTTTTAATTTAACAGATGTTTGAGGATATGTGTTTCTTGATATTTTGCCATATTGTATTTGGAACTTATTGGTGTGTATGCAAAAAGGATATCTAAAAACTGGCAATAGCTTCTCTGTGGTCATCAAAGTGTTTCCAAGTATCTTATCAATTACAGCTTGCAAAATTGTTTAAATAAGCACCACCACAATTAATTTTCTGCCTCAGTCTTTGTATGGTTGAATAAAACTTTAATGGGAATATTTAACAGAAGTTACAGTCACATGTTTCAGACAATAAGACTTTTGTAAAAGAAGAGTGCCCATCAAAAAGGACAGCTGGCCAGGTTGGATTGGTTGGAATCTATCTGGTACCTTATCCTGCATTGGGGAAGCTTGTATAGATGTCTGTGTCATTCATTTTTGTTACTTTCTCTAAAGTTATAAGCCTGGTGTCATTATGGCCCATGTGTTTTGTGTGATATATTCAAAGATATGTGATTTACTCCAGTCCATGACAGTCTTCTAAAATATGCTATGAATGTGATCAACATTACACAGAAATACAGTTGCATTTTTCTTAGGGACATTAACCATACCAGACACTCTGTAAGTTTTTGCTTTCCTTACGGACAAGCAGTTAACTCAAACAATCCCACTGTCATATTTCTTATTTCACTGATGGAGTATTCTGAGTAGAACAATATTTTATAATTTTTAAAATAAGTTTGATAAAACTACAACTGGTTTTAGTTGCAATTTGCCATATGAATCAAAGGTATCACACATCAAATGTATTCAGATAAATAAATCTGAGATAACAAATTAACAGTGTGATAAATGACCTGAATGATAACTTTGAAAAAATACTGAAGTTTAGCCCATGTTATACTGTTGGAGGATTAGCTGTATAGTGGAGAAATTGATTTGCTAATCAGGAACCAAAGTTTCTGTTTAGCCCTCCTACACAAATATTGTTGTTGTAATATGTATGTGCCTTGAAAATAACTCACAATGTAAAGTCTTTCAAACCTCTAAATGTTTTTGCACAAATGTATATACAGCAGTGAATCTTTTTGAAAGTAATAAATAAAATTGGGATCTAATCATGTTTATTTATTTTACATCCCAATCATAATCTTTACTGCTTCCCTTAGAAAAAAATTTTGAGGTCTTTTTTTTTTTTTTCTTTTTCCCAAACTTCCACTTATTGAGAGCTGACAAATGTGCGGTGAATATAATTCTAGTTTACAACTCTGAGGTAAATGGCATTATAAACTTCAGTTCCAAATGATCAAAATCACACTGAATACTGTTGTAAATGTACTTCATACACAGATTTACAATAACTTCTGTTTGAAATTCATGGTTTGTATCCTCGATTTTATCCATAGCCTTCTCCAAATGTTGCAGGTGAATGTGAATGCTCAATTTTCTATCGCAGAGTAGAGACTGCACTGTTGAATGTAGGCATTCAGATGGATATTGTTTACATTTGTTACACTGCTTCGGCTTTGTGACAACAACTCAGTTTTGTCTCATACCTTTCAGCTCTGCAGGACAATCTGAATTGATGTCCAGGGTTTTGAGGCTCATTAGGTCGTTTACAGAGTAACCTGTCTATAAAATGACTCAATTGAATAAACAGATACTTTCAATTTTAATAAAGTCTGTCTTAGACACTGATGAGTGTCATTAACTAATCTTGCTAACTTTTTACAAAGAGCAGTATGTTGCGCACTGCAAGTGGTGATACTAGTTGTCACGTCGTAAACACAACAGTCATGACTGCAAAAGGTGAAAACTACTCATTTGAAAATGAATCATGATCCTGAATCTTAAAATAACAGTAGTGAAACAATTGTATTGTAAGGCCTCCTTGAAAGTAACTTTAATGCAATTTGAAGGGAATGAAATATTTCAGCTGTAGTGAATCCCGGATTTCTGCACTGTTATGAAGAGGGCTCACAAGTCTTTATTCTAATTAAGTTATCCACTAGGGGCCTTGGTTCACATTCACGGCATTAATACTTGTTCATTTGGAACTATTATAGAATAGAAAAGAGTCAAATGTGTTCTTTTTCAAACACAAAGATGGTTTGTGCAAGAATATTTTGCTACTCTATACTTTAATTTCACTTTCTCAGACAGTGTTTTATCAATGAAGGTTAGAATAACATGCTCCATTGCTGAGCTGGGATTTATTTGGATGTTTTTATCATTAGTGTGGTATTTTATGTATGTGTGTGCACCATAATTTCACAGGGATCAGTAATAAATAAAGCAAACTGTACTGTACTCCCCCCACCTGACCTTTTCTTCACATCTCTGGGAGTCCCAGGGAGACAGTAATTAACCATTAAGCCCACACATCTGTGCCTTCCAGCTGTGTGGTCACATCGAAGAGACCTGAAACCCAAAACCCTCTGTTCGATTACCATCCCAGAGCTAACACTGGAGGGGGCTATTATTCAATTTTGGTTCCAAACCTGGTTACTAGGCTTAGAGAAATTAATTGGTTGCAAAACTACCACAAAACAACTTATGGTCTTATGTATTAGGTTTTAATTTTCTATTGTGCTACATCCAGTGAAACGCACTATTCACTTCTAATAATTATGTCACCATGTTTGCCTATTTGCTGATGCACATGAAGCTGAAACATGATGAAACATAAGTTTATGGAGTTAAGTGATATGAATATATCCAATATTCATAGAATTTACCATTTTTCTTAAGTTATCTTGCATGGTTTGTTTTGGTCTTCTGAATATCTACACACAGTAGCAGATACTCTCAGTATACATCATACAAACTGGAGAAGCTTTGAAAAGCAGCATTTTGAAATAGAACATGGAACATTTACATTTCATAATACAGGCTTGTGCACTAGGTGAATACATATGCTGTGTTGATTTTGATGCATGCTAAGATGAACAAAGTAGTTAAGCAGTAAATTCTCAGTTACAAGTGTAAAGGAAACAATATTAATTTCCTTATTTTATTGGTTTGCATTCATTCTCTTGGGTAACAATGTGCAGCTTATGTACAACACCTGAAGGACAAGTATTCCCTTCTTTGGACGCCCAGGGAGAAGACGGCATCCACCCCTGTTTATGATGTGTCTATCTGGATGAACACGTCCTGTTTTAAATTTGTGACACTGGACAGGAGTGCATGACCACCTGCAATTTCAGAATGAACCTTCTGTCTCTGGAGTCCATTCACCATATTTGGCCAAGTCTTTCTAGCTATCGCTCTGAAGGGTACAGCAAGGGAGGCAAAGTTAAAGTGAAAATCAAACAGATCAGTGCTAACTTGTCAAGCCCACCTGTTTCTTATCTGAGGGCCTGACCCAATTGCGGATGACTTCGATGTCACTCTCTTGGGTTTCCATATTTCCCCTGTCAATGGGGTCCAAATCAGCTTAAAACAAACCTCCTGCGCTGTACCCAACAATGCGTAGGCCCATTGTTTGTGATCTTCCAAGTTGCCTCTATGATGATGATGATGATGATGTCCTCTCTATGCACCCCTGAGTACCTTTGATGTGGATTCAGTATCTAGTCCATCAGCTTATGGAATGTTTCAAGGGCCCCCTAGCAAGTCAAAGCATGGCAATGTGCAACGGTATAGCAACAGTGTCACCCTTACTCTGCAAGGTTGCCACCCTGAAATATGGCTCAGCTTTCCCTACTGCTCTGAATCATCGGTTCTATCAAAAATCTCTGCTCCAGGTAACTTCTCACTCAGCCCTGTCCACCAGCTTGCCTGATAGTGTCTTCCTCCTTCTCCGGCATGCCTCCACTTTAACCTCTGCTAAAAATCACCAAAGGCAGCACACAACATGAGGGAAGGGAAGGGAAGTGAAGCAATCCACCTGCCAATATTCCCTCATAGTTAGTGAGTCAACTGTCTCACAAACCACATCCACTTCTTTCTCTCCACACACTGTGCTTAAGTAAAGCCACCTGGCTCCTACTCCCCTGCTGCATCCAGGGAGTCACAGGTGTACCTGTAGTCCCATCCCCCTTGTACTCAAAGGTCAGCTCATGGAACATGACATATTGCACTGGAATAAGCATAATAAAGCTCCTCTCCATATTTTTTCTGCTTTTTGAGGTGGATAAAAGTCCACTTTTTGCCACAGTTGACAGTGAAGAGAGCAGTATTTTCCACCACAGAATCAATCATGTCCCTATGAACAAAACTGCTGACAGTGCCATGATCCTTGTTTGGATTAAAAAACCTTCTTTGATTATCAGCTCAGATGAATGGGATAGCTTACTAGCACCAGCAGAGAATGCAAAAAGAAGTATGCCATTTTAAAATATTAGCATTTTAAAACTTAAAACTTTTAAAGCAATGTTTTTTTTTTTTTTTTTTCCCCCAAAAAGCAGATTTATTTACAGTATAGATGCCAGCAACACCATACCAGCATGGCCTCATTCACTCTAAGTGATTAATAGTGTATGATATTCTATAATGGACATTAAAAAAACAAAATTTCTGGATAATGGTAGCTAAAAAAAATTAGACTGAACTTGATAGGACTATAGTGTTGAGTAAAACCCAAACTAAATGCTGACGAAAAAAAGAGAACTTGCAACTTGCTAACAAGCTGGCTAGGCATTTACAATACATTATTGTCATTTAGCAGACACTCTTATTCAGAGTGACTTACAGAGGTTACAGTTTGTTTATGTTATCCACTTATACAGTTGGATATATATTGAGGCAATTGTGGGTTAAGTACCTTGCAGCAGCACCAAGGGTACAGCAGCAGTGCTCCAGCAGGTAATCAAACCTGCAATCTTTCCGTTACAAGCCCTGCTCCTTACCATTACACCATACTGCTGCCCACAGGTCTGTTGTAATAAAGGCAGTTGTATAAATCGTTAGCTAAGTAGCTAGCTGGCTAGCTGTTTAATATTAAATTGTCCAACTGGTGTTAAGTTTAAAATCTGATGCCTCAATCTGGTCATTGAATTTGCTGTCTAGCTAGATAACCGAGCACATCTGAGGAAATGTTTATGCCAATCACTAGGTAGACACTGCTGAATACCAAACTAGCTAGTAAATTACATCAATATCAATGGAGCAATAAAGTTTCTTGCAAATATGTTGGCAAGGATTTGCAAAGAAGCAAGCACCACCACCATTGATTCTGGCTACAGATCACTGCTACACATTCTGCTGAAAAATAATGAAATACTTGTCAGAGGCAAGGAGATTTATGTTTGTGAGTGGGTATATATTTTTTTTTTATTTATTTTATAAGGATGACAATTCATCCTTAAAATTGTTGTAATATGAAGTATCCCTTTTATAAAAGCAATAAGGCACTCAATGCCATGGTTTATTGTGAATATAGTCATAGCTAAAAGGTTGCAGGTACTCCAGTGTGCATCAAGCCTAACACCCTTTAACTGTGACTATATTCACAATATATCACGGCCTGCTGGACCATTACTTCAAAACAGTCAACCCCTAATCCTAACCACAATGTTGTATGTCCTCTACTCATGCCTCACACAATTAAATTTATACTAAGTGACTTATACATAAAACATGTTTTTAGTTTTATAACTTGTCATTTAAACACATGTATTGTTTCAGTGTGATATATCATCACAGATATAAAATCCACATTATTCCACAAAATTTCAAAACAATCTGTGGCACAATTCACATAAAAATGAAGTATAATAAAATAAATATTGTAGCACAGGGTTCAGAAAGAAAAATTTGACAAAAAATTTCTGGACATCTACTGTGGTTACACTTTATTGTGTAACTCAGTAATGAAAGGCACCACAAAACAAGTCTACCATTATACACAGACAAGGACAGGGTCACATAACACAACGCTCATCTGCTCTATGGTAGGGAACATAAATCGCATACCCAGCATGCCCCAGACACAATAGGGAGACAAATACAGGGGAGAAAATCAATCACAACATGGACAGGATGAAATACAGTACTACAACACAGAACAAGTACCCCTAGTACAATTTAAAGAATAAAGCGAATATTTCAAATGTTTTCATGCAAACTAAAGTAACTTTAATGAACTGTTTTATTTGTTCTAATTCAAACAGCTAGCTAGCATAGTATGGGTTATAGAACTGAACTGGGTGTGATTAAATATTTCAACACATCAAATTAGTATTTGATAGTATTCTGTTTTCCATGTTATACAGTACTTGCTGAGTCAACCGAGCAGCACGATTGCACTGATGAATCCATGGATAAAGTGAGTTTATTTATCTAGTTTATTCATATTTAAGTATACAAATATTTACTATAGGCAATTCATATTCTATGCAATATCATCATGTTGCTGCAATACATGCAAAAGGATTAATGACATTTTGACATTGTGCTAAATAAAGCTTATGACTAGATGAACATTAAATATTCATAATAATGCAGTTTGTCCCTGCTGTCTGGGAAATGTGTCTTCTTTGAGTTTCCACACATGTGTAAGACAATAACGTATGGGATGTTTGCAACTTGAAATTGGAGTTTGACACATCAATTAACACTTGTGAATGAGGAAGAACAATCAAAACTGGTTTAGGACAGGTAACGGTTTAAAGTCCTGTTTCGATCCTTTTCTGTTTCAAGCTCAAAAGCCTCCACTGCATACATTCACTTCAGGAGGGTTTTGGGAGGCCCAGATAAAGTAGGACAATGAATCAGGTTTTAAATAAAATATTTGTACTTTCACCTGCTATCAAATTCTTTCTATCCTTTCCCACTAATGGGCTGAGCTTGGATATAAAACTGTTCAGGGGTGGAATGTTCAAGACTGGAATTAACTAAAACAAGTTTAAATGAAGCATGTACTGTGACTTTAATTGCTTCCATTTTCAATGATTACACCTTATTAAATTCCATCTGCAGAAAGCATTACAGCACATTTACAGAATATTAACCTTTTGTGGTTCATTTACTCATTAGCAGTAAAAAGGCTGTACCTTTACTTTAAAAATTTTAACTATCCACCCATCACTTGAAAATCAAGAGATACATTGGCTAAACTTTTTTTTTTTTTTTTTTCAGTCAGAAGTATGTCTCTGTGTTAAATCCCAGATTTAGTTGGACCTATATATAATATAGACTCCATTAAAGACCTGCTCTTCCAAAATGTATTTATTTATTTATTTTTTGGGACAACAATAGCTTTTTATCAGTGGAATAGGTAACTAGATACAGTAAAAGAGTCAGTTTGAGATCCGTTTTAAAACTTCATGCTTTATAATCACATATGCTGACGTACCAGTTAAAACAGGCTTCTCTCAGGTAGTCTTGATGGGTTGCCGTTGTTGTCATTTCCAAGTATATGCCACACTCCAGCCAAGCAAATGCCACTGACTCCAAAGCAATGTTATTCACAAACAATAGTGCATTGATTGGTTGGTAAACTGCAATCACGCACTTTTTCCATTTCCCATCTGATTATTGAAGCAGTGGGGCAAAGGTATTTTTCGTGAAATAAAATTTGATGAAGTTCAGGAATTGCCTTGCACAGTACTAAAGGGCAGATCTCCTGCAGATTGAAAGTGGTAGAACCTGTGAGATGAAGTGAGGTAGATTCCGATTGAAACTTTGACAATATTTCCATTAGAAATTGCTGCAATTTTTTTTAAAATTTGCTGTGAATGAAAGGTTTGTATCAACCTTACATTATCTGCTTTGACAAGGCGGTGTTTTACAAATGTGAAAATTAAAACAAATTCAAAATAAATTCTGTACTTCAATGAAGAATAATGGATTTTTTAATGAAGTATTTAGTGGAATTCTAGAACTTACAAAACATCATCAGTTCAGTGGTTCTTAAGAGTAAGTTGCTATCCAACATGGACAAGTGATATTGGTCATATAAAATCAGGTGGCAAAAGCAATGTCTAATCATAAGCAGGCAGAGACAGCAATATTTGTAGTCTTGACAGAGAATAAGTGCTTTTCATAGAAGATACTGTCCACCACACCTATGGGTAAAGCAACAATAATATGCTTTCTAGGATAGGCTCCCAAGAGGCTCAGTTGGCAAGGCGTTCAACTTGACTACAGGCAGACCCCTACAGCCCAGGATCAATCCCACACTGACAACAATTGGGAGCTCACAGCAGTGGAACAGATTGGCTTCCCACCAGAGACACTGTAGGTATAAATTGGCCAGGATTTCCTCATCTCTCAGGTGCCTTGTGATTTGTCAGGCAAGTGTGATTTGGTTGGATGTTGTCAGTGAAGAGACGCGTATCCTCCAACTGGTACCCACTTCCCTGTGGTAGACAGTTGGACTTTTAATGTGAAAACATTTAATGTGAAAAAAATCTGTTGGCCATGTCTGTGTGTATTGGAAGATTGCATTTGTCTTACTTCATTGCTTCTGCACAACTGCTGAGGTTGTCATGGTAAAACAAGCCTAATGTAAGCTTGCTGTTTACAAAATAGGTTTGCATAAAGGAGAAAAAAAAATATATAAAAGTGTTTTATAGGACATCATTATTCCGACTCATTTTAATGAATGAAGTTGATCCAGGCATCATGAATAATTTACTGTTGATTTGATACACATTACATGCTCACGTATTGCGAGTGGGTTTATGCGATTCAGCAATTTCCATTTAACTTTGCCAACTTCAAAACAGACAAGTTTATGTCAAAGCTGGAGCCACATGCGTCTGCAGAGCTTTTTGGCTGAAGGTCTCCCATAACCATACAATAAATTACCATAGCAGTGTATAAACTGGAGAATTGCACAGAGTGATTTAGGAAGACGACATTTAGCAAAACTAGCATAAATCATTTCATTTACTGCAGTATATACAGCACATCTACCAGACAAAGCAGAAACACTTTGTTTACATTCGAAACATTTACATTTATTAATCCCACAGGTATTCTACTGTTGATGGAAATGATATACTGATAACCTCACCCATCCCACCAAGAGATACCTTCTAGTTATTTGTATTTATTATTTTTAAATTTAATATAACTAGGACAGTCATCAATCAACAAATATAAATACTTGGTTTCTGGCACTCTTGGTATCAATAAAAAATAGTTCACATTATATTTACATTACCTGCGAATATTATTATGTATTATGTATGTCAAATCACTGCATAGAATGTTAGAATTGTATACACAGATAATTCAACACAAAGCCCAATACAAGTAAACACACACAAAAAAAAAAAAAAAAATTCTACAAACATCCTTACCTATGGATGGTTACTGTGGTACCTTCAAAGTCTCATGGATGACATGCATCTTCTGGAACATTTGCTCCAGTTCCTGGAGGGTGAAAGATTTTGCAGTATTTAAATTCATTCTGCTAATGGTAGGAGACGTGACTCCATTAATTCCAGTATTTTACTTTTTTTTTGCTGTTGTGCAAAAAAAGTAATAGACTTTGTGCAAGCATGTTTTTTTTCTAATAAAGGTAATCTATTTGTGATACATGTTACAGAATTTCTTGACACTATGTTATGCATTTTTATCTATAAAATAATTATGTATTATGCATGCATTCATTCTCTCCAGCAAGATTTTTTCAGTGCAATCAATACCTCCATCTCCTCTATTCTCCCTTTTTGGACTAAATATAGGAGTGATCAGAAATGCAATGCCCATTTTTCATCACATTTGAAAATCTGCAACGATGAATGGTTGGCCACCCCTGCTATAGGCTGATCACTCATGTGCAGCTCCTGACAAAATTCAAGTATGCCCTCCTTGCCACTTTGCAATAGATTTTTTTTAAAACATGTAGGTTCCCACAATGTCCTATATTCTCTGCTACCCAGTTCTTTCTTTTATTTCTTAGATATTGCTGAATTTCTTGACATTTTTATTCAGAGTGCCTAAGATGCCTTACTCCAACATTTCATACAGAAAACATATGTTCACCTTCCACCTTCTGGGTTCAGCACACCGTGAACAATGCAGAGATCGTACACTGAGGTATCATATGTGGACATATGAGTCAGACATTTCCATTTTAACTAATTTGCACCAAGGCATTTTCTTGTCAGCCCAATACAGTGAACATCTCAGATGCAAGGCACCAGAATTTGTAAAATAGCAAATTCCCATGCAAATTAGTAAATTTCCACAACACTTTTTTTCTCATTCATGTTAGCATAACTCTATTGGAAACATAGCTAATCATGTAATTTTTTTATATAAAAAACACAAGGAAAAACAAACCAGCAGCTCCTGGGAAATGAGGGCTAGCCATGTTTTCCAAGCGCACTGTATAATGATCTTAATTAAAGCTTTGACAGGAAAAGTTAGCAAGCAAAAAACTGTGCAATGTTAAAAAAGATATCATCTATACACTAATGTGTGCACTGTTCATGAGAGGGATACTGTTGTACTGTTATGTTTATACATTTAAGCACTGTTAGATGATTTAATGGAAAAAGGGAAAACTGATCTTTGTTAATCTATATATAATAATTTGACGTGAAAAGCACAAACATAATGGTATCGTGTCAAGCATAATTAAATTACAAAGAACTAGCCGCTGACTACTGGCAAGACAATCAAGGAGAACTATTACAAACAGGCAAAGTAAAACTGTTTGATCAGATCAATTCTTCCAAACAAAAGTTAGAACAGTTTTTGGAAAGATTTTAGAATCTGTAGATATTAAGTGATGGAAATTTGTCTAAATGAAAATAAAGTGCATGGTATTAAGATTGTTAGTATGAAAAAAACGAACAAATTGATTTTATACAATGCAAATTTTACATTCATCATTGCTGAATACAACTTTTAGCTGCAAAGAAGGTCCAAATAAACAGGGGTGGATTGCCAGCTATATTCAATTCACAGCTTTGTAAGATTAGCCAGACTCAGTTGTTTGGCGCCTAAGCCTGTTCTCCAGCTTGGAAGCAATTTTTGCAATTATTTGGCTGCTTTGCAATTCCTAGCAAACAAATTGCTTTCTTTGCCATTTCTGGATGAGCTTCGTTCAGTCTCTTGAGATCTAGGTTATGCTTTTTTGCACTGTGACATAATGTGTGGACTTTATGGACAATTGCAGTTGCAGTTTTCTTGTTTTACATAAAGATTATTGAGTAGCTGTCAGAATTAGAATGAAGACGTCATTGCAACCCAATTCCTTTGACAGTTCATTGCTTACCACCTAACCACAGATCAACAGTGCAGTAAATTTTGATCATCTGAAGACTGCAGTAAACAATTTTTGACAAGTAGTAAAGTGAGTGTGACAAGAATGAAAAAACAACTGTGAAACAAGGGTTAAGTAATGACATGTTATTGTTATCAAGTGGTCTATGGCTGACATGTCATACCACTTATGAAAAAACATGAGAAATCATTGCAAGGTCTTCACCGCTTCAGCTGTTGCCATCAATCGTCAGTGTTTTTTTTTTTTTTTTTGTCTTAAAATAAGAATTTCCTTATAGTGGTTCAAAGCATTTGGAGCTGATTCTAAACACCAGAGACTGCAGCTTTGCTGTTTTGCAGCTTGGCATTTTTCATGCTGCGTTTCCTAGGAAAAAATGGCAAACTACTCTATTAACCATTTATTTAACCGCATTGGTGGTGGTAAACAGCTAAACTGTGCTGCTGAGAAGAATCAGTGGTGAATGATGCTTCCCCTTTCAATAAATTTGTCATAATCCCTCTGTGCGACCCCCCCCCCAATAATCCTTGGAAGAGTACATAAAGACAAATCTTCAATAAGCTGCAGATATATCCTTTGATTCTTGCTTCTCAGACTGCCATTTGATTTGCTCAGGACAAAGGGTCCGGCTTGGTCTTGTAAAATATCATTATACCAGACTCAATTCCTGTAATCCGTCAAGCAAACATGCACAATCTACGTTTCAGCTTGTGCACTTAGTGATTACGTTTATGATTTGAGAAGAAAATGGACAATGATTCAGTGAATTTATGTGAACTACAAATGACCATATGGCAGACCACATCATGAAAGGGATGGTAATCAAATTTTGGATTATCATACCACGTGTGCTGTCGACGCTCACAGGAACACAAGATCACATCAGCACTAGTTGTTTACAGCAAGCACGTTGCCCATGGTGCCCATATTCTCCCACTGTAGATCCTCACATTATACTCTGTTTACTACTGGTTATGGCAAGGGGATGAACAGCTGAGCCCTTTGGAGGATGACCTCACAATGTTAAAGTATCAATTATCTACAGTAATAATTTGTGGAACTGCTAAACTGCTGTCAGGTCCTACCAGGGTGTAATGATACCTCATGTAATACTGGCCTCCAAGTCATGGAATGAGCACCCCACATCAGCTCCAATCTCTTAGGTGTAAAAGTGATAACAGTTTAAGCACATAGTTTAAGGCAAAAGTCTGATGCCAGTATAATCTTCTGCAGTGACAAAAAAACCCAGTGGTAAATATTTTGTCGTAATACAAGTTTGGGCATCTCATGACAGTGCTAATTCCTATTGTGACAATATGTCCCATAATGGCACTGTATTTCAAGGATGGCATGAATTATTCAGTGTTCACTCAGCCAGTAGGCTAATCCCACTGAATGTACCTTTTGTAAGTTGCTCTGAGTGAGCAACTGGAAAATGAATAAAATTCATGTACATTTTATAATTTATTAATTTATAATTAGTGTGTCTGCCTGTGGAATGGAGTTGAATGTTCCTATTGAGTTTGAATATGCCAGAATTTGAAAATTGTAAGGAACATTGACCATATGATCTGCTGAATCATTAAATGTTAATCTGGTGTACAGAGAGTGGAACCTGGTGTTCCAGGAAGGAGGTCCTGCCTTGCATTACCAAGCTTATTTGTCCATTGCGAGTATTTTTTACTCTCTTCAATAGACCACACTTAGAGGGAACCTGTATGAATTCTTACAAGCTTCTGTCTTAGACCAAAGCATCACAGTTAGGTGCCCCCCGGCCCCCCAAAAAAATCAGATAAATAATCCATATTTGTTCCAAGCACTACAGAACTGCTAGAAAGGCCTAATGCAGCAATAGTTGTCTTTGCAACCATTGTCAGAAGCAGGATACTATCAATTGTACTACATATGGTCTCAATTTCAGAGAACAGTTTAATAAAATAAATAAGCTACAGGGAAGGTTACTTGTCTCACATCATCAACATCGACATCAATTCCTAAACAGAGACACTTCCATTAGTTTAGCAGCACTTCTTGTGGCATCAAAATGAATTTTGCTTTAGAGCTATTCATGCAGAAAGTAAAAAAGACTGTATGTGAGGGAAAAAAACAAGCATTAATCTGTTAGAGCACCCATGTCTATTAATGGTCCTGAGTGCATGATTCCCAGAACTCTGGATATTAATGGTAATGAAATATAATAACTTGATGGAAAAATGTCCCTTCCAGTGAAAAGCATTTGGCAGTGCTTAAGGCTGATGGATGGCTGATACTCGTCAAAGAAAAATAGCCATATTTTACATGGTCTTTATGCGATTGACAAAATAAATGCATTATATTAGCAGGTTCATTTATAATACCCTATCTAATTTAATACCACTAATTTACAAGTTTTTGCAGTAGCTGTCTGGGATACCTAGAACAGTTATTCAATGAAGACTGACCTCCCAATAGCGCTTGTATGATATTTTAGTTGAGAATACTATAAATTTGGCTTAGACTTAGCTTTAAAATCCATAGAGAAATGCTATTTTTAACTTGTCTGTCTTAACCAACAAAGAAGAGCAGAGTTAGGAAGACAAGCAGTAGGAGGCATGGAGGCTGCAGTCTCCTTGTGTTGTCTTTTCCCAGATAATTAAGAAAAAGGCCCAATAAATACCTTTTAGAGGAATTCAGTTAAACCTCCCTTGACATTTTGGTTGCCATTTTAAAGTTATGTAAGTAACCATTGTATGTACCAATGTATTTCAAACATTTCTACATTGAATTTCAGATGAGCTTGACTAGAATTTCACATCCAATTTAATTCAAAATTTGACCTGACAGCATTGTTCATCAAGATAATTTTGCATACATTGACTAACAAAGCTAAGTTCTTTACAAGTTGTTAATCACCCCAATAATTTGTTAATCTCATTTGGTTATATGATATGCAAGTATTAGTATCAATACTGAAACTCAATTTTCCTGTGGAAGCATTTTCAATAATCATAACCTTTCTCGTGAGAGAGGGCCTCAGAAATGGCATTCATGCAAATACAACACATTTTGCCAACATGTTCCACTTATCCTTCACACTGTAGAAATTAGTAGCATGAATCAGTATTGTGATTCTCTTTGACCTTGGCATCATTGCCTCTGAGGCCATATAATTTAATCAGCAAGGAGTTGTTCATTGTTAACAAGATGTTGGTGTGTGTGTCACACTGTGCAGACAAGAACTTAAGCTGAAATTACTCCACAGAATGTATAATATAAAACATAAAAGGCCAATAAGGAAATTTGTCATGTCTTCTGTATCACATACATTCCTGCAAAAATGACCAAAGATACACTACAATAGTATTGCAGTGACTGAAACAATGTTATTTATTATTCATCATAATGTGATCTTTGAGAGAAAAAACAAATGAATTCATTCCAAAATGGTTTGGATGAAAGATTTGGAAAGAAGCCAAGTTATTTGATGTTCTAGATATTTTTTCAGTGATCACTGGCCCAGAATTTTGTTTGTATAAATCAAAGCCTATCCTCTTATTTTGTAAAGTTAAATCAATTGAAATTGAACTTAAGTCTTATGTTTAAAAAATGGAGTGATAGTTTTCCTTAACACTGGGTTATATGGGTGAAAACAGATGCCATGCACAAAAACTTCCTTTCTAGAATACATTAATCGAGACAGACATATATTGATCAACAAAATGCTAAAATAGATTTTCATAATTTGACAATGTATTTCTTCCTGAAATAAGATCGGTGCTTTTTAATCATACAATCCTCTTCAACTGAAAGCCAACTGCACTATCCCTTGACATTTTATGTGTTCTTAGCAAGTAGTTATGACAAAAATATACCTGAATATATGCACACTATAAAGGGTATCTATTAGTCACAATTCAAGTCACTTTTTCATATCACTTTAGGATAAATGCAGATTGAATACTTTTATTTAGAAAAGCAGTCTGCAGTATAATTGACATTCAGAAATCGCCAGTGTTGAGCTAATGGAAACCCACATGTGGAAAATACTGCTAAAACATAATGATGTAAATAATGTGCTTCTTTCAAAGACCTGAACGTTTGCTTTGTAACACGTCTGCTTTAAAAGGCTTGACACTGATGATATGAACCTTGAGATTGACTCTGTGTTGCTAATTCTATCCTGTTAGATCTTGCTCCATCTGATTTCGCTTCCGATTTCCATTCACTTTACAGTTCAAAATATAGTTACTTTGAACTGTAACTTTGTACAGTTCAAGTATAGCTACCTTGTGACGATGCAGCATAGCGCTGGTATTGCACTTTAAGGCCAGATTTTAACATTTCACATGGGTCGAACTGTTCACTTTGACGAAATGTGGGAGAAAGAACATAAATGGTCCTGGGGGATTTCTGTTGCGTTTTCCGATTAACGGCACTATTGGACATTCTAGGTGACGGTTGCCGAATCAACGTGGACATTTCCTACATAACCGTGAAACGCCGGCTTTCGCGCATGAAAAGGGAAAACTGCACACCCCTCTTCATCTGTCGTTAGGAATGCAAACATGGACTTTGTAATGACTTTGACTCTGTACATTTTGTGTAGCTGGGTTATGTATACTGCAGTTTGTCATTAAAAGTGGAAATACGTAACTTACCTCACAGTGCGCACAGTAGCATACGAGGTGTAGTTACAGAGAAAAGGTGCGCGTACCCTTTTTATAGACATTGGGTGAGACTACCAAGGCACCTAACGGAAAGTGGCTAACGCACTTATGATCATATCTTATTCTACACATCATCTCTGTAGGTTTAAATGATACTGTCTGTTTTATAATTTGTTCAGTAAGGTATTCAGCAAGGTATTGTGATGAAGGTATTGTGGCAAATTGCATGGTTTTAAATGTGTGATATCCAGACAGCAATTTACCTACCTGCACGTTGGTATGCTCCAGTCTGGGGTACCTGGAGGGTAAAAGGTATATAAAGGGTAAGTCATTCCCTTTGCAACATTTAGAACAGACAGTGGGAATTTGGGACTGTAAAAAGCCTAAGACTATAAGTCTGCTCAGTTGTTGTTGAAAGTCTTTTCCTTTTCTTCCTGTTCTTGTTTCTGCTGACCAGTGTTGGTGTGTTTTGTCATTGTGTAGCAGTTTGTATACATTTCCTTTTTTGATTATATATTTTCCTCTTCCTCTGTGTATACATTTCACCTCTACACCTGCACTTTGCTGTAATAAACACCAGTCTTGCACTGTAGTTTGGACTGCTGCATTCCCCTGCCACCTCCCTTGGATGTGTGTGTCCCACTACCTAGTGCCATACCTAATGTGCATGTTAGCCAGCTCCTTAGTTAACACGCTTGCTAGCCAGAGAACAAACAATGAATATTGGCTTAACTGTGAGCTCAGTAGCTAACTGATTGATGATCTTGAAAACTGCTTCAGTTTGCCCTGCCAGATAACTAAAGAATTAGGTTAAAAATGGATTACTCTTACTAAATACTAATATTAAAATATAATACTAAAATTATCATTATGAATGCATCATGACTAAACATCCTCATTCACAGTAATACAATCTTTCTATTACACTCCATCAATTAGCATAGTCTCATACTATACTTGACATAGCACTAAAATAAGTTCTTTAATAATTTCACTTTTTGGGGCCTAATTTCCAGCTAGCATAGAAGAGTGCAATTGTAAAGCATAAGGGTATTTTGAATGTAAATTAGCACTGTGAAAAAACAGCATTGTGTGATAAACACCTCATTTGGTCATTTCTTTATTCAAAATCATAGTGCTTGACATGAGGAGAGGGTATCTATGAAAAGGAGGCCATGAGGGGTTCCAAGATCACTAATTTCATGATGGTGCAGATAAAAGCTATTGTAAAGTGCATGCCAGTTTAGTTTTTGAATTGTGTCTTGCTTATAGCAAATTGGTAATTTCCTTCTCCAAAATCATAGTGCTTGTATTGTGTGGGGATGTCTGGGTGTGTGCAAACAAGGGATGTGGTCTTATGAAAAGTGGTATTTTCTTGCCAGCTTTTAGTATAAATGCATCATTTCATTGCAAAAATGATGGTGGAAGTGCTTTTGTGAAATAAATGCTTATATGTTGTAATTCCAATCAGAGAACATATGCAGTCATTTATTCTGTGTTTTGTGTTCTATTTTCCAACAGAAGACAATGAACAGCATCAATCACAGCTGTTATCAATTATGCTTTACTGAGAAAGTATCTATGCACATGAAAGGACACATTACCCTGAATCTCAAATCAGCACCATTTACTTAGATGAAGTTTAGTAAGAAAAGTGCATTATTTTTCTCAGTGTTGTATATACATTAATCATTTTTTTTTCTGTGAGCACTTACATAATTCTACATTTTTAGAAGTATTGATATGCTATACATTCTGATGTGCCATAACAAATGAAATCAGTGGCTGTATCTACCAAGATCCTCTATCCTCGAACTGTCATCTTAAATTGCATCAATCTCAATAGTTTGTGACTGACATCTGTCATCAGATCATTGTAGGTTTGGAGGCTGGTACTGGAGGTCCCTGTGCTCTCACTCTTGTGGTGAAATTCTCTGTCTCTCTGTCTCTCAAACTTAACCACACCCATGCACTTGCTCAATATTCATACAATGACAGTTTGTTTAAATAACTCCAATAAATGCCTGATGTTGCATATGGAAATATGCTCCCAACAAGGAGATTACTGTCAGTTAATGACGAGATGTAGTATGTATTTTTTTTCCCAACATATCAGGCTATAATACAATGTATTTTGTATTTCAGCAAGTTCTATGCTTACTGTGTGCTCACACTGTTATCCACAAACTTAAGCATTGCTCTCTGTAAGATGCAGAAGCATGTTCAATGATTTCACACAATAGTTGCATAGAGCACACTTTACACAGCACATGGGTGAACAGGATATTCACCTGCTGTTTCTTTAGAGTCCTGAACACTTGCTCTTCACTTATTCACATTTTGAACCAGACTGCAGTTGAGGGGTTTATTGTTTGGAAAGGAACATGAAGTTACCTAGCTGTTCAGCTATGTAACTAGTTGTGAAATACCATGCATTCTGATCTCACTGAGCTTTGTCTCTCATTCGAACTATGGAGCCTGCACAAGGTTGCATTGTCATGACAACCAGTATACCACTCTGTGTGAGGTTAGTTGTTTAACACAAATTGAGGTCATACATTTGTCACTGAAATGACCATACAACTAACCAATATTATCTTATTTGCTAGCTAGGTACACCTTTGGAAGGGGGCACTGAGGGATCATTTAACATCGATGGGAAGCCATGGATGGGCGTCAGTCTGCAGGCCAGAATTGAGAATACTGCGTATTATGTTTACTGTTACGCTGGTGACGGGGACACACACGCAGACCACAGGATATTCCGGTTCCAGGCGTTTATTGAAATTGGCAGGCAATTCGTAAGACCAGAGACAGGCAGGGTTCGAAACACAGAGAAGCAGTCCGGGGGCAAAACCAGGATCGGGAGTCGGGGCAGACAGGGTCAGGAACCAGGCAGGTGAGTAGTAAGCAATCAGGTCCAAGCAGCAGGCAGAAATCGTAGTCAGGAAACTGGCAGGATTGGCAATGCGGCGAAGAAGCAGGAAAACTACGATGGGGACGAGACAGAATTCTCAAATTCACCTCTAATAGAAAATTTAGCAATGGAATGTTTGAAGGTTTGAGCTGCATATTATTTATGAGAGTAATGATATATTTATAATTTCATTCAATTTAAAACTGGTTTTTGTTTTGATATCAAAACTATTTCACTAGAGAAGAAGCCCTGCACTTGTCTGTTTTGCCTTATATTAAGATCATAGTTACTGACATCCTCTTAATATTCTCACTTGGATTGTGTGACACAAATTCAGTAAGTTTTACTGTGATGATTTCCTTGACTGGGGCCAAGGCTTAGTTTGTTTTGACTCAGGATTAATCTTTTGAGCATTTGCCCACTCTCAATTGATTGACTCTCCCCTGGGCCTCATACCATAAATGAAAGTATATACTCAAAGCAAATCCTGTACTTTGCGTCTGTTGACTTCGCACTCTCACTGTTTCCTCAGTCAATGAGTCAACAAATTTCTATTAATCTGTTTGACATATTGAAATAATCAGAGGATGATTTACTAGTTGACAGAAATGCCACTATGATTTATGTATGTAGGTATTTATGTGTTTGTTCTATGCAGCTAAAGGGATTTGTAATAGCTGCACCCTGACAAGGAGAGCAAGGACATACATTGGGACTCCAGCTAGTTCCTTCTCAGCTCCAGGAGTTGAGAAAGATATTGCTGCACTTGACTTTCAAGCACCTCTACAAATGTTGTGAGCCTCTAAGTTCAGATGGAGTGGTGTTTATATTGCTTGGAAATAACCATTATCCCTTTTCAAATAAACTAGTAAATGAGCTAGAAGTCTGATGCTATGTGGACTATTTTCTGTTTTGAAGTTTTCTCTTGTGCTGACAAAGTGAATCCTTTCAACAGTTTTCATCTCTGTTTTTCTCATTAGCTGCTTGATAAAATGCAGGATGCACGCCAAGTGCTTATCCCTCAATTTGACTGCTTTTCTGTTTTTGTAAGTCTGTTACTCTTCAGAAGCACTGGATTCATGCTGCATTTCAAGCTTAAAATGACAATTACTCGATAAACAATACGATTCTATACACACTCTTGTTATAATAAAAAACAAAAATACAAAAGTGAATATTTGCACAACAGAAAAATAAAAAGTAAAACTGCAAGCAGCAATTACAGGGGCCAAGCAAAAATGGCTACCTCATAAATATGATGAATAACATATCTTGCAAGTATCATGATTTTAACATACAGTTAACTTTTAAAATGTTTGTAAAACATGCCTGAAAAAAAATCCGTGCCATGTTACCACTCACCACAATTGTGTGTGTGTGTGTGTGTGTTGCCTTATCATTGCCAATTTGAATAAATAAATCATGTCATGCTGGAAAAAAGACCACTACATCACAAGAACTATACATTATTTTAAAACACATGTCCATCAGCGACTAATGTGTAAATCCTGAGTTTGGTGCAGTGCAAGGCTAATACAGACACATTTTAAGTGCATTTAATGATAGCCTTAAATCCATCAAATCCCACAACTTTACTGAGTTAAAATAGCTAGGGATTAATTTAAATGATGGATATTGATTGAAGCAATGGACCTTCAAAGTGTCTGGGAAGAATTAAACCGAGGGAAAATGTGACTAAAATGCAAAGCAGGCTCGAAGGTCTTGATGAAGAGCGCAGGGAGAGAAGGGGGTATAATGGCTTCTGTGGTGTAATCAGCGTTAATGATTAGATGCACACAGCCGTGCTGCAGCTATCACTAGGATTTTATACATTGTAAGCAAAACAAAGGCCTCAGAGGAGATGTATTGCCAATAATGGATGCCTCTGAGAAGAAATGTAGTAATCTGGCTGTTAGGGCATTCAGAGTCCCTAAGAGTGTGCACTAATTGAAAGGAGCTTGCCCCCCGCCCTCACAAACAGTCCTTTCTTCGGTGTGTGCAGTTATTTGTCTGTGACCTATTAACTTAACCATCAGGGCAGCCAGTTGAAAGCTAAGAGATAATACTCATTAACTTGTTGAATATGAATGGTTACAGTAAAAAGTAGAAATACAAACTAGAGAAAAACATTCTCTCTCACACACACATATAATCATTTGGATAACATCCATCAGTTTATATAAATATTAATATATACTTAAAAATGTATCTACAACAGATTAACATACATATAATTTTCAAAATACCATAAAAGGTAGATTCATCCTACGGAGCTACAAGATAAAAGGAAAAATATCGACTGTATGGTGTCAGTTGCAAGCAACACTTTCCACCTCCCACATGTCTGCAGAATGATGGAGAACAGTTGTCTTAAAAGCAGGAAGGATTTATGTACATGTGACTTGGCCTCAATGGCCTTTTGGTGGCAAAGAGGTTGTGAAAGGTACTATGCAGTGTTGATATCATGATGATGTGACAATATAATAAACAAAACCTTATACTAAACCTTACACATATACTGTAAACCTAACTCTGTTGATATTGATCAACAAAGCTAATTCTACATATATAATTAAGCCTCTAATAATCAATCCAATGTTATAAATCTTTTGTACAGTAACCATACTATTCAAGGAAGCACATATATCACCATTGTATTGTAAAAATAAACAACTGCTGAACAAAGTGTGTTTATTTCATCAATGTGTTATAGTCAATATATGATATTCATATTTGGATAGCTGCATTTATGCAAATCGTTTAATGATATGATATGATTAGGCAGCTAAGCCTCTCTAATACTGATCTGAACTATAAAGTACAAGCAGATTGCTACTTTCATGTGCATAGGAGACAACACTATAAAATTCTGCGATGGTAACAGGAACTCCTTTTGACAACGTTTGCAAATGTGAAACTATAAATGACAAAATTGCAAACACTTTTTTAAAAGACACAATACATGCACATCAGTGTCAGTCAATAACATAATGATAACACAATCAGGGTTCTTCTAATTCGATCTGAATAAAAATGCATGACACTCTGGTTAAGTAAATAATTCCATATTTTGCTGCACATGAATACACATATCCTAGGCTTGTTCAGTTATAATTGAGAGCAATATGTGTGATGCGTGATCTGCTAATTACTATTGTGCCAATATTCTTCATTCAGATACCAGACAATTTTCCTAAAAATATCTGATAATTAAATCAGGATGCAACACCCCACCTCTTCTGACCCCAGTTCTCTGAAATGCATCCAGACATCCCATCTGGGGGTGGTTTTTCTCTTGTTGAGAATCCTAAGTTAAATTTTTATCATGGCTTTTCTTTTTTCTTTCAGCCATGTTGACTGTAGAAAAGACATAAAAGTATGATTTTTTAGTTAAGGTGTGAATTGGTCTCCCATTCATTCACAGGCAGGCAGCATCAGCAAAATTTCTAGATCATTGTTAATGGCCCAGCAACCAGGTGTAACTGGCAGCAAGTTTTCCCATAGGCAAAAATGATTTCCTTGACACTTTCTGGAATGTATGTAGATTATAAATTTGTGTTTTGATACATTATGCATGTGAACAAATACATAACAGAAGAAATAGGGAAGTGTACAGTGGTATTTATTTCCCAGTAACGTCTGGATCAAGAGATCAATTTTCATGCAAACCTCATGATTTCCATGGCCTGTAAGTCCCTGGAAGGAATTACTGTGAAAGCATCTTCGTCTGTCATGTTTTCTCTGCATACATAAAACAAATTCCAGCGCCTGAATGATCTTTCATGTTTTATTCCTGAAATGAACTATCAAAAAAAGCAAAATCTCTGATTAATCGTGAGGCTGTTCTGACAGTCCTGTTTGAGTTGAGATTTTCTGTAATTCCAATAAGAATGAAAGGAGTGAAATGTATTTGTGCAATCTTCTCAATCGGATTAAGTTTTGCTTTCCAGCTCTCAGGGGTTCCCGGACAAGGGTGACAGCAGCACTGGTGCTCAGCTGGAGGGTTTTTAATGCAAAAGCCGCCCGCCTCTCTGATAAAAATGCCAAATCTGTGGAATGGTGTGGATTTCTCCTGTGTCTTTTTTTTGTCATTGTTGTTGTGGTATCTTGAAAAATTAAGACAGAGGAAATTATTTGTGGTTGGCTGCAGCGGTTGTTTTGAAGAATATTACAGAAAACAGCCTGCAGTATTACTGCAAATCAATCAAGTGCTCAAAGCCTTGCAGTTTGAACACTATTCTTTTGACACCATTATTGCTTCTCTGTTTGGACGCATTGATAAACAAAGGAATCATTCTTATGTTCATTGGTGGAATGCTGGAGGCCACTCAGAGCTCATTTACATTCAATCAATGTTTTTGCTCAATGATGCTTCTGTTCAGATGCTTTAAATTATTTACTATTCACTCCACATTATGAGAGAATGAAGAAAGTTGTTTAGTAGGTTCTACCAGAATTTCCACTTTCCTTGGCAGATAGAGCTGTTTAAAAACAAAAAAACAAAAAAAAAAAGAAACAATAACATGACAAGCAATTCAGACAGCCATGTTATCTTCTGTTTACTAGATATACCTGGATCATTCACATTAAGAAACAGCTTTGGTCTGTGATACATGATAAGGACTGTCCTTTATGAACGGAAAACGTCAAAATCGCCAAAGGTCATTTTATGTTGATTATCAGGGCCTTCTTTCACAAAAGCATCTTAAAGCTTAGTTGATCGTTAAAACCCTCGCGAGAATAATCTTTAATTTGCAGTTTTTCCCAAAAGCATCTTAATATAGCAATGCTCTCAAAAATCTTAGTAGACTAATGAATGTCCCTGAGTAAAGGCAGAAGTCTAGGTGCGTCATTAGAAAATATCATCCTTACCATGTCACAGGGCACCTGCAGGACTCATCGCAAACTACAGATTTAACACTTTATTCTTGTTAGGCCACCAATACAGAGTGTTTGAAACATGTTTCTGCATAGACAACCAATAGATTTGTTTCGTATCAGTTGGCCAACAGTCATTTCTACTTTCTATTAGATCAAAAACTATTTTCTCAGCAACAAGCTTTTATCTTATCCTCCATTTGAACATCTTACATTGATCAATGAATGAAAGATTCTTTCATTTTTACTTGAAGTAATACAATAACCGTTCACGCATCAGTGGATAACATGCATCAAGTCAGCCTCTGCCTCTAGCAGCAGATCAGTGTTGCACCAATGTTTAATGGTTAAGAGCTTGAAAAACTGTATTCTAATCAATGGTTGCAGATTGCTACCAAATTATGAATGATTTATGTTTTTACCTTACATGTTAATATAGAAAAGCAGTGTAAGCTACTGACACGTGTTTTATCTTTTTGTCAGATGGAGGACCATGATGGTGCATAGGGCCAGGTGCAGATAACTTCAGTGATTAGCTTCAGGAGGAGGGGAGACTGAAAAATGAAGGTGTAGGAAGCAACTGCCCACTAGGGCTGCAACCGAGGACAGTTTGAATTAATGTTGTTCACTGTTGTTAGGCACTGCTGAGCAACTATATGGCAACTATATGTGACAATGATTCACCCATTTGCAAATACATGCTCTGTCCATGTCTTCCTTTTTCAAAATTGTACCTAACATGAATAACTAATCTATGCTGTTTTAGCATAAATAATGCTTCTGTTGTGCCATCTGATGATGTGTAATTATGTATAAAAAGTCGGCAGTAAGCAATTGCATGTTGACATTAAGTAGATAGGTAGCTAGCTAACTAATTACTGTGTTGATATCACCATTTAATGCTACCCTTTTTTCTTATAAATGTTATGTAAATGTTAACTTCGCTATGTCTTAGTATTAACTTTAACTACTGTTACCTTTTACAAATGTAGCTTCGTAGCCAGCATTACAGTCATTTCAATCCCTGTCCTGTTTGTACTCATTTCTTTTGATAATTTCACATCATGGATGCAGTCCTCCATAGCACACTGCTCACCGTTTTGGTAACATTGAGATGAAATTACACAGCTGTTTTACAAAAAGCTACTTAATACATCCTGACAAAGCTGACTCAGGGAAATAGCTATTCTCCCTATTCTTTCTCTGCAACCTACATTGCGTGGGTTATCATAGCTTGTCCGACCTGTCAACAGGTGGGTCTTAGCAAAGAGTCCATTACATTACTTTGCTTTCATGATGGCATCTAGTCCATGAGCATTATTGAGATGGCTGCCCCTATTGCATCTGAGCATATTGGAGTGATAGGCATGACAGTGTGCCTGCGAGCCAGGCCTTCTCGCCCAACATCAGTGCCTGACCTCATAAATGCTCTACAGAATGAATGGGCACAAATTCCCATAGAAACACTCCAAAATCTTGTGGAAAGCCTTCCATGGAGAGTGGAAGCTGTTATAGCTGCAAAAGGGGGACCAACTCCATATTAAAGTATATGTATTTGAATACAATGTCATTACAATGTAATGGTCAGGCGTCCGAATACTTTTGTCCATATAGTGTATGTAAACAGTTCTTCAACCAAACAATTATTGGATCTGAATGTGACAAATTTAAATCAATATGGAATATGGAAAATGTCAATGAAGCCAGCGAACATCTCAACTGCTTGATGAATATGAACTTGAGTATTATTCTTAGCTGTGGTTTGCTATACTGGTGTTTGGCTTTTAAGTGCTACTTGCTAAAAAGTTGCAGTTGTCCTGTGGTTCAGGAGAGAAGTACAGTAGGAACTCTAAAACAATGTGAAAGTCATGGCAAGGTGGCTGTGCCTGCTTTCAATTTCCATTTGTTTAATTTCTGATGGAAGCAGAGATATGCAGTCTGATCTTGATGGCACCCCCCCCCCCCCCCCCCCCCCCCTTGGCCTGTTTACACAAATGACTTGCCTTTGAGGGTTCATTGCATATTAATTGCACATTGTCTATAAATATTTAAAGCTCATGAAAGAGAGCTGCTGCAGAATATAAGGTGCAAAATCGAAATATCCCTTGCATTAGTCAAGCACTAAAGAGCCTTGAGCCATTACGAGAAAGAAAAAGACAAGAAAAAACATGACATTTTCTTTAAGAGAAAGACAAATCAACTACAAAAATGTGTACATATACATATATATATATATATATATATATATATTTCTTAGGAACATTTGTTTCCAAACTGAAACTGAAAAATTTACATTTATATTCCCACTGCATTGTTCAATGTTGTATTTTGCAGGTCTCTCAATGACAACTTTAAACATGCAGAGACATATTCAATGTTAACCTGATGACACAGGCTCTTTATCACATTCATGCATTGTAAGATGTCTCTTTGAAGTCTCTTTGATTGACAGTCCAGTCACCCTGCATTCTGGTGCACTCAGTCTGTAAATTAGGTTTGCATTGGATTACGCTGATCTACCTTGTTTATATAATGCAGTTTACTTTCTCAGAAAGCCCTTGCCAGTGTCAAACTGCATTAGTGCTAAATTGTCAATCCTTTTTCTGGCACAAGTTTCCCTCTGAGATTTCAAGGGTGGGAGGTTAGATGTTTCTCTGTAGCCCTCTCAGGTTCTGAGCTTTGATCAGGCTATGAACTAATATTGTCACATCAATGTTTCTTGATCTACAGGGCATGATCCATTTTCTATGGCAGTAGGTCCCTAAGGTTTCTACTTAGTACCTCAGCTGGGAGAGGGCTAATATTGATAAATGATTAACATGTCAGCAATCTAATACAGTGTTATATTAGCCCATTGTTACGTAAGAGAGAATGTATTTATGAGCTGCCCTTGTAAAATTATGATAGAAGACAATACAGTCTCTCGTGTGATTGGTTTAAGTTTATGTTTATTTTCACTCATCTATTTTCACTTATTTTCATAAGATGCCCTACACTGAAACACCAATTTTTGGTAAAGAAAATAATATATCACATGCACAAAAAAAAAAAAAATGATGTATATATATATATATATATATATATATATATATATATATATATATATATATATATATATATGTATATATATATATATATAACAGGTTTGTGTATGTGATGGCTGATTTGGAAAGTAACATATGCTTGCAGATTAATTTAAATAAAATACTGTAGTGATTCAGAAAATACACAGCATGTTGTAGTATGTGGTTGTCAGTGGACTGCCCCAAAACCTCTTCTACACCTCTTACAGTTTTTTTCCCACTATGCCCACCAAAGATGCAAGGACAAGTTAAGTATTTTCAGAATGGGGAACTTTATGAACAATTCAGTGAATTTTACAATGAGGAAAATTCACTGAATTCAAGGAACAGGAAATTTATGCTCCGCTTCTTCCTCTCCTCCCAGCTGCTTGGAGAACACCCTGAATCCCACCAAAGGCTCAAGATGCTCTCTACAGGTAAGTGTGGTTATTATTTTACTACACACACAAATTCCACAGTTAGGGCTCCCCCACTGGATATAGTAACAAGAAGCTTAGTTTTGCCCATACTGCACAGCCATTCACTTCCCTTCCCTTTGCTTCCTTGAGGTCCCTACCCTGGCAGGTAGACTATCTCCCCTGCCTGCTGAGAACAGACTAAGGGAAAAGCTATATCCTCCATCCTATCCTGTACATGCACATGCAAAGATATATGACAAAATAGGGATGGTATTCCGACTTGAGTCACACCACTGTGTTGTAATCACTGTTAAACCCCCCCCCCCCCCCATCCCACACACACACACACAGTCACACACACACACACACACACACACACACACACACACACACGCACACATGCACACACGCATTCACATACACAAAACAGAAAACATGGTGTGTTGGGGCTCCCCATTGCTGCAGTCAAACTGCCAGATTGGCTTGTCTGCCACTCTTTATTGGAACAAGTAACTGATTCTAATTATGCTCCCAAAAATGTTATTCCGGGACAGTGGAGGATTGAAAGAACATAAACTGGTCTGATTGAGATGAGTCCCTGTTTCCTACTATTTCATGCTGATAGGAAGACCAAGATACAATGGAAATAGGATTGTTTTTGTTTGTTTCAGTCAGTTTGATTCAGCCTTTTAAAGGCAAATATGACTCTGTTAATGTCCTATTGGCTAATGGTTGATAAGGCTAAAACAGCACAAACTGTGTCAATAGGTGTCTAAGAGCGTAGAGTGCATTCTAAGGGCTTAAATGTAATGTGACACAGACACTTCCGAATTGACATTGAATAAGCTTTTTGTTATGATCAGTGGACATATAAATCATATCTACTGGAAAGACCATTGACATCACAACAATTCTCTCTAAATGTCCATACCTGATAATGAGTGCATTAACACATCCAGGGATGAGAAATAATGCAGCGCATATGCCATGCTGTTCAACACCCAATGGCTGAAGCACATTTATGCGTTTAATCACCATGCATTGTACATCATAATTGGATACAAGCAGCATATTAATATGAGATGTTCCTCTCCAGTCTCATGTAATCAAATGATGAGCTATCAACAGAGAAAGCAACAAGCTCGGTGAATAATGACACAAAATACCCAGACTGGCATTTATTCCAGGCTATATTATACAACGGTGTATGGAAAACATCCACTTTAAGAGACAGAGCACTGATGCTTTAAGTGATGTCAAAAGTTCATCTTTGGCATATAAATCAGCTGAAGCCATTCTTATGATATTAGAACAGTTTTCATTCCTTGGTTTTATAATACATTTTAAATAATTAGGTCAAGATAGAGACCAGCACAGCTGCACTGCTTGTTGTCACAGCTATGTAAATGTGTAAAATGTATCATCACCTGCCTTTTTCCTCAGTCAGTCCATAGCCCCACACCATATCTTACAGTTACAAAGTCTATTAAAATGTTACCACAGCTATGCTTTCTCAAATCAAGAATGAGTCATGGACATTTACATTAATGTTATGACCTTAGCTTTAATAGCCCATTTTCTTTCAGTTTATTGCTAAATGCATTGCATAAACAATTCAGCGATTCAGTATAATACTATTCTAATAATTAACTAATGAGAAAGTAAGAAAACACCACAGAATGTGTATGAATTAAAGCAAATGAAAAACTGTTTTAAGCTAAAGTGGCAAAACATTTAACAAGCTATGTATGCTATATATCATATAAGCATATGCACATAGGTGTTCCTTTCTGGGGTCCACATTAGGACATGCCCACATCCCTTGAAGAATTTGGCATGATTCCTGACATGCCTTAGGCTTCAGAAGACTGTAATGCTGCCACAGCTGATGGGATAGGGCCAGGCAGAGTGGAGTGCCTAGGAAAAGCGTACATTTTGCAGAAGGTGCTTTCCATTACATGAAAAACAATCTATGCTATAGCACCCAAGGACCAGTGTTTGGACCCAGTTCTATAGATGTATTACAAGATGCAAGAAAGGAAAAAAATACTAACATTAATAATTATTATTTATACAGCACCTTTAATGCGGAGTTTTGCAGCCCAAAGTGCATTTAGTGGAGGAACAAGGATAGGATAAACAAATAATATGACAAAGTAATAAGATAAACAGTAAAATAACACAAGAACATGCAAACTAAAGTTGTAAGTGAAATATAAGATTAACATGAATAGCAATTCAAAGCGATCATAAAAGTGAGTTTTTAGTTGTGTTTTTTTTTTTCTTTCTTTTTCAGTAGATGGTGGCTCTCTGATCTGCTGCGGTAAGGCATTCCACAGCTTTGGGTCCATAAAAACAAAAGGACACCTCTCTGCTTTTCTTGTAATGTACATTCAGAATATCAATAATATAATATAATAAGGCCCGCATCTGCAGATCTGAGGGAACTGGGGCTGGTATTTTGGTGTCAGGCACGGACTCAAACGCAGACCAGGCATACTTGGGTTCCAAGATGCTTTATTGGCAGGCAAATCGCAGGGCAGGTTCGTAATGGCAGAACAGGCAGGGTAAAAAACCAGAAAGGCAGTCTGAGGCAGAACAAACGAGGAGCAGGGATCAAAAACAGGAGCAGGTTGGGTCAGACCGAGCAGGCAGGCACAACAGGCAACCAAGTCAGGGCGGCAGGCAGGGACAAAGTTGGATGTCAATGCAAAAGTCAGAACAGGAACACCACAACGAATAATCAGGCAGCTACGCAACAGACGAAACTGAGACGAACTGGCAACGAGACAGAGACAAGCAGCGTAGATAAAGGCAGGGCTAACGAGGAGACGGAATGCAGGTGGGCAGGCAGGCAGGTGGAGACGGTCAGGAAACCAGGTGGGCGGGGACAGGGCGGAGAGCAAGGCAGGGCAGGAATGCATGGGATCAGTAAATAAAATCATATGGACGACACTGACAGACAGGGGGAAACACAAAAGCAACAGCTAGGGGGGCCAAAGTACTGACACTGGTATCTGACAATGTCTGACAGTCACTGCAAGCATCTGGCAAGCAGAGCCACCTACTATACTGCAGACTGTATGTCTTTAAATCACCATTCCACACACCTTAACAAATCACCCAGCTGAGACTCATCCAGCATTCAGAGTGGATTCTATTCAGAGATGTTTCCCTGAAAGACAGAGAAGGCCAAGTGGCACAGCCTTTGTGTGTTTGTGCACTTTTTTTCCTTTACACATTACCTTCACTGACTCTAGATTCTACACCTTGCCAGCAACCTCTCCTTTAAATAGCTAGTACTAAACATATCCTGACATCCAGCTTGTACAATCCAAACCAAATCGTGATTATCATTGTTTGTTTGAGATTGTTTGTTTCATTGTTGTAGAGTTTTGTTTTTTGTCAGTTTTACTTTTTTCGTTTGTGTTCCTCCAGAGAGAATTCTGTGTTTTTAATTGTTTCCCCACCAGAGACTTGGTGGCAATACATTTTGGTGTCCCATCCATTAAGGGTACTAACGGTTACCCTGGCTTCCTACACGCACATCCAACTGTGCTGCATCAACAGTAAGACACTTCTGCTTAGATTTATGATGCTTTCAAAAATGTCCACTGAACAGACCATTCAACCCACCAAAATCAAGCTAAAAGACAAACTATCATTCCAATTCTAAATTTCCTTTGCCACTATCACAAAATTATCATGTGGAGTGTCTTCAAAATATGTAAGCTTCTTTGTTTCGCATTTGCATTTACTTTACACATTCAAAGTGGCAAAAAGCAAAGCTGGCAACCCAGAAGTTGCCAGTTCAATTCCACGCTGGTAGCCTGTTGCTGTATCCTTGTGCAAGATACTTAAGCCAGAATTTCTTTAGTAAATACCCAGCTGTTCAAATAGATAATATGTAAAAAAAAAAAAGCAACCTATGTAAATTACACTGGATAAGATCATCTAGCAAGCAACTAAATGTAATGTGCACAGAACTCTTTGAATATGTTGCCGGTATAAGCAAAGTATTTATTCTGAAATTTAGTAATTTGTAGCAGACTACAAATTGTGTAGTAAAATGCTTATCAATTTTATTTATAATATTGTATTTTGACGCATTGAATCAAGCAGCAGCATATGCTGAAAAATATGGTTTGTATTTCTCTATTATATTGTAGTAGTAAAACATTGAGAATGCATTCATTGAATGTATGTCTACACCTAAGTAATGAATACTGAAATTGAATTTGTGTAAAACAGCACATTTTATATTTCATTTACTCTAATTCTAGAGAACCCTGTTATGAGCAGCATATTGTTCAGCTAAATGATGAACATGTGACAGTAAGAGTTTACTGGGAAATTGGCATCTCCAAAAATGTATATTACATTTTCACGTTACAACATGAGTCATTCAAAATAAACACAATATTGAGTCATGGTCACAAACTGATCACTATGTCATGAGTTATTTCTAAGGAACTGTTTCCAAGCAGAGATGGTGAGTCATATACCACTGCTCCGAAAATATATGGATTGCCTCTTTGCCCATCTTTATCACTGCTTGCCTAACATTATCTTCAAATACTGTATGACTCATTTGCCTTTGAGCCATTGCAAGATCATACCATGTGAATGAATTTAGTGGGATCATATTAGATCCAGTAAGCATGTGAACATTGCAATTTTATCTGGATGGCAGGTATTTTATTTGGATGGTATAAGGTATATACCTTTATAGCACTAAGAATTACGCACTGTCCAGGGTTTCCTACAGAAATAGCCTTAATGACCTAGAGGTCCCAATCTTCAGTGTGAACGGAGTGGTGCTTTCTATTCAGTTTTTCCTTGATTGTAATTTAGTTTATTTGTTGCACTGTGTTACAATTAAACAAAACACCCACTGTGGATTAATATGAATGGAAAGCTATGAAATAATTAATTAGTGTAATGCGTTGGAAAGAATGATGATTCTGGAAAAAAAAAAAGAGAAAGCAAAACGTTTCAGCAAAAGACCTCTTCAGTGGGAACTTTTTTACCCTTGCACCTTTGTCACTTGTATCTGTGATACATTTTCCAAGTATGGGTGTAAACTAGGATGTCTAACATAGTGTAAGTGGGCTTGGATTCTTTCGATACCTGTTTGATAGCAGAGTTGAATGGTAATTGGCAGTAACTGCTTAATGAGTCAATCATGGAATATGCCAACCGTATACACTAATATTCCAGATCTGCTTTGTACATGATCATTTTTAATGCTATTCAATGGGCTATGTGTATTTTTTTTCTGATTATGTGAAAAGCAACAGGGAAGATCCATAAATACCATTTCAGGCTTGAGTTGATACGCTACTCAAAGTTGAGCACTACTCAAAGCAAATGTAACATTTTTCAAATATAAGAATTTTTTTAAGCGAATAAGCTCTGGCTTTTTTTTTTTTTTTTGGCCAGTGGAGATACATACCAGTGGAGATGCATACACACCCTCTGTTCTGTCTCTGAGTTTTAACAGTGGTAAACTATATGAAAAGCACATAGCCTCCAGCTGGCACTCACTTAACTTAATGTGACACACCCCTCCTCTACGGCTTACCTCTCCTGTTAGCACTCAAGCTTCAAAGTCAGAACACGTGCAGTGTAGTGTGGCTATTGATATTAATGAATGAAAATAAGACAGACACTTCAATACAACCTTCAGTAAGTTTAATTTATCATATTCCACATTTCTTGGGCATGGGCATCTGCTACCCCTTTATAAAGATAATTTGTGCAGTAACCTGTACAGTTTATGTTTGTATATTTCAATCTTTTTTCATGGACAGCACAGCTATGGAACATAAGTAGATGTAAGCTTCTTGTCTTAAGGAATTATGGAACTTTTAGTTCACCTTGGCTGGAATACAGAATTGACAACTGCTCTGCAGAAAGCATTCAGTTAGAAGCCCCAGCTTGATCAGCATCTTTCCACTGATAATGACATGCATAAGTGTATAGAAAGTCTATAAATATGTAAACAAGTATATATTCAGTATATACATATAAATCTGAAAGGAAACTCAAAATGTGGCTGGCCCTTAGAGATACCCACTGGGGTGGCAATAAAAGTGTTCTGTTTGAATTTGGCAAGTACACACAAAAGTCTGGAAAAAAATGTTCATACCATTTAAAATATAAAGGGTACAGCACAGATTTTAAGTGAACTTGCTGGAGAAAAATCTTCCAATAGTATATAATGGCATATGCAATTGCATGTCAACTGCTCTCAAAAACAATTCAAGCTGCTGTCACCCAGTAATATTACACAGTGAGAAGATATGATTGCACATACCTTTATGCTCATTGTATTGACGGCTCACACTTTTAAAGGGCATGCTTTGACTGACCCTGCAATGACGGAACACGTTCAGTGCCAAGTGATAATCATTTTGCTTTATAAGTCTATAGAAAACTTCTGGAATGCTCTCACTCAATGCTAATAGCTTTTGCACATTTTGGGACAAAAGCCTGAACATGTTCACTGTATTCAACAATGTGGGATCAGCAGAGAATAGAACATTTTGAATCATGAAATAAATTACACTACATTAAAAGTGGAAAGCAATTACTTAAGAAGGAAGGAAGGAAGCCTACATAAAGACAACACTTCATATGAACAGTAAAAGAGTTCTCTGTCTCTCACACCTACAGTGTGTACCTGTATAGTAGTATAGTATAATTATACAGTCCAACAGCTTCAACCAGCAGAATTGCCAATTCCTCTCAGAATTGTTGATCTTGTGAGTTGTCACCACAAAGCTAATTTCCCATGAGGCTCCAATATAAATTGCTTGTCAGCTTGCTAAAGTAA
This sequence comes from Megalops cyprinoides, assembly GCF_013368585.1. Taxonomy (NCBI): domain Eukaryota; kingdom Metazoa; phylum Chordata; class Actinopteri; order Elopiformes; family Megalopidae; genus Megalops; species Megalops cyprinoides. The sequence continues at coordinate 23,324,128 of NC_050594.1, forward strand.
TAGCTGGGGTCTTAGATATGTTTGTCACCTAGTTTCAGGAGGCCAGCATACCGAAGGTGTAGACAAAGTGTATGCAAATAAAATACGAATGCCTAAGTTAATAACAGATTATCTGTAACACGTTTTTGTTTACATTCTTAAAATTGTAGATTTCCCTTCTTTTATTAGATATAACGCCAAATTCCCATCTGATTGATTTTCCCAATCAAACTGACTGATCTCAATGAAGAATTCTGCCTGTGATAAAGGGCTTTGCCTCAGCAGTATCCATAAAGTCATCCCATCGAAAATGGAAAAGTCTGGAAAAAAAAGTCTGAAGCAACCTGGTCATAATATGCAACTTCCTGTCAACCACAAAATCCAAGTGATAATGACAAGGTCCTGATACTGACATTTCTTTGCTAAAACCACAGTGCCTTTCTGCTTCAACAACTGACAGGGATGTCAGGAAGGTTCCTCTGGAGTTGGGATTATGTGCTCTATATGGATGGCAAAGGTTTCTTTTAGAAAACTGAAATGACCCTACCTCCAGTACAGCTCCACATTCCAAAGATAAAAAGTGTGGAATCTGACTCCACACAACCTGCTATAAAATAATATTTTAGCTATTAAGTTCTTTAACTGAGGGTCCTATTAATCTGAACCATGGCATGCTGGTGCACAAGGGTCTTTAATATAAATAATGTCATGTTAAGTGTGAAAGCACCATGGATATCGAAAATAACACACAATAAATAACACATAATGGTCTAGAAAAAAATTCTAAAATATTGAACTCAGACCTATGATCTTGAGAGCTCAGAGACAGCTACAGGCATTTTTAGAATATGTATGCATATACAGTATCTGTATATATATATATATATTATATACTTTCATGTACAAGCACAGGGAACGTATGCAACATGATCATTCAAACCCATGCTGTCATACCTTGTTATTATCTTTTAGTTTTTTTTTTTACTTACATTATTTTATTTTATGTTATCTAATCTCAATCTTAGATTATTAGATAATTTTATATATTTTTTTAGATAACAGATAATCCACTATTTTTCTATTGTCAGTACCATTAAGGGCAGTTTTCTGACAGGAATTTATTTCCTTTTAAATGTACTTGACAGAAGATTTTGCAATTGTAACTATACAATTAGAGATAGACATTTTTACTGTTACCCTTCCAAGGTCAAATTTACATGTTTCCTCCTCCAAAGAATATTTAATATTGAACTGAAACTTCAGTCCTTCAGTACAGTCACATCTCCTTGAGCACACAAAAAACAAAGGTTGCTGTAAGTCAGTTTTGTATTCTATAGGTATTGTTGCTGTTTAACAAATGTAGTTCAGAGTGTATATATACTCATATATTAAGTATATGTGTGTGTTGGCTGGAACAAAACAAACATACTCCTGGCTCTCTAGCAACTGTGTCACACACGCCTGCTTAAGAAAAAAGATTACTGTAATCACAGGTGGGCAATTGTTACTAGAGTACTAAATTTGAAAGCAATCCCAGCTTTTTAATTACTCATGCTGCAGTGTGGAGGATTGAATTAAAACACCCATAAATTAAGGTGTTTAATTACCATTCATGCATTTTGTAGTGTGTTGGGTTCACAGCACTCCTGTTCTATTCTATAACACATTAACAGAAGAATGGAATGAGTAAATACAGAACAAGATACAAGTATTCATATTGAGCTGTGATTTCTTTCATAATTATTCCATGTGAAGGAAGTTCAAATTTTTGCACAAAAAAAAAAATAAAAAAACATTATGTTCCACAAAAACACAGTTATTAGGTCTCAGCAAACTGTGGTCACAGTATCAAAACACTGTGGCATTCATTTTGAGGGGTAAAAGAGTGATGCTGAAGCAGTGATTTACTTCTCAGTCTGAGTGAACCAGTGATTGATATGAAGCCATGCAGTTTCTGTCAAGTCAACTGACTTGTTTATGTTTCAGCCCCAAAATAATTCACTCAGAAATTGAAATATGCTATCCATCAAACAGTGTTTAATTTCCCCATGGAAATAATGACTCCTCCCATTTTAGGTTTTGTTTGTAGGGTTTGTGGGAGACAAATACAGCAGTGTCTAACAGATTCCATGAGAACATTGATTGGTGTTTTGGAAATCTCCATCACCATCCGCAGGAATGGGAGTGCCACCCCCTCGTAAAGCACAGAAGGCCAAGATGCATAGGTTGTCTTAGTGGACTTGGCAAGTACACAAATCTTTTAAATTAAAGCATTGTTATGGCATGACCTACTTTTCTTCACTGAAGCATGGTGCCCTTTTACATTGAAAAACTTAAAGGGCACATAACATAAAATAAATTGTATACCAGAATGCTGTGCTAGAAACAATGTGTTATCAAAAATAATAATATATAGGTTTGCCCATTAGCACAAAGATTCATTTAACATTTTGTTAGCAAGCTTAGATAGAACATATATCCAAATAGGTTCTATCTAACATCTACTTCAACCAAATTACACAATAACCAAGAGTAGGAATTTTGGTATTCGGCTTTTTAGAAGTAACTTCTTAATGTTTCTCATCAGAGCACAGAAATAACATTAAAACCAAAGCACTTACTGTAGGGTATTTTAGAGAAAACTGGATCAATCCATTATAGCCATCCCCACAGTGATTTCCCTAGAGCTCAGAATCTTCATTGATTCTGTTGGTGAGATACATATGAAATTCAGCATCTAGACTATAGATGCATGTGTAGATAGTAAAACTAATTGAGTTACTTAATTCTGGTAGATTCATACACAGATTACATACATGTACTCTGGGCTGGGCAAGATCAGTATTCACTGTGAGGATCCATCTAGTGCTACATGTTCATATTCTTGTCAAATAAATATAACTGACCTTCACAAACATAGTTTCTTATGAAATGGCTGCAAAGTCTATTTATTTATTTTTTTTTAATCCTACATTTGGCAAGATGGTTCAGATTTCGTTTTGTATGAGTGTAGGTGTACTTACAGTTTAGGACAGTCAGATGTAGGTGTTGGCTTGAAAAATGCCTTGTAGCTGAATCACTGATGCAGTTCTTTCTCTGAACTCTTCATCTTTTAAACATGTTTATGTTAATTTGCTTTTTCTGTTTAAACATTTATCATTATTGTTGAATAATTTGAAATAAATAACAAACACCTGTAGAGTGCAGAGCATTTATATTTGCTTATGACAATTCAAATGCAGAAACCTGAATGCTCCCCTCCCTTATGACCTAAATATGTGTTGAATGTACTGTATCTTACAAGCCCCAAAGTTTTACCTAAAATAATTCTAATTTGACAGCAATTGTAGCATTTGTTAATTACCTCTGTGTCTGGGATCTGCCTGGAGGGGTTGGTGGTGCATTCCTGTGAGGGTGATCCCACAGCTTGTGACAATATACATTGAATAATGCAACAAAAACTGATCAATATCTCTCAACACAGGTGACCCTAAAAATTACCATTAACAATCAATTTGGTGCGAACCTAATACCACCGTAAAATGGTCATAGCCCATTTCTCCTGCCTGATAACTGAAAAGGGCTGGGTGTGCTTAGCAGCTGGGATGGGAGACCTCCTGATTGAACCAGATTGGTGGAAGCGCTGATAGTGGACCAGTAATTCTTGATAAAGAAGGCATTCCTTATTTTAAATGAAACACTGCTTGCAGTCAGTTACAGTGACATTTAACATTACAATTTGTAGTCTACTACTTTATGTTATATACCTATATTTAATAATCCCCTGTACCACTGCCTGCATCTCAGTTAGACATTTGATTACTAATTGCATGGGCCCTATTTTCTGTTAATTGGGTTTAAAACCTGCAATTCAGTCCTCTTGCATCAAGTTGCTGATACAGTCTCCTCACAAAGCCACTTTGCACATAATCTTTCATTGATTCATTGCCACTCATTAAAGGAGCCCATTAAAGGAGCATCATGTCTATTGATTGTATGAAATACTGCTGAATAAAATTCAGTCTGTTCATAGTATAGCCAACTGATATGTGTTTGATGTGTAAACTGGTAATTGCACGTTCTGATGTTGGATTAGAAAACTGCATTAGAGGACTTTTGATTGTCACACATTGATACACAGAGCTATTGTCATCTGTTGGAACTTTAATGTTTTCCTGTTATTCCATGTTTCTTCTGAAATGTATTTTTCTGAAAGTGCATCATGACATCCCTACTGTGTACTGCACAATGTAATGTCAAGGCAGATTTCACTGCATAAAGGCATCATTCACTATGCACACACAGGTTAAGTAATGAAAAAAACAAAGGTCTGGTACAACAACATAGGCGAGGACATCAAACTACCATCAATGTGTTCATCTAAATCACACTTAATTACAGCTAATTACCTTGTTTGCTGATCAGCTTTATCAGTTACCTCATGGATTTACATTTTTTAAATTATTTATTAAAGCCTACTCCCTTTTGGGCAACCCTGTTTGGGATCACCAATTGTACGTTTGGCTCACCTCATTATGACAACCTCTGCAGTAGCATAGGAGTGCAGAAGCGACAAATGCAATCCTCTGATGGCTGTGCATGCAGCCAATGTCTGGTTTCCACACTACAGTAAATCACAGTGAAATAGGCACCAACTGGAGGATGGGTGCTTCACTGACGAGGTAAATTGTGCCTGAGAGAGGTGAGATGAGGAAACCCTGCCAATCTACCAGCAGAACAAAACCAGTCTGTGAGACCACTGTGGGCTCCTAGGCAGTCACTGTGAACTGATGATACAGGTTGTATTTAGTTGTAGGGCTCAGCTTGCTTTGTGCACGAGTGCCTGGCCGAATGAGCCACTCCTAAGCTCTGGTTTTACACGTATTGAATGCAGAAAAGGCAGGGATCCAGTCATCATACATGAGAAGCATCTGCTAAGCATCGGAATTTATTCAATTAATTTAATTGTGGATTTCACAGTCATTGTTATGGACGAATGTGACTCAGTATTATTTGATATGACTTTGATGCAAATGGATAAATTAGTAGATGCAAGGTAAAACATTACAAAACAGTATCTGCAATATGAAACAGTAGAGTAGGATAAAATACAGTAAAAATGTATAAAATTAAGAGTAGCAATTAAAAGTATAAATTACAGCTGCAATGGCTGCTATGACTGTGTGTGTGGGAGAGGACATGTGGGCTTTCTTTTGATTTCAGGAAGAAAACAACATATCCAATCTGTGGAACAAACACAAAAGGGGTAGTCTTGATTGGATACTATTCCCCCTCAGGTTTATACAACCCTGGACCTTTGGCTTTTGATATTGGTGTATTTTCTAATCCAATATGACAGTCACAGTGCATCAGTGGCTAAAGAAACAAGGTCAACATGTAGCCCTGAAGACACCATTTACTGTCCAAAGGGAATTATTCAATTTAATTTAATATACAGTGGACCTAGAAAGTCTATGCACCCTTTCAAAATTTCTTGTTTTATTGCCTTGAGGGCTGAAATGGAAACCCATTAAATCAGATGTTTTTTTGTTTTTTTTTTCCAATTTCATTTAGACATGGTAACCTATGACATCAAAGTAATTATATAAATATTAATTTAAAATAAAAAAACTCAAACACCTTGATTGCATCAGTTTACGTACCCTTTATAATGGGAGTTGTAATGTTGTTCAGGTTTAACCGTTCAGGTTTAACAAATCATGTCCAAAGGTGACTTCACCTGTGACCAATTGAAGTGCTTTTGATTCATTCAGGATAAAATCAGCTACTCTTGGTTTTCTCAGCAGGTTCTCTTGATTTTTTAATGCATGCCAGTGTAAATAAACAACTATGGGCAACAAAGAGCTAACAAAACATTTTGAGGATAGAATCGCTGAAAGGTACAGGTCAGGCAAGGGTTATAAAAAGATGTGAAAGGCTTTAAATGTCATGGAACACCATAAAAACCATAATAATGAAATGGATTAAATATGGCACCACCAGGGCCTTGCCTAGTTCAGACCATACGTCCAAGATAGAAGATTGTCCAAGGAGGAAACAGCAACATTAAAAGAGCTGCAGGATTGAATGGCAAGGACTGGCCACCATATGCACAAAGCGACAATTTCATTTGTTGTCCACAATTCTGAGCTGTGAGGTTGGGTCGGCAGATGAAAGCCGCTTCTCACAAAGAACAGCATCCAGTCTCCTCTGACCTATACAAAAAGATGCTCTCCTGTTTCCATGTGGAAAAAGGTCTTCAGGTCTGACGAGACTACAGTACAACTTTTTGGCATTAATTCAAAATGATATGTTTGGTGCAAACTCAACACAGCCCTTGAGCCTAAGAACACACTCCCTGCTGTCAAGTATGGTGGTGGCAGCATCATGCTATGATGCTGTTTCTCTTCAGCAGGGACAGGAGCTCTGGTGAGGATAGAAGGAAAAATGAATTGTACAAAATTCCAAAATATTTTAGAGGAAAACATACTACCCTTGAAAAGCTGAAGCTGAAGATGGAGAAGAATTTCACCATTCAGCATGACAATGACCCAAAGCACACAGCCAAATCTACTGTGAAATGGCTGGAAAGAAAGAAGATCAATGTCCTGAAATGGCCCAGCCAGAGCCCTGACCTCAACCCCATTGAATTTCTTTGGACTGACCTGACATGAGCTGTTCATAAGTGGTCCCCTAAAAGTGAACTTGAACTCTACTGCAAAGAAGAATTGGAGAAAATTGTGGAAGTTGGTAGAGACTTATCCAAACATATTCACTACAGTTAGACTTATGCAATCAAGACATTCAGAGTTTTACATTTTTAATACTTTCTTTTGAAAATCCAAGGCATTTCTTTGTTTGCTTTGATATTGTTGGTTACACTGTGTAAAAGCAAAAAAAAAAAAAAAAGTCTGACTTCACTTGTCTTGATTTCAGCCTGTAGTACACGGAAAACAAGACATTTTGAAAGGGTGTATAGACTTAGACCACTCTCTAGAGCCACTCTATATAGTTTGAACATTTTTGTCTACTAGAGTAACATATTATTTTCCATAATAAATATCACTCACTTCTGTGCCTTGGAAGCCTACCCATGTTGCCTAACTCTATCTAGCTGTCTTAAAGAGTTTGATATCCTTCTGGTGTGATTCTGTCCTTGGACCACAGCTGTGACCTTCCATTTTTTTCTAGCTGCTCTGTGAGTGAAAGAACCACTCTTCCTCTTCCCCTGTTGGGTAAGTTCAGTGCATGAGTTCACTGGATTACCAGAGCCTCTTAGTTCTTTGCTTGTGGTTCATGTGAGTGAGTTGGCTGACCTTCCTGTCCTCACTCTGGTGCTCTACAGTGGGTTGGCATTTGCATCGAAGGCCCTCTCTCTTTTTATCTAACTCACATTGCTGTGGGGGTGTTCCTGCTCCAAACCTTTCCGGAGCTCTGTGGCTAACAACAGTAGTGGGTGAAAGGCTCAGCTCCCCACCACCCCCCTCATGCTGTTTTGTTCTTCTGCCCCCGCTGATAACAGTCAAGGTAACAGTCTGATGTTTTCCTGGAATCAGCTCTTTAGATTCTTGAACTTTTGCACTGAGTATCTGTGTGATGGGATTATGACTTTAAGCAAATGGAATGTAATCATTCACATTTTTTTTTTTTTAGAATTATGGTCACATTGTCTCATAAAATAATATCTCATATTTTTTAGGGTTACTATGTTAATGGGTAATGTTTGTTTATTGTATATCGTATATGTTTCATTAAATGATTTCATTATTCTATTTACTAAGTTGTTATTATTAGAACCTACTAAACTTAATACTTATTTATGATCCTGATTACAGGGCACTGATACGGTTATTACTGCGTCATCTTGACAAGAAACCTTGACCAATGGTACTAGTGGGTTTTGTTTTAATAATTTCTTGTCATATTCTGTTTTTTAACACCAATGGCATCTGTCAAACACCATGCCAACTTATCTCAATCCCCTGACTTGTATCTTTCTAATCAAATACTTTTGCTTAGATTAACCCCCTCACTGCTGTTTTGTTTTCCAGGTCAGTGTAGACCATTTTTTCTGGGTTGGATATTCACACAGTTGGCTATGTGCCAGAATGACTCATAATGAGTTATGCTGTATGCTTCAGTGTTCATTGTTGCTTCATGTCCCAGTTCCTACTATTTGTCTGTTATGTTGTTGTTAGTTCTGTAGGCCTCCCTTCCTGCTTAGATGGGTTTATATCTTTAGCTTTACTGATAGAATTTCCAAAATAGTCAATAGACAATATGCCAAGACATGCTTTATTCTCCCGTTTCTTGTTATTCTTGTTTCCATAGTTTTTGCTCCGTTTCATGTGTTTGAAGCTGCATAGAAAGCAAAGACTGAATTTAGCAAGCCCTGGAGGTGAGGTCAGGTGGAACATATCACAACATGTCATCCTCCAATGTGTCTTGCATGTTACCATAGATGAACATGACACCTGCATGTTTTGCCATCTCTGGCATTGTGTAACAGCAGGGGTTGACTGCCTCTGAGCTGAGACAGAGGAGAAAACCCTGAGAAGAAGTAAGTCTGAACACATCGGTTTTAAAGCATGGTGGCATGTAATGGAACCTATCCGCTGTCTTCAAAACCACAACCCATCCCTGACACTAGACGTGGGGTTAATGGCTTTCAGGTATCAGGTGATGACAGCAATATGTTTATTGGAGGCATCACCTACTGTGAGGACTAGCAATCCATTGTCATGCACAGGTGTACCCTTAGTCAGGTAAGATGGTTTCCCTCTGAAAACGGAATCGAGTCCATAGTCTTCAGCCTGACATAGCTCCCCCAAAGTTGCCTGCAAAAGGTGATTTATGAAAGTCAGAGTTATCAGTTTGCGTCTCAACACAAGCATCATGTAGTGTAAAAGATTTTGGGACTGATCCATGAGTACAGAATAGGCTTTTACCTTATAGAAGAGGCTCTGCAAAGAAAGACAACAGAAATGAAACCAAGCTGGGAGATTGTTGCATGGTGACAACTAAGGAATTGTATAAGATACCACTGACTGTAACAGAATGTGATCCAGAGAAAATTGCCCCTTGGTGTGGAAGGCATGTGACAGTTCAGGAGTGGGTCTCTGGATTGACATGCCATTTCGCACTCATCACTCACTGACATGGAAAACTCCTTTCAGCCATGTTGGTCGTGTGGCAGTCGGCAGGCGTTCCCACTCACTACCTTATGCCTTATCTCGTGATGCAGTCCGCACAGACTTTTTTTCATTGAGCTGAGCAACAGCCAGTGTTTCTCCAGTGTTTGCATGTGCTGGATTAGTGCAGTCTCTGACTCATGGCAGTTTTCATTTTGATTATGATTGATTAATTTTTAATTATGCTAAGTGTATGATGGAACTAAGTATGTCACACAGTTTGTTTCAACAAGTTTGTCAATCTTTTTGTTCACTGTGGTGGTTGAGGGCTGCATCTGGTCAGAGATATTCTTGATGCTATATAAGGATAATATGTATGTCAGCTAACCAGATAAAGTTGCATCTTCCTCACATAGACATCATTTGGGTGGTTCTCCTCTTTTGACTTTAGCCTGGACTCACACTGGGCTTTTGACTGCTGAGAAACATGAATATAATGCTGCACACCATGATCTTACAATGTATCTGACAAGGACGTTCCACAGCAAGGAAATACAGTCCACCATCTTCTCATAATACTATTCATATACATTTCTCATTGATAATAACAATAATAATAGTGATTGTGCAGACACAAATACATAGTACAACACTAAATCCAGTTCACACAAATTAAGGGAAAGTCCACAAAAGTAGTATAATTATTAATCACTAAAACAAATTTAAGCAGGAGGCAATACTATCCACCCTCTGGTTATTCACAGTAGCAGCATCTTGTGTGCTTTGAGTCATCCTAATTGCAGCAGCTGGGTTCCCTGTGCTGACAGCTGCATTGTACCCCAGACTGGAATTTCTGAGCAGCACTCCCATCTCCTGCAGCTCATAGATTCAACTGGGGAAGAACATAAAGGTACACAGTGCTGAAGCTGAGTCCATACAGTGATAAACAGGACATTAAAATCTTCCTCTGATCTCTGCTTCAAGACTAGACCACAAAGGAAGAGCAGTGAAAGAAAAGTTCAGACTGGAATTCATGACCTTTTCATTTTGTCATCCTTAACCCTTTTGATGTTTCCAAAGTTTTGGGCTCCCCTCGCGTTTAAGCAGATTACTCTTTTACTAATTTGTGTAATGGATAATGCCATTAGGAGCCCTCATGACACAAGGATTTTGATTCGCCCTTTTATATGAGATACAATATTTTTTTTTGTTGTCGAAAAAAGAATGAGTTTGCCTGAATACCCCTCTAAAAGTAAATGTGTCAGCTCAGTTACCTCTACAGAGACTGACAGCTTGTCTCAATTGTGTACATATAAAAACATGTCAGAGGGATATACCATTGCTTTGTAATGTGAAAAACTAGGTGAGAATATGCTCAAAAATGTGAAATGTAGATAAAGTGTTGTCTTGTGTTTATTTTCAGCACAATGCAAACATAACTATTTGCAAACTAAAGATGCTATAGATAGCAACAAAACATAACTTTAAATAAACTGCAAAATAAAATCAACACAAAACAACAGTACAAAACTGTATACATTTTACGTGATTGCAGTGAAATAGATGTGATGATGAGCAGTTCATATTTCAGGTATATTATTAATATATGCAATAAACTGCTTTCTATAGTCATTGAATTTGGTCATCTGTGTGGTCAGATAAACAGAATCGCACATCTGATTACGTTGCAGTTTTAGGTGGAGATTACTTCTTCGCTGATCTTGGCTGAATACAATCGAGTTGTTTGTTGACTATTGACAGATTGAACACCATGTAAGACCTATGTTTCTGGTACATAGCAAAAACAGGAAAATGTTTCTACTCATACACAAGAAATAATACATACAACATACATCCTTCTAATACTTTTTTAGGCTACTAGTAACAAGCTAGCATCATTGACAAATACAGTATACCAAATACGCTTTGGTTGGTATATTATAATGTGAGCTAAATTCCCAGAGGTACTGTATATAACATTATAGTCATCACAGTCATCAACACAGTCATCTCATTCCTGAGAGATCTGCGGTCATTTTTTCTAGCCGAAATTTTCACATGGATGTAACCCTCCATACCACAATGTAACAATTAGATGAAATTCTATTATACCAAAAGCTATTTAATGCTTCCTAACAATATTCACTCAGGGATATGGCTATTTCCTCTATACTCTGCTGGGAGTACTTATTGCGATGTGATAGCTTGTCTGACTTTGCAACAATAACGAAGAGTGGGTAAGACTTAGAGAAGAGTGAATTACCAGTTTCTTCCTGCTTAATTTTGAACATCTTTGACATCTAGGCAATTAATGAGCATCAATAAGGTGAAATAAGGTGAGCCAGCTCGCCTTATTTTGGCAGAGCAAATTAGTGATAGACATGCCAGGGTGGCTATAAAATTAGTTTTAGCAACATAGCAGGGTGTGGCCTTCTCCTTGCATCCTGTTTGCAGTGCAGTTTTGGAAATCTCAGAGGATACAAAAATGATAAATGAAGTGATTTTCTGGAATACTTTTTGAATTCTAGAGAATACTTTTTGAATTCTAGAGAATTACAGGAATAGCAGAATTTAAAAGTCTAATTGGGGTCCCTATGCCCTGAGGTCTCCCTGCACCACAGGGGTGGTGCAGGGAGGTCCGAGAGTAAGCTTAATCTAGGTCTAGGAAACTGACCCACCAAGTTAAAGCTTTACCAGCATGGTCAATTAACTAGTTTTTTTATTCTAAGATGACGACAAACTGCTGAATTCCACATCAAACTCATCCTTCATAGGAGCTATTTATTCTCTTGTGCTTTGTTCATCATCCCAAGAATGGTTCACTCATGCATAGTAACTTTTCATGTTTTATTGTCAGTTTGAAAAGACAGGTGGCAAATTTACCGTGGTGATTAATCATTATAAACACTTCAGAATTGGAAAGTCATTTTTCATTTAGTTCTGTCTCAAGTTAAGTCAGAAAACATATCCATAAATTTAGACCTAAGTACTTTTACATTGCAGAAAGGGATAGGAAGTAGATTGTCCAACAAAGAATAACAAGCGCAAAATTGCTACATTGTGGTCATATGTTCGTGTTTCCATCTTATGAGAAACAAAGGGAAAATATGAAATTGTAATGTGTCAAGAGGTTTTCCGGGATATTATAAGAAACCTTCTTAGCCCAAACTAGCACAGCTTTCAGAATAAGACCTATAACATTAGCATAGGCTACATGCCAGTGATTTAGCTCATAAAGCAACTGATTGGTTTATGACTGTCAGTATTACTGTGCTGGACAGCTGGCTGCCATTACAGAGATTTTCAATCAGAATGGGTACCACTATGGAATGCTGTGTGCTGTTCAGTGCAGGGGATAATTGACACATCTTTTTGCTTTCATAGGCAATTGGACTAATGTGATTTGTCAACTTAGCTAGTCTGGTTTATTTAAGTAGACAACCTAGACTAGGGGATGGATCAGGTGTTGTAATATGTGAATCTAGTTTACCTTGACACATTCATGAATCAATAATGCTTATTCAGTGTGACCTAGCTAGGTATCTAAACAGCAGCCATGCAGCAGACATATTAGAGTTTTAGAACAGCTGCACTGTACTGTGTTCTAATACTAATGACTTGCCTGTAGTATGTTAGCTGACTAGTTGAGCAACACAAGCTAGCTAGCTAGCAGTAAGAATGGCACAAACACCCACTGTTGGTTAGTTAGCTGCTAAACACTTTCTAATGGAACACCAGTAGCCAGTCATCTTCAGTCAAATTCTACATACACTGCAAAAAATAGCCCTTCAAAAATAAGAAATAAAATAATTAATACAAGGTGTTTTTTGCTAGTAATAAGTGAAAAAAATTGCCAATGGAACTAGTGGAAATACACTTGTTAAGATTTCTTGAAAGGGATCTTACAATTAGTTGGAAAAAAAAAATAATTTTGATCCATTTTTAACTGGTATTAGGAAGTGTTTTTGTGTCATGCAGTTTAAAAACCTTCTGACTTGTCAAAAAGGCTTGCTTAATTTGATATACCACTCAAAGTAAGATGTTTTCGAGACAGTTTCACCAAACAAGATATTCAAGATGCACCATCTAAAAACAAGATCTTGAAGCTCAAGGAAATTTTGCTTGTTTGGTGACTGTGTCTTATATTAAGTGTAAAGAGATATTTTGACTTGAAAAGAGACAAATATGCTTGGTGAGATTTGGATTTTTTGCAGTGTAGATTGTGTTTTCCCAAGTCTCTTTGTAATATCACTATGACCATGTTAAGAAAGATCCATGTGAAAGAACCATTAATTGCAATATATATAGATGTATATTGAAAGAAATATCAATGTTAAACACTATTTGTTATACACATTTGTTATAGAAAATGGTCATTGCAATCATAATAAAATTCACAGTTTACAACAGATGGAGATTATTAGCAAAATCATTAACAGTGAAAACAAACTATTTACTCTGCCTATGTTACGGTATGGTAATTCCTTTTGCTCAGTCCTTTTTGTGAGCTTTGTTGGCTATTCACCTTTGACCCATCACGTTTAAAGATCTCAGCCAATCAGAGATATGTATTTCAGACTACAAAGTGGAAAGCAACATCCAACATCCAAATTTCATTTTGGAGCCGTGTCAAGGGAAAATATATGTCCAAGTAGAAAATACCACTTGTTGTGTTGCACTCATCTGCATATTCGTTACTTTAACTCTTGCAATATGAAGTAGCTTCTATTTCCATTCCAGTTCAGTTGTGTTGTTCATTGACAGTGGTAGCCGGTTGTGGTAGGTGGAGAGCAGTCACGACGCCAAAGAGCCAGGCTCGTTGGTATGGCACTCATGGCGCATACTCAACTGTAGTGACGGCACTCCGTCAGAGGTTGATACTGCAGGGCCTGTGGGTACTGTTAACAGCACACATCATTGAACCTTTTAATAGTAAATTGTTCAGTATACTGGTATTTGAGAGCAAAGTTTGTAAAAATGCTAACAGAGTTGTGTTATCTTGTTTATGAAAACTACTCCTTGTCATGGTCAGAGTTGGTGTATAAACTCCTGACAAAACATTGAGGTGAAATGATGAACATTTGATATGAATTGAAATTAATTTCTTCAGCTTGAATGCAAAGCTGGTTCATTACTAAACTGTTGATTGATATTCATACGGAATGGCTATATTTCAAAAGAGGCTATTGTTATTTCTAGTTATATTTCCAGTTAAGTATGTAGAGAAGTGTTAGTGTTGACCACTAACACATGTAAACTATTTCTTCTAACACTGCCAGCCTTTCCATCAGAATTAGAACAGGCTGATTCAAATCATTAGTACTTTTGGAAAGCACAAGTATGAATACTTTAATTCCTTCTAACAATCAGTCCTTGAGAGCACAGCTGGTGACCTTCAGCCATTTCCTCCTCTTATTTACTTGAATATGGGACAATACTTGATATGGAACTACCGTATATTCAATATGGTCACCACAAACTTCCATTCCTCTGTGGATACAAGATAGTATGCAAATATATGATTTGGAATACAGCCTAGGGAGAGTCATAAAAATGTTTGACAGCCTGTTGTAGCTGAACTGTTGCACTAATAATTTCACAGTCACAGGGTATTTACTAAGAGTGAGCCTTTAAATGCCACTACCCAGAATGTCCTTCACTGCACCTCGGTTTGACACCTCCCATGATAAATTGTAGACTGCATTTATTGCATGGCCATATTAAATTGTATACAACTTATGTTTGTTCAAATGAGGTTAGATGTCTCAGAAGTACAATTTTGTAAGATGTCAGACCTCAGGTTTAACCACAGAAGGGCCTGACTCTGTGAAGACGCTTAGTGAGGAATACTGAAAGGACATTCATTAAACAAGTCTATAACCTATAGAGAAAAATACACTCAGGTCTGCAGGTGATGTCTTCCCATTTGAATCTTGACAGGGCATTTATGCCTTACAGTGCACCTGAGTGAGAGTGAAAAATGGAAAGTGAGTGCAGGTCATGCTTAGGCATCAAATGCAGGCACTCAAGTGACACAGCTGAATTTACGATGAAGTTCCCGGCTTATGTGAAGGATCTCTAGGGAACGGAAGGTCAACTGTAATACTTAGTTACAGATGGCTGTTCAGGAGCACTCTGTGATATTTGCATAGTTGTAATTGCACAGGGGTGATGCAGTGCAGTGGAGAGTGAATATCTCACAAGGGCCTGTCTCAATTACATTCCCTAAGGAAGGTTCAGACAGTTAGAAGAAGCACTGAACAGGAATCCGCAGTAACGAAAGCCAGGTGTCCAAAACCGTTTTGTTTAATTTATAATAATAACAGACATTGGTAACATACAAGCAAATATGCAGGTGCTTTGAACAGAAGTTATAAATGACAATTGCACTGTTTGTAATGTCTTGTTACTTTTGTATATAATAATTAATACTTTGTCCGTCATTTTGACTGGATTGAAATGGCAAGCAAATAATGTGCAGAGAAACTATCACACTTTGTGCAAGTGGTAATTGGGTCATTCTATCATTTAAGATAAACAGTAAATATAGCTAAATACTTATAGTATGGTATGTATTCATAATTCACACATATCTTCATATTAGGTATATGTTGGCTTGCCAAAGCTGGACTTCTCTTACTGGGAATGGGGTCTGATTTCAAGAGTGCATGAAGTAAGTGACTTCAGACACTTCAGACATACTCAGATATTGCTCTAGTTTCAAAAATTGGATTTTCTGGAACAAAAATATGGTAATTATAATCACTACATACTAATAGAAAAGCAAGGTATATCACTGTGGTGTAATA
This sequence comes from Megalops cyprinoides, assembly GCF_013368585.1. Classification (NCBI taxonomy): domain Eukaryota; kingdom Metazoa; phylum Chordata; class Actinopteri; order Elopiformes; family Megalopidae; genus Megalops; species Megalops cyprinoides. The sequence goes on from NC_050594.1 coordinate 23,340,047, forward strand.
GTAAGAGGATTGGGAAAGCAAAAGCTTTTCATTTCCCAGAGAAATGCAACTACAATTAATATACTCCAATATTTCTCCAAACACAACCGACACCATCTCATTACCATGAATGCAAACATGAATGAAATCATTTGAGAAGTCAGCTGTGTCAGTCAGAAATGTCATTTTTAGCCAAATTATGTTGAGCCTAATTGGTTGGAACACTCTAAATTGAGGTTTGAAAATTAAAATAGCAGTTCCAAAGAACTGTGCATTTAAATCACTATGCTACAAGGAAAAAAAAAGAAAAATCATTCCCTAAAGGAAACTTACAATTTTTCTTGTCATCCTCAAATAAGCAAGCTAATCATCTGTGTATAATAGACATATTAGCATAAAAGTGCAATGTTATTTTGGGGACTAGTACATCAAATTATGATCATTAAAGAAAACGTAAACATGAAGAATGTTCATGCATAACATTCTGTATTTATATTATATTCCATGTTATATAATTAATTTTCATAGTTATAAAATTAAGAGTGCAGAATCATCAATTAGTCACAAAGATCCATTCACAGTACCCGCAAAGATAACCTAAAACACATACAAACATTATTTGTTAATATTGAATATTAAATCATTATAAATGCTCATGAATTAAGCATAATTGAGAATTGATCATTTTTAACAACCACATTTGTAAATAGCAAGATGAGTGAACAGATATAAGCAAACAATTGACAGAATTATTGGAGCTGTCAGAGGGAATTATGGTTCACTGGAGGAAAGTGATGTCTGCTGTAACTCACAAATAAATGGTGCATGTTCCAAATGCAATTATAATCAATGCGCACAAACATCACTCATCAGACCACAGTATTTATACCTACTTTGTAAATCACCGTGAAATATGATTTTGTGCACTACCATGCAACTGAAACACAATTTACAATTTTATAAATGTCAAGTCACATTTGTGTACTTGACATAGCTATACCTATCATGCATTATAGTGTATTGTCAGTATTATTGATAAATGTGGATTATGTTCATATACAGAGAGAACATCCTATGATTGAAGCATTTGGAATTACCCCCCCATACTATTTAAAATGTAAAATATTTATGTAAATAGGAGGATCTTTATATATTTCTTCTGTGTATAGCTGTATAACCAAAACATAATTATACATTTTTAAATTGCGTTTTCATATTAATAATGTATATATGTTAATACCACATTCATAGTTTTCTACATTTACATTTATTCATTTGGCAGATGCTTTCATCCAAAGTGACTTACAAGTGAGGTATAACACAAGCAGAAAAACTAACAATCATTGTAATAAGGACTAAAATGCCTGCAGAACTCATGTGTTTTTGAATTATTTTCGTGAACAAAAAGCAGTCTAAAGTGCTTGGAAAATAATGTAATCAAATTGTATGGCTTTTACTTATTGCCTGAAGCTAAAGCTTTCTAAATCTTCTTTTCAGATAAGCTCTGAACACTCCATAAAACCCAAAGGAACACACATGCAATGTAAGGCGTACAACGTACAACAGCATTCATGTACTCAGATTGATTCCATGCTCACAGGTACACTCAAATTTTATGTTACAAACAGAATGCATCTATGAGCAATAGCAGTTTTCATTTTGAAGTCTTTCTCCATGCTGTGATCCAGCTGGCATGGGTGTCTGCTAGGTTTATTTCTTGAACGCCGTCAATTGCAAAGAAGACACTATTCAACAGAAAAGTCCAAACTGACAATCAATTTGGTGTGAAACTGTCCTGTGCACACAATTTATCCATGGTTTTGATTTCAGCTTCCATTTGTAAAAATGTCCCTCAGCACACCCCTTCCATCCATCTTAATCAATAAAAGCAATTGCCAAAGGCTCCAGACAGGGTGTCTGTGGCTTTTTGCCCTGACTTCCACACACAGCCAAAGTAAAAGAATGTAGATGTGTGCCTGTTGAAAGCTCTGTATGCTGTCAACTGAAAACCATCAGATGGACTGAGGATGATGCCAACTGTAAACATACACTTAAAGGTAAGTACCCCATAATGTATTCTGCACAGGCATTCATGTAAGTTATTAAGTTTTCAATTTCAAATTTTAAGGAAGATTTATGTCATGTTTATAAAATTACTATAGACTGTAAATGTGTGAGTATACACATGTATAGAGATACAGATACAGAGGCAGAACACTTACAATGTTTTTTGACATGTTAGGCTGCAATGGGATGAAAGCATATATAGTGTCTTTACAAAGTATTGTGACCACAGATTTATGTATTCCAAACAATGTCAGTGTTTGAAAAACATTATAGCCTCTCATCGGTTGCTAAAAATAGAGCATAAATCATCCCATGTAGTCCCAATGAAATGCACTCTTTGTTGTTGATGTTGTGTCCAGATACCAACGGAGGAACAGCTTCAAACGCTGATGGAAGTGTTTTAGGACAAAGCGGGCAACTTTTGCAAAGGCTGTCTTACACTTGTGCATTATTCTCTTTGCGATCTATACCTTATGCAACAATAACTACCACTCTGTCCAGGTTCTTTATTGCTGCTATCTAATTCACTGTGCCATTTACAAGAACAACTAAAGTGCACATCAGGATATCAACAATTGCACATCCTCGTTGTTTACAACTCTTCTCAGTGTCAGATATATTAGCATACAAGTTTTTCATACCTGTACACTACCAAATAGAACATTTTTAGATTAAAAAAAATGTTTCATTGTCCTTGTTTGGAGTTTTCCTTTTATATAGTGTGGGTGTTTTGCCAGTGCACTGTGTTTCCAAAAAGATCCTTCACAAGATGTTCTAAAAACTATTGAAGTGGACTAGAATGACCTGTTGAGGAAACATTTGGTCAGCTTGCCTTCAGGTTTCATTGCAGTCATATCTAAAAACAGTAAACAGTGCTGTATATATGGACATATGCTATATATATTATGAAAAAAATCACATGCTTTATTTCAATCACAAGAATGGCAAAAGGATCGAAATATCCAAAACAAACCATCCAAAGCCATCCTTCTCAGTCAAAACTCAAGATTTCATTGAAGTACATATAATACAAATTGAGTATAAGGCCATGCCTTTCTAATTTTCATGTTTAATCATAGCTGATGTGTGCAAATGTTAACACATAAAAGTATATAATACAACCAGGACAAATTTTGGGAACAGACAGATATTTTCTTGGGGTAAAATATCCTAGAAACATATTGCTATTTTTGTGCATTAATCTGCAAAACTGGTACAAAATAAATTGCCTCTACTATAGCAATTTGATATTTAAATTGGCTATTTGCTCAAAATGAAAGCAATTTATCATTTAAAATATGAGAATATAAATCAAAGCTAAGATAAAAAAAATAAATCAATGGAATTTATTAAGACATAAGAACATATAAAACAAGAAATGAAGAGGTGAACACCAAGGGATTGGAAATTAAAGCATTCCTGACTTTAATCTATGATTAAAAAACAAAACAAAAAAAAATACATCCGATACATCCGCCTGGCACAGAACAAATTTCTCTTTATACTGGCTGCCAGCCTTGCGACTGTCAGATCTATCAGTTGTATGGGAACCAGCGGAGAAGGCATGAGCATTTATAGATAAATGTCTTAGCAGCACCTCACACTGCCACTGGCGTTTTAATAAAATTGTCAGGGTGGTAGCAAGGTGGCATGAAGAAACCCCACAGGCCACAGACTGGCAAATGGTTGGGGGGAGAAGGGTGAGCAGTACATGATCATGCAGGGCTTATTATGAAGCTATATTTTCTGTTGCAGCTGTCATCTCCCTGCAGGGCTCAAACACCGGCACAAATCAGGAGACGATGGCGTTGTAAAAAAAAAAATAAATAAATTTGAAATGAGTGACTGGGCAGGGTACGCTGAAACTATGAAACACTATTTATACATTTTCAGGTCAGTATGTGGGGTAGACTGAATTATGTTGCCAGGGTGGTGTATGGAAAGACCCAGCAAATTACTTTGAACATATCCTTTACCCAGCCTTTTCTGGGGTGACTTAAGGCAAATATGCTGTAGCGGTATAACCTTTCATTTCTCTGGCAGTTTGAAAATACTGGCAGTTTCATCTGATTACATTTCCTTGTAAAAAGTATAGTGATCTTCGCCCAGGTCTCCCAAGGTTACAGACACAGAGGTCAACCCATACTTCTGTCAAAACAGCACAGCACACAATGACAGTAGCCTGAAAGAGGGGTCTGAAAAATTAAATAACACTGAGTAACTTGCCCCTGCCCAGTGTCTTGACCTGAGCCTTATCTTTATAAGTTTTCAAACTCCATCTGAGACTTGTCCATTACTGTTCGGTTTTGTTTTCTTTGTTAACGTAGGTGTTTTTACATTTTCTTTTACATTTATTCATTTGGCAGACGCTTTTATCCAAAGTGATTTACAAGTGAGGAAGAGTACAAAAGCAAATAGCCACATAAGGAGTCAACAATAGTATGAGGCATGGTTTGGCCTTGATTTGGGTATGGTTTTTTGTAGTGCATCACTGCAATCCAGGAGGCACACCTGGACCTTCAGAGTTGCTGAGCAGTAGTTTTAATTATTTAAGGCAACATTAGACTGTTATAGTGAGAGCTATTTTTCCTTATCACAGCATTAATGCTGGGTTTGTTCTCAGCTGTGTAGCAGTTTTTAGCTGAGTCATGTGGTGTTGCTCTGACACCTCCATCTGCCCCTCAGGTAGGGCTGTATTTCTACAGATATTCTTTCTGTTATACCTCTTTCCACTCCTCTGACTTAATCACTCTAGGCCTCCCACCTAACTATTTTTCGCTCCTCTGCTTGAGACTTCTTTCTCCTCTGGGTGTCTTCTCATCTGCATGAGCTCATCTCACTCCCCTCCCCTCTCTCTTTCTTTGTGGGAATGCACAGATCAGCTATACTCATTCTGGACTATTCTCCAACCCTCCCCTGCCCTGTCCTTTGTGGTTGTGTTCTTTACTGCCCTGCTGTCCATATTATCTCCACAGCAGCTATAAATAATGCCGCTTGATGTCATCAGTGGGTGTTTTCCCAAAGTGCATGCCCCTCTGGAAGGTTCTAGAATGTAATGCAGCCTGTTGTTCATGTAGATAGGTTGTGCAAGAGCCTTGTGTGTGCAATGTCTTGCACCAGTGTCCATCGGATATTACTTCCCTCCCGCCAAGTTCACTGTGGACGGTGTATTGTTATTGCAGTAATAACAGTGAGCACAGTGGGTACATCACAGGAGTGTGTTGGTATGTGTGTTTACTTTTCAGTGTTCTGTGTTGCAATATTAAAGTCAAAATTAATAGAAAATGGACGGTGATTGGGGTAGCTTATGAAACAGAAGTCGCAGTGATATGGGCAGCTGTTGACATTTAAACAGGAACATGGGAGGGAGACTTCTGGTTCATCTCAATCTTCTTCCTACAACCAATAAGTGAAACTGTAATCCTATAATAGGTCAGTTAGCCGTGTTCTCTCCTCTGTTTCAGCCACTCTCTTCTGCCACCTTCCTGTCACCATCAATTTCCGGTCCCTCCTCCAGGGGGGATGGAATCTTATGACCCTGCTCTGCTGCTGCCTGGGAGGCATTCTGTGCTCTTCAAATCTTTGCTGAGCAGGAGGAGCAGGGTCTGAGGGCTTGTCCGTACCAGACATTGTTCCCTGTGCATCATGTCTTATGACAGCAATCCCAATTGGTCATTAACATTCTGAAGTCTCTCTGGTTGAATTGAAACTTGAGGCTAAATGTACACTTAACCTATGAGGATAATTATATATATAGAGGATATCTGGCAGACTGATCCTCTGTCCTGTCAAGTGCAATTTAAATTTGTTCTTGTTCATGAAATAAAGGGTTTTATGCTACGTCCCACCATGAGTGCCTTGGGATTTGAAGTATATTTGTCACTTTGTTTGGGAAAAAGCTTCATAGGAAAAAGCTTCATAGGAAATTAAAATTGCGTTTAATTTCTGCCTCTGATTTCCAATTTTTAACCTATTTATTTTAGATATACTACACATTCTCAAGGTCTTGGGTGTCCTCCTCCCAATTAGACTCAGTACCACCAATTTATTTTTGGAAAAAAATGAGCATTTTACAACTGCATTGCTGGTATTTTGCTATTTTAATAACTGTATAAATGTTCATGCAAATGTGTATGATTTGCTAGCTGCAAGGAATAATATTGATGTTAGCCATTAAATGGTGCTACCAAGTCTTTTGTCAAGTTTAAGAAAGATATATGTCAATTTGTATTATTTGGTAGCAAGCTTGGCAGCTTACTGTGCAAGTTGTCAAACTTACTGAGTTTACTTCCTTGTTTACTTCTACACATTCTGTAATGTAGTGGGACGATGACACTCTCTGGAGGAAGTTCAGAAATTTCCACTTAAGCAAAGTTTCAGTTGCCCTTGACACGTCTTTCATGTCTTTCCTTCTTAATTGTTTATTCTTGCCAAGCAGGGGGAAATGAAGGGCTGACTATGAGTAGCGTGCCAACACAATGCATCTTGGGGAACATGTCCGTTTCCAAGGTAAGGAGCCTTGTGTTGTATTTTAGGGAGTCATCAATCATCCTTTCAAGAACCATTACTGGCAGTCTCTTTTCCCAGGGGGAGAAGGGGACAAAACATTCAGAACATCTTGTCTTCCAATCTCTTGCATACTGTATGGCGCGTGTCTCCGTGTGGCACTGAGCGAGCCATCTCATATCGTCACATTGGCAGGATCTTCTTTGGAGAATCGGAAGCATGGGTCCAGTACTGAACTATTGTAGCTCATTCTCACTCCCCCCTCACCCCTCAGAAATGTAAGGAGGAAGTATGATCTTATAAGTGTTATAAACACTGAGAATCACCAAGGTTGTGCAGGGGTTCCTTTCATGATTGCAGAAGGCTCACACTGATGATACGATTCATTTGGATTAAAAAGTGAAGAGCATGAATGTCATACGCACAGATGTCTAACAATGAGCATCAAAACAGGTCCTTGAGAACAGCTCATGTGCCTGCATCAAATAGATATTTGGAGCCCACCTCATGTTCCTCAGAGGTGGGAAATAGTCTTTTAATCCTGTTGCTGTCATGTCCTGACATGGCTGAGGTTTTGCTAAGCCTTCTTCCCATCTGGAATCTATTTGCATGGTGATCCTCTGGTGTTTGGATATGACAGGCTTAATTACATGCATTACATCCCATACGATGCCCAGATGTCCAAAGTGCTTGTTGAACATCCAGATGTGCCTCCTGAATTTATGGCTCTTAAGTTCGTCTTGAGTGAACAGCCCCCCTGCGGATGAAACCCTGCCAAAAAACGATTTAGGAAACAGTTAACCAAGACACCCACATGTCAGGTGTAACAAAGAAGTTCATTTCAAAACCAGGAGCTCTGAGCTAATAAGACATGACAAGCCTTGCACAGGGCCGTGTATTACAGATATCTGAGAAAAATGATATTTCAAGTAAGCATCCAGCTTGCTGATCCAGATCTCCAAGATCCACAGTCAAGATCATCATCATTCCGCAACCCCAGGTTTGCAAAAGGTGTAAAGAAGGAAATGTACTATAATGTCATAGAACAATTTGTACTGTGACTTAGCTTTACCAATTTTCGCAACAGTGGACATCAGAATTTTGGAATCTGTGTTTATTATGCATTGTCTCAAGGAAATATGATTTTGAATATCAGAGGAACAGAGATGGGTTGACGTAGTGACCAGAGGGTTGTTTTGCAGTATAAATGTGGTTGTTTATAGCTGTATTATACTTTTACAGGAACCACAGGGGTTACATAAAGAACACCAGTACAAAAATCTGAGTAACTAAATAAACCAGAACATCTCATCTCTGACTTGTTTTTGGCTAATCGAAATCATATCAAGAGCAGTAAATGCCTTTTAAGACGCTGAAATGATTCTATAATCTACACATGATTTGTGATATAACAAAATGCTTGCCAAGCCTAAACTAAGATCAGGGTTTACTCAAACAGCAAGTACATTGGAATAACTACAGATGCTTATCAGTACAACTACCAGGGGTAGACAGGAAGGTATCCCCAGGAGTGGGCCTCATTTTAACAGTGCAAAAACACAGCGCAGACAGCAAAGCACCAAGTGCACATGTAGTTGGAAAATTCATAGTAAAAATGCTTACAGCTTCTGCTGTGCAGAAATCTGATGGGTGATGGTCAATGGGTGGTGGGAAATGTGATGTGTGGTGATAAGGGCTACTTGTGCAGTGTTGTTATAGCACAGGGCAATAGGCATTTATATTCATGCCAGCCACCTCAGTAAGCAATGGGAGACGTACAATGAACACTAACAATGACATACAACATATTAAAAATCAAGTTTGAATCAGAAATACCTACCGAAGTAATGATCACACTATATGTCAATCAATATTTCCCTCAATTCAATTCAATGTTTCCTTTGGATTCTTTCTTTTATAGTAATGGGATGCTGTAAAAAAATAATGTCTATGGTGAGGGGAGCCAATGCAAAGGGGAATGAAAGCAAATAGAAACCTCAGAGAGATTTCCTCTTAATATCAGAGAATTATCAAGAGCAGCTCTGGTGGCCTATCTCAGTGATGGGGTTGATGTTTAATCCATTCCCCCTTTCCATGTTCTGTACCTGTTACTGTTCATTCATTACACCAGGAGATATTTCCCAACTGACTCTTAGTTCTGATCTCCGTGAGGTTCCATTGATTACACCCACACACAGTTTCAGGCACCATCGGTCAACTTGTAAACATCAGGGCTTCCACTCAATAAACCTGCAGGTAGAATAAAATGCCAATTCTACCGTAGTGACAGCACATGTCTGAGGCTTAGGAATTTCACTGCATTCTGTTTCCAGTACCACAGAAGCACAGCTTCAAATGGTCTACATTACAATGATTGCAACAGCACCACACGTACAAACTTGTGCAAAAAGTTCTGCAGAAATGTGTATTGTCTTGACAACTGTTGCTGTCAACCAGGAATATATTCAATACATGATTCGCAGGCAGTCTAGAGTAATTACTTTAAGCTGGACAAACTACCCATTGCATTCCATCATTTAAACCATTTGTTTCTGGAGGCATTTATTATACAACCTATTAAGATTTGAAAAGACTTCTCAAGAACTTCCCCTTCAGATAATTTGTTATGAATGACTAGAGAACATCTTGGCCATTCAAAAGGGTTACTCATAGCAAGTTTCTGTGCTTGGAATGAGTGAATGTATTTAAGATTTATCACCAGTCAATGTCTTTCAAGCAAAATTTCAGCCAAATATAAAATTTAAGCTTTAAAAAAATGCAATAAGTTTAGACTGCACCTCAATAACTGTACCTCTTCATCACAATACTTGCATTGACAAAAATTGAACATTTTGGCTGTGTTGATAATGCAGAAAAGTAGGGCAGCAGCAGGGGAAGGCAAAGCATACACATTTCCTGCTATCTGCCTCCCTGCTTTTAGAGAAGGAATTGCTCTGTCAGAACTGAACCTGGTTTTTGCCCTTGTTCACTGTGTCACATATACAGCCATCTGGTACCTGAAACTGGGCTGCACAAATGAAAATGGTGCAACATACCATAGGGCCCTGGAATAGATACAGTTTGAGTCCCTGCTTTCTTTATCTCAATTAAGTTGGTTTGCAAAAGCGTTAGCACTTTATGTACAAATGAGTCCTATGTCTATTCAAGCATGCTTCTTCAATTAAATGCAGTGCTCAATTAAAATGTGATTTGTCCCTGTGATTGCAAAGGGATTTCACACAAGCAGTCCAATTACTGAAAGGGATCAATTGTAAAATAAAATGTTGCAGCACATGTGTTTAAATACTCTACTAACCAGATGTATTAAGATAAAAAAACAATTTTATTTTATTTTTTCAATAATAAGAGTAAAAAAGTCTGAAAGTCATGCTGGTTTTTTCCTTCATTTCAATTATACCTATGCACTTCAATTATGCATTTCAGGTCAGGTGAGTCAGTTGAGAAATTATGTAATGTATTACCAACTTAATTATAGTGTCCTAAAGTTGTGGCTTTTGCAGAATAACTTTTACATTAGTGATACTACACATAAACTAGTATATCAGTACTCAATTTCTGTGCCATGAGAGATGTGTAAATAACAGTATACCCTTGTACTGGGTTAAGGGCTCTGAAATATGACTTGGCATATTGAGACCACCTGAAAGCCTCAACAGCAAAATTTTGGGGGGTCTCTGGAAAAATCTTTAAAAAATTATTTGTCACTTGAAATTGTCACTAAAAATGTATTTTAACCCTTAAAGCCTGACAGATGCAGCCTGCGTCCAAATTCACATCCCTTCTTCTCGGTTGAATTGCTCACAAAGTATTCATCACTAACAATGCTAGTTGCTTGTCTATGCGATGAAATGTTGGCGAGAAAAATAATTTTAAATTTACATCAAATTTAATCATAGTTACAATCTGCATACAGCTCTGTGTCCATCTCCACACCCATTACTCTTGTTTGAATTACACTCGTCATTGCATAGATATGGAACACATATCACAAGAAAGAGTGGAACCGGAGCTTTGTAATGATGCTAGTCACATATTTGTACATACAGAAGTAATCATGTTATGAAGACAGATCAAACTTCTGCAAAGTAATATCTTTACTAAATTCTTCACCCATTTTCACACTCCTGCTTCTCGGTTGAATAAGTCACAAAGCTTATATCAAAATAAACAGCAGAACTTACCCTCCCCGATGATACTAGTTGTTTCACTGTGCGACAAAGTGTTGTCGAGTAATCCAGTTTTGAAATCACTGCAAATTTCTGCATTGTCTCCAACATACATTACATCCCACATTACATCCCACTTTGTATGAAAAATAAGCACAGAATAATGTATTTGCTTTTCATTGCAATAATTCAAAAGTTGTGGTCAAAAGACATGCGCAGGTGTTTCTCCTGGGAAACTCCCGTAATTTGCATGGCAAAGTTTATTATGAATAATCGTCATACACAGATCTATAAGTTTTGTATGTTTTTCTGACGTTACCCAAGTTGCCAGATATCATGTATGAAACACAATCTACACACACAATCCACACACTACATACAATGATTTATTTACTTATTTATTTACTATCCACCATCCCCCCTCCCGAAGAAACGTCCTGTATTTTGAAACCTAAATATTGGCAGGCATGGGTAGGGAGGGCCCTCCGATTGCCACCGGGTATTTCGCATACTGCCTTTATGCCTGTGTGGCCTTAAAATACCACAACTGATAACGTTACTGGAGAATTGTTTGCACCTGAGTGCTGTGTTACCGCTGCTTGGATAGAGGCCTGTATGTAGGTAAAAAGATCATTGACAGACCAGATCCGTCACAGATTGCTATGCTTTCATTTTGTAATGAGACCAAGAAAAATCTGTTTATCGTACTTTTGCAGCTTATGCAATAGTGCAAAATGGAAATATAAAGAAGGCAAATATCGAATGGATTAAACACCCAGTGGGGTCCAGATTCTGACTTTAATTCACTCAATGAAGTTTTCATAGATATGGGTACAAAGAAGTTATGTTCTGTGCATCTATGTAGATGCTCACAAATCTTTACATGTGAAACAGGTCCAGCAGTGTGCATCCAAAATATTAATTCTGAATGTTGATACACACTCCTACAAATAGCCAAATGAATCTGCATAGTTTATACTTCATTTGCATTTTCCTCTTACAAGACCTGTATTTTCCATTGCTAACATTATTTGAATTGCTCTACTATACCTCTACTATGCTGCTCTACTATGTCATGCCTTATGAATATAGACACATTTGAATAAAAAAAAACACATTCACAGTATTGCATTACAGAGATTTGTTTGTACTGCAGCCACTCAGGGGGAATGAGATGGTGGAGAGGATAAGCAGTCTTACATCACTGGGTTTATGCCATCTGACAACAGACCAAACTCTTACAGGCTAGGATCACACATTAAATAAAAAGGAACACTTTCAATGAACTCCTCAGTGAGCGGGATTTCTTATATGTATTACATAACATATGTATATATAGGTTCAGGTATTTTACATTGAAATAAGCAATAACATATGCTTATTGAAATGTGTTGTCTAGTGAATGTTTTCTTTGCATTGAATGAAATATATGAGTACTTACTTGGCAAAGAGACATGTACAATGACAACATCACTATTAGTCCAGTCAGGTATTCGTAATTTAATTGAGTAATACGATAAGATGATGTGATTGTGTGATAATGTGAATTTTCTGAAATATGTAAATAATAAATTTTCTGATTCCCTCCCTCCCCAAGAAGGTGCTTTAGTGTCTGCACTTTTTGTATATGGAACCCCACATGCATTAAAAAAAAATGCTACTGGAGGCTGGATAGCAGTGGTCTCACTGACCAACAGAAGTTATTGTGGCTGTAGTCAGTTAATCTGAGACCCAGGTGTTACATGTGTTACTCTGTTAAATTACTCACTTATGCTGCTACTATAAGTTTGTCACTTGCAAATGGAATATTGTAATTTTAGATGGTTTAGCTAGTTGATGACTATCTTCCTTTAGTGTAACACAATGGAGGACCAGGTGGCCTTTAAAAATATTCATCTCTGCCTTTGGTTCACTCTTAATTTTCTCTCAGAACCTGAGAAATCTGTCTTGAGGCAGTGAGACACACGGCCAAGGGAGGTGGCAGGGAAACAGAGGAGTCCAAAATAGGGAGTGCAGGTGCCAAAGTGAATATATGTGCAGGGGAGACAAAAAAAAAACAATATTTCCAGAAACAGGGAAAAAAGAAGCATATAAAATGTTTTAAGCTACACTAAAAATGGTGAACAAGACAAAAGAAGTAGCTCACTCAACTGAACAAACCTACTCACAATCTCATGACAATCACAGGCTCCCACTGTCCTGAAAAAGAGTTTAGTTTTAGCAGTGTTCACATTTGTTTCCTAAACTAGAGCTTGCATGAACTGAAGCAATGTAAATGGATGTGCATATTTCCATTTAAACACACAAAAGTGGGCAATTCACCAAATAGTAAAAAAAAAAAAAATGTACGCAATCATTCTGCGAATGTACACCTGTTCAAAAGAACATGACAGCAACCACTGAGAACCCCACGGATGAAATATGTTTTTCTAAACATATCATATGGCAGTGCAGTGTAGGAAGTTATCGAAACAAAATAAGGCACTAAAGTGCAAGCCTGGCACAAAGATGCAACATCACAAAATGCCACTCAAATGTTCCAGAACTTCGTGAAATACAACTGAAAATGTCTGTGTAACTAATGCGAGAAAAGGACAAATACTAATCGAAGGGAGTAGACATGTTTTTTTTTTTTGGAATAAAATCCTGGAATTAAAAGTCTGAAATTGCTCTGTGAAATGGTATGAACATTTTTTAACTTTATTAAGCAGAAAAATCCAAAATGCATCCAATATGTGGATATTTTCTTTTATATTTTATTCATTTTAAAATATGTTCTTTCTTCCTATTTATTCAGGGGTATGAATACTTATACATATGGAGGTGTGTGTGCATGTGAGCAAGAACAATACATATTACACTTTTTCAAGATTCAAGTGTATATGTTATGTGAGGAATGATTTATATCTGTCTAGAGGTTTTCCTCTGCGATTCAGAGGTTGCCCGTATACACATGAACAACACCGGCTGAGTGCGTGGATAAAATGTCTTGGTAAAATGGAGTTTCATGCCTTTACTGTACTCATGAAGCGTGGGAAGAAAATAGAGGGCAAAAGTCAACACATTATGTATCAACACTGAGGGCAATGTTAGGCCTAATATGTGAAGCTTTACTTCTGTGTGTTTTTTCTAAAGCTTTGAAAGTAAAAGCTTTAGTATTTTGTAACTTTGAAGTACCTACCACACACATACACACACACGTATATATATATATAAAAAACACCCCAAATTTGCCATCATTGGGACTGTCTTGTCTGGTTCAGCTCAGGGATGTCCAACATAGGCAGTTCTGAGCGGAGCTGAGCTAACTGAGCTGTTCTGATATCATCTCTGCTAATGTGTACTGCATTGCTGTACCCATGTAACGATTCTTACTGTTGTCACACAAGTTACCCACCATATCACCTCAGGGAAGGACCATGGTGTACTCAATTACAGTCGAAAGCAAGCCAGCACAATTGTCTCTCCTGTTCCCTAAAATATTCTGTGTACACTTTTGTCTTTCTAACTAGGAGGTCAGTGGTCCTTTGACTTTCCTTTGATCACAAAATTAAAAATCAGCAGGGGAATTGTATTGGCTGCATCTTCTTGTGCTTTGATCATAGGGCATGGAAGTCCATGACAAGCTCTTTATCATGGAAACATGACTTTGTGCATATATTATACAGGAATGATGGCAAGAGATAGAAAGAAGTACTCATCTGTTGTGGTGAAGCAGCTCCTTGTAAGAATAGCAATATAAAATAAGCATTTCAAGCTGTTTATTCCAGTAGAGAACAATATTATGCAGATTAAATCCTATATACAGTATTCTCTCACTTGGAAAAGAGAAAAAAAAAAAAAAAACAGACCCAGTATTTCTTTCAAAGTTAGTCCTATATCAGTACCCCAAACTGATTCCTATATGTCTGAATTTGCATGCAGTGTGTATTGTGATAGTAATTTGTTTTATAATCAGCGGTGGTGTTGTCTGCATAATGAATGAATTCGACAAGCTTGCTGCATGTCACCTTGACGCATGAAGAAAACAACAGCAGTATAAGGACACACAAGAAAAGTTTACCTACTGTTCAGAATATTAGGACAGCATTCATCAGATTTATGGCTGCAATTCTGTCTAGGCATGCTCATATTAGCCATTTACCCATGGTTTATAGAGCGGTGAAGACATCTGCATAATGTGAGTAGAAAGTGATATGCAGATGGAAGCAATACGGTGCTCGCTTTACTTTATACATTAAGTGAGAACTACTGCAAGGGAGGTAGTACAAATGTTCAGGGTTGAATAAGGGGGTTAGTGACTAAGGAACTGGGCTTATAGTCCAGATTTATTTCCCAGGTAGGGCTTTGAATCATTGAGTAATGTACTCATGGACTTGGTGCAGGTTTTTTTTTTTTTTTTATTGCATCTTAAAGTGCACTACACACTGCAATAATACAACTCCACGCTCATTGTGAAAGGCAATGACAATAATTAGCTATAAAATATTGCGTGCAACCCTGTCTGAGGACTGAGGAGGTGTGCCTGGTCATTCATCAACATTTCCTTTGAGCAGTGATTGAAAGTGCTTGCATTCAAATGACACACATGAGCCTGCATTCAATCAAATCTTTTATTTAATCGAGAATGAAGCTCAATAGTTTGTGAGGGTCGGTTAAGGTGAAAATTTTAAACTGAGTGCAATGAGCTTTGACAATAATGATAAGGTTCTTAGAAATACCTCTGTGTACTCTGTTGACAAAACATGATGAAAATTTATGAAGATTTGTCAACTTTTTGTATTAAGTCAACAACAACTATGACGTGACCAAAATGATCTATGATGGCGGTAACAATGACTTGTTTCCTTATGCATTTTTATTTATGAAAAATTAGATGAAAAGGAAATTGGTTATTTTAACTGACAAATATGAATGAACACCATGTGGCTGATTTCTGTCAGCTTGCCACATTGTATAGCACTTGTATAGCACTTCGCTGATCTCCATCTGTTTGATTTATGGGGCCGAGCTGTGTTAAAAATATGTTGCCTGCTTAAGAGTGCCCACAGTCCAGTGCCTTTGACTGTGTATCTAAGGGTGCTGCTGACTTGATGCACAGTCACTCACACTGGCAGGCATGAAGGCCAGCCATGTCGAAAATATGTTGTTTGCTTATGTGGCTGTGAGCAACCAGTGCCTTGGACTATGTGTCTAACAATGCAACTCAGTTAATGCAATCACCTGACTGATATACGCGCTGTCAAGTGCAAATGCAGCAACGTGCAGCAACTAGCACGGAAACGCACACACGTGCGCGCATGCACACACACACACACACACAGAGGTTGTGGTCACTGCTGTACCTGACCATTTTTTGTTAAATGATAGGGATGATAAACTCCCAGCTGAAAGTTTGTTGTATGCGCATCTTTTGATGAAACTTGATAATTGCAAAGTCGACAGGTACCACTGTTGACATCAGATGTCCCTCCTCTTTCGTAAAGTTTGAATCTTAAAAATTCCACTACAGTTGTGTTTTTTTTTCTCTTTTATTTGCACAGCAGACAGGAGAGAGGAGACATTCGAGTTTGGCAGGATAAGGCATACATTAAAAATAGACCCCTTAGTTCCCCTAAGCCGAACTGGAACTCAACAGAAGAATTATTCACCGTGAGCCTTACTGCAGGTTTAAACAGATGGCAAAAGCCATTGCCAATGGAAGCCAGGCCAGTGTGGGCTTACAGGATGGAGACTGAAAATACAAAGGCAGTGTGGGGGTAATTTAATCCAAGACAATTTACACTGCAGGATAATAATTACTGAAATTTGGTTTATCCTTTTTAGGCCAATGTATATAATTTTACTTGCAAGTCCAATCTAAATGATTTTATAATAAAAATATATTTAGATTTTAATGGATTTTAATGTAATTCTAATATAATTTGAAAGAAGTATAAAAATTTGTCTGATAATTTACGCTCCTCAGGCACATTCCTTTCCATATTGAAATGAATATTATGAGAAGAGTAAACATAATTTTGAAAATACTTGTAGTTTCTGTTCACAGAGAGGGATTCAATCATCTGCCATTATAAATGCCTTTCAAAACATCTAGTATTAAATCTATCCACCATTAAAATGACAAAGCTATTTCAGTACTTTCAGTTTTGCATTTATATTTTTAGAGGGCAAAGAGACCAACCCAAACATATTGCTAAATATGATGGACTTGTTATTATATCATGGTGGGCTCTTAATGTTTGGTTTGAATACCAGAACAATGGGAAATTTGCTATGGTGGTTCTCTGTGCATTCTGGTCTCTAATGCACACCTGGAAAAACAACACACATTGAAAGAAAAAAAGAGTACTATGAGATGATACAGTACAATGGCAACTTTTAGCACCATGTTTAAAAACTCTAAAATGTACATGCCTCATCTTTAGGTTGCTTTACAGACCTGTGTGTCCATTGTAAGTAAGCAGATGTAAGTTCCCTATTGCATCCCCAACACAGAACGATCACATTTGATTTTATCATTTGTTGAGTTGCTGGCTTCTGTGAATGTAAATGGGAAAATGTCCTTTTTCATTGCGATAGTTCATTCAACAGTTTTATTATATCTCTGAAAATTATAACATTAAAATTCCTAGATCACATAAGGGGTAGTCAGTGAGAATATTTAACTCTACGGGGGAGAACTTTTAAAAAGGTGGCGTTTATTACCTAGAAGGCTGTAAGTGAAACTTGCCTGAACTTACCTGACACCACCCACAGTTGGGGTGCAATTGTCAAGAAAAAGGCACATGTCTGTGCATACACCAATTGTTCTGATAGGGGCCATTATTGCCCGCTAAGGGAATGTATACATAATGGTGTGTCACTGGACAGACTTTGTATTCATATGAAACTTGCTGATAGTTTAGAGTAACTCTCTTGTTGTATTGTGTTTATGGGCTTAATAATAAAATTTTCTTTCAGTGTGTGGTGACTTACCTCCCCCCCCAAATGGTGGAACTTGGGAGGCAAGCTGCATGCAAGTCAGTTTTCTCCAGCTACTCGAGGAGAACAGGACAGTTTGTGATTGTGGTGAGTCTGTGTAACTAAAGTAAGCTCAGATGCATGCCACATTATTTTCTTCTGTGTGGCTGCACAAGCTTATTTTATTATAGTGACACTGCCTGTGTTATTTGTGTATTTTTCTATTTTATTTTTTTTTTCTTTCACTGTATATATTTATATTCCTGTATGTGAATGTTGAAGGTAAAAAAAAAAAAAACTTCACTGTCGAAAAAAAGCTTTTTTCACCAATGCTCCTGTCCTTCCCTACAATCTCCCTTGGTCATGTCTATCCCACTAAATCTTGACATACAGAATGTCTGTTATCATTAATATAAAGGAAATTTAATTCATTTGCAGAGGTACTGAAAGGAGATACATTATCTGACATGAGGCAATAATAGATTAGAGTGTAATGTAATATTTAGACTGTCAGGCAAGATTAAGCTTGTAACTTTCCCTATGGGTACATCAGTAGTTTTCCCTTTAAAAATCACCAACATTTTGGAAATTGCTCGGCAGAACAGAACAGCTGTTGGGGCTGCTCCATGCCCAAGGTCAAATGCCAAGAGATTCCGAGGATGGTGGATACTGATAGTATTTAATGTCCGAATTGCTGATCTGCTGCAATTTTGTTTCAAGGACCGTGATTGCTCTGTGTTCTTCCATACGGCAGAAATATTCAAAGAAATATAAATGTTCAAAATACATCTCAACCAGCAGGCTTTTGTAAACTAGGATGCTGAGAGCACTGCTGTATACCACTGGAGTGTTGTTGGGCCACCTTGTTGAGCCAGTGGGCTTGTAAGAAAATGGTCTCAACAAACATTCAATTATCCAACTTGTAACATATTAAACACACTAAACAATCTACCATAATTAAACATCATTACAAAGTTATCTATTTATTTTAAGTTACAGTGGTATATTAGCTGAGTAAACAGCAGAGTATAATCTGTACAAGATATTTATATTGTAACAGAGTACAGGTTTGTGCCTGCCTCATCTTGGAAGCCTAAGAGATTGTAATTAGTCAAAATAAGATCAGGCCAGACATGGGTTTGCTCTGTTTCTGAATTTCAACTCATGTTATGAAGACATGTTTTCAGAGAATTTTCTGCATTTTTTGCACTTTCTATGCATAAATTATTTTTGAAGATAATGCTGGTATATGAGCTGCAGGCAAACTGCATGCTCTTTTTTATATATTTCAAGCAAGTAACTGCTGAAGTCAGAAATGATGATTTATGGTTTCTGTTCTTAGTACAAAAGGTAAAGCACCTTGTGTTCTTGATGGTTTTTTTTTTTTTCCTTTGTTGATGATATGAAAACAATATCTAGCTCAAATAGAGCAGATAGCCTAAATGCAGCCAGTGGAATCTTTCAAACTGCCAAAAAATGTCAAAGTTGGAAGTTGGCACTATGAGAGACTGGTGATAGCCTGTTTTATGACAGATTGCTTGATCTGCATAGAATGAAGTGTGTTGGTTTGGAACTCCTGTGAAAGCAGTAAAAGGCTAAAAATGGGCAACTGTGGAAACTTCCACACAGCACACTTTGGTTGCAGTCAGTTCCATACCTCCTCCTCCTCATCTGCATGCACACTTTTGACCATATCCATCTATATATAAGATTAAGAGGAATGTAATCCAGGTGTACTTGAACAGACATGGAAGAAAACATGACATCATTCCCATTAAGGTAATATACGAATGAATGAAAACTTTACAGGTGAAATATGTGAGCCTGATGGAAATCCATTTTACATGTATTAAATTACATAGGACTGGTGCTTGCAATTCTTAGCATAAATACATACATATAAACACACATACATGCATACATACATATAAACATATAAACATATTATATAGCTAGAGTACATCTCCTGTTTGTGTAACAATGCAGCAGGCAAAAGGACGTATAGTGTCAATGTAATTGGTTCCAATTTGGGAATTTAATGAAATGTAATGAGAAGATTAGCTTATTCTCAGATACCAAGTAGCTGGCTGGCATCACTTGTTCAGAATATTAACCTGAGTACTGTCATGCCACTTCTTTTCTTCAAGTAGGACAATGCATCTGGGTAGCCACTAGCCACACACTTCAGCATTAGCTGTCTAGCTAGCCCACTACATATACGAGCTTTTCTGTGAGAACAGACAGCTCCACCTAGCGACCTCGGTCACTGGCCACATTTTACTGTATGCTATACAGTATCTCATTCTGGTTCCAATCTTGGAGCCCTGCAGTTTAAACCCTCACTAAAAACAGTGAGACATCTAGCAGTCACTAGCACCTAATGAGCAACCTCTAGCTAAAAACATAAACCCTTTGTAGACCATTTGGTCTCAACAAAGAAGTGTTAGCAGTCATATATTTTAGCAGCTTTAAATGGGAGTAACGTCAGAACAGGTCAGGCTCCATAGCTCAGTGGTTAGAGCACTGGCTTTGTTAACCAGGGGTTGTGAGCTTGATCCTCCCTAGGGCCTTCAGGTGCTGACTCTGACCTTTAAGATGGCAGTGTAGCATAATGGTAAGGAACAGGAGTTCGCTGGTTCAATTTCCCACTGGGTACTGCTGTTGTACCTTTGGGCAAGGTACTTAACCCAGAATTGCCTCAGTAATTATCCAGCTGTATAAATAGGTAATGTAAAATTGTAACCTATGTAATTTGCTCTGGATAAGAGTGTCTGCTAAATGCCAATGTATGGCATTGTAGATGTAATCCTGTTTTAACAAAGAGAAAATTCTGAATTAAACCTGTAGGAATATTTCACACATCTTTATGCTATATACAGAAAGTTAGCCTTAACTTGGAAGCCTTAACAGGCTAAAGTAAGCTACTGTAAACAATTGGGCAGTATTTTAGTTACATGAATTTCAATGACACCCACAATGTCCACATATTAATATAAGCTCCTTATATTTGTTTGCTGTTCAAATCTCTCAATACAGTGTGGACCTTATATGCACTGTAGCTGATGAAGGGCACTATGTCTGCTGACAGACCCTTCTCCATACTATGGGATCACCACATTTACATTTACATTACATTTACATTTATTTGGCAGACACGTTTATCCAAAGCGACTTATAAGTGAGACAGAGTACAACACAAGTGAAAGCCATACATGGAGTCACAATAATAGAAGTGCTGAATGACCAAGTGTCAATAGTTAGCCAGGCAAGGTACAAGCCACAAACACCATCTCTGTTACAGCATCTCAAACAAATTATGACATCCATGGCACTTGGTCCATGGAGATTTTCATCAAATGATAATGACCTGATTGCTTCAATAAAACCTAGATCCTTTCACTAATTTTATCCATCATATTGGTTACCATTGCACTATTTCTCTCAGGAGATAAAGTAGAGTAAAAGTGTAAATGACTAATGCAATGGAAGTGGAGAAGAGCAATCGACTCTAGACATGCATGGTTGTGTCCTGGGTAGGCCAACACCTCATTCTCACCAGTAAAACCTGCTTTAGAATTTCATTAGACCAGTCACCCTTTAGCTGAATATTTCATTCAGAACAACCATTCACCTGGTTGTTTTTGGCAATTGGAAAGGTTACCTATTCCCAACAGGCAGTGACTTTGACAGGATCCTTCTCCAAAAAGAAGGCAAATGGCTTAATTACTGCCACACTGTCACCCCCAATGGTTTAAATGATGCTCTTAATTAATCTTGGTTATGAATTCCCAAGCTGCTCTTGATCCCTGTGTGATACAGAGTGGTGCTTTATGCTCCTGATGTTTCTTTCTGTGTGGCCCTTCTTTTCCTTGTCAGCACGCATTTCACGTATGCTTACTGAGCTACACGCAGCTCTTCTCACCGAGTGGAATATGATATCAGAGAGACAGATAGACACTTTTTATGTTGATGTCTGATGGGTCAGAGCATTGTTAGGGGGAGATAGAGGACATACAAGATGCCAAACATGTTTACTGAAACAGGAACACCAATTATTTCAGTTCTGTTGATTTAACAGGTTTTAAAATTCACAAGTCAGGACTCCAACATTGTATTCAGCATTATATCCAGTCAATTGCTTTCTGCCTAAGGAATGGTAAAACATGTTACCCAACATCATCTGAGTTTTGAATGCCTTGCCCCTAATAGACTTACATCCTTTAGCTGACGAACTTTTTTCATGTTTCTAATCCTCTGTGCCTGTGATGTGTATGTAAAAATGCTCTGTGATAGCATATTTTTACCTTCATGGATGTGTCAGGAGCAGCGTTGGCTCGCCCCTGAACCCCAACTGGTTCATTACCCTTTGGGATCCACCCACCAGAAAGGATGCCAGGACAGGGTAAATAAAAGAAAAACAAGACTTTAACAAATAATTTAAAAACGATGCATACAAATAGGGATTTCAAGACTCACTATTCCCCCCCAGCCTGATTTGCTCCCCTCCCCAACCTGCTCTCCCCTCCTGGGACCCCTCCACCCCAGCCCAGAGAGGACTGCGGGTATGGGCGACCCCCACACAGCACACCACACACACACCACTTGGACCGCTCAGGCCTCTTCCCACACACACGTGCTGTTAAGCACTCCTGGTGCCCCCACTCTGGCCCTTCCCACGCTCGACCCCGCTTGGGGGGGCTCCTGCTCAGCCAACTCAACAGGGAAGGGGGGGTTGCACCGCTGAGGCAGGCCCTCACCCACACACAAACACAAAGCAGAAAATACAATAACAGTGATGTAGCTTGGCCCGCACCTCACTGCCGAAATAATTGATGAAACGAGCAAAAATAAACTTCCCAGTCCACAACATCCAGGAACTTAAAACAAAACCAAACAAAAGAAACTACAAAAAAACTCCAGCTGATTCCCAAAATAGCCAGCTCCACAATGGAATGGAACTAAAAACCCTGTCTAAAACTCCCCAGACATAGAGCCTTCCTCCCTGGCATCCCTCACAACTAAGCCTCGCAACCCTCCTAAATACCTGCCCGGTACCATAATCAGGAACAAGGAGCAGCTGCGAGCTCGCACTCCAGCTGAAGCCACCACCCAAAAGCCAATTAAACAATTATTCAATTTGCCCTGGAATGCGTGCTCCCAGTGCCTCACCAACTTACCTCCAGGGAATCCAGCCCGTCCAGTTAACCCTGTCAGGACTCCTGACAGATGCAGTTTCAACAGCAGTACAGTATAACATTATTGGCATTTACTGTAGCTCTTATCCAGAATGCTCTTATCCAGAACAATTTACATAGATTATAATTTTTACATGTTATCAATTTATATAGCTGGATATTTACTGATGCAAGTCTGGGTTAAATACCTAGCCCAAGGGTACAGCAGCAATGTCCCCAGCCAGGAATCAAGTAAGCAACCTTTTGGTTAAGGGTCATGCTTCTTAGCACTATGGCACACTGCTGCCCCAACAACCATAGCATTTTACTGCGGTTCATGCTCCCATTGATTGCCCCCTCAGATTAAACCTGAAGACCTAACACATTTTCAAAAATTCACCCTGGTACAGCTGGAATATGTCACAAACGGGAAATTAATGACAACTGGAGGAATTGATGGACCTGCTCTGGCTCCAAGTGCATGATGATTAATAAGTTATACAATACCAGTCAAAAGTTGATACACTTTTCTTTATTTTTTCAATTTGCAACATTTTAGAAAAATAGTAAAGACATCAAAACTATTTAAGACATTTAAGCATAACTGTTTAGATCTTTGACTGCATGTACATAATGGCAAATATTTTTATAGCATAAGGTGCCTTTCTCTTTGACTAACATTGCTAAAATCATACACTCACAAGGTTTTTGCTAATTCAATATGGACAATTGTTTCATTATTGTTTCATGTTATTTGTTTTGTTTTATTATTATTATTATTATTAGGTTGAAACTATTTATTATTTTATGATTGATATCCAACAGACAGTGAATTGAAGTTTTATTCTCACAGTCCACATCTCTTGCAATTTCCCCTGAGTGGAGGAGTTAAAAAGAAGTTAAAGGTCATCAACAACACGCACAGACAAAGAATCTGGCTACTGGTCATTTTCCACAAGGTAATAAAAAGCTGCCAGAGATGATAAAATGAAGACGGTCCTTGATACATGTTGAATAAAAGCTGCTTTTATAAAATGATGCTACTTCTATTCCATCCATAGGGTATTCTGGACAATCACAAAATTCTATCACAAAAGCTCAGCATACACTTTTCAAACATGCTCTGTAGCTTCAGAGATTGCAATCAACTTGCATTCAGTCCTCTACAAAGTCTGCATTTTAAAATAATCCTTTTTCTGTCCCCATCTAAATAGCTATATTATGTCATTTAAACATCCTCAATTATTCCATGCACATTTCTATGCACATTTTAGGGCACCTTGCTTTCAGGGGAATCTATTTAAATGGTTATCTATGTTCCCTATTTATTGCTTTTCAAGCTGAAGACCACCACAGAGGAAGGCACTTTTCAATTGTGACAAAAAATCCATAGAGATAGATCACTATGAGGATCCCATTATTCCCGCACTTACCATCGATATTGCACAGTGAATGAACTGCTGGTCACATGCGTCATGCATACTTTAAACCCACCGACACCTTTTGCTAAACCATAAGGTACCTTGACAACATTATAGTTTGCTTAACATTTGAGGGAACATCAAATGTTGCTATTCTGGAAAGCGCAATATATTGATGATTAATATATTTTATACAGTGCATGTACACATTTATGTTGCCATTTACTGAAAAATAAGTATACCAAGTGTGCCATTGGAAATTAATTTTGAGTATATGAGCAATGACATGGTAGTTGTTTTGTAATGTCTCCACTCTGTACATAACAATTTAACAGTTTAACATTGCATTATTCATTGCTGTCTATCAACTGGTGGAAATTCAACATCAATCATAATTTATACACTGGCTCTGACAATGATGAGCAACAAATTGCAACCATGGTTGCAAAAATCTGTGCAGTAGTTTTAGTAAATAAGACAAACTTTGCAAACTTTGCTCTAAAATACCAAACAATTCATAGCAAAGTCTATTCTTAAAATTTCAGCTGAGTTGTACTGTCAATAGTCCCAGGGCCTTTTCCTAACTGTTCGTATAACAACACACTAACAGCTACTGTACTGAGGCCACACAGCATGAACTAAATGATCAAATGTAGCTGACCCCAAGCTTTCCCCACCATCTCACAATGCCGCAGTATCCCATCCCATGCCCAAGGCCACCTGTGACACCAGCCCCAGACTCACTAGGCCCTGATCGCCCTTCAACACCACTTTCTCCCAGGGGGGCCCATAATTCAGCCTCCTCCCCGAGTATTCTTCCATGCACCCCGGCAATGCGGCAAGGGCCAGCTAGCCAACCCCTCTTCATCTGGCCCCTTTTTAGGTAATAAAAATATCAAAAACATAATTTGTGATGAACAGTATTGATACTATGTAAAATATAATCTTAGTTGTGCTGTGGCAACTACATTTAATTTATGAAGAACTCAAGAATTTGTTTTAAAAATTTAAATGGACATCCAATTCACCTTACACAAATCATTACATAACATGCGGCAGAATGTATGACTCAAGTCAACTCAATTTTCACAAAAAAGAAATATTTTCTTTTAATGTAAAACATATGAGTAATTGTACAGTGAGACACTGGCAATATTGCTGAAACTACATTTTCTACACTGTTACAAAAGTTATTCAGCATTATATAAATGTGGATAAAAACCTGGCCTTTACAAAAGAGTAAAACCAGTTAAGACAGCCATGAAGCATAAAATAAATGAAAATAAATCCTAAGATAAAATAATGCACAACAATGAAACATAGAATGAAAACATATGCATCAAGCTTATTACTCAGTTTGTACTCAGAAAGGTGGTACGCATTCATGTGAACTGAATTTAATACATGATTAATAGACGGTTACCAAAAATGTGGTTTCATGGATTTATGGTAGTGCTGAGCCTTTCTAAATAGGGGACACTTTATTCTCTTCATTATTTTTTGTCTGGTACCTATACCTGGATATAGTATTCTAGATGTCATCTTACAAAGGCATTATATAACAATGAGCTTTGATTTGTGTGCAATACTCTCTAATATATATCCCAACATCATATTGGCCTTTTCCTGCTTCATCACAATGTTTAGATCCAGACAAACTTCGGTTTGTCTCATACTACACACAGGAATTAAGTACCTTTTATAAAATAGCCAGCTGTGGTACTTAAGCTGTTATCGCCGACATACAGAACTTCCATTTGGCAATATCTGCCTAATTCTGAATTATACAGCATCAGTGACCAGAGGGTGAATCTGTATGGTTATGAAAATGTTGTTGAGTCTTGAGGTGGTGACGTAATGCATGGCTCCTTCAAAACTCATGTTGTGGGTCAGCCCAAACATCTGCAGTTCAGCAGTATCCTGGCTGTAATATGTTTCAGGTTAACTCACTGCACACTCGATAGTGATTTCAATAACTTCTATGTCTGCACTAGGCTTAATGGTCATTCAAATAAATGTGTTTTAAACAGAATGTCTGAACTTGCATTAACCTGCATGAGAAAAGCAGTAGTGAATAAATTACAATGAGCATTCAGACTGAGTAGCCTTTGGTTAAGAATATATCTGTATCTGGCAGTATCTGGCAAATCAACTAAAAAGACAACAAGAAAAAACAATCATACCAGTCATTAAAAACTCTGAAGGGAAAACCGTGTCCACTCCAAATGATATCTCAGCAACCTTTCAGTCCTTTTATTACAACCTTTACAAATCCAACTGTACATGTGATCCCTCTGCAATTCAAACTTTTCTTGACAATATCAAACTCCCCAGGCTAAATAAAACTCAAGTAATAAATCTAGATCGACCACTTTCATCAGACGATTTTAAAAAAGCACTGTTTTCAATGCCAAATAACAAAGCACCTGGAGCCGATGGTTTCCCAGCAGAATTTTACAAACATTTCTGGCCAACAATATCACCATTATTCATAAAAATGACCGCTGAAATTCAACATTCCTCTGTCATTCCACCCCATATGAATACAGCACTTATATCACTCCTCCTTAAGCCTAATAAAGACCCAACTCTCTGCTCAAGCTATCGCCCATTATCTCTCATTAACACAGACATTAAAATCATCAGTAAAGCACTAGCTATGAGATTAGAAACAGTCATCTCTTCTATAATACACCCTGATCAAACAGGCTTCATTAAAGGTAGGCATTCATCAAATAACATGCGCCGTCTATTCAATCTAATCAGTATAGCCAAAACCCAAACAAACAATACAGTCATCCTGTCATTAGATGCAGAAAAAGCATTTGACCGTGTTAACTGGACATTCTTATTCTCCACATTAGAAAGATTTGGTTTTGGGGATTCATTTATCCAATGGATTAAAATTTTGTACAACTCACCCACAGCATCAGTAATCACAAATGGCATAATTTCACAACGTTTCACACTTCACAGAGGTACAAGACAAGGATGCCCACTCTCACCCCTACTATTTGCCCTGTTTATTGAACCCCTAGCAGCTGCCATCCGCCAAAACACCCAAATCACTGGTATCACCACTCTGAACACAACCCACAAAGTCAGTCTATATGCAGATGACCTATTACTATATGCACAAAACCCTCTTACATCACTCCCAGCCATTTTCAATCTGATTGGGACATTTTCTGCCATCTCAGAATATTCAATCAACTGGTCAAAATCCATTATTCTCCCAGTTAACCAGGACCAGTGGAATGCTGTGACACCCAGGCTCTCACTAAACATCCCTACAGGTAACATTCGATATCTTGGCATTGATATTTCCTCCAACCTTTCAGATTTGTTTGAATTGAACTTCACACCAATTCTTAAAACCACTGAAAAGTGTTTAAGTTGTTGGAATAACTTACCACTCTCACTTGCTGGCCGCATAGCTGCAGTGAAAATGTCAATCCTACCAAGAATCAACTATCTCTTTTCAATGACTCCCGTCTTCCCAACACCCAACTGGTTTTCTACTCTAAACTCAATAATCACAAAATTTTACTGGAAAAATAAACAACCAAGAATTAAACTCTCAACACTCCAGGAAAGCAAACAGTTTGGTGGCTTAAATGCCCCAAACTTTCTCCATTACTTCTTAGCTCATCAGTTACAGTACATAATGAAATGGACATATTCAGACATGCAACAAGATCCTTGGCTTGAAACTGAACAGTCAGCTTGTGAAGAATTCTCTATTAAAGACTTGCCATTCTTACCCCAATCAATCAAAAAACATAACTGCTATAAGGTCATCACCATTTCAACAACCCTGGAAGCTTGGTGGAAAACCAATAAGATCACAAATCACCCACTTAAACCATGTAAACTCACACCAATTTGGAACAACCCCGATTTCTTAATCAATAAGACCGCCTTCACATTTAATACCTGGAAAAGTAAGGGAATCACCCACTTACAACACCTGTTTGCAAATGATAAATTCTTAACCATCCATGAACTAACACAGAAATATAACATGACCCAACCAAACTTTTTACAGTACCTCCAGCTTAAAAATGCACTAAAAAATAAAATACAACTTTCCAACATTGATCTACAACCACCACCATTAATAGAAAAGATAGCATCCATTTCAACATCTGAGAAACCTTTATCTAAAATATACAAACACATATCATCACCAAAAGAAGAAGCACTACCTATACCAATAACAAACTGGGAAAAAGATTTAAAAATTAAGACTGATCTCAGTTTCTGGAAACAAATATGTAGCAACATCTTCTCCATGACAAACAACTCCCAACTACAGCTAATCCAGTATAAGGTCATGCACAGAACACACATCACCACCCGTAGAATGCGCCTCATGGGCTTCACCAATACAGATATCTGTCCACAATGCACCCTCAACACAATAGATTGTTATTATCACTCTTTCTGGCAATGCACACCAACCAAAAATTTCTGGCAAGCCATAATATTTGAACTCTCCAAATTTCTGGGTCACAGCATTCCACTGTCCCCGTCCCTTTGCCTTCTAGGAGATCTCACACCCATCAGTCATATTCACAAATACCACAAGATCATACTTGTCACCTTAACAATAGCCAAAAAAACAATACTCCTAAACTGGAAATACAGGCACAAACTTTCAATATCACAATGGCTTAATCTGTTAACAGACTACCTCTCAATGGAACGAATCACAGCTAAAAACAATAAACAGACCAAATTATTCAGTAACACCTGGGAACCCATCCTTGTAGCTCTGAACTTTCCAACAAATTGACCCCCCCCCCCCCCCCTTTTTTTTTTTTTTTTTTTTTTTTTTTTTTTTTTTTTTTTTTCTTTTTTTTCTCTTTTTCTTCCTCTCTCTCCCCCTTCTTCCTTCTTCTCCCCTCCCCTAACCATAGCAGTTTCTGATTGGTACAGATGTAGATTGTGGAAAACCTTTAATAGTCTTTCCTTTTTTCTGAATAACCTGTTCATAGCTTTGTCAAATGCTAGTAAAAACAAAATCATTTCTTTGTATTAGTTGTTGTTTGTAATAAAAAAAAAAAAAAAAAAAAAAAAAAAAAAAAAAAAAAAAAAAAAAAAAAAAAAATAACCAATAACATAAATAATATACCTATATATTATTTAATATACAACTGTTTGCTATTCATTGTTTAATGTCGTAAGTATAGTATGCACCATTTAGGTAATATGTTAATTTGCTGTGTTTTTCAGATACATCTAATCACTTACTGCTTAGTTTTGTCCATACACAAATGTGTTTTTGTGTCTTTAAACATTCTTTTAGAGAAAACATGCAACTCTCACAACATAAAAAAAAAAAAAAAAAAAAAAAAGGTATATGTGTACACACACTGTTTGGTCATTTTTAATGAAATGTACTGAGCCACCCTGATTGAATGTCTCAGAGTTGAGGTTGTCAGTTACAGTTACTGAAATATGCAATCAATATAATCTTTTAACTGATGTCAACATTTAAAAAAAAAAAAAAAAAAAAAAAAAAAATAAATAAATTTCCAGGTAGGATCCTCCTGAGATGCAACATCCTGTTTACAAGAGGATCCTGTAGGCTGCTAAAGGCTGTACTGAAAGTCTATAAGCACCAATTAGTGTATCCGTGGGAATAATGAACATGCACTACTATTACAAATTACATCTGATTGCAGGAACAATGATTAAAAAAAATACTGTCACTGAAATAAGCCAAAATTGCCACTAATAAAAAAAAAAAAAAAAAAAAAAAAAAGAATATATGTACTGTGTCTTTAACTACTTATTGATTCCCACTGAACATGTATCTATTATATTGACCAGGGAATAGTTTATGAGTCTAATTATGGCATACTCAAATTTCTTCGACAGAAATGAGTTGGAATAAAGATGCAGTGGTCTTGAAGCAATGCAAAATGAACAGCAATGTTCTTAAAATCACTCATATCCCATAGCTAGAGGAATGTGATGGAACGATCAAGAGGGCACCCATCTTTGAAATATAAAATGTCATGACACACAGAAATCCATTTTATCATTGTTTGACTTTGAATATAATGATGACTAGATTTGAATACGCATACTACAGAAGATTCAATTTCTTTATTTTTTGAGGCAGCACAAGTGAGTTCCTTTTCAAAACTCTTTCATGAAGTCTTACTTTTAAGATGTTGAAAATGACAACACACACAATTGGCATTAATGGACTTAATCAGACATTCACTACACCAAATTATCAAAGCTAATTAATGAGATTTATGCTATCTTATCTAAAAGCTAAGGGTGCATAATACTACAATTAATTTCTACAAGAAACTGTTCTGCCATAAAAAGGCCTTTGTATTCTTACATACAGAAAGACCACTCCATCACTTATCAACCATGGCCATTTTAGTATAAAATGTTGTTCCCACTCCATTTTGTCTGTATTGTGGGAAAACACCCACATAATTCACCCAAGAGCATTTAACATGCACTCCTCACAATTGATAGCTACTTGCACTAGACCTTTCATTTTCTAAGCTGTGCTCAAAGAGTATTATGTGATTGCTTCCCAGATATACTCACCATTCTCGAACCTGAAATAGAGTTAAAACAATGATAATTAATGGTGCCAATGGAAAATCTAAATGGATATGGAAAATGAAGAGCATAATGGGCGATTTCTGTTGCTTTGTGTAAGTGTGAGTGTGGTTGGACCTTGTTTGAAATGTTTAAAGCCTGTAGAGTCTCGCAACAGCACCATGCCTTGGCTGTAATTCATATTTCTAATTATTAAAAATAATGATAAAAAAAAAAAGTAAACAAACAAAAACAGCTGTTTTCATGGACATGTACCTGATTCTCACAAATGTAATTGCCCATTCAGAACCCATTTAAATGCATATTTGCATCAAAAATGTGCTTTTAACATGCATTCAGCCCTCTCTGTGAGTGCATATGTGCAAAGCACTTTTGGAATTATTAAAATGATTCAGACTTGTTTGCCTGATTATTGCTGTGAAATAGCAAGTTACTGTAGCTAAGTCTCCTACAAATTTCAGTCAAGCCAATTTGACATTTTGACTTGAAAGGTCACAAAAAGTCTGTGTTAGGGTAGTGATATTTTAATTATATGAAATAACAGTAGCTTTATCTTATTCATCACTGCCTGCCTGTTGAATATATCCTTCTATAAAAATATATAAACATATAATATCACCAATTGTCTACTTGACTATGCCAATTATTCTAAATACTACTATAAACAAAGGGCTATGACATATTATTGCAGGGCTATTGCAATACTTGCAGAGCAAATGGTATCATATCCATCCAAGAAATGAATATTGCCACTGTTACTCAAAATAGTGAATCATTTCAGCATCATTGCTGTCAAACTTTATCTCTCTGTAAACTATGACTCATATAGCACAACTCATTGTTGTGTATTTACATTTACATTTATTCATTTGGCAGACGCTTTTATCCAAAGCGACTTACATAGATTATAGTTCTTTACAATGTTATCCATTTATACAGCTGGATATTTACTGAGGCAACTGCGGGTTAAGTACCTTGCCCAAGGGTACAGCAGCAGTGTCCCAGCGGGGATCGAACCGACAACCTTTCGGTTACGAGTCCTGCTCCTTAACCACTACGCTACACTGTATGTTACGGATAGAGCAAATGGCAATGATGAAGATGTCATAGCTGTTTATACAAAACATACTCATTGAGGATGCCACTGGGGAATCTGGCCTGAATGATAATGGACCTCACTTTGCAGTTCAAGGAATCACAATAGCCATGCCTTTATAATGACCTACCACACCGACAGGAATGATTAATTGCATACAGATACAACCAGAAGGCCCTTATCAGAGGAGAATGCTCATTTCAGATAGAAAGCATGTTAGCTGTGACATTTAACTGCCGAACTGCAGCAATGGTAGGAGCTCGATATTTGCTTTGCATGTTGATGATATTATTCCCAAGCTCATCGCCAGACCTCAAACAGATTAATCTCTGTCCTAATAAAAGGATGATGTCCTCCAGTTAATTCTTAAATGAACGCTTTTCAACACATTATACAGAGAACAGTAGCGGAAATGTAATAAATCAGTATGATTTATTGTGTAAATTGTGGTCTGACGGAAATTTAGTTTAACCATCTAAAACAACAGACGCAAATTCTAATTAAAACCTGGAGTTATCACTGTGTTATATGCTACTTAACCTGTCATGTAGGAGATGAGAAGTGATTATCCTTCATTTTGTTAACTTGCAGCACAAACATACAACCATTAATTAACTGGAATGCATTGCGTTTTTTGTTTTTTTTTAAGAACCAATGTTGATGCATTAAGTCTCAGCTATTTATTTGGTGTTTGTTCCACAGATCTGCCATCCAATGTTTCATCCCTGTTATATATTTACCCTGTCTCGCAATAAAGTGGCATTATCTCCCAATGTTATTAATCATGTATAATTGTCCCTTTTTTCAGTAGGTGGCCAATACAGAATTGATAAACACATGCATAAACCCCACTTAAGTGTTTCCCGGAACAGTTCCATGGCTCTATTACCACTTGGCAAATTCATAAACGGGCACTTACAGTCCATATGAGAGATGTGTGTGTTTGGGGGGGGAATTTGCCCAGAATGAGGGTGTCTCTCATTAGAACCAAGACACATGCATTCTGACCTGACTAATCAATATACATTTTTCATGCAAAGTTCATGCAAAGTCATATTTAAACACTTTTTAAAGGCTTTCCAAAATCAATTGGATCAATTAGGAAAAAATAATTGTGTAAAAACCATCCTAAAACTAATGGGATGCAACTGAAAAATAATGTCTAATATTTTCCTTTAAAAGTAACAAGCTCAGAGAAAATTAAATGTGTGTCAATTACATTACACTGTATTTAGCAAACTAACTTAAATACTAGCTTCTCTTACATCTAGTTTGCAAGTGTAGCTGTCTTCGAGACCACTGTGAATCAGATTTTACATGACTTGTTTGAATCCATTATTTACAAGGAAAAAAATCACAGTAAAACAGAGCATAGACCAAACCTGATATACAGTATATGTGGTTCATAAGCCAGGATGTAGAAATTGGTCTTTTCAGTCCCTCTGGTAGATAAGGGCAGAGTAGTTTAATGGTAGCATGGCTGCGAAGCTAATGTACTGCTAGCCCCGTTTGCTAGCATGTTCAAGAACGGTATTTGATCGGCAAAGCATCATGAACAACACAGAGAAGATAGGGCAGTTGTGAAATGTTTGATTGCTGCATCCTCCTTGATGGGGTGACAGGAATTTGCTTTTAGAGAGTACAAGGAGGGCAGATATTCTGACAATAAGGGCAACTGTTGAATGTTCAGCTGTGTTTTTCAGTATGTCAAAACAACTCAGAATGATCTAATTGTCTCCATTTTGCTCCTGCGTTAATGAGAACAGAGTTTTTTTTTTGGATGGTTGCAATGCTCAGTCAGTGTTTTTTGGGTTGAATTATTTGCCTTAATTGTTTTCATGCCTTCTATGTGGCTTTTGTTTTCATAAGCAAGCAGGGAATTTGCAGTTAGAGGACAGCAGTCAAATCAGGAGAGACAATCACTTCCATATCTAGAGCAGAACATGGACACTTTGAATGCTTATTAAATTCTCAGATTGCAATGGTTAAAGAGTGCAAGATATTTTTTGTTCAAATGAAGAGCTGAATCCTGTATTACTGTACTCCTTTGTCCTTGGTTGAAAGGTGTTTTTCCATGCCACTGTCACCCTGGTTTTACTTGCATTGACAAGCATTTCTTGATGTATGAGGCAATGCTTATGCAAATTACATCACATTTGAGATGTAAGCAATGAGCTTATACTATTGGATTTGTTGCCTAATTGATTCAATTAAGTGACAGCCTACTCTTAGAAGTCACTGAGACTAACCATTTGAGTGATTCGGCCAAAAATGTTCTTCCAGGTACTCTAAAACATTTAAAATGACCTTTATGTATAGGTTTTACTTCTCTCATTTATAGAAGTTTTATAGATTTCAGATGTCTGACAAGGTAAAGAGTAATGGATGGAGCAACACTATTTCAATAACCAATACTGTAGGCAAACCCATGGGTTCTGTGGCATCTCAGATGACAAATACATGATTGCATCTATAACTCTGGGGAAAAAGGTTGTCTTGTTCAGCATGGCTGATAAAAATTATAATAAAGGGGAAAATAATATTGTAAATGTTTCTTTTGGATCAAATCAACAAAATATTTCACAATGTGGAACAGCATAGTAAGTAATGGATTGGTATGCCTTGTATTTGAATTGCAACTTAAAAATGTGATACTGTAGAGTTTATGACATAATATATTGGTGAATCAAGTATAGCTTCATGTCTTACACGCACAGCTTGTAAACATCATTTGAATAAAGTCATACAGATAAAATTCTGTGAAATTAAACGTTAATTAAAAGTAGAATTTAAGTGCTTGAAATCTGCAGCATGTAAACTGATTTTGTGCAATGATAGCATGTAAACTATTAGCAGAATGTAGCGAGGGAATGGTAATATCATCAAATGAAAAGTATCAAGATAAGAGGCTAACCCAATGTAACGCAACGATTATGTTAAGCATGAAAAATGGTTTGATGTAAACCAGGAAAATGCACACCCTGAAAAAATCAGTAGAGACAAGTGCTTAAATTGGTCTTAATTTCAATAAAATATGCCTTCTTGAGGCAAAGAATCCTTGCTACCAAATATGCCTTGGTAGGGCAAGGATGCCCTTGCAACGAAGTTGTGCTTTTGCAGGTCACATGCTGACGTGGGCTGGGGTTGTTAACTTTACTTATCCTCTGCAACTGCAGTTTTCTGGATTTCTCAGTGTAAAATTTATCAGCAAACTTAAGTTAAAAAAAAAAAAAAACTGCATATTGCATGCTGGTTTAAACATATTTTGGATGTGCAATTAAAAGGATGGAACATATCCCTTGGAAGCCAGGCAATTTATTCATTTTTGTTCACGCCATGGTGGAAAAGGCTATAGGACATTAGTTTTATGGTACTGTTTTTGCCTGGTCGCCCCAAAGGGATCAGTGGCACCTCAGAAACCATTAGCTGACGCAACACTGTAATTTGAAACTGCCTGGCAGACTGATGACTTCGGAGCAAATATGTGTTCCTTCTTTAATTAGCATTTTTCAAACATCACTACGCTTTTAATTCTCCCAAGATTAAACTCCTTTCAAATGCATTATTAATATCAACTTTTTTTTTCTTTAAAAATCCTTGTGGTACTCATGACGATGTGACTGAATCCTAGATGTATATTATGTTGATGTCCTAGGGCAAGCCCTCCCATTACGTGAGGTTTAATTACATAGGACATATTTTGCATGGAAAAATTTCAATTTAAAGTTCCTTGAATTAAGATATCTCACTTTCTTTTCATCTACAGTACATTATTATGGGTGAGGTGTACAAGCCCCAGCTGCATCTCCAGCTGAGACCAACTACCTCCTTAGATTCGATTAATGTCATAGATAAAAATGCACTCAGAATGCACAATGAAATCCATGCTGACCTGGTTGGTTGAGCATTTTAGATCATTAAGGTTTCAAATGTATATCATCATTCATTGCAAATTTAATGCTTTAGTTGTGTATATATATATATATATATATATATATATATATATATATATATATATATATATATATATATATATTATTGGGACACCTGGACATTTTGTGGTTAAGTGTGGTTGTGTCCATATAGCTATTAGTTTTATCACTCGAACCTAATTTATGGTGTAGCAAAAACAGTTACATGTTTTGGCAACTATTAACATTTTCAAAACATCCCTTTATGTGGCTGGCACACGATTGCCTGATGACTACCCTTATTTCCAACATTTTAATAATATGTATGACATTAATTCTGCCAAACAAACTCACAAGTCCATGACATCAACTTAATTTTAAAAAGTACCTATATACTTATTGAGTGCAAAAATGACCATCACTTCGATTAGGCCCGATTGAACGTTGCCCTGCCCCCTAATTGAACACTCATACTGAAGCCTATATAAACCTAACAAGGTTGGAACATGGTCACAGAAGATGAAGCTGAAATTGACATTGACATAAATATGACTTTCCCAATGTCTGATGGAATATGCAGCAAAAATATTGTGGGTTTTCAGAAAAAAGTGAGTGTCATATGTGTATATACTGTGTAAGCACAAGCATAATTCATAACAGGAGATTAGGCCCAAAATTCCTTCGAAAAATGCACAGACACACACATTTTCCTCCAGCACCAGGCAAAATGTGAATTTCACTGTTGATTGTGATTAGATATACACAGATATAAATAGTCTAGTTCCAAAAATGTTTCTCATTCTTTTACTATCGCATGCCAAGTACATATTTAATATTAAGTGCTGTTGTGTTACAATGCTGCCTTGCTGTATTAAAAAATGCCTTAGACAAGTTCAAGAACATGTGGAAGCTATTTCAAAGAAACACTTAACTCATTGTACAAACTAACCAATAATTTGTTTGACAGGTACATTACAGGAATGATATACATAGCTACCTATCCATTCATCACAGATCCCTCTCTGTTGTGTGTATGGCAAAGCTAGTAGCCTTTTTTTCATTTTTCTCATGCTTCTAAATGAATTATTTTGCTTCTTTTACCACATTATGACTAGTTTACCACTGTGTCTCTAGTTTCTCATCTAGCACTGGATTAATTGCAAAGTACTGTTCTTAAGTACTCATGAAGGCTTATGTTAGTATATATAAGTAGCTTTTGCACGGATAAAACATGTTCACGAGGGACTGGCTATTTTATTCTCCTTCCAAAAATAAAGAGGTACCATTGCTTTTACTAAATAATACTTTAATAAATAATGGAATGAGTTGCAGTGGTGACACCAAACACTGTCTCTGTATTAAACTCTCATCTGCCTCTCCCACTGTCTCCGGTGTTGGTGCGCAGCGGTGTCTATGACTGTTAAATCTCAGTCAGTTAATCTGACTGGTCCTTTTTGCTGCCTATAACTGGTTTTCTTAATCATCATGTTCCCAATTCTGGCATTTATCACATTGGTCATTTATTGTTTTTACATGTATTCATTTGGCAGACTTTCTTCAGAAACTTACACAGTGGATCTAGCCTAGGATGTAAAATTGAAATAGTTTCTCTGCAACTCATAGATCACCCCCAAAACAAACATGCTGGACCTGGGAGAGATAACATGAGGATACAAGACCTTATAATTCACTTTCTCTGGGATATCCATGAGGAGGATCTTAACATATTGTTTTTTTCATTTCTCTTTTACACTTATCGGCTGTGAAAGAAAAAGTCATTTGATTTTAATGCACTGATAAATGCTGGCCTCTGTGCCTGTACTGAGCCTTGGGGTTTGACTCGTCTATACTAATTGATAAGTCTCCCTTTGAATGTATTGTATGCATAGTCCCTATCTTGCTTTCATTTGCAGAGCATTTGCAGACATTTTGTATGAGTTCATAGCTCAGTTCTTAGCTGTCTATGCAAAAAGTTAAAATACAACTGCTTTACTAGATAAAAAAGAAAACATAAAATGTTTTGTAACTACACAAGAGATGTGGGGCCTGGAATATGCGCTGCTACCTGACTGTTATTTTGTTAAGATAATTGCTGTAGTCCTACATCTAATTTCAGAGAAATACGGTTGTTTATTGATGAAAGAATGGGCACAACCCATGCTCTAATGCAGAATTTAAAGTGCAGTATCTGTATAGTACATGACCGAAAACATTACAAGCACTCTACTAAAACAAGACAAAAACACAGCAATGCAAGTGTTAAAGCCTGCACCCCTTCTATTGACTCAAAAATCGCTTTGCTCAGTTGTCTGGGTTAACACATCCCCTCTACCACATTTCAAAATTTTTTGGCCTTTTAAGCTTGTGGCCCCTCCGATGAAGCAATTCCATAACTATTAGGTATGTTTCTATCAACAATCATATTTTCTTCTGTTGGGATATGTTTTCCATTTCCAAAACCTTACCCCAAATACATAAAAACCACTAGGGTACTTAAAAGAGAGTAGTATTACACGTGTAGCCCTTTATATTATGGTACAACATTTACCTGGGATTTGCCAGGCCAGCAGATGGTAACAGTTGGAATGTACTGGTAGACATGAAAGTCTAATAAAAATGTTGATTTATTACTTGGTAATGTAACACCGGTACTAATAAAATTACTACCAGCTCACAACTGTACTTACGCAATTCCTGTGAAACTAATGAGTAATGATATGGTAAGATGTTACCGGTAATTACTGACCATTTCCTTGAAACACTAAGAATGTTTGTGCTTGATTTATGTTCTTGCCAAATAATTACCCATAATTCAGCAGGTGACTTTAATGAAACCAATATGTACCTAAATGGTAACTTTAATTCTGTTGCCAGTAATTACTTACCATGTCCACACCATTTAATTATCAAAGAATGTTGCTACATCTGTATTACCAGGTAATTATTTATGTTATAGATAACATAACTGCTATGACTGACATGCGGGTAATTGGTGGCACGTCTTTCAGTCTATTCCATCTGGTCTCTGTAAATTTATCATTACCGTTGTGCTGAAACTGATTGTATTGAATATGCTTTGCATATCACCTATCACCTTTAATTTGATCCTGAACATTCTTCTTCTTTATTCATTATTCTAACATTATTCAGATTAAATCAATGTAAAGTCTTCCTTTTTCTTAAAATGTCAAATGTTATGTCAAGACAATATTAGGCAAGTCTGCACAGTCACTGCTGAGACCTAATGCCCTTAACAACTTCACCATGTCTTCCTGAAGTTTTGCTTTAATAAAATAATCATTAGCAAAGGAGAGGTTGGACTATTTTACTTTTCATACGGAAGCCTATAAACTTACAATATGTGACACTTCTACAACTTTGACACTTGGCGGTATTGAATAATATTTGACTTCTTTACTTTCCAAAGTATTCTTACATAGCATAAACTGTGTTACTTTGAATTTCTGATAATCCAGAAATATTTTATAGTTTTTACTCCCATACCTGTACTTATGTTTCTGTCTGGAAATCCCAAAAGTAATTCTGAAAAATGCTTAATATCCATGAAATGTACAGGAAATGGCACATTATGAATGTTTTTGTCTTTTTTTAGTAATGTACTGTATGTATTCATGAAAAACTACTCCAGTGAGTAGATGAATGAGCAAGAAATAAAACATTCATACAACAATGACACTTTCTTAGCTGTGTGTACATCTTTAACCAAAAAAGAGAAATATTAGTCGTTTAGCCTAACTGATTTGTTGACTTGAGGCTAACTAGCAATCAGCAGCAAGTGAGCCCTCCATGTGAAACCATGTTAGCTAAAAAACTGAAGGAAGTTGGCTAAAACATGGGGAATATGTATCTGGGGAGCCAATCAGACCTCGATTACCCAGATACCTCTCATTTCTATGCATGTAGCTAACTCAGTGCCTCCCCGTCTTGCTCACACTGCAGTCAAGTAATTCTCAAACTCAAACGCCAAGCAGAGATAGTAGGGCTCTCCCACACATGAAAGATGTTTTATTTACATCAGTTTTAATTTTCACCTCAAGAGTGATTGTGGATCTTTCCTGGTCTAGCCAAGTTTCCAAGATACAACTTCACGGTGGGCTCCAACAACTGGGTTTTTACTGCTGTGATTGCTTAATCACACACATTTGTTAATATTAATTTAAAGTTAACATGTTAAAATAATTATGCACTCAGAACAGTTGAGCAGAAAATAGATTTACAACTTATTTTTGAACATATTACTTCAGGAGTTGAAATCAATGCAGAGGATATTATTCTAAACGACATGCTGGAAGCATTTGATCAACTAGGAAATTGTACTTTAGTTTGGAAAAGGGAAATATATTAAATTATTATTGAAAAATAAAATACTGTGCAACTAAGTGATTGCTTTCATGTCTGCACGAATATATAAATGAAAATTGAAAATCCACAGATGGAACCAATTCTATTTTAATATATTGAAAAGAAATAATAATAATACAAAATGATTTTCCCTCATTATAGGTCTGTGGTCTTATCCACTAAGCATGTAATTGCTAGATGTTGTTTGCTTAAATTGTAAATGGTTCCCATGGGAGCAAAGCCACCATGCTGAATATTAACAAAATGCACAATGACATAAGCGCATTTGAGTGGTTTTTACATAGCTCTGATGC
Organism: Megalops cyprinoides; assembly: GCF_013368585.1. NCBI lineage: Eukaryota > Metazoa > Chordata > Actinopteri > Elopiformes > Megalopidae > Megalops > Megalops cyprinoides. Next base: position 23,380,624 of record NC_050594.1, read on the forward strand.
TGTACTCTACAATAACCCATCAATTCTGTGCAATGCAAAGCAGAGGTAAATTCACGTAATGATCAGTATTACTTTATGTATGTACCTTCATAGAGAAGATTGGTGATGAGTGAGTGTTCACATAACAGATTAGTGATGTATATACCCCCGTATATATACATCATACACCACACTCCCACTCCATAATATAAATATATATTTTATGAAAAAGGACAGTGAAAATGCAGTGAAACAAATATATGGTACAACCAGATTGTCAGCGAACAATTTCCTTGTCAGCACAAAGTGGGTACACAGATAAATACCAAGACAACTCTAACATTCAGCCTATAAGTCAATCTCCAGCCTTACCACAGTGTTTGAGGACAAAAGGAAATCACTTAAACAGTATAATGGTGAGTAAACAAAAAGCCCTGAAAGATGTCCAGCCCAAGTATTTTTTGTTCTTCCAATAGTTTTCTTGCACTGGATTACAGACTGTCAACTTCATTGTTGCGGTTAATGAATTCTCAAAAGCAAGGCTGCATGGTTACTCACCCACTGTTTTGAAGCACAGCTAATCGCAAATTTTTTTTTTTTTACAAATCTCTTTGGAGAATCAGAAACTGCCTGAAGGGATATTGTGATGCTAATTGAGACAACCCGCAAAACTATGATACACATCCCCATTTAATTAATCCACCGAGGGTAGATTTCAAAAGGCAATGACTGCTGTAACATTTTGGATGAATACTTGTTTTTTTATCTGACCTGCATCTTATTTCTTACACAGCATTTCCAGTCCTACAGGCTTTTGATTGACTGACAGGAATGAAAGAGATCACATCTGTAGAGGAAAAATATCATAGGCCCAGAGAGTAAATGATGTCCATTTTTATATCAAATAAATCACAGGGCACAGTTCCATTTGTCTACTTGAATATACATTGGGATACACATGGGATCTCTGCCTCACCAAAAAAAATCATTGCTGTGTGTTGAAAGTCTGCAGTAACACAAGGACAGAATACTGATAAGCATTGGAATACTCAAAAGAAGAGCGTATAAGTAATTGTAATTTAAACGTAGTATTTCATTTAAAATCACGTAACCATTATCATTGTCGTAACCATTAACTGTATTATCACATCAGGGGACATGAGGTAAGTCAGGATATTATAAATGTTTATTATTAGCCTATGGCACCATGAGAGATGGTTAAATAAAATAATGATTTTCTTTTCATCTTCAGTGGAGTATGTTATATTAGAAGTATATAGGGTGACAGTGTCACATAGTGGTAAGGAGCAGGACCCATCACCGAAAGGTTGCGGGTTTGATTCCCCACCGGGGCATTGCTGCTGTACCCTTGGGCAAGGTACTTAACCAAGAATTGCCTCAGTAAATATCCAGCTGTGTAAATGGGTCACATGTAAAAAATTGTAATCTACGTAAATCTCTCTGAATAAGAGGGTTTGCTAAATGCCAATAATGTAATGTAAAATTATTAGTTGTGTATTCTTTAACAGTGACAGTAAACCACTAGATTTTTTTTCAGATCGGTCATTGCATCGCTCAGTACCAGTACGTATCAGGGGATAGTGTTAGCACTTACATTCATCTTTACACTTACATAATTACATAATGTGTCAAAGGTAACAAAAGCAAACACATTTGAGAATCCCTTTGATCCACGTTTCATTTTTCCACATCTCAGCAACACACGTCATTAAAACCACCAATGGGTGATTGCGTCATTCACCTGTGATTGGAGACAGATTCATAATCAATAAATGGAATCAAATTCAATTAGGTTTATTCATGTAAAAAGAAAGAAAGTCAAAGCATAATTGCAAAAAAAAAAAGAAACCACAAAATAAACCTCATTTCAAGGCCCAAATAGAAAAGACTCGCACACGATGTTGGCAAAAATGTGCAGGGATTTGCAGAAGCCTGCATTCTTGTTTTGTTCCATTTCCGAGGGCTGCTCTGCTGCCCTGGGTCATCTTGTGAAATCATTAAGGACTACTCTTTTATTTGAAAGAAATGTGCAATACAATACATGTCAGCCCCATTCAAATACTGTACCATGCCCTTATCCTGGGCACAGACATCTATAGCAGCTGCTCAGCCATCCAGGTCATGAGACAATTTGTCATAAATTTGTGCTTACTAGATACTGAGATTTAAATTCATGCATTTCATTATGAAAAAGAAGAAAAAGGCAGGTAAATATCTGAAGTACTGCCCAGCGCTCAAACTTACTCCAAACTGCAGTAAGAGCACATTTTCGTAGTCTCCCTGATAATAAAGTGATTGATTATTGAAAAAGGCCATTTTGTCTGTGCAACATAAATTATGAGATCATACATTTATGGTATTTTCAAAGCACTGTCACAATACTGCATTCAATAGTGACTGTTTCATTAGTACATGTCAAATCTCTAACAAGAAAAAAAAAATAATAATCATACAATCATGCCAAGTTACTCACGGGTACAAATAATGTACTGTTCATATGTCAGTTGAGGCACATTCACAAAGATACCTTGAAAATGCTACTTAGCAACATTAGCCACTGTCAGGGAAGGAACAACAGGGACTTATGGGCTGCTACTTGAACTTTGCTTACTCTTGACGTGCGTGAGTCATAGTAATCATAGGTTATATTTGATGACATCCGGTATTTAAACTGTACCATTTACATTATTTATCTATTTATTATGTATTTCAAACTGTTTTTTTTAACTATTTTAATGAAGCATTGCTGATACTGTACTGAATTGTTCGTGTAATTCAGTAGAATTCTTACATCTTACTTAAGAATAGCCTAGTAAGGAGTAAAAACGTTTGTGGCTGTAGTGGAGCGAGCGGGGGGGGGGGTCAGAGGGTGCGGCCCACAGTTCTTCCAGTTACAAACGGGCCCACCTTGCACCTGACTGAAAATGCATTTTTGTTGTTTGGTTGAATGTTTTGAATAAATTTTGTTTGTGTGTCTTGATTGCGGCAAAATAATAAAAAGTCAGACTGAGGGCATAATGGTTTCGACCGACCCCTAGCTAAGTTTTTCACCGCAATATTTATCTTGGATGAGCAAAGACACAATAGAGTTACAGAAAACTTTATTCGCTGTCCAGTATCCTTGTGTAAATGTACAAACAGAAAAATTACGCCCTCTGTTTGAGTCCCAAAGTATGGGAACTAGGCGATTGCTGGCTGTCTTGTTTTATTTCCTATTGCCGTCATTGCTGACGGCGCTGCGATATTTAGCTAGAGACACAATAGAGTTACAGAAAACTTTATTCGTTGTCCAGTACCCTGGACAGCGAAGTGTACAAACAGAAAAATGATGTCCTCTGTTCAAGTCCCAAGGTAAGAACTAGGCGATCGCCGGCTGTCTTGTTTTATTTCCCATCCTCATCACTGCTGACAGAGCCGCGGTATTTAAAAATGGTCTCACACAATGAAATAGCACACCTCACTGTAATCTGCATTTCTCTCCATTCCACCCTTCCGTCTCATTTCCCCTTGGATCTGTCTTGCATCTCCAGACAGCCTATAACAGGCTGTATAAGGGCCCACTACAGGTCCTCGCCCCCTCTGCAATGAGCCATCGGCTCCGCCCCTGCTTTGTGGCTTTCCATTCCATTGTGTACCTGTGTCTGCAACTGGCACCACCACAACTCGTTGCAACAAGTTACAGATGTAGCAATAGGATGAAAAATGATCAGCTGTCCAGAATTAATGGTGTTAATTATTAGTAGGGGTACGTGAGGAACTGCGATGATGTGAAGGTAGCAGGGAAAATAAGGTGGAGACTAAACAGAAGAGGAAGAGGAAGAAGTAGAAGATAATAAAGAAAGCACAAAATAATATATCTGGCAATGTATTGTGAGGCCATATGAGGTTGAAATTCATTCCTCTGTCTTCAAATGAAGTTACATTGTACAGGAGCAAATGTTTGTACGGAGTATGACCTCAGGGTCATTATATGATTATTTCTGCTGCACACCCAAAAAAGCACCTACCTCTTGGTCCTGTCAAGCCATGGTTATGCCTCGCCAACTCCTATCTTGGCTAAGAGCTAGCAAGGGCTATACCATCGCGATAGGATGCAATCAATGTGTCAATTAGTTAGTGACTAATTGCTGCCATTGGCTGTGAGAAAAGAAAAGTCTCTTCACTGAGACACTGAGGTATTGGACTCAAACCAGAGAGTATGATTTAATTACATTTTCCATGAAGATAGCTTTGTGGTCTTGCTTCATTTCAGGCCAAAGTACAACCAGTGAACAATGCAAAGAAGTACAGTCCAGAAAGACTTGTTACAACACAGGTCAACTAAAATTCTGTGGTGATTTTAATTTATTATTTTAAAAATTTTTTCATCTGTTTTGACTTTTGTCCATTTTCCATTTCTTCAGCATGTCCAACAGTTTCACAGTTACTATGGTGGCTTTATTTCACAGTCTACCACCTTATTAATTCTGGCATGTTATCGAAAGAAATATTCTGTACATGGTTAGAATATGATTTCTTCACTTTGTTTTGTTCTGTTTAATGGGCATATGCCAATTGTCAGTTCTGTTCAAGTTTTCAAGAGGAACTTACGATACTTATTCAGTACAATACTTCTGCTGAACTTAGTTTTCTCTGCCAGCTGTATTCTCATGTTTTATTTATTGTGTTTCTGTTTGTTTTATTTCCAGAATTTAGAGCCATCAGGGGTCTTTGATGAACAAATGAAGAAGTTAATTGGTATTTTGTTTCCTTTGATAATAATTGCATTTGGTTTCACAAGATAAGTATGTATTTATCTCTTCATAACTATAAGTTCATTAATTAAGGGTTTTTCATTACTGGTTATTAAATGACCTAGTTTGAAATTAAATCATATTTATCAGTTGTGTATCAGCATAAGACTTTTTTTCTTAAGCTAGACTTACAACTGAGTGCTTCCTATTTGAAGTTAAGGAAATTATATTAGACGAGCTCTCTCATTTGCAATAGAAGTGACCAATTTATCTCAAGTAAAAGTCTGGGGGAAAGGAAAAAAAAACTTTTCCAGAGATTCTGAATTTATCTTTGTTAAATTCATCTGCAGAATGGTTGTCGTGTGGGATAAATGAATGCTGAGTGCACTCCCTCCAAGTGCACCATTCTTGAAAAATCTTTCAGACTCTTATAAAGATTTACAATTGTTTTTTCAGACAGATACTGGCATGAATTTGCTTATTTTTAGACATTAACTGAGATGTGTGGTCCTAAAATTCCTGAATACCAATACTTTGTCCTAATACTGGATAGGGTTGAGCCATAGTTGTTTCAGTATTTGTGTGTGTAACACTAAAGTAGCAGATTTGAAAACTAAAATTTGAGATGGTATCTTTAACAAAAATTTCTTGCAGAAGCATAATGGTGCCTTTGTAGCACACAAAAGGATCTTAAGATATATTATCCAGACTTAAGACATTGTGCATTAATGTTTTATATTATTATAATGTCTAACATTTTATAGGCATCTTTGTCTAATGCCAATTTTTCTCCATATCAACCCCTGCTTTGGCCAAAGATACTTGTTTAATGATGTCCCTGTTCCTACCATACTGATAGTCTTCTGATGTTTAATTTCAACTATATGTATGGATATGAAGATCTTGTTAAGCCTAGGGCTTCAGAAAGAACCCTGTGATAAAATAATAGAAAATAATAAAATCCACAGGTACGGTTTTTGCCACATCTGGTATTATTAGGCATTATCTAGATATCAAGGTGGGTGCTACTCAATTGTTGAAAGTAGCTAGATAATTGATTAATCACATCTTTTAAGATGGCGTGCTTCTGCAATCTCACCAGAATGCACACATACACATCTTTGACAATATTCACTGGTAGAAAGCTGTACTGTATTAAATTGATCAGATTTTCACTTTGAAGACGTCGAATTTCCATAATTAATTTTGTAAATCTGGATTCCCCCCCCCATTTACAGTATCTGCTGACTACCACAAGGAGAAGCAGAGATGCATTTTACTAGTGATCTCTAAAACGGGCCATTTTGTTCATTCATGTCAGACACAACAGCTCCAGTGCCCTTGCCCACCCAGGACCTCTCTACTTTTAACACCAAAACTGTTCTGGGCTCATCAATTCAACTGAAAGTTCTGCAGGGGACTAAACATTTTCAAGAATTTGGTGTAATTCCTCCCACTACCCCAGTGATGTAGAGCTTTGAAACTGGTCCACCTGTAGACCACTTTAGGAGGGCTGCTGAGAGCAAAAGGCGATGTAAGGGTCATACGATTCCCATGACGGTATGAGGTAAGACTTCCCTCCAGCAAGGAGGGCTCTCAGTTATTATGGAAACCCTGGTTTTAGAGAATCATAGCCTGTGGATTAAATCAGATCCAGTTATGTGTTTCTTAATACAAGGCATTACCTAACATCACGTTACTCACCTCTGCTCTAGTGTTATAACAATGTGTGGCTTTAGCATTCAAAATCAGATTAAAATGACTTAGTCAAATGAGCAGCAAAAAAAGAAACAATACCCATTAGTCATTCCATAACAAGTTTGGGTTTGTAAAATATTATATATATTAAGTGGACAGTGATGGGTACTGGGAAGACTCATGCCAATGATATCTCACCAGACATGGTTAATGTTTCTTGTTCAATTAAGCTTTTTCTATTTGATTATTAATTTACATATTTATAAAGGCCTCACTTTTCCTACATATGATGCAATTACAGTGAATGTCATACTTACAATGCTATAGAAAATGCATTGCTGTTAAGCTTGTTAAGCTTTCCTATAGCATGCAATGTGCAACACTCAAACCTAACTAACAAATACAAAATAACTCAAAATATCAAACAATGTTTTGAAATATGTTGAAATTGTGCAAATCAAATAAAAATGCATTTCAATCTGAGTAATAAAACAGGGCAAAGTAGATAGCCTTTGGATTCCCACAGCAATAAATCTACAAGTGATCGATAATTCCCCACTCAATCACAAACTATTGATCATAATTGCAATTACTGAGCATCTTAGACATTAGTCCTTCCCCTAACCTTGTCTCTCTGACAGAGCTTGGCACTTGGTCAGAACCAACTCACAGGAAAGCACCTCTTCTCATTTTTCCGCAAACAGAGTTATGGTTATGGCTTGGCATAAATGAGGTGCAATGAGGTCATTCACCAGAATACATTCAATGTAGGAAGTGCTAGGTAGTAATGATTGGCCATGATTGATTAATGGCTGAATTTATGCATGCAATTGTTCTCTCAATGGAAATTCAGCTGCAACAACATACAAATACTAGTGTTCTCAGAAATGCTGTATGGAAAAAAATTGCATAGCAGGTGAATATAGATCAGCTGGCCTTCTCAAGTAGCAGGATCTGTTCAAGATCTTATGTGACTATTTTATGAACATTTCCAGTACAAAAATTACCCATATTTCCCTTAACATTATTACACACGACTTAGATTTTGACCACTGAAGTAATATGTACACATTACAGTCAACTCTAGAATTATTGGCAGCCTTCATGACAATGAGCTAAAATTAATATATAAAAAGAACCACACGTGCAATGAGTGATATTTTGGGCTTAAATGGGTAAGGTTCATGCTTTTATTTTCAAACAGATTTTTGGAACAAATTAAAATTTTCCTTCAGTAACACAAAGTTTCGTGAAAATGCAGATTCCAAAAATATTGGCACCCAATTTTTAGTATTCGGTGGAGCCTCCCCTGGCGAGAATGACAGCACTCAGCCTCTTTCTGTAGTGTTTAACAAGGTTGGAGAACACTTGTGGAGGGATCTTGGACCACTTTTCCATGCAGAACATTTCCAACTCATTGAGATTCTTGGGTTTTCTCTTGTGAACTGCCCTCTTCAATTGAGACCACAGATTTTCAATTGGGTTCAAGTCAACCTTGATTTTGTGTTGCTGCTTTTGATGTGTGCTTCAGGTCATTGTCTTGTTGGAGGACCCAACCACGGCCCAGTTTCAGCCTTCAGGCAGAGGCAACCAGATTTTGGGCAAAAATGTCCTGGTATTGAATGGAATTCATTATGCCACTGACCTTAACAAAAGCCCCTGGACCAATGGCAGCAAAACCCCAAAGCATCAAAGAGCCACCACCATATTTCACCGTGGGAATGAGGTGCCATTCTTTGTGTACAGCCCCCTTTTTCACCAAACATGACGATGGTGTGCGTAGCCAAAAAAATTTGTCATCTGACCACAACACCCACTGCAATGGGCAACATCATTCAGAAAGTGTCGTCAGTACTGTAATCACTGCTAAGGCATTACTTATGTCTTCCAGGGGGAAAATGGCTCTGAGAGATTACTGACGCGGAGAAATGGGGGCTCGCACACTGTGCACATTATCACTGTGCACAGTACCATAAAACCAAGGATAACGTTGTACACTTTTAAGGTAGAATGGGTTAGCATTCAGTGGTGCTGGGGCCAGTTGTTGATCAGTTTTGGAAATGTTTCATGTGAAATATTTTTGGGGGGGCGAAGGAGATTGTAAATATATATAGCATTGTTAAATTGTGTGTGAATTCTGAAGCCAAATGCTACCTTTGGCTATAAAAGGGTCCAGATACGTACTTGACAACTTCAGGAGATGGTCAGTATAAACTGGTCACTGTCTGATCATAGTGCATTTTTTATGCATCTACACCTAGCCAGATATGTCAGATGTCACATGATCTGGCCACAAAGCCATGAAGAAGCTCAAAAAAATATTAAATTTAGAAATTACATCTCAATATTGTATGCTTTCATTGAACTCATCAGTAAAAAAGTTCACATTATAGATAAATAGATAGATTAATCAATAAATGGACAGATAGCTTCCATAATTCCTGGTGTATTTAGCTTAACACATGACACTACAATTTATCCAAACTTCTCTATGTCATATTTTATCATTGTAGTATAACAATTTTAATACATCAAACAATTTTTCACTTATGACTTAGGTTAGTTACATAATATAAATTGCCAGTTCTGCCATTATGGTTTGCAAACATTTAGCTAAACACTTTCTACTGTTGCCAAGTCAGTGAAAAGTTCGCAATACAAATGTGTAGGTTATTTTCCCTCTTAGTCCTTTCCCTGCCCTATTCTTTCAGAGTCAGTCACAGACGATAACCTACTGACTTACAGCAGAAAAGTGTATGAAGGCTTAAAATAAAGATCATATCTTTTAATTAAATTTTCTGGGCAAAAAATAAAATACTGGCCACCCCCAATCCCCAACCCCAAGTATTTTATCAGTGCAAATTTTATGGTTGGGCAGGCCAATTGCATTTACATTACCCATGTCACTTTAATGTGGTTATTTCATAAAAATGAAGAAAAATACATGGAAGGTCACCATTTAAATTTGATGTGGACAAAACAGGCATGCTTCTTGGCACCTTAATGTGAATTTGGATGTGTTGCTCATACAAATTAGTGGTAGGGAACCCAAATGTGACAAATAGTGAACACTGTCCAACTAAAAGCTAGAATGGACAGCACCAAATTGAACTACAAACTACTGTGAATTTTATTCTTGATTCTTAAAGTGTGTAAAATGCTAGCAAGGTAGCAGAATTATGTTGGCACAGTGCTATACATTTGCTGTGTGCTACTCACTGCTTAATCACAAAATCAATTACGTTCAAAATTTATGGAAATGTTTATGTTTATGTTTTGTACCCGTACACATGTAGCACGCATTATGACTGCCTACCATGATTCTACTTATAAAAAACTTTACTTTCTGTATTAATGTAGGGTCTTGGTGAAGACAGTCAGTATGAAATATCTTTTCACTGCCTTTAACACCAAAAACTGAGAGGACACAATGGCTTATTTCAAAACCTGTTAGTAAACTACTGCCCCCCCCCCCCCCCCCCCCCCCGTTTCCCCCCATTAAATGAGAGGGAATAACTAGCCTTTTGATGTTTTCTGCAATTTTGGTAGCCTTTCTTGGATTAAACTTTTACTCCATTGTAACAACATTGGTAAAACATACCTCATATTAGCAACACTATACTCTGCTCATTTCTCAATAAATTAAAATCTCATATGGACTATCAAAACCATAATATGCCTACCATGTGCCCATGGCCATACATTCCTTTCTCCTGCTAAACAGAAATTAAGAAAGTGATTACATTTCATGATTTAGATTACAGCAACATTACAGAGAAACAACACTATAAAGCCTACTACACATATCAATATCCTTCATAATTTATTTTCAGATGAAATAATTCACATTTAGATGAAATGATTGCACACACTCACACAAAGCTCTTGCACATATACCCATACAATTGACTTGCACATCTACATATGAAACACTCATATAAATCTGTGAAATTCCCACACTTACAAATTTGAAATAAGTTTCAAGTTCATAAGTTGTGTGAGTGAGTATTTCATACGAGCAAGCACCCCACTCAGTTAGCTTGCTAGGAACAGTAACTACAGTCTCAAAAAAGTGAGAAATATGAACATTGTAGTTAGCGATTAGTCTCTTACCAAATACATCAAGGTAAGTATAAATCCATGCCTTTTATTCTTTCCAGTGGTATATGTGTTGAGACAACTACTGGTTCTGCAGCTGAACACTGGGAGTATGGAAAGCCTTTCACTCTTTTGACTTTTTTGTCAAAATATAATTTACACTTTTTTCCCAAAATATATTTGTCTTTGTTCACAAAATATTATTTTGTCTTGCTTCAGGGCACTCACAGTTGAAGGTCCCACCTGTAGCATGTCCTCTTCCATTTTCCTCATTATCCCTTTTCTTCCCTTGTTGATGAAGTTATTCATTCTAGCAAACAATTCACAAACTTTCCCTATAAGTTACTTATCATAAGTTAACCTGTATGATAAAGAAAAATGCAACAGCCAGAAGTTGTTTTCAGTACACACCATACACACTGTTTTTTTAATTGTCTTAGTCAGTAAATATATGATGCCATATATGATCTGAATGCAATTTCCTACAATCTTGTAGAATCTAGTTTTAAAAGTGTTAGTTCACTCAGTTTAATGGAATCATAAGGGATTTAGAGACAGGAATCTAAACCAGAAATCAGGGACAACATCTACACAGGAGCAGATGTCATTCATGACAGGAATTGTGAGCGTAAGGACAACCAAAAATATACATGCTCTGAAAAAGACAAGTGTACAATATGTAAATAATAAATCTTCACCTTTTATACCCAGGTAGACCTGGGAATTTACTGAGCTGGACCCACCTCCAAAGCCAGGTAGCAATCCCATGTCAGATAACCCAGGAAGACCCATATATACTAAAGGCAAACCCAAGAAGAACCTGGGTTCCCAGTCATGTGTGAAAAGGGTATAATAGTATCGGGCCCACATTGGCCAAGCATCTTGGAGTAGGAAATAGGTCCCATGTGCTCAGAAACTCTAAGAATGAAATCCTATGGTGAAGCATTTCCATCCTGATGGGAGTGGTCTCTTCCAGGATGACAATGCTCTCATCCAGTGTGAAGGAGAACCTTCATCTATTTCCTTGACTGAAAGTTAATTGTTAGTCTGAGTTAATAGTTAAAATGTTAAATGTTCAAGGGCACTTTTTCTTCTACCCAATTCAAACCTACAAGCAGCAGATCATATTTCAGTAATTGCATCCAAATCAGTTTAATGTTAATTGTTGCACCTGTTTGTCATTATGATTATTTATGTGCATGTGAAACCAGCCATTGGTTATTGGACCACACCTGCCTAATCAGAGTCACATTAAATACAGGTGTGTGGGGGCTGCTAGGCTCACTTTTTGTGAGCAGTGTGTGGGGCTTATGCCCAAGGCATAAGTATGTACATATATTCCTGTTATTCAGTTTGGTGAGAAGCATCAGACAGCTTTGTCACACACACAGGACACCAGTGGTCACTGAAGAGTTCACTGAGTATTAAAAAGGCTGTGTCAATCATAGCATCTCAACCCAACTGAACACTTACCGACTACTTGTGCTGATGCTTGAATGGTTTTGTTAATACACTTGCTGGTCTGGAGGTGTTGTTAGCCTGGTTTGACACTCATAACTCAAATGGACAGAGTTATGTTCTTTTATGCTGGAAGTCGCTCTGAATAAGAGTGTCTGCTAAATGAGTGCATTGACCCTGTTTTTTTTATTTATTTATTTATTTTTTTTATGTTTACTTTTGGACAATATGAACAATTATTTCATTAAAAATTTCATTAAATTCCAGGGGCACAGACATCACAGCTCACAATTCAGGAATAAACAGTTTTTGTTTTGCAAAAAGGTATGACTTCCTTCTACTGAAATATCAGTTTTATATATTCTATAAAAACCTTGTTTTAAATGGCAGCTTCACTGCAGACACCTCCTTTTTGGGAGAAGGCATATTTGGTAGCTTGATCAATTAATTTGGTAAATTCTGTCCTACAAACTTTTTGCCTGTCACTTTTTATATTTTCTGAAGCAGAAAAAAAATAAATTGCAGGTGACCTAATAACCACCACTGATAGCAATTTGCACTGACAGTAATTCCAGATATGAACAGCAAGCACTTTTTTCAGGATTGCACTTCTACAGATGGCCAAGGGACATTATCTATCCTTGGTTACCTCTGCCATTTTCGATTTAGAGTATCACAGATGTGGCACGGCCACCTACTTCCATGAAAGGACAATTCTAATAGGCAGCGGCAGTTAATACTCAAAGTTGTGATTGTTATCCAGGGATATATTTCAGAGACTATGAGAACAAGGGATTTCACATGGTTTGCTCCTGCTTTTTTAATAACAAACATGAGACATTATAAAGGAACATTTTTGATGTATGTATTCTTTAGTATATTTAGCCATATTTGGCTATATTGGTTTTGCGAAATCAATTAAACCAAGTGACAGGAATTCCTGGGAGTCCACAGTTATTGCTTGAGCCGAGAAATTGTTAGAAAGGTTGGCAATGCAGAATTTTACATTACATTACATTATTGGCATTTAGCCGATGCTTTTATCCAGAGCAACATACTGTACATAGGTTACAGTTTTTACAATGGTATCTATTTATACAGCTGGATATTTACTGAGGCAATTGTGGGTTAAGGATTGTCACACATTTACACTGAGTGTAAAGTGATCTGGCTTGAAACTCCCACAAACTCTCCACTCTGCCACATAATGTTATTGGTTTACTGTGGGATTCAGACTTAACTCATGTACCTGCTTATCTCTTGAAATGAGTTGTACAGAGTTGTGGTCTGTGATCTTAATTTGTTAGTGGTTCAGATGGCTAGCCAACCAGCTAAGTGGTCCAACATATTTATGACTGTTCTGGGACAATTCTATCAACTCTTTCACAGAGCACTGTGACTATGAGCACTGTTTCAGCATTGTCCAGCAGGGATTTTTCATCCATTTACAGCACTCTTTGCACAACATGTCTGTTATGATCCATTTGTGTGGATCTGTAAAATGCTACTGTAACTGAATCAACATGTCACTCACCTCTTTCAAGCATTAAAAATATAGCTACTATAGAAAAATTAATACCTTTTGTATTTGCTAGCTATTTACTGCATTTTCAAATTAATTGAGTGGGTGGTATTGGGTTGTATTCCCTGAAAAGTAAATCCTACCCTCCCACCTCAACTATGTCATATAGAAACAAATCCTGAAGATATTTTTTTAAAAGATGCAAGCATATTAAAATGTGTCCAGTACATGGCATTGTACTTAGAGCATGGGAAACTGATAAATGAGTAGGAAAGTGTTGATGAACGGCCGGACAACTCTCTAGCTAGCTAATGTACCACGAAGTGTTAGGACAGCTTTTCTGGAATATCTTGGCTGTGGAGATGCCAATGACATACAGTACATAAACATTCGCTGGAACAACCCTGTGGCCAGGACCAACAGCACAGGTCATTTTCAGCATAACCAAGATTGCTGTGCGGGTTTGTGTAGCTTCCGTGTAAAGCAGAAATCACAGCTGTGTTCATCTGAAAGCGCTGGATACGCTGTGTCTGTCAACCTCATCTGATCAAGGCATGGGGATTTTCTGAGACACTTTCCACCTGTGCTGAGGTCACTATACCAGCAATTTTGGAGTACTCTGCCCTGTCTAGAGCTATCTAGATACAACATAAACTGTAGGAAATGTTTTCAACTAGACAACTGCGTAATCACGTGGATCTCCCATTTCAAATAACAGCATTAATATACATTGCGTTACAAAACATTTCCTTTTGTATCTGCTAGATAGCTGCTTATTGTTTTAGAGGAAAACTAGAGTGGTGCACTCCATATGGGTAACTATCAATTCACTTATCTCAGGAACATGGTGTGCAGTACAGGACACATTGCAATTTGTTAAAGAGCACCATCTGAGGGAGGTCACTGTGTGGTTATTTTTGTACATGTGCACACGTGTGGCTATACAAATTACTTGTGTATGGTTATTTTTGTACATGAACACATGTTTGGGTATCAAAATTACTTGATTACACCAGTTGACTTAATTTTCATACGTTCATTAATAAATTGAGTGTATGTTTATCAGAGAGAATATCACAGCATATTTTAAGAAAGTAAACCTTTAACATTTTATTTACCATTGTAAATTTGATATATGTAAAAGAGATATTGGTATTCTACGTTTATTTTCACTGTACATCGCCTGTGTACTTACAAAGAATGCTGTTACACATGATTGTCATTGTGGAACACTATCAAATTGTTTAATTAACCTGCCTGTAACACAAAGCATCTCTGTTTTGTTGGTGTGGCTGTCAAAATGTAGTGTTAAGAGAAAGTCAGGAATGTGACATTTGATCTTTACAATTTCACCCACATCACATGTTTCCTGTGCAACTGATACACTGCAGGAATTGTGATCTCATGATGGCTTGTTTAAAACAAAGAAACAAACATGTACCCATCTAAAAGGCTCTTAAACTTCTCGGGAATAAATCCGTGGCAGGTATGGGGAATTCAAAACTCAACATACCATTCAGAGACTAGAATTGACTGCTTAACTAAATAATTTATCCAGATTATTGGTGCCCACCAGTTCACTGAAGCAGAAAATGGGAAATATGCATTTTAAGCCACACCAGTTTGGTTGGGAGAAGAAGCACTGCCCCCCAGAGACACCTTTGGCAACCTGAGCAAAATAAATGCAGAAAACCAAGCTAATTTTATCTAATTGAAATGGAGAGAAACAATAAAATGTTTTTTTTTTTGTTTTTTTTTTGTTTTTTTCTCAAAGCTTCAAATTGAAATGAAAGCATTCCCGAGCCATATTTATGTTTATATAGAAGGGTAATTCAAAAAAGCAGTAGAGTAACTTTAATCAACAGCACAGGCCTTAGTTTATGACTGGAAAGAATGGATTTTTAATGACTAATGTTGTATTTATGGAAACAGTGTTATTCTTATTTAGCATTTCTGTGATCAGAGTTGCATGAGGTGTGTTTATGCCTTGTTATTGAGCAAGAAAAGGTTCATAGAAATTTATGGGCACAGCTGTCACTAACAGATATTAATAGTGTCCACAATTAGACAATTTCATATTAGATGCTGCAAAAAATGTACTGAATTTTAAAGTTATGTTGAAATCAGAAATCTAATCATATCCAATATAAACAACTGATGTATTTTCATGCATCTGGTCTTTTTTTTCTATGTATTATTTTAATATCCAGCATATTGTATTGTATTGGTAATATATTATATTATTAAGTATTTCTTATCATGTAGCCAAACATATGCAACTGTAACAGCAATGAACATAGCGTTAGAAGCTCTTCTCAGTAAAGCAAGTTTTTAAAATTTGTTCAGCTGAACAACAAATAAGCTAGTCTTTCAGCCAACATAGGCTACATTAATACCAGCACTCAGGCCAGCTAACTGTTAGGACTAGACCTTTAGCTCAATTACCACCATAATCGTCAAAATAGTCATCATCTGTAACTAAGTGTTTGTTTCTCTCAATCCACCAATCCTCATCACCCTCTTCCAGTCCAGCATCTGCTACAAAGTCTTGCGCTCCTAGTCCATCACCATGCACCATGACGGTGCTTCGAGGTCCCTTCCAGATGAAATGCAATCCACTTATTGTAGGACTTGTGTAAGCATGCCCTCAGAGGCTGATACGAAATCACCCCGGGAGCCTAAATGTACATTGCACACCCACTGTAATGACAAGAATGAAAGAAAGAATGAATGAATTTATTAATGAAATATAGGTACATCCTTGGCCAATAGCCTAGTATTCTATTAATTATTAAAAAAACAACTCCTAGAATGATGGCTTTATTGATCTTGTAGCCTTTTATCAGCTCATCTTTTGTGACCATTCTGAAGCCAGTCAGCAGTCAACCCATCATTCATTCAGCCGTTCTAAGAAGAAGCCACAAGAACACTACTGATACCCTACATTGCTTTGACTTTGTGAATACCTCCTCTGAAAATGGCATACAGCTTTAGCTTAGTCCCATCTGATTTCAATGACAGTATTATGGTCAGGTGCATTCTAATTTGAGAACCTTTACCTAGCCAAAAAGGTGTGCTGAAAGGCTGAGTGAATCTCACAACCGACACCACCACCATGGTGAATTTTTGCTACCCAGCTACTATTACAGAGTGGTGTTTATTTAGCTTTAGCTGTTTATTTAAAAAAAAAAAAAAAAAACTATAATAGAAGCTTAATGGTAATGTTGATGTTACATATGATCACCACTGCAACATAATGTTTAATGTTTCTACCTTTTTGTACAGGCAAGGATTGTGGAGACAAAAGTTATGTAAGCATCAGGTCAGAATGCGCATATTTAATAAATGAGATACACCCTAATTTTGGGAAGACTTGTCAGTTCCTTTCAGAGCAGTGGCAGAACAGCATGTTTTATTAACTCCCTTATTTGTGAGTTATGTGTCCATAAATCTGAGCTGACCAAAGAGGCTGCACCTTAAGAACCTTTGACTGTATTAATCTGATAATTCATCACTGCATAATGAGGTGCTCTTCTTCTGGCAGGAGAGAGGAAAATGGAGCAAGACCACAGATTGGAGATGGTGTGGGAAAACTCATGGTAAATTAATGATTTATTTCAAATGAGATCTCTAAGCTTGCAAAATAGTGTGCGTGACACATTTACCTTACAGTTACAAAAAGTTGCTCAGTTTGGCTTTAGTTTGGTGTCATTCTCTCAGCACAAGAGGAGCGGTGTTAACATGATTGTCACCTGGTTGTTTAATTCACAGGACGGTATTTAAGCAGTGTGAACGCTGTAATGAAACTCAGACCCCTTGCGCTAGCATCAAAAGGGCGTCCCCAAATCATTTGATATTTAAGCAGCACAAACATGCGCTGGCCAATCAGGGTGCTTGCATATTACCTTTGAAAGAGCCTTTAACCCAGCTCTGAAATTCATTATTTGCACACACCTCACAGAGTAGAACTAGAACACAAGGAATTGGAATGTTCCAATGAACAATTTAGATAATTTGGCGGGAGTGTGTTTCACGTAGCACTACCTGTCAGTAAAAAAGACAACCTAACATACATAATTGTAATAGTTGTGCAGTATGTTTCCAGCATATTGTTTGTCCTCCACCAGTGTCCGGCAGTAGTGCTCATAGCTGACTATATGTCAAAAAGATGTTATTCACCTCTGCAGAAGATGTGCATTATTAACAATCTGTCCTAGGCTAATGCCACCTGAACAAGAATGTCTTGGGCTGAATTTCTTTGAACACCAAAGGCTCTAGTCACCCTTGACACTGAAATCTTCCCTGTCAGTATGCCTTTGATTGGTTCCCTGTTCATTTTTGACAGTCTTGGCATTTTCATTTCAGTGTCCATAATAAATGTTTTCTCCCATTTTTACACCCATGGACAAAAGTGCATGATCAGCAGAGAAAACACAAGTCATCGACAAAAGTAGTGATCTATAAGGACACAACACAGGAGATTCCATCAATGATCAAGTGCCAAAGGCGGATCAGCTGAATCAAGTGTGAGTCAATGTGTGAATCTGGGTGTACAGCACTATTCACATGTGAAGATATGTAGTAAAAGGTAGACTTAATTATTAATGCTGTAATTGCAATACCTGTCAGTATATTTAGTAATGCAACAGATGCAGTTCCATTCAAAATGTAATATTAGGCTCATTCACTAAATATGTATTTGAGGAGGTAGCTATGCACATTGATTTTAAAATTATCTAAGCAAAATTTTTATTTATCTATGAAATGTCCACAGTGGAAAATTTGCTAAACAGCTAAAATATAAAGTCTTTAACAAGCTTAGAGGCATTCTAATGATATTATCTAAACTAATATGAATTTCCCAAACACATCCTCACATCACCATTGCAGCTTACTGAAGCTTTGAATAGCCAAGGTATATATATATGTTTTACATCCTCAAGCATTCCATATCAATTCTTCTCCCTGTGGGCTACGAAAGGTTTATTCTCTGAAATTATTAGTAGTTATAATACAGATGATGTCTTGGTTTGTCTCAGAAGATTTTATAACCACGCTCTGAACAAACACTGTGGGCAGAGAGACTCTGAGGCTTGGCAGGGGTTGACAGACAACAGCATTTGACTAATTGGGAGGTTTTTAAGGACAGGTACAGCTCATTAGGTCACTGTGAAACAGGAGTGACTCAGAAGACCTTTGTGGGTAATGAATCAGCGGCCCTGCCGTGCCTGCAGGGCTGGAATTACGCATCCTGGCATTGGATCAATAACTCTTCAGCAGGCTCTGTGTGGAGCCCCGACTGCCTCCGCCGTCTGTAACGAGCCACACAAGGTAAGTATTCGCTTCGCCTTGAGTTGCCGCTCCAAATTACCCCACTGAGGTATAGCTGGGGAATTTGAGGGGTGAATGAAGATGCCCAGAGGCAAAATTATGCTCGCTGAACCTCTCAATCACTTCACATTACCATCTCAGAACACTTCAATGCTTCTCTCTCTCCCTCGCTCTCTCTCAAGGGTGACTGAGATGTGCTTCCACTTGGCAATTAAGTGTGGGCTTGTGCACCATTGATGTGCTGCATCATCTTCCTCACCCATCCACACACATAAACCTTTTTTGTACTCCTGAATGCTGCACATGGCAAATGTCTACCTAAGTGGATTTCTTTTTTTTGTTCTGAGTTTTGGTTTGAACGTACAGCATTTTTTAGGTTTTTTAAGGTGCACTTTTTAAATATATTTTCAACAGTTGTCATTGACTGGATTGGGTATAGTTCTCTATTAACATGATTAAAATTATAAAATAAAACCTGTGCCTGTGCAAAAACATTTTTTCCACATCTTCTTTAAATTCTCAAACATCAAAATTTATGTAGCCATGAGTGCAGCCTCTTTGTAACACACAGCTGAGGTGGCTGGTGAAGGTCCATGTAAAAACTTACTTTATTCTAATGCTCTGGACACTGGAAGCCAATAGTTTTATGGGATGTATCAAGACATGTCAAACATCATGTGTCACATGTCAAGACACCTCTATCTGAAAAGGGATATGTTGCTATCATTTGGCCTTCCACACTGCATGCTTATATTTCACATGGAGTGTCTGATTGGTTATTTTTCTTTCAGTCACACACGCCACTGGGCAAGGAAGGGGAAGGGCAGAAGCGGTTTGCAGAAAGGTCATCCCATCATGAGTAAACTACTCTACCAAGGCGAAATGCTTATCATGCAGGAGGCAAAACTAAAATTGGGCGACCATTTCCAGACTGAGGAGTAAGTATCCGATATAATCTGTCTGCTGAGCAGGCTAATAAAGAAGGGTATTCCTGTGAAATTGACCAAGGTTTGTCTTTGTAGAGAATAAATAACCTCCAACTGGATCTGATGTGGGGAATATTTCTGCAATCTCTGCCTCTCATCAGATATAAATTCTGATTTACCACACAGAGAAAACAATTTTTAGCAGTGTTTTGCATAAAAACGTCTCTCCACTATCAAATTCAAATCATGCATGCCAAGACATGATAAAGAGAAACTGTTTTTACAGAGGTAGAAGTTATGAATGATAGAGTGTATTTTGATAATCACAGTTCATTTTCCTGTGATCTGGACTATCCAGAGCAAAATTGCTCCAGGCTACGAACGGGCAGAGCCATGAGAGATTGCAATGCATGAAATATTTTCAGCAATTCTCAGCATTTTAATGAATAGGCATTTTTAGATGCAGAGGAAATAAAACCAAAGAGCTATACCATAATGATCACTTAAATATTGTGCTACACTGTAAGCACACTTAATAAATGCCTCATTACTCACCCTCTAACTTTTGCTTGTATATTATATATAATATATATTGTGCTGCAGAACACTATGATGAATAGTATTAAGTGGTATGTCTTGAGAAAACCCCCTGGACCCTCTCAAGAAGAAGACTGTGTGCACTTCTGAAAAAAAAAACTCTTGGTATTTGGAATATTGTAATATACATTGCCCCATATTTATTTATACTATTGACCAAATACAAACACAAATATGTCATAAAAGAAAATGTACATTAAATTTCAGTTTACAGATAATTCACTTTTATCCAGAAAACGTGACAGCCACATTTATTCACACTTAAATAATCTGTGAAGGAATATCTGCAGAGCGTGATCTACACCAGCATTCTGCTTATTGGGAGTCCAATGGAAACTTCTGAAACTACACAGAGGTATCAAAACATTTTTTGTTTCTCTGTGCTTTGATTGGAGGTAACACACAGAAGAGATTCATCAGCCACACGCATTATCATGGTTAAGGTAAGCTCACTGAAGACTACCTCCACAAGCTGGAAGATGGCTAAAATCTGAATTCCACTTTGCACTGTAATGTTCAGTGTCCGTTCAAAAATTGGTGCAAATATTGGTGCAGTGGCAACCCTGTCAGAATGCAAGATCCATCTCTCCCTGGCTCTATTTCACATTCAAAGCAATATTTTGATTTATGCTGGAAACCGTAATTATTTATTTTTGAATATATATATATATATTTTTTGTATATACAAAACCGAGCCTGTGTGGTTCACATATTGATTAGGCCTGCTAGGTCTTGCTTTAGAAAGTAAACATTACTGTAATTATTTTCTGATGTGAAATGAGTTCAAAGCTCCAGACTTGGAGGTTATAAACTTGATTATGGATTGGACTGTGCTAATGTCTAATGATGTTTTGAAGCCAAATCGTGTTCTGATATTATTCTGAAAGTCTTCCAAGCAATATGTAATATGTACAGCTCTGAACTGAAATAGCTGCATAATAGCTGAGCTCTAAAAAGAGCTCTGACCTTGTCCATACCAAAAAATATTCAAAACACACCAATGCACGATTGAAGAACATGTAAATTACAGATAAAAATATTGTCAATAAAATGTAAGGTTGATCGTCAATGAAAATTGGTTATGTAGCCTTCAGCCATATACATGTAAGCTGAATTCCAGTAAAGGGTGAATAAATTCATGATCTGCACAGTTCTAAATATGTCACTGTATCCCTCCATGTATGTTTAATACCAGCATGTGTATGTTGTCAGGGCTCAGGCACAGACTCAGACATGGACCACAAGCGCTCAGATTCCAGGCGTTTATTTACAGGATAGTCAAACAGTCGAAATCAGGCAGGGGCAAATTACCAGGCAGGCAGCCCAAGGGCAGAACAAGGATCAAAACCAGAACAGGCAGGGTCAAACCAAGAAGGCAGGCAGATCAGGCAATCAGGGCAGAACGGCAGGCAAAGACAGTGTTGAGGAGCAGGTAAGGCAAAAACCAGAAAATCCAAACAAGAAAACACAGGCAGGACCGAGACAGGCAGAAACACTGTAATGATGTGGCAAACAAGACAGAGACAAGCAGGGTTGATATAGGGCTGGGCTGATGAGGTGATGGGAAGCAGGTGTGCAGGCTGGCAGGTGGAGATGATCAGGTGGGCGGAGACAGGGCGGAGAGCGGGGCAGGGCTAGAACACAAGGAAAACAAAAGCACATGGACAGGGAAAAACAAAAACGCAACAGCTTTCAGTCTTGAACATTTGACTTATTGCCGTAAAACCTGCCATCAACCTCCAACACATTAACCTTGTACTCACTGACAAGTACCCATTTACAAGCCATGTCAAAGGCAACTGCAGTGCAATAAATTCAATACAATATATACTATATACTACACCATACATCATTATATATGGCTTTTGTGAACTGGACAATACAGTATGAAACAAATTAATTATGCTATTATATTTCAAATTCAGTTTATGTGGTTATCCATACAGAAGACAAAATTATTTTTAATTATTTACTGTAGTCCCATCAATTACAGTAAGTTAAGCCTAACCCCTGGCAACAGAAGCATTGTCTGCACTTTAGCTCAAAGTGAAAAAAAGACCAAAGGGCTTCTTACTAACTTCAGGTGAGAAGCAGAAGTCAATGTACAAGAGCTGCTCCTCAGTGGTGATCAAGTGCAAACACTAAGAAGCTTCGGGTGCCATGGAAACATTATAGATTGCAGCTACAACCTCAATTAGAACACATTTGCAAAAAAATGGCAACAATGCGTGCACCTGCTATGAAGATTGAAACACCTCAACATTGACCGTAAGATCCTAAACATTTACAATAAGTGCCATATGGAGCACATTCACACCTTCTGCTTCCTGACCTGTTACAGCAGACTGTCTGTGTGGACTAAGAGAAATCTCCAGAGGATACTTACCCTGGGGGCTGGGCTCTGTGTGCAGTAGTGCTTGAGCCTCCAGAGACTTTATGACAGCCAAATAATAAAAAAAGCAGAGGGAATTGTGGCAGAGTCAACACACAACCCCTCAAACTGCTTTGAGATTCTGTCCTCTGGCAACTGATACAAGATCCAAAGTTCAACCCCAACAAAAACAAGAATGGTTTCACTGCCACTGCCATCAGGCTGCTTGACAAAGTCACTGAACACATACACATGCACACAATATGGCTGCCACCTGTAGAAGTGACTGCACTGCAAAAACTAGAGTGAAATCACCGAAGAGAATGAGTGTGTGCCCAATTTATTTAGAGAGACAATTGCTCTGTTTCAATTAAAGTAATTAATGGTGAAAAGTTTTGAGGTACCAGCGCACTCCAAAAGTGCAGTTACACTTCACATGGAGAAGTGAATCCATATCAGAAGTGGGACTTTCAGAATCATACCAACACTATTGATGCTTCACCTAGAAAGTAAAATGGGAATACTTGGGAATGAGAAAAAGAGAGGGAGAGCCACACCATTTGCAGCACAGAATGCACACCTTGTTGAAAAAAGGTAAGTCTTGTAAAAATCTGGCATGAGCTTGCCAATGAGATGTGCACCTGCCTCCAGGACCATAAATACCCCACAGACAGCTGTCATTAAGGAGACCAAATCATCATAGAACAAAAAGCATCAATGAGACTTGCATTCTTCCCAGCTGTCCTCTCTGAACTTGTACATCTGTTAAATTAGAATGGGTGAGTGAAGTGTAGCACAGGGTGCCAGGAATCAATCTTCCTGCACCATAGCTGTGTGTGTGAGACACCCTTGTCCTAGTGCTCCAGCTGGTGGGGAACCAGTTGAGCATACTCGTGATTTGTGACCAGTAGCCCCACAAACTAAAACCGGAGATGGGTGTTCGCCGGTCGCAAAAGGGCCGTGATTTCATCAATGCCGCTTCCATATTTTGCAAAAATGGTCTCCATGATTTTTGTGCCACACCATCATTTAACTTTTCAAAAAGCTCTTTTTGTGTGCTCCACCATGCTCAGTTTTAGTACTAAAGTAATTAGCATTTCAAGGAACTGCAGTGGATCAGGATGCATTTCAGTGTGCCAAGGCAATAACGTTTGGTTATGATTAATTATCTCTATGTGGAAAAGCAAACATTGCAAGCCAATGATTGAAACATCTGTCAAGTGTTATTAGTATCCCACACAGTAATTGTTTCTCATTTAAAAAACAAGTTACTATCAGAAACACTCTTGACTGGGTTATACTTTCGATTTTGAGTATATTAAGTATAAGTATATTCTGACAAGATGCCTATCTGTATTGCTCCCTCAGCGGTGGAATGAACTTCCCAAACATTAGGACAGCGGAATCACTGGCCATATTCTGACACAGACCTCACCTCTTCAGATTGCATCTCGGTTCCACCTCAATCCCCACCTCCTAACCCCTGCTACTTGTAGTACTTGTATTACTTGCTGTTTATTTTACGTGTACTATCGCAATGTGTTTCAGATTCTGTGATTTAGTGACTGTGCACTTGGATTCCTTAGTTTCTAGGCTGTATAGTCAGGTTAATACAAGTTAACTTGTAGTAGTGCTTGAATGGTGTTATGGTGCTGAATGGTGTTACACTCACTGGTCTGGGAGTGTTGTTAGCCTGGTCTAACACTGTTACACATTCAATGTGAATGGATACGCTTCTGTTCTTTTGTACTGGAAGTCTCTCTGGAGAACAGCATCTGCTAAATGAATGTAATGTAATGTAATGTAATATTACATTATTTATCTTGAATAGTCTTATTTGTAGCTCATAATATCTGTATTAAGTTTGAAAAGTCAGGAGTCAGCTAAACATGAATAATCACACTGACAAATTTCACAAAAAATATGCATGATAGCAAGTAGTGTATAACAGAAAAGACAGAAATAAGACAGAAAAAAACAGACACAAGAAATGAGATTTTCTGCACATTCTAATGTGAGAAACTGGAAATGACCAAATAATGATTGTCATATTTTATTGTTGACCTTTCCTCAAGTAGCAAAAATAAAAAAATGTACAACTTATTTTGTGTGTAAAATAAGTCACAGTGACAGGATAGAACATATTTGGCTGTGTTAAAAAATGCACAATGCAACTTGGCTTGCTAATAAAGAACATTGACAGTCTGCCTTATTTCCATCTGTTCATTTGATCTCATGGGAGCTTAGACCTTCTGTTATGATTTCTATATACTACTCTGTCAGACCTATATAGAAATCATAGCAGAAGGTCTGCCACTGTTATTTATTCAGTTGTCCTGCTTCCTTTCAATGTTTGAAATGTTACTGCAGCCCTTTACAGATCAAGGAATCTGCCTGAAAGACAGTTCTGACAGGCTGGATTGACCCTCTGGTTATTGGTTACACCAGGGGCTTTATTCCACAAATGCGCTTTACTTCACATTGTGCCGGAGTTATACGTTTCTCATTTCACTGTGCAGAGATGCCTCTGACTGGATCTTGAACAGGATGTGACCTTAATTGCTACTAGGGTTAACAGCTGATTGAGGATGCTAGTTAGTTACAAAAAAGTTAGTTTAGCCACTGGTGTGGTTTCATGTGCATCAAAGTGAAATAAGTGAACAAGTGCAAAATTGTGAAATTAAAGAATCATGTGGTTAGAAGTGTTGTTTGTCTGTTGATAACACTGAGTACATGCACTAAATCTCTGACTTCAGAGTGATGTTAAAATATGAACTCATTCCTGTTTGTTCTCTCTGATATAGAGCATGATTCAGTGTAAACTTTCCCATCTGAGATGAAGTGTTAACACTGCAGTGGAGTGGGACAGTCTTTTCTATCTTGGTGGCAGTTTTCGGTTTTAAATGATGTGGCTGCTACGTGCCATATTAATTACAAATTACGAACATAAAGTTATGACTGAATCATAAACCAAATTTGAATCGGATTAACCTTGGCAGAAATAATTAAAAAAACTCTTTTACTCCTGCCTGTGCTTCGTCCCATGGTAATTTCTCCTTGTGGTTGTGTTTATTGTTTTAATTCTTATAATAAATCAGTATGAACCTTTATTTTACCGGAAAGAACAATAACAGGAGAGCATCATGTGATCTGTTTACTTTAGCGTCATGTATATCTTCAGTTTTAAAATGGAATGGTTGATCTTTGTAATTGGTGCCTTTGGGTCCCTCAACCTTTATAAAACATCCAGGAGATGAAAATTCCTCCTCTGTCACTCTGAAATAAAGAGAGTACTTGAATTTTAAATAGCTTGGGTGATGATTTGTTTCCAATTGCATACCTTTCCCCCACATGAATATTAAGAAAAAAAAATGGTTTTGTCTGTTTTTCTCCGCTATGCATATTCCACATCAGTTCATAATGGCTTCACACAAAAGTAACCAAATACACTTGCAAGTCATCATGACTGTTATTCTTTGGATGACATACAAGGACCACCTCAAGAGATCATATCACTGGTGGTAACTGGACACAAAAATATGTATTTTCATTAAATTCATTTTCACTTTGGGACTTCTAAATACTGCTGACAGAATGTTAATAACCCTTAGCAGTGAACAGGGTAATGAGAAGAGTGGCAGATGATCTGTCTCTGCTTGCAACTGATAAATTGTTTGGGTTTGAAGATATATTATTTGTTGAATGATACAACATTCAGGTGTTAAGATGTTTTTTAAGACCCTATCTTGGAAGAAAACAGCCAAGGCCTCAAAGCACTAAAATATCAAAGGATATGAGCTGGGTCACACTGAAGAATATGTATACTTCAGCCTTTTTGCATGGTTACACAGTGGTTAGTGTTTTGCATCTTGGAAAAAAAAACTACAAGTCAGCAAATGTATGTGCTTGACTTGACTGGAGACCAAACAATATATTAGGACTGGAAATGGTCTGAATTAAATACATCTGTTTAGCAAATATTGCTAACACATACATGCATCATAGATTAATTATATGTTTTCACTTGAAAATCAAATAGGTCTATTGTAGTAGTTGTAACAGCAGTAACAGTTTCGACTCAATGGTAGTTAATTGAGCATCTATGTTGATAAAAGTTGTCAGTTTCCTGAAAATAAGTAAGACATTACGATAAATTATATGAGTATATATCATTGGCGTAATGGGATACACAAGCAAATGTATCAACGACGTTGTACCGCAGGTGACTGTACGGACTTATCCTAACCAGAAGCCGTGGGTTAACGGAGTGGTCCGCTTGGCTCTCAGAGCATGGACAGCAGCCTTCCATTCCCCAGGAGAGTACAGGAAAGCCCAGTACGAGCTCAGAAAGGCAATACAAATGGCCAAGGGACAATACAGGGAAAAGGTGGAGTCATATTACAGTGGCTCCAACACCAGGCACATGTGGAGTGGGCTAAGGACCATCACAGACTACAAGGGAAAGCGCTGCAGTGTGGGGGAGGTGCCTGCTTCTCATCCAGAGGAGCTGAACTCCTTCTACGCTCACTTTGAGAAACACACCAAGCCGGAGTTTCTGCCAGAACAGGACAACTGCCCACTTCAAATATCTCAGGCAGATGTATGTAAATCCTTTTTGAATGCACACAAAGCTCCTGGACTGGACAATATCCCAGGCCGTGCTCTCAAAGCATGTGCCTACGAACTGGCAGATGTCTTCACAGACATCTTCAACCTTTCCCTGCTCCAGTTTGTAGTCCCCACGTTTCAAGAAGACCACCATCATCACAGTCCTGAAGAAGCCAAGCACAAGCTGCCTAAAAGACTACCGCCCAGTAGCACTCACCTCCATTGTCATGAAGTGCTTTGAGCGGAGAGTCAAAACGCACATAACATCCTCCCTGCCCACCACATTAGACCCAGTCCAGTTGACGTGAAAGCATTCGTATTGCACACTGCCCTCTCCCATCTGGACCAGAAAAACACTTACATGTGGATGCTGTTCATTGACTACAGCTCAGCTTTCAACACCATGGTTCCGTCCAGACTCATCATGAAGCTCTGAGACCTGTGCATCAGTTCCTCCCTGTGCAGCTGGATCCTGGACTTCCTGACGGGCAGACCACAGGCGGTGTGGATCGGCAATGCCACCTCCTCCACACTGACACTCAGCACCAGTGCCCCCCAGAGATGTGTGCTCAGCTTCTGACCTCAGCTTCTGATCTTTACTTCTCACTGATGCATTGATTTACATTTATTTAAATGAATCCATACTTTCTGTCTGTGATGTTGCTGCACAAGATTGCTTGCTGTTGCATGTTGTTATTTGACCAAATATCAGATAAAGTTAGCATTTGGAATTAAATATCCACACTGCACCAAAAAAGCAGGTGGAGGAAGTTTCTTGTTTTGGAAGTTTTCACCAAGGACAAAGCACCACAAGGACAACATGACACTGCACCTTGTGTTTGCACTGTCATGAAATGTGGGCATGTGGGTGTATTGAGGACTCGCTAGCCCCATGTGTTGCAAGGTGAAATTCATTTACATTTGTGTGAAAATTACACTTTCAGAATTAATTCATATCTTAGATTGGTAATAGAGATTCATTATAGGGTTTCAGGTTCCCATTCCATGTTACACCCATCCACTGCTCTGGGGGCACTGTATCAGATGCATTGTTTCACCCTCAACACGACTCTCTGAATGGATATCAGCATGCCTGTCTCCCCTCTGAATGACTACCCACCCCCTCGCTATATCCACCATTTTAGTGATCACTGGTCCAGGGCCTCTTTCCTCACCACCACAGTTGGGTACAATACCCAACACCATGCTTCCCACTCACACAATGCAGAGAACAACAGAACAGTTGTCAACATTCTTGTTGTCTCTGAAAGCAGTTCAGTGCTGGCCACCATGTGTCAGCTACTTAAAATGACACATTTGTAACAGTAGATATGAAGTTCAGAAACAGTATGAATTAACTGAAGAAGAAAGAGCAGTGTACCCCCAGTCTTAGAAAACAAACGTTTATAGACTGAAAAACGTACTTCTATATCGTGATTCAGGTAGAAGACTTCTCATCCATGTATTGCTCCTCTGATGACTTTGTATTGCTAAGCCCAGATTTATCAAGCATTCTTCAACCTTTACAATCAACATGTAATTCAGATAAATAGCAGGTCTTTTGTTTATATGTGTGGAGCTAGTAGCTTACCTGTGTATGAGGAGGGGTCGGAGCTGCGAGTGCATGGACTGATAACAAGGAGCACCTGCTCCTTTTTCAATTGTGCATGGGAGCCGGAAGAAAGGGGCTTATTTTAGCACAGTCTAGGGAGAAAGGAGTGGAAGAGATTAGTGGGGCAGCACACTCACTGGCTGTTTGGTCAGTATTGGCAGTGAGAGCAGTCCCCTGTTGTCTGTTTGTTGAGAGAGTGGTGGCATCATCTGGAGATGAGCTGGAGCGTGGGAAAGATGTAACCACACAATCCAGAGGACACTGACAGCCAAGGAGTGACCTGCAGAGAAGCTTCCTGATGCAACAGACAAGCGAGAACAGCAGGTAAAATGGAGCACGACCCCAGGGCGGTATCCTTGTGCCAGTAAAGGAATCGTTTATTTCGGATGTGCACATATGTGTTGGCTATGAGTAGGTGAAGTGCTGTCTTGCAGAGTTGAGGGACCTCCCTGTTGACAGACCCTGGTGTGTTGATAATGGTGTAGTAGCACAGCAAAGCTAGGGTGAATATATGAAGGTTGAATATATGAAAGTGGAAGTAAGTATTGGTCTGTAATGCTGAGGAGATGGGGCCAGTTTCTCCTGTCATCCGTATCTTTTCATATGGGAGCAGCAGGATCGCTCCATACATAGTAATACAAAGTAATGTTTGCCACTGAAATCTTTTTAGTAGCTGAATTTCCTGGAGTTTCCAGGAAGTGTTCACACTGGGCTTTGAAGTTGTTGCATTTGCTTTCGTCCAGTCTCCTCCTGCACATTTTGTGGGCAAGTGAGGAAAAACGCTATTTCATTCTGTCTGGTCACTCTCAAAACCTTCATATGTTTGACCTAGTAGCAAACCCTGAAGGAAGCAAATGAAGGGCCAGTCACAGCTGTTGGGCATCTGAGGAAAATCAAACTGTAAATTGTTAGACTGAGTGCTAAGCAAGAAGAGGTTTTCTAATAGTACACAGACATGATGTGTACACTGTACGCATGTAAGATTGCTAATTGAAACCTATATATTAGAATTTACCCAGACTTATCACTTTAGAGTCATCCACTCATGGGGAGGTGAGGGCTTTTCTTATTTCTTATTTTTCTTATTTATTTTATTTTATTATTATAAGCCCAAAAATAACTCCAATAGCTTAAACTTTTTTTTTCCAATGGCACACCAGTTAGAAAAGAATGTGATGCAAAAATTTAGACTGCACTATGAATTTAAATTACAAAATTCACAGGAATTTATTATTCTTCTGATTTAATTCATGTGCATGTGGAGATGCTCTATTGATTGACTACAGGGGGAGTTAAACTCCTACTTCCTGACCCTACTCAAAAGGGATTATGGTTCAAGGATGGCCAATGATGTGTCTGCCTTTGGGCAACAACTCTTGGCTTGGCTGCAGTCAAGGCAGAAACAAACACGCAGAGCTACTACTTCACACTGCTCCTTGTGTGTGCACAAAAGATTTTTTATTTTTTTATTTTTTTAACCTCACCCGGTTTAAGTGCAGTTGACAACCACTTTCATAATTGCATATTCTACACTCCGCTGATTGTGTCTGTTAATCAATATGTTCCTCATTGTGTAATGCAATTTGACAGCACTAATTGTGCTAATGAGCCACACCTGCCTAATTAAAGGCATATTAATACAGGTGTGTTCATATTTTGCTCTGCAACTGATTGCTGAGGCTGGTTCCTTTTATTTGTTACAAGAAAGGAAATAAATAGTGCTTTTTGAGTTTTGCTTCTTCTCATTTTTTTTGTGAAAAGCAGTGACCAGCTTCTCCATAATTCATAAATTGCTGCAAACCATTGCCAGCAATGAGTGTCATGTCTGTATGCTCCCATTTACCCAAACGGAGTGGTGGTTCCTGATGGTGCAATTACCATGTCACAATATGGCCTCCACAGCTATGGGTGTCTCTGCCTCTCTGCAGCAGCCTCACCTGCCCATTTGCCTGAGTGACAGGCAAAGCATCCGCGTCTCCCTCTTGCTGCTGTACCTGCTGCTTTGAGTGCAAGTGGTCAGAGATGGGGGGGGGGCCTTGGGTCATGCCTCTCTTCCACCATCTCAGGCTCTTATGACCAGTAATACAGGTATAACTCCCTGGCAGTTTACAAGGTTGCAAGATCAAGACAACAAAACAGCTTACTAGTTGTTGCCTGCTATCCAAATATGTTCCAGAGAGGAAAGCAAGACTGAGGTACATGTCATTATTTATTAACTGCATTTTAAAATTGAATCCAAACCATATTGTTCTATTAAAATGACACTGGAGTGTCTGGCTTTGCAATTCCTATAACATCCAAATCTAAAGTTTTTTTGTTTTTTTTTTCCCTCTTTATATTATTTCAGAGATGTTTGCTGACTGCCAATGAAGGGGGCTATAAAACTGTGTTGCAATTGAGACTGTGTATAATTACTTTGCTGTTCTCCCAAACCCTGCATTTTCAGCTCAACTATTCATGCTGTACGCCTGGCCATGATCTCATTGCATAAGCATTTAGTGAGGTTACTCCGGTCTTGTTTTGAGTGCACTTATGAGAGATGTGGCAAAAGGTATTATATACTTCTTTTGGTAAATAGAAGATATTTATTCCTTTTTCAAATGCTATGAGGTTGTTCAGGAATAATATGAATGAGTAAATGATAGCAGAATGAATTCAAAATCTAACATATCAAGTAGGTCAGCTGTACTGAGAGATAAAGTGCTCAGCTGTATTTTTTTCTACTGCCATTAGTAAATTCTAGACTATAAATCTATTGCTCAATGTCAGCCTTGTCTATGTTAATACTAGATTAGGGTATTTTATGCTTGGGCATGATATTAATTTTCAGTTTCATATAGTCATAGCACCTTGTACATTTCTTTGCTTCACCTGCTTTTTATCATGGGTAAAATATCCATAAGAGAATGTAATTAATCAGAAGTAGCACTGGCATTTCCCTGGGTACAGTATAAGCTACCATTTAATATTCTGCCATTTGTTCTGCTTGGCTTTTAAAGACACATGTTGATGCCTTTAATAAGTTTTCTTGATATTATGGGAAAATGGACAATTGTCTTGATGTTGGATTGTATACCCTAGCGCTCTTGAGACTGTAGCCAGGGCTAAAGGCACAATAAATTAGACCTTTAATTTGTCTTCATTAACAGTGGATGTCATTTTGGTCCATTTCAAGATTTCAATTACTAAGATATCCAGCTGACAAGAAACTTTATCGGGTTACTTCAAACATGCAATTATGCGCAGAATAAAAAGGTCACCTTTTATACAGTCGTTCAAATTTATAAGAATGGCCCTAACACCCAATATAAGTTTGAATTTGGACAATTGTTATTCCGCATTTCTCATAGCAAAGGAACCCACTACTCCTTGTACTCATCTCAGAAGACAGTCATAAGTTCAGCTCAAAGACATAACCAGAGATGATGAGAGTGATCCTGAAACCATCATGCTCAAACCTAACAAATCTCATACTTGTAAGCTTATTTTATTATTTTTCCATCTATATATGACATGATCATTTGTTAGTTCCTTGACAGTAAATTTCATGCATTGCAATGAGATCTCCTGGCTAAACACAAAAATCTACAGAATCATGACTGAAAATGCCAATTCATTGGTGGCATGAACAGAGCAGTGAGTAGTGTTAGTTGCTTGCTAGTTGTTTGTTTTGTGAGCAAACAATATTACCACTGAAAAACATTAATAATTTGAAACTTTCTGTGTAGCAAATTATAAAGTATAATAGTCATGTCAAAGGTCAGCTAGATGGTTGTCTTGTTTGTATGTGAAAAACCATATTTCAAATATCCAAATATTAACAGTAGCTCATACTTTCATCATCTTGTACTATGGAGCACAGTAACACATTCTAATTACACTAATTACCTGTTTCTCAGATTAGCTGTGTGCTTGACCTCAGTTACCTGGGCCATTTTAGTTCTCTCTGACATTTTATAAACTCGCTTTTCTGTAACCCTTATGTGTTCAAGGCCAGAAACACACTATATTCTTTCACCTTTAAGCCCACCTGCTAAAATGTACAAAACATTGGGTTACTAGGCAACAACACAAAAGTCAATGTTGGGGGTGGGAAGCAAGAATAAATTAGTATAAATAAGCACTGATTACCAAAAATCTGTTACTTGCTTTCAGCAGCAACAGAATCGGCTAATACAACAAGACATGTCTGCAGCCTCTGTGGTGTGGGAAGGCCACTGGACCACTGTTAGAAAAACTCTACTATTCCAGTAAAAAAAAAAAAAAAAAAACTATTCATCAGTCATTTTGTATCCTTTCAGATTTACGGGCTCCACCCTGTTATGTTGCTAATTTTATAGGCAGCCTGTCTGTCACTTTAATTTGCTTGTGATAGGGCTAGCTAGTTCACTGATGCTTATTGGCTTTGATGATGTTCAAAACAAAGTGGGAAGTAGCCTAACTGGTAATGGACTCTTCGTTAATGGACTCTTTGTTAAGCCCTCCTCCCCATAGTTACTGTTGCTTAGTAAGACACGCTATGATAATTCATTCAATGTGTACTGCAGAGAGAGAATAGAGAGAATGTCCTTTTCCCTGAGTGAACTTTGCCAGGAAATACTGTACAGCTTTTGGTAAAACAGTTGTTTAATTTCACCTGTCACCAAAAGGGTCTGTAGTATGCCATGGAGGGTTATATCAATGATGTAAAATTATTAAAAGAAATGAGCACAGACAAGTTCACAATTGAAATGAACGTTATGCTAACCATCAAGCAACAGTTAAAGTTAGTAGTTAAAGTTAATACTTTGACATTTATAGCAAAGTTAACATTTGCATATAATAAGAAAAAGGGTAAAGTTAGATTGTGGTATCAATAGTCAGGAGTTAGCTACCTACATAACATTAATCTACAGCTGCTTACTAATATTACCATTTTGTTATACATGATTGCATATAAATACAAAGACAAGTAAAGTATTCTTTACAACTTGCCTTGAGCAAACGTGTTGTGTTGGCTAGGCAAAAGCCACCGATAGCAGATAGCAAAGTTAACCAATTAACTAATGTACTGGGTACCTCAGCAAACATTAGTTGGCTCTCAGTTCAACCTTTAAAAGCCATCTTTTTAAAGCTAGCTGTCTAGTTACTTAACATTGTGGTAATAAGGCATATGTTAGATTTAACTGCAACATTAGCTCGCTGGCCATCTATTTTAAAGACTCTTGTCTCTTTTTCAATATGGGTAACCCAGTATCACCTTCTTTTTTTTGCTGGACACATTATGATCAAATTGTTATCACTTCTTGTAGAATCCATTTTCTTTTTTGGTACAGGAGTTTGTGACATGCAGTACAAATTTGTGTTGTATTGTATCTCACTTGTAAATCACTTTGGATGAAAATGTCTGCCAAATGAATGAATGTAAATGTAAATGTAAATTTTCCAGTGTTGTCAATGCCAATACATTTTATCATTATCTCATGCCTCTAGTCAGGCATGCTCCAACTTCTTTGCATAACAGATTTGCACTAGCTTATAGTAGCCATTTTTGTGCAGGATTCATTCCTTTGAAATTTGGCAGGTTCAATGTTTCACTATGAGTTGACGTTTAAGTGTTACACAAAATGCAAATTGTGTAAAATAAGGCGAACCTCATAGATCGTTGAGGCATTTTCTTAGCACATGAATCTGGGACTACTACCTTGAAGAAACACAGTGCTATGCTTTATGTCAGTGTACATCTTATTACTCTCTAAAGCCCAATCAGGTTTCATCAAACTGACCCAAGGGTATGGGAGTTAAACTTTATTTTTTAATGGTGGAAGCAGAAGGCAGACAATTCCTAACAAACACTGCATTGTGCCTTGCACTTTGGGCACCTGGCACACTAATAATGAAATTGCCAGAAAGGACTAGATGAGACACAACTGAATTTCTTACATTTTACACGTTGTCTGTTTATAAAGCTGTACATCTGCTGAAGCAAACTGGGTTCAGCAAATCATTATCAAAACTAACCGTAATCTTATTCAGTTTCTGAGTTTGAACAATGCAATAGTTTAAACTAGAAACTCAAACTCAAAACTAAACTACTCGAGCCTTGTGTGTGTGTGTAAGAGAGAGAGTAGAACATGGATGAGGTGCAAAAACTAGTCTGAATCATTGGCTAATTTATACAAGGTGTAGAGACAGAGGGTTGGTATTGTAATTGACAGCTCTTTTTTCCAACAGTGCATCATATAAGCCTTTGTCACATACTAATGCAGCAGTGTGGCACAGTGGTAAGAAGCACGGCACGTAACCCAAAGGTTACTGGGTGGTTAACTCAAATTTAAATATCCAACTGCATAAATGGATCACATGCAAAAATTGTAATCTAAGCAACTCACTCCTGAAAGTGTCTGCTAAGCAAATGTGTTTATATACAATTTTTTCACATGCTCTATTAAAAATGAAGCTTCTAAAGACTGATTTACTATGATTATTAATAACATACCAACAGATCATAAAGAGCCAGCTACATCAGTCCATTTGCCATTGGTTGGTTGCAGTTTAGGTTGGAATCATGTGCAGCTTTGTGTATGTTTATTTCACATTTATTCTGTTAGTTAACACCAGCATTTTACTATAGTCTCAATTACATTTCTAGCTGTACTCTAGAGAACAAAGACTGAGGTACTACAAAAAAACAAGGTCACCTTAGCCTGCTGCAGGTTTAAGAAGGTTTAAGAGAAAATCCCATGCCACTAGAGAGTGTTCAACTTTTCCCATCAGTCATCACCACGCAGGTAAAACAAATTCTGTCACATCTATAGTGTTTTTATGTGATATGTTTTATTTTAAATCAGTATAGTATATAATAAGGCAGGAAATTTATGACAGAGAAGAAACAAAAGAAGATAAGGAGGAGAAGTCCAAAGCAGAAAAAGTCCAAAGTAGTGTTATTCTAAAATAACTTTCCAGGATTTGTAAGGGAAGCAGACACCTTCACAATGTGCAAGGCCAGGCTTGACTCAGTCCTACACACACTTTAGACTACAAGCAGAATGACGAGCCTGCTGTTCTTCTTCTTTTGGTCCAAGTTTGGGCATTTATTTTACGGCTAATTCAATCCAAATTCTATTTGTATAAATGATGTATGATGGTGCAGAAATGAACGTTTGTAAGGAGAAAGACATCAGGGTTAATGTGGTTATTTCCATCATACATACCCCCAAACAGCCAAATACAGCCAAACCCGTTGCTGTGTAATTTCCAATCAATGAAATGCAGTGTGATAAAAGTACTGTTTCTTTTATTCTTTTTTTCAGTGATCACTTAATAAAGGACATACATATTACCCACAGCCATTAAACAATAATTCATTATTTCATACATGTAAAATATTAAAATCTATTAAAATATTTAAGTACTTGTTAAGATCCCAGGCTATTAGGCATCATGAGAAAGCTTCCATTTGGCCTTTTTCTGTTTTATTACTCAAATTAGTCTCGTAGCAATGCATCGGGGCTACCCTGAAACTCTAGTTCTATCAGCCATGGACCATGAATATTTTATGATAGTAATAAAACATACATTTATTGTACTTTAAGTACAGGAAATTATGCCCCACACAATCCCAGAGTCTGATCTGTCATGGTTATGTCTACTAATTTGGGCTTTATTACAGATGGGCTTAAAATGATCATCACTGACCATGTTTTTATTGGATTTTTAAATGTTTTTTGAATTTTATAGCAGGGTCCAAAAAAAAAAAAAAACCACTAGACCAGCATATAAATGTCATCGTCAGTGTGTTATTATACTGCATAAATATGCATATTCCATAGATATGCTAAAGTTGCCATCATTGGAGGATTAGTCTAACTCTTATTTAGTTGTAATCCTGTGAGTGCATTAGTTATTGTTGTTGGTCTACAGGGTAGTTCTGATGTGAAGAGAAGGACAAGGGTAGCTGCTGAAACCATAGAAAAACTGACCTTTCTAATTCTTCCATGTGAAAGCGTGAATTGATTTGAATTAATTTCAAATATCTCCATTATATCTAATTTCTGGTCAGCCCACTGTGGATTTGTTTGAATCTTGAAAACAGAGGGGTGCGGGTCAGTGCTATTTTGTGTTCTTTCTACGGCATTCTGATTTTCATCAGATCTAGCAATGCAGAATATTAATATTTGTGAATGGCTTCGCATTGTTCTAAATGTAAAATTATATCTTATTTCATTGCTGTCTGATTCATATTGTATGCATTGCATTGCTGTTTCTTAAAACAGTGATTACTGCTGCTTCTGTTCAAGCCCCAAAAGAAATTAGGCAGTTGCCTCTACTAAAATATATTAAACATGGGCATAATACATTTTATCCCTTAACACATTGTATTAATATATTAAAACACATTTCATATTGAGAAATATATGACCTTTAAAAAGCTATGACATGAACATGTCACGCATATCATCAAATACAAAGACAGACCTCAATTAAATGAAGTTAAAAGGACCACCTGGAGAATTGAGAGTGTGAGGTTCTGTGAATACATTTGTACATGCTTTCTAATGTTAGAAGATTATACATTTTCAACATCGGTATGGTCCCACTATTAATCCTAAGAGTAGGAGTGATTTATCAAGATTTTTTAGACTTGAAAGTAACTAAATACCTATATCCTCATGAGATGGACTAACCGGTTAGTTAGTTTTTGAAAGTTGGCTACATCAAGACAGCATGCTCACATTTTTGGGGAAAATTTTTACGAGCAAATGCGTTTTGTATACATTTGATAACATGGAACTTTTAAAAAGATATTGGTCAGGTAAGGAGGATATTTTATTTGTCACCAGCTTCGTCAGAGAATTGCATTTCAGTGTTTATAGAAATTATGGCAGTGTGGAACTCATAAATGACTTGTGCGATATTTCACATATGAATCATGTCATCTATGGGGTCATAATTTTTTTTATGGAAAACAAGCATTGCCTACTCTGTGGCAGGATTTTTTTTTTATCCTAAAGCTGCTTTTAGAAGGACTCTCATGGTTGATGAATACAGGCCCAGATGTTAGATATAACAAAATACCAAAGCTGCATGAAAACACTTGTGCTTCCAAATAATTAGACATTAATTGGATACTTTTAGACCATGATTGATTCCCGGATGCATGTGTTGTTCAGCTGAAGAATTAGACTGGTAGGAAAATTACATCCAATCCCCCATAAAAATGTAGAACACTTCATAGCAGAATCAAGCATTAACCCTTTAGGTTTTCAGCTTCATATTGTTACATACTGAATCCGTTCATCCAGACACGTTTCTATCTAGAATCTATTGTTAAAATGAAAACAATGGATCGGTCTTGGACAGATTCTTTGCACACAGCTGTGTGGCACTGACCCTTCCTGAGCCCCTGCTAGTCAGACACATATCTGAACAAGCTTATTGGCAGCTAGGGGCAAGGGTCAGCCGAAGCCAAGGCCCCTGTGAAACAGGGCGGCTAAGCTGTCAGAAGCACTGTAGAGGAGGGGAAAACTGAAGTCATCAAACACAGAAATGAATGAAGCACTCAATCAAAATTTACAGGCGCGTCATGATAACCATAGAATACTCAGGGAAACAAACTGCTGACTGACAGGAGGAAGCTCCCGTTAGAATTGTTTCCCTACTCTAATTTGGATGTTACTGAATTCAAAGATTTTTCCAGCATAGCATAATTAGTCTAGTGAGGTTGAATATTTCCCTCAAACTTAACTATTTAAATGTTTGTTACAGATACTTTGTTATCTTAGGCAATTTATGTTTATTTGAGTAAGCAATGTGCATGCAACTAGGATTAATAAGGTACTTTACTTTAAATGAAAGTGCTTATTTCCAGCATGGCAGCCTGGGGAGTGGCTGATACTCATCTTTCATTAGACTTTCTCCTGCTGAATGCCCTGTGTCTTTAGTACTTCAGGCCTCCTCGTGGCAACATTCCACATTGAGGGTAACCTTGGATATTTCAGTAAGCTTTTGGGAACAGACAGAATTAATTGAAATGCGAAATACATTAAGTATGTACCAAAGTAATACATGATCAGTAAAAGATTTAAGGATAGAATTATTAAAAATAGTAAGGCTAATGAATTTTTCAGATCATAACTCTGCGATGACACGTTTGTTGTGACAACCAGCAGGGGACATTATGTTCCTATATGTTTCTATAAAGGAGAGTTTTTGTATTATACCTATGTTATTTCATGCACAATGCATCCTACAGCATCAGTTCATCATGTAATTTCATCAAAAATTTCTTCTTACAGCCATTCTCTGTGTCATGGAAGAACCTATTAATATAGGTTGTAAGTACATTGGGACAAGTGTAAGTGTAAGTGTACATACAGCATGAACAGGTTTGTACAACAGTTAATCTTTCACATTCAAGTTGCAGCTATTCTCAGATACAGATTTAATGAGTGAAGATGTAAGTATGGGTATACTTACACACCCAAAACATTTACTTATATCTTGAAGGGAAACAAATGACTGAAAATGTAAAACTTTTTTGTCCTAGGTATTTTGTCCTTAAGAAAAAATCGAACACATAGAAACACACACATACAGAGCATGGACACTCATATTTCCATGAGGGAGCACTTGACAATACAAATGTTTAAACAGTAAATACAGCTGTTGGCTGTGTGCAGGTTATGAAATTAGTTGTGTTTTCCATTAGACTTAGCAGAGAATTATGGACTGGGTTGAGGCTCATTGTTTTCACATAATATCATGCAGTGTTTGACAATTCCATTTGAGACCAACTTCAGTCAAACCACAACAACTTTTCACCCAAGACTGAGAAACCTTTTTTTCCCAGTAAGGTAGTTAACAGTAATGTGGAGCATGTCATTCCATGTAAGCAAAAATGTATGGGCTTGTACAGAAACTGCTCACCAACTTGTAAAGTTACTGTACCAGCTACCATGTGTTCACGCTGGTTGCCTGTTCCACTTTCCCCGATCGGTACTCAGCATCACACTGGAGAAATGATGATAGCAAGCTGGCACAGATATGCTGTTTGTCAAGGCTTGACACCTTGCTTTGCAGTCTATAGTCTGGCTCCACTACAGAGAACAGTTTCCTAGGTACTCTAGGAAGTCACTTTAGTGACTTACAATGAAGGTTTTGATTTCTTTTCTTCACTGTCATTTGAAGACCTCTAACAATAGGAACACTTTCATTTTACATTTAGCTCCATATATCCTTGGGTTTGAAGAAATATTTGCTTTGCTTGTGTGCAGTTATGGGAAAATGCAACTCATGAAAACCCTGTTTTTATTTATTGTGGTGTGATACCAGGCAGAATAAATGCATGCACTCATAAAAGGCACATTAAGCACTCTGTGTTGAGATCATTATGCAAATCTGTTTAGAAATGGATGGAGTGAGAACTGCCTTTGCTTACAACACATACATTCTGTTTTGGCTGCTGGGAAAAAATCTGGAATAAAGTCATTAAGTGTGCACCTGCTCATCCATGCTTCCTTTAAGCTATATGACAATGATAAAAACATAACTTTTATTAGCGCAAAAGCTGCTCAGTGAGCATACAGATGAATTCATGCTTTAGGATGTGGTGGATACATTTTGCAAATGACAACAAAGTGTCATTATTATAGCTAGAGAAATATACACAAGGCACTGTTCTGAAGGCATCAGAGCATGAAGAGACATCGTTCACATGGCTTCTGTATAATAATTTGGACTTTTAAGTGTAGTTGCAGTATCATGAACAATCGGTTAGTGACCCATTTCAGAATTCTAGTTCTGCTCAGATCATGGTAGAACTGTGATAACATGACAATGAAGGTGGCCTTTTTGTCAATATGACCACAAAACTGAGCATTGATCAATCAATCCTGGGGTTTAAGTACTTTTTTTTTTAAATATGGTTTAACAATATAGCACCATACACTCTAGGATTAGGCTTCCATTGTTTCCTGTCTGTAACTGCACATACTGTATATACCATTGTAGTGTTAGAGCTCCTGCTGTTGAATACTATAGTTTCGTAGCAGTTAGTGCCATTATTAGGATGGGACAAAATTTGCCCTACAGTACAATGTTCCAGCTGAAATCTTTGTACCCCTCTTTTGTCCTTGCTCTCTTGCACCCCACTGTGTCCTTAACTTACCCCAATCTGAAAAAGCAATTTGAGAAAGCATTTACATATAATTCAGTGTTTGGGCTTTTTTTATACAAACATATAATCCAAACAAACAGGACATATAGAAGAGTGCACTTGGCAAAATGAGCTTGATTTTACATATGATAACAGAAGGGAATCAGTTTTTTGTTCAAATATGAGATAAAAATTACTGTAAGCTTTCACAATATTCCTGTTACAGCAATAAAAGCAATGGTTACGGTCTTACGCCATACTTACCTACAGACATATTTCAAACACACTTACACACACCAATGGCTATTTTTCACATTACATGTCACAGTGGACTGGGTGATCACTGAAGGATAGGTGCTACTCCACTGACATCATCTAAGCAATTTCCTGGTATCTGACAATTTGCAGGGTCCCTGAGAGTGTCCCCTGTGGGTCATTGGCAGGCAATAAAATGTCTGGTTTCAAGCCCAGGCAATTGGGCTTTGCCTTGCCAATTGAGTCACGTCTGATGCCCATATGCCTATTCTTAGCAATGTTATACATTTCAAAGGAACCAATACCATTGTGCTTCTTATATGTATGCATTGCCTTTAGACAAATTCTCACATGTCAGTTCCATTTGATGACTTGAACAATGCAAACATCTCTGGAGGACAGAAATTCAGACTAGTCGATAGGGAGCTGTACTTCTGACTAGGATCTTAGAGGTCTGTATCACAGAGGGAACTTTTGTACCAGGTACTTTGGCTTATTTCAGAACAAATATGGTAGTAGTGTTCCCTACACTTTTTATCTATACGACTAAGGACACATTTTACGATCTCCAAAAGTGATATAAAGTGAGAAAAACAGTACCATTCATAGACAAACCCAGTCTTGGTTTATCTCAGTTAATAGAACTGAACTCTCCAAAAGATATGGATGATATTTTCTGTTGTGATTACAAATGCATTCCACATGGTTAGCCTTTTTTACCTTTTTACAGTTTTTTAAAATGATGTTATCATTGATTTGGTGTACCTTGTATGGCGTATTGACTCAACAGTTCTTCAAAAAATATAAACGAATAAATATGACCTCCTTCCAAAAACCAGTAAAACCTGAGTGTGTGTTGGTGCATTTCTCTGTAGTCACATGGCAGTAATGCAGACAGCATGAACAAACCAGCTCAGGTATTACAGGCAGTGAAGGTGGCCTGCTTCTGTTTGTAATTGTTTTCAGATAATATAATTGACAACAGTATATACGCTCATTTGATAGTGAAGGGGGAAAGTCACTGTTCGATTGTCAAGAAAGACAAATAAATTGATTTTTTTTTTTAACAAATCCCTTGTTCTGTGTCTTTGTATAGATGAAATAAAGAACAAGTCCAACTAAATTAAGATGATAATATCCAAAAAATCAAAATATAATCCATAATGTCATAATTCAGTTATAGTTTTGATGTACACCATAATTAATAATGAGCTGTTTTTGGTTCCCACTCATTGTGGCCATATACCATGTGAATGGTTTTGTCATGTGTATCCTATTGCTCCTAACAATGTTATCAATTACACTATACATGCTTTATGATTACTATTCTTCTTAAAATCACCATAAATACAATTATTATCATCAAGGGTTTGCATCTCAATGTATGAAAACCACATTCATTATGCCAAGCAGCTGTTTTTGACTCATTGTGTACACTCTCTTAGGCTGAAAAATACAATGTGCTCATCCATGTCCATTTATTTTTTTCCTTGACACGAGCATAAATCAGGCATACAGACTTGGTGCATTTTGAATGTGAGAACAAATTTAGTTGTAGTCTATGGACATGTTGATAAATGAGGCCCCTGAAGTGGCTAATACCTGATGCCCAGAGCATGTGTTTAAGGCACAATGCTGAAATATTCCAAAGAAGAGGCCCAGAGCATGTGTGTAAGGAAAGAATAATGGCAAGAAGCTACCAAGCTACCAGGATGACAGATGTCCTTATGTTAATGCTGTAAATGCCAATCTGAAAGTACTAAAATGTCCTGACATGAACTTTTTTTTTTTTTTTTTTTTGCTGTAACCATCATGATTCCCTTGGCCATAAACGCACCCATCGTTTCTCCTAACTTATCTCTGCAGGTACACTGGTCAGATGGACTAGATTATCAGAAAACAAATTAATTTAATATTACCTTTCTAAAATTTTCCACAGGTCTGCTGCTTGTTACATTTTTCCATTACTGTAACAAATTCCATTGTTTATTTTTACATGAGTCAAGAAATTAGGTAATTGCAAAAATGTATTATTTTCAATGGATTCTTTTTGTCGTGTTTTTTTTTTTTTTT
The DNA here is from genome assembly GCF_013368585.1 of Megalops cyprinoides. Lineage (NCBI taxonomy): Eukaryota > Metazoa > Chordata > Actinopteri > Elopiformes > Megalopidae > Megalops > Megalops cyprinoides. The sequence goes on from NC_050594.1 coordinate 23,424,042, forward strand.
TTTAACAGTTACAACTAAATTCAACAGTTCAACAAGTTTTTAAAGAATAAGATAAGAATAAAAATACAGTGCTCATCACATCATCAGCATATTGCTAATAAGCAAACACGGTAATTGACATTAGCACTCTTATCTCTTTCTTTGGATCCCCCAACAGCAAGTGTAAGCAGAGTTGGAAAAAAAAAAGTCTTATCTAAAAATAAATGATCTACAGAAAGCGTAATATTTACATAGAGTATATGGTGATAGTGACTAGATACGGTAGTCTTAGAAACTCTGTACTGTACTTTCCAAAATGTGTTGTTCTGGAAAGTATGTTGTTGGGGGAAAAAGAGAAAGCCATTATGTTACACTACAGCTAGTATGCTGTATATCAGTATCTGATAGTTCTTCAAAACACCAGCTTCTTAATGTCAGAAATAATTGACTATTGCCCCCCTTAACAGGACTGACCCCTCAGCAAATGTGGTGATGCTGGCTTAATTCACACCAAATACATCCATAAGGGCTTAAGATACTACTTTTTCATATTTTCTTTCTTGCATGTCCAAGCTGGCATTCCCTTGCCCTTAAGCATTTCAGATTCTCAGCCAGATGCAGTGTTGATCATGCTGTATTATATCCCCTACCTAAAATGGAAATCATATCATAAGTGAACCAGCTCTTGCATGTACAGCTAAATTCCCCTAACTCAATACTCTGTACAACAGAAGATACTTAAATTGAACTTAGCGTTTTTTTGTTTTTGTTTTTGTGTTTTTTTTTTTTTTCCTCTCAACTGAGATCCATCAAAAACCTGGTATATTCTGTCTGTTGATTAAAACTGCCTCCACTTTGTTATGGCTATATTTGTAAACCCCTGTCTATTGGTAATACAGTGTGCCTGTGTGCACCTGCTTCTTGTTCTTTTTTATCATGTCATCAGATTTATCAGACCTGCTCATGGCTGCCTGCTCTCTGCCCTCTGGTATTCTATATATATTGCTGTGAGCTTCATTGACTGTACTCCTATCTCTCTATGTTAATGCTGCTTTGGAGTGTTTCGAGACTTTCAACATGTTAAATTACAATATGTGCAGTCTCACGACACAGTCACAAACTAGATCTTGTCTGTTCCTCTGTCTTTGGTTTTATTCGTATTAGTGCAATATCTCGTTAGTGAGAGAGCTGTATCATTGCAACATAAGCTGCATTTTGTCTACACCCAAGTATAGATTGATAACATTACAATCAAGCTTCATTGTCATCTTCCCCTTCCACTGACATCCTCTTCCAGAGGCCCACATGAATTCAGGCAAAGACCGCTGCTGACAAGTTTTTGAAAGAAAAAAAAAAACAGCTCTTAATATTCGTCATCTTTAAACTTTAGGAAAGATAATGGAACATCTTGTTTCTTTGTAGATTCATAGCTTTCTATCTTGCAGTACATTGTATAAGCCACTTCATAACCTAAGCCTCACTCTAAGTGCTGCATTGAAACTGCTTCAGTCAAAATTGTTAATGAACTCTTAATATCTCCTGATTCAACCGCTTTTAACATTCTCATTTCCCTGTGAGTGCTTCCTTCAATAATGCCAACCATAAAATACTGCTTCAAAGTATATAATTAATAGCTGTAAAGTCTCATCAAGAATAAAACCATTCATCTCCAGTGCATTTCCTTTCCAGCTACATGTCAGTTCTAGAGGGTGTCGTTCAGGGTGTCTCACAGGTACCTGATATTGACTTTTTGCTTGCATGCTGTCTTTTGGGCAAATTGTAAAGCATTTTGGATTTAGCTTTTATTGCTATGCAGATGGCAGCCACATTCATGTTAGCACTAAATCACTCACAATCCTCACTAAGTTGTACATTGTGAGCTTGCATTGCCTCAAGCTTCGCACGCAACAGAACCTCCCTAAACTCAGTTCTGATGAGTCAGCACTGATGCTCATTGGGTCCTGGTGTTTCTACACAATATCAGTGATTTTTCCTCAGTTTTAACTCGAGATTTACTGCTTCACTTTTTGGGCTGCTAAATGGTTGAGATTCTTTGGGCTATGTCTGAGCTATGTTTGATTACTTCCTCTTGAGGCTCAAATAAAGGCAAAGTTTAATTTTTTACCTGAGAAACTTTGATAGACTAAAGGTAGAATTTGATCAAATCTGCCAAACCTTCTTAAGGGAAAAAGCATTAAGACAAAAATATGAATAGTGAAAAAAAAAAAAAAAAAATTCATGCAAAATTCATGCTAGCCAGAATTGAAATGCATGGAGCAAGTCCTGGAACATCCTACATCATTTACCAGTCAAATCTAGGATTAGCTATGAAGTGCTGCTGACACAGAAATTTCCATGCCCCCTCCTACTTTCTTACCTTTCCATTCAATCACTATTTAGGCTGTTAAGGTTCTCTGATGCTACACACATCATTGCTCCCAGATCCCAAGTTTACAGTTACCCACTACCTATACATATTGAAAACAGAGTCTATTGGTGTTTTGATATTCAGGCTATTTAACCAGTTGGAGTTAACCTATGGAACTTCCGGTAGTCCATAATTTATTTATCTGTGTATATTTTTGTGTTGATTCCTATAATTCTTCCCTGTTCTCTTCATGATGCCTTATTTGCTTAGATTATTGAATCTTTGACCTTATATTGATTGTCTGTTGATAATCATTAATCATGAATACTTATGTTCATCTTGCTCAGGGCTTTGCATTTTCAGAAGGAAAAAAATCAAATGTGATATTATTGAAATTCAGGTGAGTCATCTTGACCATTTTAAGGTTCATTATCATATTAATGATGTTCTCAAAAACATGAGAACTATTCTAAATGCTGAAGAGGAAGCGTGTGATGGTTATTGAAATGAGACATTGATAAAATTGCATTTATAAGGTACTGGACAAACAAGCATCATTTTAAGTTGGAAAACAGGTTATTCCTTGTAATGTTTTCTGCATTAATATATTGACAGCGAACAGCTGCACACCAAGATGACAAGATTGTTCCTTCTAGTTGTGTATTTGCTTGGAAGGAATTGATAAGACCCTACACAATTATGGCTGGCATAATTATTATTTAACCATTAAGTACACAGTGTTTTGGGCTATGTGCATGATGAGATACAGTTGTTTCATGTTGAACACAGCTGTGGGTTTTAGATACAGGCTTTGCAACTAAATTGTGTTTTGTTAGATAGAAATGTCTATCCTGCTTCTTGTCTCTAGGCATATCCTTAATAATACTCAATATTAAAATAACTTCCACATGCCCAGTGAAACAATTGAATGGCTAAAAAGCAGGAAGAATTAAGATTTTGCTGGCAATTGTTCCCTCCACCTCTTTTCTTATTGATCCCATGCCCAGTTTCCTAGAGGTAGAGATGAAAAGGGCCCTTACTGACCTCATCGTAAGCCTAATGTAATCCCCTCCCAGCATTTCCATTCTATACACTCTAAAATAACTATAAACCAATAGATTAGTTCTGTGAGAGTCTTTGTGGCTGCTTTGGGTGAATTAATTATAGTCTCGCTAAAATGATGCTTACATCAACTGTTCAACCAAAATAATTGAAAAAGTTAAACAAATCATTAGAAAAACCCTAAAAATTGAAAATTTTGGTTCATTTAAATTAAATTTTATGTGCTCCCACAGGAAACTCTAAACATTGAAAATTATCATTCATATTCCTGTTTTTTAATATTGTGTGGTTTCAGATTGTGGACAGCAAATTCAATTAAAGTCAAAGCTATGACAAAATCAATGATCCATTTTTTCTAGTGTTTATATTCTGTACAATCATTTTTGGTTTTAGAGAAAAACTTAAGGAGTTTATTTAACCTTGTTGCATGTTAATTATAGCTGTGCAAAGCATCAAAAAATTCCTGATTAATGCCAACTATTAATGCCAACCCACTTGTCTGCCTTTAAACCCACATTTTAGACATTAGAGATAGGCTATGAAAGAATATAAGGAGACAGTATAAAACTGATGTTTGAAACAATTACAAAGCAGACCTGTTACATAAACAACCTGTTGCATTTACAATGAAAGTGCGAATTGCATGGGTTTATTGTACCTTGGTGTACAAATGAAATTTAAGTTTATCTATATCAATTCCTAAATCTTTATATACTGTTACTCTTTCCAGTGATTTACATTTTACAAGAAGAGTAATTGGTCTACATTTTATCAAGTTTATGTATTTGCCTCTTTAAAATGATTAGTTTTTGTTTTACACCTCAAAACAAGCAAGTGTATCTGTAAGTCTTACAGTAAACATACAATATACAAGTTTGGCAGGCATTTATAGCAATAATCTGGTTTTGTAAACCACCCATTTTTACTCTGCTAGCAATCTAACTAAGCTAGGTTCTAAAACAAGTTTTAAACTATTGTCATAATTAATGGTAGAAGTAGCTTGCTAGCAGGCAGATAACTATAATGTAAGGGCTTTATTTGACTTACCTTACTTGCAAATGTTCATTTTTAGGTGTAATAAGGGATTTCTAAACTACACCCTGAGCATATTATCATTCTCTGTGGCGTTCTCAACAAAAAGGAGTCTTAAACCAAGAATAGCAGTCTTGAAACTCTTGCTGAACATGCTTCAATAATCAGTCCTCTGTTAAAGTCCCTGAGATATCTTCTTCGAACCATGCTAGCAAAAATAATTGTCAACTGGTCCCAGAATTTTTATACATGACCCTAAACATGACAGGATGTTAATTGCTTAATTAGCTCAGGAACCAAAACTGTGTGGAATCTGCTTTCAATATACTTTGTAGCATTACCTGAAACGTTTCCTTTATTTTGGCAGTTACCGGTATGTAAGTCACTCTGGATAAGATAATCTTCTTGGAAATTATTTGTGAAATGTCAAGATGAATACATGCCATAAACCATTACTACAGTGAAGGCTGTAGTTTTGGTAAAGTGCTTTTCCTGAGTGTCAGTGCAGTCAGTGCTGTATCTCAGCAGATTATCGTAAACACTGAGCAGCTGAAGGCCACTGACAACATTTCTGTAATGTTTATTGTTGTTGATATTTCAGCAGACAGACAAAATCGATACAATTCAGTATGTGCTCTGAAAAAAAAGCTGAATTTCTTGGTCCTGATTTCATGCCATCAAAAAGACCTTCGAAAAAGGCAATAACTATGACAAACTATGTCTAATGATTTTAAATTATGCATGTGCCAGAGAGAAAGGGAAGTAGGGAGGGAGATAGGGTTAGAGAGAGAGAGAGAGAGAGAGAGAGAGAGAGAGACTTACGCATGAATGTTGTGTTTTAGATGTGTTTGCATCCCAAGTTTCTTGATTTTTTTTTCTTTTTTTTTTGTTGTCTGTTGAACTGTCGAGATCAAATGGTGCTGTTGGTTTAAAAGGCATTTCTATATTCTGAGAAATCTAAACCAAGGGGAAGTGTCTAATTAGCTGTGTCAGTGCATTTGAAAATCAACACTAACACTGAGTGGCAAATTCTCAGTGAATGTCCCTCTGTGTGACTGTGAAAACAGGCCAAGTCATGGTGAATGCATGAGACTTAGCCTGGTGATGTGCTCCATGCCTGGTATGTCCAACACATTCCCTGGAGATCATTTTCAAGCACTTTCTGCCTTATTCTAGAGCAGTGTTTCTCAAACCTCTCCTGGAGTACCCCTTGTCCTGCATGTTTTACATCTCTCCCTGCTCCAACACAGCTGATTCAAATGATCAGTTTGTTATTAAGCAGCTTCAGGAGTTCATAACGAGTTGATCATTTGAATCAGCTGTGTTGGAGCAGGGAGAGATCTAAAACATGCAGGACAAGGGGTACTCCAGGAGAGGTTTGAGAAACACTGTTCTAGAGAACAAACACAATTTCAAGTTTCAATTAGATATTTATGTTAAATGTTAATTGTACTATAAACCACTTATAATTTGTCAGGAAGCAGCTGTGGGTGTCTTGGTAGTGTCCAATGCAGCATCCATCACACCGCTGCCACCTCTGCTCCCATGTGGTTTTCAACCTTGAGGAGGGGGACACAGTGCAAAGTGAGTGATGGCTTTGTGTGGGACTTGGTTCATATGCTGAGGATCTGCCATAAATGTTGACACTGCAATAATAAATCATATGTGCATGTGTGTGTGTCCAGTAACTGAGTTCAGTTGTATTGGACCAGAAAATATACCATAATCCTATCACATTTCAGATAAACATATGCAGCAGGATATCCATGTTTTGTTTTGGTTTTTTTTCTTCTTTAATTGGCTGTACACACCCATGAGCCACGAGAAGGTGCATAATTCCAAAGTGCAGCTGTGTGGTTATAGCTCTACATATTGCAGACTAGGTTTGTATGATCGGCAGATTGAGAATGTCCAGATTTATAGAAATCCAATGATGACAGGACCATTAATGTATTATATGCAGAACTTCACTACAGGTGTTCAATCACTAATTTTCAATACATTTGTTGTGTGTATTTTTAAAGCCTGTTGAAATCCGTAGAAGTTTAGTTTTTTATGCCCTCACTGAAAGGTTTAATCTCTTGTTTTCTCTTGGCTTGTTTTCACATCTCCAAATCTTAGCGTGTCTACTGACAAAATGTTGCCATAAGTCAGCATTAAAATTAATTTCCTGTTACTTTGATGCAGCACAGTAAATGCAGAGGAGTTTTGTTGGTCATTTACATATTTGTCTTTTGGCTATCAATATGCATGTAAAAAAAAATATATATATATATATATATATATATATATATATGTGTGTGTGTGTGTGTGTGTGTGTGTATACGGTATATATATACCTCAGTTCACTTCTCTGAGGGTCTTCAATGAAAGAGTTATCTGGATCCACCATTTTGATAAGGAAGACTGGTATGTCACCATGGTGAGTGCCAAAAACATATTTATTTCCCATAGCTCAGCTTCCATGCCATACTACATATTTCCACAATAGAAGGGGTAAGACTGAATGAAAATCACAGTTCCAATGAATAATTAGCCTGTCACTCAAAGTTGACTGCGTAAGAGGTCCATAACTTTGCATAACAGACATACGCCATTTGCATTTGAGAGGATATGGAGATAGAGGCAGCAGGCTCTAAATATAGTTGTGTTAGTGTATTATAGTTTACAGGATTTGAAGTAGAGAAAGATGAAAATAATAGTTTTCATATACCTGTAAAATGTTGGAGCAATTTGAAGTTCAATGCATCTAGTTTTATAGTAACCCACATACAATTTGTGTGTTTGTGCCGTCAATGATTTTTCTTGTGTTGACTGGCTTGGAGAATATTGGAGAATACTTCTAGGAAGAAAGGTTCCCAGCATACATTCTGACTGAGAGATGCACTGTAAATGAAAGAGCTTTGAAATAACATGCTGAGAATTTAAAATTGCCACTGGGTGCATAAGGCATATGGCAATTTTGCCCATAGTGCCTTCACTGTCTCTGCATGGCATTTTCACTATTAAAATTGTGGCCACAATCGATTGTTTAGAACAGTGGGGGATGGGTGAGAATTTCAAAAATAGGGGTCTTTAATATTAACCTTACAGAATGATATATCATCCTTCATTTTGCTTCAAGTGCATGACAAATGTTAGCACAATCATTGTGTTGCACACTTTGCTCCTGTTTGATTTCCTCAAATTGTGTGTCTAGGAGATATTTCTACAGAGTACAAATTGTTCATCAACAAGAAAATCCATCTTCTTTTTCTTTACAGAGGAAGATTTAGTTATTCATATGTCAGCACTGAGTTTTAAATATTGTCAAGGTCAGAGAATCTGCATGCTAATTAGCATTACTGAAAATAAGAATAAAAACATCTTACCAGCAGCCCAGCAGACTCTTTTTCCTCCATAAATATTACAGTGCTGTATTACTTATGCTGTTTAAGATAAACCCAGAATGAACCATTAGTGAAAATTTTCACAGTGAAAATTAAGAATAAGATTAAGAATGGAAATCTTAACAAAAAGGTATTCAGAGAAATAAACTATTTCTTAATATTTTTAAGTATGATATATGGCGTGTTTGGTTGTGGCAAGTTGAAGACACAAACTAAAACAATATGACCCAGTTACTTTTGGAACACACAGAAAAAACCTACAAAAGGTTTTCAGATATAATCTCTATATCTAAAATCTTCTACAGCGATTGCTTGGGGGAGCATTATGATTTTCCACAAGATTGCTACTGTAGTATTGTTTCACCTCATGATTTCTATTAATAACACTGCTGCTACTTTGCATGCTTTGCACTTTAAGCTAAAATGCTTGTGGCAACAAAACTGCATAAAACAGGCAGTAAAAAAATCTTTAAATATTGCCAATGTAAATTTCATGTTAATTTTCTCTCCTTTTAAACGAATAAAAGGATTAGTCTGTTGCAGAAATACTCACAGTTTTTTAAGTATGACACCAGGGGCACGGAAGCATTTTCCTCCATCACCTCCTGACCATTATCTGCTTTAGCAGATCTTCTTTGTGCACCTCCTGCATGACAGTGTAAAGATATTTGAAATTCGAAATATTTGAAATTACACCGATAACCATTTAGATTATGGCTTTAGGAAATGGCAATATGGGGCCCAGGGCAATCATGCCATTTTGAAACAATCTCATCGGAGATCTGAAAAGCGCTGGATGCCAATAAATGACTGGCGATAGGGCGTTAATCCTGCCCGCAGTCAGTGCTGCCGAAATGACACCCTCCTCATGACGCATCTTACCAAGGTATACGGATGTAATGAGTTTTGCACCGGTGAAAAAGCCAGGCCTGATTTTCATGAGCCATTTCAGGACAGGAATATGCTTTAGTTAAACCCCACACCTTTATTGATAAGGAAATTATTCATTGTGTTATTTACAGCTTCAGTCAAGCATTTCATAGAGGTTTATACCACTCCCTGACACCACATGCTGTAAATCCCCCGCTTTGTAACAGGAATGTAAGCGACCATAACACAGAACTCAGGCCCTTTGGCAGCATCTTTTTGATGGTAAAGATGTAATTGCATAAATGTGGAAAATTCTCTGAACCAAAAGAGTTACTGCAAAAGACCCTGGATAACATTAAGCACACAATAACAGACTGAAAATGGATATGAACAGGCCAATACAATACAATCTCCATAGGATATACCTTTTATTATTTACATTTGCACTCTACACAATAATTACAGAAGACACTAGCTATCTACAGTGTAGGAGAGGGAACAGGCATGTCAAGAGAAAGGACTGGATCATAAATGGACCTGGGAGAACAGGTCCACAGAGGAGCGTCTTCAGCAGCACTACTTAGTTTACATTTACATTTATTCATTTGGCAGATGCTTTTATCCAAAGCAACTTACATAGGTTACAGTTCTTTACAATGTTATCCATTTATACAGATGGATATTTACTGAGGCAATTGTGGGTTAAGTACCTTGCCCAAGGGTACAGCAGCAGTGTGCCAACGGGGATCGAACCGGCAACCTTTCAGTTACAAGTCCTGCTTCTTAACCACTGTGCTACACTGCCGCCCCCAGTCAGATATGACATCAATGTAATACTGTCAATATCACCAGGAACGCAAATGCTTGTCATAACATTTCTGTACTCATCAAGATTATTTCAAGGCAAACGTGTGAATTTAGCTCTCCATTCAGTTCTCTTCTCTTCACCTTTTCAAGGAATGACTGAATAGTCAAAAATTGTCGTACATCTAAATATTTAAATATTTAATTCATGATATTAATATTATTAATCATGAATTAACTATAGGCCCTCTAGAATTGGACGTACTGCAGTGCTAATTATATAGCACTAAAAATGAATAATTAATTTCAGTGTCGCATCATCACTCAGTCTTTGGCACAGTAACAAAGCCTTGGGCAGCAGGCCTGCAAAGATTCCACAAATGCATGGAGCCTCAAGGAGGCAACCTATGAGATGGGTTTTTTTCATAAATCCATACCCTCGAATTAATTTATTGCGTGCCTACATTAATTCTCTCAAATGAATAAAGTGTACCCACCAAATTGTAAGTCATGCCACTGAATTAATAAACCACACAGTCATTAGTGAGCTGTACTGACAAATGCGTCATTTTACCCTCAGTTTCATAATCAGATCACAGATTGAAACTGTATTTAATTTGGGACTGGACTGAAGGTGTTCAGAAATCAGAAGAGGCTACTCTCAAGTTTATATTTAACTGATAAATACTGTCAGATTAATAAATCTGCAAATTTGTATGAATGTGAAGACATACTTTATTTATTTAATGGCACAAAAATACTCCCTTTAGCAAGCTGAAAAATTACAATGAAGCTGGAGATAGTTATTTTTGCTGTCAATTAGAAGGCCAAATTACCATAAGAAATGACTTGTAAGTCTGTAAGTATTGCTGAATGTTTAATTTTCACAGCCCATGCAACTAAAGCACATACCTACAGTTCAGCAGCAGGTGCAATGCATATTCATGATTGCTGGATGTATTCTATTGTTTTAAACAATTCACAGACATTTTGATAATATGATATATCCACAATTATTAAACAGTATGAAATGAACTGAAATATGAATTGAGATTACACCACATATAAATGAAAAGAAATATGACTTTTGGGGATGTGGTTATTTATGGTACGTACAGCAGCAATAGCACAGCAGTGGTGAAAATGGAAATGGACATTAACTGTGTGTCCTTAAATTTAGCCATTTGACACTTTCGTCAGCTGATTGAACACTGTAAGGTTATCTTGCTACACCTCACACTCCTCTTTGCCAGAAACACTTATATTACACATTACATCCAATTACATTACAATGTATACTATTACTATTACATTGCAATGGGAAAATTATTTTTTTAAGCAAATAGTTAAATGATCGTGTGGTCTTGAGAAAAGTTATATTCAGACTCAGTATAACTTAATACAGAGACAATTAACAAGTGTGAATTCAACAGCATGCATCATTGCTTCAGATTGGTTGGACATGTTGAAACACTTGCTCTGCTTATTGCAATGAATATGCAATGATATTGGATAAATAATGGTTAATTAAATCAATTTTTTGTAAAGTGCTCATTTGTTTTGTTCACTTTTAACTCCGTTGAACACCTAAAATGATTTAGTTTCAGACAGATTCAAAGCTTCATTATGTCCTCTTTTTCTAAAAGAAACATTAAGTTTGTGAAATGGAAACAATTACCTAGCTGCCTCTAGCTGCCTTTGGCTGAAGATAACCAAGGATGCAATAGAAATAGTCTGTTACCCAACCTCAAGCCTGACACTCTGTGCCATCTTTGTGTACAAAGGATATGGCCTTGAAAGGATGTCATTTATGTGAAAAATACAGCTCCTGACACATGCCTCACTCAATGATGCAAAAACATCTTCCCATTGAAACGCATGTCAGGTGGAGAGCTTATCACATGACAAGAGGCCCTCTAGTTGTCATCATTAGAGACATCATGGTAGACATGATGTTCATGTGGATATAGTATGCTTAACCGGCCTGTTTAGGACAGAACCCCTTTAGTGACCTTATTCGTTTTCCGCACAATTATAATCACAAGAACATAAATAATCATAACAAGATTAATGACAAGAACAGGCCATACAGCATTCAGTAACAATAGGATTATTCCAAGTAATATGCTATTCGATGTGAAGGAACTGGAAGAGGCCCTGTGAACAAGTGGATGGTATTTACAAGCAAAACAACATGCCAGTCTGAGGAAGTGATGGATGCAATCAGATTCGCATTACTTAGGAAAAAGCATTATTTTGAAATCAAGGGAACATACCGAGCAATGCTATAGAATTCATTTCTGAAGCACAACAGTTTAATTTTGAATCCCTCCTGCAAGCCCGACCTATCGCAGATGTATTTTTAATCAAGATAAATCACCTTTTTGGCTTCTGTCTCCTGCAACTCTGGCTATGAAAGGCACATTTTTCCATCAAATATGTTTAGAACATGTTTCCCTGGAGGGCATTTATTTATTTATTATTTCATTCATCCATTCATCCATCCATCCATTCATTCCTTCAGTCATCTATTCATTCATACATTCAATTATCACGGTAAAATAAGGATTTCGTTCCTGGTCTTGAAGTTTTAGCTGAACAGAATTCCCAGCATTTAATAAAAGTGTGTACCATTGTGCATTCTGCAGCCGTTTATATGGAATCACAGCCCCATTCCCCGGACACCGGGGCAACAGGGAGCCTGCCTCTGAGATCCGGCCCTATTATATTCACATGCAGTGTGTGCACTCCCCCAAGTCTTCCGCCAACAAAGTTCAAAGACTAAGTATGAGAAGGATTATTATGTCTTGGTGGAATCGCAATACAGATATATGGATCGAAAAAGAAAAGAAACCATGTTAAACTACAGAACGGCATCTGTCACTCCCATCTCGTGGAGCAGTTGAAAAACTGAGAAAAAATAGTAGTGGAGAAACAAATGAACCAAGTACAGGTTCTCCTTGAGTCTCTCATTCAAGGTCAGTATATACAATTTATTTAATAGCCTGGATATCACAGGCCACTTACTGAAACCAAAATCAGTTATTATTATTATTATTATTTTTATTATTATTATTGTTATTATTACTATTATTTTGATTTGGAAACAATTTAGATCCAGGTAAAGGTAAAAGGCACAGGAGGCAGTGATACCATCATCTGAGAAATGAACAAAGGAATCCTTCATTGTCATTTCTGTTTTATCTGATGAGTGAAAACTCAGTGCCAGCCTTTCATGTTGAAATAGAAACATTTTTGAAATCTTACAATAAATCTTCACTGCCAAGAGTGGAATTAATAGGTGTCTTTGACAGCCCATGAAGCCTTAAAAGCACTTTAAAACTCGACTGTTAAGCCATTTTTGTGATTAGGAATAAGTTGAGAGGACATTTTATCTCAGTGCCTCCTGAGACCACGGCAAAAAGTGCAGAAATACAGAGTAAAGTTTTTTTTTTTTTTTGTAACAAAAATGCACCTTCTATTTGGAAAAACACCACAGAAAGAGCAAAGGACTACTGATATGAAAACTACTTACAAACGTATGACCTTGAAAAATACAGCAAAAGTAGCACCCATTAAAAAATTTACTCTCTAAAAATGTACGAATGATAACCACAATTTAACATTCAAACCCTGGATCCAGTTATACATTCATGCAAGTGGTCAGAATCACAGTAGTCAACAATGTGAGACTGCATCTATTTTGGTTTGGGGCAGTACATGTGTTCATGTTAAAATAAACAGCACATGCTAAAATCAATATCTTAAATCCATATATCCTAAAATACTGTTATAATACTCTTTATCACACATTATTTTGTGCATTTGACCAAGTTGGTTTATTTTATTTAAAGTTATCTTAACAATATGTGGAGTGTATCCATCAAGTTCAAAATAAAGAAAACCATGGTTGCTTGACAATTCAATTACCTGTGAGAACAAACTGACAGACTGGCTCTGGAGAACTTGAAGAGTGAACCATTCTGAGCGGTTTCAGTCACAAACAGTTCTAACTAATAGGTCTAGTGAAGGAATAGGAAAGGAACCTCAATCCTAGGCTGTTAAAAGGTTTGATTGCTATATCCATGGATGTGAGCACTTCCTCAGTTTTTCCCATCCTGCCATGTACTGCTGACTGGGCTGCCCAGGATGATGCTGAATATTTTATCTGTTTGCCTGATACATTGACTGTACCCATCAACAGACTTCTGGAAATCTATCCTTTGTGGAGCTACTGCAAAGAGTTTTTGTTGAAGATGAGGTCTTTTTTTTAATCATTTCTTTATTTTGCTGACCTCAAATGGCTTTGATTGATAAAATGACCTTCATCTTTTACACTGCATGTTGTTTCTGACATGCAAAAATCTGTTCTGTGATTTCCAGCCAAGTGAAAAAGACATCTTTGATTTAAAGGCCTGGGCCCATATTCATCAACTGTCTCAAAGTAGGAAATAGGTCACAGGTGCTCAAAAATGTTGAGGTTAACATCAGGTCGGTCCTGCTCTTACTTCTAAGAGTAAAAGTGATTTATCTTTTGTCTTAAAATCACTCCTTCGTTGGCAGGTATTTTAGGAGTCTTTGTAAGCTTGGCTAGACTGTGGAGTTGCCGACGGGAAGCTACATTGAGACAGTATGCACACATTTTTTTCAGGAGGGCAAATAGGATACATTTGACCACACAGGGCAGGTCAATAGACATTGGATAAAGAGATGAGGAGAATATTTTAGGAAAATATTTTAATTTTTTATTTGTCACCGACCCCGTCAGAGATGTCACTCCTTATACAAGAGGAATGTCACCACTTACCGCTTCAATAAATGTAATTTAAAACTCTCCTTGGTGACGGGGAAAAGTTTTTAGTTGAAAACAATTTTGTTCTACTAGGATGTCATCTACTGGTTGGCAAGGGATAATTTCAAAAACTGGCCGATGACTCCATTCCCAAGATAGCTTGCAGGTGCACAGCTTAAGTACATGTCGATGTCAAGTACGTGTCGGTTTCAAGAATTCAAGAATTTCAAGAATTCAGTATTTCAAGCAATATATGACAAAGTATAAAACCTATAAAATATCAACGATGTATAGGGTTCATAGGGTCATGCATAGTGTTGTGGAAAAACTCTCACTTCAGTTCAACTTTATAATGTGAATTTATAAATAGAAAACAACATGCACAATTTATTAATTCATCTGTCTTTCATTAAATGCCATGTAAATAGTTTACTGTTAACCTCTGCAGATGCAATATCAGTATGCACTGAACAACCCAATTTCCATTTCAGACACTCTTGTCTCGAAATGCAGTGTCTGTTGCTGTCTGTGTGTCTCTCTCACATATATATAGTGACTGTAGAGACCTTCACCTCAAAGGATCTATCGTATTTACCCACATATATTTCAAAAAATGGCTGAACATTTACAGTCTTGTCTTTAGGCCTTGAAAGACGAAAGCAATTTTCAAAGTGACTTTCTTACTGACAGATTTAGAAATATATATTTGAAGTTGAAAGAATCATTTTTCTTTTCACCACTAGAGCAGATTTAATGAGTGCACTGGAACAGGCCACCTCCTTTCATGTCTGGAAGCGTAATATTATTTAAGTCATCAATTTACAGAATAATTGCTTTCTGTACATGGGAAGATAATTAAAACTTCTGTTCAAAGAAAAGCCATAAACAAATTGTTTAATTAACAGATGAAAAGGACATGTATCAAAATATTACACATTAATGTACCAATAACTTTGTCTGTTTTGATTGATCAGGTCAGGGAAGTTCACTGTAACCCTTACCATCCTTGCCACATTTACAATCCTAGTACATCATAACAAATTAAGAAATGGGCGACTCAAAGAAATTGTCACATGGATGAATAATATAGCCATCTGTTAATCTTTCCCAACACCCAAATGCACACCCTTTCCTTTTACAAAAGGATTTATCAAAAAAAGTCAGGTATAACCAAGAGCAATACACTTGTGCATTATTATTTATTTTCTTTACAGCCACATAGACAACAACCCCGTCCTGTGGGAGATAGACCGTCTTAAAAGACTAAATTGAACAACACGAACAGCTTGTTTTATTTGTTCAGTAATTTCTCCTTGCACAATGTATGACAATTATTTTGGATTTTATAAGCCCTATAATTTACGTGCTCCTCTTGTTCTTGGCACTGTTCTAATCAGTGTCAGGCAACAGACCAAAATGTGTCCACAAATAGGTTCTTTCCAAAAATATGCTGCCCCTGAACATGGTGTGTGTGTGTGTGTGTGTGTGTGTGTGTTTCTACCCATGGAAACACACGCACACACACACACATGCAGATCAGAAATAAATACAAAATTAAAAATTACTTCTTTAGTTTTAACAATTGCCACAAACAGACTCACATAAACACACACTGCTGCATACACAATGTATATACATGCATACATACATACATCTATACGCCTGGGCTAATGTCTATATGTTTGTCTTGTTTAATAGCAGAACAACATAAAATATTACTGTGACTGTTAGTTTAAGGCCCTTAAGATGCAGAATCATGAGATACTGTATATAGTGATTGCACTTACCTCCATGTAGGATTGTCCTCGATTAACCATCAGAGGTATGCATAGATCAATACAGGAAATGATTTGCAGATTGCTGTACAGCATAATTATTTGCCATGGAAACAACTAAAACCACATGTATATTCATTATCACATGTCAATAAATAAAATTCATGACATTACACAACCACCTATTCATAGAAAATCACTCCTCAGCTTTAAGAATTATTTCTAGCAAGGGCTGAGCGGTGCAGTTGCAAGGATTTGTTGGAACAACACTGACATCTAGTGGCAATAAAATGGCACTTAATAAACACAAAGTGGGATAATGCAGTAAATACTTTCAAGTATAGTATAAATTCATTTACAAAAAACGACTTTTACGTTAAAGATTAATGGTAGCAAAAAAACCCACAAAAACGGGATATTCATGATAACTACCTCTGCATTAAATTCAGCTTAGGCAATGCTAAGGTTTTTTTAGCACATTGATTTGATGTATACTATGATAATCTAGTTACAATGGGATTCTTTGCACAGCATAAACTCACCACAGGGCACACTGCTGAAGACTCCGCTGCAGAAATTAACATAAATCTGATGTCTAAATGGACAACTCACAATACATAGAAATCCATACACATCAAACTTGAAGTACTCATTACTGTTAGTGGACTTACTTTGAAAGTTGTGGCAATGTTCAGATCAGGAAGGTTTCTACCTATGATACCACAAAAAACCTTTGGATGTTTGACAGTTTCATGGTTTTCCTTCATTCTCTCATCATATGAAAACACATTCCCTTAAATGGCCTCAGATATTTTGGGGAAATCGACAATCGTATAAAACAATGGTTAGAGTGCCCATCTCAAGAATGAGAAAATATCCCATATGACCATGATGTGACACTGTCACACTTGCTGTTATACTGTGTTGGTAGATTATTCATCCCCTATTTTATCCCCTTTTCTGCAATGTAAAAGTACTAAGGCCTAAATGTACTGACATGTGAGGACTGAAGACCAAGTTAAATGAAAAAGTACTTACAATTTTGAACCATACACAAAGGTTGGGGGCTAGTTACAGTTTAACCTCCATGGTAAATATGCCACCTGCCTTTTCAAACTAACAGTAAAATAGGATGCATGGTTGTCATGCACAAAATAACCATCAAAAAGTATAAGAAAGTAAATATTGCCTGTCAAGGATAGGTTTGATATGAGATTCAGAAGTTTAAGAGTGGCAAATTGACCATGCTGGTTAAGTTGTAAGAATAACTATTGGGTCAGTTTCCCAGTCGAGAAGTAGACTAAATCTGGGTGTGGAAAACTGACCCATTATATTTCTATGTTGTGACTAAAGTAGTTATTTACTAGAAATACACATTATTGGTAATTTTTACATAGCAACTAATGTATATAGTAATCAAATACTCAGGTGGTTATTTCCTTTATTCCTCTGAGGGATATATATGTTGCTCTTTGAGATCAAGTTTGAGTCATCAGCAATCTTCCCTATAGTAGTACTTACTGTATGAAGTGACCCAATATAATTGAAGTATCACAGCATGTATATAAAAAAACCTTAGCAGTGCAGTGAGTTTAATGCAGAGATAATTTCATGAATTTCTCATCTGTTGTTGATAGATATTTGCTAGCATTAAAGTAGAACAAAAAAGTAGTTTTTGTTCATAAATTTCAGATGTCTCTACCCAGATGGTAATATGACCTTAAAATGACAAAGCTAGCAACAACAATGTTGCAAGCTGCAATGAAAGTAGGCTTACAACGATGTCAACCTTATTTAGTACATTTGAAGGTAATTAGTTTTCTGTAATTTGCAGACCTATTGTCTCCAGCAAGTTTCCTCAGATCAGCTTGGATTTCTTTGTATTCTGCATCAGCTCTCTGAAAATAACTCTTAAACAAATCAGGTTAAATGCGATTCTGACAAGTGATTGGAGAGACTGAAAGTGACATACTCACTGGCCAGTCCTAAACTTGTAGCCTGTTTGGATCCTCTTCTTTCTGTTTGATGTGGCTGTTTCAAACAGAGAGAATGTGCCATATAGCCACAAGTACTGGGCAGTGAGTGATGCATTATCATCAACTGAGAGGGTTTACAAGTTAAATACATATTTTGCCTGAGCAGCTGGACTAATTTATCTAGCAAGCCACCCTAGACTACCACCCTCATGTTTCCTCTGACCTATTTATGAATCAAGTATGCTTACATGGTGTTAGCCGCTTGGGTGGGGGGCTTAGCTATTTGTCATTGACTTATCATGAGTTTTCAGCCCATTTGCATGTTGTATATTGTTAAATTTATTGTGACCTATCCTAAATATAACTATATTAACAGCAGAATTATGGTGAAATAGCAGTGAAATTTGATTCTGAATTTTACCAGTTTGAATTCAAAGGTAGTTCAAAATTATATAATTATAAATTATTATAATTATACTATAATAAAGTTTATAATACATTCTCTGAGATAATGTATTACAAAGGTAGATATTTTACTCAGAATATTAGAGTGGATTATTTACAACTGAATTATTCTGTCATCTCAAAGTAGCATTTCATATGTAGCATACAGGCACAGCTCTTTGCTATAGCAACTTCTCTCTACCAGATATGAGTTTTGGAGGGCATTTTGGGAAGTTTTGCTGTGAAGAGAAGGCAACACTGAAGCATGATATATGGGTGGAAAGATGTGCTCATTCAGCTGTCATTTTAAGAGAAATAATGTATATTGTGATGAAAGCAAAGTTACAGGACTGAAGTTTAATGCAGTGGAAAAACAACAAATTCAAATCTACTGACAAAGCATCCTCCCCACATACACTCACAGAACTTGAATGCTCATCCATTTCTGCTCAAAATGTGGATAATATTATAATATGTGAAATTTCAGTGAAACAGCAGACACATTAGATTGTCGTCCTTCTCCTGAACCTGCAGGGTAGTCCACACTCCTCAGTGTGGGCATTGTGTTAAATTTGTGATACTCAAAAAAAAAAATCTATTGGAAAAGAGGACATTGTGTCTGAAGAAACACACAGTTTGGATTCTACTTTGTCCATTCATTTCTTTAATACCAATCTTAGCATATGTGTCAAAAACACTTCACTGTCACTTTTACAAAGTAAATGTTTGTATGCATATATGTATGTATATGAAAGTGTGTCTTGTGTGAGAAGCTTTGGAAATTTTTGTGCTGAATATCCATATGGTTGTGGCTGTTACATAAGTGGGCATGCACACATGCCTCATACATAAACTCATGGCACACCACTCACTCAGCAATCTAATATGTATTCCCCAGACCACTCAGGTAAGCAGCACCTGTCAAGTACAGTTATCTGGGTGATATACAAGTGTAAGTGATGTATGAAATCAAGTTTGGTTTGCTGTAATTAAGCTGTTTAAGGCAGATGAAGGTAAAGCAGTGGTATGCTGTGTGAATGTGATCTTTCAATTTTAACACTCCAGCAAAAAAAAAATAAATAAATAAATAAATAAAAGAAAGTTTCTCAGTATGTTAAGCTGGAGTCTTTGAAATGATTGCTAAACCAATGAATCCAAGTGATTGACATAATCATAAAAAGCCATGACAAAAGGTGAATAATTCAAAATAATATTTAAACAGCTTTACCTTCTTAGTTGTAGTTCCTTCTTTTTCTTTGTATTATTATTCTGGTTGTTGTAGCCTATAACTAAAAATCACAGAGGCTCCAAAGGGACAATCAGTGGAAACGCCATAGCGACGGTATGCAGCGTTTGGTCTCATCTGAGATAGGGTTTTTGCCGCTTGAAATGTTATTTCGATGTAAGGAGGGAATGCGTTTACAGGAAATTTGGTGAATTTCGCCCTTGACGGACGTGTTCTTTTGTGAGCGTGGCTTGTAACAGTGCTATCATCCAGGTTCAGTAACTTTTAAATCAGCTGCTACATAGTTAATTCGAATCACTTTGCGCTGCTACAAGCCGATCCACATGTTTTTAACATCAGTGAGCTTGCGCAGAATTGAATTGAACTGAGCACAGAATGACGCCCTCAGACGCAACCACATCCAGCAACAAGACTGCGTCTGTTTGCCTAGCAACGGCGAGAGCGAACATTTCAGGAGGATGTCCGGTGAAAATAAAGAAAATAGTCGGTGCGCAAAACGGATTTTTATAAATCGCATCGACACTTACTCATCTAAATGCATTGCGAAGGTAAAACCATTCCTTACGCTATTTCTGAAGCTTTTATTCTGTCCTACCCCTGCCGAAAACTTTTGCACAATGCTGCGAGGGCATGGGCATGCTGGGTTTACTTGTCAATAACACTGGATAAAACTTAAAATTTGTCGCCTGAAAAATAGCTGGCGAATATGTCGATGTAATTAACTGGTTAGTGACACCTGCCTCGGTTTCTTATTACAACGAGCAATAATAAAATGAAGCGACTAAGTTTGTAACGTTGTTGAGCCATTTGTAACATTCGCAGCGGTTTGAACCTCCTGAAGACTATTGTACCACTATACAAATATACAAATATAAAAGAAAGTCCCCAACTACCTCATCTTCTGTGGTAGTCTGTTAACGTTATGTATATATGGGAATTACGTGTGTGTAGCTTTGCGTGTAACTTTGTGTCTATGTATGCGTGTAGTTGGCCATGTGTGCACAGTATGGCCTATGTATCGACCTGTATGCATTACGTATTTATTTATGGTGACGTTGCAGTTTCTGTCTACCTGTGTTGCTGGTGCATCACTGGAGGAGGCCAGCGAGGTCGAGATGGAAGAGGAAGAGGGCATAATGTCTCAGGATGACCAGTCTAAAGTAAAAAAAGGAACTTTTGAAATAGTAGGAACTGTCAGGAGCAAAACACAGGAGGAAAAATCTAGTTTTGTAACGGAACTTTATTGTGTGAGTAAGATACACTGTCTTGGAAAAACGAAAACAAACAACCAACCAAAAAAGTTTGTTAAAAAGTGTTGTCCCTCATGTTTTGATGTGCTGGCTGTTTTTGCAGTCATTGACTCAGCAAGAACTTCTGTTGAAGTTGATGGACTGTGATGTTATCATTTATAACATCTCTGAAAATGCTGAGCAGATAGAGGAAGCATCTTGGGCGATTTCAGGTACTGATGAGCTATATCATCCTGTTGGTCTCTACATTTGACAAAAATGATTACAATGTCCATCAAAGTGATTCTTAATTGAATTCAATTTCAGCCCTGCATGCAGACTTGGACAATTTTAGCGGTTCAAAGATGTTCATCTTGATATCAACTGTGATGACCTGGGCCCTGAGCAAGCCTATTGATCCAGTGAGTGTTTTTGCCTGCATTAATCTTGTCCACTTTTGACTTTACATTATTTTGGCATGCAGTTAAATGGTTAGTTCATGAAATACTGACAAGATTTTTAAATTACTTTAACATTTGAAGTGATCATTTTTTACCATAGGATCAGCCTGAGATTCCCTTCACAGAGGAGGATTACAGAAGACGTCGACCACATCCAAACTTCAAAGATCATATTACTGCAGAGAAACTTGTTGTTAAAATGGGAAAGACAGTAAGCATTATTGCAAGGGCAATACAACAAATTACAGTTTATGGAGAACAATTTTTAAATCTTAATAAAATGTTCTTCTGGTTTGTATCACCCGACCAGCATAACATTAGATTTATCTTTCAGAATGAGTCGAGGCTTTCTACCTATGTTGTAGCTTCAGGGCTGCAGTATGGAATGGGAGAGAACACCTTCCACTTCTTTTTCAAGGCAAGTCATAATATCTGTGATTACTGATGCCATGACAGTTATTGTTGTTCCTGGGTGCAGTTTTTTGCTAATATCTCATGCTTTCTTAAATCCCCCCTTTTTAGACTTCTTGGTTGGGAGAGGTTTACACAGTTCCTGTCTTTGGACCAGGCGACAACATCATTCCTACCATCCATGTCAATGGTTTAGCAGGGTTTGTTCTCATATTTAGTGGAAACACAAAATCTTATACACAACATAAACCTGTGATTCCTGTAAATTTAGATTAAAATGACTATTTGTCCTTGTTTTTCTTTGTAAGTGTGGTCCAGAACGTTATAGATCACAAGCCAAAGACACATTATTTGGTTGCAGTGGATGATTCTAAGAATACACTTCAAGATATTGTGAAGGTGAGCCATATGTTTTAATAAACAATGAGACAGTAATAGGTTCACTGATATAAAATATATAATCGTAGGCTGTGTCCTTCACCTAGGTCATAAGCCAGGTGCTAGGACCAGGAAAAGTTGAGAATGTCCCAAAAGAAGATGCCTTCCTCCTGAGAGATCTTACGGTACATATGAAACAAGTTCACACTCCCACACACACCATGCAGCACTTCTGTAGGCTTTGATGGAAAAAATCTGTTAAATGTGGTTGTTTGCATGTAATGTGGTAGCTCTATTTCAAGCTGTATGTAAATTTGTTCATTACAAAATGCATTTTAGCTCACACTGTCATTAAGATTGTCCGACAGTACTATTAACATGAAAAAATTAATGTGCACTTTCTGTAGCAAACAGACATTGATGGCCTCTTTGTCAATTTGCGGATTGAAGCTGTCTTTCTGAAGGAATATCTGAATCTCCACTGGGTGTGTGAATCTGGAATTGTAGAAAACATTGATAGTGTTGTGGAGGAATACAAGCAATCCAGGGGACTTCTGGTAAGTAAGCAGACGTGGCAGTCTACGTAAGCAGATCATAATCTTGAGCATAATCCTTCAAAATGTTTGTGTACCCTTTTCATTTACTCCTAATCATAATTTATAAATTACACAATCTGCAAATCTGGAAAAAAAACACAACAACGCCAAGGTCAATAACTTGTCTTTATGGTGTTCTTGCTTCTAACCACAATTTGTGTGCAACTTTTTGATGAGATTTACACAAAAACTCCTATGAGAACATCAAAGCCAATCCATTTTTAATGGCTGACAAAATCTCTATGAGAGATGAGGCTGCAAGTATTGCATTAGCCCTAATATTTGTGTCCAGCATATTCTGTTGTCCTTTCAACTTTATTTCTACTCTTTGTACTCATACTTTTTAAGTTGCTCTGGATAAAAGTGGCAACTAAATGACTAAACATGAATGTAAATATAAGGCAGTTTTAATTATGAGGATATTCACATTTAATTAAAACTGCCCTATATTTACATTAATGCTTTGCTCTCAGTCAGGGGAAAATGAATCTTAATGGATGTAATAGAAGAAGTGTATGCATCTACTTAAAAATGTGAAGTATATTTTCTTAGAATGTAATATAGTTTTCTCTTGGAAAATCGAACTTTCGCTTGGCTTCACCATATGTATAATGTATAATGAATGTATCCAAGATAATATAATGGTCATAACAACACCATTAAATGTACATAACTGATATTAATGGTGTGTACGAATGTGTGTGTGTCTGTGTCTGTAGCCTAAATATGTACAGTACAGAAATACCTTTATTTTGTGTTTTCTAGCCAATCCGTATCTGCATCCTGGGACCTCCAGCCATTGGTAAAAGCACAGTGGCAGAGAGGATCTGCAAACATTACAAACTACATCACGTCAAAGTCAAAGATGCCATTACTGAGAGTGTCACACAGCTGGTCAGTTTTCCATGTGAGCTATAGCTGATTTACATGCCCTTTAACTGGGAAGATGATGGGAATAGATATATTTCTGCATCTTCCAGTTTCACTTGAACGTTTTTTATGCCATATTAATTGTTTGTGTTTTAAGCTGTGTTATATTAATAATCTAGGTTTGTCTGCAGCTCTGAAAATGTTCAAGACACATATATATATTACATGGTAGACAAGCAAAGTGAGATAACATTGCTTTCATTATCATCAGGAAAAAATGGTTCAGATGGAAGATGTGGAAGATGAAAATGAGAATGATGACACAGTGGGTGCTGCACAAGAATTCCTTGAAGCTCTAAAAGAGAGCATGGATCAGAATGGAGGTAACTGAGTTACAGTCACAAAAGTAGAAGCAAGCTATTCAATGTCTTGTATCAACTTGTGTTAAAATCTGAAGACTAGCAGGGAAAGAAGATTTCTGAGATTCATACATTGCATACATTGATAGCAATACTCTACTCTAGCATACTTGGATACTGATAATGCATTCCTTTAGCTTAATTCAATCAGATAATGCTGGATAATTATGCTTATATGATTAAGAATGTTGATTGTCTTTTCTTTTAGGCCGTCTGGATGACCAGTTTGTCATTCGAATCATGAAAGACAAGCTCAGTTCAAAGCCCTGCAAAAATCAAGGATTTGTTCTTGATGGTTTCCCTAAAACATATGAGCAAGCCAAGGAGCTATTCAATGGTAATATATGTACAAAATATATACATGTACAAAGACTGTATTGGTTATTAATGTTTTAGTGCCTTAACAAATTTTATTTTGTTTTGTGTCTAGCTGATGAAGATGAACCAGAGGATACAAGGTCAAAACTGCCTCCATTCAACAAAAAAATCATTCCAGGTATGTGATAGGAATGTACATGTACATGTTTCACTCCTGTACATGTGTTTATAAAATTATGTAGAGCAAAAAGAAAGATTATTCATTGTTAAAAATCTGTATTATCCTGTAAACTAACTTGATGAATTGTTCTAGTTGCCCAATTAGCTTGTGATTAGCACAAGCATTAGCTAGGGCAGCGTTTCCCAACCTTGCTCCTGAAGGCACACCATCCTGCATATCTTCTATCTATCCCTGCTCTACCTACCTGACTGAACTCATCAGTGGCACTTTTGATTAGCTGAGCACACCTGATTTAGTCAAGCAGGAAGGATACATAGAAGATATGCAGGACAGTGTGCCTCCAGGAGCAGGGTTGGGAAACAAGGAGCTAGGGGTTACTAAAGTAGCAAATTACTAAAGTAGCAAAACTAGACACAGACATGCAGATACACATACAGAAATCCAGCATGACCACTGAATAATACTCTAGGTTTTGTCTTAAAATTTGATGGCAAACAATAAGACAAGTGGTTTTTATTTGTTTGTCTGTTTTAGTGTAACAGAACATCATTGTGCATCTTGATAATGTTGATAAACTTGAATAAAGCATTCCAATAAATGAGGCAGCATTACAAAAATTGATGAAAGTTGTAAATAGTCGTAGAGACTTAAGCCTTTCAAGGCTTTAATCAAATATTATTTGAATTTACAGATATGTATGCCACTGTTGCTAACTGAGAAAAAAAAAACATTATGGTTTGATTGTTGCGGTTTGATTCTGTGAAAACATTGTTTTTGTTCTAGGTCTTTAATCATGGAAAGTGTATGGTGTCCTACATCTTGGATCAGGGATTTTTCTTTTTTCTTTAGAAAAAGAAAACAACTTGACTGACAGCTCTAAGAACAGATATAGTTACAATTGCAGTGAATAGTTATGACATGTTTAATCAAAACATTGCGCTCTCCATGAGTAAAAGTGAAATAGGACTTTTTAAATTTTATAACATCTGTGCTGCGTTTAGTAATGATACTATTTTAATCTTTGTTTTAGAATTTGTTTTGTCTCTGAATGCAACGGATGCTTTCCTGAAGAACCGTGTGCTAAATCTGCCAGAGAGCGCAGTGGAGGGAACACACTACACGCAGGACCAGTTCCCTCGACGTCTAGCAGCCTTCCGGGAAAACAACGTCGAAGATGAAACTGTCCTCAACTATTTTGATGAATTAGAGATTCACATTGAGCACATTGGTAATGCAACAGTTCAATATCCAGATTTCCTGCGTGAGGAGAAGGTTGCTTGATCCTGGAAGGCCACAGAATCTGCTAATTTGTATTTTACGTTAGCCTTAAAGCAGGTTTAACCCCTGTTACACTCCATGTGTAAAAAAGTGAACTTCACATTTGCAAAAAAATTTTAGATTCCAACCTTACAGAGGAACTGTCTGTGTGAAGATGGCATAGAAGGTAATGCAGATATTATACGCCTTTTCGTTCAGAAATAACCAGCAGTGATGACATGGAGTACTTGATTGTGATGGAGAAAATCAAGGAAGTTGTGGGGGATGCCAGAAACTATGGCTTGACATCAGAGGAGCTCGAGGAGGAAGAGAGAAGGAAGGCTGATGAGAGGCTGAAGGAGGTGGCAACAGAGAAGGCAGAAACTGAGAGAAAAGAGGCCAATGAGGCAGCCAGTAGGGTTGCACGATGGGAGGAATGGGTAAGTTAAGTGGCATGGTTTGCTCCTCCCACTTCAGCGCTGTCATTTATGTGACTAGTTTCATGTTCATGTCAGCAGTATGTTAACTCATATAACTGTCAGCTGCACGTCACACAGGATCAGGTAGTACATTTATCTGATATTAAATTAAGAAGTGTCATTAGCTAAATACTTCAAAAATTGAAAACAATTCATTTGAATGTAGAGTGTTTTATGAAATCCTTTATTAAATGAAAATATGAATATGACATTATTTACTTGAATATCACCATTCAAATTGGTAGTGCTATATGGTCTACAATGTTGTTGTCCTTGAATAAATTTTAAAAATAATAATTTGACACTCATTTCTGACTGTGTGCACAAATGTATCTTTTTTGTTGCAGTGGTTTATCATTCAAGATTGCAATGATGGTCTTTTAGTACGAAACTATGGAATGAGGCATTCTATAGTCTACGCTGCAAATGCCTCATTCCATAGTTTCGTCCCTCCAGTAAGTGGAGTGTATTGTAATATGTTACATATAACCCCTGCAGGATGTTAATCTAAAAGTAATATTTCTTATTTGACAATGGGAAGGCACTCATTTAATGCTGATGACCAAAGAATCAACAGTTAAATAATCATTTTTTTCCACTGGCTAATATTCACACAGTTATATTGTCATGCTTTTTGTTTTTGTGCTCCTCAGAGTAAGCGTATGGAAGAGGTAAATAAGCTGGAGCAGGAACTACTGGAGGCCCAGACAGTTCCCTTGCGAAACTATCTAATGAAGAACGTGATGCCAACCCTCACTCAAGGGCTGATCGAGTGCTGCAAAACAAAACCTGATGATCCAATAGATTTTCTGGTACATTGTCCCCTCATTACCTTTGTTAAAAAATCCAATTATACTTAAATAACAATGTTTGTATTAACCAGAAACATAGCCACGCTACAAAAATATACAGAGAAAGATTATAGTTTTTAATCAAATATTGAAGTTATATGCCCAAATTGTTTTGAAATTGTTAACATTATTGTGATGAAGTTACTATTTTTGTTGTGCATTTTCTCTGTTTCAGGCAGAATACCTCTTCAGAAACAATCCTCAAGTCTGAAGCATACTGCAAGGCATACTGCAAAGTAAATCTATTCCCCTATTCATTGATCATTAATGTAGGGAACATTCTTGCAAGGCAGTGGCATCGAATGAATAATGAATGCACCTGCCCATGTTGAGGTGTATGACATCCAAAAATAATGAGTGTCATTGTATAATAAAGCACACATATGTTTCAGTTTGTTATTGCACTCATTTCAACATACAGGGCAAGTAAAGATAGCCCGTAAGGTGAAGAGGTGGCTTGTGTTTGACAAAAATAGTGAAATGTCCAATATGGCAGTACTCGTGTTTATATTGCAAAACAATATGTATGAATATATGTGTGGAGGCCATGCCATTTGACTTTACAGCAATGTCCAAATGGCAGGCAACAACTATCCATTTAACAACTACCTAGCAAAAATGACAGTCTGTGTCAACAACAAAACTGCTTTTCAAAGTGTTTAAGCAAACTGTCTGCATTTGTTGGGTTGTAATGCACATTGGACAGTCATACAAGGTTAGTGTTTCCTGAACTAGCGAGCTCAGTAAATCATATGTAAAATGTAGCCGCTGTGTTGCTGGTTCCAAAGTGCAGTTGCTGAAAGCCTGTATTTTACATATGATTGATGATGAGTTTGTAACATTTAAACGGTGAACAGTAAATTCCTTGGTCAGGCCAGAAAGCCTCATCATATCTCGTCTCACTGCTTTTTTCTTTCTTCTAAATCTTCAAAACAAACAGTAAATACAACAGACTAAACACAACCTTCATTTACATTCTGAGCAGCACTGAGTAAACACGTAAGCACTTGCCATTGTTTAGTAAGAAACAACAACAAACTAAGTAGGCTATACACACATATACAATAAGCGAAAAATAAATGAAATAAATAAAAATAAAGCACAAGGGGCTAATTCTCCGCGTATACAGCCATTTCTTCACAACGTTTGCGGGCAATTTTAGTAATATAATATCTCATTATTGAAAGCCGTAAAAATGGGGGCAGTCTTGAAAATCTACATTTATGAATAATATTTAGCCGTCATTATTATAATATTTTTACAGAATCTAATGTCCCTGCAAAAATGTGTGTAGAAACTGCTGTGACTAACGAACAGCTTTACGTTAACACTGCCATGAACTACGACAGCACGCTTATGCAACGTCATTCTTCAAGGTTGCTGTGGCAGCAGCCGCGCCATGTTGAGTGGAAATAGAGGGAACCGTCCCTGTTTCAAACGGAAATTTGGAGACCATTTGAAATAAACGTTCAATTAAAATGAAAATTCCATGAAAAGACCATTTGGGGGGGTTTGATTGTATACACTGGAAATATCATGCCTTTGTAAGTATGCTGTATTCTTGCTTTTAGTGTTCTCTCTTTCTAGTTCAAACTAGCCAGTTATTTTGATGTGTCGGACTAGGCCTAACTTGCCACCAAGCTAACGTTTGGAAGTCCACCATAGTTGAACTTGAGTCATGTAAGAGTTTAGCGACAGAATGTTAGGTGGCTTAAGAAAACAGTTTGTTTAGACTACCTAGCATGTTCCTTTTTCCTTGTTCATCTATCATACCCTTGTTATCCCATACGCAAGCTTGTCGATGCCGTGTTTAATTTACGTCACATTTGAATATACTATATTCGCTAGCCTGACTGAACATTACACAACAGTTGCTAACACGGCTAACGTTAGATAGTTTTCTTAGGTTGTGTTTGAGCAGCCGGATAGCCTGCTAGCTCACTGTTGACTGTCAGTGTCACAAACAGGAGCCTGCTAACCGGTATTGTGTCCAGATAAGAACGGACTAGCTTGACAATTAGTCGGTCAGATAAGATTTTACACATAGCACCTCAGCTATCCAAAGTTAGCTTGCGAAAAAACCAAACAGTCTCACTACATATTCTGCTAGTGTCGCTAACTGTGATACTAGTTAGCTAACTCCCCCGCTAACAGAGTTAATGCTTGGTTAATTTGCCACCAATTTGGCAAACGTAAGTAGCAGCGGCTAGTTATGTCGCTAATCGCATTTTGCAGACTAGCTTTCGCAATTCAGAGAACTGTCAGCTGGGTAGTTACGCTAGACAATTAGGTAGCGGCAAGCTACGGACATTTAGCTGGGCAGCTAACTTGGCTTGCAAGGAAGAGATTAATCATTACGAATATTACTTGCTGGCTAGCAAGATAATGATTGACATTAATTTAGATGACTTGTTTTGTATCTCAATTTGATTAAAATATGAACCGTGGAGTTGACTAAACTCAGTTAAGGATCCTAGGTAGCAAGACAACTAACGTTAACTACATAGCTGAAGGCGGCCGAGTAAACATCTAACCTTAGCTAACACGCAAAAAAGACGACCGTTAGTGCCTTTTAAACGAGCGGTTGCTTCTGTCGACTCATTATACTACGCTTTGTTTACTTTGCACAGTCCTATCGTAAACCAAGTGCAAACGTCTCTGCAGTCGTCAAAGCACTATGGCATCACGTCTCCGATCAGCCTTGCCCTCCCCAAAGAGGCAGACCTGGCTCTCACGCAGAAGTTGACGGAGGCGCTGAAACCTTACGGCGTGTTCGAGGAAGAGCTGGAGTTGCAGCGCAGGTAAAATGCAGGGCTTGCCTTTTTCTACATGCTCAGGGAATCTGAGCACAGAGAATGGCCTGTACAGCACTACATGGACCAACATCGCATCTCCACAAATCCACATTGTTGAAATGTCTTTAAATACAAGGAGGGCAGACCATTGCATCTTTGCAGTTCATTTGGAATGGCCTTAAATGTAAATGTAAAATGTTAATTTAACTATTATACTAATTAAAGTACATTTCATTCATATAGCACCTTTATGACACACAGGGGCATGTCCTGAGAATTGCTGTGGCAATACACTAATACAGTACTCAAAAACATGCCCATTAAAAGTAAGACAAATAAAAATAAGAACAGTAATAAAATAACATAAAAAAAAACCACCAGAAGCAAGGTACACTTGGTAATTGTAATGAATCATGTTCAAATCACAGCATTGGAAATAGTGACCACAACAATGGTAATGACAGTAAAACAAAGTTTTAAGCCTGTCAAGATTCATATCTAAGGGACAGGTTGGTTTTAAGCTTGTGAGTTGGTTGATATGGGATTTTCAGAATTGTGCATCCCTTCTTGGATAAAAATATACCTCATTCATGGATTACTTGTGGGAAATGTCATGTTTGTACTCAAGCCACTCGTGCAGTGGAACATTTGGCTAAAGAAAGCATTTGAGACACATAAAACAAGAACCCAGCTACTGTGCCTGTCAGAGATTATAAAACTCAGGGAATGTGTTTGATTACACATACCAAATGTTCATAATTTCAGCCTGGTACATCTGTCAAAACACATTTTATTTGACCTCATTTCATCAGTGGCAAGATATATCTCTACATATCAAACCATCAGTTATATGGTAAAACATGAGGTTAATCAAAAACAGCCCAGGTGATAATGGAAACCTAAAATTGTAAATTCAATGCTTTTTTTTATTTTTATACAGGATACTGGTCTTAGGCAAATTAAACACATTAGTGAAGGAGTGGATCAGAGATATCAGTGAAACAAAGGTATGCCGTTTCATTTTCTAAACTACAATAAAAGTTGTTACTGGGAAATGGGAAAATAAGGCTTGGTAGAGGATCATTTAAAAGGATTTCAATGTGAAAACTATTGAAATGAGTGAAAATAATGAAAAAGTAAATATTAAATATGCCACTCATTGTATTTTACAATTCATTGAAAGACTTGCTTTGTTAATATTTGTTCTGTTTTTTATATTATTCCATACAGAATTTGCCTATGTCAATAATTGAAAATGTTGGAGGGAAAATATTCACATTTGGCTCCTACAGATTAGGAGTTCATACAAAAGGTAATTCGAACTATGTTGTGATGGTGAATTTAGATATGAAATGCAGCCTGCCTGTAAGGCCTCTTAAAGGAGGCACTTGGCATATATGTTTCCAAATGGGTTGATCAGTCTAAACAACATGTTGATGCAGTTAAAATGAAAGTGCTTGGTCAGTGACACATTGTTGTGTTTCCAAAGCTACACACAGAGAACCCCTGAGCGGAATGAATGGGCCTTGAAATGCTTTCTCTAGCAAAAGTTGTTGAGTGGGTGGTCTAAAGAGAATGTGCTATTGTTGTGCCTCTATATGAAGAAATGTACTTTCAGGAAGCTTTCGTACGTTTATATACACATAAAATGTAATGGTTGTAATGTCTCTTGGTGTGGCACTCTTGAAGGTGCTGACATTGATGCTCTCTGCGTTGCCCCACGCCACGTGGAGAGATCTGATTTCTTCTCTTCATTTTACGAGAAGCTGAAAGAACAGGAGGAAGTCAAAGACTTGAGGGTAGGAAAACCCCTCAGTTGTCAAAGCATTAATTAATTGTGCATGTGTTTTGCACTAGGTTGTCATGTACTGTGAAATGAATCATTTTCACTAAAACCTTGTAATAATTTCTGTAGCATAGGTTGTACATCAGACATATTGTGCGATAGTCAGGAACCACTAAATGAACAACCAGTATAAACAAACCACTGGTATTAATAAACCATTGCTGAACTGTATTTAAGAGTAGTACTTAACACAATAATGTCATGTATAATAATAAGGTCTACAACTATGAATTTCTCCAGGACAAATAACATCTGTTAGTATCACTAGAGAAGTATAATATGATTACAGATTTTGTTTAAATTTATATGAAAAATGTGATTCCCAGTGTGAACTGTGACCGTTTGTGTTTATTTATTTACTTATTTTATTTTATTTTCTAGGCTGTGGAGGAAGCATTTGTTCCAGTGATTAAATTGTCCTTTGATGGCATTGAGGTATTTTTCCAAAATTACGAGGACTAGCCTGTAGATGGCCTTGGCCGCTTGTTGTTTTACTAGATATAATTCCATTTCCACCATTTTACTGTTTCTCCAGCTTTATAAATATTTTTAAAGTCTAGGGAATAGGGAATAGCATAGGGAAAACCCTTAGTAGGAAGCTTTTGATAATATGCTGGCATATCATGCATGTTTTGTGAGTCCAGTCCAAATACTGCCTTAAGCTAAGGACACACATACCCGATGGTCAGTCAGATAGTAGGTTGTTGAATATTGACTGTAGTCACTGCAGTGTGTTCCACGCTTAGTCTAAAGTCACCCATCACAGACAGCTGTCAGTCCTGATTGAACGTGTAGAATTGCCATCAGCCATCGTTGAGAGTCACCCATTTCACCCTTCAGCCAGTCAGGGAGAGGGGGGGTGTCTGGATGAGAGGACGAAGTAAACAACAAGGGGAAACGAGTTCGCAACCCAAGAATCAACTTTTTAATTGCAGTTATGACTGCGATTTGAGGAGATGTTAACGAGGACAAATTGATCAGCTTGTTTGAGGAGAGGCCAGTGTTGTACTGTAGAACAGAGAAACTAACATCTAGCAACGAACTTATGAAATCCAGCATGCCACGTAGCTTACATTGTTTAGCTAACTAAGATATTTATCTCACATTAGTTCGAGACATTATTTGGCTGCACAGTAAACAGGGGCGGACATTGAAATTATTGCTGATGAAAAGTGCATATTTTTGCTGCCTCTGTGAGGGACTATATCTTTTTTGTTGTGTGAGACTTGCCTTTACTCGCTTGTAGTTCTTTCCCTTATGCATGCGCACCTACAGCTAATTGAGTGATTACGGACAAGGCACAACAGCAGTCTGTAAAAAAAAAAAAAAAAAAGTTGCCAGCCATAGTCTGTGTTGTCTGTTCCAGCACATTTTTACCAAAGATTATTGGCAGGCCCTGACTGACTGTACCATCAGAGCATGTTGACTGACCATCTGTTGTGTGTGTCCCTACCTTTAGACTGCAGCTGCAATCTATAAAGGCTTAGACTACAGGGACATCTTCAGTCACAGCTAATAGCTATCTATAGATCATTTTTTCATAAGACAGTAAATATTCAAATATAAATGAGCTTATTCCTTAGTTTTGATGTCCATGGAAACTGAAAATTGGAAATTCAGCCTACACTTTACTACATAACTGGTCTTAACATATTTATTAAAAAGCATAATTTTATACATGGTGTAAAATTGTTTATAGTTGTAAATATTTTTTCTCCTTTGTTTATTAGATTGACATTCTGTTTGCCCGGTTAGCACTGCAAACAATTCCTGAAGATCTGGATTTACGAGATGATGGTTTACTCAAGAATTTGGACATCCGTTGTATAAGAAGTCTTAATGGTAAAAGTGATTAAGAAAACTGCAGGGTTCTTTCATGGTACTATTTTGTGGTTACAGGAGTTAAATTCCATTTATACACTTCATTTGGAAAATTCAGCAATATATATATGATAATAGGTAGTTCGGACTAGAATTCTTAGTTTTTTTATCGTTCAAGAAAAATAATTTGTAATTTGTCATTTTTTCCCAATGAGAACTATTAAGTAAATTATTTTACTGTCTGTTGCCATAACAAAGTGCTGTTCATCTGCATTGAGATTAGTGAACGGTTTTCATTAGGCCCAAATCTCTGATTAAACAGATGTTTTCATTTTGAATTTTGAATATATTTATGCAAATTATGTTTAGCAGTCTTATCCACCCTCATTTTTAGGTTGCAGAGTCACTGATGAAATCTTACACTTGGTACCAAACATTGAGAACTTTAGACTTACCTTGAGGGCCATCAAGCTGTGGGCAAAGCGTAAGTTTGGACATATGCATTATATCGGTCATACTTTTTTTAATATTAGAAGGAACTTGAAATGTCAACAAATGTGAATGCATGTTATTTATTCACACGCTCACATACTGTAGTCTGTATATCTGTATTAACTAATGTCAGAAGAAAGTGTGTAGGCTCAACTGTTCTCAGTTCATTCTCTGTTTGTATCTTAATGCGTTATCTTAATCAGTCAGTTTTATGCTGTTGAATGTAAATTATGTGAAACTCCTCTGAACTCCTTGAGTTGAACAGGGATATTTTATGAGTTATTAATGTCTGTGATTCCTTTAGGTCACAATATCTACTCCAACATTCTTGGCTTTTTGGGTGGTGTCTCTTGGGCAATGCTAGTTGCGAGGACCTGCCAGCTGTACCCCAATGCTGTGGCATCCACACTAGTGCACAAATTCTTCCTGGTTTTCTCAAAGTGGTGAGTGCTGAAACATATCCCTTTATGAAGCACTGTCATCCCAGACCATAGTCAGCATTCCCTAGAAGCCCTCTTGTTGTAGTATTCCAAAGTTAAAAATATTAAACTAAATTATCAGAGATTTTGAAAAAGCATTATTTTATAGTGCTATGCTTAGAAATTGAATACATGTGTAGTATTTTAAGCAAACTGGCATTTCCATTAATTACGCGCTGGCTACCTTGAAAACACTAGCTTCTCTCTCATAGTATTCCTGAGCCCTGCTAGATTGTATTGAAGCTGTTATAACTATTGATAAAATTAAAGTTCTTGTCAAAGGCACTGTAACCTAGGCAGTATATTTCAGTACGGGCTGATTTTGTTAACTTTACTGTTGAAAGGGTACTGTTAACCATAGTAGTTGTAAGCATACCAATGCACGATTTTGTGTGATCATGTAGAGTGTGATTTTTCTTACCTCTTTCAGGGAATGGCCAAACCCAGTCCTTCTGAAGCAGCCTGAGGACTGTAATCTCAATCTCCCTGTGTGGGACCCCAGGGTAATGTCTCACTCTACCACATTATCCCTATGGAAATTCTCCATGATCAGACTCTGGAGGATGCAAGCTATTTTCTGTACAGTTATGATTTTTATGCTTTTTCCCCTTTATGGAGTCCTGTTTTTGGAATCGGAAAATTGGTATTGGTGCCATCTTGCTGCGACAATCTCTGTGCTCATGCAGGAGCACAGAAACAAGACAAATGCAATTCTCGAATATACTCACATGTTCTTCCATAAGAAGAAGTGATGCAGCACACCACAGTGGGTACTCATTGGAAGATGGGCATTACCCCACTGACATTTTGTAGGCCCCCAACCAATTTCTTGAAAGTGGTGAGATGAGATAACCCTGACCAACCAACTTGCCTCTATCCCTGGCAAAATGAAGCCAGTTTATTCTGCCACTTTGGGTTCTTGGTTATTGTCAGCAGATGACACAGCCAATTTTTAACCTGGGTCATAGGGCCTAGCCTGCACTCAAAACAACTGCCTTACTGACTGAGTCAATGGGGAGCCCTGCATAGTTTCACTATGTTAATATGGGTCTTTTTTTTAACCACTGTATTGGTAACGATATACGTTTATGCAGAGTCCTGCTGTCAAGAATATAAATGCATGTTTGTAATATTATATTGTAATATGTTTAAAACTGTGTTCACAGGTCACTCCCAGTGACAGGTACCACCTGATGCCAATTATCACCCCAGCTTACCCCCAGCAGAACTCTACCTACAACGTTTCAGTGTCCACCCGGGCGGTCATGATTGATGAGTTCAAACAGGGTTAGTCAAAAATATACACAGAAAAAGTGTGTGTCCTTCCTTCATGGCTTGCTAGTACCGCTGTGATAAAAATAGTATTGAATAATTAGCAACTAATTGGTAAAGTCTTCTAGTTAGTTGTGGGGCTAGTTGAGTTTAATTTGGCCTTTATATACATATATTCATATAGTGTTGAGGAATTATTGGCTGCATTAATAAAACAACAAGGGAAGGAACACTCGTGTGTAATTTAAATTAGTGTGCATGTTAACGTAATATTGATAAGGAAACTTTTTCCAGCACATGTGATTTCAGTGCAGCTATGTAATGCTTACTGCCTATTCAGCTGTATGTTTTTTCACAGGTCTTGCCATCACAGACGAAATTTTGCAGAGTAAAGCAGAGTGGTCCAAACTATTTGAAGCACCAAACTTCTTTCAGAAATACAAGTATGTATTAAACTGTTCATCTTGTTGGACACACATGGTGAGACATATCCCTTTAAATAAAGATTTATTTTTCAAACAAATTAAGCATTTTCTTAGTATACGTGACATGACTTGTATGATTTGTGATCAAGCCAGTGTTGATTTTGAAATAAAGACATATTCAGAGAAGACTCCAAACATTTTATTGACTTACACAATCCCTTTATCACTCTTATTGAGGGTGTTTCTAATCAGAAACTTTGTTTATAAAATAAACAAATTCCTAAAAAATCTGTGGTAAAGAAATTCCATTTTTTACAAATAGCTTTCTATTTGGAGCAGCACAGGCCACAATCAATATTAAAGGGTCCTAGTGCCTATATGTTTTACCAAAGGTAGGTTGGGTAGTTGTTTTGTTAAACATTTGTTTTATTTTCTTGTGACTTCTTAAACTGTATCAATTCCAAATAAAATGCTTTAGTACTCAATTTGCACTATGTATTTCTTGTTAGTCTGTCAGTATTTTTCCCTGTTTTTAGTCCTTCAACATCAGTGCAGACCATGACTGAAAAGTACCATTATGGGTTTAACTGAAACGAGGCTACTTGTTAATTTTGTTGTTCAGTGATTCCTAGGTATTAGAGAGAATGTCTTGACTTGACATCATTCCTGTTTTAAAACACACATTCACAGCAGAAGTTAAAAATGTATTATGATATGCATGTCTTTGTAGTTCCTCATTATTATTATTAACCATATGGAAGATAGTTAGCAGTGGTCTGTTTCCTGGTAGGAGTCAGTTTTTTTAAATTGGGCATTTTTCATAACCAGTACATCATTAGTTTTACAGGGTTTACAAGTTAACCTGAAAGCTGTGCTTTAGACATTCATATATCAAATACCCAGCCAGTGTCCTCATTATAATTGAGTCCAAACCTCAGTAAGGCTTGGAGCAAACAAAAATTTGTTATGGTGAATGGTACCATTTGCATTTGCCTGCAGTCCTGAGTTAGTTTTAACTCATACTTGGACGTCCCAGAGTTTTTAAAATGCACTACAACTCCTGACATGTATTGCTGTGAATATGTAACATATCACTTAAGCGTACTGTGTAGTTTCCATGAGAAATCCGCTTTTAGCTGGCTCCCACTCATGTCTTTTCACTTGTGTGCTAGGCTTCTGTTCTCAGAACCTGATATACAGGCTCTTTAGTCAACCTTATTAATCCGTTTTAAATTTGAATTGTAGGCCCTTGTTCACTGACACCAAAGGGATAAACCCATCTCACTCAGGTTCTCTTTCAAACCTTGAACTAGTCCTTTTCTAGTTGCGAGTTGCTCTTCTTGACTTTTTCTGAAGTTGTGGTTTTCTACATGTTGTATAGGCACAGCATTGTATGATGTAGTGCAACCTGTTGATTTATACAGAGGTCCTAATACTGAAGCTCATTTGTATTACAGTGGAGTCAAGTTTTATGGCGCATAACTATTTGTGATTGGTTTTTGCTATACATCCAAACCTAGACAATATGTCAGATTTAATTTCAGAATCGAATCAAATGCAGATACATCACTTTAACATCTGTATAGGAAATATGGCAGTGCATGGCACTATCCAGTCAAATTGCGGTTTTGATATCGCATTAGTACATCAGGATTTAAGTTGATTGTGCAGGTTGACGGGGTTCCTTGGAAGTTGTATAATTTCAGTTTTTTTTTTGTTTGTTTTTTGGCAGGGTTGGGGGGGGGGTAGGAGTATGGGATTAATACTGGATACTAGAAACTATTTAATGAATTGAATAGTGCAAAAAATACAAAGATTGGAAATATATTGCAAGCTCTGATAAAAATTACCGTAATTTAGGAAAATGTAGAGTAACTAGGGCAATGGTCATGCAAAACCCTGCGGAGTCATGTAAGGCCTATTTCTCTCTAGTGGAAGAGAGGCTTTTTTAAATTAAAAATTTTTTTTTGAGGAATGCAGTTCCATGCACCTTTCATTGTCAAGAACGATATCTTTAGTATTCTGGCAGTCAGCTACCAGGGGTTACATGGATTGAGTGATTCAAGATCGGATTGTTTCTGCCAGTCTTCTTTGAAATTTGAAGGCTTCTCGCATACGGCTGTTTGAGAGAAGGTTCTTCCTCAGTGGAAACGTTTCAGTTAAATTATTGACTACTGAGGATGTCTGTGAGAAGGTATTCTGTTCGTGACATTTGTGTGCTTTGCCCTACTTTTAATGCCCCAATGTCCCATATACACTTATATAGTATGTAATGTAATTCTCACACACACAAATGATATAAAGTAA
Source organism: Megalops cyprinoides (assembly GCF_013368585.1). NCBI lineage: Eukaryota > Metazoa > Chordata > Actinopteri > Elopiformes > Megalopidae > Megalops > Megalops cyprinoides. The sequence continues at coordinate 23,462,666 of NC_050594.1, forward strand.
AAATATTCATATTGTGTGGACTCCGCAATGTGCAGTGGCAGGGAATTAGCCTACTTATAGTGTCTGGCCCTGGTATTATTAAGTTATTTTTCTTGATTTTTTTTTGTCAAGGGAGCAGTGGTATTCAAACGGCACAAATTGAAACGCAGGTGATATCACCTGTCCCAAAACTGCTGTCACCTCTTTCAGGCTTTTGCCTGAAGGAAGTTACAGTTGATAAACATTTTGGCTGAACTGTAAAATGAGTATTGGGTGGACATTAAGATTTTATACTTAAGCTTCATTGATCTTAATCATGCTTTAATGTATGTAAGCTTTTAAATGATCAAATATTTTCCCTCATACCAGTTTTCTGGTACCCAAATATGCTGCATTGGAAGTAGAAAGGGATAAACCTAAGGTCCATACATTTGTGCTACAGTTAATAGGTTGGATGTTATCAGTAATAAAACATGAAAGTTTCTTTTTTTATTAGGATGCTACAGCCATGTTTAATGTACTGTGCTAAATAATATTTATATGGTTTGTGAATTAATGTACTTAATGCTTTGAATAAATAAATCATGTATTCTCGTCTCAGACCTTTTCATTTTACACCAAGGCCTGAAACTTGAACTGTACCTTCCTTTATCTGTCATTTGTAATTCTACTGTTAATTTATTTGTGTTATGGAAGATAATGTATACCTTTTTAGTTATTGTAGTATGTTGCACCATAACCTCTAGTTAAGTTTTTAAATATAAATAGGTTTAGGTCATCAGAAAGCATATTTACTTGTGCATATGACAGACTTGTCATATCCCTCTCAGTTGAATATCAGGGGATTTTGAATTTAGTCTGAGGCCTTTGTTTAGATTATATTGAATTTGATGTATTGATTTTGTAGTTATGCACCATTGATTTACACTTTGTTTTTAAATACATTGGGACATGCTATTTTTTTGGGGGGGGGGGGGATTTAGACAATTATCCATATTCTTAAAGCAGGGACAGATGAGCTAACAGGTGAGGAATATGTTAAACATAAGAGCAGTTTTATTCAGTTTCTGATCTGGTACCCTCCTATGAGTTAACTGTGGTTGGTGTCTTCCAAGTTTTTTGTGTTTTTTTTTTTTTTTTGTCTCTGGATTTATCAGGGACCTCCAGTCAACAGGTCAGTGAAAACTTGTTCAAGTACAAGTACTGTTTTCAGCATGTAGGTCAATTCCCTCCTCTCAGAATTACTTAAATACAGGCAGCTAACTGAAGATTTATTAAATTACCTTTTTCTTTTTGCAATTCTTTTGACCACTAGCATTAAGCTTTATGGTAAAGGTCATGTTCTATGGCAAAATTGTTATTGATTGTCAGTGTAGACTTGCGTATAGTAAAGCTTTGTCATAAGTAGACCTCTTTGGTTTTAATGACTTGAAAAGACACTCATAACTGGGGAAAAGAACATATCCCTGAATTTTAGGACAGGAATTCTGCCTTGTCTAATTGGTACAATTAAAGTAAGCATTTTCTTTGGTCAGTTTTAAGTATGTTTGTTAAGAATTTATTTATTTTGAATTTCTTTTTTTTTTTTTTTTTTTATTGCAAAGGCCAGTGCAAACCTGCACAGCATGCTTGTACTTCCCTCACGGTATTTGACACTTTCAGTTGTGTGCAATTTGTTATCTACCATTTTCCAGTCTTAAAGTGGCCCATCTGTAAATGGCTTCAATGTGTTCCCTAATGTGTCCAATCATTTTATATGTATTTGGTTAACAATAGTAGAGAGATGGCAGTCCTGCTTTTGAATTTGTAGCCTGGCCTCAGATAGAAGACTGAACCTTGACATTGTGTTCCTCATTCTTCCTGTTGTTTTCAGACCTCGTAATTGTGCTACTATTCATGAGTCTGAAGGTGAACAGCTGCACTTGCTTTTGTTTGGGAGATTCTGTTTTAAGCATATAATGGCATTGTTCTGTTTTTTTATATTCCAAGGCATTATATTGTGTTGCTAGCGAGTGCACCAACAGAAAAGCAGCACCTGGAGTGGTGAGTACGACTCTGAAAAACAATGTGGCAAATCTTAATGATTTTTCTTTTTGTTGATTTGCACATATTTCAAGCCCAGTAAACCATTTCAGAAACAAACCGGCACAAAGGATTAATTGAATGATGTTTTTGTGACCCTTGTTTGCTTTATTGAAGACATCATGGATTTTGTTACCTTAGTGTCAACTCGGTGTTTGCCCTTTTTTAGTTCTCGTTTTTTGACAGCAGTTTTTCCTCACATTACTGTTTTCAGCTAATGCAAGCCTGCAGACTGACCTTAAACTGTGACAAAACCCTAATGTGTCATTTTGGTTGAAGGATTGGTCTGGTGGAGTCTAAAATTCGCATCCTGGTTGGGAACTTGGAGAAGAATGAATTCATCACTCTTGCTCACGTGAATCCACAATCCTTTCCCGGTCCTAAAGAAGACAGTGAGAAGTGAGTTTCACAATCTTTTTTTTTTTCCCCCTGCGTCCCCTGAGTCAGCTTTCTGGTGAGGTTTTTAAAAATGTGCATGTTGCATTTACTGTATCACAGTGTTTTGTTTTTGTGTTTTTGATCAGAGAGGAATTCAGCACAATGTGGGTCATAGGGATCGTATTCAAGAAAATGGAGGGATCTGAAAACCTCAATGTTGATCTTACATATGACATTCAGTCATTCACTGACACTGGTAAGCCTGTGTTTAGTCACATTTATTGATATCTGCATGTGAGGTATTTGAACTTTGATTTCGATGATCACATGAAGTGATTGAGAAATTATGGCTTTTTTTAGTCAAAAACAATTAACTTAAACATTAAACATTAATTTTATGTTTATTAGCAGAGTATACCTCCAACAACATTTTACTCCCTCCCAGAGAACAGCTGTTAAATCCATATCAGTGTTTAATAAAAAGGTCAGTCTAATAATTGAGTGAACTGAGCTCAAACAGCAACTGGCGTTGAATAGTAGGCTGGACCTTGCACATTCATCACAAAAAATTTGCTCAGTGTTATTGAGGCATTATGATTTTTGCGAACACAGCAAAAGAGTTGTATCATTTCCAATAAATTATTACTGAAGTCCATTACAGGAAATGAAAATATTTTGAATTTGTGTGTTTTCAGCTGTGTGACAGCATGTACGTTGTGCTGCCTTTTACACATGAAATTTAGTACTGTACTGTTATTATTAACTTTGACTTACCAGTATGATTATTTGTCATACACACTAGACATTGCCATAAAATATATCCATAATGAATCTGTGAATGAATGATCCACAAGGCAAGGGTGTGCTTTGTTTTCAATAACACCAGTTTACAGGCAAGCAATAAGCAGTAAGATGTTCGAGACAGACATGAAGATCACAGCCATGCATGTTAAGAGGAAACAGCTTCACCAGCTGCTGCCAAACCTGGTCATACAGAAACGAAGGAAAGTAAGTTGTACTTAAAAAATCATTTTAATGTATATCATGTTTGTAAAGTTAATTTTCTATTAACCTCAACCTTTCCGTTATTTTGGGTTTTAGTTTACGGTTATAATTGCATACGTTAAAAGCATGTATTTAAGTGCTTGTGAATTTCAAATGCTCTACTGAAAACAGTCTCAAGTTTGGAAATAAAACTGTGTATGAGTTATGAATGTGTGAATGTATGAACTATGATTACATGAGGTCCAAACTCTGCCTGTTTTCATCAGCACTCAACAGAGAGCGTGCGCCTAGTGAATGAGAGCAGTCTGGACCTTTCCCTGGACAGCGACAACAGCATGTCCATACCTTCACCAACTGCTGCCCTCAAGAGCTGCCCGTTCAACCCCAACACCAATCCCCTGCGGTAAGTCCCAGCATTCACTTCAGCCATCAGCCACCCGAGTTCAGGAACCCTACCAGTTTAGCATTAACAGCCTGCTTCCATGGCTTTATGGTAATTACCATCCAGGAAACAAAAGCTTTGAATTGTAAATTTGCTGCACCCTCCTTTCCTTATTTTATTTTTTTTTGTATATGATAAACAATAAAGAATATTCAATGTGACCTTGATCAGATATCACCAGAAACATTCTTTTTAGCAACTATTCCCATGCCACTATTCACAGTCCATTTGTAATGTCTAATAGCAGTTTTCAGATCATTATTTCATATCTCGTTTTTTCTCCCCCTTGAAGGAACAGCCCTGTACCTTCGTTGACCAGCCCTTCAGATACCCAGCCCAAGACTGATGCAGTAGGAAGCGCCATCCCCTCAGGAGGTCTGTGTGATTACCTGTTCTTCTTTGCATATTCCATAACTGCTAGGCATCTGTGATAACTCAACACCGTTTTATCACAGGGGTATCAAATGGCCAGAAGTCCGCCTCTGCCTCCGCTGCCGGTCCTGCTGCCTCCAAACCGGCACTGACCCGTTTGGTGTCCTCCGCACGGACAACAAATCGCACCCCTCCCCCCACGGGAACTCCTACAGCCAGGCCAGCAGCGAAGAGGACTGGCTCCCCTTTGGCGGAGGAGAAGGCCAAGAGGCAGAGAGTGGAGGAGGTTGGCTGGATTTGAATTCTTGCCACATCTATCTGTCATTAATGCTTCCCTCAACTTTAAATCCCTTAATATTTTAACTGTCATGAATGGAGACCTACACAAAATTCAGTATTTTAACATGTTATGCAAAAGACTCAGGGCAGAAATAGTAAACTACAGTTTTCTGTTGTTAAACATAACCATTCATTTAAGTAATAGGCCCATGAGGCACAAAACCATAAGCTCTGGTATCCCTATAGTTTTTTATGCAGTGTAACATTTTTTAAATTAGGTAGGACATGGATGTTGGCTACTAATAAATCTTTATTCTTAAATGCAGCTAGCAAGCTATTTAGTAGTAGGTTGCATTTTAAATATTAAGTGTGATTCATAACGGCTACTTATTTTCATTAATTTGTACATCCCAAATTCAGTTGGAAGATATAGCTAACCAATATTCAGCCAATTGTATTGTCTATGTTTGCCACTCAGGATCCAGAGACAGAAACAGGTGTTTGTCGAGACGGCACTGCAGCTGAACTTGAGGCCAAGTCATCTGTGGAGATGATGGTAACTTTTCTCCTCTCAGACCAGAATATTACACGCCAGTTTTGAATAGTGTTTTAAATCTTTTAAGTAGTTCACAGAGGGAACCTCTCGATTGCTTACTGCTGTAGGTTCATAACTGTAATGGTAAGACTTTTCCTGATCTTTTAAAGCCTAATTGTTATGTACATAATTCCATTTTAATATTTTGTTTCGGCAGAGTGCTGAAGAAATGGCTGAATCACAAGGTGAGGTGAAAATGGAGACTGAAATGAAGGTAAGGACAAAGAAAAAATGCTCATTTCATAATGTCTATAGAATCTTGTTAAGGTAGCATTTACTTTAAAAAACTGTAGTGAGCATCAAAAGAAATGTTAATTTGTTTACAAAAATAAATGATATGGATTTTGGTTATTGATTGAATGTTAATGGAACATGTCTGTTAATGGAAGAGCTTGATTAATTAATCGTCAATTGATTAATTAATCATTGGTGACCGTGATTCGCTTAAGCAACTTTGCCTGTTGCATAGGCATTAATCAGAGAGGTGTTCGCACGCAGGTGATGAGCCACATTAACACATTAACAAGTGAATGTCAAAGCCATTGAGCAAAACTGAGGAGGAGAAACAAAACCAACATGGCCAGCTGAACAGCAGAATAACGCTTTCATGCCACAGGATGGCAAACTGGCCTAAGTAAGTTTAGGTGCTCGCTGTCTGGGGGTGTTCGCAGGCAGCTATTTCTATCCTGACAAGACCGTATCGTCAAAAATAGTCCGTCAGCAATGGGCCCTGATCTAAGAAATCGTGAGTCACAACACCTTGCCCAGATGAAGCATTGTCATGCGTCATCCTCCTTATCATGATTGGGTTTGCACTGCCGGTTCCACTGCATCAGAAATACCAGGGTGCAACAACAACGTCCTCATCCTCAGTGTAGGTTCATGCAGTTGGGTTGCGTTCAGTCGTTACAAGTGGTGGTTTTTAGTGGCTAGAGTCTTCTAGACAGACTGTCACTGTTTGCTCCCCCCATCTATTGGACACCGCACTCTTGTTTGTGTTTTTGCGAAAGGCACTCATCTCTGTCCAGTTGTTGTACACAGAAACTTCATCACCAAAGTACGCTTTCCTCCGTTAGAAGTGTGTTCAGCTGAGATGTTGTTGATACGTATTTATTCTTTTACATCAACTAACACTAGTGAACACAAAGGCCCCCACTGCAGCTGGTGCCTCACAGTTGTGCTACTGATAGGTTGTTGTGAGCTGCCCTTCATGGTGCGCGACAACTGGCAGCACAAAAACAATCAACGTGATGTGTGCTGAGGTGTTGTCTCATGGTCTCCCAGATTATGGCCCATTATTGACTGTCTGACTGTTTGGGTGTGATGTCAACAGTAAAAATGTCTGGCTATGACCTCTCAGTAGTAGATCGCAGTAGTAGCAAAAAAAATGTTGCCTCAATCCAGCATCCAGCATACCAATGACATGAAGGTGTTGCTGTCCTTATGAGCCTTATTAGTTTGTCTCGTTTTTTTACTTCTATAAGGATTGGGATTCAGTAAAATCAGCACATCACGTGTGCTCAGTCACGTCTGGTTAAGGGTTACGCAACAGTCACTTGATCATATTACCGTCAGTTATGAATGGTCAATTAATCAAATTGATGGTGAAAGCATTTAAGCAGTGTACAGAATCCTACATTATCCTCCCTCATCAGCACAGGTATTCTTTTCTAAGGATTTACTACCTTAGCAACAAAAAATATTGATGTTGAAACAATATTTAGTCAGGGACCTAAGCAATTACTGTACTATCATGTACTATCATACACATGAACTGCTCTTTAATTTTTTTTTTTTTTTTTTGCTGTGTAGGATTCAGAGGAGAGGTCCACACCTTCAATTCCAGTTCCAGAGGTAGGACAGTCCAGCCTGGAAGCTTACTACTTTATATATATATATATATATATATATATATATATATATATATATATAAACAAGATAAATTCTTGTAGTCCTGTACCAGAATCCTAAGAAGATACTGATGATTAAAAACTGAAACTGGATCATTTTTATGTTAATGATGTTAAAAAAAAAAATGACAGTGACCATTTTTTGAAATTATCTTGGGGATATTCATAAAATTGGTTTCATCTAAACAGTAACATCATCAGACCATGAGTCAAAATAGACTATATAAAGCAGCATGCCACTGCATTTTACATTTGGCTTCTTTCATTGATGAGTTCATGTGAATAATTACTAAAGTTAGTAAAGTATCGTTGATCATTCATGTTATAAATAATATCATTACAGATGGTTGATGATGGTTGCAGTATCCAGCTAGTTCGTAATGCAAGTGCTGACAGTCACAGAACATCTAGTTGCTTTGAAGATTCATTATGAATTTCATCTTAAAAACATGGCAGAACAATGGCCGCCTCTGGTGTTGCAAGTACAGCTAATACAAATATAACTGGATTTTCAGTAGGTCCAAGCAACTTTTGTTGAACAGCTGACCACAACGTGGAGATGAATAAAATGAAATGAAATTTCATGAGGAAATAATTGTCACAGTGTCGCACATCAGTGCTCTTGATGTTAGCATGCTGCTCAGTTTTTGAGTGTGGTAACATGCATTTTTTAACTTTATTTTTGATATTTAGGATTTGATAAATATGTTTTTGATTCTTGCAGAAAACGCTCAACACAGACCTCTCCGATGTGCCCCTTCTCCCAGCCAATCCCATTCCAGTTGTGAAGAACTCCATCAAATTAAGGCTTAGCCGGTAGGAACACAGAGAATCTCACAAAGCCTAGACTGTGTCAGGTCAGAAGAGGGCGGCTTTGAAAGCTGCAGAAGCAGCAAAGGGTGAAGCTGCAAAGGAGAAAATCGGAATTCCAGCTTTGTCCACTAGGTGGAGACTCAGCCCTTCTGTGACGACTTCAGTGGCATTATCCCCCAGACTGGTAGGGTTTCAGGAAATAATGATACATAAATATGATGTCATACTTTCACACTGTCAGATGTGACTGCTATAGATATATGTGTTTGTGGATTTTTATTTCTGGAAAATGTACATTTTGTTTATATGGAAAATGAAGACAAAAAAAGTCCAGAGCAGATGCTAATGGTGGTTATGTTTTGTGGTAGTGTGCTTTATTTTGATGCAGAGTTACAAGTTGATGTGGGTTTATGCTATCAACACTCAAGATTAAATTCAGTGCTGTCCTACAGCTGTTAGTGAAGACCACTAATCGTCTAAAAATGTCCAGATTTAAGTTTGATGATAATAATTACAATATGGTAGGCGCTGTCAGCTACTCTGTGCCTTTGGGATATGTATGTGGTAGATCATCAAGGTAATGGAATAGTGTCACTAATTGAATTAGCTCAGGTTTGAGTACATAACTTGACCAAAAACATGTCTCCAGATCTTTTTTTTTTAGTTAACGTAGCATCTTTTGATTTTTACCATAGTCAAATATATATATGAAGAGAGAGAAAGAGAGAGAGGTACATACATTTGGCTATGGTGGAAAGTTATCCAATGAAGTACTGGTCCAGAGTATTCACAGTAGCTGAAGACTGACATAAGAACAGTGAGTCAAAGTAGAAGTTTTCTGTATAGTACCATTTGGAATAATTTGCTTTGTACCTTGTGAGTTGTACAAAATAAATAAATGGATTTTCTTTGAACATTATATTTCAGTCATTGCCTGGATTTCAGTGCAGTAAAATATCTGGTAACACTTCATATCTAGGTCCCATTAATTATCCATTAATTACTGTATTTTAAAAACATCAACATTTATTGTAGTTTTTGTCCTTAAGCAGACACCTCTCCCCTTGCAAGTAACTTTACAATAGGCACCGTTTAACAGGTCAACTAACACTTTATAGTGTCAGGTCATTTTTAAGGGTCAGTAGTGTTTACTGTAGGACACTACTGCAAGACAATATGGGGTAATGCAAAACAGTTTAAGAACACAAATAATTGTTCATTTGTAATGCTTAATTAAAGGGATCTTAAAATGTTATTAAATACCCTTTTCAATAAAACATTACATAACATTGTTGTACAAAATAAATGATTAAATATCTGTTGGTACTTTATGTTTTTGATGATTTGGTCTTCAAATTAAATGCTCAAATCATGAATTATAGAAGCTAAAATGATATGGGTGGTTATTTTTCTTCACAGTTGAAAGGACTGTTTTAATCTGTTAGTGGATGTTAGTGAAATGCACAAAAAAGCTTTTTTCCTGTTTGCACTGTGAGTGGAAAAGATTGACTACACCACAGAACTAATTAAAACTACTGTAAGGAGGTGCATTAATCAGTTTGTACAGACTACTTCTTTAAATGATGTGCATCCCATTGCTCTTTTATTCAGTTTTGAAACACATTGGTGTTTTTTGTCTTACAAATAAGCTTTTTAAAATGTACTTTTCCACAAATAAATGTCTTGAGATGCTCTGCGGCGTATTTTTTAATTAGGTGATGCTGTTTATAATGTCTGGTTTTCTTAATGTTATTAAAAAACAAGAAACAGCAAATGCAATGTTGTGATAAAGTTCAAACTTATGCCATTTGTGTAAACAACTGAAAGATGCACAAATATGTGTTTGATTTATAATTGGCTAATAATTTTTTATTGTATTTGGATCAGGAGTCTGCTCGAAGTGGTATTTTAATAAAGTCCTTGAAACTATGTATACACAGTATACACAGATTCTTACTCACTGTAATTCAGTACTCTGAGGAAGCACAATGATTGGTCACAACGTGATTTACCATAAATGGTTATCTTTTGAAAATTCTTCTGTGTGCAATCCCAGCAAAATAGTTAGTGATAACACTAGAGGGCAGCCTCCCCTCAGTCATTTAACCATTCTCTACGTTCAGAGTTTCAGGGTTACCAAAAGAAAATTATTTTATGTGCAGTGCCAGTCTAATCGTACTTTTAATACACAACCTACAGTCTTGCCTTTATTATAAGCGAGTTCTCAACAAATTACAAAAGGAAGCAGTTAGCATGCTGTCTAAGAGGAGTATTACATGGGCCTGTGTGGTGTCTGGAATACATTGTTTATGTGGCCGATATTGGTTCATGCCCTTTGAAACACAAAGGTCTGCTTCGTACACAGTCCACACCTAAATGATAAACTGGGAACATAAAACGAGGGACTTTTCATAAACCCTTGCTCGTATTTAAAAAGAAAATGTGTTTTGTTGCTTAGGAACAGTTTGCCTGCCATCTCTGCAGGGGGTCTCCTTGTGAATATCATTATGTCCCCTCTTTCAGGGAAGACACAATACATTTTTCTTTTCTGCCAATATTTATCACCAGTTGTGCTCGCTCACAAAGTCTATGGGAAAAATGTCTTTGATCAAAAAGAATTGCCAGTGGCTTCTTGTTTTTTTGAGATTTGTCGACAATCTTTTTAAGTATATTAACCAAAACAAAAGCATGTTTTTGATTAAATCAATATGATTTTCTCTTACATTGCAACACCACCTTTTTAAAAATCACCTTCTGTATTGAGCAAATTTACAAGGTATTGTCCTTTTTATGACACAGTGAGTTTTGGGAGTTTAAAATCGTAATTGCACTGCAAAATATTTTTGCTTAATTTTGAAATTGCAGTCCACAATGTAATATGGTGTAATGTGAAATCGGATGAATCGGACAGTTGTGCACACCACTGTTCTGACATGGCATCTGCATGGCTCCTGTCCTACACATGGGTGCCACTGCAGTGAAAAAATATGTTCTGAATCAAATTTGATACATTTAACTCAAGGCTGAAATTCCTAGATCAAATAAACGCCACAAAAAGAATTGTCTATTTAAAGTTTCCACGTTTCGCGAAGCCGCAGCCACCGTTCGCACTCAACAGAACAGGCGAACCATTTCTCCTCTGAAGTTCATGCCGCTCGGAACTGTGAGACAAAATCATTAATATGCTCCTGATAAATATATGGAAATAATTCAGAGAGGCTGGGGGAAGGAAGGAGCGAGGCGCCGGTTGGTACGATCGCTCACGCTGCGATGCCAACATCGGAAGCGCACGGCGAGTTTTTTCCCAGCCACAGAAGGAGAGAGCCGAGAGGATGCTGCGAGGAGCGGAATGGCACCCGCCGAGCCTGCGCTTCACAACTGATCATCTGTGGGATCATTTTGACAGGGGAGAGAAGGAGTATCAGCCACACGTACAGCAGGGATGCTGGAGGCTGGGACGGAAATTCATAAAGACGGGGGAAAGTCTCCAAGAAAAGGGGGGATCGGGGCGCCGCGTGCTACTGCCTCGGCTGTTGCGTTGAATGATTTGATATATCGATCGATTTGATGTATTGAATCGCCTCCTCTGAAATGAGTGTGTATCATTGGTGAATCCGACCAATCAAATCTGCACTCGACCTGTGCTCCCCAATATGCTTACTTGTCAGTTCAGTTCTGAAAAAAAAGGCAGCTATGCTCAAGTCTTTATTCTTTTTTTCTTTCCCTAAAGTCAATGTGTGATTTTTGACAAAATAGAACACACGAGAGTGCACTGTATCCGAGCCCTTGTGCATCTGTTCCCCACGTCTCTCTCTCTGTCTCTCCGACCGCGTTTCATACCTTGTTGGGCTCGCGGCCGGGGCTGGCTGGATGTGCGAGGAGGAGGCGATGGTGGCAGAGATGGAACCCTTTGTTAAAACATCAGGTGGAGTGTGAGTTAGCACAGCGGCTGGCACCCCATGCTGCTCTGTCAATCTGCCCCTGCTCCATGCCGAGGGGGAGAGGGGGCAGCCACTGGGGGCCCTTCCTGTGCAAAAAACCAAAATCGCACAAGACGGGGGGGGTGGAGATCGTTCCTGCTAAATATGGAGCCGTGGCCCGGTTTGTCAATCAAGACTCACAAGACTTAACTGGATTTAAAAAAAAATGTCACAAGAGCTATAATAAGAAAATTAAACAATTCCTGCTTTTTACTATGTGTTTGTGGCAAAGAAACACAAAACAATGGATGAATCATATTCTGTTCGTTTTATTATTTTTTTTTTCTTCACAAAGAAGTTGAAATTGCGGTATACGGTTGTGAAGGCGTCACTGCCACCACAGCTTAAGAGGAAACAAAAACCAACAAACATAATGGTTAGACAATGGAAGGCTTCCTTAAGTGATAATTAAATTGTGGGTGCATCCATGTCAGTGAGTAGTAATATGTGCCACATTTCATTTCTGTATTCCTCTTTTTCTGTGGTCTCACAAAAATGTACTATGGTTTATGCTATGCACCAAATATGGCATGCGGTGGCATGAAGTGAAATGATATTTTCCCTCGATACATGTTTTGGTTGATGAGGAAATGATTATCAGATTTAAATATGATTATAAAAAAAAGACACAAAAACAACAAGCTACTGCTTCACTGTTGAGTAAACACCAGTCTAAACAAAAGCATTTGTGTGTCCACAAAGAGCTATATTCCCATACACGCGGAAGCACTGTGTAAAATCTGGGTCCTTTCGAGACTTGGGCTGACTCGCTGAAAGGCCGTTTAGAATACGGCTCATGCACGTAACCTAATAAATGTAATGTAACAGAATAACGAATCACCGCGCAATAAGCGAGCGGTCTCTGCGGTGGCCAATTAGTGCCGCAGAAACAGTCTAGGAACTGAAACGTGGCTGGGCCTCGAGGAGTGTTACATTTTCTGCAAACATGCTTCCACTTCAACTGTACTGAAACTGCCACGTTTACCTTACTTTAACTACACTCGGCATGCTTCATTTTTTAAAACGTATTCAGAAAACAATCTGAGCCTGCAAGAACAGGCTTAATCCCAGCGTATCTCTTACAGTTCTTTAACTTCTGAATACTGTATTTGTCCTATTGCCTTTGAATGACTGGGGATGTGAAAGAGTACCTGATAGTTCAGAGGTGTCATTTGGTCCTGTGTAAAACATACAGTACATCCGTACACGCATCCACAAGACAAAAGGACTGTGTCCTCTACCCATAAATGTGAACATTAGAAATGATGGGATACAAGCAAACAGGGATTTGCAACGCAACCTCCATTTCAGCAGAGATTTGGCCTGCGTCACTTTTTCGAGACAACGGCTGATGAAAATCGGGAGCGATTCTCTTCATTTTCTAGGTGATTCACGTTTCGAGTGGGCTCGCAAAATTGCTTTATGGAAAGCGGTGAAAGCCTCGCTGGAAACATTAGACTGGAAACAGCGGGAAGCTGCGTTTCATTAGGGAGAGAGGCTTCAGGTTTATTATGCGGATTTGGAGTTTTATGGTTATCATTATTTGCGATAGAATTATTATTCATACGTGTGGCAGTCAGCTGTTTGGGGCCGAGGTGCGGGGAGACTCGGGGGCTCACGGTTGCCATGTTGTCAGCCGCACCCTGGGGAAGCGGACTGCAGAGCCTTCTCTTTGGCAGCGGCAGCATTGCCCATGCAGCGATCACAGATCTCTCGCAGTAGATTCTTTTGGGTTTCAATCAGAAATTCCTCCTATGAAAAAAAAAAAACAAAAAGACAGACTATGAGAAGATATTATAAATATTTAATATGATACAGCACTCTCTATCTTATCTTAATCTTTGCCTGGCTGTTTCTATGACTTCTTTATTATTATCATGAGATGATTTCATATGCGGAAGGAGAACAAAGTACAAACACCCCAGCTATTCCCTCACCGGCGCACATCTCGTTTTTAAAGCGCGGGGCGGATTCTGGCGGGCCGAGAACTGGCTCGCGGACAGCGCAAGCGACGTGGTTCCCTCCCTCATAAATTATGACGGGGCGTTGACGGGGCCCGGATCCTGCCGGCTGCGGCGTGCCGGCGGTAGGGACGGACTCTGCCCGGGAGCGCCGCTCTCCCACGGCGTCGACCTCCCGACCCGAGCGGAGCGAAAACCTGCGTGAGGTACCAGCAGCATGGCAACGCAAGCTGCCCACTCTCCCTACCCAGGGCTCCGTCTGCAGCAGAGCAGTTAATAAAGAGATTGATTATGAAACTGTCAGGAAGTGACAGTTGGACAGGGCCGCTCCCCATGAGTGACAGAGGGCACGCTCCACTTTCCCAGCCAAGAACTACACCGCCGGCGCAGCGCCGATGGCGCCGCCGACGCCGTGCCAAGGCTGCTGGAGGGGGCCCTGCCGAGAGACGCAGCACCGCCTTCTGGTCCAGGAGTGCTTGCTGCTGGTGACTTCTGCCGCCGGAGTCAGGGTTCAGCGCCGCAGCCTTCTGGACCCTGAGTGCCGCGGGCGGCGACTCCTGCACAGGTCAATTCCCTCACGACCGCCGCAACCTGCCTCTGGTCTCCCTGCCCACCTCACACAGTCAAACCCCACATCTGCACATCCGCTGTCAGCGCTGCGGTGGTACCATTCATGTAAACAACTGAAAATCAGCTCTTTGTGGCGAAGCTATAGAGGCTATAGTTTCCAATGATTATGTTGATGATGGATTGTCATTTATGATCAAGCACTCAAATCACAGAATCTTCATAATGAAACGAACGCTCTGACATCGCTAACCGGTGAGTTTGTCAATTTGAACCGTCTGCTTTTCTTATTTTTCTCTCTGCATGACCATTCCAAATCACAAGTACATTTGGAGCTGAAGAAAAAAAACAGTTATCAGGATGTCCCTTGAAAAGGAATCACAGGGAAGAATTTGGCATCCACCGTAATTAATGATTTAACTCCTCATAGGTATGCACAAACAATCATTCCCTTCATCCGGGGCTTCTGTTGTCAGGCCTCTCCATTGAAGCCTGTCTAAGCGCTACATGCGTCTCCTAGCTGATTTTTTTTGAAGTCGCGGGTTGTCTGTCTCTTTTCTGGTGCGCCTGTCTGTCCACCGTTCTCTTTTTTAATGAAACAGAACCGTTAATAGCATCCCTAAAAAAAAAAAAAACAGGTGATAAAAGTAGATCCCTTGTGCACGGGTATCCACGCTACTCAACGCGAACGTTCAAACAATGTGCGCTTTCAAAGACAATGCATGTTAAAGAGACACCAGATGAAAAAAAAGTGCTCTCTTTCTTCAATAAGATCAAAAACAACCCCCAAGTAAAATATACAATGAAGGGCCGATGATCTGACCAGCATTGCAAATGAGAGCAGGGTGCCATCTCCTCACACCGTTGACAGAGTGAGGGGAAGAGAAGGCTTCCAAGACCTTGTTATCTCTCCTTCCTTATTTCAGACATCCGTGACGCGCGAAAACATATAGCCAGGTCTGTTTTTTCGAGCTCGGGATTTTTACGGACTTTCATTTTTTTTTTTTTGCCTGATTTCACGCTTGCTACTCAAACGGGCGTCAAAAAGATCAATACGTTAAAGCGAGGCTAATATCTATGAATAGATTGAGACTTCTTCTTTTTTTTTTAAATGACATGAGTAGAGCGTTTCACACCAAAGAGGAAGAGGCATATTCATTGCAAAAGGCGACACAGATGGACAACTGCCTTTATGGCTGTAGCTCATGCTGGCACGGTGCCACGGGCACAGACTCTCTTTGTTTGCCAGGCTACTAAACTAATAGAGATGAAACCAGGTTCCTGCTGGCTTGGTATTATAAAGTCATTAATGAATACAAATAACACACTTTGCATACAGGCAGAGAGGGACCGGTCTCAGACCAGCTGAGTCTGTGGCAGGAGTAACTTTAAAAGGTTTACCACGAGGTCTACACAGATCCCAAGAGTTGGAAAGAATATTCATTTTAGCACTGTTTGTTTGAGAGCAGCACATTCTAAAGCAATCAGATACTGCAAAATATAAATCTTTTGATGTTGCATAATCATTCTTCTTAAAAATGATCGACTAGACATTGGTCTCATCTTTGGCCTTGTATTCCTGCGGTGATTCCACACAGCATACATTATGAAGGCACTGTGTTATAAAAAGGGGCTTTATTTTATTTTTTTTTTTTGCTCAGAATAATATTGTGTTCCTGTTTTCCTCATCACAATGGATCCTCAATGTGTTTTCTTTTTTTTTTTGGTATTATCAATGTATTATTTAAAACTGCCAATGCATAATGCCTGTGAATTTAAGAGTCATTTAAGCCCTTCTCCCTGAACAGTGGTTCAGGAAACTAAACTAGCTCATTTGTTAGCTCTGCATTCCCTCAGACAGCCTTGTAAATGGAGGCACTATCCAATTATTACAGGGGATAAAACTCTAGCTTCAGCAAACTTAACTAGTCTATTACCGCAGTATCCGTGAAGGAGTGTAAAATGCTATTTCGACATTAAGCTTTGTATTTTGCAGACAACAAATGTCACAGTTCTGACATCTGAAAATAAAAAAAAATGTTGATAAAAAAACAAAATGCTCTAATATTTACATATTTATGAGTTTTGAAGCATTCTTACATCTGTTCTGTAAAGGCCAGGAATTAAACAAAGCCCAGGGTTGCATTCTTCAGAACAATTTGTGTGAGAGAAAACACCTACATTCTTGAACTTGAATTAACATGTTACTCACTATATGAAAAACGACAAATTCACAAGGCACTCACAGGCCATTAAAAAGTACAACTCGGTTTTGCATGAGTATCTGAAGTTTTTGTTTATTTGTCTCTCAGAAATTAAAAAAAATATTGACTTTCGTACAAAACTGAGCCACGAGATTCAAAATGCTAGCCTTGTGGAAAGCATCTACAATTTAATGTGGGATACTGAAACAGCCCAGATTATGCTGTCTCTGTGTGTGTGCGTGTGTGTGTGCGTGTGTGTGTGTGTGTGTGTGTGTGTGTGTGTGTGTGTCTAAAAGGAAAACCACTGATGAAAAAAGGGCTACTTTGGAAATTCTCTGATAATTGGCTTCTTAAAAGGGGTTCATTTTTAACTATGTCACTGCGCCTGGTGGATGACAATTAATCTGTTTTTCAGTGTTTTCTTGGCATCTGTGCCAATTACTTTATATGCTAATATATGTAAATTACTAAACATTTTATATGCCAGTTACAAGTATAGGCAAGTTTATATATATTTTTTTAATTTTATTAAATATAATATTCTTTAAGCATATCTGTCAAAGGACAACTTTCAATGTTCAAGCCTACCTGTACATTTTTACGTTATTTTCATGATATTATGGTCTCATGAAACTGTGAAGGCAACTGTGAAGAAGTCTTTTTTGAATCATAAACTGTTGTTTACTTCTTCGGTACCTCAAAATACAACTGTATTCATAAAATGGAATAATACTATTTTTACAGTTAAACTTAATGATACCTCTGAGATCTTTGCCAATAACCGGCAGTATTACATGTAACAGCTGTCAAGAACAGGGAATTTAGCAAAGTAAAACACTAATATACATATGCTTAATATGTGGCTGCTGAAGCAAGCGGTAGCAAAAATATTCACACAACCTTGCTAATCAACACCACATTTGTTTTCTCTGCAACAAGAGGAAAAAATGAGTATCTTTGACAGAACATCATATCTGAGTGAAGACAATGGCTTTCAAACCAGTCTGTTTATTCTGCCATTTAAACCACTTTTTTCTGCTCCTTTGCTTTCAGCACACAGTACATATTTATGCCATCTAACTTTATTACGTTCTTCTGTATTATTCTCTACTTTTGTTTGTATAAGATGATGCGTCTTATTCATTTGTTTTTATAGACTGGAAAGGAAAATGACTTCACTGTTAAGTAAATGTTAATGAATGCACTTACCCATCTGACTATTCCTTTTTTTCTTAACATAAATAGCTGTAATTAATGTTACATTCAGATTTTCTCTCCCTCTCTCCTGGGAACCCACATCAAGGCACAGAGATGCGCTAAGCACATCTTCTATTATCCTGTGTTTGCTGGAATACTACAGCTCGTGAATCTCCCTTTTTTCCGGGCTCACCTCTAGATGTCACTATTGTATTCAAAATGGACATGCTGAGGGCATTAGATGGCGGGGTGTTCTGAGCTGTAAGATATAATCTGCAAGTGAAGGGTGTTGTTATTTTCAAGATACAGGTAGAAATAATAGATATTTGTTGCAGTGCCTAAAAAAACTTTTGACTTTCAGCGCTTTGGCACACAAATAATTCTGAAAAAGGTTCACCGCAAAACTTGACTGTGTCATACAATATGGCTGACTGATACCTGCTTGTTTAAAAACATGTCCTTATAATTTTGTCATCACTTCTTTGTAGCAGGATCATTGACTACACTACTACCTATGTGAATTTAATTTAGCTCTTCAACCCCTTTTTCCTTCATCTCAAAAATCATTCATCAAAAAAAAATCAAATCAATCAAAAATCAAATCAAATTAATCAAAAATAAAAATTTTAATGTCTTATTTTCTAACCAGTCATTCCAAAAATGCAATTTATCACTCCACAGAACATATCTGTTTGTGCTGTATGACCGAATGGAGTGTTGGTATGTGTTCTGAAGTCCTAGCAGGAACATCCCTGGGAAAATCGCCCTCATGCACTCTCTAACTTTACTACTTTGGTAGAAGTGTACTTGTTTTGAACGGATGGTCCAGACTTGATGTCTCAGACAATTCAACAATGAAAATCATTCCACAAAAAGTGAAGTATTTACTCATATATCCTGGATGAAGAAATATGCACATTCTTTTCTATCATAGCAGTTTGATATCAGTCATATTAATGCTTTTGCATGAAGATGTAATCAATGAAGATACATTTGCTAAGCCTTAAAGGCAAGCAAGGTGTAATAAAATATGCTAACAAATGGTATGATATACCTTATCAACAAATGCATCACTGAATCCACTGCTGTCAATTAAAATACACACATACATACATATACATGCACACTCACACCCACACACACACACACACAAACATGGTCTGCAAGAAGGGTTCATTCATCCAGTGCACTCCTTCGTCTTCTTCCTATGTACATCCCTGAGTACTAGTCTCTGCAGTTACTGGGGAATATAGCTCTTTAAGCCTTCAGTCTGATTAGCTCCAACATGTATCTTTGAGGCATTTATTATCAATTTAGTTTTATCATCACTTTAATGGCTGTGTAAGATCTCACACTCGTACCTGTAATTAAGGTAGGCTCTTGTGCTTGTCCTGATTTGCAGTGATTATCTGACATGAGTGCAGTAAGCCAACCATTATGACCTCTAGGGCATGGTAAAGTGTCATTGGCTACAGCCACAGCTAATTTAATTGATCTTCACAGCTTTACACTTAAATATCACCGCTCTTAAAATGATCTAGGATTTTCTTTGTCCTTGTTCATGCCACACACAATTATATATATTTACAGATTTACTTGAACGGATTTCTTAGCAATTTTCACTGCAATCATCACAATTAATGCCCTTTATTAATTCCAGCACCATTGTTCTGTCCAAATGTAACAGTAGCCTTCAGTTTTGACTACACCTCTATACTACTGTGGAAGCTCTCATATCCTAAAACACACATGCTGCTTAAGAGGCCATTTAAATCTACTCAATGAATGCATAATTCACAGCTGACATACAATTGATGTTGTTTACATGCATTTAAAAATATGCTCTGAAAAGCTACTTCACGCACCGCACCTCGCCCCATGGTTTTGATTTCAGCGTACAAACCAAACACAAAAAAACGAAACAGCTTTCGGATTCTAAATGACATTTTTTCTTTAAGTGGTATGACTGTGGCACCTTATTGTGGCACATTGAAATTCAGCACAATAGACAATGTGTGAGAGAGAGGGGGAGAGCGAGAGAGAGAGAGAGACCCGGAGCGGATAAGGTCAGGTTCAGATGTGCAGCCGTCCCGGCCGCCTTTGCCGTTATTTAATGAATCATTCCCATGCACAGTATGAAGATTACTCCGCCGATGACGGCAGAGGGCCATCTGTAAGAGAAGTGTGCCGAGTACAGTAATCCGCTTGCTGCAGGGTTGTCGTGGAGACTAATGGCGAGGCCGGGTCACTGCAGGTGTGCAGGCCGGCTCGGCGGGAGTCACCTGAGCGGAAAGCCGGAGACCTTCCGAGGGGACGCGGGGGGATCGGTGACTAAGACGCCGAGCGCATGATCCGCGGCGCAGGAATTAAAGTGGCAAAATCTCGCCCCCCCATCTGAATGTCAATGTCATTTAGTACAGTCAGTCCCTAAGGTGTCCATGATTTTTAGTATTGAACCTCAATGTAATATTTTACTTTTTTTCACCCCCCACCCCTCCACACAAACTGACACAAGCATGCCTGCAAATGTCACAGGTACACAATATGCACCCAGACACAAATAACTTTTGTGTGTGCCCCCACCAACAATTTTAAATGGTTCCTTTAAATGGTCAGACAACAAAGTGTAGAAAGTAGTGTGATAAATGAATTAAAATAAATTTTCTATTTTACTTCACAGTGAATGCTCATTCAGTTCAAAGAAAACAACACTATTTGTTATTTTCCAGTATAATATTTATGTTATAAAAGTCAACTGTTCAATAAAGATAATACATGCCATATGATCTATAACTGTAATTTAGAACATTTGCTTTAATTTTATGAAAATAAACACCACATAGCTATATGGCTTGCTTATTTTTGCTACTGGTGGCTATATTGCAATATTTGGCTACTGGTGGCTAGTTTCCAATGTGGTTTCTTACATCTATCTGTAAAATGAAACAAAAGCTGATTACTCTATAGTTAGATGCACTATTGCATGTTAGCTAGCTACTGGTAATTTACTGTAAACTCAGGGGAGACATTGCAAACACACTATGGCTAGCTATGGAAAGAATTGCACTATGTTCTACTTTTCACCTGCAGTAAGGGAGTTTGTTATAATTGCCTCACATATTCCCACAACACCTCGATCCTGTTGAGAAAGCATGGTTTTATCCACTGATCATTGCCTTATCTAGATCACTGATGTCAGGTGCTGCCTTGCTCAAAGAGAATAATGCTGGGTGCCTGGCTGATGGTGCTGATCTGTGTCTCAGTCACACTTTTCACGCCTTCCTACACTTTCTGCCTTGGCAATTACATGAATGCTCTATGACGTCGGTTAAATGTCACTCAAGGTACTCACTCATTCAGTATTTACACTGGGGAATGGTTTTGGAGTGCGGTCCTGGTTGCACCATAGAGAAACCACAAGAAACAGAAGACACAAAGGGAAAATGATCTTAATAATTCACAACGCAGACATTCTGTTTAATGCATAGTGATGTTCTCGTTCAGGACACTCTTGGTATGTGTCTGGAGTCTATTCATACTTCAAGAAACTGTGCAATGAGAATAAGTTGAAAAAATGTCACTTGGCAACTCAGGCAATCTAATCCATCTTTTAAAAGCCTTGTTTAACTTAACAAGCACTCACACTTTTATACAGAAGCATGAACTATAGCTCAGTCTGTTTAGAGCAAAACTTACATTAAATAAAAATATTGATATCAACCAGTTGCATGACACATTTAAACATTACTTTCACTAATGTCTGCAATTTTTGTTTACTATGAACTGCAATGAAGTAAATACCTCAGATTTTGTTTTTCTCAGTATTTCTTTTACCAAAAGTACTGTGTTGCAAGTAGCCATAGACCAAACTATTGGTCTGCTGATATTATCCTCTATTTGTCTTTGTCCAATATGGCTAGCAGCTAGTGTTTTAGAAACAAATACTGATAATTAGCATTAACTCTGTATATATGTGCTTATTTAAGATTTGCTGCCATGACAGCCAAGTAGCCACCACTGCGACAGCCAAGTAGCCACCATGAAATAACTACAAAACTAAATAAGAGCCATCTATGGACAATTTTTTACAAATGTATGCTTATGTAGCTTTGTGTTCACTTTTGATCTTCAGGTATGAAGCGTGAACTGAATATTGTATGCTCACCCTAGTTTGCTAGCTAGCAAAACTGTTTTGATGTAAAATGAGAACCTGTTTTCCCACCATATCTACTTACACAGTTTAGCTAAGGAGCTACTTTAGCATTGTAGCACATGCATCTGCCAAACTTTTTTCCACAACACCACAGAAAACAGAGATGACTGGGTCTATGTTGCCACTTTTGTTTATGGTATTCACAAATTAATAACTTTATCCAGCTGGCTAGCAACATTTAAGTGATGGTGTAAGCTGTAAACTTAGATAACAGGTATAGGATATTAACACAAATAGCTAAACCTGAACTAGCTGAAATGAAAAGAACAGGTAACCATATATTTAACTTAACCAGTATTGCAAGACAAGTAATATTGTGCAAACTAACCAGCAGTGTAGTTATGGTATGAGATGATACAAACATAGATCCATGAATGAGCTGTGTTTATGGATTTTTCAGTGGTGTGGGAGTTAAGGCTAAAATCAGCTTTACTATTTTTGGGCATGTTTTAACCAGAAATGACAATAGGCCAGATTCTATGAATACACATTTAGGCAAGAAGATAATTTACAATGCAACTCCAATAAAACTGTACAACTATGTATATGTATATGTGAACAAAGTGACCTTTCAGAGTTTAAATACATAAACATGCAGTTCGATTTGCAGTAAATCGGGCCCTTGAGTGGCTCAGTCAATAAAAGCGCTTGATGTTCAAGTGCAAAGCCGAGCCCTACAGCTCCGGTTCAATCCTCGCCATGTCATTAGCCAACAATGACCAGGAGCCCACAGTTGCTAAACATAATTGGCTTTGTTCTGCTGGGAACACAGGGGAGGGTAGGTTGGCTAAGGGCTTATCCATCTCTTGGCTCATTAGTGACCCCTGCTGGTCAGTGACACACTGCAGTCTTCCTGCATAAACCTCCATATGGAGCGTCCTCCTCTGACTCATGTCTGCACAAGCCTGGCATGGGGACTGCATTGTGTATAGAAGCAGTGGCTGACATTACTTGTTTCTGAGGAAGGCATGTGTTTGTCTTTGAGGGTTATAGCTACAGGGTGGCTTTTGTGACATAACTGGGGATTCCAAAATGGGAGAAAAATGAGGGAATTCCAAACTTTAAAAAAAGAAAGAAATTGGGTATTTTCATGAATGCAGATTTCATGAATGCGATGTGACCTTTTCCCAAGAGAGAAATGTGCTTATTTTTATGAACATTTTGATGAAAGAGGCCCAATAAGTTTATCGGTTAAGTAGACTGCTTTTACCACATACAATAGGAACTTCTCAGCAAAAGCTTATAAAGGCATCCGTCTAGAAGAGCTCTTGAAAAAATTGTTTTAACTACAGGTGAGAAACATTCGTTTCTTCAATTTATGAGATGCATTATGGACAAAATAAGTCATTGTGGTAATGTCTTCTAATCAAAATCATTATTGCGTAAGCCACATTTTGTTGATGTGTTTACATACACTTGTACTGTATTTTGGAGAAACATCTCTTTTCCTTACCAGGTCATAATGTATCTTTGCACAAAGCAAAACAAGAAACAATGGCATATTTAATGAAGCATGGTTTAAAGTGCCTGTGTGGCTATTGTAACCACCCTGCTGTTTCATTAAGTAACAAAAATGCATGTGCTTAGCAGAAATGTATCACCCTTATTTAGTTTGGGGATTTCATATTAACATGTTGTTAATTGCTAACAGGAACACAAATCACACCATTCCTATAAATGTTTGCACTGTGCTTATCCAGATTATCAGTACATCTTATTAATATTCAAATTTAAACGAGCTCAATGTTCTTGTCAATATTACAAATAAAAAAGTTTCAACATTTAAATCTCCAGAATAATAATATAATATATTGGAAAAGTACATGAATGAGCATATATCTGTTGGCTAGATTCTGTGCCCTGATATTTCAAACAGTTACAAACAATTTACAATACGAATGGCCTAATTGCTTTCTAAGTGGTCTGTGTAATTTAAAAATTAAGCAGATTTAAAGTTTAGTAGAAGAATGTGAGACTTGTTTACTGAACTATTTGTTAAATTTGGTTATTGACTGTGCTAAAAGTATCCACACCTAGAAGCTGGAAATATAGATAATATGTTCATAGACTGGCTACACAGATGGCTTCTACAGCAAACAAAATACAATATAATGATGGAATTATGAACAGCATGTCTCACATTCTCATGTTTTGTTTTCTTAAACAGTCAAAAACACTGATGTCAACTGAAAGAAACTGTCATTGAGTGTAGAATCCACATCATAAGTGACATCACTATGACATTCTGATCTGGTTAAGATGGTCATCCTAATACCATATTTGTCATAGCTGGTGACATAACACACCCTATAGCAGTTCTTATGTAAGAGCCTTCCTAAAAGGTTTTACCTGCTTATCTATGGCTTAAACCTTAGTTCTCCAACATGCTAGTAACCTTGCATCACTGCCTTTGGGCACATTATCTGACATTGATTCTGTAAACCCTGAGCTTTCATTATTTTTTGACTTTACTTTCATTCAAAGAGGTGTAAAAAGTGGTCAGTATGTCCCTTCTGTGCATGTACCCACATGGCCAATCGGCATACAGTCAGGATTTTTGGTAAATCCACATTAATGCCCTGATTTCATAACTCAATATCGTATATATAATCAAACCACAATACCCCTTGTCTTTATCTTGAATTTGATTTAATTGCTTTTTCATTTTTTTAAAATACATTTTTCATCATATGAAATATGAATCAAAGAAGCCTCATCATGTCAACGGTCATCATATCATCATAGTACCTCTGAATCATAGTACCTCTGAATCACTTGAAATGCCAACCTGAAACAACCAGCAAGGAAGGATGTTGATGACCACTCCTTATGGAGACGGTATGTCAATGTTTGCATAATATGAGCACATATGCTATCATCTAATTAAATACAGTGATAGTCCCTAAAACAATGTTTTGATTTGACCTTGGGTCCAAATAATGGATGCATGTGATAAAACAGATCCATGGCTTTAATCATGTGTAATAAAGCACAGTCACAGCCAGAAGAATTTGACTCAGAGGTAAGTGCAAGAATACTGCTGTTTTGTGTGTTTGATCTTGCCTCTTCTTATGAATGCAAGCTATTCAGCACGGTTAGACAGGCAAGCGCTCTTCAGTTCACCGAAAATCTTTAAATTTTCAAAAGGGTAACGATCAATCCTTTCGAAGGAAACTTAATTATGTGAATTTCAGATTTGCCTTACATTGTAGTTTACCTGTTTTCTTAAGTAGATGAGATAAAAAATGGGGGGTGGGGTAAAGGAATGGGACACAACACATGGAAAAAAAAGGTATTTTACTGTCAGCTTAAATGCATACAAATTGCTGTTGATGAGCTCTTTATTGGGCTAACATTTATCTAGTAATATCCCAAGCTTTTAAAACCAGTGAGACCTCGCTCTTCAGGTGTTCATTTGAATAGAAAGAGCTGAATGAGTGTTTCTGTAATTGATCCCCTGGGTATGGAGATGTCTAGTCCTGCAGAACCGACATTTTTCCAATTACTGATACTTTTTCCCTCTCTCCACTCTCTTCAAATCTCAGGGCCGCAAAATCAGATTAATCCTTTGATTTCTTTTTTTAAATGTCTGAAAAAGAAAACACCAAAATTGTAAGTATTACAAAAAACTACAGCTTTTTAATAACCTCTTAATAGCTTGTCTGGAGCCAACATCAAGTCAATGTGAGAGAGGATTTGTAGTGTGATGGGGCTCCAGACTGCCAAGCCCAATCCCACAATAGCCCAGGTCATCCTGACAGCCCTACAGAGCCTACTATAGGCCTATGAATAAATTCACCATCTCATTTTTGTACAGCTTCACATGTTCCAACAGTACCCTCATCCCACTCATGTCAGGACAGAGATCCTCACTCACACAAATGTTTCTGAGAGGAACATATTCACTGGAATTAGCACAATTCAAACTGCTATCAGTGCCCTAAGACAATAAATAATGTAAAATAAAGGTTTGTAAGAAACCTGTCCTGTTCTTTACCAACAAATACTATCTTGTTATTTAGAATTTTGCCATTTTAATTGATTGTTGTCAATAGCTAATTTTGGAATCATAAGCAATAGATTGCTGTTTGTATAAAGTCCATGAATAACCTGTTGTGAATACTGATTGAAATATTACAATATCCAAATATCAAATATTCAAAATATTTAGATTCATTAATTCATAAGTGGAAGTGGATTCTTAAATGTGGGGTTCCAAATGAGAGAGTAAAACTGTTTTGGAAGATTTTTTTTCTCAGATCATTGAGAAATATCCTCATCTAAAAATGTCCTTAGCTCTTTAAACATGGAACAAAATCTGAATTTGAAATGTTCAGGGTTTTATATAATCCTCTGTTAATTAAGATAAAAAAATAACATGACTCATTAATTGTTTGAACGTCACCATACAAATTTCTGCACTGTTTAAGCTACAATGTCATGGCCCAGTCAATGTCCCTCACTAGTTTAAAACACAGAATCACAGATTCATTCACGATAATTATTTCTGAGTGTCTCCATGGTATTTGGTCCTTTGGTGCATTACCCCTTTGCATTTGTGATCATTATGTGATGCCTCCTTAGTTCTTCATAGAATCTTAGACAGCATACACTATGGAATGCCCATTTTTTCAGTTGCATTACCTTCACACACTCAAGAAAGCATCATTTTTCATCAGGAGGAAGTGTTTCTTATAAAGCGTTTCTGCTATATTAACTGGCATCCAGGTACTCCGCTAAGAGGCACAACTTTTTTCCAAAAGTATTTTACGTGCTAGGTTGTTTGGTGATTAGCAGAAGATAAGAGATAGACTGTATTCACATTCTAATGGCTTACTTCATTAAGTATGCCCCACTGCACTCCATTGAGTACCGTATTACACGTTATATAGGGGAGCCCAAATTGATTCTTAAACAGGATTAATATCTGAATGATTCTGTCCCAGCGCTTTTGCAGTTGGTCCTTCTATCAGTTGAAACCTTATTAGCGGAATGCATTGTAATGGATATAGATAAGTACCTGAAACTGTAATTTCACTTATGTTGCCATCACATGCACATTTACCATCCAGAGGACCTGTCCTATCTATAGGGTTGTTATATAACTCTAACAAATAGACAAGCAATGCAGCATGGTGTGTCTCCCATTGAATAGAATTAAAGAAATTGGTAGCAATCGCAATAAAACAAAGATGTTACTAAGTTCAGATGTAAGGCATGAGAGATGGAACACCTGTGAGTTAACTGCTGATTACCATGAGAGCTTCTAACCTGCAACCCATTACTGCTCCTACAGAACGCAAGCAGGTGACACCACACTACCTCTGCCATTTTTGTCTGGTGTTTCGCTTCCTCTGTCAGAGACAAGCGGTCTACAACAAAACTGGGACAAATGCTGTGCTTTGCCCGCCGGCCTGCGGGGAAACACAGCGCACAGAACACGAACGCGACGGCTCTCCTAAGCTGCGCTTTCCCCTCGTGAGCGATTCCGTTCGCTCGGAGAGGGTAACGAGCAGGCGCGAGACCTTGTTCCAGAATGGGCTGCCTCACGCTCCCCTGCTTGTTTCAGATCTGGCCCCGGGATGCGGTGAACAGCTGGCCTGAGCCTGTCCGCTTGGACATTACACCCACCACTTTATTAGTAGTACCCAGGATACCAGCTGATCCTTTCTCAGGGTCCTGTCACGGTGATGTCTTCATCCCTAACCAGAGCAGACGCCAGCTCCTGGCAGCTACTGGAGGTGACAACAAATCCAATTATCTCCCCTCCATGGCGCCCGGGCAGGCAGGGACGGTGTGACAGGGACAGGGACTGCCACACTCCCCCCAGCAGGGGAGCTTCCTCGGCGGCCCTGACGATCCAGCTGGAGGGACAGGGAAAGGAACCCGGCTCCGCGGTCCACCGTGGCTCCGGGAGCACAGCTCGCGGAGGGCAACTTGGAGAGGAGCGCAAAGTCACACCGTAATAACCTTCAGCCGAAAGGTGGAAGTGCTAATTCGCAGCAGTGCGGTTATCAGATGCAGTTTATAATTGTGAGCTGTGAGTTGAACTAGCACTACCAGACCAAAAAGAAACAAAAAACCCCTCACATGAAACAAAACAAAAAAAAAAAACCTACAAATACGTGCACCTCATGCTCTATATATTTACAGTCTGTAATGCTACCCTAACTTTACGAAAGGGTCCTTTAGAGATTACCGAGACAATTAGTTACCAACGCAATTTAGTTGTCTGAGCAGGGCCTAGCGAAGGTTTACTTTACTATTATGAAACGGCAGGTGTGAAGTGCAGGGGGCCTCAGGAGAGAGGTGGAGAAATGATGGTAGAAAGTGCCTAGCGAGACAGCGCCGCAGCGGAGGACTCCTGCAGACACAGCCACCCGTCAGGACGGCTGGAGGTGTCTCCATTCATTTCCTCCCTCAGCCTGGCCAGCCGCCAGGTTGGAATCCTACCTCATACACAATGGATGGGAAAGGTTAAAACCGGGCCTGTAGAATAACAAAGGCTGGTGTTTTAAGGAGCCACACACATATTACTGATCAAAACTAAATAAATGTACATATTTATATCCCAGTTTCCAACGTTAGCCAGGCCGGTCTAATAGCCTTACATTTTAAAGTGCAGGAATGTTCTCTGTGGATGAGCCACTACAATAGGCTGCTTCATGATATTCAAATGAGGTCCACCATATGCACCGGCTACAGTGACTGGTTACTTGAAGCATTTGAGCGTGGAGTCAGAGAGCACACCCTGAAAGAGATATTCTGATACTCAGACTTCTGCATAGGATAATGTGAAAGAGTGACGCTATTTGCATTTTCAGGATTACTGCTAGGACATTTGTTTGAATGTGTTACTTCGTTTTCCTTGCTTGGGCAGCTGACATAAACGGCTACAGCAAAGGTATGAGGCTGAAGAGTTAATACAACCGATGTCACTAATACTAGCCATAACTCTTCAACCTCGACATGTGTACAAGTAGTTTCCAATACGGGTTCCACGGAGCGCGTTGAGCCATGAGAGATGATACTAATGACCCTTCTGGATAAACGAGAACTTTCTTTTCATCAAGCTTCGGATGCTGGTGCTCAATATCAAACCCATCTGCATGGCAGCAGTTAAAAGGCCTACACTGCACAGTTGGTTTGTTTTTTCTTCTCTCTTTCCCACCCCACATCCCAGCCACCCCCACCACCCCCAAACACACACACACACACACACGCACACACACATACACACACACACACACACACACACACACACAGGCGCACACACACACGCGCGCACACACACACACACACAGAAACTCCTCTGCTTCCTGTGAAACTGCAGGTCACACCTCTGACTGCAGTGAGAGGAAAAGTAGAGCTATTAAACTGACAGGGAGACAGATCAAATGTGACACTTCAAAGAGCCCGGAAAAGCTCAAAAAACTGAGCAACGCACCACTACATCCCCTCAGAGCTGGGAAACAAAGCCGACAAACATGCACCACATGGTCAACAGCAGCACCCAGAGACCCCGGCGTGCTTGCCTCCGTCTCCCCCAGGACAACATCGGGGAGCCCTCCCCTGCGACTACATGTCCGATGATTACACTATCCCCGCACAGGCGCTCAGAGGGGCTAATTAATGCTTTAATATGTAAATGAGCACCGCAGTAAATTACACAGCTGGCAAATATGCCTTTTTTTCCTGAAAATTCATCAAGAGTGCAGTGAGGCTCAGTGTTTGTGGCAAGATGGTGAATTCTGAAGCTGCTCTCACAACAGCCCCCTTTTTCAGAGGTTAAGGTAATGAACCTCTACCATGCTTAACTTTACAACCATAAAGTCATGAAATCCCTTATTTTTACATTCAGGGCAATATACAAACTGGTGGAAATGTCCATTACCAAAGCGATCATTCATTGTTTTTGTTTTTTGTTTCCTTCTTCATTTAGTCATCTGGTGTTATAAGGCTGATCCGAGTCAGTGCCTTGATGTCTGTACAGTGTTTGTTATGTCAGGGACCTAAGTTGTCCCAGGGATGTTCAAACCATGATGATCTGTCAACTGTCCCACAGGTTGAACCCATTTCAGGCTACATGCATGGTCAGCTCCCGGCATCAAAGAGTTAGGCACCATGACAAACTAGTGAAACACTGATGCTCCAGAACATTTCTGAGTTCCATCAGAAGCTTTCCCAAAAGACCACCTTTCTAACAACATTCCTATTCAAACTCCTAATTATACTTAGTGGGAATGGTGCTCAGACAAATCTACAGTGGCACAAAATGAAGAGGAACAGTGGGGAAAAAAAGCAATATATATTTTACATCTACTGTATATTTGCCACTGAAATCTAAGAGGTGTATCATCGAACAGCCTGAATCCAATATTTGCAAACGACCAAATCTTGTGTTATCTTTTCACTTGAAATGGCATAGCTTTGAATTAACTTTGAATGTTGGTCATTAATCAGGTTCACACAGTCCCCCATGGAGAGATAAGAAAAGTCAACACATAGTACCTTGCCATGACTACAGACAACTTGCCCTCCAAATGCTGCATTTCAGAGGACCTCCTCTATGAATATTTTAAGATGAGTAAATTATTAATAATTAACACCAAAACAGGCTGATGATCAAATAGAGCAGCTCAGATACAGACATGAAAATTCAGTAGATGTAAACACAGACGTGAGGAACTAAATTTTATTTACAGCCACCTTTTATGTATCTATAGATAGCTAGATAGATAGATATTAACCATTACATGTCACAGAATGTTTTTTTGCGGAAAAACGGACATGTTTTGCATATTTCACAGGCCCAGGGAATTCCGTCAGTCTAAACCTGATCAGATAACATTCTCATTTCTGATGAACACAAAGATGCTTCATTTTGCCATGCTGTGCCATTGCTGAGACAAATCTCAGCTGTCTCTCTAAATGCTGCCTGAAAAGAATAATACTTACAGTATATTTCGGTAAAAAATGTCACCCCACCTTAATTTCTCACAAGAGTTATTTCAATGACTTGTTATTGTTTCTCCTTCATTATTAAAGTTATTTAATATTGCGGTGTCATCATTCTATGTACTCTCCAGGTACATGCAGATAGGTAAATCAGGCAAGGGCATAAGTACAGAAGAGAAAATAACAAATCAGTGAAAAAGCATCAACCTAAAAGCCACAGTAAAATAAGCATATGGCCAATCAGATAAAAGTCTATATTATATAAAATGATCATAAGAAAAAATGTCATCATCTCACAGAAAGTACATTATAAGAACTGTAAGAGCAATGACAGAAGCAACACAGCAGCAATTCTATGCTATGATCTATAATAACTTACCAGCATACACACACCTAATACTGATCTGTCATACTGTATCATCTGCCACTTCAGGTAAGGAGTATTGAAGTGTCAAAATATGCATTCTGAAAACCAAAATCTCCCTTATTCAGCTTGTTTCTGCTAAATATCTTTACATGTTATCCTTTAATGTTTCTCTCATTGCAAAAAGAAAAAAAAAGATTTATTTCTCACCTTAAATGTGATGTAATAGCTTGTTATATGTCATACAGTAAAATAAACTGGGATGCACTGCAATTCAGCCCATGAAGGAACAATAAAAATTGAAATGCAGCAATGCAAAAGAAGACAAGACAAGTTTAGAGCCTACAAACAAACAGGCTTTAGATTTAATTTTAAAGTAAGCTTACTTTCCTTGGAGATTTTAATTAATGCTTTAATATGCAAATAAGTTAGTGAAGATAAAATCATGACAAACAGATGGCAAGTGAGCTTAATTATTTTTTTAATCCAGCAGGGGCATGTATTAAAGTTGTGGCATCATTTTCCTCAGGCCTTCACAGTGACACAAAATAAGAAACAGAAATGGTACATTATTTGAAAAGCAGACAGAATCAGAGGGCTGGTTACTCTTTCCCACAAAGTGTTTAATTCTGAATCATAGCAGTGGAGGAATGGTTTCAAAGTAATAGATTGATTATTGCCACAGCATAAGAACAAGCTGGTTGCTTAAAAATAATCAGCTGACAAATAAGACCATTTGGTTTTGAAAATGAACCAGTAATAGGGGCAGCAGTTTAGGACAGTGGTAAGAAGCAGGACTTGTAACCAAAAGGTTGCTGGTGCGATTCCCTGCTGAGTCACTGCTGTTGTACCTTTGGGCAAGGTACTTAATTGCCTCAGTAAATATCCAGCTGTACGAATGGATAATGTAAAAATTGTAGCCTCTGTAAGTACCTCTGTATAAGAGCTTCTGCTAAATGCCAATAATGTAGTGAATGTAAAAGGTGTGGATGTAGAGAAGAGAACTGACCTTCTCCTCTTTCAGGTTTCTGTCCAGGTCCACCCTGACCAGAGACCGGTTGATCCTCAGAGCCAGCGAGAGCGCCATTACACCGCCAGTTCGGACCGGATTCTTACGAATGTCAAGTCGCTGGATTTGCGCACTTTCAGCGACGAACTCGGCAAGCGTCACAGCACCTGACGCAAGCAAGAATCAGCCAAGTAAGATAAATCTGTCAAATAGGATAAATTCTATAAACTCTACCATCTGTCAGAGATCAACATTGAACTGTGAAATAATAGTTTATACCAAAAATCTTCTTTAAATTTACATATATATATAAGTACTTTTAGGCAATGCATGCTACATAAATAACTCCACAAAATAAATGTTGCTGGGCATAGTTGTATTAGTTAAAAGTTTATGAAGAAAGAAACTTTAATTACTGTTATGTACCTTCGCAACTAATTTTTGTGTGGGCCAGGCCCAGGCGCAGGATAGACCGGTTGGCAATCAGAGGCTCTTTAAGTATCTGGATCCCATCATTCTGCAGCTCGTTATGTCCCAAATTCAGTGTTTCAAGTGTTACAAGGGGCTGAAATTGAACAGACCATACACAAAGTCACATAATATGAAGTTAACTTTAAATTCCAAGCGTTTTAGCAGCCTGTGAGGATCACATCATTGGCTTGTTAACCTCAATCAAAATACCAGGACATTGGAAATTTCTTTTGGAGATAATATGTCTGAATGGAAGCTTCACCTGCCATGACTTACCCAGCAAGTTCTCTCCAGGGTAACTCACAGCAGCTGAAACACTGAGGCCTGATTAGCAACTATATAAACAAGGAGGCAACATGGGAGATATGGCACGGTGATGTTGCTTAACAAACTGAAGAGCACACTACCTCTGTCCACCCTAGTCACACTCCCTCAGTCACAACATCAGGAAAAAGAAGAAAAAAAAGCAGCTACATAAATCTAAGGTTCACTTCAGACTTAATTCGTACCCGGGCAGCTCCAAACCCGCTTGAGTGTTTCCCACTGCGACTGTGGTAATACCATCTTTGAAATTTGCAGCACGGGACTCACACAAGCACCAGTCATCGGGATGAGTTTAATATTCCCAAGGACTGGAGACCTCACAGGAGCGCTCAGGATAATACTGAGCAATTAAGGGCACAACAGTGCTTTCTGTCAGGCGTGCAGATGTCTTCAAGATAAGCTTACATAACGTACTGCTGATTTGGAGTGAGTACCAAAGGATGCCAAGGTCCTCACATGGGAAACCATTTTTTTTTTAATGTGAGATTTATAAAGCCCAGAAAATGAGACCTTTCAAAAGGAATAAAGAATTAGGAAATCCACAGCATCAATATTCTATTTTTTGCTTCTTTTTCTCAGGCAGCACTTTTTTTGAGGCAACAGATACACATTATGGCCAAATTGTTACACACACTGGACTCTTCCACAGAAATTTCCCATATTATATCATACATTTGAAGAGTGCCATGTCTTAATCTCATCCTAATAACTACTGAGAGACTAAATATTGAACATATAAAATTATCGAAGGGATTTTTCTCTGTGTCATTGAGGATTAACCTCTTTCTGTCTCCATGTGGTGCACTATATACCAGGGTCATCATAAAATGCTTGGGTCTGTGCAATGATTCTCAGTGTAATTTTCAAACCCAGCTCTGAAATTATCACTAAAACGGTGAAAAAATGCCGCCAATAATGTATATAGCATAAAGAAAATGGTATGTATTCACAATTATTCTTATGTAGGTCACAAGAGGTACATTTCAGTTCAGTGCTATCGACAAACCTGGCAAAAACTCCTCCAGGTACTGATGGTTATTATAGTGGGATGGTCCACATATGCTTAGGTCATGTTGGACTGATACAACTCACAGTTTAGTTGGCCTATACATGGATTGAGGTTTTCTTCGTTGTAGAATTTAGTGGAGTGTGTCATCTCATAATGGTTGCTTAAATTGGTTCTTTAGAGCCCCAAGAGTCTGCTTAGTGGAACAAGCTGTATAAAAATGAGATGGAACTGAAATAGATTATTTCTCAATGCACAATTTCTCAAACAAACAGAGAAGTTGTTTTATTTACACCTGTAAATGTATAATGTTATTATTTTGCATCAGGTAGCAAAATGCATTGTACAAAATGCATCAAGACAACATAGGTGTGCTTTCAGCTGGTATCAAATAGCCTAACATTTTCTGAACACAGCTTCCTGGTGCCAATGATTGACATTTGTGCCAAAATTGTATTTATATAAAATGTATTTAGATAATTTCATGTATATACAGTATATAATATTGTGTGAGTATGTGTCATATATATTTTGGTGTATGCACCAAAAATATTTGACAAATACTATATAAGCAAAACTTTGAATATAATGATGAATGACAAAATAGCTATTAATGATGTGTTACAAAATTTGATATACAGATTACTAAGGCATATACAATAATATATGATTCCATCATTTTTTCATATGCTTTGACAGAGTCTGAGCATTCTATCTCAATGGAAAAACATGTAATCCTTATGCTATCTTATTACTAGAAGTTACACTGTGTTCTACTATGTATACTATTGTGTATATTCATGACTGTGACACTACAAAGTAACGAAGAGCATTTGGCATGCATTTCACATTAAAAAAGACTGAATAACATTTGAGAATGTAGTTGAAATAATATGAGAATAAAGTCAAAATATTTTGAGAAAAAAGTCAAAAGCGTGAAAAGGTGGAGGATCTCCTGTTCCCAGTGTTTAGCTAGAACACCTGCAGTCATCACATACCAACAAATGAAAACACATACCAGGGGCAGCGACTACTGTACGTCCCCTTTGGGAGAAGGTGAGTTTACATCAACATTATAAGCCTGTTGTTCACTTAAATACTGTCAATACAGAGAAAGACTACATCTCAAACAATCAACTAGCTGAGATGACCAGCATCTGCATTTAGTTGCAGGGCATGAACCACTTTGTGGAGGGCAGTCTCTGTACTGTGATGGGACCAGATAGAAAGTTTTTGAGGATTTTGTTTCTCCAGATCTTTTTTTCTTTTAAGTTCATAAATGCTTAACATCTAGCAGACGAGAGGAAATTAATAATCAGTTGCCGGACTTAATACACAGTCAACAGTAGAAAAGAATGATTGGATTGTTTTTGTTATCATCAATAATTTGAGAAAATGGCTTTGTTGTACTTAGTAACAGTCTTTAAAGATCTCATCATATAGCTGTAGCTTCATTGTTCTCTATTTTCTTTTCTGCTTTTCTGCAGTTATGTTTTAACACACAGGCTGCTTCAATTCTCCATTGTGTTCTGTGCTTGACAGTGACCATTTTAAATTTAACTGGGGAAACAATGTCCAGAGCCATTTTTACATGGCTGCCAAAACCAGCCACCATCCAACTCTTCTGCCTATAACCAATAAGGAGAGCTTACAAAGGCCTCAGGTCTAGTCATGAAATCTGAAAACGTGGCTGCATCTATAGCTTTCAGGCACTACTTCTTAATTTTTTGCCATGGTCTTATTCATTACAGGAACAATCACATCAAAAGAGATACAAAAATGCAAAGTAGCTAGCTAGCAATACCAGCACGATAGCTACTGTTACTATCTTATAACTTATTAATAACTAGTAGTAGCTAGCTAGTTGGGTATGATGAAATGGACTAATCATGGCTACTGGTGGTGCATTCAGGCAAGCAACCAGTTAGCTAGCTAGCAACAGTAGCTACATCCTGTCAAATAATTGAGAAACATGTACATCTGTCTCTTACCAAACAGACTGAGAATGTTAGTGTAAACTCACCTTTTCACTCTCCCAAGGGAGATGCAAAGTCACCACTGTCCTTTATATGTATGTAGAGATGACAGGTGCTGCAACTGAACATTTGGAACAGGGGAATCCTACACCTTTCACCCTTTTGACTTTATTCTTTTAAAAACATTATTAGAACTTTGTCCTGAAAATGTTATTTCACCCTGACTCTTGAAATATTATTTTGTCTTTTTAACTTCAACTTTCAACTTTATTCTCAAAATGCATCCCAAAAAACTACACTGTATCCCTAATACTCTTCCATGACCAAGGAACTACTGTAAATGCACACAGCTCATTCCATAGTTTTTCTATACCAAGAAGAAAAACAATGTTGCACCATTTCCAAATAACTTTGATAATGTCCCGGAAATTAGTCATTTAAAACCAATAGAAAAAGTACTGTGTCCCGATCATAACATCCCTAATAATTTAATGTTCTTTGACGTTGGAGTGGTTCCATATCTGCCAAATAACCCGCTCTTGCTTCCTTTTTTCTGTTCTTCTTTTTTTTTTTTTTTGGTGGCACCCCGGAAAAAACGAAAGGTTAATAACAGCCCTTCGAGTGTCATATTCGACACGACCAGCCATTGGACTAATTATGATCATTATGGTCGCAAGGATGTCTAGTTATCCTTCTTAATGACAGACTAGATGAGAAAACCTCCTAAACACATATCTATTATTTAATCAAACTGTTCCCATTCAGTGGCACTGAAATGGAACAAGTATGCTTTATTTTTGGCCTGGATGGATCAGCTTTGAATATGCTGGGGCCAAGAAGAAAGAGAGCAGGCCTTTAATTTGTATCCTTTTGATTTTTCAATCGCCATTCAAATGACGGAAGGTGTAGTTTATTCTGACAATCAGTGCGACTAAAGAAGAATGGATATTATTAGGGATTATATATAAGATATCCTGTGAGGAGAAGTCAGGCTATTTTCAGAGTGCCCACTTTCTGTTCCTTTTTTACAGCTAGTCATGTCCCATGTCTTTGGATCGCGGGTGTGTGATTTAAGAACATGAGCACAAAGGCTAAATGCCAGGCCAACAATGAGGGAGTAGAGTCTGTATGGATTTAAATGTCCTGTTTCTTTTAAGCGCTGTGGCATGGCATGTGACAATTTTGATCACTGATCACAAAGAATGCCAGTCCTACAATGTGTAAAAAAATTCACTGTATTTATAAAGATTTAATTTCCCTGTCTCTTTCAGTCTGTACTTTGTGATTTGTAAGGTGGTGTGCCAAATAGATAATTTGTAAGGGAAATTAAACTCAACTGGTAGAGAATTATTAGACAGATGATCAACAGCATTATTATTAATCATTTTTGTTGTTGGCGATTCCTCTCACCAAAACCTTTGCCAGATGGACCATGCTCCTGTGAGTTATTTGGTTGTTCCAAAGCACCAGGTTTCTTATCCCAAATTTCTGAACTCTTAACCCCTCACATATTTCTTCCAGTCCTGTAGAACAAAAGACCTCTAAATTACAAATAGTAATTAACCACATTGTACATACAAATTGAAAGGACCTGAAGCCGACCACTCCTTTCTTAACACAGATGCAGCATTTTATGAAACATCATTGACAAAAAAAATCTACTGATGCATGAACAAGTTTTATGCATCATCTTGGCAAATGACAACATTGTCATATGTGTCCTGTTAATCACCTGGATCTGAAATCTGGTTATTGCTCAGGTCCAGTGACTTTATACAACTGCTGTACTTGAGAAGTTCTCCCAGTTGCATGGCGTCTTGGAAACTGTTGAGGTTATTGTTGGCAAGAGAGAGTTCTTGTAGGGCTGTGTTCCCCTTCAGAGTCCCAACTACAAAGTAAGACCAGATCACAAATAATCAAAATCAGTGATACAATTTTCCTGTTTTAAAAGTATACATTTACACAAATATGCACTTCCAGTGAAGTCCACTGTTTAATGTTATTAATGCACTGACTCGCCACATATGCTCCCAGCGAAAGGCAGGATCAGCCTGTTTTTATACAGTTGGAAGCTACATTTGACTGAGCTCGTGTCCAGTTCTTTGCTCTACAATCATAACCTTTTTAAGAAAGTGTTATTTGTGAGAAGGAACCTTAGCACTTTGCCTCACTCACTTCAGTAAAACCAATAAATTGTTCATAGGATGTTACACTATATGTTACATTATAGTTACACACTCTAACCAACAAATGCCCATTCATTAAAATAACTAGTTCATTAGACACATTATTAGTAGAAGTGTATACTTTTGAATTGATTTTTCAGCATTTCAATTCATTAAAGCCAACATGTAATTTTCAAGGAACATATCAATTTTTCCAATGGAACGTATTTAAAGCAATCATTGCAGTACAATTGAAATGCTTTACCGCAGTGGATGCTGTTGAACACAAGCACAGATTTAAACAGTGAAGTCCAGTCCAAGACTGAATAGTAGTGAGGGGGTTATTAAGAGCTTACTATACTATAGAAATCTTGTTCTTATCAACTCCAGTTTATTTTTTTCTTGAGTTTCAATGCAAAAAAATCCATTTGTATCCACATAAAAAAAATGAATTAGCAAAACTCCAATGTTTAATGATGAATATTGATTCCAAGTTGCAACTAGAAAGTAAGTCACATTATAGAATATTTCATTTTTCCAAAAGCAGTACACCTACCAAATGTTCATTCATATCTAATAATCTGTCAGTGCTGACTTGTTTTAAAACCTTTTTATTTTTATTATTATGATGATTATGATTATTACTACTTGTTATTATTGTCTCTTTTTAGAAAAACTGCTGAAAGCCACTGTTTCTTGCGGTTATTTGTCTGTGGCCACACACTGTTGTTTCTCCCGATCAATGGAGCAGATTTTATCAAACCTTTTGGTTGCATGTGGAATGCCAACATTGTCATCATGCACAGTAGGAACCAAATGGAGTGATCGTTGAAATTGATTCTGGTGACTCCACTGCGCAGGCCGCCAAGTCCTGCAATCAAGGCCTGCAAATCGATGGCAATGATCAGTGGCTGGGTGTCCCGCTGTGAGAGAGGCCACTGTGCGTAGCCAAAATATCAAACGGATCCAGACAGCTTTTAAAGGGACAGGCCACTGTTTCACCCCGAAGAAAAACACTCTCTCTAACAAACATCCCAGCCGGTGCTGCTCCCATTCTGCGTAAAGTCTTTAAGTTCTCTCTCATCTGTTTCTGATTAACTTAAGTTACGGCTAACAATCAAAGACCATTTGATGTCTTAAGACGTCTTGCATGTCACATTTGTGCCTGTGAGGTGAAAATCAAGCAAGCAAATATATTTATGTCACTTTGGGCATTCAGGCTTCAAAGAGACAGGTAAAGACAAGCATATGCCCAGGCGTGAATCCTGCTGGCAATGCTTATATTTTCAAAATCTAGCAGTAAATAAATTATACCTGATTTAAATGTCTTTCACGCAACAAAGCCTGCTTTTTTTGGTGACATATAAAGCATCAAAAAGCTCAACAAGCAAACTGAAACACCCTTTATGGGAGAATTAGCAACTTCATATCACATTGCACTAGCTCAGGGTATGAAGTTACTGGCCGCAGTGATGTCCGCAGATCTGTGCAGCAGTGTGTAAAGTGACAGGCAGAAGATTAGGACATCTAATCCTGGGCGAGTCTGGCTGTGAGGGTCATGGGGCCAAAATCTGCCGCGCCTTTCCCTGTTCTCCGTCATCTGTTCCTGCTGGTCAGGCCACGCACGGACACGATCATCTGCATACCTGCCTTTCTACATCACTCACTCACCCGAAAGGAGCAGGAACACTGCAGGTACACAAGCTACCAGGCATTTCAGTAAATGTATCTACTATGTGTAAGGTATATGCCAAATACATAACATTAGCTGTCTATTAAATCTCAAGAACTATAACAGGTGAAAAAAAATCTTCTGAGAGGTCATTGGTATAATTAATTAATTATATTGCTACCAATGTTATTATATTTTTATGGCTAATTAAATTCTTAAAATTGATTGTCATGTAAGTTTTATTGTTCACAACCTTGTTGAAATGAGTTGATAATACACTATATAATAATACTAATAATGTCTAATGTGAATGTGACCAAATGTGCTATCCACTAATAATGTGCCAAGATGAACACATGAGAAATATTCAGATACTCAGGCAAATACTTGAGAGAGAATTTCTTCACAACGCCTCTGTGAACTGCAGGATTTCCGGGGGAAGGTCAGTCAGTTCTCGGTTATTTCCCCGGAACCCAAGCTGCCGCTCTCCCTCCGTTCAGGTTTAGTAACACCTGTGGTACAACGATGAGCAGGCGTACCGAGTGTGAAGAGGGGCCTGCCACTTAGGCAGGTGTTTTCGAGACGCAACACCGCCAGCCTGCTGGTGAGAAGGGCTTTTGACAGGGCCTGTGCCGGGTACTCTGAGATGGGCATGTTGCAGGCATCCAGTCTCCATAGGCAACCGCTCTAAAAAGACAAGGCAGCGCATCATCAGACGAGGCTCAGGGCTCCTTGCCCCTGCTGTGGACTAGACCCGTGTCTCACCCACCTCATCAAACAAATTCCAGTTTGAAGGGAGCCAGACGTCAGAACAGAAGACGTTTCCGATAGAGAGCATAAGATCTGGGGGCTATAGTTAGGCTGTATCCCTGGGTCTGTAGCATCAAAAGTGTCCAGATTTTTTTTTCTTTTTGTCTTTACATGAAAGGATTTTGGTTGATCTTACACAGCCATGCCTCCATACTTGCTGTTGGTAATATTATTGAAGTGCTTCTTTTTCCAAAACTAGAAAATCAACCTTTCTTTCATCTAATTCTGTTCCTAATTGAACCTACAAAGTAGGCCACATCTTTCATTCATAATTATGATACTCTGTGCCGGAACCATGTACATATGTCTTTAAAATCCATTCAGCGATATCATTGCATCAGGTCTTGAGATTAGGAAGATGGTTCTACCATACAAGGGCATGAAGGACTGTTATAAATGACATTTGGGATTGGTGGGATCATTTTTTCATTTCAGCTCATCAAATGTCTATGGTAATGAACTCTGCAAGAGTGAAGTAATGTCCTATGTATGCCTGCCATTTAGTTGGCAAAGCCTTCACCCCTCAGGGAAGAACCTGGGCTAGCCACTCTGAGATCTTGCTCAGAGTTCACTCATTAGTCATTAGTTTGACTACTGTGTGCACTTCAAATTATTATGTTTAAAAAGTTATGCCAATGTCTCATGTACCACTCCATTTGTTGATTATTATTGAAATATACCTGCTGAATCAAATGAGAGAGCGCTTT
Organism: Megalops cyprinoides; assembly: GCF_013368585.1. Lineage (NCBI taxonomy): Eukaryota > Metazoa > Chordata > Actinopteri > Elopiformes > Megalopidae > Megalops > Megalops cyprinoides. The sequence goes on from NC_050594.1 coordinate 23,504,105, forward strand.
CCAGCCAGAAACTCCAATACTTGTGTTGGACGAGATGTCAAGATGTGTTGTTGATTCATAGTATAAAATCATATCCAACAAGGAGGAGGCTCCCTAGAATGAAAGCAGCAGTGGAAATATAAAAGTAATAAAACTGTCTAGCCACACACTATGGTTACATCTCACAGCAAACCTGTGCAGAAATATAAATACCCATAAAGTTCTACAGAAAAATGGTCTTGTAATTTTATTCACCTACTTACATTCTCCTCCAGTTCTGTCTCCCGTAGACTGATGAAATCAAACTGCACTAATTTCAGTATATCTTCAAGAGATTCACACACATGGTAATCTAATCGTTCACCTGAAAAAGCAATCAGAATTTGGATAATTATGATTGTTTACTCACAGCCAAATTGCCCATCTCAGTCAGGAGTCAAAGTTATTTGCAATTGGAAAAGCAAGGATAATAGCAAGCCAGAACATTCCCAAATGTTTGGGCAGACTTTTCAATACTTTTCTTCTTTTCAGCAAAGATCCCTGCAGAGAAAATAATGTATCTATGGATGTGACTCGGCTACCATGAGTTAAATGCGCGACATGTTCATGTACAAGATCACGTCCGATGCCCTGCCATCCCTGAAATAAAAATCAAAGAGCTGCTGATTATTCAGGAACAGATGACTTTTAAACAAAGCCTAGAGAAACACTTTGATGGCCACAGCGGTCCATCTTTATTACGCGCACATTCAAAAGGCCCCTTCTCCTCATAAACTCTTATCTTCCTGGTCGGGGAGTGAACCAGATCGCTCAGAGCTGTGTGTCGGAAGATAATAATTTATTCATCATTAGCATATCATTTATGAAATGATTTTACAATAATCACTTAACTGTACCGTATGAAGGGATCTGAAATCCCATTTTCTAATCCCTTCTGCTGTTCCCAGATAATATGCAGAGACTTACAGTCAGATGTCATCGCTGCATGACAAGGGAGCAAGAAGGCAAAACATGCTGACCATGTTTAAATCACAAATTTAAAGTATGGTTACTATGGTAATACTGCTGTTATACTCATCAAAAGGCTAATGGTTTTATCTCAGACACAAAGTGTTATTGGCACTGTGTGTAATTTTCAATTAAAAGGTGTGTCAAGGTTTGGATTTAATCTGGCCAAAAACATAAAATAAACACATACATGCATATACACACCCGCGTGCACACACACAAACACACACAGATACACACACAAAATGTTGTAACACAAGGGGGTCCTATAAAAAATTTGTAATACATATGTACATTAAAGTATATGAATATATAAAGTATATAAATGTAAATAAACATAACAGCTACACAGAATTTGTGATTTCACTCCTTATTGGTTTATGGTCATTTATAAGTACAATTGATTCAGTTTTCAAATGACTTTGGTCGGGTTGGTCAGAGTGGTCTTTAACCAATTTGGCAAACATTCCATGCTGTCACTCTTGGAGTCAGAAGTACTGTAATAGCATGACAACCAAATGAATTTGAACTCATAATCATTTGAGCAGTGTGCTAGCCTCATTGTAAAAGACATAAGGGAAATACCAGCTGGACAATTGATTTCAATTAAGAAATGCTAGTCTTTTTCCCGTCAACCAGGAAATGATTCAGTATGTCCACCTGAAATTGTTGTGAATACTCACATGTAGATGGGAGAAAGTAAAAGGAATGAGCTAGGAGTTCTGAATCCAGTGCCCTTGCATTGGAGGGGGAAAATATCATGTTCTGACATTGCAGCATTGAAAAATTACAGAAGGAAATTGCGATCCATACCCCTGTGAAACAGCTTCCTTGCTTTTCAATAGTCATACATACTAATTTGTGTAGTAGGAAGGCTACTCTTTAAGTGCTTTTCCTTCTGAACGATTATCAAAATTCGTACTAGCCATTAGAGCAACTTTATAGACATGCAGCGTATCATACCCCATAACAACTGTTAGGACTCGCACAAGGGTGATAACGTCTGATGCTTGTGCTAGTTCTCCCTCTGTCAGCCCCCGTCTTACCACTAGACACACTTTGAATTTTGATTACACCTTATGAGCTGCACATAGAGTGCAGTGAATGCAGCTACAAATCCTGAGAGAATGTTCAAATATGTACACACTGCATAAGCCAGGCACATGCAATAATTTGTAATATTCATCATATTGCCATCTCTATGATTCTGTGCTGTTTGGAATGGAAATGGGGGGATTACTTCCTTAAATTGACCTCAGCGATTATGGGGTAGATTTGTGAAATGGCAATGCACTACAATTACCCTACTAGTTTACACAGATGCGTTATAAAAATTCTCAAAGCAGTCATTTCTTACTTTTTTTACAGTCTGAAGGTGACAGTAATAGGGTAATAATGACAATAACATAGAGAAATAATTGTTAAATTAGAAATCTGACTCTTACCCTGCCCTATACCAGTTAGGCCTCATTACCACCTTAACTATTAGAAATGTATATACTGTACACCAAAAATAAAACGGTACTTCTAAAATATATTCACTGAACATGCAGTTCAGGCAAACTGGCCATTCAGAACAGCTTAATTTTAGCAAGGGTCACAACTAACAGAACAGACACTTGTATTAAAGGGCACCTGTGGTAATTGGCTGTGGTGTTGATGTGACCATTACTTTGCATTTCATCTGTATGCAATCAGTGTAAAATGACTTATCTTTCAATCACTGTGGGGAGGAAATCCACCAAAACACAAATTCTACAAATGTGCCTTTCCCAATACTTTGAACTACTGGATTTGAGATTAAATAAAAAATAAAAATAAAATAATAATAAATAAATAAAGATATTTTTTTCTCCATGGATTGGGTATTACACCCATTCTTCACTATGTATCTTGCTATGATAGCACTGTAAGTTGTGCTGAATAAATGCAGATGGTAAATAAATACTTTATAGTCTGCACACCTTTACCCACTCAGAACTGTACCTATGCAGTGACCTTGGGGATTATTAAATTGATTTGAATGTGGTTCTATTGTTGTGTTTTAATATGATTATTACAGTATATTCCTTCATTTTCAGTGATGATGGTCCTATCCTGAGAGCCAGCTCTCTGTAAATATAGCAGTGCTTCTGTCACCTACAAACTTCACATTTTAGTTACTGGAGAATAAAAAGGATCCACCACCTGATCAAACATTCAGTCAGAGGGACTGAATCATTTTAAATCATTTTAATTGAAATATGTAATCATTGTACAACAGAAAATATGTTATATTAACATGAAGTTTATACATCCTCAAGAATCAAATATCTGCCATACACAATCACAAAAAGTGACGCTACCATTACACTCTATAACTGTTTCACATTTTATTTTCTGATCCTATATTAGTGATGTCTCATGGAAAATACAACTGGTTTTTCTAAAACTACAGCTAAAAATATATGGTTTGCAACAAATAATTCCCATTGCAGACGGCAATGTGGTGTTACATGCAACAATGTGAAAACTTTTCATATCTAGCTATCGATCACTAGTTAGTCTTATAATACAAGAAGGATGAAGTAGAAGTAGGCAGTGTTTTTGGAGGGGGAGGGAGTATCCTAAAATAGACAATGTACTCTCTGCCATTTTCACAATTTACCATCTGGTTGACCACTGATGCACGTTTGGAGCAAATGAATGAAAAGTGTCCCTTAGCCCATTAAGGTTTACTGGACAGGATGACTCTGACCACTTATTATACACAAAATTAGAAGTAAAATAAACAAAGGTGGGCAAATAACTGAATAAATAAATCTACAAATGAATAAACATTTATTAATGCATTTCTGTCAAAATGTATTTTTTTTCTTCTGTTGGCAAACGCCTTTAAACTACTTCTAATTCAACTTTCAAATGTGTAAAAGAATTTGGAACAAAACAACCACTCTCCCCAAAAACTTCAAACTGCAATGGCGAAATCTGCAATGTAGCTTTAAATAACTGTCTGTGTCTTTGCAGCACCTGGTTAATTCCATCCTTACCACCTGCCCTTTTGAAGTATCTGCACTGTAACAAGCATAATACTCAAACCCGTGACCCAAACTTGAGGACTGGATACTGACTAAGCCATGAATGGCACATAGCGATTTGACTGAAAGCCTCCCTAAACCTTTAAACTACCCAATATCAGACAGTGTTTTCACAACTTTACTTCAACATTTACAATGTCACAGCAGTGATAACAGTGAGAAAACAGTTATCTGACATGTCCCTTAAGAAAAATACACCTTGTTAATAAAAGTGGATAGCTGGATACAGAATTGCTTATCGTCAGGCTGATTTATGCATCTTGGAGATGAATATTGTGGAGCAATATTCAGGTATCTTACCTTTCAGATCTAGGCATCTGGCCCTAGTTGTCAAGTTGGTAACTTCCTGTATGTAACACAATGAAAGAAAACACTATTATCAGACAATATGGTATATCAGAAGCTTGTACAAGCAGACACATCAGTGAAAAATGAAGTGATACTGTGATAACAGTCTGTGTTAAAAAAAACATTGTGAGCATTGTATCATGTATTATAATCTATCTAGAATTTACATTTAAATATTATAGTACAAGAAGAATACTATTCACACTACTGTTAACATACATGTATGATTTAGAAACAGATTTGTATTGTTTACTTTGTTGACACATCAGAATGAATGCTAAGCACTGTTTGAACATTATTCACTCACATGCTACACCAATGTTCTTTTGCACAGTTGCACAATAAGAAAAGAATAATGGCAACGAAAATATTTGCACCCTTTCACAGGAGCGTAAAACTCGTCCAAAATGTGAAAATGTTTGCTGTTGCCAGTGTTGTTGTTTTCCATGTGTAAGACGGCCCTAAATCTCCCACAGTCATTACTGTGTCACTCTAGTTTATTCACCAAGAAAGCATAAATTATAAATTCAGATCACTTTATTGTTGATGGCAACACCACATTCCAATTATCCAGTGTATATTAATTAAGAACAGCTGGTCATCTGTTGATGCATTCATTTGCCCATCTACTGTTCGATATACACATAATTTCACTACGTCAATCTCAGGTGACATAATTGCCTGAACTGTGGAAATCATAATCCTGACAAAAGGTAATGGAAACATTTGCAGAAGGATAGAAAAATCAGTCTTAAATGAATCATCTTGGAGAAGGAGGATATGATCATTTCAGTGGTTTCCTCACATGAAGTGAAAGCACATGTCAGTGTCATTTGGGTGAATCTTCTTGTGTGATGTTGATACAGGCTTATGCTCATACATTGCATTGTTCAAACCAAATGAAGGTACACGAAGACTTTGAATAATCTCTTCATTGTCCTTTTTTGTAATAAAAATGTTTCATGTATGGAAGGAAAAAGATCATACTCTGTACTTACTCATGCTGATATGATCAGATATGCTCATACTATTAGATGTCCTTGACGATAAGTAGTGAAGATGCAAGTATTTAACTGTTATTTGTATAATAAAATCTCAAATACTTCATGCAGACAGGACAACACATATATGGTGAAAATGCACAACCTCCATGAATACTGGAAATGTGGAAATGTGGAAATGACCTTAGAACAGGAAGAATAGATTTTCACAGGAATGGTAGGGGCAGTCTGAGCTGCATGGCTCATCACTGTCTGATATTGAACAACCGGACAATTAAGCCACAACGTTAGCCATCATTCTCAAATTATAATGCACGTGTGTAAATATGATTATTGAAATGTTGTGACTTTTCTTGATGTACAGATACATACAGACGTAAGGCAACGTGAGGGGCATTCTTAACAACAGTGCTGTGCACGGATTGCAAGTTCTGTCCACTTTATACAGTACTGCAAATGAAATGGGGCACATCAAAGGCAAAGTTGCTGAAAGTAACACGATAAGATGAGTTTTGAAAAGGTGTGTAAATGTTTGGAGCAACACATTTACAAGATAAGCACAACTGGGTACAAATGAGACCTTTACATTGCCCTTCAAAGCCACATTAAACATTAAGTTATGCACAGTTTTGTTATTTTGCTAAAACTATGAACTTTGGAAGTCCTTATGCAGTTCAGCATAAGTACTTCACATTCCAGTAAATTTAGTAAGTGCAAAATCTATTGATGTGTCAGAAGGGAGAAGACAAAATTAAGTGATAAAAGGAAACAATTTTCTCTTGCAGGCAGAGGAATACAGTTTATAACTTGACTTCAACAGAACTCCATCTCTAGTGCATTTCTATTCTTCAGTCCCCAAATCCTGGAGACCCACTCAAACACTTTTCATTCTGGGTGGCTTTGTGTTAAGAACTGTTTTAGAGCATTTTTTGCTCATTTAATTAGTTTAAAAAATAATTTTCAGAGTGCTCTATACAGTAAAAGCTCTCAGGGGTTAAAATCAGCTGCACATTTCCTTTCAGCATCTTTTCAGCAATAAAGGATAAATTATTTAAAATAACACGACCTTTTATCTCACACCCTTTGAAGGCAGCAAATTAAAAATGTAAATTGGGAGCTAATTAATATGCAAATGTATTCATTCCCAGTTAACAATTAGCAATTAAACCTGCAGTGTCTAGAAAGAGCATAGACAAAATTAGTAACTTAATTTATCATTAAAAAAATGAAAACGTACACAAAATTTTAATTGACTTTCAAAATATTTCCACAGTTTTTCTTTGTTCATCTGTTCTGATTTGAAATACAAGGGAGAACATTCCAAGGCAAAATGATTAATTGGACTCCATGTAAAATATGATGTAACCCTAAAAGGTTGAACATATGCTGTATATATGTATATGGCCTTAGTGTTTTTTTTTTTTTTTCCATGAAGTAGGTGGGCGAGTGATAAACATATCCTGTCCTCCTTAATAACTTTAATCAGTGCAACACCATGGTTCAGAGGGCTTAATGCACATTAAAGTTTAAAAGTCTGGAAGTTATTTATAATAGATGATGTTTAGACATGTGTGAATTTAAATACTGTTTTATATTGTAGGGCAGTGATTTCATTTCTGAGACCTAGTAGCTCTGAAAGTACAGTAGTAGTAGTACAATTCAAATAAGCACTGAGAAAAATAAGGAACTGATTCCACTGGGAGAATGATACGGTTTAAATGATGTGGTCAAGATAAATGAATACTTTCCAAGGAAAGGCAAGTCTTTTCAGAAATGTATTGCCAAATGTATTCACTTTTATAATGAAGAAATTAATAAAGACAGAGCTACAATCAACCTACTGATCTATAGGCCTTCTTTTTAATGAGTATCTGTATCTGTCTTGAAATTTGCAAAAAAAAAAAAAAAAACAACCTCTCACACCTTCACCAGTATTGTTTGTTAGTGTGTCAGAGTAAAGCCAAGTCTGTCACAGTGTGCAATTGATTAAGCACAAAGGTTGTACAAGGGTTGGTGCTATATGTTGTATTTACAAGAAAAATACAAGGGGACAAAGTTGTAGGTGTGACAAAGGTGTGTCCATATCCTGGCCAACTGGGCCTTCTTCAGATTGCCTTCAGGTGTACGCTTGCCCTACTGACTTAGGAGTGTGGAAGTCTGGGGCTGTATCCCAATCCACGTTTTTCATTTTTTTGCTCACTCGCCCTAAGCACTTCCCCTCAAAATGGCAGTCGACAGTGACGGTGACAAAATGAACTTTCACTTTCCCTCAGTTGTTACATCCAAGCAAGTGTACAAGCTCATACCCTTCACATTCAGTGTGGCATCCCTGGATCTCTTTCACTGAGCATTCTAGAGTGCATGTGTGCACACACCGCATTTTACAAATTTTACAACCACAGCGACACAAAAAAGCACTATAATGTTGCCACAGATATTGAATTTCTGGTATTGTATTTCACTACTTGAATGAACATTTCAGAGACAGGCTGAAACAGTGATAACATTGGACCGAATGACTCCAGTGTGTTTTAAATAGATTTGGATTTCAAGACACAAACTAATCTGAATCACTGTGATATGTACCTGGTTATCAAGCAGAGATTGTCAATAGTTGCAAAGAAGACTGTACCAACTGCTATATGTTTTTGGTAAAAAAGCCAGTTTTACAAGTGACTGCCATTTGTGAAAATGTAGATAGTCCATTGAGGTCAGTTCTAACTATATAACATTTAAATTGTCATATTGCTTGTTTGGAACTGTAAGATTAATTGGAGCCTTACAGTAATATTTTCTGCATTTGTCCATCTTGATATTTTACAACTAACATTACCTCCTGCAGATTGATTTGATTTTACCTTTGAGCTGTCCCCCAAGTTTTAAACTAAAGGAAAAGGCCCTCTGTAGGTTAGCAAGCTAGGCAGCCAGTTACTTAATTCAGTGATAATCTAATACAGCTCCCTACAATTAACTAGCCAAACAATTGATCCAGACCACTAGTTAAGGGGTCTAAGACACTGTCAAATGGGTCACTGTGGGTCAGGCTTATTAATATACTTGTTTGCATGCACAAATACGACATTCTGATCATCAGTAGACATTTATATCACACAGATTGAGTCTGGACCAGTTAATGAGCATGCAAGGTAATGGTTTGTACAAGGTATCCAGAGGTTTGAAACAAAAGTTATGTGGTCCTGTTGCTGTGCTGTATGTGGCTCTCTCCTTCATACCCAACAAATGGTTTAAGCATTCTCATTTGCACCTTTAATATAATCTTCACAATGTGGTCCTATGTGATGCATGGGTAAAATGTGAGTATAGGAATTGCCTTCATTATATACAATGAGCTTATTTTGTTGGAAAATGCAATGATTAGTGAAGCTAAATTGAAATGTATTGTACTGAGAAAATGTACTGAGAAAAAGTATATATGACAATACATTATACTATATTTATACCATTATAATATAATGCTCTCCTGTTTGAAAGAGAAGTGCAGCTTATTCATTGAAGTATCCATGTAACAAAAAATTCACTAAAGTTTAAAGTTAGCTAGCTCCTATATTTTACAGACTTACGCACACTGGACATCATAACAGGACCACAAGTATAATGCCTCTCGAAAATGAAGCATGTAAAATTTACCTATTAATTACCTTTTAATTTTAAAATATTCTTACTGGATCAAGCGGTTTTACTGGTTAAATACATCCTTGCCTCTTAACCAAACTGATGTATTTTGAGAGTTGCAGTACAAAATGGATTCTGTTACCCATATCCTTGAATGGCACTATAAATGAATCTAATTCATTTATTCATTGACATTCATGAAATGACAGCAGGAAGGGAACAAGATTTACTAAGTGACTTGTACTTTAGTGGTAATTCTTTGCACCAGGAAGCTGTAATTGCAATCACTGCTCATTTCACCTGAATTTTTGAGAAATGGAAATGAATAAATATATCACAACAAAAGATGTGTTCGCTTTGGAATTGCAAAAGAAAAAAAAAAAAGTTTTGTCTGCCAATACAGAGGGACTCACATTAGCCTATGCTCTTGTAATGCAAACTTAGATGTTGCGGTGCAATAATAATGTTAATATGAGTCTGTGAAAGCAGCAGGATTTGCATGTAAAATACCTGTAATTCTTTTTGTCTTTCAATTGCTGGGAGCATTTTCCTCATATAGCTATGCCTGTAGAAATAATATTGCCATGAAATGAGTCTGACCTTAAGAATTTAAGAACTGTAAAATGTCATGTTCTCAGTTTTGTGCCGGGATATTTTTTCTCTTCCAATAAAGAATGAAGTTATGTAGAGGTAATTGATTTCTCTTCAGTCCACTCAACTGAATAATCGGTAAGAGTAATAACTGATATTTATTCATTAAACGATTCACCGACAAGCAGCTAATTCCAGGCTTTCTCTAGTGCTGACACTTCTGTTAGGAGAATGCACACAGATTACAGATATTTCTATCAGCACTACGTCAATCAATGCTTTCCGTTTAAAAGCTGTTTTTTTCTGTTTTGATACTGGAAGTGGTGTGCATGTGTGTGCGTGCGTGTGTGTGTGTGTGTGTGTGCGTGTGTGTGTGTCTGTGTGTGTGTGTGTGTGTGTGTGTGTGTGTGTGTGTGTGTGTGTGTGTGTGTGTGTGTGTGTGTGTGTGTGAGAATATGTCCACACACAAATTATCTTCAATTGTTTATTTTTAAATTGCCATTTACAGTATAACAATCTGTCTTCTTGGTAGGTTTGAAAAGGTGAGATTCAAAAATTTCAAAATTCCCAATTAACAAAGCAAAAACCCAAAAATTTAGCATGATTCCAAACTTGTTTTCAATAGCAATAGCAGCCTTACAAGAAAGGCTGTTTTTAATTTGCTCTCTTGTCTACTTAATTCACATAAGACAAGGAGAACTTCCAAATACACCCACAACACTCAGATACACAGCCAGTTGCACTCAGAACATAGATACCAGGACTAATCAGAGGCATCAGATTGGTAGCCCTCTCCCATGGAGATGGATTTGCAAACTAATTCTGTAGCAAATGCATTCTGGGCATGAATTAGTCCACTGACCCTTGCTTTTTCCATTAATTTCTCCTGATGCCCAATGTCTTGTTATGATTCTGAACAAGGTATGAGGTATTGGGTCAGAAAAAAATTAGATAATTTTTGCCAACTATATTATGGATTATTTTTAATGGTATTTGGTGATTAATAAAAAGGTACAGGGACACTCATAACTGCACCCTGTTGAGCTAGCCTGTAGTTTCTGTCCTTTAGCATTGGCCACAGGGAAATAAGTGTATAATGTAATTATGAACCCAAATAAAATTCCTCAAACCTGGTTTTGCACCCAAGTGATGCCATAGAAGGTGATGGGCATGACATTCAATATCACATGTAAAACATTTTATAAGAGACAATAAATGTTTATATTTCACAGAGTGGCCTACATAGTATATGTTTCCAAAGGGTTGCTTTAAAGTTCTACATGTGGATGAATTATGGTGGGTGGATTATATGGTGCCTTTCAAGGTACTCAAAGTTCTTTACAGTGAAAGGCATGGTGACTCACCTCAACCACCGCTAATGTACAGCACCCATCTGAGGTGGAGATGGAATTTATTTAGCCCCAAGTTAACTGGGAATCATTACATGAGCATATTGGAAGATCCTAACTGGAAATTTAGTCAGGACACCAGAAACCCCCTACTCTTTGTGATAAGAGCCATTGTATCCTACAGTACAGTGTCCATCTCACTGTCACTGCAGCATTGGTGTTCTGTTGGGTCCAGGGGGTAGACTGCCCTACTGGCCCACAAACCACTTCTGGTGGCAACTTGTTTTCTTCCCAGAGGGTCCCCCATCAAAGCACTAACCAGGCTCACCCCTGCTTATCTTCAGCCATCACATGGGAGAGAGTTGAAGGCTGGTATAACAATTCTACATGACATAATACTTTTAAATCAACAATTTCATTTTTTTGTAAAACTATGTGTGAAAAGCAGTACAATATCCTGAGACTTTGATTTCTGTTATTCACACATTTTCATAAATGTCTCCAAACCATTCAACCATGCCTCATGTAACTACCCATTTGAAGCATGTCAATTAACATGATTGCATTAAGCATTTTAATGAGTAAAGTGTATGTTTTTTTCCTTCTTTGCAAAACTAAACTTTAATTTGAATGGGTGCCTTCTAGTGGTTCAATTATTACCATAGTTTTCTTGTGCCAGTGATGCTACAGTGGAATAAAGCTTGATGCTCCAGACGTCATTTACGTTTAATGGGGTGTCAGGTCTATAGTTAACACAGACAGCCCTGGGCTTTGCGCTCAAACCTATTATTGTTTACCACTCTTATGAAGATGTAACCAAAAGCAATACGGTTTTATCTACTTTAAACATTTCAAAGGAAAACTGAAAGCCCACGGGTTCAATAAATGCTTTAAATAGTCTTCCATGGCCATCCTCCAGGGACTACCCTGCCTCAAAATACCTAATTTAATAAATATGCTCTTTAAGCTGCGATTCCTGCTTTGCATACACTTATTAAGAATTCACTTGAAGCCCTGGTCTAAATATTTCTCCTCTTAGCTACTGCTTAACTACGCATGTTTAGCTTTTTTTAAGAGGACCACCTACACTACTTTCCAATGCATTTGAGTTCATTAGCATCTCCAAGATAATAGAATATGTACTTAATGTAAGCAGCATCGGACGTTTTTCAAACAAATAATCCTCCTTGATCTAATCATGCATTTATGCTGATGAAAAAAGGGGCTCAAAAACATGATTGGGCAAAATGAAATAAAGTACATCCAGTATATGATTAATTATGTGTGTGTGTATGGGTGTGTGTGCATGTGTTTACAGCTTAATATTTTAAATATTACTATTAATTTAATAAAACATGTACCTTAAACATTTTGTTGTACTTCTGTTTGCTATTACCGTGAATATACATAGACAAATTCTCTTTATTGCAGTTATGTCCTGCAGCTGATACTAATTAACACACATATTTATAGATGTGCCTTTGAAATTTGCAATTTGGGATATTTTAGAAATCACACCCCACCTCAAAGCTATGCTGCATTTCAGAGTTACAGTGAATGACCATCACTTATCTGTTTTCAGATTCAGTCCTTTCTCTTTCAAATACCATTTCAATCACATATAAATGAGACAGCAGTCTCAACTGACCCCACCTTACTTGCTCTACATACTGTACCTGGAGCTGCTCCAAAATCTTTGATTTGGGTTCCACTTGGTGCTTCAGACAACTCCTTTTATAGGCTGATATCACTTCCATCAAGGTGATGCTGTCAGCTTAAATAAAAAGAACACTCATTACCAGCTAAATATATATCAGTCACATTGAATAAGGCTTTCTAACCCATAGTATGCTGAGTGAATCCAAAGCTCCACATGTGTGCTTGAGTAACAATGGTGATGAAAATGATCAGACCTTCATGACTGAAAGAAGGGGAAATGGCCAAGCACAAAACTACACTAATACTAATCAGTCAATCCATCATCTAATGTTTAGTAAAGCACCCTTAACAATAGCATTAAGGTACATCATCTTATACAAAGAAAAGCAAATAGAAGATCCTGATGAGGCAATACATTTTACAGTCAAAAATATTACATATAAAAATGTTACAGAATATATGGTAAAAAAAAGTTTTATAGCCAAGCACTTAGATTTTGCACTTTTGTTGCATGTATTTGAATTCTCCAGCACCAAGCAGTTGATATAACCTCACGTTCAAGATGTTTGTTAAACAATTATCTCATTGTGGTTCCTTGATCATCTAAATAATTAAATTACAATAAATTAATAGCATAGAGATGAAGATTGGCAGTGATGTTTATGTCCTTTGATGTAATCATTAGCAAAGTAGACAATATAGCAATAAATGAAATGTTCAACAGGAATGCGTATACATAACAATTTTTCTTTATTTACATGGGTGGGAAAATACTGGCTTCAGTGGAGTAACACATTAACCTGCAGTAGCATATTAAAAGCATAAAACAAATATTGTTTCCAACATGAGCTAATTCAAAAAATGGATGGAAATAAAAATGTTGCATAAAAGTAAGTTTCCTCTGACACTCTGATGCACTTTTGAGTTTTGAAGACAGTAAGCAAGCTGCTTTGTAAGCTGCTCTCCCAAAGTAATGCCCCCCTCTGCATTCTTCCTCATCGGACCATTCACACCTACAACCCCTAAAACCTGCTTGGGGCAGGTCATCACAAAATGTTCATAGGAGGCACTGAAAATCAACTTTTTACACTCTTTACAAGCTCGCCAATAAGAACTTCATTAAAGGTCATGAAGTGATTGTGATCTTTAAAGACAGCTTTCAGAAGAAAAAAAAAACTAATTTTCATTGAATTTGATGCATAGTTCTTATTTTACACACAACTACTGTAGTTTGCCAGTTTATTTGTTCATTTTTTTTTCAAATGAAAGGAGCAGTGGCTTGTACTTTTCTTAGGCATTGTCTGCCCATTACTAATTCATTGTTCAAAACTGAGTTTGCAGCAATGATTGAATAGCATAGAAGTATTACTGACAAATGCTACATGAATCTGACATTCCAGTGTTTGACTGCATGTACATATTTTGAAACCTGAAAATATTTTTTTGAATACCAGTATACAGTATGGTGCTTACCAGTAATAAACAGTAGGTTAAGCATGCAAAACCTCACTGTTCCATATTAAATATTTATTGTGCAAATATGGGCACAAAAAACAAACTGGCTTGTGTGCATGTCCTAGACTGACAATCAGAGAAATCAACATGCTTCAGAGATCTGAACAAACTGAACCTGACCTGTTGTTACTGTGTCATTTAGAATACTAGGACAGAACCTTTTAAATCCCTTTTACTTGTTTCGGAGGCCATAACTGGGGTAACTTTAAGCATGTAGTCTACACAGAACTTCAAGTTATTATTGACACTAACAGCATATGATGCTGGGTGGTGATGGGTGATTTTAGAGGTATTCTTGCTTATATGTGACCACAAAAAAAAAAACAACAACAACAAACAAAAAACATCATTATACATGGCATGACACAGACATTGGACATTAATTAAAACTAATCAAATTAAATTATTTATGAATTTGGAAACAACTAGGTCACTGTCAGAACTGCTGTGATTCTTTGTTTCTTACTATTGACCGTGTATGCTAATTACGAATTCACATAAGACAAAAATGCCAGTAACAGAAGGAAAAGGAATCACAAGAATGCCTAATGAAGTTGTGATGAAAAACACTTCTGTAAGAAATAACCATCATGATGGGCTAAAATACGCTTCAAGGCAGATGATATAGTATTCTTTTAGACCTTTATATCATCTTTCTTAAGTTTGCATTCAGAAAGTGTGTACATAATCACTCCATAAAGGCTTGTGGATCACCTCACCCACAGCACCTACACATGTAATACAGATTTGATCATGTTAAAGTTAAAGGGCAACTCACATTTAATAAATGGTGTCCTCCTCCTAATGCGTCTAGTAGGAATAGGATTATATAAGGGTACGAAAAGGACGTTAGCTCACCCTCCCTCAATGCGTCCTTGTGCTCAGCGAAGCCTGAGACTATCTCTTCATCCGGTGGGAAAGATACATGCTTTTCACCTTTGCATTTTTTTGGAAACGGGGACATAGAAGCCAGCTCTGCATTGTTATCTTCCTTGCCTCCTGTCATCTTCCACTACCAATGACACCAGACGCAGATTAATCTAAATAGTGAAGACGGTGCATTTCACCTGACGTAGAACAACTGGGCACCTGATGTTTGAGCTATTTAACCACAAATCCCATGCAGTGTTCCTTTAACTGCACTGGCCAAGGAAGCGGATATTTTACCCTCACAGTTCACTTCTTAGCAAACCTGCAGTGGTCCTCTAAAAAAAAACAAAAACAACTTTTTGCTAATAATTGTAATTATTACAAACAAATTCAGCCTTTTTCAAAATAGTTGTAATGCCAAAACTAGCATGTAACACTTTGTCTTAAGACAGTTTTTCCTTTCCAACTTGTTCAGACGCATTGCAGAGATACGAATTCTGAAGAAGCCGGCTGGTGTTGGAAACTGTAGTCCTTCCCTCTGTTCTCCACTTTTGTAAAGCTGATATAGGATACCACAACATTCATTATTTATGAGGCCGTCTTCTACCATGCATGTGAAATTCAATATTTCCATATCAAATAGCCAGATAAAAGAAGCTAAAGCTAAGAAGGCATAAAGTACATTTGCACAACACATCTTATTTTAAAGGCTCTCTTTACTAAATGCTCTAAGTGTGCCCTGGGTATGCACTGTGGAGATTTCTGGGAAAGGGTTCATAGGCACCAAGTACTAATTATTAATATGAGGACACAAACAAACTCTTCAAAGTATTGTTAATTGCCCCTACGGGTGCAGTGTCAGTATTGAATACATTATGTGCAATATGCTGATCAGACATCAACAGGGTGAGTAAAGGGAAGAGAAATGTCTCATGTCCAATCTTCTCTGACTTTGAAATAAAAAGAAAGGGGGAAAAAAAATATCTTAACATTTTGGAATTTTTTTAACCTTTCTTGTTCACGTCAAATGAATCCAAAATTGCCCATGATGCTAGCAGCAAAAGCACACTATACTCACAAATAAGTTTCTGCAAAAATATATTTAATTGTTTTCATGTGTGGGAGCAGAAGAACACAGCACATACTGTCAGACTGCAATTCACAGTGTTCTCACCTACCCTGAGGGATGTATAGAATTTGATCCTTTCACCTTCTCATGTTAAACACCTATTACAGAACTATTATATTTTAATCAGCATCCAGGTACTTGGCCTGAACAAGTAACATGCAGATCAGCTTTTGACTCTGCAGAGGATCCCTCGATGCATGACCTAATTATATTTCTCCTTTCCCTTCATCCTCCTATTGATGCCTGTTGTAGTTTCTATCATCTGACATGGCCCTGGTAACCAATGTGTTAGCTGCTGGAGATATAATCTGCTATTAACCCCTCTTAACCACAGCATTTCTTTATACACCTGTAAAATGTCAGTGGGTATGGAACTGCAACATACAGAACTAAACACTGAATCATTTTAATTGTGATGTTTTGATTCCATATGCATTTTGTGTGGTATGATAAAATGGTCAACTAATGAGACATGGAAAAAAGCCTCTGTTCTAGTTTAGAGTTTAGGATAAAATGTGGGAAAATGTGATTCAAACAGCTTAAACATAAAAAGGAACCCTAAGTACATAACTTAATGACACTGAAGATCATTCAGGATGTGATTTTGGTCCATAAGTGATCACTATTTTTGTTCATATTACACAATTTCCACCACTAATGTGCATCACACAAAATTATCCCTTCAGTGTAAACAGAATTTTGGGAACATTTCTTTATAAAGATCAGATAGATACACTACAAAGTATATTGTATTTTGACTTCTATTCAAATTATTAGTGACATTATAGCTCTCATTAGGCAAGGAAAACAACAGTATCCAATACCTGATGACCAAACCAATGCACAATGTGTTCTTAGTTTGTAATCTGTATCAGTGTTGTGGCATCTGACATGAGGACTGTCCTCCCTGCCAGATCATTCTCAGTTTAAGTGAGATGGTAACTCTGCATCTCATCACTGCCTATGGAACATTGTAGCTGTCAGTTAGCCAAGCAATTTTGTTCTATTCTTCTCACCTACTGAACCTGTTTCTTAAAATATTTTGTGGTTTTCTGAGTAGTTGGGTGATGAAATAATAGGGCTCATGAAACCGTCATAATAGCCATAACAGCATAATATCATAGTAAAAAAAATGGTGATGTAGTCTGCTATGGACCTATCGTGACATTCTGTGTTAGCACAGGGAAGGTGTGGAATGGACGAGAGCATCCCAGTTAAATACTGTTTCAGGACTGCACAGCAATATGCATGGGCATCAGTTTGTTTTGAAAAGTGCTGGGGACAACGACGGGTTCAACTAAAGGCTTTCAAAAAGTGGTGGGGACGAAATGGGCCATCACAAAAAGTGGTGGGGACATGTCCCCGGCGTCCCCGGCGTCCCCGGCGTCCCCAGCGTAAATGACACCTACGGCAATATGTTTACATTAAACATAAAAAATGCAACTAAATTATTCCAGTCATATTAAATTTTAAAACACTGTAGTGATTAATATGACACTTCCCAGCCCACCAGCATAATAGGTGATGAGACAGGCAGTGCTGTATATTTGGATAATAAGATCTCAAGTAATAAAAATGACCCATGTTTTGGGTTGACCTCAAAAGAGTGAGGAGTGTGGAGTGAGATCCCAACCAGGGTGCCATTACACATTTGTATGGAAGCTACTGGGAAGTCCAGTGTAAAATCAACTTGAACAATCACACTGAAGGTGTTCTTTCTGTGTTCCTTCCTGAACACTACAGTCAAATCAGCAGATAAGCTTCAACTGTCTTTATTCAAAAATGGAAGAAAAAAAAAGAACAACTGGAATACAGAATTAATGTCACTTTGGGGTTAACACCAAACATAATACTCTTTGCATTACATTATTCATTTTCTGATGCCCTTATCTGGGGAAAATTACATAGCTAACATTTATATATTTTGACATTTACAGGTGAATATCTATTAAAGCATTCCTGACTATGTTCCTGGTTCAGGGATATTACAGCTGTACCCAACCTAACTTACAGCCTCCTGTTAATAAATACAGTTCCTTAGCTTTAATAAATCCAGTTCCTTCTACTAGCCATGTTAAGTCTACCTGTTGAGTTTTACAAAGATT